>NW_027461526.1:0-2400000 GCF_027571235.1 Dermatophagoides pteronyssinus | reverse complement strand
ATTTCGATACCATCGATTAATCGACCATTATTAATCTCCTAACTGTTTTTTTTTTTGTCAATTTTTCGAATCATTTTTGACTGTTTAGACAATTTTCAATAATTGTCATCAATTTTTATTATTATTTGACAAAAGACGGTAGAAAAAAATTGTCAAAAAAAAATGAAATAAGTAAATAAAAACATTAGCACAGCATCATTATCAAGTTTGATGATGATGATTATCTTTACAATTAGATTTTTTTTTCTTTGTCATTTTGATGATTTTTCATTTTCATTTATTCATTCATTTATTTTCAAAAAAATAATCTTCAATAAAAAATCAATGTCAAATTTATGGTCGATAAATGAGACAATAACCATTTAGTTGTTTTTTTTTCATTTTATTTTATTTGTTGATTGAATGATTCGGTTGATGACGACAGCCATCCATTCAAGCCAAGCCAAGCCAAGCCGACAACCGTATTGGTAATATAAAACGACAATAATCAATCATCGATGACAAACGAACAAACAAAAAAAAGGTCAACCTATCCATCCATCAAATGAAACATTAAGGTATTAAAAAATGTGGTCTTTTAGTAATTCTGTGTTTTTATGATCACTAGATCAAATGAAAATAAATTGTTATTTCATTGTCCATCAAATTAAACAGAAATTTTTTTTTGGTAAGCATTTCCTATATCCAAGGCTAAATAAACCGATTCTTTATCAATGATCATCAATGACTTTTTTAATTTGTTAAAATTTGATTATTTTATTTGTTTGTTTCACATAGACATAAATCACATAATAAAAACATTTATGCAAATTTTTTCCATAAATATTTTTCATTTAATTTTTTTTTCATTCGCCTACAATGACCACCTACCCATCTGCTAAATGTTCAGTTGAATCATTCAATATAATTCTATTCTTTTCTTATTAAATTTAGTATCTATTCAAATTCACCAGAATTATCTGGAAGAAAAGCAACGAATAAAAAATTTTCAAGGCAAAATTATTGGTAAATTATATAGCTGACCGGCTTTATAATTAAAATGAATGAATAGAATGATAGTCACAACCAGATAATTTCAAAATCAAGAAAAAAAATTTCATGAAAGATTTTCATTCACTATCTATGCAAGATTATTATGAGAATCGTATACGAAATGTTACTTTTCAAGAAAAGAAAAAAAATTGAGAGAAAATCAATGTGAAAAAAGGATGGACTTTCTCTTTTTAGATTTGTTTTTTCTGTTAGAGAATGAAAACATTATTGCAAATTATTATGTATTTTCCTAACAATTCTAATTGATTTATTCCATAGTTACCAGTAATTTTTATGGTTTTTGTTGTTGTACGTGTACAGATCATGAATGGAATACAACGATATTAGCAACCGAAATAAATGCTTAGGGTACCACCAAATAATTGGCTTTTGTCGGTGTGTACGTGTGTCTGCATGTTTGATTAATTTTTTTCAATTTTCAATTTTTGAAAAAAATTGTCCCAAATATTTTCGATCAATGTTAATGATTCATCTGTATTGGTGATGTTTAAATCAAATGGAATTTTTTTTCCTGAAATTTTTTTACCTCGATCTATATCATTATTCTCTGTGTGTGTGTTTGTTGTTTTTCTCCACAAAAAAATTCTTCTTGAATTATTATCAATCGATAAGGTAAAAAATATTGATATGATTTGTTTTGTTTTGTTTTATTTTTTCTGAATTTAGTTTGTGTTCAAAGAAAAAAGAAAAGAAAAGAAACTAAATTTTTTTTCTCCAAAAAGATTGATTCGATAAATAATTCTGTTAAAAATGTATGAATCTGAATGGAAACGATTTTTAGTTGTTGTTTTTGGCCTATTAGAAATTCTTATATTTAGTGGTACGATACTTGGCTGGACATCATTAAAATTGATGCTTAAAAATGAAGGCATCTATGATTATCTTTGTAATGATATCAATAATAATTCTTCTACAACAAAAACAATCCCATCATCATCGTCGGTCATTATCGATAAAGATAATGATGATAATGATGAAATGTTAATGACATCCGAATCAAATAAGCAAAATATTCTGCCATTCACTAATAGTGCCATACCGATCAATCCAAAATCATTTTCATCTACATCATCAACAATCAGACGATTACCAAAAAATTTTACATTAAAAGTGAATTTTACATTAATCAATAATGATTCATACAACAATAATGTTAATAATACTGATAATGGTAATGATGATCAAACGGTTATAGTCATACCGTTTGAGACACAGGGTACTTATAATCATAGTTTTATCTATCAACTATTAAATGATTCATCATTAATATTAAAATCTAATGGTAATGATAATTTTGGTGACATTAAACTGGTAACTGATCCTTCAAAAACAAAATCCACATTTGAAAATTATCTGGATTTATATTTACGAGAAAATTTCCAACCATCGGTATGATTTGATTTTAATTTTATAATTTTCAATTTATTCGAATTATGTTGTGAGATTAGTTATCATCGACAATAATGAATCAGGGTTGTAAACAACAAGAAGTAACACTTAATCTTGCCTTTTCGATTGGATCATTCTGTATGGGTGCAGCTGCATTTATATGGGGATTTTTACTTGAAAAATTAGGCTTAAAAACCGTACGACTAATTATCAAGTAAGTTTTTCTTTTGGCCAAAGTTTTTTTTACTAATCGAAAAAATATTCAATATTTTTTAAAATGATATTTTACATATTTTTTTCCTGATAATAGTGCCATGTTTGCATTAGGTGCATTTATTCTTTGTTTCATTGCCAGAGGTAAGTCATAAACATAGGTAAACCGGACATTTTAAGATTTTTTTTACGATTAACAATCTGATTGAATTTCGGCGACAACAGCAATATCAACAACAAAAAACATTTGAACAAAAAAGATTAAATTTCCCTCAAATATTTCAAACTTATTGGAGCTTGTCAGTTTAATTACACATTATACGAAAATAGAAATAGAAAAAAAAGATTCAATGTTAATTGTGAATAATGATCATTATGAGATGCATGCAATACATGCAAGCATGCATGCATGCATGTATGTTTGCGTCGATAAAGGCAATGACTTTCAACTTCAATTTTTTCCAGTTAGACCAGGAAAACGAAAAATTTATGAAAGATAAATCAATGAGAATAGTCATCTTCTATAGCGATTTTTTGTTTTGGTGGCAAGGTCTGTTCGTATAAGTTTCAATCACCTTATGATGATATTTTATAAATGTTAAGGTCAATATATTGAAGGATAATTAAATAATGTGCGTGTGACATATGAATATAAGATTTTTTGGATTGTTTTCGTTTCCAGATGATTTATTCTATGTATAATTTTTTTATTTGTTTGTTTGAAAATATTTTATTTATCATTATCATTATCGATATTTAAAGGAAGAGATTGGCTACTATTTCCTGCTTTATTAATAATGTCGTTGAGCGGTGTACCGATTCGCATAGCTAATATGCAGATATCAAATCTTTATCCATCAAAACGATCGACAATTATATCGATTTATTCGGGTGCATTTAGTGCATCATCAATTATATATGTTATCCTACAATATATTTATGATAATAGTGGCAGGAATTTTTTCTGGATACAATTGATTTTGGTTGTCCTAAGTTTGTTAACCATACCGTTCACATTGTTTGTATTACCTAGCGATAAGGTTCGAGAACCGGATAATAATAATAATAATAAGAAAAATAACAATCCAATTTCGAATGATGATTTTACAAAATCTCATCAACAAAATAAAGCCACATATTATCCTGCCAATATTGATGGTCTTTTATTTTCGAATAAAAAATCATCCTCATCTGAAGAAATTAAGCCATCCATTCAGCTACAGAATTTCAAAACAATCGGATCGCCTACATTGATGCGAAAAAAGGTGAATAATGGTTTTGTAAATGATGCATTTGAACCAGATAATCAATCGATTGAAAATGTAAATCAATCAACACATTCTTTGTCACCGGTGTTAAAAAAATCACCACCACTTAGGATTTCTCTTCGTACCATACCATATAATCTTCATCAGCTTTGGTTTTCATGGATGATTACCTATATGGTTATGTATGTTGGATCATTAGATTTATGGACTAAAAGAGTTACAGAAGATCGTTCAAGTCAAACATTATTTCTTAACCTTTATGGAGTTGTTCAAGTGCTTGCTTTAGTTGTATCACCTATTGCCGGTTTATTAATGGATTGGCAACTAAGTAAAACAATCAACGAAAAAGATGAATTGGAAAAACGTGTTCAACAAGCACAATCAGGATTTTGGCCATTATTTATAACATCATTTACATTGTTAATTTGTGTTTTATGCCATTATTTTGATCGTGAAGAATTCATCTATGCATCTATTGTGTTCGTTACTATTTATCGTTCATTTTTATTAGCTGTTGGTTCAGCATTCTTACGAATTCGATTTCATGCGGATCATTTTAATCAATTACTAGGCATAATGAGTTCGATTAGTGCTGTGATCTCTTTACTTCAGATACCATTATATTCATGGGAAAAAAATTCGGAATCAAACGTTATCTATGTAAGTTATATGATTCTTTTAAATTAATTAATTAATTATTTGAATTAATTTTTAAAAGGTAAATATTGTGAATACTGCAATTGCATTTGTAATCATGAGCAATCCAATCTATTTGTTAATCACGCCATTACAACGATATTTTATACGTAAAGAAAATGATCAATTGACAAAATTTTTGAATTATTAAATTTACTTGATTTTTTTTTTGAAAAAACCTTAATTTATAATTGATAATGACTATAATAATAAAAATAAAACCAATATCAATAAAATTATTATTTGAAATATTGAACAATTATTTTGTAATGCTTGATTATAATGACGGAATCGAATCGGTTGTGCATTATTATTATTGGCTACATTAATTTCTTGACATTTATTGATTAATGGATTCCATATGGACATGATCGGACATTGTTGATTTTCATTATCGATAAAAATTTCATTCGTATCTAATGTTGTAATCGAATTAAATGTAGGTGGTACCTGAGTAGGTTGATCAACAGCCATACGTGCACATTCGATTGTTGATGAATTATATCCATTACAATGGGCACAATGCTTATTTTTGAATAGAATATATTTTTTTGATTTTAAATCTTTAACAGCAACCGGTGCATAAAATATTAGACATTTTTTCATTGTATCAATAATCGATTTTGGATCTTTCATATAATTCATTTTATACCATCCAAGATTACAGGTAGAATATACTTTATTCTGTAATGGTGTTCGTTTTAATTTTTCTTTTCCAAGAATTTCCGGTGCCATCTGATGATGAATAGTCGTACAACGATGATCATCATTATTATCTTGACACATTAATCTTTGATTCCAGGCATCAGTTTCCGTATCATTATTACAAATACTACAATAAAGATTGCGATATGTTATCAATGATTTTCGACTTGTTACATGCCAATTTTTAAATTCTTTTTCCTGATCAAACAATAGATATTGTTCTATATCAGGTAATAGATAATTGTAGAATGGATCATACCATGAATGTTCACATTGTAAACGAATATATTCATTTTGTTGATAATCATTTGGACATTGATTTTTCATTAATGTAAGAAAATTAATTCTTGAACTAAATCTTACACGTACAAATGACCAATGATCAAGATTTATTTTATCAACTTCAGGTGCATCTGAACAACAATCACCAAATATATAACAATATTGATCACAATTACAAAGTTCATACCAATTTGGTAATGTTGAATTCATTTTCAATATCTGTAAATGATCATTATTTCGCTGTAATGATAAACATTTAAAATGTTCAGAACATTCGATCGATATCTGTTGTGATGATGATGATGATAATTCTTGATTTTCAGAAATATTTTCATCATCAATGGCTATTGTTGATTGAAAATGAATCAAAAATATGATCAGAATTGTTGATAAAATCCACATATTAATCATGATTATTTTGTTTGAAAAAAAATTATTAATTACATCCAGTTACAATGATGACAAATTTAATTTGGCTTCCAACGATTCAATTACATTGTTATCACAGAGACGTGTGAAATGATATTTGCTAATTGTCAAACGTCAATGATTGATTGTTAAATTGTCGTTGTTGTTTTTTTTTGTGTTTTTCCATAATTCACTGGAAAATAATTCCAACATTAATCCTTATAATCTTTTTCATTTCGGAAATCGAGACAGGAAATCAATGAAAAAAATGAATGTATTCGTTTTGTTTTTTTCTCCATACAAACTTGATTCGTATGAATTAGTAACGAGGAAAAAAAATGTCCAAAAATAATAATGTTTGAATTGATTTAAATAAATAAAGAAAATTTTTTGTTGTCATAACAAAATTTAAATTTCATTTTCTATCAAATGATCCAATAGATGGCGTACTTGTAACATGGATCTATTTATTTATTTGATATCCTAAAAACATTGAGCTTCCAATTCCAACACCAACAATTTTAAAAGATTCGAATATTCAGAGAAAAATTCTATCACAAAACATTCGAATTCAAATTCAGTTTTATTTTCATTATCAAATGAATGTGGTGAAAAGTATGCTTATTATTTTTTCACTGCAGTGCGGATCAATTTTCTTATCGCTACCGATTCTATATATTTGTTAGTGTATGTGTCTAAATTTTTCGTTGACAAATCATTATAAACTAAACGGTCAACTTGTGCTTTTGGTGGTAATTTTGTTCCATGATGCTATATTTTGGTAAAATGTTCGTTTATTTCGTTTCTCTTTTTGTGTTAACTATAGTGAATCATACATTTTTTTTTGTTATATATAGATAACTGGAAACCAGCATCTTTTCATTTATAATAATTTAGCATACTGCTCATGATTTTTGACACACTGTTTCTTTATACGATTACTGTTTTGTTTGGTTCCATTGTTGGATGCTAGATCTGGATTTTATTGTTCACTCAATTGAATCTATCTTTTTTCATCATCATCATTGATCGTCATGATAATCGATTACAATTATTTTCAGTTAAAAAACCATCCACTTGAATTATCTATCCATTCTTCTCACAAACATCATTTCCGACAGCCATCCCAACTATTCAAAGCATTTTTCTGTCATTTGTGATTTGAATACGAAACCTAAAAAAACCATTCATCCATCCAATCGTCGACCAACAAAATTTTCTTTTTTCATTTCAACTATACTATAGATATTTCGTTCGAATTTGTTTGTTGAAAAAAATCTTTTTCTAATTAACTGTGTTCAAATTAATCACATACACGTCAGATTGAATTATCAGTGAATTATCATCACAAAACCATCATCATCATCAAACTGACGATTAATAATCTACTTAAAATCATTACGAACACCAAATGACAATCGCACATTGTTTTCAAAAAAACAACAAATATTATTTAAACAATTCATTTGGTCTAAATCATTTGGCCTTCGTATATAATTTTTTTCTTCAATTTTTCAGAATATAAATCCAATTAAGATTGACAATCATCAATCAATCAACAATTGAAATTGAAAACAAAACAAAAAATTCCAAATTGCAAAAATGTCAGGTATGATTTTTTTTCATTGATCATCATTTTAAATGTTTTTTAAATTTCTTTTTGAATGGAAAATTTTAATATTTTTCTATACCCCATTCTCAAAAATATTGCCTTGAAATTATTTCAATGATAATGTTCATGTGTTATTTCTGGTTGGTTATTATCGCGTAGGTTTTTTCTTGCAAAAAATATTGTTGAATTAAGTATCAAATTAAGTATAGCTGAATTCAAATTTTTCATTCAAGGATTCTAATAGATCAACATTGTTTGTTTGGAGTAAATGAAAAAAATCACTTTTTAGTTGTCATTTTTCTCACCAGAAAACAAAATTAAAACTGTCGATTAAATTATCAAATTTTTATTTTTGCATAGAATATTGATAGACAAAGATATTTTCTTTGTAAATCTATGTCAAGTACTTGTTGGTATTATCGAACATTATACTTTTTTATGTCTTTTATATAATTTGTGATTTTGCTGACCCAGAATAAATGCATTGCAGTGTAGCCTATCTTTTTTTCATTCACTCCCTCACCTAAAGCCATGGGACCAGATGTATCCAAACTTTTAGCTGCTATAAAATTTATGATTTTGTTTTTGGTTTTGGTTTGTTTGTTCAAACACTTCAAAGACTAAAAGGTTTTCTAATTTATTTTTTAATCTTATTTTCCGCGCCTGCAATTAATTTCATTTATTGTAGTAATCGATTTTTTTAATTGGTTTTATTGTTGATGCATATTTCTTTTACTTTTTCTTTGATTGATTTATGATTATTGAGATGAGATGAATTTTTTTTTAATTTTCTATCAGCAACAATTGAAGGATTCAATATTGGGAAAAATTTTCTATTCCTCCCCCTTTGATTGATGTGTAAAAGGAAATTTTTGTTATTAATTTCTATCAGCCATTAAGCTTATAATAATAATAATTCAATTGATTTTGTCCTTGTTTTGTTTTGTTTGCTTTTTAAAATTATTATTATTATTCGGTGCCATTGATTCCATTGGTTTTTTTGGTTTGTCAAACAATTGTTTTTTTTTCTTCATCAACTATATTGTTAATCAATCGATTTATGATAACATTGACATATGATGATGAAAAATGAATTTTTTTTCTCTCATTGTTTTTATTATTTGTTTTTATTTTATTGTATTGTACGATTGAAAAAACTGCTGCTATGGCTGGTGTTTTTAACTGGGGAATCCAATCAGAAAAATAACTGGATAGATAAATTTTTTTTTGATACATAGCGCATGGCGTTTTTTTGGATTTTGTTGTTGTTCCAATGTCTGGAGTTAGTTGTTCCTTTATTGACATATTTTTACAAATGTATATGTTTGGTTGCCATATCGTTTTTGTTGTTGTTATTGTTGTTGGATTCACCATTGCTTCTATGTCAATGACGTTTCTTCTTATTTTTTCCCTTTTTGATATAATAATAATTTATGATGAATAAATCGTCTCATGTGATTCTCATTTTTTTTGATATTTCAATTTCACTTATGATTATGCTTCAACTTTTTGTATGTCTGTTATTTTTTTCATTATTATCATTAACAATTGTGTGTGTTCTGTAGTATTTAAGTTTGTCTGTTTAGCGGTTGATGAAAGTCAAATCCTGTAGGTTGTTTTTTTTTGTACTTGTGATGTCTGTGTTTGAAAGTCATGGAAATTTAAATTCTTTATCTGTTTTTTTAAATGAAGAAAATTTTTGTTCGCAATTTTTGATTCTGGATTTATAATTAATAAAAGCCTATCAACTATTTCAAGTGCCTGAAGTAGTTGTGCGTGATTGTGTTTGTAAACCAAGTTGCCTCGTTTTCATCGACGTTTTCTTCAATTTGAAAAGAAATATTTTGTCAAAGATTTTATAAAATATTATTAGAAGGCTTCATATATGAATAATTCAAAGTGATAATTTGAATGAATCTTTGTCTTTGCTCATTTTTCGCTTCATAAATATTATGATTTCATCAATAATTTCATTGATTCGATCGATACGATAACAACATTTGACCTAGGCAACGAAAAAAAACGAAAGAAAAAAACCTGTTTCACATCTTTTTTCTTTGAAAAAATCATCATATTTTTCCCCTTACATTTGATTTATCGAAGATCCATTGATATTACACATAAACCTTTTTCCATTTCAATTCAATTCCTTGTGTAATTTGAAACTACATTGATTAATTGAATTTATTTTAATATGACGATATGATTTTGATAAAATTAATAGAAAATCTTTTTTTCTCTCTTTACTTTCTTTTCTGATCTGAAATCTTTTTTCAACCTATTTGTTGACAACGATAACAAAATTCAATTTTATTAAAATACACAAAAAAAATCAATTAACGGTGTATTTTTGTTTTTAAAAAATCCTAATTGAATATTTTCCGTCAATTTGTTAATATTATATCGTTTTTGTAATTGTCAAAAAAATCAAAATAACAATGTTACCACGACCAGCATCATCGAAAAAGAATAAAGAACAATCATCATCGGATAGTACATCATCGGAAGGTGATGCGATGAGAACCAATACTTCGGCAGTTACAACGGTCATTGGACGTACAATGGCTTGTAGTAGACGGTCAATGCAAATGACCTGCTGGTTTTCCAGCATCTGTGCAACATGGCGTTATTCACAGCTACTTTGATTCAATTTCAATCAATGAAATCAAAACAAAACATAATCAAATTCAAATTCAAAAAATAAAAAACGAATTATAGCCATTGATTATTGAATATCATTGTTATTATTATATTTCATTAATTAATCTATTCAATTTCAATTGTTAAAAAACATTATTCATTCCAAAAAACAAAAAATCGATTATCTTATATATAACAAAAAAAATTAACAACCTTGGTTCATAGAGAGAAAGATAAATCTAGATTTGAATTTTTTAAAATAGCAATTTTCATCTTATGTTAACAAATATAACTAATTATCAATTGTATGTCAAACAAACGTTATGATTAATAATAATGTTACACAATATTATACAAAATATGTTAAACAGAAAACCAGAAAAAATTAATTACATTTAAATTGAAAGAAAAACTATCATTTCATTGTCCATTTTTATTGTATGCAATATATGAAAAATTCGAATTGATTGTAAATCCTGAATGATGGTTTTTGGGTTCACCTTGATACCTTGATTGATTGATTCGTTTTGATGACATCAACAAAAAAAATAATAATTTCAGTTTTCAACATTAGTAAAAAATAATTTTTGTTCTCCTCACTATTAAATTATTCAATTATTCACAATAAACAAACACTAATTTCCTTGTTGTTGTTGGCGACGACAAATCTGCAGAAAAAAGAGCCGTATTTGTTCGTATTGTTTTTTTAACTGATTTTGTTGACAATCGCAACGATTCGTTGAGTTTTTTATTTCTTAATCTTGTCACAATATTTTTGCTCACATTATATTGTTGATTACATTTTGTTTTGTATATTATTTTGACGTTTTATCTTCCTTTATCACACACTCGCACACACCACATCAACCATAATTCTGTGTTGATGTAATTCAAATTTTCCTGTTATTTTGTTGTTTTCGATTAGCGACAAACAAAAAAAAATGTCAATGGTTTGTTGTTTTAATCTGGAGAATTTATTCCAGCTTTCTAATACCGGAAATGGCAATAATGATGGAAATGCCAGTGCTGGTGTTAGTAGCGGTAGTGGATGGTTTAACCGATGTGATCAATGTAAGTCATTTCGTCGTAGAATAGTTTTTTCCCATTGAGATTCTTAATTTTTCACAATTTATATTTGTTTTTGTTATTTATTTTGTTGTTGTTATTGTTATATTCATTGCATGGATTTTTTTCAATTTGTTTTTATCATTTTGAATAAATATAATTTTTTGTATTTGTGTTATTTTCATTGATATTTTTTTTGCCTTTCCTTTTTTTGTATGTTTATTTATTTCATAATGAAATGATACGAATGAAAAATTCTTTACGAATAAATAAAATATTTCGAATGGCCAAGTTTGATTAATTGTTCTTTTTTTTTGCTTACACATAGGCTGTTGTGCTTGTTGTTGTTCACCATTCAAGCCAAGATATAAAAGACTTGTCGATACCATCTTTCCATCGAATGCTGAGGTTTTTGGTTTTTTTTCATTTTTTCTTTTTCAAAATATTTATCTCAATAATTTCTTACAAATAGGATGGCCTGGTTAAATCTAATATGGAAAAATTAATTTTTTATGCCATGTCATCACCAGATAAATTGGATAAAATTGGCGCCTATCTAGCCGAACGAATTGGTCGTGATCTTTACAGGCATCGAATTGGTTTTGTTTTCATTGCCGTTGAAGCTATGGATCAATTATTGAAAACATGTCACAATTCGCTTCATTTATTTATGGAAAGTTTTCTCAAAGTCGTACAACTAGTTTTGGAAAGTCATGATCCAGAATTACAAATTTTGGCTACACAATCGGTATAAATAAAGCTATCAATTTTCATGATTTTTATACGTTTTTTTATTACAATTTTACATTTAGTTCGTAAAATTTGCAAAAATTGAAGAAGATACACCGACTTATCATCGTAGCTATGATTTTTTTGTCTGTAAATTCGCCTCGCTTTGTCACGATAATCATCCAAATCTAGTTACTCGTAAACGTTTAAGGATGGCCGGATTGATTGGTATTAAAGGATTGATACTGAAAGCAGTCAGTGATGATATGCAAGTAAATATATGGGCTGATAACAATATGGGCAAGATAATTCCATCATTATTATTCAATATGAAAAGTAAAGATTTTGAAGATGAAACACATTTCAAAGATAGTCAGACACGTCTGTTGCCACCTGATCCGGTAAGATTTACCGAAGACGATTTCGAATCATCCACGCCCAATGACGTGGCTACCGAATGCCTACGTGAATTAATTAATCGTGCTAGTTTCGGTCATGTACATAATATTCTTAAGCCTATCATTACTCATTTTGACCTTCATCATTTTTGGGAAATGGCAGCTGATCCAACTGGTGATAATTTTGCTATTGAAACATTCAAAATTATAATGTACTCGATACAATCAAAACCAGCTGTCATACAAATTCTAATGAATCATCTGGATTGTGTGGCCAAAGGTCGTCGTGAAAAATTGGAAAATTGCAATCTAGAAAATAAAATAAAAGTACAGACTGGCATTGTCAATGTTTTGAATGAAATCATAGCCATACCAGCCGATACAATTGGTCCGTTTGTTCTTGGAATGATCAATTCACTGCTACAACATCTACATGATTCGATCAATAATATTCAAACACAATTTGTTGAAGAAGAAAAACAATTCCAGGAAGCCGTAATCAATACTTTAGGTGAATTTACAACAAATCTACCAGATTATCAGAAAATTGAAACGATGATATTCATCATTGATAAAGCACCACCAGCTTCATGTACATCAGCCACCGAACAACAATTGCAAAATATCATATTGAAAAGTTTGCTTAAAGTAACGACTAAATATAAACCAGTGAGCATGATACAAACATTCCCATCAACCCTGTTGAATCAATTACTTACACGTGCCCTATCACCGGATCCAAAAACTCGATTGACTGTGCAGAAAATTTTCCACCAATTACTTGATCGTCATAAAAATTTACCTCGCCTCATCAAACCAGTTACTATTGTTCCTCCAGAAACATTGACCATTGAGAAGGCCGACCGTTACGATATAAATTTTATGCGTAAACATGGTCATGACATTCTTGTCCACATCTATAGAAATGTTCAAATCGAATCGAATACAAAAGAAAATTTCGATAGTATTTTCACTACCATGGCGTTGATTTGTGTAGAAATGAATTCGGATGAAGTGCTCATCGATTTGCTTCGATTGACATTCGCTCTACAAGATATGGCTATCTCCAGAAATTTTAACCTATCCGATTCGCATCGATGTTTTATTCATAGTATCGCTGCCGGTTTTCTTCATCTTTTCAGTAATCTAAAAGCAATTCCAGCCATCTGTACACACGTGGAACAAGTTATTAAAACTCGTGTTGACCAAGCAAAATATTTGCTGCCTGAATATTGCCATTTGGCCGAAAATTACACAAGTGGCGAATTGTTCATTTCTGAAAACGTACATAATCAACGAGAGATTAGTAACAAATCAAAAGAGAATAGTCCTAGTAGACAGAATAGTACCGATTATTTAGTTGCTGATGAACTTTTATTCAATAAACAAGTCTTATCTGAATCACTTCAGACAACCGGCCATGATACGCTAGCATTGAACACACCCTTCCAATCGAATTGTGATGGTATGTAATTATGGATTTATTTTTTAGATTAAAATTTGATTTTTCTTTTCAATCGTTAGTTGATTCATCAATGACACGTAGTACGAGCGATTTAAATGCTATAACAGTTGAAATCGATAGTGTCAATTCTTCACCTGGAACCGTACGCGTAAGTTTTCCCTATCATTTTTATAGATTATTATTCATTTTGGTTGTCATTTTAAAATTCTAGAAATTACCTGAACAAGAGATTAATTTCACCACTTTTAAAGAGGTGTTGATAAATCCGACTCGTGATCACAAACAGGAATTACGTCACCGTATGAATCTATTAAACAATTTAAGAAATAGTAAATTTGAAAATTTAGTCGAAAATTATCCCAAATCGGTATGTTTTTTATTTTCTATTGTAATACATTTCATTTGAATTGTTCTCCTTTTTTTAGAAAAAAACCTTCCAAGAAATTCTCTTGAACACTATTGACAAATATTTTCAAATACAGGAAACAAGAGTACATCAAAATCAAATGGTACAAAATCCCAACAAACATAGCTTAGATACATTGGATCATCAAAGCATCATTCCTATTGTCAATCAATCAATGCAGCCTAATCATCTATCATTTGATGGAAATTGTCATGTTTATGATAACCCTCTTTTGTCAATATGTGACATTAGTCAGATAAATTCACGAGCACCACCATTGTTTGCTCTTAGATTTCCAAATCTTTTTGTTTATTGAAAAAATTGTTAATTAATCAATTATATGTTATAATTGTCAATTACAAATATTAACAATAAATCTTAAATAATCAAATCTATTCGAATTTTTTTTTATTAATTGTTTAGAATAGCGTATAAAGGTCGTTCATATTCATGCAAGTTTTGATTATTGATTCTAGCCGTTATTCTTTGATCGTTTTTTCTGTTGATCAAATAAATATGCAATCCAAACAAAGAGTTCGATTGGCTCCAAACGATGAAAAATTACTAGAGAAACGTGGCTTCAAAATCGGCGAACCATTGAATAGTGGAAGTTTTGCATGTGTATGTCGTGCAACATACAAGGGCGAACCGATCGCAGCTAAAGTGATAGATTTGGAAAAAACATCCGAAGAATATCGGTTGAAATTTTTGCCACGTGAAATCTATACAATGAAAAAACTCAAACACCCATATCTGATCGATATAATGGACATACTGGTTGTGGGTAATCGAGTAATCGTTTTCATGGAACTAGCAGAAGGTGGTGATTTTCTTGACCTGCTACATCGTACTAAAGCTTTGCCCGAAGATCGTGCTCGATATTTTTATCTTCAATTTGGTGATGCTTTGCGTTATATGCATTCGTTGGGATTCGCACATCGTGATATCAAATGCGAGAATATCCTATTGAATCGTGCTAAAACTATATCAAAATTGACTGATTTTGGCTTTGCACGTACCTGCTTTGAACGTAATTCAGGCCAACGAATGCTTTCAGATACATATTGTGGCAGCACAGCATATGTTGCACCTGAAGTGTTACAATCACAACCATATAATCCATTGATAAGCGATGTATGGAGCATGGGTGTCGTGTTGTTTGTACTGGTCAGTAATCGATTACCATTTACTGATCGAGACAATAAAGAATTGTTGAAAAGTCAAATGGATCGTAAATATCAATTCAATCGAAACCTATCATCGCAGATTAAAGATTTATTAAATCAACATCTGAATCCTAATCCATCAACACGGATTAACATGAATGAAGTTTTACATCATGAATGGTTCGGAGTTGCAAGGCAAGATTCATCGAATGAGTCAACATCATCAAGTCGTACGGGCACCGGTCAAGATGATTAAAACATTTGTGAAAATTGCAATGAAACAAAAATTAAACTATAGATCAATAAAAAAAATTTTATATTTTTTTTCAAATAAGTCGTTAAGAATTTGATAAGATATGATATGATAATAGATGATTTCTTTCAGGTTCGAACTTGAAAGTTACCAGCTTTAGTCATATATTTAACTCCTTTGAATGGTTTATATTTCTGTTTAATTTAAAAAAAATCATTATTAAGCATTATCTATTTTACAAAAAAAAATGTCATACCTCGCCATACATATCCAAACGATTGACCTTCAATCCAGATATAGCGAATTGAGAAATGTTGAATTTGACAAGTATGTTTGGATTTGAATCCGGTATAGGGGCACCACTTTGTAGAACGATACTACCCTTAACCGTTGGTAAGCTTTTACCCTGATGAATTTCCATCTTTCCAACGTCCCAGACCAATAATTTTGTAACTGAATCGAATGTATATTTTCCTTGATTTGGTACAAGATTTACATTTAAAACGTTTTTTGGCATAATCATTTCGATGAATATGTTCTCCAACTATTCCAAAAAAGAGCTAAATTAATATTCTAGTTCCAGTTTTTTTTTGGATCTGAAACCTACATTTTTGCCCATCAATTGTTTTGCCCCGATTTGAATTTCCAGTTTACCACCGATTGATTCTTTGAATGAAATATGATGACGAACAAAAATTGGAATGTTGACCATATTTTGAGCTCCAATATGGTAGGACATTAAACGAAAATTACCATCCGGTGGTATAAATGATAACACTTTTTCCGATTCCCAACGTTTAAAACGGATGCATGGATGAAAGCTAACATCGTCGAATAGTGTTGGATTTACGAATGATAGACATAAGTCGGGCATACCAGATAATTTAACACAGCAATCGATCTTTAAGTGTGTAATAGTATCAATGAAAACTAAATTCAATAGCAATAAAGATTTTACTTACATATCCTTGTATTTCTGCAGAAACTACTGAGCCACTTTTATCAATAATGGCATCCACTTCTTCAATCACATCAAAATAAGCCTCGTTATTGGTATATTTGACTCCGAAACGACGCCACGGTACATTCGATAGTTGACCGGTAGGTAAAGTAGAACTAACACTAAATATAACATTTAAATTTTATTTTTCATTTTTAAAGTGATTTTCACTTACTTATTACGTCCAGTAACAGTGTTCGCAATGGTACGAAGAAAATTCGGCGGTTTTATCAACTCTTTCAATATGTTTGATTCGGTGGCTAATGGGAAACCATTATCGAGCATTTCATCCAATAATTCATAAACTACAACAATATGTTCTTTGAGTAAAGATTCTGAACAATCATTGAAATAATCAATAAAATTATCGACAACACGATGAAGAAATTCGATCACAAATAGGGGAGGAATTTCACCCGTAGTAACAGCAACAAAATATAATCCAGATCGATGAATCGAAATCAATATATGATGAGGTGTGGCAATTACCGGGGTAACATTGGATGAATAATCTGCTTTACGTTGGGCATCGAGAAAATAGTCGCAAACTGATCGAGGTATCACGCTTTTCCAATGTTTTTCAATAAATATATCACTGCAAAATAAACCGAAAACAATTGTTATAACGAAATTTTAATAAAAATTCCAATTTGATCTCTCACCCAGAATTATTGATGAAGAATAGGCTGTGAATCATGATTGCAACAAAGCGAAGAAAAATGGAATAAAATGAGGAATAGATTAATTTATATTAATGAATATTTTAAAAAATCAACAAAACATCGAAAAAATCAGATTTATCCATCGATGATCAACGTCATAGATGAGAACTGTTCATAGATGATATGATCGAAAAAAATTTAAATTTTTTTTTATTTTATGAAAATAATAAGCAACAGGCTTTCCGGCCATATTACCATTTTCGATTGAATCGATTTTATTCACAATCATTATTATTGATTTTGATTACAAAAATCAATTTCAACGATCAACGTAAATCACATTAGCGATAATGGTGTTTTATAGTTTGATTTCATCAAAAATTTTCGATAAGAAAAAGGTCGTAAGTCGGACTTGAAAAAAAAACTATTCCTAGTAACATTGTTTTTTGCTATCGATTGGATACATCTGGTTGGTCATGGTTAGTTTATCATTCATGATTTTTTTCTTTTGTTGGCAGTAACCACCATATGGCCATCAATAGTTTGTTGACATAACTTGGCTATTTATCATTTGTATACATTAAATTTACAAGATAGCTAGTAAATCTATTTTGGTGATAGGGGCGTTCATTCATTCGGCGGCAACGGCAAAGATTATTTGGTTATTTTGAATAACTGAATAAACAGTATCTGGGTGTGTGTGTGTGGTTGTGTTTATGTAAAACAGTGTGGTATGGTTCGAGGTGGTGGTTTGGATATCTTATTTTTTTCGGACTACTATGATTCGATTCGGTTTTGAATTTCTTCTCAGGATAATATTATGATGAAGTAGAGGAGTGGCTCATACACTTGATTAGAATTGCCCAATCATTCATTCATTGATAGTTGATTGTCAAAATGGCTAAGAACTTTTTCTTTTAAGAAAAAGGGATTTTGGTATAATTTTAGCACCCATGATATAAATCGATGGATAATAACACATATGAACAAGTAATTTTAGATGATGAGCCTATCTATAGTGTGTGTTGGAATGAACAGATTTTTCGCTTTTTTCAAGAACCGAAAAAATGTCTAAATTTATTTGGTGATAATTAGAACTGAGCAATGATTAGACCACTACCATTTTATTTAAGATGATCAATACCTCATGTCTTTGTCTTTAGTTTTCATCCCCTGTTTCAAAAAAATTTAGATCCTCTTCTTTTTCTCCCTCACACAAAACACTAAATTTTTTCTAGTTTTTAGTTTAAAATCAATTTTGAATTATCAGTTTGCAATAAACAATCACTGCCATTTCCGTTCGAAGATCGTATTTATCGATCATAACCTTTTTCAGACAATGTATCAATGTTGAAATTCAAATTAATTTTTCATCAATCATCATTTTTTTCGATCAAATCTTTTTTCTGAAGTGACAAGTGTGTGGCCATTTCTGTTTTGTTTGTTTGTCCGACAACCATAATGATGATGAGAACATTGATTCTATTATTATTCATACTGTTTTCAGTGGTCCTTGGCCAAAATCGTTATGATCCTCTTCCATATACGAAACCATATTATCAATCAAATCAGCCTTATAGAAATGGAGCTAGTGGCACAAATTATTATAATAACAATAATAATATATTTCCACAGCTAAGATATCCGGGTCCGGTACCGAATCCAAGTTCTAGTTGTTATGATCAATCAAATCGACCATTAAAATGTGCACCAGAATTTGTCAATGCAGCCTATAATGCCCCGATTGAAGCAACCAATACTTGCGGTTTGAATGGTTTTAGTCAATATTGTTTTCAAACCGGAGCAGCTGGAACAACGCGTAAAACATGTGAAATTTGTGATGCACAAAATCCGGCACTTGCACATCCTCCCGAATTTATGATCGATGTTGATCAAATGAATCGTATAACATGGTGGCAAAGTGAAACAATGATGGAAGGTGTCAAACAGGTGAACATCACCGTACCGTTAGGCAAAGCATTTGAAATTACTTATGTAAGACTTTTGTTCTATTCGCCACGTGCTGAAAGTTTTGCGATATACAAACGTACATCTGAAGATGGGCCATGGATACCATTCCAATATTATAGTTCGAATTGTCTACAAACTTATAACGTATCTGATCGTGCATATTCTAGTCAATTTGATGAAACTCAGGCCATGTGTACGAAAGAATTCAGTGACATTTCACCATTGACAGGCGGAAATGTCGTATTTACCACATTGGAAGGTCGACCAAATGCAACTCATTTTGAAAGCAATGAACGATTACAGGTATAGCCCAATTATTCTCGAATCTATATCATTATAACTATATACTCTTGCGTATTGTATGTTAGGAATTTGTAACTGCCACCGATATTCTGATTGTTTTGGACAATATGAATACATTTGGCGATGAAATATTTGGTGATGAACAAGTGCTTCGTTCATATTATTATGCAATATCTGATCTTTCGATTGGTGGAATGTAAGTGAATACTATTTTTTGATTTGTAGTGTGATTATAATAGTTATTGTTCCATCAATCAGTTGCAAATGTAATGGGCATTCGAATCGATGTATAATACCTCCTAACAACTATCAGAATGGTCAACGACGTTTAGTTTGTCAATGTGAACATAATACTGATGGTTTTGATTGTGAAAAATGTCTACCATTCTATAATGATCAACCATGGCGTCGAGCTACCACCAAAAATGCCTATGCTTGTCAACGTAAGTATCATTTAATCCATAAATCCATAAGTAGATGCAAAAAAAAATGAATCTTAAGAAAAAACGTAATTTATTAAGACCTGTTGCTCTTCGTCAAAAGCATCTTTCATTGATCATTTAGCTGCCCGCGCAATTATGGCTATGTATGGCAATAGATTTCATATCAAGGTGGTGACCATAATCACCCACGCTTTTTTTTAAGCAATTTCTATTACCATAAACATTCGAATTTGTGAAGCTGATAAGTTTAGTTCGAAGAAGCGAAAGTCGATACGAATTGATTTTAATAATTTTCATAAATAAGAAAATGAAAAAATTTATACGAAAAGATTAAATGTTTTAATTTCTTTTTGAATTCAAAAATTATATATTTTTTTTTGTGAAAATATTGTGTTCATTAAAAAAACATAGTCGATTGATTCTGTAATCATGTTGTTATGGATTCATTCTTTGTTATTACTAACAAGTGCGATTTGTATAATATCAGCACAACCAAAAACCTATTCGACTATTAGTAGTACACATGAGGTTAAAGTTTGGACCGGTCAACAATGGCAATGTATTCTATGATTTTGATTTTATATATTTTTTCTTTTTATTCTTATAACAATCAATTTTTTTACAATTTTTATCTAATTCTAATTTAAGCTTGCAACTGTAATGGCCGATCAAAAAAATGTTATTTCGATGAGGTTTTATGGAGACGTACAGGACACGGTGGTCATTGTATTGATTGTGCCGATGATACTGATGGACCGAATTGTGAACGATGTAAAGAAAATTACTATACTGATCTTGAAACGAATCGATGTTTGGCATGTAACTGTGATCCGATTGGTTCAGTTAGTCTACAATGTTCGAGCACAGGTCAATGTATTTGCAAACCTGGTGTCGAAGGACAACGATGTGATCGTTGTGCATCAAATTATTTTGATTTTAGCCATAATGGTTGTAGACCTTGTGGTTGTAGTGTAGAAGGAAGCCAGGATAATGTTCCTTTGTGTGATAACAAAGGTAAATGTCGTTGTAAGAAAAATGTTGAAGGTGAAAAATGTGATCGTTGTAAACCGGGATTTTTTGATCTTCAACTTAACAATGATCTTGGCTGTATTGCTTGTTTCTGTTATGGACATTCAAATCAATGTACAAGTTCAAAAGGCTATTCCATTTATTTAATCGAAAGTACATTCAATCGTGATTCCGAACGATGGATTGTCAAAGATAAATATGGAAATGACATACCGATTCAATATAATAGTCTTGGACAAAATATTGGAGCTACATCAAGTTTTCATGATAATACATTGTATTTTCATGCACCGCATAAATTTTTGGACGATAAAAAATATTCATACAATCGAAACCTGACATTTAATCTTCAGATTACTGGTGGTAAAGGAAACATTCTTTCAACCATTGAAGATGTGGTCATTGAAGGAAATGGCATCAAAATTTCATCACCTATTTTTGCACAAGGAAATCCATTACCTACTTATCGAATGCAAACTTTTCGATTCCGTTTAAACGAAGATATGGTTTATGGATGGAGTCCACAATTGAATTCACGAGATTTTATTGCATTGTTAGCCAATATTACGGCCGTTAAGATCAAAGCGACATATTCGGATATGGGTTCGGGTTTTATTGATGAAGTAATGCTTGAAACAGCTATTGCAAGTCCAGGATCAAATCAGGCAACTTGGGTCGAAACATGTTCATGTCCGGATGGTCATACTGGTCAACATTGTGAATCATGTACAGCTGGTTTCAAACATGATCCACCACGTGGTGGTAAAGCAGCTAAATGTGTCCCGTGTAAATGTAATCAACATGGTGAATATTGTGACAGTGAATCGGGTAAGTCGAAAAATTTTTAAATCTTTTTCTTTGATTTTTCTTTATTTTGATTTTTTTCAATGAACTTTGGTCTAATTTCCATTTGGGATTAACATGCAATATAACTATAATAATTCAAATTTCCTGGGGAATCGGTTTTTTTCTTTCTTATTACGTATATCTAAAACTAACAATAATTGGTGATGGAACAAAGGTCGATGTAGTTGTCAGCATAATACAGCTGGAGATGCATGCGATCGTTGTGCGCCAGGTTATTATGGTAATGCACTACAGGGCACAGAAAATGATTGCAAACTATGTCCTTGCCCAAATTCTGGTGAATGTGCCATTCTACCTGACGAACAGATCGCTTGTCTAAACTGTCCAGAAGGCTATGGAGGTATTTTCATTTTTTTCATTTTTTTTCAATGGGTCTTTCAATCCCACCTAAAAAATATTTTTCTTAATAATTAATTTCAAAAAAAAATCTAATACGATTCTTTAAATATTATAAGGTCGTCTTTGTGAGAAATGTGTGGATGGTTATCGAATGCGATCAGAAGATTCAAAATGTGAAAAATGTGATTGTAATGGAAACATTGATCCAAATGCCATTGGTAATTGTAATTCAGTAACAGGACAATGTTTAAAATGTATTTACAATACATGGGGTAATAGTTGTGAAAAATGTCTACCTGGACATTATGGATCGGCACTATCTATTCCACGTGGCGATTGCAAAGCTTGTGCTTGTTATCCATTCGGAACAATCTCCGAGGATAACTATTTCGACTATGAAGAAGCTAAACGTCAAGGATATCTGAAGAATTTCTTTTCAACGCAGAATTTTTTCACTTGCAACAGCGTAACTGGTAAATGTCGATGTAAACCAAATGTAGCTGGAAGACAATGTGATGCCTGCGTCGATGGTTATTGGGATCTGGATTCTAACGAAGGTTGTAAAGCTTGTGATTGTAATGAAATCGGTTCAGAAAATCTTCTTTGTGATAATCGTTCTGGACAATGTAATTGTAAACCGGGTGTCACTGGAAAACATTGCGATCAATGTTTGCCAAACTATTATGGATTCGGTCCAAATGGTTGCCAAAAATGTGATTGCGATCCGATTGGTTCATTAGAACAACAATGCGATTCAATTACTGGTCAATGTAAATGTCGTGAAAATGTTGAAGGCAAACAATGCCAACGTTGTCAGGAAAATAAATATAACAAAGAAGCCGGATGTGTTGATTGTCCACCATGTTATACATTGGTACAAGAATCAATCGCTGCTCATAGAGTTAAAGTAGCTGGTCTTAAAACTTTATTGGATGAAATCGAACAAAATCCACTGGCTGTCGAAGATTCGAATTTCGAACGTCAATTGAATGAAGTAATGAATGCTGTAAAACAATTACTTCAAGAAGCTAAAGATGCTCAAATTGATGATGATTCTCTTGTTGCTCAATTGGAACAGATAAAAAATCGTATCCGAAAAGTTCAGGATATGACTAAAAAAATTGAAAATCAAATGAATTTTATCAATAATCAAATTAATTATGGTACGAAAAACATCACAAATGCACAGGAGATTGTTAATGCTGCAGAAATCGATCTGAACAATGCACGCAATCATTTAGAAAATGATGGTCGACGATCATTAGAAAAAGCAAGAATGCGTGCAGAAAAATATGGTTCACAATCGGAAAGAATGTCTGAAATAGCTCGCGAGTCTCGATTATTAGCCGACGGACATGAAACTGAAGCTGAACGAATTATTAATAAATTCAAAGATGCAAGAAACATTTCTGAAACGGCATACAATTTGGCCAAAGATGCTATCAACACTCAAAAAGCTAATAAAGAAGAGTTGGAAAAATTGAAAGATAAATTAAGTGAAGTAAAAGAACAATATCAAATGACAATTAAATTATCGCAAGATGTGCATAAAGATGCGGAAAAAGCTAATCAAGATGCATTGAATTTGGCTGCTGATGTGAGCAATATTTTTGTTCCAGATCTGAATGCATCTCAATACAAAGATGAAGCTATTCATATAATTAATAAGGCTAAACAAGCTCATATAGATGCTGATAATATGCTTAAAACACATGAAGAATTACTTAACAGTACAGGAAATCGTTTGAATGATGGTCGACTTTTGTTTGAAGATGCCGAACGTAAACAACAAACTTTGGATGATCTATTGACGCGTGCCGATATGGCATACAATATGACACAAGAAGCCGTACAGAATGGTAATAATATTCTAGATGATGCGAAAAATACATTAAAAACATTGAAAGAATTCGACATACATGTTCAATCAAGCAAAGAAAAGGCCAATAAAGCTATGGATCGTGTGCCTGAAATAGAAAGAGAAATCGATGATATTATACGTAAATCTGATGATTCATTAAAATCATTGAATTCAGCATTAATCGAAGCATCAAATGCTAAAGAAACCGCAAAAGTGGCCGAAGAAAAAGCTGAACATGTATCACAAGCTTCGAATATGGCTTTACGTACTGCAAAACAATTGACCGATAAAGCGGATGATCTATTCGTTCGATCAGCCGAATTGTCACGAGATGTTGATCGAACATCGGACAAGATGAAATCGTATGAACAACAAGCTGAACAAGATGAAAGCCTTGTTGATGACGCTTTGCGTAAAGCTAATACGGCTAAAACAAGCGCAATGGATGCTATTAAAAAAGTTCAAAATGCAACGTATACCGTGGATAAAATACTCAAAGATTTAAGTAAGTTTTCATTAAAAATGTTGTGAATATTAAAAAAATAAACTTTTTCAAAATAAAAATACACAGATTCAATGGAAGATATGGATGAGAATAACCTTTCAGATTTAGAACAACGATTACGTGATGCTGAACGTGAATTTCGTACAGCCGATTTAGATAGCCGTGTTATGCATTTGGAAAAATTGAATGAAGAACAGAAAAAATCGATACATAATTACGAGGATGAATTGGATAAATTGGCTGCCGATGTGGCGAATATCGCTAAAATTCGTCAATCTCTGCCAGATAAATGTTTCCGCCGTAACCGTTTGGAACCGTAGAATCTCAAATCGATGACCTTACCAAACAAAACAACAACAACAAAAAATCAATTTGAATTAAATATTAATTTTCATCTACATTTGTTTTTTTTCACACATTTCCTTTTCTTACTTGCATTTATTATTATCTCCTATTTTTTCATGATGATATCTCTTTTTTTTCTCATTCATTTTCAATTATCATGTACATTTAGTTCGACAGTCAAAATTAGCAACAAAAAAAAATCAATAAATAATGACCATTATAACCGATATTAAATAAATTTCGATAATATTTTGGTTTGTTATCGATCAAAGAATTTGAATTGCAGATAAAATCAATGATTAAAAAAACATCATAACATTTGAAATAAGACATTAAAATCTGATAAAAGATGGCGCAAAAATTCCAATTATTTAATGGCAATTTTTGCAATATAATCGAATTGCAAAATTCTTTGTTTGGCAAAATATTCGTTCATTAATTATACAGAACGAGAAAAAAACACGTTTGGTCTGATGAGTACTATTTTAGCTAAAGAACTTGACAAAAAAAATGATTAGAGGAAATAACAAACAAAAAAAATTACTTTCAGCATTCACAGATAAAATTGAAAAAAAAATCATTTTATTGATTTCCTCATTCGAACACACACACACACATATGTAAAATGGCTGAAAAATTTCTAACCATTGTACGAATATTATCATTTCTGATCTATTTATTTTCAATCTATTGGCAATATATCGTTCAACCTCCATTTTTATCACCTGAACGAAAACTATTTGGTCCTTTGATTTATTTGACTTATTGGGATCTGGTAAATATAGTAGTATAATGTTAAATAGATCATCTATTTAATTTGATTTGATTTCCATCTATTTACCAAATCTAAAGCTTCTTCAAACTGGCTTCTTTTTTCTTCTGTTGATTAATCAACTTTTCGATAGCCGTCGATTGAAAAATTTTATCGATCTGATCTTTTATGCATTGGCATTGCCCATATCATGGATAGTATCATCATCATTTTGGATTTTATGGGCTATCGATCGTGAATTAGTTTTGCCCGCTAGTATGGATCCATACTATCCACCATGGCTTAATCATTCGACTGTAAGTTTATCACAACAAAAACATCCTTTAGTTACGTTTTCATTTTATGCATTTTTTTCTGGCTCCATTAGCATACGATGATTGCCATTTTGACTATAATGGAATTGTTTGTTGGCAAACACAAACCACCCCAAACACGTAAAGGTTTCTTCATATTCTTTACATTCGTTATAACATATGCCATTTGGTCATTATATCTTCGCATGGCAATGGGTTTCTGGGTCTATCCTTTTCTTGATCAAATGAATAGTACATTTGTTACTTTATTCTACATTTCATCATTATTTCTCTATTCAATGACTTATTTCGTTAGTTTATTTTGCGGAAAATACTTGTGCAACAATAATCAGGATCACCGGCCTGTTAAACAGCGAAAAAATCGCTAAATCAACATTCTCAATTGATTAATCAAATTATTTCATTTATTTATGTTTATTATCAGAAATTCTTATTTTATTTTCAAAATTTCAACATTTTGATTATTTTTCGGTATTATCTAATTATTATTATCAATTTAAAAAATACATTTAATGGGATAGAACATGACGATCTTTCAATATTCGACGCATAATAATCTGACGGCCACTTGGTGTCGAAATTCTTTTCTTCCATCCATGTTTACGAATACGTTTTACCTCCGAACAACGTTCAAAATACCAACGAACATTTTCTCGTACTTGTTGAAAAAGAATGTTTTGTTGTGATAATCGAAGAGAAACATTTGCAAACGTAGGCCGGATAAGATTCAACATTATTTGATTTGATGAGTATATTTACTCGCGTGGAATTTGTTCAAAAACATAAAAAAACATATGATCATAGAAATCGTTAATAAAAACCATTCGTAAAATACGATACAAATGTCTGCATCATTTACATACAAAAACTTGTATCATCAAATTTAATTGTGCTCCCTTTTTTTAAATTCGTAAAATGAAAGGCCGATAGGCCTCCAAAAATTGCCTATCTAATCGGTATTACACGATTAAATGGCGGGGAATTGGGTTTAGTTTTCAACTAGCAATAACCGCAGCTCGCTAAAAGCTCATTGCTTGCGGTACTGCCACTGCGCAAAGCTTAAATTTTTTTATTTATTTGTTAGTCTCATGAACCATCAAAACAAATGAATAATTACATTTATTGAAGTTGATTTAAACATTTATTGTGTGATTTTAGAACATTATTAGGTGGATAATCATTAAGGAATCGATATATCAATATTACGGAAAAGATTTTCTATATAAAAATTTAGAATAAATTCTTTAGAAAATTTATAGTTTCAATCCATCGTTCTTTGGTTAATAGAAGCAGCTTACGATATGGTTCGAATGTTTTTTCATCATCATTCCAATCTATTGAATGAGTATCCGATTGCTTGGATACGGAATATTCGAATTGAGTTTCGGCTCGTTCACTAAAGATTTCATCTTCATCATTAGTATAGAATAAATCATTTTGATTCTTCGAAAGTTTCGAAATCATAATAATATGATCGAATTCGAATTTGCTTGATGTTGTTTGTTGTTTCAATTCGGCTAATAGTTGTTGATAACAAGGAACAGATATTTGTGATGGTAGATTAACGAATCGTTCGTTTATAATTAAAGCACATTTAGCATCTGAATGGTTTAGTTTACGAGAAATGTCGTTGTCTTTAGGTAAATATGACGATAATAAATTCTTGATTTGCTGTACACAATTCTTTTCATTAAAATGGCTATTAAATGGTATGATTGAAATGACACCAAATACGTTGTCATCATCTTCATCATCATTATTTTGTTCATCTTCGTCGGGTTGCTCGTCTTCGTCAATCGATTGCTAAATCATTGAAAATATATTTTAAAAATTAATCCCGAAATTGTCTAAGCTAAATTACCTTTATGACGGTAGTGATCGTATCTTTCATGACTAACTCGGTCAATTCAGAAATGTCTATATTCTCCTTTAGCCATAACTGTTGTAACAGACATCGAATACCATGAAAATCACGTTCGATTGGATCATGAGCAGTAAATTCAATGGATATTTCCTGATATTTCCAACAACAAAAAAAAATCGAATTTAGATTTTTATGATGGATCATTTTTCAACTTACTTTATCACTTAATTCTTCATCTTCATTGTTTTCATCATAATCATCTTCATCGATTTCGTTTTTCTCTGAATCGGACAAATTTTCTACAATTTCACGATCATCTTCATTCTGCTTTGATCGTTTAACAGGATCATCGCTTTTGTCATTGGAATGTTGATCAAGATCTAAATTACGCTTATTTTTATTCGAATGATTCATATTTTTTTAGAATGATTAATTATTAAAATTGAAAACCATTGAATAAAAAAAAATCATGAATGAATCAAAAGTGTTTGAAAATAAACACATTGTTTTTCTATATTAGAGAATAGAAATACCCAATTTATACGAATCAAGTATATTTTTATTTTCGAACGTTTATTAAAAAACAAAATTCTTTAAATATAAGTCATTATCATCAAGTGTGATGATGAATGATGGCAGATATATAGTGAAAGAGAAATCAACCTTCGTTTGATTAAGTTTAGAATAGAAATAAATACAACTGAAAATTGTAATCATTGACAATAACATTGATACTATTATCGTTTGGTTATTAATAGCATTAATATTTGAACGACAAATCAGAATGTTGTTTGTATTGCAAATCTCTTTTGTGGCAGGAGCGCAAAAGTGAATAACAAACATAAAAAAAAACGAGAATCGGAAACGCTTATTGACATAGAAACATAAAATAAAGTTGGAAATTGGGGCAGAATATTCTGTAGCCGTGAAAAAAAATTTGCATGTTTTTTGTGTGATGTATACTGACTAAATGACGCACTGGATGAATGAATGAATGGATTGTATAGTTTAATTATACCACAAATTTTACAATAATAAAATTCTCTGTTCATTTTTTATTCAAGTTCGCTTTGCGATTTTTCAATGCAATCGATTTGTTTTGTTTTTGTGTGAATGAATTTTAATGTTTCTTCAATCTGGTGAATTTTAATTGAAACAAAAAATAATTTCCTTTTCCAATCTTTAAACTTGATGGATCCGGAAGTTTTATTTGAAAATGATTCGGATATTATGAAATCGGCACCTCGGATTAAGCTGAAAAAAACAAAAAAACATTATCGTCGAAAAAAACCGACATTAAAAAAGGCGGCAACAACAGCCGTTTTACCGTTTAAAAAACTTCAGCTATCCATATTTAATAGCCGATTTATACCGATTGAACCTAATCCGGACAATGCATATCAATTCTTACCAAAACAACCAATGGATTTTGATACATTCGAAAAACATATGAATGAAATACGTAAATATGAATGTTTGATTAAAATCGAATTCGAGGTATGATCATCATTACCCAAATTAGGTTATTTGTTTAATTCATTTTCTTAAAATCAGGCATCATCACGTAATGAAATTTACACCAAACATGGTACTCGACATGCACATAAATCTAAAAATGAATTGAAAAATACATATCCGAATCGTGTTCCATGTAAATTATTATTATTATTAAGATAATAAGATTTTCTTCAACTTTTTTTTTGTTTTTTTTTCGGTAAATTTCAAAAAATTCATTGATTGTTTTAGATGATTTTAATCGTGTAGTATTGTCCAAAGATCCATTGGATGAAGAAGATTCGGATTATATTAATGCATCATATGTAGATGTATGTATGAAATATATCAATTTTGATAAAATTATTATTCCAATTAATTAATGTTTATTAGAGTATTTTGAAACCGAACGCTTATATCGCAGCGCAAGGTCCAAATGAATATACGATTTCGGATTTTTGGAGATTAATATGGGAACAACAATCATTTTTGATTGTTATGTTAACCAAAGTATTTGATTTTATACGAGTTGAATGTTGCCAATATTGGCCAATGGAAGAACATAAACCTGAAATGTATGGTCTTATTGAGGTGATATTGTTGAGTGAAGAACAGCTTGCTGATTTTGTTATTCGTACAATGCGAATACGAAAACCTGGACAATTAGTGAGACGAAAAGTAAAAAAAACACGATTAGTACCTCGTAATCTACATAAAGAAGTTAATGATCAAAAATTGGAAATGTTAGACGAAGATGAACAGGAACAAGAAACAGCAAATGAATCGACAGATCGATTTCGTGAATCAAAACGATCTCGACTTTCTGCGAGCACTCGGGCAACACAAGAATCAATACTATCGCATAGTACAAACAGTAAGAATCAGAATGTATAGATGTGAGAGCCAAAAAAACTAAATTCAGAAAAATTATTAGAAAATTCATTAACAACAGGTAGTGTAAAAACTAAATCGAAAAAAGCCTCTTTCACAACAGCAACTGTTTATGATGAAATCGAATACGAAGAAGAGATTGAAGAGGATGATGTACGAATCATCTATCAGCTTCATTACAACAGTTGGTCTTCGCATACATGTCCATTTCCAAATTCGATTCTTCAGTTTCGTCGTCGTGTACGAATCTATCAACAGGAAGTAATCAAAGATGAAGGCGATAGAGTTGGACCAACAATTGTCCACTGTAGGTATGTTTTCATGGTAAAGTTTTTGTTTTTGTTTTCTAAATTTGATTGAAAAAAAATCCATTTTTTCACTTTCAAGCAATGGTTGTGGTAGAACTGGTGCTTTTCTTTGCATCGATTCAAATCTAGAATTGGCCGAAGAAGATGGCCTATATGATGTATTTGGATATACCAAACGACTCAAACATGCAAGACGTGGATTGATTGAAAATCGAGTTAGTTTTTTTTTTATTTTAAAAAAATATTATTTATTATTAAATCATTTTTTTGTAAAATAGGATCAGTATAAATTTGTTTATGAAACCTTAGAGGAAGCACATATCTGTGGTAAAACATGGTTCCCGGTGAATGATTTAGCTACACAAATTAAACTTAAATCTCAAAAATGTACAATGACTGGATTGAATCAATATCAAGTGGAATACAGAGTTTGTTATACAATATTCTTCAGACAAAATTGTTATGGATTAATTTTTTTTATTGCATAGAAAATACAAAAAATGACCAAATTGCCGACCATTGGTGATTGTGCTGGTGGACATCGTGTTGAAAATCGGGAAAAAAATCGTGATGTATCTACAGTACCACGTAAGTACATTTTTTAAATAGTTATTAAATGTAGTATGAAAATTTTCCATTTTCTTTTTCATACTATTAGCTGACAATTTTCGTCCATATTTGACGTCATTTCAAAGCAATGATAATACCGATTATATCAATGCTGTTTTTGTTGATGTAAGTCTTGTGCCATTGCGATAATATAAAAAACAAAAATATCACTAAAAAATATCCTCTATAGGGTTATACACGATCAAAGGAATATATTATAACAGAATGGCCATTAAAACGTACCATACAGGATATATGGTCATTAATCTATGATCATGAATGTAATTCAGTGATTATATTGGATAATCCAAACATGCCAAATGTAATCATAATATTTTGACTTTATTAAGAATTAGATTTCATTTTTTTATTACTTTAATATTGGTTAAAGGAATATCCATTTTTTTGGCCATTAGAACGATATAAGAAACAAAAATATGGCCCAGTATTTAGTGTTGAAATGGTTTCAAGTGCTCATTATCCGAAAATCAAAACATGGATTTTTAAGATAAATAAAAAAGTAGTATCATTAACCGAATTAATGGCAGGTGTAAAAGCCGAACCAAAAACTACACAATTCTTTCAGATTACCTGTTGGCCATTAGATCATAAAGTGCCAACATCAACCAATGCCTTAGTAGAATTGATGAATATGGTTGAACGATGGCGTCAACGAACTAATTATGGTCCAGTAATTGTTGTTTCATAGTGAGTATTTACTTTAGAAAAAAATGCATATGCAAATAATGACCATTCATACTATGTCATTACAATCAAGTAATGGAAAATCACGAGCCGGTGTATATTGTGCTGCCAATTTTGCAATGGAACAAGTCGTTCAACATAATGAAGTGGACATTTTTAATGCTGTGCGTACTGTACGTCGACATCGACCACATTTAGTTGAAAATATGGTCAGTTTATTAATTCATAAAATTTTTTGCATATTTAATAAATGTCATCATCATTATTTTTTTCCCTTCATCAGACTGAATATAAATATTGTTACGATCTTCTATTCCACTATGTAACCCATTATCTTAACAAGGATAAAGATGGAAATTGAGAACACAGAATTAACTCCCAAATATTCAAAGTCCATTTGTACCCGAATAATTTTTATGGTTAAATAAAAATTTATTATGATTATCAATGTGTAATTTGATATGATTTCATGATGATGATGATGATGAATCAATGTGGCAAACATTGTGGATAGATAAAACCAATGAGTTTTTGTGAGTTTTTATTTGAAAATTTACATTCATTCGATTCGAAACGAAAAAAAACAACGTTGTTTCATAATTATGTTTGCCCTGATTTCATTATTGACAATCACCATTATCATCATCATATTCTATGTGATACAAAAACGACGAATGACTATTCTGAAACGAAATGGTATTAATGGACCTGAACCCCATTGGATAACTGGAAATATATTTCATTTTTTCAGTTCGGATAATGTTACAAGATCGCGAGAATATATAAAAAAATATGGTAAAACATGTGGTTATTATGTTGGTCATAAACCGAATGTATTGACAATTGACGTTGAACTAATAAAACGTTTTCAGATAAAAGATTTTGAAAAATTTTCTGATAGACAAAATTTCGGTATCAAATATGGCATTCACCCTAATCCTCGTTTCGCAAAAGATCTAGTTGATTCGAAGGGATATCGATGGAAAGAAACGCGCACAATTCTTACTCCAACATTCAGTGCAATGAAATTGAAAATGATCACACCGATCATGGAATCGGCAATTGATATTTTTATCGACAAAATTGATAAACAAGCGCAAAAAGGTACTGAATTTAACATTTATGAATATTTTCAACTACTCACAGCTGATGTCATCTCTAAAACTGCACTTGGTATTGATACTAATGTTCAATATAATCCAAAAAATGAATTTTTTCTTGCAGCCAAATTATTATTTGACAGAAAGCCTAACAAATTTCTCATGTTGTTTATGTGTTTACCGGAATTAGATCGAATTCTTTATCCGGTTCGTCGATTATTGGAAGTGTTAAACGAACGTTTTGGCTGGTCACCACAATTCACCATTGCCAAATTAGTTGAAGCAGCTATTCAATTGCGAAAAATTCGTCCAATAAAAATCATTGATTTGTTGCAATTAATGTTAGACGCTAAAGCTAGTGAAGATGAAATCAAGAATGAAAACTCTTCCAAATTATCCATTGAAATATCAAACGATGATAAAATTTTGACAAATGATAAAGAATCTACTGGTGTTGAGAATAATAGAATGAATGAAAAAAGATTTCGAAATTCAAAATCATTGACCAAAGATGAAGTAATTTCCAACGCTGTACTGTTCTATGAAGCTGGCTATGAAACAACAAGTACGGCCTTAGGATTCATATCACATTTTCTGGTTACACGTCAAGATATACAGGATAAAGTTCGAGATGAAGTTAATGAACTTTACGCAAATGAAAAAAAATTTGATTATAATACGGTGAATAAATTGACATATATGCAATGCGTCATCAATGAATCGATGCGATTCTATCCTCCAGTCACAGCTTTCATCACTCGAAACACTAAAGGAGATTATCATTATAAGGATATAATTATCCCGAAAGATTCGACCATTCGAATACCGACATACCAATTACATCATTGCGAAGAGTATTGGCCTAATCCAGAAGTGTTTGATCCGGAAAGATTTCGTGATAAAAAGAATTATGATCCAAGTGCATTTCAAGCATTCGGCAATGGACCCCGTAATTGTATTGGAATGCGGTTTGCATTATATGAAATCAAATTGGCTTTAGCAAAACTATTGTTTCGATACAGACTGGTACCGGGACCGAGTACTGAAAATGAATTGACAATTGAACAAAAAATAATAACTGAAACGCCAAAATATGGTGTGTTTGTTAGAGCATTACCTATTTTTTAAAAAAATATACATCATTGTTTCAATACAAAAATTTGTCCTAATAAAGTGCATGTAATAAATATTAATACTTTTGCTCATCAAAATTTTTACTGCAATAAAATAGTAACTGATTGATAAATCTAGTCGAGTGCAATATTCAATTGATAAAACATTGTTTCTGTCTGATAAAATTAGATATTATGGCCAATATAAAACAGTAGTACAGCCTGGTATTTTGTTCTAATTATTTCATTAATTTATTTGGATACATCAAAATGATTTGCACAATTATATTTGTTTTAATTTTATTAATCACATTTTATGTGATTCGAAAACGTCAAATGACCATCCTGAAACGAAATGGTATTAATGGACCTGAACCAAATCTGATCACTGGTAATATATTTTCATTGTTGAAAAAGTCTAACTTTGAAAGATCTCAACAATTGATCGATCATTATGGCAAAACTAGTGGATATTATGTGGGCGCAAAACCAAATGTATTGACCATAGATTTAGAACTGATCAAACGATTTCAAATCAAAGATTTTGATAAATTTTCTGACCGACAAACATTTGGCCTAAAACATGGTATTCGTCCGAATCCAAGATTTTCCGAAAATGTTATTGGATCACGTGGTGCTCGTTGGAAAGAACATCGTACCATATTGAATCCAACATTCAGTGCGATGAAATTAAAAATGGTTACTCCCATTATAGAATCAGCCATTGACATATTCATTAACAAAGTCGATAAACATGCAGAAGATGGAAATGAATTTAATATTTATGAAGATTTTCAGCTTCTCACAGCTGATGTTATATCGAAAACGGCATTTGGAATCGATACAAATGTTCAACATGATCCAAAGAATGAATTTTTTCTTGCAGCAAAAATGGTGTTTGACACAAAACCTAATCGATTTCTTTTGTTATTTACCTGTTTTCCTGAATTAGACATCGTAATGTATCCATTCCGTCGATTATTGGAAATTATACGCGAAGCTAGAGGAAAATCGGCTTCGACAATTTTAGCAAAATTAATTGAAGCTGCTATACGATTGCGAAAGGATCGTCCGGTAAAAACGCCCGATCTATTGCAGCTAATGCTTGATGCTCAAGCAAGTGAAGATGAACTTAAACAAAAAGATCTGTCAAAATTGACCATAGAACTGTCCAATGATGAAATGACTGCAGTCAAACAAACGAATGGAGCGCAGAAATTCAAAAATTCCAAATCACTTTCACAAGATGAAGTCATCGCAAATGCAATCATTTTCTATGAAGCTGGCTATGAAACGACAAGTACAGCTTTAGGATTCATCTCACATTTTCTGGTTACACGTCAAGATGTACAGGATAAAGTTCGAGATGAAGTTAATGAACTTTACGCAAATGAAAAAAAATTTGATTATAATACGGTGAATAAATTGACATATATGCAATGCGTCATCAATGAATCGATGCGATTCTATCCTCCAGTCACATCTTTCATAACGCGTAACACCAGAGAAGATTATCATTACAACGACATGATTATCCCGAAAGATTCGACCATTCGAATACCGACATACCAATTACATCATTGCGAAGAGTATTGGCCTAATCCAGAAGTGTTTGATCCGGAAAGATTTCTTGATAAAAAGAATTATGATCCAATTGCATTTCAAGCATTCGGCAATGGACCCCGTAATTGTATTGGAATGCGGTTTGCATTATATGAAATCAAATTGGCTTTAGCAAAACTATTGTTTCGATACAGACTAGTACCGGGACCGAGTACTGAAAATGAATTGACAATTGAACAAAAAATAATAACTGAAACGCCAAAATATGGTGTGTTTGTTAAAGCTGTTCCATTGTATAAATAAAAATGGTTTTCTGGTATTTGCAAAAAATTGTATCATTTAAATTTTGAATTTGTTCATAGATTCTGTTATTTGTTGAAAAATTAAATAAGACAAATCATCTGGATAATCATTTCGTAGAACAGAATTTTTCATTAATAAAATTTTTAATTTGGAATTACTATTCACGTTTTTTTCAACCTCTTACCATCATCGTAATCATGTGGTATTTGAGGCATCATGCTCGACGATTTTTTCGAGCCATTATGAAACCGATACCGATCGATGTGGCTCGAAAATGGTATCAACGAACTCGCTATCTTTATGTTTGTCTTGGTGCCACTGCATTTGCATATTCTTTTTACACATTCAATAAACATAAAAAAGATATCGAACTTTTTCCCGGTAATATATCTGCAAATAATAAATTATGAATCCTACTAAAAAACGAATCTATTAAAATTTTTTAAATTTCATTTTTAGTTTTCGATAAAAGTTCTTTACATAAAAAATTAAGAATGAAAGGTGATCCTGGTGAAGTAGTGATAGCTAATATCGGTTTTGGTAAACCGATTACAGTCGAACGATATAATAATGAAGATTATATTCTTGATTATGAACAACGAAAACGAAATTACGAATTACAACAACAATTGCAACAAACATCTCAACCAATCGATAAAAATCTTGCCTAATTGGAAGTTCATCTTATTTTCTATCATATCCATATTTAAATACATGAATTTGTTGACAGTTAATGTAAAATAACTGAATTAGATTAATTTACGATCGATATATTTAAAAAAAAACAATATATTAAAATTTTACGATTGTCACACTTGTTATGTGCATATCCATTTCAATGAACAGACAAAAAAATAAAAAAAATAAATGCACACACTGATTTTGATCAATCGAAACGTAAATAATGGACTCAAAAATTTCTTAAATTTACTTTTTTTTAATTGCAAATTCGTGTTTTTTATTAGGATTAGAAAAAGTTTTTTATCGTTAATTATATTGATGGTGATAAACGCTAGAATATTTTGTTGGAATTTAAAATGTGCCTTACAAATAGATCAATGATAGGCAATGGTCTTCCAAAATCTAAATTAAAATTATTTATACTTCTTTGCCTTACATTTGGCTGCTATGTATTAATCTTACAAAATTCATCATTTCTTAATAAATTTCATTGGAACTTTCTTCTCGCAAGCAATCTAAGGGCGACAATATTTCATGGCCATCGAGTTGGCACGAAAACGATCCAAAATCGTCCGAACGGAACTTCCATTGTTTATTTTGATCTACCTTCATTGGATGATTATAAAATTCAAGATGATTATTTTCAGTTCAATAAAACTTTAACAGATAAGCTTACATCATCGCAATCATCTAATATTCTTTCATGTTTACGGCGAGGATCGCAAGTCGTTCAAAGTAACCTCATAGGATTTCAAACTTGTATCTGTAATGGCAATTATTTTGGTCAAAATTGTTCGGTTCCACGAATGATCCAGAATGTATTACAGCAAAATTCAGAGTTGAAAATCGTTACACTGAATAAACCTCGACGACTATTAATGTCGTTGATTTGGCTTTCTCATCATCAACAAAATAGTACTCTTGACCAGATCAACTTGGAAAATCTTTACAGAACTCTTGACGAATTTTCGCCACTCATTGACATGTTTATTATCAATGATATCATTTTTGAATCACCTAGAAACAATTTTTCACTTCAAACACAATTCAATCACGGTTTATTATCAAAATTCAAATCATTTACATTTCTCAATACCATCGAATTCAATGACAAAAGGCAATACGATGAAAATTTTCGCCATATTGAATGGGAATCAATGCGACAATCCTGGCGAATTTTTAGCACTCAAGTCACCGAATATCGTCCCGCTGATCTATTGATTTTCATGTCTATCAATCAATTTCCTGCTACTGATCTAGTATTGTTTCTAAAATATCATACGGGTATACAAGATGTGGTTCATATTGGTCCTACATACAATTTCCATTATCAAAACAAAAGTTTGATGATGTTTGACGACTACCAACGTTCGTCATCTAACGAATCTATCAAAATTAATAATCCTGTGAATTCGATGCTCGATCATATTAAGAATGTAATAATCTCATTTCAATATATGGCTTCATTATGTCAATTCAGTTTTGAACATTACATCGCCAATTACTGTCGAACAAATCAAAATCTAATTAAACATTTCCAAACAAATTTCTGGTCCCTTCATTATATTCGAATCGGTTCAAAAATTGAAAGTCCGGCAACAAAAGTGATATTATGATTGAATTTTTTTTGTTTTATTTATTTTTATTTATACAAAACTTGAAAAAATTGTTTATACATGAATAAATTTAAGCATTTTGCGTTTCCGATGTATTATTAATGTTGAGAAATTTGGCCAAATCTTCATCCACATCATCCGTTTCATCCCAATTCTCATCCCATAGTTGTTGATTATTTATTGTTGATACATTCCAATTATCTTCATTGAATTCTTCAAAATCATCTTCACAGTTATCAACGTCCAATGTAACGGTATTCATCACTGGCACAGAATTGAAGGGATTTTGAAAACTCATTTTTGTCGTGATTTTGTTTCAAACGGACAATTTTTTGGAATTGATATTTCTAGAGCAACTATTATGACTCATATGGATTGGAATGGTGTTAATGGTGGAAAATATTGGATTCTGATCGTGCTCGAATTCAGTTTAGAAAAAATTTTATTTTGATTTAAAAAATTGTTTCGGTTTTCAATAAATAAAGATGGCTATGTCCAAAGGAACTTCGCATTATAACCGGCAGGTTTGGGAAGATGAATCTTTCCCGATTTTGTGTCAAACTTGTCTAGGTAAGTTTGGACAACATAATTTTTTGATTGTAATTGATTTTAAATTAAACTTAGGTGATAATCCATTTCTAAGAGTCATGAAAGAAAAATATGGAGCCGAATGCAAAGTGTGTAATAGACCATTCACAACATTTCGATGGTGTCCAGGATCAAAAATGCGATATAAAAAAACTGAAATTTGTACCATATGCGCTCGGGCAAAAAATATCTGTCAAACTTGTTTATTAGATTTACAATATGGCCTACCAGTACAAGTTCGTGATGAAGTACTTGGGACAAAGTTAGAGCTACCGAAATCTGAAATAAATCGTGAATACTATTCACAGATGCTCGATCGTGCGGTACAAAATTCTGATGCAACCGAAGCATTTGGGGCCCTTAAAGATGCGCCTACGTCAGATGTTCTTAATAAATTGGCTAGAAATTCGCCTTATTACAAAAGAAATGCTCCACACATTTGCAGTTTTTGGGTTAAAGGTGAATGCAAAAGAGGTGAAGAATGTCCGTATCGTCATGAAAAACCATCCGATCCAAGTGATCCTCTTTCCGACCAGAATATCAAAGATCGTTATTTTGGTGTAAACGATCCTGTGGCCGAAAAATTATTGAAACGTGCCGCCGAAATGCCAAAGCCTATACCACCTGAAGATAAGTCCATAACTACCTTATATATCGGTAACGTTAACGAACAAATTGAAGAAAGTGATTTACGTGATTATTTCTATCAATTTGGAGAGATACGTTCAATCAACATAGTACGGAAGTCAAATTGTGCATTTGTACAGTTCACGACTAGACAAGCGGCTGAAGAGGCTGTCAAGAAAGCATTCCAACGTCTAAGCATAAAAGGTACTAAATTAACAATAAGATGGGGCAAATCGCAAGGCAAACGTAAAACCGATGAAGATGAAGATGAACGAAACAAACCAGGTCCCAGTAGTAAGCAGCACAAAGTTGCTTCAGTACCTGGGTTGCCTGCCGGTACACCAGATTATTTTGGATTAGTTCCAGCTTTAAATCCACCTAGCATAGGTTCTTCATCTTCATCTAGCGTCTATTATCCATCACAGGATCCATCCCGAATGGGTTCAATTTCAATGAAAAAATCATATAAAGATCATTGATTGTATTTCATAATCACCACTTCATTTTTGCATCATAAAGATAACTAAATTAAAAACATCGAATACCATTTTTTTAAAATATAGTTTTATTATGTTTACCAAGTGTCATTCGTAACGATTTAAAATAGATGAATTGTTGTGAGGATTGAAATTTATAGGTTAAATGCTGACAATGATTTTGAATTGACAGGTGAGAAATCTTTATAATTTCAGACATGATCTTCGTTTGAATTGACAGAGAAATCTATGTTTTTGTATGAATATATATCGGATGATGATTTTGAAAGCTCATTATGTTTAGCATAGATTGGCTTGGGTGATGAGTTTTGACTGATTGATTTGTCGGGAAGCCGTTGAGTGCTACCAGTTCTTGAGATCAAATGATAATCCGATACGATACGTTTTACGTTCCTCTGTTGCTGATGTTGATGTAACGAGCCTACATGACGATTCAATGGCCCAACTGTTGAAGCTGTTATTTGTGAGAATGGAGATAATATAGTATCGTTTTGGACATTATTATTTGAATGGTTTGTGATCGCCGTAAATACTTTATTTGAGTTTGATTTTTGATTCAAATTATCTACGATTTGTGGAGGAGAATATGATGATGATGAATAAAATCGTTGCGACGGCTGTTGGGATTGATTAAGACTAGGTGAGAAAAATTCGAATCGAGCCTGGTTCATATTATGTTTGATTTGATTGACATCCGACCGTATAGAGGAGCATGTAGCCGATTTTAATAATTGTGGCATTCTGTTGCCATGACTGTTATTCATAATAGTTTCACCATTATGTTTCATGTATGAATCAGATGCTGTTTCCATGGTTTTTTTATTATCAATTTGACCAAATGAACTGTTTCGATGTAATCCGCTACCTATTGCCACAGGTTCGATATCATGAACAAACACTCGGTCGGCATAAAGAATAAATAGTTCAATCACTCGGCTTTGATGATTAGTATCATATAGCATGTTTGTATCATCATTATCACTTTAGATAAAATAAAATAAACTTAAGATATGAATTGAAAGGATATTTTTTTAAAAATACATACGCTTTTTTCAGCAATGTAGGGCCGAATACGATACCTAAATTACTTGGATTCATTTGATTGAATTCTGAATCTTTAGAAATTTGTCGCAAATGATTCATCAAATATCGTAGGGTATTAAAATGAACAGTCGGTAATCGGCGACAAATTTTTTTCAATCTATTGACGATGTCTTCTTCACTAGAAGAATCGAGCGAAGAATTTTTTGAATATTTCGTAGCAACTTCGATCAATTCATTGTAAAGTTGGAATGTTAATAGCGGTTCAGGGAGCTAAAAAAATACAAACTGTAAAATCTTAAAATTGTTCAAATTAATGCATTCATACCATTCGAAAAAATTGTTTCAACAAATTTGCAATCACATTTGGAGAAACATTTGATAGATCAACACTATCAGGATCGGTTTCATAAGCTTTCGTCAAGCTATCTACTTGAGATTTTACAGCGGATACTCGATAAATGCCTGATATTCTGGAACCACGCTTTTCTATTTGTTTAACACATTGTTTAATAATATCTGGCACGGCATTGGAAGACAGTTGACAAAGAGGTACTCGAAACAAAAGGTTTGGACCGGATTTGTTTTCGTTACATTTGGCACCTTTTTTGTATTGATAGACACTCTGAGGAGAAATTTGTGGTCAAATAAAAAACCAACATAACTAAAAAATAAGGAAAATTACCTTGTATTTTTTCTCAATAACTTCTGCAAAAAAATTGATAAAAAAGTTTTGAGAATTTTTTCAATTACAACATAAGGCTAAACTTACTCATCTGAAAATCATTTGATTGTGTATTAGAATTGACGGCATTCACTGCTTTGTTTTCTTTACGGATATGAACCGATTGCTGTTGCTTCGGCTGTTTGACTAAATAAACATTTGAATTATTGTTGATACCGCTATCTGATTCGCTAGAATAAGTTTCAATATTCTCTATATTATAATGACTAGTTGGCTTTATTGAATGATCGCCAAACATCAATGGAAGGCTATTGGAAAAATCACGAAAAGGTTTTCCCATTTCATGTCGATCAGTATCGATAATTGCTCGGTGAATTTCCTCAGGCGAATAGGTAATTGAATCACGTAGTGTTTCAAAATAATGAGAAGTTATCTCTTTAATCTTAATCTCAGTATTGGCCATTAGATCTTGTAATCGGATAATTAATTCACGTTTAGATTTTTTAAACGATTCTTTTTGTCCATTAAGAATCCATAGGTATTTAGTGTTGTTCATCTCCGCTTCATTGAATTCGTTGCTACTTTCTAAATAACTTTAATGATGAAAAAAATCAGAGAAAAATAACATACTTATAACAAATAACAAAAACAAATATACCTGAATTTTTGTCTCGTTTTACTTTCAGCATCTTGTAATTTTGGCGTGTAAAAACTTTCACGCGATTTAGAATAAGTATTAATGACATCATTCAACTGTTTATTCGCTTTAGCCCAATCATCTTTGATTTTTTTAATTTTTTTATCAAAATCTAAACGAAATTCATTGACAGAAGCTAAAATATTTTTGCCCAACAAATCGAAATTGTTATCACATATGTTGGCATTTTTGATCTCATTTTGACAAAATTGATTATAAACAACATTAAAAGGAAGAAAAGCCTAATGGATTATTATTACAATAAGAAAAATTGATTAATATTAACATTGCAATCAAATTTGCAAAAATAAATAAAAAATTAATCATTTTTATATTTACTTTATCACTTTTCAATTGATGAATTGTTGTTCGCATGTTTTGATCGTTTTTAGAGATGGCACGATTATATTCGCTTTCAATTTGGGCACGTTTTTCAATAAAAGCGACCAATTCTTTCATATATTTGTACCAACATTTTGCCTGTTTCATTAGTTCATCTACGCCTGATTCATAGGAAAAAATACGCTCTTCGGGCATATTAATCGGCAATGTTCTTGATTTATTTGACACACAAGGACTATGATGACCAATTGATGTTTGTTGTTGTCGCTGTGATGGAGGTGGAGATGATGATGATGATGATTGTAATTTTTGCGTTATATCCAATGATTTTGAAGAAGACATTGAAACGCCGTCTTGCATCAAACAATTGGAAATACTGATTTTTAAAAAATAACAAAAAAATTGATGATAAATAAAATCTGTTTTGAAATGCAAACTTATCAATTTTTTAGATGATAAAAAAACAAAAATCGATGAGGGAGCTATTGGTCATCGACATCTCATCGTCATCAATGATCAAATTGTTGGAGTATGGATTTTAATTTCGAAATTGAAAAAAAGCTATTCTAACCAAATCGAACAATAATAGTCGAAATAAATAACCGGAACTATCATGAATTATTCTGAAGATTTATCATAAATCTTGTTGATGGACAAGACAATTTTCAAATAAAACAATAAATCAACCATCGGTTGGTCAACTTGAAAAATTTTTCGTTTTTTTTCTTAAAAAAGTCCAAATTCCAAAGATATACGATAAAACAAAAAGATAATCATCGTATGAAGAAGCAAAAAACGACACACAATAAACATCATCATCATTAAAATCATCAGGTTTATATGGTAACATTAATTTGATGGCTGATTTTGACATTTTTTCTCATATAAACAGTACATGCAACAGGTATTGTCATATTGCCTAATGCAGCAGCTAATAAACAAAAAGATAACTGATTAAATTGGATTTCTATGGTGATAAAATTAAATTTTATCGCTGCTATGATTTTGTCGATCTTTTTCAAATTAAATTATGTGAAGGCAAAATTTGTCATTTGGAAAAAAGTTAAATAAACAAAAACTTGATGATTGATCGATTGAATGAAATTGATCGAAATGAAAATATTATGATATTATCTTTACTCACTTGTATTGGAATGATTTATACAAAGAATTGATGTTATCGACCAATTGTGAATGCAATTCAATTGAATAATTATCATAATCATATGTTTTCACAGCTTTTACCAATTGACTGGCGTTTAATAATAATTCTTTACTTTCTAGTAAGGAATATTTTTCCAAAATTACACGCATTATTTTCGATATTTCTGCCAATCTTTCATAAGCTGCTTTACGTTTATCTTCAGGATCATCTATATTGATAATAATATTCAATCCATGTTGTGAATCGATGAAAATTAAACAAAAAAAAACTTACCTCGCTGATCGTAAACATGTTTCAGTTCACCAAGTAGATAGGTCAATGTTTGTGAATAATGACCAATATTTTTATTAGATCCGGCACCCGTAGCAGAATAGTGTTGTTGAGAATCCATTCTGTTCGAAATTGAAAGTATTTTCAATGTGTCAGATATATTCAACGAAAACCTAAAACGATAATATCATGTTGTTTACAAATAGACAAATCATAGGGTCAAATATAATGTAAAAATGATTTAATAATAATAATTATGATGATAATAATAATAATAAAGATCAAATTTCAATGATGAGTTCAAATTGATTGATTTCAATGATCGAATGAATAAAATGTTTCTGTTTTGTTTTGTTTTATCGATTCGCCTAAAATAACAATTGTTGATTGTTGTTGTTTTAGATGTTATTTTGGTTGATGCTCAAACAGACACACAATCATCACACGATAATGATCACCTCTATAATTTTTTTCATTCAATAATGTTGGTAGGTGTGTGTGAAATATAGAAATTATGATGGTGCCATTATCATGATTTCTATATTTCATTAAATTTTCTAGTTTTTAAAGTAAGTTTGTACTATCGTGATAGGGTTGTGATGTATTCTCTTTCAAAACGATTAAAATGAATTGCTAGCATCATGGAATATTCTTTGAAAATGTTAAATGTTAAACCATTAAACATTATTTGATCATATCATGTACGTACACATACTATCAATGCCAATCTACAAAAAGGCTAGCTAGACGTCAAGATTATCATCAAGATTCTTTGTTTTAGCCAGGCATAATCATAGATTGCTTCGAAAAAAAAACTGGCTGCAATCGTAGTTTGCTTGATTCTGACGATGATGCGATTCGAAAAGTGGCTAAATTTAGCTCTTTATATAGGGAAAGAAAAAAAATTAGACGTCACGTACTCAAATCGATGATGGGGCGTATGACGATGACAAGGTGATGAAACTAAACAAATAAATATTTGGATAAAGATGCGAAGAATATATGTCGGGATAAATCAATGTAAACGGAAAAAATGTTTTTTAGTAATCATTTGCAAGACAAAAAGCCCCATCTGTCGAATGATAAATTTACCAAATTCTATTTTTTGCAGAGTTTCCGGCCCAACTCATATAATTTGCAGTCTTTACATATAATTTGGCATCTTTTCTTTATTTAATTTTTTAATATTAATTTTCAAATTAATAATTGAATTAATGGTATCATGTTTTTAATTGAGATATGTTTATTTGATTAAAATTTAAATAATTTATAACAAGGAATTTGTTTCATTGTTGCATGTGTATGTTTTTGGATGAACTGCTTTTTCATTTATTCCATCAACGAGCTTTTTTGCCACTTTTTTGTTTTTTACCACTTTTTTGTTTTTTATCCTTTTTGTTCTTTTTACCTCGTTTACCGCTTGACCAATCTTCATCTTCATCTGAACCAGAATCTTTATTTTTAGTATCTTTAAGATCACCAGTCGAATTAATGGTTGTTTTTGATTTATCAGCCTTTTCATCGTCAATTTCATCTTTTAAGTCATTGTCAGTGACTTGATCATCTTTTACTTCCGAAACATTGGAATTTTCATCTTTATTGATGCTATCATTATCGTCCGGCTTAAAATTTTGACTAGCCGTACTGTCTTCAGTGGCCAATTGTAACATTCCATCATTGGATGATTGATCACATGAATGAAATGTATCGTTATCCCCTTGCTGTAGCTTTTTGTCATCTTCATTCAATTCATCGGTTTTTTCTTCAACATGATTATCAAATTTAGTTTCAATTTTTTTGAAATCTCGCTGCTCAAATTTCTTCTCTTTTTCGCTATGTTTTGTGGTATCAAATTCGAACACACTGGTTGTAATAGTTGTCTTCTTTGTTATATTGATCTCTCGATCACTAGATTCATATTCTGTAATCGTTTTCAATCCTTTTAAATGATCTTCTTTTTTGACTGACTTGATCAACGATCGAAGATGATCAAGTTTATGTTCAAATTTTAATCTATCAAGGTTTAAATCGGGGTCATTTTTGAAATGCTTTTTAGATTTGATTTCTTTGAGAATTTTTCCTCCATTTTTAAGCATGGCCTCAAATCGTTTTTTGAGATCACTAATCTTTTCGGTTCCATGATCACAATAGCATTCATCATTTCGAACTTCGTTGTCTCCATACTCACAGTTATTCAATTCATTTTGATTATTATCCACGTAATTATTATTGAGTGGTGAATCACGTGTACGATCCACTTCTTTACGAAGAAAACTAATCTGTTTCAATAGGCTGTTGATGATTTTCATTTTTGGATCCTCATTTACGTGCACAATGTTAACGATTTTCTGTGCAGTCGATGCGTAACGAAGTGTACTGATTGTTTCTTCCAAATGAATCTTAGCTGGTGAAATCGTTGCGATCATTGATGTACGAGAATTACCGCCTAATGAATCTTGTAACAAATAAGTCAACACTGATTCACGATAAGGAATATGTGAATGATGTGTCGAATTCAGACGGCTACTACTATTATCAGCCAATTGTGAGATAACCTTGCCCAACGTTAATAACGATCTATTGATCATCGTACCTTCACGGAAATGATCCGAATTCAAATTACCTACGCGTTCACTTCCAGCCAGATCAACCAGATTTATTTTAGAAATACATGATGTTTCTGTTGTGCGTGGATTATTTCCGCCATCATCATCATCATCATCATCATCGTGTCTATCAAAATGACGATTTTGTACCAAAATAATGCTGAAAATTGAATGCGATCGGCTACTTTTCTCATTCAAACTTGTTGTTGCAGTCGATCGACGATCAAGACCATTTTTAAGTAATTCCATAGCATTTTCATAATTTTCTACGGTGAAAACCGTTAAATCTTCAACATATGGACCAGTTTGAGGATGTTCACGTACACGTAAATTTTTACCAATCATTTCAAATTCATCAGAAAGTAGATCATATATTTTTTCATTATAAATTTCGAGAAAACTAACGTTGATAATGTATTCAATTTCTTTTTTCGTAGTAGAAATTTGTTTGAATAAATCGTTGAGAAAACGAGGCGTAACACCCGGATTCTCTTCAGTGCCCAACATTGTGTACGTTTTTCCTAGCGAATAAAAACCGAACAAATAAGATATGAATTTTGTTGGACTTGAAATGAACACTTACCACTGCCAGATTGACCATAAGCAAACAAACAAACATTATAACCTTGAAAGGCATAATCTAATAATGGATGACCCATCTTGCGATACACAACTTCTTGCGAAGCATAATGAAACAATTCACGATTTGATGAATCAAAACAATAATCAAATTCGAATAAATCTTTTTTAGATGGTATCATCACTTTACTATCTTTTATTAGTACATCTGTAATTTTGCCATTTTTTTGTGATCCAGTTTTTTCATTGTTAGCCAATGGTCGCATACGAACGGCTACTTTGATTGACGATGGTTGATCAATTTTGTTTGGTGTTGTATCGAGAATACCTGAATCGGATAACATTGTATTGGCGTTGCTATTCGTGGTGATCTTTTTAGCACTGTTTGTGGGAATGTTATGACTATTGTTTTTTGTTGTATCATCCATATTGACAGCCAAATTCAAGTTAAACGCTATATTAGCGCCATTATTTTTTTGTTGACTAAGTGATTTCGATTTATGCGACAAATCTATGAATGGGGAAAAATTTTTTAAAATGGGATCAACTAAACATGTGTATGACTGACCTTCTTTATCATTATCGCAATTAATCTTATTCTCTTTTCCTTTAGGAGTTAAACTGAGCTCAAAATTTAATCCATTACGTTTCGTTTGCGAATGAGAAGAATTATCAGAATTTTTCCCAATGAAAACTGATTTTTTTGGCGTAGTCATAATTGAACTGTGATTTTTTGATGATTTAAAAATTCTTGCACCAGCGATTACGTTCGTGTTAGTAGTATTTGAGTGTTTCAAGTTTAAATTAACTTCTTTTCCGTTATTCGACTCTTGTTGTTGTTTATTAAAGTTTATCTTGGGCAATTCTAGACCATTTTTAATGTCGCCAAATACACGCATTCTTGAATCACTAAGCTTGGACATAATTTTCAACAAAAAAAAACAAATTAAGGAGTCAAAAAATAAGGAATCAACAATGAAAAGAGAAAGGTAATGATACTCACGTTCACGAGGAACAGGAAAATGGATTTTATGCTGTGATCGTGTAGTTGCGATGAATTGATTTGATAAGAGATTGAATTCTATTTCTATTTTGATTTTATTTCGATTGAATAAAAAAATTACAGTTACAGAACAATTGTGAATGCAAGAATATCGAAATTGGTACGATGGATTCAAAATTTTCAAACGTACATTTTTGGTAGTGGCATTGAATGATGTTAACGACCATAAAATAAATCTATTATCCATTCTATGATATCATTTATGAATGATGCCGAACACATGGAATCCTTGAGTTTTGAAATGTGAATATTATTTTTGGAATTTATAATTTGTCCCATTTTGTTTTTTTAATTTTTTTTTAGAAAAGAATGGCTAAAATTGAAAAGGTGATTAAAAACATTGCAGATCTAGTTAATATATTTTAAATTTCCTATTACTTTATTAAAAGGTAGAAAATATTTTATTACGACATAGAATCGGCGAGAAAAATGCAACAAAAATTACCACTTGGATCGATTCGTTAAGATTACGATTATCTCAGCTTGAGAATGTTCCAGCACAGAAATTGAATTCCAATTTACTCATCAATGTTAAATGTCCGATCGATGAACAATTATTCGAAAAATGCGAAGCTTCTTTTCTCTTTCAATCTCCGGTTGCTGTTCATGTTGTTGGAAGTTATGCATTGCAGTGTAATAGCCGAAATAATGAAGATCATTTTGAAATTGATCTTCTTTTGGAAATTCCGAAATCTTGTTGGCAGAAAAAAGATCACATGGATTTTGTTTATCATTATAAACGAGCCTTTTATCTTGCATATATTGCTCAGCATTTGAACCATTGCAACGATCTAATACTGGGCCTACAATTTAGGCGTTTCAATGGTGATCATCTCAATACTTGCATTCATTTGATACCTACGGGTAAACTTGGCTTACACTATCGATTCAACATTTTTGCCACAGCATCATATGGAAAAACGTTCGTATATAAAACTTTTCATCCCACTAAATGTCTTATTCAGAATAAAGCATTGATCACGAACGAAGAATTTGAATCGACACCATATTATAATCAAACTATTCTCAACGATTTAACTATTGTACAAGCCAGTGAATACATGAAAAATCTCATTTCGAATCATTCAAATGTTAAGGATTCACTTATTCTAATGCGAATTTGGCTGGATAAACGAAATCTGCGTAGGCACTTTGCACATATTGTGACACTGTTAACTTGTTATTTGTTGGAAAATAACTTGTTGAATCCTAATTCATCATCGATTCAAATATTCGAAACAATATTGAGCAAATTGAAAGATTCTGATTGGCAAACGAATCCTCTTGTTATCAATTTTGTCGATGACAATATCCAAGAAGTCGACAAAGAATGTTATATGAAAAATTTTTCTGTCAACCTTATTGAATCTTGTTCGAATTCAAATATGTGTTATAATTTGAATCAAGGCATTTATGAAAGAATTAAATTAGATTGTCATCAAACAATTAAAATTCTCAATTCTAAACAAGTTGATTTTGATGAAATTTTTCAGAACAGCATCAATTTTACTTCATACTTTGACTTTTCCATTAGGTAAGCTAAATTTAGTTAAATATCTTTCCCGCTCTGACAGCTTTACTTTTTTATTAGCATTTTAGGCGATTGTTTAAAACAAGATCAACTAAAAAATCAAAAATTTTATATCCAATGTGGAAAAAATTTGACTCAAACTATGGTTCTTGATATTCAAAATTTGATCCAACAAGCTGTAGGCGAGCGTCTGACATTGATTCAACCAGAAAATTATCTTCATCAAGAATCATGGGACTTAAACGCCCAGCCGATTACATCAACCAGGTCGATTGTTTTTGGCATTTTAATCAGACGAGAAAATTTTCTTGATCAAATTATTAAAGGTCCAATGGCCAACCAACCAGAAGCCAACAATTTTCGTGAACTTTGGGGTACTAAACGTTCTGAAATACGACGATTTCAAAATGGTGATATACGAGAGTGTGTTGTTTGGGAAGCGCAAACATTCAGTGATCGTCGTTTGATAGTGTTAAATGCTATCAAGCATGTAATGAACCGAAGAATGAATCTGAAATTAAATGCCATCTCATGGACTTACAATTATCTGGACGAAATGCTAGAGATGAGAAATCTCAAATTTAATGATCCACAATTTCATTATGGAACAGGAGAAGAATGTTTTTCTTTGATCAATCAAACAATCAATATGATCAAAAAACATTTACATAATCTGAAAAATGTATCGTTCAAGGTTAATGATGTAGTCAACATAGATCCAGCAGCTCGTCATACCGATGTGTATCCACCATTGCCTATCAATTCCAGGCCGAAAAATGTGCAAAATCAATGCAATATTTTTGATTGTAACGCCATGGAAGATAAAATCAAATACATACGACCAATAAATTTGGTTGTCCGTCTTGATGCAATCGGACAAAAATTTTCAAATAATTTGGAAGAATTTCAAAATCAAAAATATCTACTAATCCATGAATTGGCTAAATCATTACGAGAATGTTGTCAGAATGTATTCGTAAAGTTGAATTCATCCCATCTGGATATCTACATACAAGGATTTGTTTTTCGTTTAATCATAGCATTACAAAAAGAACTTTCGATTCATCGACAAATATCGAGCAATACTAAACGGCCAAAATTCTCTGGAAATATAGAGGCTGATCAGATTGAATTCAAAACACAAGTATTACCGGCAATTTGTGGTTCATTGAACGCTTTTCAAAATGAAAATTTTTGCTATGACCTCACCTGTCGTCTATTCAAACGTTGGCTATCGCGACAAATGATCAAACATTTTTTTGAAGAAATAACAATCGATCTGCTTGTTGCCTATCTCTTTCAACATGACAGTCATGTTTATCCGTCTAATAAGTAAGTTTACATTTTAATAATTATTTTATCCATGATTTTTGCTTAATTTTATCTTTTTAGTTCACACTTGACCATGTTCATCCGCGTTCTTGACTTTATCGGTCATTTTGATTTTGTCAAGAATTTAATTTTTTTAAATTTCAATAATTCACTTACAATCGAACGAATGGATAGTATTCGGCAAAGTTTTCAAGAACAAAGAGCCAATTGGCCTATTATTACCATTGTCACGGGACATGATCGAAAGCTGTCACAACATACTCGATTATCACCGGATACACAAATAGTATTTCATCTACAAAGGTTGGCAAGAATTCAACACGATCAATTGCGAGAATCGCTTCAATTATTTAAACCTATCAAACTGAAATCATTGTTTAAAATGAATATGAGCATGTTTGATATGATTATCAAATTGAATACAAAATTTCTGCCAAACAAACATGAATCATTCGATTTTCCCGATAATATTCAAATCAAGCACGCATTATATTCAGCTGATAATGAGCAACATTCGATGCCGATCGTCGATTATAATCCGGCATACATTTATCTGACTATGTTGAAAAAAGCGTATCATAATTTTGCCCTATTTTTTTATGATCAATATGGTGGACGTGAAATTGGAGTTCTATTGCGACCAGAGATACTTGAAACACGACCCTTCAAATATTCATCAGTTGAAGCGACTAAATTAGCTGGTACATCTCATTCATTATCTACAGATAATGTTGTCATCAATATGGTATCATTGGTCGAAGATTTTCAAATTATTGGTAACGGATTAGTTGATAAAATTATCATTAAAGATTAATATAAACATAAAAATATCTCGAATTTTATTTTTCATTATTATGGTCAAAGAAAATAATTTCAAATAAACAAAAATAACAAAAAAGCCATGCAATTAAATGAAAGATGATCTAGAAATTACTATATATGATCTAAACACAAATAATAATTGAATAACAATCAATGTAATTCTCATGGTAAAGAAAGAATTTCGAAAAAAATAAACTAGATGTAATTTGATAAATGTACAAAGTTAGAATTTTTATGAGCATTTGACGAGTATGAATTTGTGTGTGCAATTACAAATTGAATGAAAGAATGTACAATTGAATTGCAAATGAATTTTAGAAACGAATAGGAGGCTTTTGCTGATCCATCACATGCGAATAGTTGCAACGATTTTCAAATTTACATTTTCCCGTTTTAAAGAAAAATCTGCACATATCGCCTGGTCCACCTCCTCCACGAGATCCACCAAAGAATCGTGGAGCTCGTGGACCACCACCTGAACCTCTTGGGCGAAACATTCTTGGGCCAGGTGGACCTTGATGATATGGTGGAGGCGGTAGACTTGGTTGTGGTGGTCCACCAGGCGGATAATTAGGATTGAGATGATTATTGTTTGGATTAGTATTATTTCCGAAATTCGGCTCGGGCCAGTAATTATCATTCGATTGAATGGGTTGTGATAATGGCGGAGGACCAAAACCTTGATTATTATTGGAAAATTGGGGCGCTCCAGCACCAAAATTATTATTATTATTAGATGGTGGGGGAACGTTCGAAAAATCAGAAAATGGCGGCGCAGGATTGAAAACTGGTGGTTGTCGATAAGAATTATAATCGTTATTGAAATTATTATTCGTAGACGGTGGTGGATGATCAAACGGTTGATGGTTAGGTGGCGGTAGCCCCATATTGTTATCATTGTAATTGTTTGTTGGAAGATTGGTTTGATATGGAAGAGTTCCGGTATTATAATTAGATTGTTGTGAACCCATTGACTGTTGGTGATTGAAAGGCAATGTTTGAGATGGTGGTGGCAAATAGCTTTGTTCACCAGAACTTTGAATATAATTTTCACCATTATCCATTATTGGGCCACCACCCACATTAAATGGCATATTATTATTATATGCAATAGGATCAATTATTGGAGGTGGAAGCTGTTGTGGTTGATCCATTGTTGAAGAATAGTCCTGAATAACTGCCCTATCCATTGTGTTTGCATTCTCATCCTCTAACGGTATAATTTTTGTTTTAATATCTTGACTAGATAAATCGGACATAAGCTCATAAGCATTATGATCCGGTTCATCGGCACTATCCGGCAATTGATTATGAAAGTAAAAACATTCTAAAGTTGTTTGCATCCGTTCCATTTGTATAATACGTTCACGAGAATCTTTTCCACGTTCGACAAGAATATTAGATGGATCTATATCTATCGGTATTAGATGCCATGGTGCATAGCTAAAGCATCGACTCTTTTTAGCATCACTCATCATTTGGGCTTCATGTTTCATATCAAATCGTTTCATATCGGCCGACGGTCTGGTCACATTGATTCGTTCCGTTTCGTCAAGTTCAAAATATCTGACCTTCTCCAAATCAGTATCATCATCAGGCCACCTGTGTAAAAAAAGAAATCGATAATCAGTTATCGATCAAAAACAAAGTCATCCTAAATGCGTACCTAACACGTTTTTTGGAATTTTTGCGTATATAGCATAATATTGGTTTCGGTTTGGAAGAATTAACCGAACATGTAACACTTGTTGCATTTGATTTGAAATCCAACTTTTTATCATCATCATTATCAACATTATCACCAACATCATTTTGCCTATTTGAAATTGATTTTTCATCTTCTGAATGGACATTAACTACAATATTTTTACTATTATTGGCAGTAACGTCGCTAGCATCGCTATTTTTATTAGCGGAATCATCATTTAAAATTGTATTATTATTACTATTCAATTTCGAAGAAGCATCATTCTCAACATTATCATCATGACCATCACATTTTTCATCAAGGATATCTTTATAGAATGAAAATCTGGGAGCGACAGATTTTGTTGTAGATTTTACAGAAAGATTACCATCATTTATAGTATCATCATTGTTGTTGCTGATATTATCATTTGATCCTGAATCAGAATGATTTCTAAGATCAGAATCATTAGTTATAGTCAGTGTTGGACTGATCTCATTTTTAATCTTATTAGATTCATTATCCTGACAATTTTCTGATGATGAAATATTATTTATAGCAATTTCTGAAGTATTACTATTTGATTTATCATTTAATGCAAATGAATCTCGTTTCATATTATCAGTACTAATATTATTTGCATTCAAAGCCAAAGCTGAAGTTGACGTCGGTGTTGTTGTAGGTAATTTCATCGTTGTTTTACGTCTTTTTTTGACAACATTGGTTATGGGCATCATCGATAGGGCATCCATAAAGCTCTTCGAATCCTAAAAAATTTAATCAATTTTTTCAAAAATTTCAAACAGGATGGATGAAAACAAAAGAAAAAAGTAATGATCAGAAATTGATGTTAGATAAACAAGTTGTGATTGTTAATGAAAAAATCAGAATTGTGAATAATTTTTGATTGGCTGAAATTTACCTTTAAAATAATACGGTTAGCAGGAGTAGGTGAAGTAACCTTGAAAGATTTATCTTTGGAAAGCAATTTTTTTATCGATTGATCATTATTGCTTTGATCAGTTTTTTGATTACTTTTCAATTTTTTGGTTTTATCATTCTTGATTGTCGACGGCACAGAAAGATCGAGACGAAATTTGCCCGGTTTAACTTTAGCCGTAACAGGACGTTTTGCAGTTATAATCGTTTCACTTGATGCCGATGGTTTTTCTAACATAAGTTTATTCATTTCGTCTGCCGTATATGTTTCATATACGTCAGTTATTGCTTCATTCGATGAACGATCTAATTTATTCATCGCTATTACCTCTGTTTCTGTATCCGTAGAATTTGATAATTTACTTTTTTTAATACTAAGATAATCCGATGATGATGATGATGGTGAGGAGGAGGAGGAATTATCAAATGATTTACGTTTTTTCTCTTTACCCGAATTACTATTGATTTTATCTGATGACGATGACGAAGAGTTCGTCGTCGTCGTTGTGGACAATGTCTGTATAATTTTAGTCCATTTTTTAATAATTTGTTTAGCTTTCAATGCTATTTGTTCATTTTCATGTTTACACAATTTTTTAACAATTTTTGGACACTCATTCTCACGTAAACGATCAATATTCATTGGTAATATGTGTAACAATTTTAATAGGTCCAACAAAAATGTAACGTTGCCAATATCGCGTGACGATTTCACCCATAAACAGATAAGGTCCCATCCACCAATTTTAAGAAATCTAAAAATTGTTTAAAATTGTTGATTTTTATATATTATATTTATATTTATTTTATCAAAATGATGATATGAAAATACTTACTGTTCCAACACTTCCGGGCTTGTTGAAATAAGAATTTGATAGTAAATACATTTGGAAACCAATTTTGTTGAACAACTTTTCATTACACTATGGAAAAAAAATTAAAATTTTACAATCCGATTAGTTTTTTCAAATTTTGTTTGCATAAAAAATAAAAGAAATTCATCGCCATTCGTAAAACACATACTCGTAAATTTTCTGGAATTGTGTTTGATCCTCTACCGGTTTGATGCCACCATTTTCTGTCAATAGTGGTGTAAAGGCATCTAATATCTGGACTGGATTTATTGGAGCCTAAAACAGTGAAGAGAAAAAAACATTTCAATCATTGAATCGATCACAAACAAAAATGGAAATATTGCTAAATTACCATTATAAAAAATTTCCTGGCATCCAATTTTTAAACTGGAAAAAATCGAATTTGTACTCTCCTTGAAATTAATGATCTCAAATGATTCTCAAAAAAAACTATACAAATAATATGGAAAATAAAATAAGAAAAAGAATTCGGATGGTTAGAAAAATTATTTCATTGAAAATTTTAGTTATCGTGTTTCTTCTCATCTGATCAGTTAGAAAAAAATTGAAAATCAAATAAAAAAATTAGGGAACCTTAGATTAGAATTTCGGTGAATAAAAATTACGAAAAACGTAAACCAATCAACTAAATAAAGCTAATCTATTCGAGCATTTAAATTGATTAATCGATTATAAAATAATTATTTATACCAATAATGATCTTTTCCACTATCAGATATCAACTTGTGTTTTTCAATGTGCTTGTTGAAGAAAAAAAAATATCGAACATTTTAGTTTTTCTTCAACAAAACACATAAAAAAGAAGCAGAACCACCATTGCCCTGGATTTATAATAATAATGATAATAGAAAAATCATAAAACGCCTGTATAACGACATTTAACAAAAAGACTTGTTTATTGATGAAATCGCACATCATCACTTGTGATCGCTTTGCTTGTCCTAGATACAAAAAGTACGTATGTAAAAACATACGAACGATTGCAGTGACTCCAAACGGACGATCGATAATGATGAGTATACAAGTTAATAAAAAAAAATCTATGTATTTGAGTATTATATTGAAAATGAGAAAAAATGATCCATCATCACCATCCGCTAGGTAAATTGTGTCGTTTTTTCTCTTTGGATCATAGGAAATACCCAAAAGAACAATAAAAGGCAAATTTAAAACAGAGAAAAGAATCGGAAAATCTTTCAAAATTCACCAGATTTTTTTTTGTTTGGTAGTAGAAACAACAAAAAACAGAAGGGGAGAAACACGATTTATGGAATTGAATTTTCTCGTATAATAAAAATTGTACAAGCATTGATATTGAATTAATACCGAATATTATGGATTAATCAAATAAGTTATGTGATTAATTGTTGATGAATAGTTAAGAAATTGTATACTGTCCAAGTTGAAAAAAAAAATGAAAATGTGAAAACGTTAAGAGACTATGAGACGACGAAGGCGATAGAAATTGGCGTTGGAATTTGTCTTTCGAACATCAAGCTACCATGAAGCTTACGGAAAAAATGAACATAATAAAAAACGTTGCGAGCTAACAATTTATTTTGTATGTGTTCGATTGTAAACTCGGAATTTTTTTTCATATATGAGTGGTTTGATAAGCGTTTAAATAGAGTGGAAACAAAACTTAATTGTAGTAGCATTCGAATTTGTTAGATGCATGGTGTGGCAACATGCAATCTCAATGTAATGTAATTGCTTGATGCTGCCATCTGGTTGAGAAAATTTGTTTGAAAAAAAAATTTGGATTGTAATTTCGCTTCGTAAATTCGATTTTGTTTTTTTTCTTTCACTTATAATCGGATTTATCGGATTTTTTTCGATGAAAAATTTTCATACAAATCCGGATAATTATTAAATATTTTATTATGATTAGATGAAAAAATGAACAATTGTTATTATGATTGATTTAAAAAATGTGTAGAAAAAAATTTAAAAAACGTAATAAAATATTAAGGAATTAAATCAGTAACAAAATTCAATTTTATTTTTAATTTCAAGATCCTTCCCTTTTTGGGTTCTATCTCAATCGGAAATGATGATAGACGGTTATTGGTCACAATTACAGATTGTGAAACGATGCTCCGTTGAATCATAATTGTTACGACATTGCATCGAAAAAACCGATCTGATCCTTCCCCCTTTTTTCTAAGACAAAAGACAACTAATTTGTTGAAGTAAAAAATGAACTTGAATAATGAAAAGAAAAGTACTGCCCATAATTTTTGATGTAAATAGCAAATAAAACCCGCATTTGATCACAGTTTATACATTTTAATCAAATTCATTTTGGATAGATTATTGTTCATTTATCGCGATAATGTTGAAATTACAAACTGAAATGAATAAATTTTCATTCAAATTGATTTTATTGATTTGGTTTGGAATATTTTTTACATTTACCGTTCAAGATGAAACAAATCGAACATCAATCTATGATTCAACATCCAATCTTCGCAATAATATTGAACAGTTTGGTCATGCCGTATCTTCCGAATATTGGAAAACTTTAGACAAAAATGATAATATTCTGGCTCCTTGGTTAGCATATAGTTCAATATTAAGCCAAATTAACAATGCTATTGTCGACATGGCTTCCGAATCATTAATGCAAAGCGAATTGATTACTGAACAAAAAATTTCAATCGAATGTGAACAATCTATGACAGATTTCCTGATGGCATTAGTTAAACAAGAATCTTGGGCTTATCGAATACTTGATGCCAGTGGTTTTGTATCATCTGGAATATTGGCTGGTACCTATACAAATTTTGGTGATTTTGATGAATGTCTTCATGCTGGCGAAAGTAGTTTGCCCAATGAAAATATTCATGGTCAATATTGTCTGCTCAAATATCATGCCGTTGTTCCTACAAACCGAACTCATTTGATCACACAGGATTTAATTTTCAATACGACTGGAACCGCATTAGAATCGACTGTAAGCAGTTTAATTATTTTAATCAAAGAATTATTTTTTTATTTCTTTCAGTTTTTCACCGATTTCTTGCGTTACGCTCATTATTTCAAAGTTCGTCAAGGTCGTACGGCACTTTGTTTACCTTCTGGATGCAGCAAAAACGATCTACAAACAATTGTTGATTATTTGTTAAAAATTGACAAATTTGTCGTCAATGTGGATAGCTGTCAAACCTTATCAGATATTGAACATTTTACGCCACTTCAAATATCGATTTTGATCATATTCACTTTAATAACTGTTAGCATCATTACTGCAACAGCGATTGAATTATTACCAATATGGCATGAAAACGATCAAAATCAATGGCATTTTTTGTTACGACGCATTTCAATCAAGCAAAACATTATCGCTTTACTCGAACCTCCTAGTACCGAAAATTTCGCATCCATTAACGGTCTTCGAGTATTGACAATGATTTGGCTGGTATACGGTCATGCTTATCTACTATCAGTAAAAGAAGCATTTCGATCGAGTACACGTTTTATTGAATCATTGTTTGATATGAAAATGTATTTTCTATTCAATGCCTGGCCCGCCGTTGATATATTCTTCATAATGAGCGCCTTACTTCATTCATATAATTCATTTAGATTATTACAATCAAAACAGCGAATCAACATTGTGCAAATTATTTCAAATCGTATTATACGACTTTGGCCATTATTATGGTTGATTGTTGCCTTAGTGTTCCTCATACCGAATCTCGGTCAAGGTCCATTGTGGTCAGAAATAATGGATCAACAAGTAAATGGCTGTTATCAAAGTTGGTGGATGATTATATCATTCACGGCTAATCTTCGTTCTGATACCAAGAATCTATGCCAGGTGCATACTTGGTATTTATCGGCTGAATTTCAGTTATTTTTACTCAGTTTTTTATTCATCTTTTTGATATATCGATTTCAGAAACGAGCCATAATTGGAATGAGTGTTTGTAATTTATTATTCTGTACATTGATTACCATTCATTTTTACATGAAACAATTTCATCCGACCATATTGTTCAACCAGATTGACGAAATGTAAGTTAAATTGTCTTCTTTTTTTTGTCAAAAATTCATTTTCAAATTACTTTTATTAAGGCAAATGTATCGAGAAATGTTCGAAATATATATGCCAACTTATCTTCATTTAACACCATATTTAGTCGGTATTGTAACCGGTTATCTGTTGGTTACATACAAAAACCAACAACCTAATCCTAGAATGCCCAATTTTTTCCCCTATTTATGGATTCCAGCTTTATTGTTCATGATATTGATCGTTATCAGTGGTTATTTATTCACTACATATCCACAAACACCGATGATTATTCAAAGCCTGTATGCAGGATTTCATCGTCTTGCTTGGTCCTTATCGATCGCCTATATTATATTCTTTTGTGAAATAACTCATACTTGTCATTTAGTCAAAGATTTTTTAAGTAGCCAAATTTTCACACCAATCAGCAAACTTTGTTATTCAATTTATCTGATTCATTTCATTATTACCTGGGTTCGATATGCATACGCACGACAACCATTGGTTTTTGATCATTATACAATGGTAATCTTTTGTCTAATTCTGTTTCGAAATCTAATTTTTTTTTTTTTTTTTTTTTGTTAAAATTTTTTCAACAGTTCAACGAATTCATTATTAATTGGGTATATAGTTTTTGTTTTGCCTTAATCATTTATCTATTTGTCGAATGTCCATTCGCTAACATCTATTCAACTTATATTGGCAAACGTCATTGGTCTTTTGGAGAAATTCGATTAAAAGCAAGTCGTTCAAATCAATTGACCATCAATACTAGTAAAGCAGTCATTAACAACGACAATAATAATAAACCGATGACAGTTATTGAAATGAAATGAAAATTCTATTAGACAACAATCATTGTGCAATTAATGTTTTTTGACGAAATACAATTTCAAATATCCACAAGGCTATATTGATGATGGTGCTAATAAATAAGATGTAGCCTAAATAGTAATAGGTGCCATGAATGTCTTTTATACCTGTTTGTAAATAGAATAATAATTGTTTAAAATAATTATACATTAAAATAAATTCCTTTTACCTATTATCATTGGTCGAAGAAACATTGAAAGTAATCCGCAGATAAAATTTTCCATACCGAATGCAATGGCAGTATTTTCGGTGCCAAAATAATCGGCCAACACTACCGGTGATAAAACCATTTGACAGCCAGTAACAAATCCACATAGTAATGTAACAAGAACGAAATTCGTCCAAGATTCAATATTGACTAAAAGTAGCATACACAAACCAAGAATTAAGATTGACATGATGTATGTGCATTTATCTGATGTAAGCTTCCAAAATGAAAGCCAACCTGGTATTAAACGACCAGCAAAATCGGTAATGGCAAATATGGATAACAACCACTTAGCATCTGCTGGTAAAATTTGACGATCTTTAGCCACATCGGGTAGAATGATGATGAAGGCAATAAAATCGATGATAAAATTAATGTAAGTAAATGAACAAAGAAAAAATCGAAAATTTGATAAAAGTCGATAGTCTTTTATGAGATTATGTTTGAATTGTTGCCAAAATTCAACACTTTTTTCTTCGTTGTTGCAATCAATAGAACCTTCCGTAGAGGTGATTCGGGTAATTTCCATAGGGATTTGATGTACAGGCGATTGATGTTCTTCTTGTTCATATTCAAAGTTATTGTCTTTAATCTTCAACCATATGGCGCCTATAATGGCATTCAGAATGACACCTTGATAGGGGAGAAAAAAAATAAATGATAGCAAAAAGTTTATATCAAATGTCAAATTAGACTTACCACCCAAAATGAGCATAGTAACATGAAAACCATAAGTTGAAAACATCCATTGTATGACCAATGGAAAAATGAATGCACCCAAAGTTGCTCCAGCATATGAAATACCCAAAGCAATTGATTTTTGTCGATTAAAATGGGAATTGAGAACGGCAGGCAATAGACACGTGACAAATCCAATTCCTATGCCTTGTAATATTCCAACAGAAATGATGACAAAATGAATCGAATTGGCCCAATACGTTAAGCTAATTGATGCCGAACATATTAGTATGCCAATCATAATCAATGATCTTGGAGTAAAATAATGAGTAAGAAAACCGGAAGCGATCCCGGTAGTCGATGCAACACTACCAACCAATGAAACGGAATAAGCAGCCTGTTGATATGAACAATCAAATAATTCAAGTATTTTTACATAGACCAGACCGGATGAACGAAATACGGAAAATATGAACAGATTGACCCAGCCACAAGCAAATGCAATCAACCAACGATTGATCATGGCTATTGTCTGATTGAATCAATTATTATTAATCAATGATGATGGATTGAATTAGCTATACAATCGAATTGATGATTCTAAATCGACAGTATGCACACCAAAATGCACAAAAAGCATATGATGTGTTGTATAGAAAGATTTTGTATTTCATAATTTTTGTTTCTATCATCAAACATTCGATTTAATCAACGATTGGCATCAAATTATTATCAACAATAATCGAATATAATCGTCGAATGTAATCAATCAGTGCAAGCAAACATACAGTCGAAAGATTTTCGTATGTTAGGAGCGATGTACGCTTGATTTAAATTTTATCTTGAACGCTTTTTCTATGAAACAAAAATAACTATTTTTTACAATTAAAATGTAAAAATTATACTTTTCTGATTTTGTCGAGAATTTAACGTTAACTGAGTGATGGTACAGTTTTTTGTTGTATTCATAAATGATTTTTAAAAAAATTATATGATGTGTATGAATTCATTGTAAGTAAAAATAAAATTTTTCATATTACAACAAAAATGTTCTAATATCGGATTTCAACAATTTTTGATTACAAATTTAAAAATGTTCAATAATCATATGATTCCATTTCGCAAACGACGATGTTCGGCCAGTTGAATTTGTGTTAGTTGATATTCGAGATTTTTCGCATCATCAGGAAGTAACATATTCAATATGATTTGTTGAATTTTTGCTCGTTTATGGTGCAATGTTGTTGAATCAAACCAATCATGAAGAGCTGATTTATCTCTTAATAGTCTATTGTAGATATCTTCGGGGTCCTTCAAAAATCGTTCGATATATTCCAGTACAAAAAGGCCACAATCATATGAATTTTGTTGTTGTGGTACAACGGCGGAGATGTTTTTGAAGTTAAATTCAAATTTCGAAGTTTCAATCAAATGTTTCTCTTTGAGTTCAAGTCGCAAATAACGGACTATACAGGAAAGTATTTGACTACGATTATTCTTACAGTCAAGAGAATCCATCACAATTAATGTTGGTCGCTTTGCTGCCACATCATTCTGCTGTCGAGTAATCATCATCAAAGACGAGTTGGTTGAATTATTTGCGTTACTAATCACATTTCCAATATAGCATAAGATGATTAAAAACCAATGACCATTGATGACTAATGGAATAAGAAGAAAATCTTTCGAAAATATATCGATATCTTTGGTCCATTTCTTTAAAACCTTATGGTAAGAATTTTCAAGGCTATCATGGTTAGAGCATACAACCATTTTTGAATTTTGTATATACTTGAATTGACGCTTCCGGGTATTCACATTCAGTAAATGCGTAGCGAATAAAGCATCGAATATGTACATCTTATCTACTATTTCCTGGGAAATCTGTCCATTAATTTGATAATACTTGAGATAAAAATTCATTATGTTATCGTTTAGGTATTGGCCTTCACGTAAACATTTTAGATCGTGGCCGTATAGGATGATTGGTTTGATATCTTCATCGTTCGGATATTTTAGGATTGCCTGATCTAATATATTATTCTTTTCATTAGATTTTTCCTGTTCCTGATTATCGCCATGTTTTTCTTCATCTTCATCATCGATATCGATAACTTCTTCAGTTTTATCATCTTTTTTTCGTTTTAAATGATTATAGCTATCGTCACTAGACGTAGATGATACAATTTGATTCAATTGAAATAATTTATTCGGTTGATTAAGATATGCAGAAGCTAATGAAATATTAATCTCGATAATCCGTAATCGCGGCTGGCAATTCTTGGCAGCTTTACAGAATTCATCCAGGTGTGTACGATTAATAACAGCTTCGAGGTTGATCATAACAAAATTTTCCGGTATTAACCTTTTCAAAATTTGATGGGTTTCATTGTTTGCTCCAGTATTTTTAATCCAATCAGATAATTTTAGAAACGATTCATAAATTGGTTGGATAAATATGGCTGAAACATTCGAACAGAAACAATAACGTATGACTGTCATTTCCACGTACGGCAATGTAATATTGTATTTTGTTGACTTATTTTGAGAAATTAGATTGTTAAACACAATACGATCAGGCCGAATTTCAACAAATGAAATGTCATTTTTCGTTTTGCCTATGTAAATGCATTTTGTTCGTAATTTTAAATCGAATATTTTCAACGTTTTGAATGAAGAATCATCTATTTCTAATAACAAAAATAAAGATTAGTGAGAATTTTTATAATATAATTTCTATAAAGGTATTACGATTGTTGATCATTGAAAATGATCGAGTACCATTTACACCATTGGACATGATGAAAAAAATGACATTCGAATTGGTAAGAATGAAGTTTTTTTTTGTTTAATTAAACATTGAAATGGTTGTAAATGAATTTGGATCGAGTGAAAAGAATATTAACGAACAAACAGTCATGGAACCAGAGAAAATTTATTTTCGAACGTATACACACGACGAGTCAATCGTAGAACAGACACATGCCATATCGCGATACTATCGATAGGCTCGTTTCATCGACAAACATTTGGATATCTCATTTAAAAATTGATGAAACAAATTATAAACATTTGAAGAATGTCACGCGTTACAAACATTGACGATTTGCCCGATGTTGACATTGATTCTAATGGTCGTTTTAAATATATTCTCATCAAAGTAATTGATGATGATAAATCTAAATTTTTAGTTCGAGGCTATAAATGGGCTGCTTATCATGGTAATACTTAATATTTTCTTTATGTTTCAATCAAATTAAATTCATTATTGATGCAGCCGACATATTTGATGTTGTAGCTCCTCAAGACAGCAAATTCAAATATGAATGTGTTGGCGGTGGTCGAATTCAACATTCATCTGAAAAAAAAACGATTCATGTTTATGGTTATTCTCAAGGGTTTGGGCAAGCAGATCACAAAATTAGCTGTGATTTAATATCAAAAAAATATCCAGATTATAAGGTGACCTGGTCAAACGAAGGATATTAAATAGATAAATAAAAATATTTTTATTCAATAAACGTCTATTGTTGCTGTAATATCCAATCATAAAAATATTCGATTTTTGTAAAAACATCAGGCGTTTCGGGTAATGCACAAGGTTCCCCATATGAAATTAATCCAATCTGATACCATCGATTTTTGTCTGTATGAAAACATTGTAATGGACCTCCTGAATCACCCAAACAAGTCCCATGGCCACCACCAAGATCTGCATCGACACAAATTTGTGTACTATTATTGATGTCGGGATAATATTGACGGCATTTTCTTTCATCTATAATTAACTCTTTAACATGTCGTAATTGATGATCATTTTGTCGAAAAAATCGATTCTCAAAACCAAATCCAGTTGCATAACAGATCGGTATTCTAAGTTTACTGTGATCTAATTTAGACAGACAAATTGGCGCTAACTTTGTATTGTCATCAAACGAAACACTTTCATTTAACTGCATTAGCGCTATATCGTTTTGTTTGTTCACATAATCGAACTTTTCGTGGGCCAACCAACGGACAACTTTTCGACGTATGCCATTACTGTTTTTCAAATCCACTGCACCAAAAATCGCTTCGATATTCACTTTCAATCCAGATCGAACGAAATGGGGAACACAATGTGCAGCGGTAAGAATCCAATTTTCATTTACAATCGAACCACCACAATTAATCTGTTTGGCTATGAGACCAAAATCAACTGTAATATTGATGAATACTTGCCATGGCCATTGGTTAATTTGTGACAAATCACCACCGACAATTCGATATTCTAATAATGAGTGATTAATTCTTCGACCACATTTAGATGGTAATTCAATTAAATTAATTGATCCGAACAATAGTATCAGAATCAAAACATTTGAAACTTTTTCTGAAAACATCATTATGATTTATTATTAGCTTATCTTTAGATATAAAATTACTTTTATTCATCTTTACCACCATTATTATCGTTAATAATAATAAATCTGAGATGTAACATTGATTTTTTATTATTATCAAGGATATTATATTTAAAGATACAAAAATCCAAGCGGTGGCGCTGTTAGCATAAATTTGTAAACAAATCCGCTATTGTTTTCAAACGAAACTGCGTCTTCAATTATGATTTAAATTACCGTTCATTCTTTTGTCATCATTATTGTGATTGTTAATTCGAATGATAAAGTAGCTTTCATCATCAACATGGCCATAAAAATCTTTATGGATCCCAAACAACAACGAAATATTGACGGAAATTCGGAAATTCTATTTGATCATGAATCGTATCATGTTAGAAATAGCAACGATTCATATACGATTATTCTGGCCCGAGCTTTACTTTTATTTCTTCTTACATTCGATATATTTCTCAATGCCTATGTAATGATGTCGTTGGATCGTAATGATTTAATGTTTGGAGCTGCTACAATTATCGTAGGCATTGTTGGACAATTTGCCGCAATAACCGGTCAATTTGGATTACGTATAGCTGATCTACTTTTGCACATATTCGTTATTACTGAATCCTTGGTTGTAGTTTTATCCTTTCTATTGGCACAAATGTCGCATAATTTTATGACAAAAATTTCTTTTAGTTTATCAATGTTAAGCTTTTTGGTGGGCATTTTTATTGTCATTCGCAGTGGTAAAGCTTAGAATTTTTTCCCAGACATCATATAAATAAATAAAAAACGAGTTTTCAACAAAACAAAATTTTACATATTAGCAAAAAAAGGATAATAAAATTTTTTGTAATCCTAGAAAATTGACTTGAAAATTTCCCGAATAAAATAAACAAATGAATCGGAGATTTCCTGTATTGCGCGTTTAAATTTTCCATTAACATTATTGTGAATTCGAGTCCGTCGATTTGCGCGTATTCTTTGAAACGGATCATCTTTAGTTGTTGCCAATCTATATATTCGAGAGAATTCTGGATCTTTTGTGAGAATATTAATGACACGTTCGGGATGATTTGTCATTACACCATCAATTTGATGTTGCATAACCGATCTAAGTGAATCGGTTAAATCGATAGTCCATCGATAAACTTTGGAAAAATAAGACATTCGGCCATCACGAATTTGAACCAATTTTTCTAAGTGATTAGGAACAATTGGATTTAAACAGTTAGTAATGCCTTCTCCTTGCCAAACGTTCGTAATATCTAATCGATTCCAAATGGTCCGTACACGATTGACATCTTTTTCGATACCGATGTCGAATCCTAAAAAACTAAGAAAAAATTGAATAAAATCGGCCTCGAATTACTATAAAACATTTACTTTTTATACGAATCATATAGTCCCAATTCTTTAAACTTATCGATAAAACCAAAGAGAAAATCCTCATCACTAGCGTATGAAATGGCAACAATGAATCGAATGGTCGATTTGATTGGAGTTTTATCAAAGAAAAACGATGCTAAATGATTGGCAAATCGTATACCGTTTTCACGTTTTTCTTCTTCCGAAAATGATTTTAATTTAATATCAAAATACAGTATAGTCCATTGTGGATAATATCTTGGATTACCCGGTGTTGTTGCTTGTCGTACGAATCTAAGATAATTAGAAAGTAATTCACGATCCCAACAATAACGAAAACAATCACATGGATAGCCATGATGTAGATAAATATCATCCGGTTCGAATGTAACATCCACCTCTACGCCATTTGCTCCGCGTTCAATAAAATCAATCGTTTTCTTGATAGAATTACACATGTGAGCTAAGTTGTAAAAAGGTCGTCGAGAATATCTTGCTTCATATCCATTTATTGATAAAGCAAACAGACAAATCAATTGGACTATGGAATCAGTGATAAACATCATTCAAATCGAACAGATTTTATTTTATTTTTTATTTTTTATTAATTTTTAGACCAGCAGAAAGAAACGAAAAAAATGAATCGTACAGAATAATGATGACTAGTCAATGAAAACAATTAACCAAGCGAAGACAGAAAGACGATTATAAATGGCAACATTTGCAATGATCCTTTCACTGTTTTCAGTTGAAAAGACGAAAACAATTTCGGGTGTTGGTTGGTTGGTTGGTTGGTCTTTCGGATGATGATGACGAACGGCAAGCTTTTGTGCAAAAATTATTAACAATATATTAATGGATAAATCAATGGATAAAAAAATTCAACAAAAAAAACTCATCAAATATATATGACCATTGATTTTAAGTTCGTTCGATTGTAATCTACTGTTGCCTTTGTCGCTGACTAGTAAGTTACTAAGAAAAAATACTTTTAATGATCATAATGATAAGGTCTGCTGGCAGAATGATAAGTGCGCGAACGAAAAATCAAATGCAAATATAAAAACAATAACATGATTGGAAAAAATAATATGCATGAAAAAAAACAAGTTTCACGGCCATTTACCTTTTGGTGGAAAAAAAGGTGTTCAAAGGTATTTGTTTAAGAAAAAAATGAACTTTGAACTTATCATTTTAGCCATTAATCAGAGTGAAAAAAAAACATCAGAAATTCAAATGAACAAGTCGAATGAATGAATGTTGGACAAAAACACGTATTGTGATTAACGATCAACAAAATGGCCATCAAATCAAATCCGTTCCAGATATATCGATATCTTTATCATAAAAATGATGGCCACCAAAATTAAAATAAATGAACAAATTAAAATAATTGATTTATATTATTGGCAATATTCGAACCTCGAAACAAAACAAAGGAAATGATTGTTTCTACGGAAACGAATCATCATAATCATCACATCACTGATGACTATTTGAACAAATTGTTTAGAATCATAACTACCGCACAAAATATTTGTTTTGTTGTTGATTATGATTACAATATGATTATGTTCATAACTTATTTTCAAAATGTAATGATTATTTCGGCTTTTTAACATTAAGCGATCATCATACCATGACCAAATATTGTTGCAATCTGTTTTCCTGAATGATTATTAGCCTTGAATTAAATTTATTATAAAGTTAAACAGTAAATATGTTGCTAAAATAAAGCTAGTCAAATAAAGAATCATTCGTTTATGGTTATCACATTCTGATTATTAATTTTTGACCGCCCTTTTTTCCAAATGATTGATCAAAAAAAAAATTACCATGCAACATGTTATTTTGATTGAATCATATTATTCGTGTGTAATCGAAATATGGAATAATGATTTCTTTGGATTTACAATCGTATAACAATAAAACTTGAGGATGTTTACAATGTTAGATTATAGAATTGTTGTTGTTGTTGTTGTATGGGATTGCAATTTGTGGGTTATCTCTTAATGATTTGGTTACCATAGATGGCCTAATATTTTTGTTTTCTTAAAATACTTGACTCATTTTTTTCACTCATTCTGTTTTTATTATCGAACAACGTAAACACGGTTAACTTAAAATGATTATACTGATGGAAAAAATAATTTTGGTCATATTTATTGTGATTATCATCGGAAACAATGTAATCGATGGACAATATCTCGATAGTAATAATTATGATATTTGTGAAACAAATGAAGAATATTTATCATGTGGTTCAAGTTGTCCACCAACATGTGACGATATTCTCGATAAAAATCAACGACCACGAATGTGTACGATGGAATGTCGACAGGGCTGTTTCTGCAAAAAGGAACTGGTTCGAAATACCAAGGATAACCAATGTATACGACCGGAACAATGTGGTAACGGCTCCAGTTCAGCATATGTCAATATCAATCTAATCTGGTTGAGCATTATTATTGCAATTTTCACCATTCAGATTGGAAATGTAAATTCAATTTTAATTTTTCAATCCAAATTAATAAATGTTAATTTTACAAAATGAAATAAATAAATTTAAAAAAATTGCACCCAAATAAAGAAAAAAGGGGTAAAATACTTTGATATCACGTATATAAAAAAAAAGTAAAATACATTCAACGAACATTTTGATTGATAACTTTCAAAATTTTTGGTACTATAACAGTTGTTGGTTCATCATTTAAATTATGATGATCATGAATATCACGATGAATATTTTCTTTATTACAATCAAGATTAGCTTTACACAATTTCTGTTCGACAGATTTATCCCGTCTATTTTCAAATAATGAATCGAAATATTGATCAGTTGTGTCCATGGATTCCAAATTGGATAATGACTTAGACCGATTCCATTGAATATTCTATGCGAAAAATTAACCGATTTAATTATTGCATTTAAATAGATTTGTTATGTCTTACCTTTAATGGTTTGATACCAGAAAACTCAACTTTAGCATCTTTGCATTGCTGAGTATTGGATTGAAGATCTATTGGTGATGATAAAAATGTTGACTGTGGATCGTCATGACGAAGATGAGTTTTCAATATTCGATTCAAATTATGCTTGAAACCCAAATAAAATATAAGGCAACAGGTTCCAACAATAGTCAATTCAATGATCATCAGCCCAAGATGAATGCGAAGAAAAAGCCAATTACTTTGTTCAATATCTTTGAAAAAGGTAACGAATCGTTGATTCAAACCCATGATCTCGTTCTGTAATTTCATTATCTGTTCTTGTTGTCTAGCATCTTTTTCAGCAGCCACTCTTGCTGATGTGTTGAAATGATCAAATGTTTGATTGAAAATCGCTTGCATTTCTTCCATTTGTTTCCGATATCGAACACTTAAGTTTTCCAAATAAGTAGACATAAGCGAGATATTTTTCTCAAGATTTTTTATGCGATTTGTTAATCGAACAATAACTGCTTCTTTTGATTGACCACTCATAGAACTAAATGAATGAACGTCTCCATCTGATTCCGTGAAAGGATTTATAATTGGTTGATTGGGCTGAATTGAATCAACAGTTTGAAATTGGCTTGTTTCATTAGATGGCTGGGATGGTAAAGATGAACTTGAACTAAGATCTGATGATTCGAAAGCGGATGAAGTGGAAATAATTGACGTTCGATAAGTATTCGTAGGTAAAAGTGTATTCATTGTCACAGCGGGTTGCGATATTGTAGGCTCCGTTAACGATGGCTCCAATGTCGTAATATTAATAATGGGAACGTCTGAGATATTACTTTCAATGTTAGCAGCAAACAACATTGTAGAAGATATAAATGAAGATTTAGTGGGCAGATTTCCTTCCGTTAGTTTAACCACAATCGATTGTGGATCCTCTTTATTAAAGACATTCTGGCTAATGGAATGATTATTTCCATTTGTCAATTGGACTAGCTGCTCAACCGCCACCGCAGATGGGGTGGTATCGATTGTCTGAGATTCATTTGAGACACCACATTGAAAAAACAGTTGATTATTAAAATATTTTCGTATAAGATATTGAGTGGACATTAATTTAAATAATTGCTGATTACGAAATAAAACCTGATAGAAAAGGCATTTATTGGGAATGCGTAACGATGTTTGATTCAAGCCAGCATCTGCTTCATTAGCAGAAAAGAAATATGCTTCACATTCATCCATCATGTGTTCGAAATGTGGATAAAGGTGAACAATTTCAGTTTGATTGTACATATCAAAAATTGGATCAGTATCATTCATTTTTACCATTTTTTCATTGAATAATATTTCATGGAATAATGTAACTAAATTAAAAAAATGAAAATAAAGTGATTTCCAATCCGTTTATTAAATTAACTTACAATTGAATGCTTTTCGCACAACATTAACGACGGCATTTTTTGCACTGTCCAATAAATCTAAATCGGTAAAGTTTTTTGCTTTCAAATTGGCTGATAATGAAATTGGTGTACCTTCTTCATGTACCGAATTATGATCATCATCGAGAAAATCGATGGATGATTTTTCCGGATTATCGATACGTTCGACTTCGTCAAATAAGCTTGTACCAAATATTCGAATCAAACTAATGGGACAATAATGTTCCGATCCATAAAATGAACTCAATTCAATTTTTAAATATTTAACAAAACCATTATTTTGCAATTTAAAACCTTGTAAAGATCTAATATCGTTGGCAGTGAAATTACCCAATGAACTACAACCATTTCGATTCGGATACTGTTCACAAGCAAATACGGCAAAATCTTTTGGTATCGATGAATAGAGTTCGAAATTGGCCATCTCTAAATATTGTGGCTGTATCGTTTCACAAAGTTCAATGACGAACCAATTTTTGATTTTACATGGATTTAACATATATTCATCCATTTGTTCATTTAGAACACGATTGACGAAATTGGCCTCGGAATTTGAATCAACAATTTTAGCTCCACATTCATGAGATGCAAAATTTCGAGCCCGATTCGTTGTCATTTTTATTGATTTTTGACCGCTAATCTGGTCAATCACAGGATCAGGTTTGCTGCCGATTTCGTTACCGAATTTTGAATCAATTTCCATTTTATTTCCACGTTCCATTTGTTCAGATATTTTCGAACGCCATTCTTCAAATGAAAGCATATCTTGTGAGGAAACTACTGATGGTTTCATTTGAATAAGGGGTCTTACAAAATTATCACCACTTATACTTGATTGTTGCTGATCGAGGCTTTGATTTAAAACGATCGAATCATTATCGGTCACATTGTTTACAATCGTTGTTTGACTAGAAATGATAAGCTTCTCGTCTAAATATTAAATTTTTTAAAAGTAAAATTTAAGAAAGAAAAACAATTATATCATTTACCTTTGATTTTTTTGACGAAAATACCCTGAAAACTTCCATCTGTCTCCTTGATGGCTGATTCATTTTCTTCGTTTCTTTTTTCAGTCCAAGAATGTGATACTTTGAGGCAAATAGGCAGCGATAATGGCGAATAATGAAGCCATTTCGTTGCGATTGTATTGACACATTTCGGTGGTGAAGATTTCCCGACATCAATTGTGTTGGTATGTCGTTTCAGTCCGGTCGATGTATTCGACTGAGAATCGATAGAAATTTTATCACTATTTGTTGATAAATGATCCGTAATTGAATCATTAAATAATTGTGATGATGTAACGATAGAAGGATGATTAGATTGTTTCAATGATGACAATAGTCTAATCGATTCTGTCGATTCATTTGATGGACAATGAATACAAGCACATAACATTAACAGAAGAAATAGAAATATTTTTTCAATATTTTTTGTGAACATTTTTTGTCGTATTTTAGTTATTGCAATATCATTCTCGATGTATTGCCTTATGAAGATATCTTTGATGATTGTTTAGTGTATCGATTGATATGCAACCAGGAAAAAATTGTTGAAAGAGGATTGATTGTTTACGTATGACAGGAGAAGACAAATCATAAATGTTAGCTTGTTGTTTTTTTTACAACAAAAATGATTTAAAAATTCATAAACGACCCCATGATTAACGATAGAAGATGATCGATTTACTTAAATGTGTTTATCGTCTCAAAGACACGACATAACTCTGCTGATTCAATATTAAATGCGAGTTTGTATTTCGTTTAAAGCGTCATTCATAAATGACATTTTGTAATGAAATTTTTTTAAACATTCGAATTAAAATAATTTCGAATGTAGATTTTCCGTTTAATGATCTCTATGGTTGTGTTATAAAACCAACATATTTCCTGATATTTCAAGGTATGTGCAATGATGGAAAACTAATTCGAAACAAATGACAAGATAGTATTCGAGACATGCACGTGGATTTGTATTCGAAATATAACATAGTATAAAATGGAAAATAAATGACAAAAAGATAACCTTGTCGATATATGGCAATGGCGTCAGCCAAAAAAAATACAATCATCAAAACGTGTGAATAATTGGTGATAATTTTTCAAAACGAAAATGATCATCAATAATGATAATATGTCATAATATCATTGATATAGTAATCAATGAATTATTTACTCTATGATTAAATAAAGATCCGATTTCAATTTTAAAAACCAAAAAAATGATGATTATTAGTCTGAAATTGAAAATATTCACATCATCATCATTTTTTAAAAATCAAGTGGTGAAAAGTTTTGGACACAATTACAATAATTATCATAATATATCGTATATAATAATCGTTGCCACTGAATAATCAAAACGGTTCCAATGAAAAAGATGAAGATGAAAAAAAAATTTCAAACGAAACTAGAAGTAATTTAATCACTTGCGAAAAAAGTGAACTATTTTTCATTTCATATCGATAACCATTGAAACTTTTTGAGATTCTTTCTTTGGAATTTTGGTTTTTGTTCACAACAAAAAATATATAATCAAATTAAGTCATTTTATAAGAATATTTTTTCAATTTTCATTCTTTTGTAAATAAATAATGTATTTATAAGTAACAAATTCCATGTCTGATTTTAAATTATTTACACAATATTAGATTTTAATCAAAATATATTTCGAAAACAATTCGTAAACTTCGTCAATAACGATTACATTGGAACAAAAAAGGTTGGATAACTTGAATGTGCACCTGTGTTTGTACATTGAAAAGAGAAGGAATGATTCCTGAAAATAAATCGAATGAATTTCTGATGAAGGTTAAAAAAGAAAACAATCTCAATATATAAGGATGATGAATATAAATGAATTTGGTTTTTCTTCTCTGTCTTTTCGATTTTGTTTTTTCGTATTGGTCGGTTTTTCAGATAGCCGTTTCACCAATTAATATCAATTTGTTAATCATGTCAGGATCAGTTGGTACTTCCTCTCCTTCTACATTGTCATGAATATCATCATCATTGTCACAACAATGTAATCGCAGTTGTCCACATGCAGGTGTTGATAATGGTGAATTGAATTTATTTGAAAAATGTCCATTGTTTGAATGTTGTTGATGATATTCTTGTCGATTATTCGATGCTTGATTTTGACATTTTGGTGATTGTTGTTGTTGATATTGAATAGAATATCGATTCAATTCACTTGATGTATTTGGATCCGTCTTTGATAATTTGATTCATCATATAGGTCAAAAAAAGTGGGAAAGAGAAGAATTCAATTTTATAAATTTACAACGAAAAAAATTGTAATTATCTTACCTCTCTACGAAAAAACGAACTACAATTCGATATCAGCGAATGTTTTGTAATTCGGCTTGATAAATTATTTGTTTGATGATTGGTTGTCTGTGGTTGTTGTTGTTGACCATTATTGTTACCCGACATAGTAGAATGATTATATCCCAATGAAAAATGTCTACTTAACAAATGTTGCTTACATGATATCCATAGTTTTTTCAATTCGATCTGTACTTCATGATTTAGGAAACAATATAATAATGCAACCAAACAACCCTAAATTGAAATGAAAAAAAAACAAACAATAAAAACAAATAAGAAATAGATGAATAAATCTTAATTCCGATTCGAAAATAAAATAAAAATCAATAAAATTTTCAATACCTGAAATGTTGTAAATGTTAGATCAGTATATAACCAAATAATTTCAAATATATCATATGAATTGAATGTGATTGTTGTGAATGCAAGAAAAAACATATAATGAACACCGAACAATGGTACCAATACTAATGTTGATCGAAACCAGGTACGATATTTATATTTTCTTGCATAGGTTGCTGCTGATTTGGCAAACATTTTCAAAAATAATACACGTATAATGTTGACGAAAAAGACAAAATTCAACTGAATTTTAAGGAATAAACGAACAAACGAAAACAGAACAAATATTTGATTAATTTCAGACAGTTTTTTTTCAATTTTTTATATTATTTTTTTGAAACTTTTAAAATTGAACATCATTAATTAATGTAAATTTAAAAAATAAAATAAAATCATAATAAAGATAATAGAACCGGAAATTTTGTTTTTGGAATTACATACAACAATAACGATTGTGATTGGGGCCCGCATAATCCAGAAAATTTTCAAATTACTATTTGTTGTCCAGCAGCTGTATCAAAATCAAAAAATGAAAACAATTAATTAATTTTGTTTTTTTTTAAATTTTGATTTAAACAGAAAATTAGATTCAATTTGTTTTAGAATCGAATCGAATCAAATCGATGATCATATATACCGTGTATCTTCATATAATGATCTCATTAATGCCCATGTCGTAACAATAGGTATGGGAAGACCTGTAAAATATAAATAAAATTTGATAAAAAATGCCATTTTTCATTCTCTCTCTATAACTTACACCATCCAAGTATAATGTATGGGATAATGTTTGAATTATCATTAAATATGTTAAGAAAAATAACATTATGCAAATATAAACCTTCCATAAAGATCCAATTATAATTTGCCAATAATGAATATTGCCATATTGTTGTAAATACTTTACAGGCAATCGACTAATTTATTATTAGATAAAAAAATTAAAATTTCGAAAAACAAAAAAAAACAAATGAAAAACAAACCGAAGTACGAAACGAATTTTCCCAATCGTAATTGCCCAAAAGATTTGACAATACCATTAAATCATTTTCATCTTCAAGTTTTATACTATTTATTAAAGAATTCTGCAAATGTTGTTGATGGCGATTATGATGATAGTCATGATTATCATGAATATTTGAAGTATTTGTTTTCAATTTTGAATTAACATTTAATTGATTAAGATCAAATGGAAAATGTTCTAAACTTGTTTTAATCAGATACATTGATGAACGCATAATAAATGAAATGAATAGCTATTATTGAAAATTAATGATTTAACCAAATAGATCATAACAAAATTAGACAAACAATTTCAGTTTTAACCAACCTGAAGATGAAGACTGTTGCGTGGACATCGTAGTCTTCTGCAAATAAATCTAATTTTAACATGCAACATAATAATTGAATAATTTATTGATTAGTCTGATCAGGATAGGATTGCTAAGTAGTTTCAAAAAAAACACACACTAAACAGTGCTGTTAATAAAATTTTCTTTTTTGTGACATTCCAAACAGAAAAAAGCGAAATGAAATAAAACAAAACAAAAATGAATGACTACCAAAAAAAAAAAAAAAACAAAAAAAAAACAAATAAAATGAAAAAAAAATTACGGTGGTCATAATGGAAGGAATTGATTTTTGGCTTACTTGACATAAACAAGAATGAAAAATGCGACCACCAATGAAATAAATGAAATCGAATAGCCAAGATGTGAAATAATCTGAAAATTTGGCAAATGATAACGAATTTTGTTCATTTTGGATGAAACTTCATCATCATCATCATGATCAACAATATTCATCTGTGAATGATTGGTGGAGTTATTATCATGATTACGATGATGATGATGATGATGATGATGATGATAATATTGATTATCATTTTTATGAACTGGATGTGTTATGATACATTCCGAATAATCAGTCCAAAATCGTTTTGTTTCATTATTATAAAACCATGTTCCATTTTCTGTACAATTTTTGTATGCCCAACCTTGATGATTGAAACCTTTAACATATTCTGGACATCGTTGATGTACAATACTATTAGCAACGCTTTCAGGCCAACATAATGCACCATCCCATACGATTGGACATCGTCGTTGTTCACTATTATCATCATTATCAATATCTATAAGTTTTAGATTTGGATATTAAAAAAAAAATATTTTTAACATGATAAAAATCTCATAAAGAATATAAAAATGAAAAAACCTTGATTTGAATTATAATCATCAAAATAATAATCGACGGGTAATTTTCGAGTAAAATTCATTTGTTCACAACGTTCTTTTTCGGCATTCAATGTTGATAATTGTTCATCACGATCGGATAATTTTTTAATCAATTTCATTTTCGAATCTGTATCCTGAATATAGTAAGAAAACAAAAAAGAATAAAAATTTCATTCCAATCAAAAATCATTCCCAAATTGATGCAATAATCAATCTAATTTTTACAATGAATTCAATAATAAAAAACAATCCCATGAGATTCAATTAATATATTATTTGTTTGATGCCGAATAATCTTAAATTAAATGTTTTTATTCATTCTTGTGATTCTAGATCTGTTCCAGAAACAAAATTGGAAAAAAATTCAATGTTTTTTTTTGATAAATTTGTCAACATTTGATTATTCTTGGAAATTAATACTGCAACAAATATTGAAAAATTGTTTTTTTCTTTCATTGTGTAATTGAATATTTGTCACCGACCGACAAATCCTTGATGAATAAACTATACTTGATACTTGTTTGAAGCCAAAAAAAAAGAAAAATGTCAACAAAAGATTATATTAAGTATTGCGAAATTATTTTCATACAATACTTATTGACATACGATTTAAAATGAAAAATTTTGAATTGTAGATATATTTTTGAGAAAAAATGTTTCATTGGAATGAATAGAAATTCATCTTTTTTGCATATAGTCATTCAGATTATTATTATTATTATTATTATTCTAATTGAAATTCTTTTCCCATCCAAAATCAAAATGATAAAACATTAGCATAGATAGATATTCTTTTCGAATTAACATCATTACGAAAACCCGAGAGGATTTATTTTATTTATACAAAATGAATAAACATTATTTTTATAAAAATTTTTTCTTGTTTAAAATTTTATAAGTTATTTTTCTGAAAATTTAATTTAAAAATGAAAAAAAATTGAAAATATGCATGTTATTTTAAAATTTTCCGGGATTTTTTTCTACAAAAATTGGTTTTCTTCTCTTTTTTCATTATAATTTTTTGAATTTTTTTCTTTTTACTCGATTTATTTTTTATCGTTCCTCAGATATGAAATATACAGGGATTAAATTATTATTTGAATGTTTTTAAAGTCATTATCTAATTCATTGAACTCGAGAATATTTTTAAAAAAATAGAAATTCTTTTCAGTTTTTCACATTTTTTTGTACAATTAAAATATTAATGCATTTTTTGTCCTATTTTCATCCAATTTTAGTCGATTATGAACGATAATGGAGTTGAGAATTATATGTAATTAAATTCTCTTTAAATTATTCATTGAACAAGATTTCTTTTGCAGGTAAAAATAATGGAATTTTTCAGAATAAATTTTGATAATAAAATTTTTGTTGTAGGCTTAATTATTGGCAAAATTATCAACAAATATTCAATATGATGAATTAGATCACTGGATTGGAATGTCAATAAATTGATCGATTTATGGAATTGGTTTTTATTGGTTCAATTGGGTGTTCATCATTCGATATATTCATCACGATAGACCAGATAGTACTTTTTTCAACAGAACAAACAAATAAAATAAAAATAAAATATGTCAAATTCCTGACTCTGGATCATATCGTATTCGAAGAAGTAAATAGAAGCAAAACAAAACAAATAAAACAAACAATAACCGATATTAATCTACAATTCTTGACATTAAGTAAACGAAAGAAAAAATTGATGAAATTTAAATTGAAAAAAAAATTCTATCAATATGATCAATGGATAAATGTGTTCTATAAGTTTGTCTATGTGTGTGTTACATATATGAGATGAGATGAGATCGTTTCGAGAATAATAATAGTAATCATTCATGTCGCCGTTGTCATTCTTTTTTTCAAGTTTTATTTATTTCCTATATTGGTCAGAAAAAATTTAATGGCTGCCTTTAGTGAATAATAAAAGCTTCCGTTTATGTTTGTTTGATGGAAAAAAAATTATCAATTTCAAAGTAATCTGACAAATTTGAATTAATCATTGATATAATAGCACTAAATGGAAAGTAGAAAATGGTGATCATTTTGAAATTAAATGTTTTTTTTTATGATGATCATGATCATGATGATGACTATTGCTCTACAACAGTTCCGGATAATATTCGAATGAAACTTTTAGGATTGTATGGTGGAATAAAAAAATGAATATTTTCAACCTAACGGAATAATGATTATAATGAAAAAAGTCCCACTGAATGATTGTGAATTTTTTTTTTTGAAAAAATCAAAACACAATTTAAACGATGATTGACAAATGAAACATTTTTAATGAAAATTACCAATATGAGACCCATAGACGCAAATTCTTGTAAAAAATGGTATTAATCTCATATTTTGTTTTTTTTAATGTAAATCTCTTTTTTTTGTTGTTGAAGAATTTTGTATAAAATCATGAAATTCAAAAAAAAACAGTCATTCTGTTTTTTCTGTTAATTTGACACTTTTCAAATAAGCATAATTCTTTTTGGTATGACATAAAAAATAACAAAATAAAAACTAAAACCTAAAAATACAATTCAAATATATTCAACAACAACAACAAAATTTCACAATAATAATAATATGGTAACCACCGGTACAGAATATAAAAGAAATAATTTTTTTCCTCGAATGTCAAACATGAAATAATGGATTTTTATATGTTACAAAATTTCAAATTAGTTTGTTTCTCTCGAAAGTAAGTTGGTAACAACAAAAATGTGATGATATTAAATTACTTTTTGTGTGAATGTGCGTTTTTATCATCATCATCCATTTTTCATTTGATCAAAACCGATTTATTATTATATAACCTGAATATTATGATTCAATTTTCTTTTAAAATCATATGTAAACAGCCCATATAAATAATTGAGTGATTTGTTTTGGGGCCTTCTATACATCATTAACACCAATACATCCGCCACCATCACCATCGTTATCAACAACAGCAACAAGACAAAATGCAAGATAGAATTTAATTTCCTTGATAATTATAATTCTAAATTACCGAAACGAATAATCAGTTGAAATTTCTTTTTTATTAAGTATAATCAAAAAAAAGTGTGAAAAAAACACATTTTAAATAATGTAAGAAATTGATGTTGTTGTTGCTTTATCAAATTTTTTTTTGGCATTCAAAGAGATAAATTAATCGCATGTTCCTGTGGGATCAGGTATATGGATCAGGTCTTGAATTGAATAACACAACAGATCTGTAGTGGGTTTGAGAGAAAAAACATTGCAATTTTTTTTTGTTAATGAAACAAATAATAATATTCTCAAATTTCTTTATTTACGATAATGTTTTGGAAAACTTTAAAAATTTCGCATGTAACGGTCATTTCAAATTTCATTGTGTATGTGTGTGTGGGTGAGTACAATATAGGAATTTCCTTAGTTTTTTCTTGCTTGCTATTGAAAAGAAAATTAAGATTTTGTTCTTAGAAACAAGGAGGTGAAAAAAGTGCTGGATTAATTAAAAACAAAAAAATTTTCTTGCAAAATTGTCTATAAAGTTTGGTTTTTCGCCAATACTTTCACCATCGAAAGGATTTTCTCATTCATATTTGATTTGTTTAAATAAAAATTCTTATAAGAATGCTATATGATTTTGTTCATATATTAGATATTTTTCTATTTTGAAGAAAAAAATTGATTTTCATAACACTAGGAAAAAAATAATATTAAGAATAATGATCAGGAAATGAAAATCCATGAATGTTTTTTTCCAAAACCGATTATCACTATCGGTTTTTTTTGGAAAAATTGATTTGATACTTTGAACATTCATATATATTTATGGTTGTTGATAATGTCAGATCAATGTTAATCATACATTATTGATTCAACTGATAAAACTTCAAATGATTATTAGGGTTTTCATATAAAAAAACAAATATTAAAATGGATGAATTTTTATTAAAATTTGTTTATCAAAATATGAACATGTTTTCATTTGGTATTATCGATGATAAACCACTTGCACATCATTGAATTTAATGTTTCTCAGTGTGAACTTTGATTTTTTATATTGAATATAGAAAAAATACAACGATATTTAATAAATTTTTCATCATATTCATAAATCATAATTATAGTTTCCTTAACAAGCAACGATTAAGCATTTATGAAGCCGGAAAAAAACATAAAAAATGGATACCACACATAACAAAAATCTAGAAATAGAAATTGTGGAATGCACACTATAATAGACTGGAATCTAAGGTGAAAAACATTCTGTTTATTTGAATTCAACATTGATATTTATAAATCTTTTATCATTATCATTAACAATTTTGTAAATAAAAAATAATAATAATAAAATTGTAAATGTCAATAGCAGCTGTTGATTTACTTATTGCTTAATGTTTGGTTTCTCCAACATTTATTATTAGTTTTTGATAGTTATATCCAAAATGTTAATAATAATAATAAACATCACCACTACCATCAAACATCATGTTCATCATCATAATTATGTCATTTTGTTTATCAAACATTGAATTAAATGATAAAATAACATAATTATGAAAATAATCAATTGACATCAACTGTAGAAAAATAATCTTTCAGAAAAATAATTTTCGATATAATATCATCACAAACATATTGGCAACAACAACAAAAAATAATTCAAAGTGTCAAAAAATAATGATTAAAAAATGATTTATTAACAAATATAATGATGATGGTAATAGATTCAATCATTCAAATTGTGATTGACGTTAAAATTATTATTTTTTTCCAACCGATTCAATCAATGTTGATGAACATCTTCATTAAATAATGTGAATATTAAAAAAAGAAAAATTCAAATTGGCAATATTGTTGATGGCTAAATATGATGATGATGATGATAATTATGTTTACTCGAAAAAAATTGATCAATATGGTGATTTTAATTTTCGAAACTTCTTCATCATAACTGTTTTGATCCCTTTTTTATTTTTGATGACTTTTTTTGATATCACAATGTATCTCATTGACGTTCATTTTTTTCACATTGAATTCTTTTACCATGATCATTTACATTACCATATATGTGTTCAAAAAGGAAATGAAAAAATTGTTTCCGTTTTCTTTCCGTTGGACAAGAGATTCTAATTTCTATTCTTTTTTTTATATTGTAGTTTTGAATTGAAAAAGAATACAAAAATTAAGTGGACTAGTCTTTCGTAAACAAAAAATAAACATTAAAAAAAAACAGGAAAAGGCTAACTGAAGTAGCGAATGGATTTATCTGATAAATAAATAAATGATCCTGTACATAATATCGGTTATTTAAACCATTCAAAATTATCCGAATGATTGTCGATGCAGTTAGGTCATCGTAAATTGAATTTTCAACACTTTTCATTAATAAAAATTGAAAGACAATGAAATTGTAAAAACTTAACAAATTCAAAATTCTAGTTATTATTTCCATTTCCATAAATATAAATTGAATTAAAGTGAAAATAAAATAAAATTTGCTTACTTTGATTGACGATGAAGATGATTCCGATAAGATTGTAGAAATTGTTGCTACAGATGATGATGATGTATCCATTAATAATGGAATAGTTGTCGTTTTAATAGTCATCGATTTTGTAGACAAAGTTGTCATCGGTGTAACGATTTCGGCAAACACAAAAACAATAATTGCTATAAAAATAATGATTGATGAACAATAATGATGATTGTGTGGTAACGAATCGTTGACCAAACGCAATTCGATGGAAGTTAAATTATTTGTAATCGGTACATGTTTTGGTGTGATTGTGGTTGAAAATTTATGGCTACAATATTGTTGTTGTCGACTAGAAACGATAATAGAATGAATTTGGGGAAAATTTACTGATGATGATGATGATGATGATGGTGAACAATAATAAAAGCGTTGACGTTTATTATTAAAAGATTCTTTATATGTTTTCATTGTTGTTGTTATTGTTGGTTTTGGTGACAATTCTTCCATTACAAACTGTTTCATTTCCATCATCATTATTAATATTATTATTGTAAAGCTTTTTTTGCTTGTAGTTTTATCAAATTTCATACATTAACATTATATGATTGATGCATTTGGGAAAAAAATTGAACAATGATTTACAGGGAAAAACCAAGCTATTTATCATTGACAAATACTCGCCAACCCAACAAATAGAATTCGTCCAACAAAAGATTCTACAATCGATTCTTTGAAAATGGAAAAATAATACACAAAATAAACAAGAGAAAAAATGAAATAAGTATTCAAAATCAACTTCAAAATCGCAAAAAATATAATAAAATAAAATTGAAAATGATAAACATCAAATCGATTATTTTTATTATTTGCTTTGGTTTTTTTAGCACTCTTGTTATTCTAGGGCCCAAAAACATCAACGATGACATGAACCCACCAAAACAGAGAGAATGAACAAAAAAAATCGATTCGTATCGACTTTCATACTTACCAAGCTAGTCTATTTTTTTCGAAAATCAATTATTTGAAACAATATTTGTCTGTTGTTTTCAATAACAAATTGAAAATAATCTCATTTTTTCAATTTTTTGTTGTTGGTGTTTTTCATTGTCAACGGAAACAATGAAAAAAAGAACAATTAACCTAATTGTGTTTCAACAAAGTTGTGGGTATTATTTTCATAAATTGGATGAATATGATGATCAAGACATATTTTCATTAAAGTATGATCGGTTTTCAATAACAACTGACAAACAACAACAACAACAAAATATTAATAATTTCAATAACAATGACATCAATTAGCCCGAAGTCAATGAGCTTCGAACTTTTTATCATTAAATTCATAGTTTGTTTTGTTACAGTTAAATTGAAACAAAAAAAAGAGAATTTAATTTGTCGATGTTTCAATCATGTTAATGGTGATCGCTTTGTTCAGTATCGGTTGAACTATTAACAACAAATATTCAGTATGAAACACCGGCAACGAATCATAAAGGATTTATCTTGTTGTTTTGGTTTGTATTGAATTGATCCTGGATCCTATAGAATTTCGCATGTCCAAAAGCAAAGAAAGTAAGAGAGAAACAATTTTTTTGTGACCACAAATGCGCAAGATCATTGTGATGTCAATGTCGCTATCTATAGATCTAAATATCTATAGTGAATCAAATCAAATTTATAGAATGCAACAGAGTACAGTTCAAAAAAAAACATTTTAAATAAAAAGCGCACAGAAAAATGTTAGGAAAATTCGTACGTTATCTAATACTTTGTAAAATGGAATAAATAATTACATTAATGGAAATTCGACAAAAAAAAACAATAAACTTGTTTGAATAAATCAGATAATTACTTTACGTTTGTTTTAACGATTAATCTGATTCACACATTTACATAGCAGATATTTCTTATTGAACTGGATTCTAAACCCGGATGCCAACAATCATTTCTTCATTTTCGTTTGTTTGTTTGTTTGTCCAACTTTTTTATTATATCTTGTGAAATCTAAAAAGGAGGAAAAATCATTTATCGATAGATAAAGGCACGTCTATTTGCTTTCTTGAAAACCCACTCACACACACCCAATGGGTCATTTTATTGGAAAAAAATTGAATTTAAAATTAAATTGTGATCTTATTATTTCCAATGAAAATTTAATATAAATTTTTATCCGATATTGACTAATACTATCATCGAATTTCAAACGAATTCTTCATCATCAATGTTTGAAAAAGCCATAGTATCAAATTTCGAAATAAATAAAAGTTGAGCTTATCGCTTGTTTATTAAAAAAACAAAATAAAATAAAATTTGAATGGCTAAACAACCGTATTTCTGATGGTAATCTTGATTTTTTGTTAATTAAAGCTAAATATAAAAAAAGAGGAATAAAATTTAAAGTGTTGAAGAATAGTTTTCGTACACAATTTCCATTTCATGTTTATTTGGTATTAATCGATGTCGCAATTTAATGCTTGAAACAATGTAATTGATATAGGTTTTTTTATTCATTGGGTTTAGCTAAGTTCATCGAGAATTAAATGGAAGAAATTGGAGAAAAATTCAATTTCTTAATGTTTTTAAAAGAAACATGCATAATAATGATAATGATAATGGCTAACAATGATTGTTATAAAACATTTACAAAAACTATTATCCATTGTTTTCATAATAATCTTAATCATATTGATGAATAAATTACCATAATGATTCGATAAATAATAATGAAACCAAACAAAAAAGCATCCAGATTTTTTTTTCGCCGACAATAACAATAATGTTTCAAAACAATAATACGAATTCAGCAAGAAATCTGTTTTTTATTCAGAGAAAAAATTATTCAAGTTTCAAGGAATTCTTTTTTTCCTACAACGACCTTTTTTCGAAAATGAGAGCATTTGATTCGAAAGACCATCATCATCAGGTTATAGCACCCAGGATATAAATTCAATATAATTCTGTAATTTTGTACAAATATAATAAAAAATTTAATCTAATGTTAAAAAGAACTTGTCATAAAAGCTTGTATTTACCACCAGGTTCTATACAGAATCCAGAATACAATGAATGTAAAAAAGAAATTTCATTTCATTTTTTGTTGTTAGTTGATGGAATTCATCAACTGACAACAAAAAAAACAATATTTTTTTTGTGAACAGATTTAATTTTTTTCTCCTTTTCTATATCTCTCAATTTTCTTTTGTGTACAGTTTGATATAATGACATCTTGTTTTGTACTTTTCAATTAAGATATTCTTCGATGGATGAATGGGTGGATGGTTGTACATCGGTGAACATGCTTGACCGATCAGAATAAAGTGAAAACAATTGTTTTTTGTCTGTTTATTGATCATGTTAATTTTGTTATTTTCTTTTTTTCTTGAACAAGTAGAATAAAATAATGAAACTAAGCAAATAGAATTTTTTTTCGTTATTTTTACTGTCATCGAATTTTTTCTTTCATTTTCTTCTTCAAAACATTAAAAATGATTTAAAAGAATTGTTTTGGACCCAACTATTTCAGCTAATAATAATAATATGTAAGCATGAAACTCAGTGAACAATGAAGTCATCATGTTTTTTTTTGGTAATGTTTGTTAATAATCATAAATTTTATCAATGTCAATACCGTATTTCTTAATGAAATTCTTACATTTTGTTACAGATTCTCGACAACAACAACAACAGTAAAAAAGAAAAATCATACTGGTCATCATATTTTTTCTCTGATAATTGAACAATTGTAACATAATTTTTATTTCAACATCTAAACATTTTTTTTATTATGTTACAAAGAATTGAATCTATAGAAAAGATGCAGATGAAAATCAATTAAAGAGCACTTTGTTTTGTGTGTGTCAAATGAATTTTTATGTTATGGTTTAAAAAAAGAAAAGAAACAATATCTTTTTAAAGAAAGATTCTTATTTTCATCAATAACATATTTTTTCCTTGTACAAAATTTTGATGGGTTGAGGGTGGTTGTGATGGTGGTCAAAATTTATCTGAACATTTTGAAAAAAACGAATCGAAAAAAAACAGATTATGTTGGAAAAAAAATATCAAAAATTGTGATATTCAATTCTATCAAATTTTTTTCACATTGGAACAAGTCAAAATTTCATACAGACTAGGAAAATTTGAAAGTAGGAAGTAAGAAAAAAGATGTATCATGACAATGGAAACAAAATGTTAACTGTCATCATCGTTTAATTGATTGATCAAAAAAAAAGATAAAAAAAGGAAATATTAATAGTTGGGTGCTATTTTATTCTGGTCAATTGGGGAAAAAAATAAAACACCGAATTACAAAAACAACAACAGAACCCTATAATTCAACTTGTTTTTTCCTGTTTTCATTGTTCCGAAATCTGTTATAAAACATTATTGTTGGTCAACAACAACAACAACAAAAAATGACAAAAAGTAATTTTTTTGTGTCATTTCAAACAATTTTTTCATTTCTTATTTGTCATCAATTGTGATAACAATATATTTTTATATATTGATTAGATATTGCCAAACAGCAATGATAACTGTCCCAGAAATGCTATAAACAATATTGAATGGTTTGCAAAGACAACAACAACAACAAAATGAAATTTGTCAATCAAAGTTCATCCATATACATTAACATTTACCCACCAACCACCCATTTATATTTCATTTTATCGATTTATTCACATTTTTATTATTATTATCGAATACAAAAAAAAACTCAATGAAGCTCTTTATATCAAACATATGTTGGACGAGATAAAAAAATGTCAATTAATCAATTCCATTTTTGCATGTTATTGATTATGAATGAATATCAGACAGCCAGCAAACAAACAAAATTGTTCTTGTTCAGTTATTATCTCAACAACATTATTATCATTTGGATAAGAATATCCGTAAGTATTTAAGTTAAAATAAAGTGACAAAAAAGGAAAAAAAATGTTGGTCGATTATAATATCCTGACATCAATCATAATGATGATGATAAACATTATTAAACATCAATATGTTTTTACATACACATCACATGTGTATCATGGTGACATTATAAATATTTGAATTGAATTTAATCATCATCAAAATCATTGATGTTTATTCTTTGCATATTTCGGTCTTGATGTTTTGTTTAATGTAATTTTATTGATTCCAATTTTTTTTTGTTCTTGGCTATATTTCGCATCACATACACAAAGACAAATTATAATCAATTTTAATATTCCCGAAAATTTCAACATCACGAAAGTTAATTGATTCGTCTAAAGAATTTTAATGTAATTAAAAATGCATTCTATAAAAAGTTACCATAGTTAATAAGAATTTCACTGATATAGATCTAAATGCTATCAGGTTTTTTTAATTGAGTACATCACCCACAAAAATATTTAAAAACTTCATCGGTTGTTTATTAATATTAGATTTTTGTTTTTCAATGATAATCATGGTTACATTCAAACGGCAAGACGATAATAGTAACAATCAACAACAACAACAATATCAGGAGCCAATGTCAGAAAATTCTATGCAAATTTCAACTCCTGTTATACTGCATCATAATCATCATCATCAACATCAACAACAAATGACGAAAAAAATATCACCATCACTCGAATCGTCAAAAATCATCGATGGACCAATAGTAATTCGAAATCAACCAAAAATATTACCATCATCATCATCGTCGATGGCTTTGTTCGAACAACGACGACGTAGCAGTGAGTTTATTTTAAAAATATTTTTTTCTCTCTTCCGTTTTGGTTTTTCTATTCATGTTGGAAACAAAATTCAATTTCCTATTTTTTTCTTGTTTCAAAAAATAATTTTAATTAACCATGTCAACGTCAATATTATATTTGATGAATGTTATTATTGATCATTAATTTTATGAATATTATTTACAAATTCAACAAATTATCCTATTATTGATAATAGAATGATGTTTACATTATTTCAAATTGATTGACATTTCCTCACCTTCTATTCGAGAGGAAGTTGATTGTTTTTTCTCATTAAATTCATTTCTTTTTTTTTCATTGACAGGCGAATTTACAATGTTGCAACAGTCTGTCATCAAAATCATTTGAGAATTTTTGTTATTCGGATGATTTTGCAGTTTCATTATCATTAGATTCTGATGATGATGATGATGGTTCTGAATGTTTTATCGGAATATGATTGCAATTTTTCAAATTGTTTCGAATCTTTTGTAAATTATTCTTGTTGTTGTTGTCGATCGGGATATTATTGGTTATAATTTTTATTTCACTATCCTGCATAATTAGCTGGCCGGATTGTAAAGTTGTTGGAAGTGTAAAAACTTTACTACCCAATGTTTCGCCCAATGAAAGTGGTTGTTGTATTGTATTCGGGCGTTTTTTATTTGATTCAAGTTTTTGTTGTGTCAACGGTGTTTCGATCAAACTTTGTGATGATGGATTTCGATAGATAAGAAAACCTTGATATGGAATCTTTTTATTGATCTCCTTTAAATATAATTGAACTTTTTTTTGCATTGAATCAATCGATGGGGAATTATTGACCATTGAAGATTTTTTAGTTATAGATAATTTAACATTTTTAGAATTTTTTTTAATTTTTATTTGTTTCTTCTCAGAATTTTGGTTCATTTTTCATTTCTTTACAATTGTAACCGTACCATATAACCATATATATTAACCTTCTAAACTAATCTTAAAAAAATAGAATTCAACAATTAAATTGGCTAAATATTTGTTATAGTTGTAATTTTTTTTATTAAATTTCCAATTAGAACATGACCTGTGAACAAAATAATATTGATGTTGTAAAATGTTTTAATGATTATTTCAATATCTCATTCGTTTATGGTTTTTGTTTTGATTTTGATTCTGGCAATGCTTCAACGATTATTTCAAGTGTAATCACTTCATTGGTATGTGTTTCGGTAGTGATAGTCTCTATCGTTGATGGCAATGGAGATTTAGATGATATTAATGATGATTTTTTTATGGGCTGTGTTAGATTTTGACCTGATTCTTTACGTATAATTTTTGATAATGATTGATATTGTTGTTGTTGTTGTTGTTGCTGTTTTTCTGGCTGTTTTTGTTTTCTAGGAACAATCATTGGTTCAAAAACTTTGGGAGTGCTGATTTCTCTTTTTAATTTCAGTAAACTTTGTTGAACCGAATTGTCTACTGTCTGATCAACATTGATTTCATCATTATAATTGGATCCGTGAACGATTTCGATCAATTTATCCAATTCTATATAATTTAAAAAAAACAAATTTTTTTTAGCTATTAATCCTGCTAGAAAATTCTCTTATTTGAACTTACCACCCGGATCGTAGTATGAATTGAATGATATTCCTTTCAAATATGGATTAAACAAAATTTCTGTATCATCTTGATCATAAATCGGATAACTGTATGGGTTATGATAAAATAATGAATCTCGTTCACCAAAAGCTGACATTTGTGTGCCTTCTTTTTTCTCTGTAACATCAATGATGTTTGGAGTTTTCATTGTTTCACCCATTGCCGGTGAAATAATAACGTTCGAAGTTTTTGTTGTTTCAGCCATTGTTGGTGAATAAATAACATGCAAAGGTTTCGCCGTCTCAACCATAATTGGTTCATCAATGACGCTCTGAGTTTTCGTTGTGTCAACCATGATTTGTTCTCCAATCCATTTGAAACCTGGTTGTGTGTATGATAATATTGGCTGTACTGATGATGGTAGTGATGATTGTGCTATTGGATCAACCGTTGATATGGAAGGAGTATAAGTTAATTCCTCGTCAATTAACCCAGGTATTACTTCAACCACTGCATCTAAATTTTGTTGATAAAGTTTTTCATAGAAACATCGACCTTCAAGATATGGATTAAAACGCATTGACAATCCACCTGATGCATCTAATTCATTTTTATTTTCATAATCTTCGAGTCGACGATAGGATAATGAATTTCTTTCGCCAAACGGATCGATAATTTTTAATTGTTGTTTTTCCTCATCTTTTGCAGGCACAATGATTTCTGGCAGTTTTGCAATCGTTTGTTCAGGTGGTGATGGCAGTGATGGTGGTGTAATTGTGGGTGTTGGTGGTGGGGGTGGTGGTGGTGATTTTTTTGATGATGGTGTAATTGTAGGCGGTGGTGATGTTTTTGAAGATAATGGTGTAATTGTAGGCGGTGGTAATGTTTTTGAAGATAATGGTGTAATTGTAGGTGGTGGTGATGTTTTTGAAGATAATGGTGTAATTGTAGGTGGTGGCGGTGGTGTGATTGCAGATGGTGGTAGTTCGGTTTTTTTAATATCTTCATCTTTTGGTTTTTCTCTCGTTTCCGTTATCTGAATTTTCATCACAGTTATATCACGTTTAATGGTATCTTTCATCTGTTCTGGTTTGGCTGTTGTTGATGCTTCAATTATTTCATATCTTTTAATTAATCCTATTGGAGATTTATATATTCTTGTACTTTTTTCTTTTGATTTGTCAGTACTCATTGTTTTTGGCGTAAATCTCATCAATTTTAAGCATAATTCAGCGATAGCATTCAACTCTATTAAGAAAAAAATTGAAAACTAGAGGAAGGAAAAAGTTATTCAATTTTTAAAACTTACCACTTCGAGTTGTCAAACGTTTCACTTGTTTACTAATTGCTTTGTCATAGATAGATTTCGGTGGTATTTTTGTTTCGGAAATTTTTCGTTTATTTATCTTGTCAATCGTTTTTTTCATCTTCGATCCTTTTATTTTATTATCTTTGCTTTGTTTGATTATCCTTGCTTGTTTTGTTGTTTTTGATGGTGTTGATTGCAGTGTTTTATTTTTTTTACTACCGGGTTTTTTTCGGGTTTTTGATGGGGATGATAGCTGTGTTTTATTCGATTCATATTTTAATTTATTTTTCGATAAATGTGGTCTTATTTTGATTTTCGATAAAATCGTTTTCAATTTGGTAGTCGTAGGGTTTTTATCCATTTTTCTTGTTTTTGATGATGTTTGTTTTATTTGTCTTCTTATTGATACTGTTTTTGATGGTGATCCTTTTTGTCTTCTTACTGATGCTGTTTTTGATGGTGATCTTATTGGTGTTACCGATTCTGATTTTGTTGATCTTATTGGTATTCTTAACGATACTGTTTTCGATGGTGTTCTCATTGCCCTTTTTCTCGATACTGGTTTTGATTGTGCTCTTATTGATCTTTTCATCGATACTGTTTTCGGTGGTGTTCTCATTGACGTTTTTCTCGATACTGGTTTCGATTGTGCTCTTATTGATCTTTTCATCGATACTGTTTTCGGTGGTGTTCTTTTTGGTTTTTTTATTAATGGATCTATTTTTCCCATTGGTTTTTCGGTGAGAGAAAAACTTGGTGAATCAAATGTTTTTGGTTGATCCGAATATGACTGCGAAAAACTCCATGATTGTGTATCCTCATCTGATTCGGTCTCAATTGTTTTGGATTGATTCCGTTTTCTCCTTGATGATGATAATGATGATATTTTACTTCGTTGTTTGGCCTTTTTAACGACTTTATCCATATTCTCAATGTTTATTTTTTCACGTTCAATTTTTTTATTGAAATCATGAATTTTTTTTTATTTTGAACAATTCAATTTCAATCTACAATTTCTCTCTTTTTATAGCAAAAAATTCTAAAAAATTGATTCATTGTAAATAAGTCAATTATTAAATTCAATAAATTTTAATAAATTTGTTCTATATATTTTTTTCATTCTTGTTGCTTAAAAATTTTTCCACATTTTATTCTTCTGACAATAATCTATTAGGTTCAACTACAACCAACAGTGTGCGTGAAGCTACATTTTTAAATGATTTAAAAGTTCAGAATGTAAAAATTCAAATCGCTAAAGAGGAGAATCCAATAGATCAACGTATCAATTTGGATAGAAATATTTCTCGTGATAAAATCGAAGGTTTAAATCTTCGAATGGCTGACATGTTTGCTATCGGTGGTGGTGGATCAACAAACCAATTCTATTGTTCACCAAGTGCACAGAATAGTTTTATAGAGATGAAATCATTGACAACACCAAACAATCAAAGCCATCTACATCCAAATAATAATATCGTTGATAATGATCTTATCGATAATGTTGGTAATAATATTCTCAAAAACAACATTGTTCATCATAATGATAGTAATCTATTGAATTCGACTAATTCAAATAATAACTCGGATCCTAATCTCGATCCAGTCGATGGAATTGTATCTTTACTGAGCGCTATCTATTGCAAAATTTTAGTTGTGATCGGTAAGCCATGATTTTATTGTTCTAGATTTATTCCATTGGATTCTGGTGGTGCCGTTTATTAAAAAATTTTGATTAATTTCACTTTTAGGTTTATGTTTTCCGATCGCTGAAGTAATCTCTCATCGAATACCAATAAGCTGGTATGAAGGATTTTATCTTTATCTTTATATGGGTTCCATATTGTTTCTCATATTTGTCTACATATTTTTATTAAATCGTAAACGTAAACCATTCGCTCAATTTCGTCGTTCAATTTCTGCCATTATGGTACGTAATACAATCCGTGAAAAGAATAATGATGGTTGCACTGGTGGTATCGGTTCCAATAATGATGCATATGATGCAACAGATAATTCGATCGATGAAGAACATTATGAATTCGATCCACAACAACAAGCACAATGCGGTTCATTTTATTTACGTGTTGGTGCTGTTGCATTTGGTGTTGGGTCAATGATTTATTCCGGTCTTGAATTCGGACAATTTTTTGAACTAGAATCAAAAGAGCATTGTTATTCATTTATTTATGGATTTACGCCTAGTTCTCATATGATTTTCACATTCATACAGCTTTATTTTATATTCATGAATTCTCGAGTGTTGATTGCACGACATAAGCTCATTGGTAAACATCGAATCTTTTTTCATCACTTTTCACATCTATTTGAATGTATTTATTTGTTTTTATTATATAGCTAGATTTGGATTGATGCACATGATTGCGACAAACATTTGTGTATGGCTTCATGTACTCATCCAGGAAACTAAACATCAAATTATGGTCATGGTTCAGACAAATGGAACACATGAGATAATCGGTTCAGATCTTACAAATGCTTGGGATCATGTTGATGATGTTGTTGAAGAAATATCAGAAGATTATCTTGATTCAGTCGGTTCATATCCAGCATTACATCGAACCAATAGTAATAATAATAATTTACCATCAATGTTGCTTAGTGTTTCAAAAACATCGACAACGACAGCATTGCCATTGATGACCACGATATCAACATCATCAGTCGAAAGTCATATTAATCAAATACATCGTACAGTTCGAAGTTTAAATGATCATTATATTATTACTACTGGTCATTGTAGACGATCGAATGTTATTGGAGAATTGGTGACTGATGCATCACAATTTTTATTTCCTTGCACCATTGAATATAGTTTGATTTGTGCTGCCATTCTGTATATCATGTGGAAAAATATAAGTGAAATGTAATTTTTTCAAACTCATTCAATCTATTATTTTGAATAATCTAATCCTTTTATTAATACATTATAACTATTTAGAAGTGAAAAACATAAGAATAGCTCAAAATATTCCAATTTCAACAAAACGACTACATTTGTTCATCATCGTCATCATTATCAGGTAAACAGTGAATTTGTCTTTTCATTATGGGATTTGATTAATGTTTTTTTAAAAACAATATTTAGGTTGACTGTGCAAAAGCACATAAAGGTTTATTTACAGGGATTTTCTTAATGGTCATGTGTATCATATCGTTGATACTATTTTTTGTTTTCATTAAAAAACATCAATATAGAAATTTGGCCGTTCTACAAGCACATATTGTTGAATTGATTATCTATTGTATTACGGCAATCGCATCATTAATTGCGTTGTTTCAAGTTCGTGAATTGAACTATAATCGTAATCGTGGAGTCGAATTGGACAATATTTTGCTCATTATTGCGCAATCTGGACTTTGTATATTTACAATGTTTTCAATAATCGGTGCGCAATTTATCAATCAATTACAAAATACTCGGCTTGTGTTGATTAATGCATTTGCTTGTCTTATACAAGCATTATTGCAATCAATATTCATTTTGGATGCATCCAAAAGGAAAGCATCTACAATCGATCAAGTAAGACGAAAACCGGGACGTGAAATGGTTACATTTTTATTGGTCTGTAATTTTTCAATGTGGGCCATCAATACGTTAGAAACACGACGTGCCGATTCGAATCCAGTTCAAATGTCATTCTATGGGTAAGTCTTATTCTTCGTTCATTATTCATTTTTATTCATTTTTTTTAAACGAAAAGATTCTGGGCATGGACTATAATCACACACGTTACAACACCATTAACAATATTCTATCGTTTTCATTCAACTGTAAGCCTTTGTGAGATTTGGAAAAGTACATATAAAATCAAAAGTGAATATCTTTAACTATCCTATCATTACAGACATGATTTGTATGTTTTTGACTATAATGTCAAATTTTGAATTTTTTTATTTTATTTTTTTAAAAATAAATGTACATATAATTAAAAAAAATCACATTTTTAACTTTTTCGAGATATAATTGAAAATAATAAATATTTTAGAAATTCTCATCAAATTGGTATACCACCAATTTTGTTGTTGTAATCTTCATTTTGAATCAATATTGGAAAAAGATGATTACACATGCTTTGTACTATATTTTCTTTAAAATTTCAACAAAATCTGCAATTAATTATCAACTAGTGATCAGAATCCAAACGGTGTATTACATCGAAAATAAACAAATAATTGATCATAATTGATTTTTTTTGTATTTGATCAATAACGATTTATAACAATCTTATCGTAACCAGTATCCATGAGAATCAGATTGTATAAAATATTGATGATTTGGAAGTAAAACGATTTCAGGCATTTGAAAATAAACATTCTCATCAACACCGGAGTAGAAACACATTATTGAAGATTGAAATTGAATCTTATTTATCATGATGAATATGAGAACGATTTTTATGTTTTCGATTTGTTTAGCATGCTTTATGCCTTTAGTATCGAGTACAGCATCGAATTCAGCAATTCAATCAAAATCTTACATCCCTATCAATGATTCTTGTCAAAACGATTTTGATTGTCCAGGTATGAAAGTATGCAGAGCAAATTTTTGTATTGAGGTATGATTTGATATATAAATATAAATTGAATATTTGAATAATCTAAATTTCTAATTCAAAGCCTGACTATGATGATGGAGCAATGGCAGTTTTCTTAACCACTGCAGTTGGAATCATATTAATAATCATCGGTATAATTATAAACTGTGTTATCTGGTGTTTTGCCTGTGTTGGTTGTTATCATTGCTGTTGTGAAAACCGATCACCAGCACCGTATGCCGGTCCAACCGTACAAATGATTTGAATTTTAAATATTTCAACAACTAAAAATGAATTTATCATATTAAAAATCTCGTTGAATTGATTAGATTGATTGTATCATTAGGTCTGTAAGTAATGCATTAATCCATTGGTTGATGTCGTTACTATAGATCATTAATTGCTATAGTAACAAATTTAGAGTTAAATAAAATTGTTAAATTCAAAAAAATCGCTCAGTAAAAGATGTTTTTAATTAAAGATAATGGTTTGATTCAACAACAACATCATCATCATCATCAGATGATTATTGCTACATAAATTTAAATCAAACCGTTAGTGTCAAATGTCATTATATTGAAATTGTTTTTTGAAGTGATTCAAAACGATTCCACATTCTTTTGTTTCAAATGACAAAATGAATTCTTTGCATTTGTTGATTTTGGCCACCATAATAATCGTAGGCCTAATGTTTATGCTCATATTGATTTGGATAATATCATTATTGCGAAAACATTTTGTTCGTTCAAAACAAATGGAAAATACTTTGGATAATAATAATTTCAGTTATGAACAACAACAACAACAACAACGACGACGACGACAAACATCGAATGGAGAATTATATTGTAATAATCGCTATTCCCGTCAACTATCATTGAAAAATATGATGGATAAATCTATTCATCAGTTAAATAATCAAATTGATGATCATCATGGTAATTTAAATAAAATAATCAATCAACCATTTCAAATACCACGACCAAAATTAATTCGTTCATCAATACCAGACACCATTACGGCCACGCCCGATTATGATATGACAGATGACGATTATGTTAATATCAATCATAACGATATGGAGCGTCCATATAGTTATATATTTCCGAATAATTATTCATCCAATAATAATAATAATAATAATAATAATAATAATCGTAATAACAGTAATTATCATTATTCCACATCATCAAAATTTTAATGATGCTATTGTTTTTCTGTAATTTAATCAAAAAGCACAACAAAATTAAAAAAAATTCCTGTAGTCTATAAATTTTTATCATTGTTTTTGCTTACCAATTACAAATTATCAAAAATAAAATCATTGTCTTATTGTCAAATTCATGTCGACTTTCATAGGTCAGAAAAATTCACGTAAATTTTATCAATCATCACAACCTAATGCAACAACTTTGATTTTTTACCTTTTACATGACAAAAAAAGTCAATTTTATCAATTTTAAATACGCAAAAGTTTATGATGACTCCTAGCATAAATTTTTTTCATATCTAAAGTAACCAATGACAACAAATTTATAATCAATTCCTAATCGATTACATTAATAATCAATTTAATTTCAACGTTATAACCATTTTTGAGAGCTGAAAATCTTTTACTCGATTTTGATTGTCTTCGAATCAAACCAACCTGAATAAAATAATGCAATATTTAATGAAATTTTCAGCGATTATTGTGGTAATGATATTGATGGCTCCTAATCCATCAATGGCAGATGAAGACATTTATCCGGTATCACTTCTAGCTATTATTTTACCTATAGGTTTTATTGCGTTTTTCATCATTCTATGCTGTAAAATTTGTAATTTATGTCGGAGAAATGCAGGAAATGTGATTATTGTAACTCGGAGAGAGCCACAACCCCAGGTGATCAACAATGCCTTTATGGTCAATCCGATGGCAACAAATCAATATTCGTCGGCACCACCACCGCCAGGTTTCGTTGCAGCAGATTTTTCAATGCCAGCACCACCGCAATTTCAAGGATCATCACCATATCAAGGACCACCACCATATCAAGGACCACCACCGTCATATGAACATTCATCCATAAATCGAAATAAAAGTTAATCATATAAATGTTACAATTATATTAATCAATAATCGATTTTTGCAGTTTAACTTTAATAAAAAAAAACTATTTTAATAAATCATCGAAAAAGTTTATAATCTTGCAGTAAAGGTCGGAGAATATTACGATCATAAGGTGCAGTTGCCAGCGATGTAACATAATTTTCTGGTTGTTCACGCCACAAATAATGTTTGATTTCATTAACCGCTAACAATTCACTAGTTTTCAATATTTGCTCTTCTGATTCGGCTTTTAAAACCAATTTAGTCATACGATCCAAATTAGCCAGATATTCTGCCGTTTCTGGCTCATTTAAATATTTGTAAATAGCAGCTACAGATGCATGACAACCCTGGCCTAAAATAAATTGAGAGTAAAAATAAAAATCAAAAGAAAAAGACCAAAACAAATCGAATTGAACAATTTGATTACTAACCAATTAGAGCGCCGGTTGGCCATTTTAAATCGCCTCTCACAATAACATATTGTACTATATTATTAGCCATTTTATTCTTCATACAAAATGACATGAACGTAAATTTTAAAAAGTTAATAAATTTTTAAATAATGAACAATTTTCAATAAATTCTCCGAGGCTTTTGCATTTTAACGATTTCATTCACTATCGATTGTTGACCATCGATATTCTGTTGCGTCATGCGAAAACGGCTGATTGTTTCGAAAGAAGAATTTATATTTACATTAAAGTTTTGACAAATTTTTTACTAAATTTTCAATATTTTCATGACAAAATGTCTGAAAGAAAGGTTTTGAATGTAAGTATTCGAATAGTATTTATTGTATTCTTATTAATCGTAAATTCTCTTTAAAAAAATAGAAATATTATCCACCGGATTTTGATCCGTCAAAAATTCCACGTTTACGTTTGGCGAAAAATCGCCAATACACTGTCCGAATTATGGCTCCATGTAATATGCGATGCAACACTTGTGGAGATTATATTGCTCGCGGCAAAAAATTTAATGCACGCAAAGAAACAGTTGATAATGAAGAATATCTCGGCCTAAAAGTATTTCGTTTCTATTTTAAATGTCCAAGATGTATGCAGGAGATAACATTCAAAACAGACCCTAAAAGTTATGACTACACCGTCGAACACGGCGCAACACCTAATTTTAAGGCGTTGAAATTAGCCCAACAACAGGCTATTGAAGAGGAGAAAGAAAAAGAAGAAGAGGAACGTTTAAATCCGATGAAAATGTTGGAGAATCGAACAAAAGCATCACGTCGAGAAATGGAAAATCTTGAGGCCCTTGAAGATCTCAAAGAAATGAATCAACGAGAAGTGGCCATCAATTATGATGATTTATTGCAAAAAAAGAAAGAAGAATTGGAACGAGAGTTGAAACGTCAAGAAGCCGAAGATGAAATGTTCGTCAAATCTATCTTCCATAATGAAGACAAAGACTGTGATTATAATCATGGAGAAGAAGAAGAAATCATTGAAGAGTATAATGAGACAGAACCGAACTCATCTTCCTGCAATGAAATATCATCGATTCAAAATAAAGAACAAGCACAAAAGCCAATTCGTACGGACATTGTTTCCTCAACAAAAACATGCCACGAAGAACAAATTAACAATAAAAGTAAACGAAAACTTATACAAAATATGATTGTTGTAAAGAAAAAAGCGAAAGATGATGACAATCGACTACTGCCACAAGATAAAGCATCGAATTCGACAAACAAATCTGAAGTCATCACATCATTATGCGATTATTCGTGTAGTGATTCTGATTAAAATGTATTTAAATTATCATTTTTTAAAGCAAAAATATTCAATAAAATAATCAACCATTTTTTATCCAATATTTGATTACAGCCAAATTTATCTCAAATTCATTTATCAAAATTGTTATTGAACAAAACAAAAATAGTTTTTAATATATTGTATCAAGACTGATTAATTGATAGGTAAAATAAATTGATGGAAAATTCGAATGATTTGTTTTTATACATCTCTAATTGTTCAATCGAATCGAATGACTGTGTGTTTCATCGATCTGAATCTGAATTATCATCATTATCATCATTGAATGAATGAAACGAAAAAAAACGAAATTATAAATAAACATTTTCAAACACTTTTCGATATATCTATTGTTGTTGCTTTGATCGTAAACTGAAATGAAAAACGATGAACAGGATAGGAAAAAATTATGGTGATGATGACAACTTTGATTGATTATAAGACGAAAAAAAACGTATTCGCCATGCCATTGGATGAATGTATTTTTGGATCGAAAATTCACTGGAAAAAATCCAATGTTGTTTTGTCCATCATTCATCCTGATTTTTGATTTTAAACGTGTTTTCAAAAAAATTAAGATCCATAAAATGACAATGAAAAAGAAATGTCAAAAATGTTACTATAAATATAACCACATTTTTTAAGACTAAATCCGGTAAAAAATTTAAAAATGGAACCAGTTCAATATCATGCATCATTGATTTTTGTTAAAAAAAAACAAATGTTAATTTTTCTTCATAAAAATTCAACAAAAAAATGTCGAAGCATAATTTTGTAAAAAGTTGAAAACAATAAATTTTTTTCAAAAATAGTCCCCTTTTGAACAACGAATTTTTATCTCATTTAGTGTATAAATCGATTTAAAATTTTAAAAATTATAATTAAAATCTAATTAAATATATTCAAAACAATTCAATCCCATAGTCATGGATTGAATGAATGAATGAGGGCAAAATCACCATTCATTTTAAATTAAATCGGAAATATTAGTTTTGAACAAAAAAAAATCAATGTTTGCTTCATTGAACATTTCAACAATGGTGATATAAATTACGGAAATTTTATTTCTTAAAATCTTTCATTACTGATGCTTTTTGTTTGTTTGTTGAATTGTTGATTGGTTTTTTCCTTTTTTTTTGCAATTCCATAAATCTTAAACATTAATTTTTGATCTTTATAATCAAATTCATTCATATTATTGTTGTATGTGTTGTTGGGAAAAATTTTTTCAAATTTACAATTGGATTGAAAATAAATAAACTTTTCAAGTGTTATAATGCTGTAAATATCATATTATTCATTATCTATGCACGCGATCGATCCAAAAAAACAAAAAAAAAAAAAAAAAACAATCATGGATTCGAACGATGGGAAAAAAAATCTAATCGTCGAAAATTTTTTCCTAAATGTCTTTATTGCCATTATCTTTTTTTCAAAGTATCCACTCGATTTATTCGATATAGAATGGAAACATTGTAGAAAATGATTAATCGAATATGATAATGTGTTCAACACATTTAAATGAAGATTTAAATTGAAATTTATTTTTTCTCAAGCAATTTTTGTTTTTTTTTATTATTATTTTGATAATCATCATCCGATAATTGTCAACCGATGGATTTTTTGCTGAACTTATTTTATTGATTATTTAAATACGATTGAAATGCCATGTGTTATTTGTTTGCCATACACTGAACGAATGAAACCTGTTTGAATATTAGAAAAAAAAGATTCAAAACTTCGATCCAAAAGGAATTTGATGAAAAAAAAGAGCAAAAAAGAGAAATCTTTAGCTAGCTGATGATGATGATGTCAGAAAAAATCGAAAACCATGAAAGAGAAATTATCCTCATCATCATGTTCCCTTGCATTCATATCTTCGGATAGTTTGTAATTTGAATGTATTAATTGTTGATTCAAGTCAAAATACATTCTCCCTTTATGGCCGAATTAAAAAGAAAAGAAAAGAAAAAGCTAAAATACTTTTCGACATTGGCGTTATTCGTTCATTTGTGTTTGTTTATGGTGCAGCCATTTACATTTTTTTCAAATTGTTTTTTTTTTTTTTTGTTGGCTTGACATCGCTATTGAATATGAAATGAATTCATTTGAATATTTTATTATTCGATTTTATCATCTACCAAACGTGTCCATCATCATGAAGAATGTTTTATCAATGATTTTACTTAGTTGACAAATCAATTAATTTATTTTTTAATTTCCAAATTATTGCCTACAACAACATCAGTATTCTTGACTAATTTGGTAGATATTTATTTTTTTTACCAGAATGTCATTTAATTTAAAATCAACATCATTCACCTGGAATGCAATCCATCAGCATCACACTACGATGATCAAAATCAACCTAATTTTAATTTTGGGATTTTTTATAATCCCTTTTACATTTGGTAAGTTTTAAGTTACATATCAATTATTAATTTTTTATTAAATTTCCTTGTTGCTCAAAGGTTGTTGTATTTTATTTTATTATTTTGCTTTCATTTTAATCATCGATGATCATGTTGATTATTATAATGATAAGATGATGTCAATTATACTAAGGTCATCATCATCATAGTTTTTTCCCCCTGAAGGAATCATTGTAAAATGGCATGATTTTTGTTGTTGTTTTGTATTCGGTTCAAGTTTTTTTTCAGAAAAAATATATCGCACACACAGACATACCAAAAAGAGAAAGATAGTGAGGTCAATATTTAAAAAATAATAAAATTTTTATTTCATGATCATTGCTGAAAGATCATCATGAAATCGAAATCACCAAATCATTGTTTGACTATCTTTTGTTTATTTGGATCGATTAATTTCAAACTTTATATGGCATCATCTTGGTTTTGTTGTTGTTGTTGTTGTTAACATACAGATATCCTGTTCCAGAAAAGTTTGTTTGCTTTTCCATATTTCACATTAATCATGGTGAAATGAACTAAAAAAAAAGATTTAATGAAAAAATCCATTTATGTTGAAATAGGAAGACGAAACAAGAATTTTTTTTTCCTTCTTTTGTGATACGATTTTGATGATGATTCCAAGTAATCCATTGTGTAATTAATTTTTTTCAAATACCTTGATTTCCTTATTGACATTCGATTTTAATAAAGATTTCATAATCAATTTCTCATTCCATATTGATAATGATGATGATGACTAAATTTAGTTTAAATAATTAAAATTTACAATAATAATTTTCATTGATAAACGTTCAATCTGGATGTGATTAGTGGGAGTCGTGATCTTGATTTTTTTCTTCCCTATGTATCATTAATCCCCGATGAAGATCACGAATTAATATAAAATATTTTTTCTCTTGTCAATAAAACTTTAAATTTTTTCGCATTCATTCACTCAAAAGAAAAAATGATTGAATTTTCAAGGTGTCTCTTTTTAAAAAACGAAATTTCAGTTTTTTTTATTATTATTATCAGCAATAATCATCATCAATTTTCAAAACAAACAATATCCACTATTCTGTATGATAAATGAATTCGAACAATGAAAACGTTGCTATTTTTTGATTGATTGAACACAAAAAAAACTATATATTTTGTCACCATTCTTCGTATGATCTTGACATACAAAAAATGTTTTTTTTTCAATTTTAAATAAATATTTATATTTTGTCCGTTATTTTCAATTTGATTTCTTCCTTTTCCAAAAAAAATTGATTGTATTTTAAGTATACATTTTGTTTTGTTTTCTTTCACATCCCGATTGTTATTATCCATTCAAAATCATAATAATCAACTCGTGTTTCATTGTTATAGGCAAAATTTATCATTGTCAGAGTTTTGTTCATTCAATTTGATTTATACAGGGAAAAAAGTATTGACCAATTGATTGAATTATCACATATTATTAATATTATTATTATCATTGTAAAAATAATATAATCAATTCATATCTAATCAATAATAAATCGGAAGACGATACATTCGTCTAATAATTTGTTTATGATTAACATCATCATCACCAAACGTGGCCATAATTATCTTGTCATTTTGTTGTTGTTGGTTGGTTGGTTGGCTGTTCATCATTGTAGATTTCACCGTTTGAAACTTTTTCTTTTCCAATGTTTTTTTCATTTACTTTAAGTCATTATTTTTTGGCGATTTAAACATTGTGATATGATGATGATGTGTGATCGTATATATTCAGGATGGATTCATTTCTTTACATTTAATGATAATTAAAATCTGACGTGCGATCTCATCATCATCCAACATCATTTTACTGACCATAAACAACTTGGGTTGTTCTTGATTGTAATTTTTTTCTTATCATAATCTTCATCATCATCATCGGTTTTGTTGTTCATTGCTTGTTAAATCAATGTTTTTCTGTCTTCAACAATAATCGCACCATGAACAACAACAAAAAATTCACACAAATTATTATGGTATTGGATGAAAAATGAGATATTTTTCGATTCGGTCTTGCCTTATATTTTTACTCATATCTGTTGCAACAACAACAACAACAAAAAATTGATAATATCCAATGTCCGTTCGTGTTGATAATGAAGAACAAATCATTATTTTTTCGTTGTTGAATGACTTGAGCTTTTCTTTCATAACATAATCGTTTTGTTTGATGTGACACGGAAGCGTTAATTTGGGAATGTTTCTTCATAATTTTTTTAAATACATGACACCCGATAATGAAACTTAAGTGCTGTTGAAAATAACGAAAACAAACAAAAATTCTTGCAACAAAATCTTCAATTTGCCATATTTGTCGTTAGATGTCTGCATGGCGAGATTTTGTTGTTGTTTTCTTTTCTTCCTTTAAAAAAAAATTTACATGACAAGTTCGGTTGGCTATTTCTACAGATCATGTCATCAATTTTGACATTTTAGCCTGAACAAATAGTTTTTTTTTTTTTTTTTTGTTTCCAAATTCATGACAATTTGTATGACAAGCAATTTTGTTTTATCATTTTCTATCTTGAATAAATTGGATGAAAAAATCCATGTTTGATGTATTAGAATACCATTGATTTCCAATCAAACATTCGACAATTCATTGATAATTATGAATATTTTTTGATTTTTTTTTTTGTTCGAAATAGTTCGTGGTCAGAATAAAAAATATCTCAATCCTTTAGGGCTTCAAAATTTATACACATTTTAACACATGTCATGTTTGATGTGAGACTTTTTGTCTATTATATCTGATTCGTTGTTTTTGTTTATGCATATCAATCGTTTTCTTTTCTTCGTCAATCATTCATTAAATTAAATAATCAAGATCGACTACTACATATGTATAAGAGCAATAATGATGATAGTCAATATAATAAGCTTAGGTTTAAATATATATTTCAATGTATGGATAATTTCATCAATAACTAATGAATGAATTCCATCAAATAAACAAAATTATTTCAAAAGACAAAATATAACAAGAAACAAGAAATCTAATATATAGAACTGGGATAAAAATTCACATTTACAATCCTATCATCATGGAAATGGCCATTTTTTTCTCTTCTAAATTAACTGATGAACGATCATGTTTGAAGAAATTATTATGAATTGAACTATATAAAATGCAAAAATTAAATTAAATGATAAAAGACAAAAGTTTTGTTTTTTTCCTCAGCCTATGCTTTGATGTCAGATATGATTGTGAAATAAAACCTAACTTCATAAAATAGAAATAATGAATAATGAAAAGAATTTTGAACATAATAAATTTAAATGAATGGATGAAAATATAGTTTATTTTAAATTGTTATTTTTTTTCTTCAAAATAATGAAATTTCAACACTGCTAAAATTTTTTCACCACAGTCATTTCTTTGCTTTCTTAGAATTATTTTTCTTTGCTTGGTTGATATAAATTTACATCAATCATAGATAGCCCTATGAAATTTTCATTAACACTTTTTGAAAATATAAATTTTTATCATTTTATTAAATTATGGATTTTTACTTGGTGGGAAACGTTAGTTGATGAATAAGAGATGTGAGTTAAACGTAGCAAATTTTTTTTTCGTTATCCTTGAAATTAATGGAATCATTTGCAATGAGATTTTAATGAAAAAAAATATGTACTTGACAAATAAATTTTTTGCTTTTTTTATTGATTGATCCCAATTTTTTAATATTCGTTTCTAAAATTTTTTTTACCTGGTATATAGGCGAATCATTATCAACAAATCATCAAAAATATCAACCAATTATATTGATAGAAAGAAATAATTCGAATCGATTGTCAACGAGAAATAGTTTCATTATAGATAATCAAAATAGTCGAAATCAGCAGCTAAAATCAGCATCAATAATTCCAAAACATTTACAATTACGTCGACAGCCGTCTGCCATCGACAACGACAATGAAAATTTAGTGGTATTGACAACGCCTACGTATAGGAAATTAAAATTCAAACGACCACAACATTATCATCGCCAACATTTTAGCCAAATAATTAATTCAAATATAACATCATCATCATCATCATCACAACGACCATCGTTTCAAGAAATAATTTCACCACAAAATCATCGAATGACAAGTAATTCAATTATCATTTCGAATGACAATGCCAATGAAAGTGTTGATGAAAGAAAAGAAAAAAACAAAAAATCTACCACTATGGTTAAAGCCAAATATGTGATGCCATCACCGGAAATGTCAACACCATCTTTTTTGCATTTTTACGGTCCTTCAATGTTACAGATTAGTCGTATGAAAATTTCTCATCCATCAAACGCCCACCAACATCGTCAAGATCTTAATCAACGAACTATAGCCAAACGTAAACGAATCGTATTGAAATATATGAAATTAAAGCCAAATCTTACTTATTCAACTGCACAACGAACAAATAATCATAATAAGATTGTCGAATCAAATCCCAATTTTAATAATAACAATATAGTAAATAGAGTTATTGTTATACCAAATGAAAATAATGAAATTCGAGATCCACGTCCGAAATCTGTAAATATGACGCCATCAATTGCAATGGATCATAGTCAATTAACCGTTGCAGTTCGACCATTATTTGCTGAAAATGAAGATTTTGACATTCTTCGTAATGGTAATAATTGATTTTGATTTAAATTTTTCAAAAGATATGTGAATTTTTATGTTTTCACTCATTTTCAGATATACCTAAATCAGACACAGCTGCCAAACATCTTCGACGATCATTACCGAATTTTCTTCCATCGAATATTTCGTCAACGTTTCAAAGTCCACCAAATTTCCGTGTTCACTCGGCTAGTTTTGGGCGGCCAGCACCTAAACCATCATCTTATCATTGGTCATATAGTGCTCCAATCAATCTAACAAGTCGATATAAGATTAAATCATTTGGACCATTGGAACCAGAACAACCACATTCATTTACATTGAACGAAAATCAACAAATTTTTGAATCTTCTTCAACAAATTCACCGAAAAATTTTTCAACATTCATCATTCCAAGGACAAATACACCTGTTGATTTAATGACATTTCATAATCATCAACATAATCAAAATCCACAAAATAAACCATCCGATTTATTTAATGGTGCAAGGCCGGTGATGTCGGCACCAAAAAGGTCAAATACAAACAGTGCTATTGTTTTGCAACGACAATTTATTTCCACTCCATTGTTGACAAATCCAACTTCCACATTAACAACAACGACGAAAATGGCGACAACAAAATCAACAACACCAGCACCGATTTCAATAACTTCATTTTCCAGAACTGCAATTAACAATAACAACGATCATCGACATCCTTTGCCAAATTATGATTACGATTTATACGATGATCATTTTTATAACAACTATGGCGTTACTTCTTCTCACACTTTTGTTTCAACAACAACAACAACACGGGCACCATCTCGACGTCAAATGACAAATAAATTACGTACGCCATCATCGAGTAATTTAAAAAACTCACAAACTAAAATGGTTATGACGAAAGAAAGATCAGGAAAAACTAATGCAGAACGTTGTACGGAACAACAATGTCATTTACCTTATTGTCGTTGTGGTTCATCAACAATACCAGACGGTTTGAAATCAAAAGATATTGCACAATTAGTTATGATTACATTTGATGATTCTATCAATGAACTTAATTGGGAATTATATCAGGAAATTTTTTCCAATCGATTCAATCCTAACGGATGTCCAATACTTGGTACATTTTATGTTTCACATGAATGGACTGATTATAGTCAGGTTCAAAATCTTTATTCGATTGGACATGAAATGGCTTCGCATACAATTACGTAAGTTTATTGAATTTCATTGTAATTTCATTCAATCAAAACTTTTTTATTGGTTTTATAGTCATAGCTTTGGTGATAAGTTTTCTAAAGAAAAATGGCTCAATGAAGTAAATGGTCAACGTGAAATATTATCTCTATATGGTGGTGTTAAATATGAAGATGTGAGAGGAATGAGAGCACCATTTTTACAACCCGGTGGTAATCGACAATACGAAATGCTTTATGATGCAAATTTTACTTATGATTCTTCGCTACCGGTTTTCGAAAATAATCCTCCATATTGGCCATACACATTTGATTATGCAATGAGTCATGATTGTATGATTACGCCTTGCCCTAGTAAATCATTTCCTGGTAAGTGTCGTCATGTACATGAACTATTCGATTGTTTTTCATGTATTTCATAAATCATAACTTTCTTTTTTTTAATTGATTGAAAAAAACTTTCATTCATGTCAATAGGACTTTGGGAAGTCGGTATGGTCATGTTGATTGATCATCGTGGTGGCCGTTGTTCAATGGTCGATGCATGTTCACATCCATCCACCGAAGATGGTGTATTTGAAAATTTATTAAAAAATTTCAATCGTCATTATCATTCGAACAAAGCACCATTTGGATTATATTTTCATTCGGCATGGTTTAATACGGCACATCATAAAAATGGATTTCTACGATTCATTGATCATATTTTAAAAAATAAAGATGTATATTTCGTCACAAAATGGCAACTATTACAATGGATGATGCAGCCAACACCATTATCAAGGCTTAAATCATTTCAACCATTCCAATGTGATTATAGTGATCGTCCAGCTTGTAATCGGCCAAAGATTTGTTCTACTTCACATCGTGATGGACCACGATATTTAAAAACTTGTCAAAAATGTCCAAAACAATATCCGTGGGTGGGTAAAACTGGATTCAAAAAATAATAACTATCAATTCAATTTGTAAAGAAAATTTTTTTCGAAATTTTTGAATCTTATTAATTACGAGTCATTTGAGCCTGTTCTTTTTCTTGTGTGTATAAAATGTAGCTGATTTTTCTTATTGTTAATTTTTAATGTTAAATTCAATTTATTTTCTTCGGTTTTCTTGTGGGGGTATTTTAATTGTTGTCACTTTTTGTTATTGTTTTTCTCATGTATATAAAGCTAAATCATTTAAATTTTATCCGTTTTTAACGGTTGTTTTTTTTCGAAAATAGTTTAAATCAATAAATAAAATGGAAACCTATTATAAATTCTTAGATTTCATTCAATTCGGCCTAGTGCCGCGTATTCCATGGCTACAACAAACTGTAACGAACCTTGAACAATGTCTGAATGTTCCACCACGATATATTATACAGGCATTCGTTGTTTTTATATTTTGGACAATGGCAACATCATATTTTTGTATTCTATTAAAATATATTATTTTCTATCTTTATCCAACTTATCAAACAATACGTGTTATTCATACCAATGCAAATAAATCCGAATTAATTCATTGGCTTAACTATTGGACAGTATTTGCTTGTATTATGCCAATCGAACATTATGCACATAACATAATTAATTCGATTCCGTTTATTTCTTTCATACAATTAATATTCGGTTATTGGTGTTATTCTAATTATTTCAATGGCTCAAGAATAATTATGGAACGTTATCTATTACCACTTTATCAATGGATTGAAAAGAATAGTATAGATCAGATTGGATCAAAAGCCATTGATCAATTAATTGAATTCAGTAATAAACAAAATAATAATGTTAAGAAAAAAGTACAAAAGTAAGAGCAAAAAACAAAAAAAAACATCATTTTCATTCAATGTCGTAATCCTAAATTTTTTCTTTATAGATTTTCAACGGAAACAGTTACCAATAAGCTAAACAAAAAGCTATAATCGTCTATTTAATGCATTTAAATGAATCATCATCGAACACTTTGCCCATAGATAAATGAAAGAAAAAAATTTGATCATAACACTGCTAAAACGTTGTTGAAAATAAAATTAATTATAATTATGGGTTTATTTTATTCAGAATTAACTCCCACCGCTTAATTCGCCTCTCAGTATTTTGATTGGTGTGATAGACTTCGAATCCTGTTTTGCATTATCAAAGAGTTGTCGTTGTTGTCGCCTCATATCTAACATTTATAAAAAATAATTCATAGTTAAAATTTTTAGTCTAATTTATTGTTTTAATCATTATTGCGAATTATATTGATTGTTGAAAATTGTTATGAAAGAAAAAAAATTCACTGATGCATAACGATCATTTTTAAAAAATAACTTTAGTAAAAATGATAATGAAAACAAATTGATCAGAAAAAAAGGACAAATCGAATATTTTAAATGAATGATATTTGCGAAATAATTGCAAGAAAAAACAAAAATTAATGTAATGTGATGAAACAAAACAAAAATGTGCTGATTTTTTTTCTTCCACAACAAAGAGAAATTCAGCTGTCAAATCAATTGTCAATTATTCTATTCAAATCAGGTTCACCGATCCAGAAATTTTGTCATGTTTTATTCATATCTAAAAGTTCAATTTCTTTTTTCCCTCTTTCTCTATCTCCCTCTCCCTCTTTTTCTCGTTTGTTTATCTATTTGTCAGTTTTTGTACCATAAATATTTTCACTTTTTTCTTATATTGGATTTTTTTTTGTCTTATATCAAAAATCATAAGACAAGTTGTTTTCGTTTTCATATCTATCATACAAAATTTTCTAATAATATAAGTGAATGAAAAAATAACCAAATTCTAACATTGATTAATTGATTGAGATTCGTCATGAACATTCAATGTGAAATAATTCAAATGATTTGATTTGATTGCCAATAATCATTTTATTGTGTTTGACCTTCAAAATCATTCTCATTATTTTATTGATCCAAGTGTCTTTGTATACATATTTTTAAACAAAAAAAACTTGAAATCATCAATAATCGATTATTATATGCTCCTTTTATATTCTGTTTTTTGTTTCTTTTTATTCATTTGTTTGCTTTGTCGTTTTTTTTTCATGTATTGATGCAATCAACTATTGAATTCAACAGGTTTTCCTCTAGAAAAAATAATATTTGTCAATTAACTACGTTTGATGTACAAAATAAAATAAAATAACAATTTCCTTGACTTTCAAATAAAATTTGATTGAATTTTGATTATAGGGGTTTCACACTAGCAGCAATGTGAATGAAATATTTCAAATGCAATATTTCACTACATTTCAGCCTTATGGACTGAAATATTGCATTTGAAATATTTCATTCACATTGCTGCTAGTGTGAAACCCCTATTACGAAAATTCTGTCGACATTATAATATATTTGAAACGTACCGACAAACAAAAGAATAATTTCCCTTTTTTCATTATTCAATGCAAAAATACTATATCCTTATTGGTTGGAAAAAATTATTTCATTTACTTTCATTGACAAAGTATTTTGTTAACATTACTAATCATCATCATTATCATATATTGAATTCTGTTGAATCGGTTTTTTTTATTAATTATTTTGTTTTTCTTATTCTCATTTTTTCAAAATTAAATGGTGAACATTTAAAAATTTTAATACGTTGTGAAAAGAAAAAGAAAAATTGTGGAAATTTGATACGTTTTTGAATAGGTATAAATAAAATTAATATTATTGTTCATGATTGTAACTTGCAATCAATAATTGTATCACTTTATTTGTTTTAATAATCCGAATATTTTACACATTACAGTGGTGGTTTCCTTTAAATTGTTGTTGTATGTGTTTGTGTTCAAATGTTGATAGTCTTTGTCATAACCATGAATCGATTGGGAAAAAAATTATCAATCAATGATGACGTTCGAATAATGAAATACGTAAATTAAATTTTCCATTTGTCTTTGTCGTGTGTTTGTGTGTGTGTGTGTGATGTTCGCCTACTGAAAAAATTACCGCCAGTCAATAAATATGATCATGATCATCAATTTATAATTTTTAAAATATTTCAAACAAGCTATATCAAAATAGATTTGTCATAACAACAACAACAACAAAATCAATCAAATTCAATTCGAAAAATTTGTTTTTGTTTTCATTAGTGATAAAATTTATTTTTTCAAATATTGAAATTCCTCTATATAAATAAATCAAAACATTTTTTTTTATTTTTTCATTATTGATTTATTTAGTTTGTCCATATTCCATATTGTGATTCATTCAAAACAAAATGGCAACCGAAGCTACTAGAAATCAATTGGCTGTGATAGAAAATCTTGATGAAAAAATCAAAGAAGTTCGTCAATATATTGAAGAACAATATGAAAAAAATAAAGAATTATATGATGAAAGCGATATGGAACGTATTCGTAATGATGATTGGACTGTTGAAAGATTTATTCGTCGTCGAAAAACACTAAAAGAATCGAAAGAAATGTTGGATAATACTCTTAAATTTCGTCATGAAATGGCAATGCCTCGATTAAAGGATGATGATTTTCCTGAAGAATTTCATAAAATTGGTACAATATTTTGCTATTCTAATGATAAACAAGGAAATGGTATGATTTATTTTCGTGTTCGACTTCATCGTAAAGTTAAAGAATTAGAACATGATTTCAAACAATTCATTCTTTATCAAGTGGAAAAAATGGATCGAATAACCAATGGTAATGGTATGGCTATTGTTTTCGATTTGAAAGGAACCGGCTTAGCTAATTTAGATATGGACATGATCTGGTTTTTGGTCTCATCATTGCTCAATTATTATCCTATCGGTATCAACTACATATTAGTTTATGAATTACCATGGTTATTTCAATCGGCATGGAATGTAATCAAAGGTTGGCTACCAACCGAAACACGAAACAAAATTAAATTTTGTAAAGAAGATGAAATTTTCGATTATATTAATCGTGAAAATTTACCAATGTATTTGGGCGGTACTTGTCGAATAAATTATCATCATGTACCGAAAAATAGTCGAACATCAATGGAAATCGGACAAGAACGTGGAAAAACAATAAAAGAAATTAATAAATATCTTAAACAATTTCAGCCATTATTGGATGAAGCAGATGAAGAGAGTAAAATTTTACTATCAGAAAATTGAATTCCATTGATTTGATACGATTTTATCAAATGAACTATGAAAAAAATTATTTTTAAAATAATAAAAAAGATTTTAAATTGAATATTTTCTTTCATTTTTCTTTTTTTTATTAAAATTGCACGAAAAATCTGTGGAGAAAAAGTGAAATCAATTTAGCAATTCATCAATCAAACAAGGAAATTTTATCATTTTTTCCTGGTCATTAACGTTTGTTGTTTGTTTTGTTCTGTAAAAAAATTCAAATGGTCTCATCAATCAGTCGGTAATTGATTTTGATGATTAGGTTTTCTTTTTTAATTTTTCAAATAATAAATTCTACTAAATGAATTCTAATTCGAATTAACCTTGAATATTCAATTTTTTCCTTATTCCAAATAGTTCATGATTTGTTTTTTTGTCTTTTATTTTCATACATATCTATTATCATGCCATCTATCATTGTTATTTATAAATGGATATCAAATTGGATTTTTTAAAAATTTATCACAATAATTAAGACAATTTCAATGGAAAAAATCAATCCGGTGATTATCAAGGGGGATATCATTTAAAAACTGATATTATTCAAAACTAAATGAATCAACAGGTGTTTTTTATCTTTTAAAAGAAATATAGTCATATATGATTATTGATTTATCTCCAATCACTCGAAATTTGTGATTAGAAAAAAATTTTGTTTTTTTTCATTGATAAAGATCAACTTCTAATGCGTTTGATTCACATTCACATAATGACACACTTGGAAATAGGACAAAATGATTATATAAAAGTGTGATTTGAAAGGAAGGAACAAAAAAAAATCTCAATTATAACAATTACATAGCTAAACTTTTTCAATATGAAGAAATATCCGGTTTCAATTGATAATAATGATAATTTATTATTGTTAATATTTAGTTTAAAATGAAAAACAATGAATTCAAATACATTTAAATAATTTAATTTAATTTTTGTTTTTTTCTACCACTAATTCAATCCAATTCAGTATATTTTTTTCATGGTTATCGTGATCGCATAAAAATATAGATAGTCAAACATACACCCATTAAAACTAATAGACCACTGCCGACCAGAATAGGTACTAGTTGATTACCAGGTAATGGATTACATTCTTTGAATGCAATTTTTGTAATATTTTCGTGGCTAAGATAGGCAGCAAATTGAAATTGTTTAAATTGTACACTTATTTCATCCTTAACATTAGGAACGGTTTTATTGATTTTTAAATAGTTGATAAGATCATCACAATGATAGCCCTGTGTGTCGATTTTAAATTTATGATTATATCGTAAATCAAATTCATCTTTTTCATACAACGTTTCATTCAATATGATTGTAATTTTTTTCATTTCATATGTATTATTTTTAATCTTCAAGAATTCAAAATCCATTCCAATATCAGTTTCAAATTTCAATTCCAATTTTTCGATATTTGTTGGTGTTTTATTTTCAATAATTTTTTCCGATGATGTACAAGATGATGCATTATAATCTAATTGTTTCCAATCAAGTTTTTTGTCATCAATTATCATTTCATCAATACGCAAAAAGATGATTCCATCTTCAGTTTGGCATTCGATACCAATTTTACCATTATATGGATGATATTTAGCATTGTTAATTGAAATGAATGTAGTTAAAGATAGAAGAATCGAACAAATTGACAATTTTGGATTCATTTTTAATTATGATGACGAATTATATTTCGAAATTATATGATCATTGATTATAGATTAATAAAATTTATGACAATAAATAAGATGTTAGTTTAATACAATGTTGTACGTAGATGATGAATAGTAGAGGATAATGGTGATAGGATTTTTTGAGCAAATTTGACTTGAATCAATTATTCACACTGCCTGTAAATGGTCCAAGTATATAAAAGAAATATAACAATGCCAATTGTCGATATTCGATTACCAATATCTAATTACTATTGATTCAATTACTTTGAATGATCGTTCCACAACGCAAAATGTCTACAGCCATCAATCAATTGTCATAATATTTTTTTATGTCTGAATCAAACACTTAATCCATACATCCTTCTAATCCATCTTTTTTTATATATTCATCCTACAACCAATCGATAATCATCTGGAGCGCAAAATCAAGTGATCATTGATCCTCATTCCTGTGCGTTATCTTTTTTTCTGTTTTAAAAGCAATTTTAAACATAACAAATGGAAATCGGCTACCATGACAATTAATTGATTTTTATTTTATCAAAAAATTTTTTGGAAAACAAAAAAAATCGAAAAAATTCTTAAAGTATAATGAGTAACTTATTTCTTTAATCATATTTTGCAATGAAAAGAGAAAAAATAACATTTATAATTAGAATATTATGACGTAAAACGAATTTTTTTTATCGAACAACATTCATAGTTAACGTGTTCATAATTTTCCTAATATTATAGTGAATATCGCAAGATTATTAAACGTGAACAGAACAAAAAAAGCATTCAGATATTTATCTATAATTTACACTGATAACCAAATCGTAACAGTTTGTACATCATTCAATATCATTGAAAAACTTGTTGCCAAAATTAATGATGATGATGATGATAATATTGGATGAGTATTGTTAAAGTAAATGTTGAAAATGTGCATGTCATTTTTTTAGCAGTTACCTCGAAATATATTTAGTCGGTTGATTTGTCTCAAGATTTTTGTTTTTCATTTCTTTTATTTGTTTCATTATTCATTCACCAGTGTTATTCGATTGACAATTTTTTTCATTTAATTATCAATTAAACAATGAGTGAACAATCAAAAATTGATGAATTTCGTTCGTTGGTTCTGGAAGCCTATGAAAGTGAAAAAGAATTTATTGATGATGATCTCGTTGAATCAATGGAACTAAATGATTGTATCATTCAAAAATACTTGGAACGGCGAAAAAATATAAAAGATGGTGCTGAAATGTTGATCAATACATTGAAATTTTGTAATAAACATAACTTATCACATTTAAGTGATGCGAATTTTCCTGCTGAATATTTTAAAATGGGAATAGTTTTTGATTACAAAAAAGATAAACAAGGTAATGATGTTATGTACATACGTCATCAATTTTATCGTAAAATCAAAGAATTGGATATGATTTGGCGACAATTTCTCATCTATCAAATGGATAAAGTTGATCGAAAATCCAACAGACAAGGTATGGCAATAATTGTCGATCTGAATAATGTCGGTTTGGAAAATACTGATATGGATTATTCAAGATGGGGTATGAAAGCGTTTGGAAATTGTTGTCCAGTCAGTATTAATTATATATTACTATATAATCTACCTCGAATGATGAGTACTGTCTGGAATATTGTTAAATCATTGATGCCAAAAGATTTAGCACATTTAATGAAATTCTGTAATGGTGATGAAATATTCGATTATGTTGATAAGGAAAATTTGCCAAAATTTCTTGGTGGTGAATGTCGATTAAATCATTATCAAGTGCCGAAAATTTGTCTACCCTTAGCCGAATTCGGTCAGCAAAAAGGTTGGTCGCAAAAACAAATCGATAAGATTGAAAAGATGTGGAAACCATATCTGGAAAAATGCGAAGATGAAATGAAATTATTGGATCAATGAAAAAGAAAAAGAAATGATAGTTAAAGTTTTTTTTATGTTTTTGATATTTCAATGTTCAATGATAATGATAGCGATATACAAAATCATATCGAAATCTTTGTTTATTATGATAAATATTTGCTCACAATCAAACATTCCGATTAGCAATTGATTAAATTCGATGATTTGAATTGTTAAAAATGTGTACACTTTTTTTGATAAATTCATTGCGAAAAACCAAAAGAAAATCGTCCAACATGCAATTTGATCGAATGACGACAAATCTGTATTAATTCTAATTGAAGGATGAATTGTGATTTCATTTGACAATCATTGATTTTTTGATAATTGTTTTTGTGAGCCCATTTTTTTGGTCTGTTTAAATATTTTTTGTCACACCATACTTTTCATCTAGGAGACTGCAGCTAGGCTCTGCTTTCTAAAAGTGAATAGAAATTGATAAGACAAACAATAAAACATGGCATCATTTTCATCTGAAAATATGGAACATAAAATTCAACAAGTTCGTTCAATCATAATGCAAAAATATGAAAGTAATAACGAACTTTATCACGAAAAAGATATTGAATATCTACAAAATGACAACTGGACTGTGGAACGGTATATTCAACGAGGAAAAACGGTGGACAAAAGTTTTCAGCTATTAGATAATGTGCTCAAATTTCGTCGTGAAATTGATATGCCCGAATTAGAAAGTGTATGTTTTCCCAGAGAATTGTTCAAAATTGGATATGCTTTCAACGGTGGTCACGATCGGCAAGGAAATGGAATAGTTTTTATGCGTCCTCGTTTCTATCGTAAAATCAAAAAACTTGATCGAAAAATTAAACAATTTGTTTGTTATCAAATGGAAATAATGGATAAAAAAACCAAAGGACGTGGTATGGCCATTATTGTTGATCTAAAATCAATTGGTCTTATGAATTTGGATATTGAATACATTTTATGGGGTATCACTAATCTAATCGATTGCTGTCCGACCGGTTTAAATTATATAATGCTTTATGATTTTTCTTGGCTTGTAACATCCATTTGGAATCAAATGAAAAAGCTTCTACCGGCTGATTTAGAAAAAAAGTTCAAATTTTGTAATGGTGATGATATTTTTCATTATATTGACCGTGATAATGTACCTAAATATCTCGGTGGCAATAGTATAATTGATCCGCACCATGTGCCCGATGAATGTTTAACGTTGATCGATTATGGTCGGCAAAATGATTGGTTGGAAAAAGAAATCGATCATGTCCTGAAATTATGGAAACCATTTCTTGATAAAGCAGATGAAGAAATAAAAAAATTCGTGCAATAAACTAATTTATTTCATAATAAATTCTTATAACATTATTATTGAAAAGCATTCAATTAATTCTATTCGTCCTTATTAGATTCCAATGGTATTCCAATATTAAGCAATCGATCAGATTGCACCTCTGTTTGTCGAAGTGATACTTTAGATGCTTGTTTGATAAATGTTTTATGTTCTTTGGTTATTCCATATGAAATGATACCATTGAATGCTAACATTGTAATTGATAAAATCCAGGCAATGATGAATATTAGGAGCAAAAATAGCTCAGCAAAATTAAAAGATCCGGTCGACATTGATTCGAATAAACTAGAATCAAAGTTTTTCTAAATAAGTAATTTTTAAAGAAAAATTAAATTTGATTTTTAAAATCAAATTTAATTTAATCCTATAAGTGCACCATCTATCGTTAATGTTAGTAGTTGACCATTTATTGGTCACATGTTATCATCGAATACGTTCGAATTTTTGATACGAATTTTGACGCTATAGAAATGAAATGAATCAACAATTTGACTTCGACCCAATCGATAAGCCAAGATTGGCTACCATTTTCTCTACATATCATTCGCCAATCATCAACGATGAATATCCGAATTTTATCCAACATTTGAAATTATTGCGAACAAGTATAGTGAAAAATTCATTACAAATTTCACCCGATTGTTCCTTCAATTTCGGCCTTATTGATTATAAGTTGACACATATTTTCCTTTCTCAAAGTAAGTGATAATTATAAATTTTTATAAGATTTGTTTCAAAGTTTATTTTGTATTTGTACAGTTTTCTTCAATACAAAGACCGAAGACATTGATCATGAAGAAGTTAAGCAATATTTTTCACCTGTATTTGAACTATTTGATTGTTGTAAATTTTCTATTGATACGGATTTATTCGTCAAGATTTGTAATGATTTAAAATTAACTATATATGCTTTACATTTTAAACAATGTTATCAACTACAGCTATCTTTAACAATGGATGATGAATCAGAAGAATTTTTTCGAACATTATGGATTTCAATGCGCGAATGTTATACGGATTACATTTATGCGTCAGATTCGTTTTTCATTTCGAAAACAAAGATGTTCACTTCAATCAGCAATTACATTTCGAATCGATGTCAACTGATTGAAAAAGTTTTTTTCATTGCCACTGATGGACAAGATAATTGTAATCATTCAAACGAAATTGATTTAAACAAGCATGCTGAATGGGTTGATAATTTTTCTATTTGGTCTTTCGAATTTATGATAAAAAATATCCATCAATATCACAAGGTTGCTTTATTTGATTTTATCCATAAAAATTTAGAGATTTCGATAGAAAATCCTATCGAATATTTGACGAAAGCACAATCGAATTACTTTTGGACACGTTGGATACGAGCTAATCAAGCAATAGAGAATTATGACCTTATCTTTCTAATATTAACATCAGATGAGTTGCGTTCTTATCCAAGGCTTTATCAAAAATTATTCGAGTTATCTTTCATCGTATTGGTTTATCGTAATTTAAATAATGTTTCACTAATGAGAAGATTATTTAGTCAAAGAATCAATTGTTTTTCATTAAAATCGTTTTCGTTTATCCGTTCCAAATCATCGTCATATATCTTAATTGATAAGCAATTTTTAGATTTGAAGGTTAAATTTGATTCTGAAAATTTTTGGTCAAACACTATCGTACATCAAACTACATTTCGAATTTTATATGGTCAGTATATTATCATAGTATTCAATGTTTTTAATTCTTTTCAATTTCAAAATTAGGAACTTTTATCGATCCAGAACATTCCTTGAATCATCTAATGAATCAAATAGTGATGCATCATTCGAATCTCCTCCATAGATATATGGCCCATTTATTCGGCAACCAATTGGTCGACATCTTGAATGCGTCATCTGGGAATGTTACAGATATCATTTCGTTTTCCAGCAATGAAGATGAGCATGAATTAAATCTTAGCATTATTGACAAGTTATTATTACAAATAATCATCGATAAATGTGATCTCATACAGATGAATAATTTAAGAAATCTTCTAAATAATTTACACAAATTTAATTTAATCGAATCGGAACGATTATTTGCTTATCTATTGGCTTATTTCGATCATGAATCGTCAGCTGCTGCCATCAATTATCAGTTAAAATTACTAAAATCTGTGCCAGAATTATTTCGCAAACAAAAATCTAAATGGACTGGGAAGCATTTTTCTTTAATTACTGCATATCTGTTTGATATATTATTTAAATTTTGGAATGAACCGATCCAAAGAGAACTAATCTGTGATGTCATTGATACGTATTTGCAAAATTGTGATCCACATATTATCAATGAACGAGAAATCGACTTATTGTATTCATTGTTACTAAAAAGATCAGGATCTTACAGGATGAATAATTTTGATTTTGATGTGTCGATAATTTACATTATAAATGAATATTTATTGTTTTCATCGTGAATTGAATGACATGAATAAAAGTTACATTTAGATTTGATTTTTTGTACCAAGAAGAAATATTAAAATTGAATGTTGATGTTTCTGTATTGTTTATGACGAGTTGATTTCTAGCGCTTCCAAAGCACATTTCTATTTAAATGTAAAAATTTATTAAATGATATAAATTATAGCATATTTAAACTTACAAAACGTTGATGATCTCGATTCAATCGTTCCATAGGTGATAATTTTTCCCAATCTGCCATGATTCTTTTATATTCACTAGACTCCATAACCTTAAGATGACATTCTTCATATAGACATTCTTGACGTTCGAATTCCAAATAATTGAGTGCTTCAGATTTTAATTCTCGACATCGTTTGAATAATTCTTCGATCTGATATACGTAATTCAAGCGATTACATTCGTTCATCTTGTCATTGAATGTACGAGCTTCATTCTCATCTAATTCACAGATTCGTTTCCGCAATTTTGAACCATCTTGCTGCATCTCTTCAATTTTGGCCGTATTATCGCTAGATAGAAATTGCCTTGTTGAAGCTATATCAATATTCTGTGCAGAAAAAATCATGACAAACAAATTTGAAATTGTTATAAAAAACAAGATTGAAAAACATGGATTCATTTTGAAGTTTTTATTTCAATCACTTTGAATTTTAAAAAATTCATTCGATGTTGTTGGCGTTTGTCAAAATTTGCACATTAAACTTGATGTTTTATATATAAAATAAATCAACAGGTGAATATATCGAACAAGCTGTATAAATAAGTAATCATTGTAACCATAGATTGAATCGATATTTCAGAATCAAAGCAAAAATAGGTTGATGTAATCAGGAATCAATCAAGCTTCACAAAAAAATCATTAGTCAATACAACAACAATAAAAGTCATAAATAAAATCCAAAAAGAATCAGAAAAATTGATGTCCGAAGAATTTTGTTTTTCTCCTCATTGTTTGCATATTCGATATGATTTGATCAACAACACTCAACAGTGAAGAAGCCCCATGCAGTGATCATTAGAATTCAATCGATCTATTGATCGATTCAATTGTATTAATTTGAAATGTATTATTTTTTCTCATTCTTAGGTTTAGGTGCAGTAAATTGTGTCAACACGATGACGACGACTAATGGAACAAAAATTAGTGTATAGAATTCGAACGTATTTATTTTTGGTAAAACAAAATGACAATTGTCAAATGACAAACAATAAATTAGTATGTTTGTTTGTTTTTCTGGGGAACTCAGTATATATCGATGACAAACTTATCAATTTGATTGATTGATTGATTGTTTTAATAGCAAAAATTAGGTTTTTTATTTGAATATTTTTTTATCGTAATTTAATAAAATACATTCAATGAAATTAATGTTTGACAATTATGTTTTCTTCAGCTGCCGGAACGCTATTGTCAGAATTTTGATTGAACATCTTCACATTTGAACCACCATCGATGATCAAATTATTGACTGCAAACATAAAACCAGTGCCGGAGAAATCATTTTCTGTGCCTTGTAATCGTTTTATTTGTTCTCGAACTTTATTGATCGATTCACAAACAGGATTTTTTTCGTCATCACCTAATGGACAATCGGGTCGACCATCGCAAAATTGTTTCATTTGAATACAGACCATTCGTTGATAAGTCGAATTACGTCCACAAGCATAGGCTTGATTACATTTTGACATAGAATCCTCTGCGATTGAAGCTGCAAAGACAATGGATGATTCGGCCACGACCATGACGATCAAAGCAAAAACGATTAATTTTGAAAAAAACATTTTTTTTTGAAAAATTGGAAAATTGGATCTGTAAGAAAAATATATTTAATCGAGTAAAATCGACTTATTAAATGAACTTATAGAAGGGCGAATCTAATGGATTTAAATGCAATCTGGATTTGTTTAAATTGATCGAAACAAACCACTTAAAACTATCTGCGTATCAATGCCAATGATAAGAAAATAAAATTGGTCATTCGCCAGAATCATATAAAGTGTTATTCAAGCAAAAATCATGATGCAATCGATAATTATATTAATTATATTGATAAAATAGTAATAGTACATACAAAATCGGTTCAAAAAAACAAATTTCTAATCAGATAGCTCAATTGTTTTCAAAATTTGAAAGATGTCCAAAGTTTAAAACATCACAAGTGATCTTTCAAGTGTCGATAATCGATAAGTAAGAAGTATTTCATGATTTTAATTTAATTGTCATCATCAAATCTCATATATAAAATCATAGTTTTGCAATTTTGTTATACTCCTTTTTTTCATTCTTATTTCAAACTTCAAATTACCAAATAATGATCAAATCATTTGCATTGATGTTGGCTATGATAGCCATGGCTATAGCCATGCCATCAAGTCATATCGAAACATCCAATGAATCTACAACTATAACTAGTGATGAATCATCGCGAACTACATACGATTGGGGTAAGCACACCGGAACCAATAATCATGGACAAACACGAACAACATTCGATTGGGGAAAATATACCAGTACCAGTACCACTGATCCAAATGTGGAAACAACGACTCATAGTGACCATGATCACGATCATGATCATGACGATGATGATCGACATCGTTGTGGTTCAGGAAAATATTCATGTGCAGGCACTATTGGCATGTGCATCGATATAAATCAAATCTGTAATTCCCAAATTGATTGTCCCAATGGTGATGATGAAGATCCCAAAGTTTGTCATTTTCAACAGCCTTCAAGAAAACAAAATGCTTTGAGAATTAATCGTTTTTCCGGCACAGGATTTCAATTACATATCGGGACAATGAAAATCGATTCAAAATCGAAAGTAAAATTGTTTAATCAAGATTCCGATAATACTGAAACTCGACGAGCTTGAATTTTTTATTCTCATTAAAGTTTTTCAAATGATTTTAAATGGCATTGATTCATTCTTTTTTTTACATTTGTGTTGAAAAAAATCTATTAAATTCAAGAATTAAAATTATTTGTAAATTTTTCATTTTCATTATTTTACTAATGATCATTGCAATTCCACGGTATTTACCTTGTACCAATTTTTTTTCATTCGACCAATAACACATAAGCAAACATGTCACGCAAGTTTCGATTTATAAAAGTTTAATTTCAAAGCCTTATTTTGATTGATACGTTTCACATGGAACAAAAAAAAAGTTTCAACAGAAATTGAAAGAAAAACCACCATAGCAAACACGCCTAACAACAAACAATCCGACATTATCATTATCTTTTTTTCATTTGAATAGAAGTTTCACATTGATACTATATATTTTCAATCAGGTAGGCTAGTGAAGAAAACAATTGATTTCACCATTTAAAACAATGTTTGATAATGATTTCCTTTCCAAGTTTGTTAAATGAAAAAAAAAGATTTCTTTCTTTTTTTGGTCATAACTGTTTCGGAAAAATAAAAAACATCGATATTATCGATTTGATTAATTCGTTATAGCTCTATCTCATTACTCATTTAGTTACAAAGAATTTTTCCATTTTACTCGTCAATTTATATATGAATGTTTTTTCGTCTTATTTTTTTCGTCATTTTTATTTTCTTTGATTACAAATTATCGAAGGTAAAATTTTTTCAATATAGAATATATTCTCTAATGTTACAATCATTGATTCATATTAAATTAATCATTAATTTTTTTTCGTCATGTTTTTGAAAATAACATTAATTGACCAAATTATAAACTAATGTCTTTTTTGAAAAATAATAATAAATATGAACGAATAAATGAACAATTTTTTCTTGTAGATGGAAATATTATTAACGAGAATAAAATTCCTTTATATGGATTCTATACAAATATATCTAAAAAAATTTTTCCTATCGTCGGAATTTTATCAATACACAATTTATCAATATTCAATAATAATACTTTTACAATTCATATTCAATTAATCACAGATTCATTACAATTTTTTTAAAATATATGTTTTTGTGTATATTAGGTGTGTTTTCTTTGCAGTAAAATTTATATAAAAATAAATTATATAAGATATAGTCCAGACAGAAAAAAGACACTCATGGTTTTTGCCGGAAATTATTTTGATTATTTGTTTTTTTTTCTCTCTCTCTCTCTAAAATTTCTTCTTACATTGTTTTCACTGTGTTGAACATAATGAAAAATATTTGAATAAATGAAAAAAAAATTCATTTTCTCACTCATACCTTTCTCACTCAATACTGGAAGCAAAAAAAAAATTATGTAAAATAATATTCAAATTATTAGTAAATGAATGTGATAGAAAAAAAGCACAAAGACAAGTTTTTATATTTTCTACAAATATAATTCTCTCTCTCTCTCGGCGTGTGTTTGTTTGTTTTTCATTCTTGTAAATAGAATATAATAGAATCTTTGTGTGACTGTGTAAATAGAGTATAATAGAATTCATCCAAAATATATAAATATGTATCTCTTTATGATGTTTATCTTAGTCATAGACATCATAAACATCGAAGAAGAAGATAAAATTTTTATAGAAAAAAAAATCAATAATACAATTGCATTTAAAATATGTTCGGCTAAAAGATTAACTTTTTTTTCTTTCTTTTTTTTTTTTGTTTGGTTTTTCATGTTTATCGGCTAAATTTCAAATGCATTGTGGAAAGAAAAAAGGGTGTATTTATTGAATGAATGTTTCTAGAGAGGTAATGATAGTTATTTTTTCCATTGCTAGATTAACAGGTTATTTTCAAAATTTCTTTTTTTCTGTTTGTTTTTTTCAAATTGAAAAATTCGATAAATTTTGATTAAGGAAAATGATTTTTTTTTGTTTGAATAATGATCATTTGATGATCACTAAACTCGATATGAATATTTGGCCAGATTACTGATGGCCGGATTAGGACTGTTAATTAATGATAAACGACGTAAAATTGTCGATGCATTGACACCACCATTACCACTAACACTAATGCCTGAATTACTAATATTAGTGCTATTCGTACTGGAGGAAATTAATGATAAATCATCGGATGATGTTGACATTGAAGAATAATTTGACCAATAAACGGCACGACGAGCAATTGTATGTGGATGTGAACGAATTTGATTATAATTTTGTTGATGTTGTTGTTGATTACGATTATTTGTATCGTTTCCGCTAGCCGTATCATTATTGCTATTGCTGTCATTAATGAAAGCACGATTATGATTCATATTCGAAACATTTTTACCAATATTTATCGATGATTGCAATTGATGACCATTTAGATCTAGTGTAGATGATTTATTTGATGATGGTGATGATTGTTCTAATTGATGATTTGATTGATTAAATATATTCTCTTCTTCCATTCTAAGTATCGCTTCCGTTTCACATTCATCATTTTCTGTTTGTGAAGATGATTTATGCATGATATGGCTAGGAGTATCGGTTGCCGATTCTGATGTAGATGATGATGATGATTTTTGATGATGCAATTCTTTTACCATTCTTGAAGTTGATCGTGATATGGGATGATGATATTGATGGATTCTATTATCATTCAGATCAAAACATCCAGAATCATCTGAACAGCAACCATTTTGATGATTATCAAGTAGACAACATGTTTTACTATTTGGATTATAACAACAATCTTCAACCATTGATGTTTTGTGATAATCCGGTAGTTTTGATTCGGCTGCTTGTCGAAAACGAAATGAATCATAAAAATAACGCATATTCTGTCGAGCAGTTAAAAGAATATAACGCTGTTTATAATTCCATTTCTGCATGAATGGATAAAGTTGAGTTAGCCAACCGGAAACAGTCATTACAGAAACGCCAAGCCATAGACCAGCCAAACCGCCCAGATAACAAATTAACTGTATCAATGACATTGCAGGCGTATGAACATAGGTAATATCACTTAGATAATTACTCCATATACTGATTGTAGCTGCACTCTGTCTAAGACGTTTCAATCGTATACGTTCAACACCAGTTGCCTGTTTAATTTGTTCATCCGATGGATAGACTCTAGATTCCACATGCAAATGATAATGTCTAATAAATACAATTAAATATCAGTGTTATCGATTTCAATAGTAACAATCGAATTTATTTTTTGTCTTACCTATCGATACAATCGGATTTACATGTATCATAACAGGTGCTGCTCAATTCTTTCTCTAAACATGGTGCTATACGTTCGAAATCTTCATAATCACAAACGGACATGTTTAAAAATAATGAACTTCGTTGCCATATGCTTATATGTATGGGCAAACAGCCACAATATTTTTCATAGATATGTATCATACATTTATCAATACAATCCGATCTTGACATTGGTTTAAGATAAAATTCTTTCAATTCGCTTGGATCACTGCTTGATGCGAGAAGTTCACTTTCCGCTTGTGTAACTGCCTGATATGATTGACAATTTGTTTGATATGGTGGTGGTTGTAATATGGCTTTTGTTTTAGTTAATACAAAATCATAACTCATTCCAGGATTAATCGAATGTATACAAGCTTCCGAAGGTATTTTGAAAGGAGGATGTACTTGTATACATTCACGTTGATGTCCATCCGAAATCACAGTATATTGATTGCGATTAAATTGTATTTGAAGACGAATAAAACGACCTTTTATTTGTATAAAATAAATTGAAATTAAAATTACAAATAGTCCATGATCAATTATTGTCTAACAATATTCTAATTCTAAATTACAGGATTAATCAAATTACCTGAATGAAAACGATAACCGTGATTGACGGAAATTTTATGCGAAACAGGTACATAACGAGAATGTTGAACGATGGGTGGTGCAACCGGACCGGTTGAGCGTGTCGATGCTGAAGATGCCGATGATGATGCAAAACTAGTCATCTGTGGATATTGTTGATATTCGAGCACTTGAGAATCGCTAGCGCTTTGAGTATGATATGCTTTCAATGAATCATTATCAGTGAGCAATTGACTAAAAAATGTAAAACATTTTCCATTGGCATTAATGGATGAAATGACTTGAGTCACCTCTTCACATGGCAGACCATATTGTACGATTTCATACATTCGTTCTCTGGTCAAATTGGGCCAATGTTGCGGTGGATAAAATAATCGACATTCAATAATGCCATCATCCGAAATCGAACCATCAAGAATTTGAGCTGCACTAAGATCTTTGAATGCTTGTTTCTATAATGATAATTATCATTGTACAAATCGATTATTTGAATGATGATCAATATAAAAATTACCTGAAATGTTTCATAGATGACCGGTTTGATTGCATCCAGCATCGATTGATTTTTAAAAGCAGACATTTCCTCTAAATTACGTTTAATGTATGGTGAATATAATTGTTCTAATGATTGTTTGGTAAAATATGTGGGCAAGCAAAATGTAATAGATGGTAAATCAACTAATGAATCCTGTTCGGTATTTGTATAGACAACCGTACGATAGCTAAAATAATGTGCACAAATATCTGTTGCTTGATATAGAAAACCGGCAAAACTCAACAATACAATTGTTATTTTGAATAAGAGTTTGCAATAATTTCTTGGATTAGGATTACAATCACCAATACCATGATTATTGCCACTATCGATGCCAGCCATACCGAATCCAATATGACCAATTAATCCAGAATGTGGGTGATGATGATGATGATGAAAATGATGATGATGATGACGACGTCGATTATGATTCGTTTCAGAAAATAAATGGCAATATTGTTGCTGATCACATGCTGATGATGATGATGATGATGATGATGATGATGATAATGAAGAATTTTGTTGTTGGTGTTGGTTATTATTATGATCAGTATGAGGATATGATGATGGTGTTGTTGAGGAATAGCCACCATCAATCGAAGATGATGCTGATGATTGGGCACTAATTGGTTGATGTCGTTCACGAATTATTGAAGACATTGTTTTTATTTTTTTTGCTCACATTTTTTTTATTTTTGTTTTTTTCGAATCGAAAAAAATGTCTAAGAATAATTGATATCACATTTCAAAAGATATGGCCACAAAATGATTTACAGTGATACTAATTATCACTTAAGAACTTTTTTTTTGATTTAAAGTGAATAAATCACGTTATAATATATAATCCATTTAAGAAAAAATAATAATATTTCTAAGGCCTTCATTGGTGAAATTTTTATCGACAGAAAAATTTAAAAACGAAAAATATGTCGAAACCAACCGGTCGATGTCGATCATTTAAATGAGACAATTGTTTGGCGCGCACATATCTGATTATTCTTGACTAACTAGAGAGACAGAGTGCTGCCCCGTTTTTACCACAATATTCAAAAAAAATGTATGCATTTTTTTCATAAATATCAACTATATCTGAATGATTCTTTACAATGACAAAATAGAACGCCGCATTGAAGCGTCGATGAGATGATTCTTTGAAAGTTAAATAAGAGACATGGATATACCTTGATAATGTTGAAATCATTGTTTGTGTTGTTGTTGTCATCGCTGTCCATATGAATGTGCGCCGTGGTTCTTTCGATAGATGATATATCAAATTGATCCAAAATTTATTTTTTTGTTTGTCAGGCGCTAAATCTACAACCGACAAACACAACCTCTACATAACAAATAAATACTGAAAGAATCTATTCTGACAGGGATAATAATTTCAATTTCCGATAATCATCATCTTCAATGTCAAATCGAATCAATGCTATAAGATTTAAGATGGGAAAAAAATCGGGTCTCGGAAAAATTGTTTCGAATTCAAAGAAAAAAAATCAAGGATAACCAAACTATAGGGCTGTCGTCAAACACTTTCTACACTTTAATTGTTATTATTATCGACATGGTTATTCTCCATACTGTGAAACGTTATTATGAAACAGATTTTTTTCCCGACTTTCCAAAACAGGGAACTGTCGTTTTTTTTCAATATCAGCATAAACATGTGAGAATGAATAATGAAAGGTTTTTAAATATTGAAAATAATTTTAATGATAATCCAAAAGGATTCAATGAATGAATGAACATTCGGTCAAACAAAAAGTATTCAATGAAATGAAAAAAAATTGACCGAATTCTTTTATCTTCTTCGAATGATCCATGATTCTATAGTTTATTGTTTATGATAATCATTCACCACATACATACAGACATAGAGATATGAAAAGAATACAATTCTCTCTAATAATAATATTATTATTATTATGATAAAAAAAACTAGGTCGATGATTCATTTTTAATTCGATTTGATGACAAATTTATTGCTTTTTTTCTTTTTTTTTATTTTTGTTGTTTTTATAAACTCTCTTGCATTAATATGTGCGTGTTTGGATGGTGGTGGTTGTATTGGGAGTAAGATATAGGGCTGGAATTTTTTTCTTTTTGGTTTGGGTATACAATACACATCAAATAAAAATGATAAATAATATTTGCACAATAATCTAATAGCTATGATCTTTTGGGTTTTTCATTCGAAAATATTTACATCATCCATAGATATTAAAGACTTTTTCCTTTGAATTGAAATTGGTCGAGTTTTGTTCCTTATATTCTTGGCCCAGGTATGTTTATATAATATGACAGGTGGGGAAAAAAATGATGATGACAGTTATTTGTTTTATGGTCGTATTGTTCCGTAGGTTGGTTAGTTGATTTCCGTTGTATCTATCTAACCGAATGAAATAAACGATCAGAAACGGAATCATTGAACGAAGAAGAAGAAGAAAAGAAAAAATGAAGACGAGTAAAAAAAGAAAATCAAGAGCCATTTCAAAAACATTATGGAGACAAATTATTGTTGTCATTTTATTGTTGTTGTTGTCGTTGACGATATACATTTCCTATCATAGACACCAACTTGTTATAGCAACCGAACTAAATAATAATAACAACAACAATTACTTTGCCGAATGACAACCGGCTATACATATAGCACACAAATGATGATAACATAGCTTAGTTTTGACTCCGATTTTTTTCAGTTACTATGAAAATGGCATACAAAAGAAGAAGACGAGGAACAACAAGAAAAAACGGTCCAAAAACTAAAAGTAGGTTAAGAACACGGGGTGTATATATGGGTGATGATGGAACTGTTACTAGTGCAAAGTAAAAAAAAATTAGGCCAAATCTCTTTTTGCAATACTTTTTTCTAGTCCTATTTTCATTTTTTACATTCATTCATTTGATTCATCCATCTCTATTCAAATTGTTTCCAACCCCTTTAAGCCATATGTGTTATAAATGATTATGGTGTTTGATAATGATGGCCGAATCGATGATATATAATAATAATAATATTTTAAAAAAAATTATCGCTGATAATGATAAAGTACAATCAAGGGGGGTTTTTCCACTGATTTCGTCATATTGACAACAACATCAGCAAAATACCCGGAATCTAACCAACAAAAATAACCGCCACAAAAATTGGAAACTAAATTATTCTATATATGATGTTGAAACTCTTTTCTTATTCGTTTTTTTTCTAGACGGCAAATATATAATTTGATTTGTCCGTTTATTTTTTTTCCCAACATCATTATATTGAAGGACAAGAATCTTGACAAGGTCAACAAAGAAAACAATACCCAAATTCCAGGGATTTTTTGGAATTTTTGAATTTTCTGTCGATTTTATTTTGTCATGAAATTATTCCCGGATGAATATTGTCTTTGTTTTTTTTTCATATCTTCTGATTTGACTGATTTTAAAGCAACGGGTTAACCTTTTCTGACACAATTCATATGTTTATTATTATCATCATAATAATGGATATTTATTAACCTTGAGAATGAAGCCACAACTTTTTTACCAGTATATATTGATGATTAAAGATAAAATTACTGATAATCATTCAAAAGCAAATATCTTGGGAATCGAATAATCAGATATATTCATAAAATCTACTTTGATTATGATTTTATCTTCGAATAATTCGGAATGAAAATAATTATTGGAACAGGAAAAAAATCAATCCAATGTCAAAAAAAACGACCTACACTGACACAAATACCATTGATCGATTGTCGCCAAAAAAAACCTAAATGAATTACAAACGTTAATCAATTCAAAACTGAATAGAAAACCACAAAAAAAATTCGATTCTTTAGTTGAAAACTAAAAAATCATGTGAAATTAATGATCACAAGTAGGCATATATCGACCATATACACCTACTCACATACTAATATTTTTTAATGGATCGAATGATGAATGTTTAAACTTATTCAATAGATTATATTCATCAGAAAAAAACAAGAACTCATTCTTCATTAAATTTTTTTAAATATAATAAAATGAATGTAGTGAATGTTTGTGTCAGCTACAGTTTTTGTTGTCTACAATGGCCATGAAGCTTCATTATTGAATGAATAAAATGTGCGTGTCATACCGTATTTTATTTGCAGCGGTTTCTCTCTCACTTACTCTCACTATTATCAGATTCGAATCCGAATCCATTAGGAATTAAATGAATGAATTATACAATATGAATGAATTGATAATAATAATAATAATATTTGTGTTTATTGTGCGTGTGAAGATTCTGGTTCAAGGCTAACATCTTGAATATGGACAAAAACCTTAACGAAAAAAAAAGTTTGTGTAAATGTATTTGTAGGAAAAAATGAAATATAAAAACTGTACATTATTATATGTATCAAAATAAAATGTTTTACACATCAATTAAATTTGCACTTTATAAAATTATCTTTATTTTCACAATTTAAACATCACCAAATAACAAATACAAATGTTGACCACCAAATAAATTCGTTAAACCAATACGTTGTTGATTCCACCAATGAGTTGAATTCACCAATTAAAACGATAACCAATTCCACCAAAATCCAACCGCAATTCCACCAAAAATTCAACCGTAATTCAACCCGCCGTTTGCCAAGTTTGATGGGGTTTAAATATGTTTTTCCATCAAATATTTCCATCCGATCAAAACATCCATCCAATGTTTAGACTGCCGATTTCCGCCATCAATGTTTTCTTTTCGATATTATTCAGCATCCTGTTTTTGATCTTCTAAATTATTTCGTTATCAATTTCCAACTCCATATTTGTCCGTAGTCCAATAGTTCATCAACAAGATTTGTTTATTTTCGATATTCGATTTCCTTCCAATAGGTTTGCTGATGATTTGTTTTGATTTCCAATTCCCGTCAATTTTTAATTTCTTCACGACAAATGTTTTGATATTATTTTAATCCATGTTCTGCGGCATCCTGTTTTCAATCTTCATTATTTATTCGATTTCAATTCCATCCTGTCCACAATCCGAATTTCATCAACAAGATTTGTTTAATTTTCCATTTCCGTCCAATAAGTTTGTTGATGGTTTGTTTTAATTTTCCGATTCCCATGAATAATAATTTTTCCACGACATCCCCCCGCTAAAATTGATTTCCGCCATGGGTTTTCGTTGCTGGTTTCGTTTCGTTTTGTTTGGCACGTTATGTTCATTTATTAATGTTCCAAGTTATGCAATTAATTTTTTACCACGACTTTACCACCTGATTTACCAATCTTATGTTTTTCGATATATCCAAAATAAATGATCGTTCCAATCGTTAAACCAAACAAAATCCATACTAACAATACGATATCGATAGTTTGTGCCAGGAATTTCCAATTTCAATATTTTCCGGTTACCACTTTTTAATATTCTTTCAATAATTTTAATTAAATTTTCTGTTTGTCGTCCATAACTTCCCATTTGTTTATGATCGATGCCAATTCCAACCAATTTTAATCTTCCACGACATCCTCCCGCTAAAATAAATTTCCGCCATTCGTTTCGTTTTGTTTTGTTTGATGCACCAGTGTTCAATATTTTGAAAAAATTTCTTCTTTATCCATTATATTATTCTATGATTGTCCAATATTTATTTCAGTATAATTTTCTTCTGATTCTCCTTCGATTGGTAAATTCATCATAAAATTTTGAAATCCATTTCCCATTGGGAGCGCAAGTTCGAATCTTGCTGGCTTATCAAAATAAAATGTTTTACACATCAATTAAATTTGCACTTTATAAAATTATCTTTATTTTCACAATTTATCGAGAATTATTCTTCAAAATGGATCATTTATCACAAATATCAATTCCGTGATTATGATGATGGTGATCACAATTTGAGGATTTACAAAAACTACAACAGCAGAAACTATTATGATTATCTAGTAAATGTCCTTCCAACGACTAAGTTTTTAATTCATTCTGTAAATCGAATATTTGGTTCCTGATAAATGAACATTGTCTCTATGTTTTGTTTGGTTTATTTGGTTTGTTCTAAATTATATTCAGATTTTATTCAAAATATATTTTTTTAAGAAAGAAAATCATTATTTTAAAATGGAAATTTAATGAAAAATGAAACGATAGATAAGAAAAGAAAAATATAACAAACATAAATCGATATAATGAATAACGATAATAATTTTGGCCTAGAGGACAAAGAAACAAAAAAAAAGAAAATGATCCCGCAGCCACAAATTTGCTTTTTTCATAAAATTAAATCATAAATTTGGAATTATGCATGATGATGATAATGTTGATGATGATGATGATGACAATTCGATTAACATATATGCTACCAATAATCCAAAAATAAACGATATAATGGCTGTTAATATTAATCGATAAGGTATATCATCGAATGGTAGTTGTCTTTTTTTCAACAAACGTAATAATCTTGCCAATTTTGTACGATTATATGGCGGATAACGGCGTGAACCAATAATCTCAAGTAAACCATTATATCCTCTAACTAGAACTGTTTTTTCATATAATAAATGTGTTTTCGAATCAGTTATAAATATTAGGTATTTGATAATTGATATAAAAAAACTTACCTGCTTTCTGATGTGAAAATGTATTAAATGAATAACGACCATGATAGGCACCCATACCACTTTCACCGACACCTCCAAATGGTAATGTATCCAATGAAACATGAAGTACAACATCATTAACACATAATGCACCACTAGATGTTTCCTGTATGAAACGATCTCTTACAATTTTATCTTCGGCAAATAAATATATGGCCAATGGTTTTGGTCGTGTATTAATAAATTGAATGGCCTCATCGGCCGTACGAATTGTTACGAATGGAAATATTGGACCAAAAATTTCTTCCTTCATTATTGGATCATCAGGTGAAACATCAAATATGATCGTCGGTGAAATATAACGATCGTTAGCATCGATTTTACCACCGTAAAAAATTTTTCCCGAACATGTATTCAGGAGATCGATAAGCCGATCAAAATGTCGTTTATTAACGATTCGACCAAAATCATCAGTCTTTTGTGGATCATGGCCGAAAAATTCCTCAATAACATCGATCAAATGTTGCTGCAATTGTTGGCGAACTTTATTGCTACAGAGTACATAATCAGGAGCAATGCATGTTTGACCGGCATTCATCATTTTACCCCAGATCATTCTACGACATGCAATTTTCATGGCCGATGATGGTAAACTATCATGTAAATAAATGGGACTTTTACCGCCCAATTCTAATGTTGTTGGTGTCAAATGTCGTGCGGCAGCCTGATGAACAGCCCGACCAATAGTACCGGAACCGGTAAAGAATATATAATCAAATTTATATTCCAATAATCGTTTGGATTTTTCAGCATCACCAGTGACAACACGATAACAACGACTATCTAAATATCTGGGCAATAATTTTGCTATAAGCTGAGAGCTTTCCGGTGCCAATTCCGATGGTTTTATGATGGCCACATTGCCTAAAGGCAATTTATGAAAAAGAACAGAACAAAATGAAACAAAAAGGAAAACGAATTCATCTGTGTTGAATTCATTATACATACCGGCAGCTATAGCGCCAACTAGTGGTGCCAAAATAATTTGTACTGGATAATTCCAGGCACCAACAATCAAGACTAGTCCATACGGCTCATGATGAACGAATGTATCATCAAACAATGTGGTCATCGATTTAGCTACACATTTTTTCTGACAATATTGATCAATATTTGCCAAAGTTGAACGTATTTCATTTAGAACAAAATCAACTTCAACAATAACGGTCTCGAACCAAGGTTTTCGTAGATCATTTTTCAATGTTTCAATAATCAATTTTTGATTATCATCCAGAAATCGATGTAATTTTCGTAATTGCTCTTTACGATATGCGACAGACAATGTACGACCGGTACGAAATTCTTGTCGCAATTCATTTGTAATTCTTTCGAAATCATCAGCAATGATTGTGGAAGATGCCATTATAATCAGATTTTGTTTGTTTATTTCTTTCAATTGTTTTTTTCAGATTCAATAAATATTCACACCCACCAACAAAAAAAACAATATAAACACACAAATATGAACACCCACAAATTCAAGGAAAAAATTCCACAAAAAATAACGGATATTGACACAATCGTCTATCGTCGAAAGTCGTCAACATCTAAATCAATGGTTGATATCATCATCTTCACATCGTTCGGCTCGACTCTTTTCATTCGGATATTTTATTTTATTTTATTTTTTTTGGTCCATTGGCCTAAATCGAATGTATTATCGGGAAGGGAAAAAAATTAACGATGAAACGAGATAAATTCTAAATATAGAAATGCTTAGAAAAAAATAAAGATGGAAAGATAGAAAGCATCAAGAAATAATAATGTTTTTTTTTTTGAAAAAATAGGAAAAAAAACTGGCTCATCTGGTTTCTCTTCTAGTTTTTCGGAGAACATTTTTGTTTTTACCTTCCGATTTGTTTTTCCTGGTTTGATTCTTTTTGTTGTTGCTTGTTGCCATTCATTCAATGTTTAAATCTGTAAACATATAAATACAAATTTCTTAAAAGTCCGAAATAGATATTTAAGTATAGTGATGAAATTGATTATAATCATAAAAATCGAAAGCGTTATACATTATCTGGACTAGGAAATCTGGACACAAGGAAATAATTTCAATTTATAAAATTATACAAAGTAAAGAGAAAATTTTTCGATCTAAATTAATTGATAAATGAATTTCATAATATCTTTAATTTGTAGAAAATAAAATCAATACATTCGATTAGATCGAATCGAATGAATCGATTTCCTATGTATATTGTTTGTTATCATTAAAAATCTGTACGAAAGTTAACTTGATGATATATTTATGATAGGATTAAGGACAATTTTTTGATCACTATCTACGTCTATAGAAGTAAACATTATGAATTGAAAATTTAAATAAATAAAAGTATTATTCATCACACTTAGAATATCAGAGAAAATTTCGAAAAAAATTTAAATTTTCTTACAATGATTATTATTATTATTATCATTATCAGAAATCATTTTAAATGAACTTTTTTCGCTCTATCCATTTTTGAAACATCTTTTTTTCTCATTTACATTTAAATAGTAAATAAAATCTTAATAAATTTCATGAAATAAATATTCTTATATGTGTTATACCGTTGAAGTAATCATTGCTTTTCTGTCCATTGTTCTTTTTCCAAGTAATGATTTGTTGCAAATCTTTTAGCTGATTTTTTTCTTACAAAATTATCCTTTTTTGGACATGAATCGTTTGCGTAAATGTTTGTGTGTAATCATAATCATATGCAATCACCTTTTATGGTCAAAGATTTTTTTCCTTTGGATTTCCTTGAATTGAGTGTAATTCTTTTTTGTTTACTTTTCAAAGATTTGATCTTGTCAGAGCAACAAAAAAATCTGTTGTAATATAGAGAAATGAACAATTTTCAATTCATCAAAGGCTTTCATCATCATCATCATTAAGCTGTCAAATGTTGTGTGAGATCTTTATTCATTTTTTTATATCTTTATCCACATTGCTTGGAACAAAAATAAAGTTAAAAAAATTTGAAAAAATATCACAATTCAACAACGATAGATGTCACTATAAGTATGAGAAAAATTTCCTGTTCAGACATTTTTTTACAACAAAACGTAATTAAAATTGAAAAATCATTTTTTTTGCAATGAAACTTTTATAAAATAATCCATAAAACTAACAGAAAAAATTCTTTCGAAAATAAAAATAGAAGGAAAAAGATTTCAAAAAACTTTCGATAATATCGGAAAACATTCCTTTAAGATTATGATTTCAAATTGGATAGAAAATCTTTCATAAGTACATTTTGATGTATGTATAATCTGATCCAGAATTCTTGAATATCTAAATTTAGATTTCAGGTGCTTCAAATAAAATTCTGGTTACTATCATAATCATCATCACGACCATTATATTAGTAATACTAAATTTAAAAAAATTCTCAATGTTGAAAAAATTCCTGAGAAAAATCGAATAAATTCGAGTAAATTAATGAAAATACATTGGTTTTTATTTCAACAGTGAATGAAAAAAAACAACATTCCAAAATTCATGGGAATGAAAATTTTTTTAAATGTTTGTAGCTCCATAAATAAAAAAGGAATCGAATCAATCTGACATTATTGCGTAAACCGTTTGCAATATTGACCGCAAATTTTTTCATATTATTCATTACGCTAGAATATTCTCTCTTTGTTTCATTTCTAATATGATGTTTGTTTCAAAAGAATCTATATAGATAGATTATTCCATTAATAATTTAAATAAATTAAAAAACAAGTTTATTGAATATAGTAGATATGGATGAAATTCTTTTCCTGTTTTTCAGATTATTATTTCAAATAACAACATTTGCCGAAAAGGGTTAAAACAAAATAATAATAAAAAAGTTTGCCAATCTCATATTCAAATGTTTGTATGGTGTACATTTCATCTATCATAAATAGATGAAGATAACGATATCATTATGATAATATGATAAATTTACATGAAATTGGTTTTCAATTTCTATTCAATAATAGTGTAAACATTGGATTTAGATCATCAGTGAATGAATTTTTTTTTTCGATAAATTTTACTCTCTATGTCTTATGTCTAATATGAACAACTGATACAATTTTCGCAATTTTGTCCATGAAGCAAAAAAAAATCTAGGAAATTATATGCAATAGAGAATGTCAAGAGAATTTTCGTTAAACAAAAATAATATAAATTCTTCGAATTCAACATTTTCATCTACATTCTCTATACTTTAGGACTATACTGTTGTTGTTGGGTAGGTATCCAGTAAATTGTATAGTAATAGTATAGGACAATCTTGTTCGGCAAAGTTTTTATCTTATTGGACTTTATACAATGTTTGGCGTTAGTAAGGAAAAGAACTAAATGCAAGAACCAAAAAAAAAAATCCATACTTTTATACTATTGTATGTCCCAAATCTGGGATTCGATTCTTTTCTGTTTCTTTGATTCGAAATCCTCTTTTGTTCTCACTGATGAAATAATTCCCAATAAGTGTCTATGGAAGATGTCGTTAATATTTTGACAGAATAATAGAAACAATTTTTCAACCCGTGAACAACAAAAACAAAATGGTAAGAACATTTGGGGAGTTGAGAAATATGAAATGTTAATTATAAAAAAATTCTTGATAAATATGTTCGAGGACATAAAAAAGAAAAGTACGTACATTTTTTATATAATTCACAAATCTGGTAATTTATTTTTTATAATTTGATTTGATTCGAAAATAATGAAATGATGATGATCTATATACTGGTTTTGTATTCATCTGTTCTTAATGTTTATGTCCAAAGATTTTCATTTTTTTCAAAAAAAAAGTTCTAGTGTTTGTAATATTCATTCTTTTTTTTTGTTGTTAGTTTGTTTCATGAATATACAAGTAAGATCGATATAAATTACATGCAAAAGTTATTCATAATTGATCAACATCATTCGTTTATGATTTGAATACAAAATACATTCAATGCTTTTTTTGTTCCAATCAATTTATCAAGAAAAACATACATGAAAATGAATGTTGGATTAGCTGAGAAAAAAAAATTAACAATTACAAATTCAAAAAAGGAATTATTTCGTTGTTATATTCTAATATTTCTTTTTTAAATAATAATAAAGATTACACAATTTTTTTTAAATTGAAATATATTGTTTCAGGGTCTCTCTTTCTCGCTCATCTATTCTACTGAAATAATTAATCTTTCCTCAACATTTTGATCGATATTAAATTTCATAATTTGAAGAAAATTGAAATTATAATAAAGCTAGAAAAAATGTGAAATAAGATTATATGAAATACCAGTAACAGTAATATTTTTTTAATACTATCAGGTATCTTTTAAATTGAATGAATTTTTATAGGATGCAAAAAACAAAAACGCATACCAAATGACGAAGAATGTATGACGAAGAATGTTTTTTCGTCGAAAAATGAAAAAAAAAATTCATTTCCGTTCAATGTTTCCTGCTATGATCATCTTTTTCGAATACAAAATGAATGAAAAAAAATGAAGTAAAGATGAAAATAATCAATACGAAAATTTTTGTTTTCTTTTAGAAAGTCCAAAAAATTCCATTAAATAAAATCCGGACAGAATTTTATTCCAATGAAAAACTCTCATTCATTGACATTATCAGTCGTATTTTTGGCAAATAAAGAAAAATAACTGATAACAATTTTACTAAAACCAAAAATTATTAATAGTAGTTTTCTTCCAGAAAAAAGAAGTAGATTTCATTAATAACCAATACAGGTAGCTTTGAAGATAATTAGAAAATTACTCTTGGAAATGATGTACACCAACCAAACATCATTAATTTTAACAAAAAAAAAAAATTAAAAAAAAATGATTCCATTCATTCCTGACCCGATCGGACGGTCAGGTAACAATGACCCTGACCTTTGAAATATGAATGAAATATTTTCTCTTTCGTTCTGATCAATACACATAATAAGGTGATAGTCATCTTCATACTCCCTCCTCTAATCATCCCTCATCTATTAGTTTGAAGCACCAGAAACATGAAGATTCAATTCCATTCAAATAAATAATACTTTAAAAGCAAAAAACAAACATATTTTACAGGGTGTTTGCAAAATTCAAATTATCTCATTATATTTTTATTATATAGGATGAAATAGAAAAGGAAAAAAAATGTAGCAAATTTTTCAAACACATCGTATGCGTGAATCTTTATTTACGGTGAAATTTTTTTTCGGGGTTAGGGGAGGCAACAACACACCATAACAACAACAACAGGGGCTTGTTTTTTTATTCATTAATTTTATTTTATATTATTTCATCGTCGACGTCGTTGTGATGTATTGCAACAATGTGCGTGTGTATGTGGTTGACGTTTGTATTTTTTTCTTTTTTTTTTTTGCTGTTGTTGTTGTTTATCTCAATGAAATTGAACATTGATGATGATGATTACATACAGAAACATACACAAACATATATAGACAAGATAAACGCCTATCAGATGTTATGTTGGCGTGTGTAAATGAATGAAAAAATTTATTCAATACATATGCTCTATATATACAGTAAACTTCTTCTCAATGTTCTTATTTTCATTGACGTTATTGTTGGTTTTTTATAAAATAAAACCTTATTACATGTCCATTTGACAATTTTTTTCTTCCCTCCTTCCCTTCTCATTTGATATTCACAATAGTCCCCTTTACCTTTCATTCATTTACATCAATAAAAAAAATATTCAACAATTCAAACATCATCATCTTTTCGTTACTATTATAGTATAATTCCATCGATCCTGAAACATTTTTTGTCTTGTTTTTATACATGCTGCTACTAGGTTCATTTATGGGGACGATCAACAAAAGAAATGTAGGGAATTTTTTATTCATTCATTCATTCATCTAATACATGTATGTAACGAAGACGATGAAAATATTTGTGATGAATATCGAATGTGGGAAATTTTTTTCTTGAAAGTAGAAAAAAAAACGAAAACAAAAACATACCTTTGCACTTTTTTTTCCTGAATAAAACTTGCAAAGTGTTGGCATTCCCATTATCCATAGATTTTATTCATTCTTTTAATTTTTTTTTTTGATTTTTTACTATGACATTCCTATACCACTACTACAATTATTTGTTACTATTACTGATATAATTTTTACTACAATTTTATTTTTCGTAATTTCATTTCTTACAACTCACACAAACACACGAAAAGAAAAAGAATATTTTCTATCTTCAATGTTCAAATGGCTGAAGAATAAAATGGGGAAAAAAGAGACCAGGATCGTTATTTTTTACTACTATTCATACTACTACTATTCGAACAACTGGATGGATTTTTTTTACTATTTCTGTATATAGTAATTGTACTTCCACTGCTACTACTACGTAATTTTACACATACAAATACGGATGGAAAGATGTGGATTTTTTTTTATTATATGATGAGGAATGTGTGTATACAAATGTTGAATGGATGTATTGGATGGATAGTTAGATAGATAGATTGGCAGATGATGGAACGGGCAGCAACAAATCAACAATAATAATAACAACAACAACATTCAACTAAAACTATAACATCATTTTAACATCAAAACATTATTATTTTTATTAAAATTTACTCTATAACTAAATACAGAAGTAAAAAAAAAGAAAAAGAAATCACACGATTGCACAGAGATCTTTGAATTGTTCATTTTTTTTTGTTAATCATAATTCTACAAGTTAATTATTTCTTATTTTGATTTTGTTTGTTTTGAATTTCAACAACAGAAAAAATTGTGTATTTATTGATTGGTGGTCGGTTAGTTGAGAAGATTCTGTGTTATTGTTGTTGTTTTTGTTTTATTTTCACAAGTTCTTAAATTGTGTTTACATAATCTTATTGAATGTGTTCATTTAGATATGATTTCAATTGATCATTGCAAATTTGCCAACATTGAACGTGTGTTCAATTCATAATTGATTCTTGATTCACGATTATATAATAGATTTGTAAGTAATATATTCATGATCTAAATCATATTTTAAATTTTATAATTTTCATGATTGATTCATGAATCAACTTCCGTATATAATTATGTTGCAATAAATTCATCTAATCGATGATTCATTTCTGTCATCATAGAAAAAACAGAAATATCAAACAAATATGTTATATGATCTAAGATTATATCGTTATTTGTTGTTGTTTAAGAAAATTATTCCCAAAAAAAATAATTGTATCATTTTTAATTAGTTAGTTGATCAAAAACATTGATCAAAGACATCGAAATAAATCGATCATTTGTCGTTCGAAAAAATCATTGACTAATAAAAAGAATTAATTTTATTATGATAAAAATGTATGAACAACAAAAAAAATTAACAACGATGTGTAATAATAGCTGTAATATTTAGACAATTTAATTTTTTTTTACATTTCAACCATCATCATCAATATATCATATAATTGAGAAGAATTAAAAAAAAATAATCTACAAATTGCAACATCGTCGTAATCACGTCATCATCATATAAACAACATGATGATGATGAAAAAAAATAACGACAAAATATGGGGGAAGGGAAATTTGTATTCAGGCATCGATGATATTGTTTTTTGTTATTATTGTATGTATGTGCGCTATATGTTGTCGATGGATGGATTGATGATGATTATGATTATGGTAATGTGTATTATTATTATTATTTGGTTTTGAATAACTTGTTGGTTAGTTAGTTTGATTGGTTGGTTGGTATTTGATTGCAATCGAATCAATTTCGAATGAATTTGAAAATGAACGAAGAAAAAAAATGAAATACTTAATAGATGATCAAATCAAATCAACGATATTTTGTTGTTGTTTAGTTTGTCGTTTTTGAATATATTCGATATTCATTCCATTTCTTTGATAACTTCCTCACTGTGTGTGTATGTTTTCATTCATTTACCCTTTTTTTTATTTTCATTAATGGAAAAATTCTTTTTTTTTGTTCATTCCTCAAAAAGAAAAAAGGATTTCAAATCAATTACAATTAAATATGAAAAGAAAGAGAGCGAAAGAGATATATATGGTAAACCAGGAAATGTAAAATATATTATAAGTAATGTATGGTTGAAAGAAAGAAAAAACTAAGATTTTTATAAATGGTGAAAATGAATAACGGGGTGGAAAAATGTGTAAATGATGATGATAATATTGTTTGGATTTGTGTGTGTGTGTGTATGATGCGTAAATCCGCCTATGCGATTTTTGATTCGAATTGAATTGACTTTACTATTTAAGACAGTAGATTATTTCTTGATTTTTTTTTGTTTATCCTTCAAATTTTTTTAATGAATGATAATAATTATTATTTGTTTTATTATGTTCATGATGTTTGTTGATTATCACACACACACACACATCGTTTGAAACATTGTGATTGTAGGCAAACAACAAAAATGGATTTATAGTATTCTGGATATTTTTTTGTTTACCTTTCTTTCTTGATCGATTATTTTAGTTTTTTTCCTAATGTCTTATTCATTAAACATTGTGAATTTTATCTAACCGATTTTGGATCATTAAAACGAAGAAAAAAATTGAAAATTTTTATTTTCATTTTTTGCCCGATAAAAATCAATAATCGAACCAAAAAACAAAAAATCAAGTGTCATTCAAAAATTGAAAAATTTCATTTCATGAATTGTGTGTCCATTGTTACAGATTTTTTTCAATTATAAATCTAGATGTTTTTCTAGAATTTGACATCCTATATTATTATTTTATTCAACAGTTTTGTTTTTTTTTTTTGTTTTTTTGGGAAACAAATTTCAACTTTTTTGCATTCATGATGATGATGATGAGCGAATGACGCACGAAACGAAAAATTGTTTATGAAATTTTTATGATGATGAAAAAAAAAGAAAAATTTTTCCCGTTTTTCAATTTAGATTTTGGTTCATTTCGAAAAAAAATGAGAGAGATATTCTTGTTTTTAGTTATTTTAATTTTTTATTCATTAGAATTAGATTCATAATTTTTTTTTTTTGAATCAATATTTCATCATATTCAAAAATTGAATTTTTTTTCTTGTTCAATCTTAATTTTAATCTTTTTGTTTTTTCTCTTTTTTTTTCACAGAAAATATTACGGAATAACATCGACCAAAAATAAGAACTAATTGGATTGATATTAGTTTGGTTTTTTTCTTCACCCATCCATTTATCATCATTTTAATAACAACAATAGATTGACAAAAAAAAAAAAAAAAAATACTATAAATGATGCCATGGAGATTCGATACGTAATAAAAAAAATGAAAAATTGATATCATCATCATCATATGATGGTAATCATCTTCAACAAAACAAAAAAAAACATTATCATCTAACCCGTAGTAAGAGTAAAAATAACAACAACAACAAAATCAAATTAAAATTTAAAAAAAACAACCTTTTTGAATCAATGACAAACATACCAATTAATAGAATGTCATAGATATATGTGTGTATGTGTTTCAAAAACAATCCATATCATCATCATCGAAAAAATTTTCCATACAGCAGAAAAAGAGAGGGAAAGTAATCAAAAAAAATGTCTTCGGTTTGTTTTACAAACTAATATTCATTCAATCATAAATCGAATATAAACGGAAACTATATTCTATTATCAAGATCTCAACTTTTTAAATAATGTTTTTTTTAATGAAATCCGATTGACAATTATAGTTTCAAATTGATTCTTCTTCTAAAATTTATTAATTGAAACAAACAGAAATATATTACATTGACAACGAACAAAAGTGTTTCTTTTTTTCTAGCTATTTTTTGATTATCATTCGGATGAATGAATCAGGTGATTTGACGAAGAAGAAGAAAAATATATTCATCTTTTTTTCCTTTTCATCTTAGCCACAAAAGAAAAAAATCGACCATTATCAGAAAAAAATAAATTAAATGACAACGATAATCAATCGATCAATGCGATAATGTCTTAATCTGTTTGATAGTTATTATATGATTGCTTCGACCATAAACAACATTGATGATAGCATCTGATTCATAACAAAATTTTTAGGATCATCATCATCATCATCAGCGATTATGATCATGATCATCGAATTCAATAGTGTATCTGTTTTTCTCATCATCACCAATAATATATGAGAAGCAAAAAAAATCATCGTATAATGTTTTTCATTTATGAATAAAAAACTGTCAAAACACAATATGAGAAAGCAACAAACAAGCAATGTTGTTGTTGAATTCTACAATTCAATCGTCACTTAATGTTATATGATTTTTCTTTCGGTATCTATGAAGAATATGAATTATCTGAATCTATGAATCGTTTCATCGTTTAAGTCTATGTTCGCCAAATGAAAAAAAATGTTTTTCGTTATATCGTTTCTTTCGCATTGTCATCATCATCATTAATATTATTATTATACACCTTGTTGAATACCTTTTATAATTATTAATATATCGTTATGATTTTTGTTGTTTGATCACTGGTTTTATTATTTTTTTATTTGTAAAATTATTACGATTCTAAATTCTCATTTCGATTTCTAAATGAAAATTCAGATTTTTCAATTCTTTTTATTATCCACTCTGAATGAAGAAAATTGTTTCGAGTGAAACATAATGATGGTAAGTTTGTCTGATTTTGAGTTTATCGATTGTTTGTATGAATCGATTAATTTTTGCATTCTTAAATTATAGATGTCGATCGAAACAACAATCGCATCATCGAATGCTAGATTGCCACCATCATCAACAACATCGACATTATTATCATCATCGTCGTCATCATTATCTGTCATCGATCATGGAGTTTGTGATGAGTCCAATATTGGAAAATCATCATCATCATCATCAATAACCATGGCAAATAATGAAGCAAAAATTCTGCCAAAGAAACGAAAATTAAATTTAAATCATTTTGATTTATCACCATCAACAACTGTGACATTGTCGCCAACAACGTCATCTATTACCACAAGAATACATACAACTAGTGATACGAATAATAATCAAATACTTTACCGTACAATAGATAGTGAAACGGATTTGAACGATAGAACTGTAGTAATTAATACATCTCATGAAACCTCATCATCCAATCTGTGTGATAATAGCCATAATTCATTATCATTAGCGACAAATGAAATCAACAGGGATACTGAAGAAAAAACATCATCTTCACATTCTTCATCATTATTATCCGATCTATCCGAATGGATTGGACATCGGGTTTTAGCCAGACGGAAACGATGGTCTAATGAATTGATAAATTATCAATATTATTACTATCAATCTGGTGTTATAAAAACATTTGATCTCATCAAAGGTCTCGGTGTACAATTTGATGATGATGATGATGATGATGAGAATAATAAATCATCATTGACAACGTCTGATCTCTCTCAATCAATTTCCTCATCACAATCACATTCATCTATTGAATATTACAATGGTAATTGTCTTTCATATATAATCGGTGATTGTGCACCATCTGCTCGACAGATTCGTGTTGGGCGTCGTGTAGTCGCACGATCTCTGAATCATTCACCAAAATTTCGTGAAGGTGTTATCGAAGAAATTTTAGTAAATTCTAGCAACGAATTTCAATCGAAATCATCGATTTCGTATCGTGTAAGATTTGCTGATTCTCCATCATCATCATCATCATTGAATGAATCAAGAACGGCAATACTTTCAAGAGCTAATATTCGATTGTTTTTACAGCCATGGTCCGATGATGATAATGATGATCATGATGTTGTAACAAATATTCCTTTGATGATGAAACAACAATCTATACCGATTTTCGAACCTTCACCATCCTCACAACAACAAACCGAATCAACTAAACTTATTACAACTCAAGTCGGTGTGATTCAAGAAGTTCGAGGATCTCAGCAACAATCGAAGACGCCATCAACAACAAGTAGTCATAATGTTAGCGTTATTACAATGGCAGGATCATCATCGATTCATCAACATCAATCAACGGCTATTCGTCAAACGGAAAATGATTCTCATAAATCGCATGTCATACAGGTAAGAATTCTGTTTGATGTTGAATTTGTCATAATAATGGCATTTTTTTATTTTTTTTTGTAGGGGCCAATAACGATGAACAAATTTCAATATGAGCTTGAGAATTTATCAATAATGTCGAAAACCTCGCCATTTCATCATCAACATCATCCGCATATAAAACAGAATAATTATTCAGATTATCTTCATCATTCGGGATACTATCATCAAAAACATAAACAAGATTCCGGATCGATTGATAGCAATAAGAATTTGGTTAATGACGATGATAATAATATAATCGATACGAATGGTGATAATCAAGATGATGATGATGACGATGATGATAATGATCATGATACTGATGATGATAACGATGATGATGATGATGAAGCAGCCGATGCTGAAGTTTATCAAAGTTTAGCCATGTTTGGCGGTTATAATGATAACAATATCATTATCGATCATCAACATCAATCATCGAACCATCAAAGGATTGGACCAACAACAACACCTACAAAAAACTCAGGATCTACATTATCTGGTCCAATAAACATTCATCAACATCAACATTCTGAATGCAACGAACTTAATCATACAAATAATCAACAATCACAAACAGAAACAACAACAACGACAAATGCCTTACAACAAAAACAATATAAAAAGGGTGATATTGTTTCAACACCGAATGGTATAAGAAAAAAATTCAATGGAAAACAATGGCGACGATTATGTTCGAAAGATGGCTGTACAAAAGAATCTCAACGTCGTGGATATTGTTCTCGTCATTTGTCTATGCGTGGTTCAAGTATATCCGCATTGACAAAAAGTCATCATCATCATCAACATCAATCTAATCATCAACAGCAACAAGTTGTACCACCACCACCACAAGTGGTCATTTCTTCACCGACAAAATCTATGAATAATTCTACATCCGCTTATTCGACTACAAACAATCAGCAGTCATCATCATCGTTATCATCAAATTCATCAAGTTACAAAGAAAAACGTATGTATTTGATTCGAAAAATTTTGTTTTGTTTTTCTGAATTTTCATTTCCTCATTTCTTTATTGGTTCCAAACAAATGCTTTCTTGCTGTTTTTGTTTGATTTGTTGTTGTTGTTATTAATAGTATTATTCAGTGTCGTTAATTCATTTTAATTGGTTTTATATCATTACCACGTTATTATCGATGTGCAAAAATTATCGAGATTTAAAAAAATGTATTTTCTGTTTCTGGTTTATTAATCATCATCATTGGTCGAGGTCCATGACCGTAAAAGGTTCACACGTATAAGTTACGATTATGGTTTTTTGCTTCCCCCTCCCCTACAATCACACACACACACAATTATTCCATTCATTTTCATCTGTGTTTTGGTTGTTTTATTTTATTTTTTTTTTTTTGTTATTGCTTTCTAATCGGATTTTCATTGGAAACAAAGCCAAAAATGAAATATATTTTTACTTTGTTGAATGTACTTTTTTTATTTTTTGTTTGATTTGATAATCACTTGATTTAATCTGTAAATGTTTAAATTATTATTCATTTGAATTGCCTTTTTGTTTGTTCATTTGTTTGAACTCAACCATCAATCCGTTTTTTATAAATGTATTGATTTAAAAGGGTAAAAAAGTTTGAGAATATCACTTTCGATATATGTGTGTGACAATGTGATGAAACAAACAATTTGTTTCGCTATTTTTTCGAACCTCTTCTTCCCATCATCACCATCAACAACAAAAAGGTTCGTTGATCTCAAGAATCTTCCAATACCCATATATGTAATATGATTTTCTTAAACTGAAAAAAAAATTCTTTACAAAAAAAAATTATGGACATTTTACGTATGAAATTTACGGTTGTTTTGTTTGCTAAAAAATTGATTCAAATTTTTTTTTTTTTGTCAATAGCGAAAGTTTCCCGTTTTCCCATTATAATTCTATAATCTTATGAAGAACATAGAATTGAATTCAAACTTATTTGAAACAATACAAATAGTATGCTGCTTCTCTCAGCGTGTGTTGGTTTTGTTTTATCTGGAATTTTTGTTTTAAATCAAAAAGAAAAGAAAATCACTTTCATCATTGTTGTTTGACCTTTCACCTGTGTACTACGCTATATACTACTATATATAAATGAGTGAGGTTCAAGTTAGTCTTTTTTTCTCATTTTCGTACAACAGGTTATCTTGATTTGATTTTTTTCTTCAATATTTTATGATACAATCAATGTGTGTGCATGCAAACACGAACAATTTATTTTTGGAATCATTTGGGAATAGTACATTTCATTTAAAAAATACACTGATGGTTAATGATTTAAAAAAGTAGGGTATATGATATGATGGTGGTGGTCGTCATCATCGTCGTGGTGTAGTGGTAGCATGTGAGGATATCTTTGGCCAGTGATATATTTCACATATGATGATGAAATAAAAAGTTTTCACAAAAATGTCATGTCAATACACGACCTTCATTTTTTTTACAAGATTCTCATGACACTTGTTGTACCAGGGGAAAATGATGATCGGTCAGATTTTTTTTCTCAATTTTATTTCTTCTCATTCTCACTATAAAACATAGTAGTGCATAAATGTTGTGTGTGTCTTTTCTAGCAACACTCACACATTTGGGGTTGTTTTTTGTGTTATTTGTTTGGTCGGTTGGTTGGTGGATTCACTTTTCTTCGTTTGTTTTATGAAACGTTGTTGTTGTTTTGCGTTCATTTTATTAAGTCATTTTTGGGTATGTCACAGTCATCTCCTAGTTCTTCTCCAATTCTATTTTTTTGTCAGTGTCATTTTTTTCCTGATGGTTTTTTTCTTGATTTTTTTTCGGTTTTTTCGTGATGTTTTATTGGTGACTTTTTTAAATTTATTATACACTTGATGATGACTAAATATCGTGACCCTTATTTTTTTAAATTTTTTTATTTCACTCTCGTTCTTTCTTGCCTCTCTCAAAAGTTTCCATTTGTTGTTGTCGTTGTCTTTTTCAATACACACACACAAAAAGCAGGTGTTGTTTATATAAATATGTGAAACATTCCGAAAATATTGTCGCATTTAATTTCATGATCATCATTGGTTATTTTTGTTTGTTGTTTTTAATCAACATTAATCAATCATATTTTTTCATCAATTTTGATATAATTTTTTTAAATTAAAAAATTCAACGATGGAAATCTTTCAATATTTTAATGCATATGCTCAATTAGCTCAATTGGGTCTAGGCTTAGGTCTTAATACTGCTAATAATAATGTTGATATTTCGAATATTGTTCAACACTCTCAACAACAAAATCAAATTTCATCAATCCCATCATTTCATCTACAAAATTTACAACAACAATTGCCAATTCCATTGATGTCATCATCATCAGCTTTTGATTCTCGAAATTTTCTTGAACAACGTTTAAGGATTGAACAACAACAATTATCATTATTAGACAATCAACAACAACCAACAAATAGTATTAGTACTGATAATAGTGATGATGATGATAATGATGATGATGAGAAGGAGAAGGGCGATAAACAACAACATTCAGAACCAGAATTACGATCTTATAGTCAGTTTTTTCCAAAAAAAAATATTGATTTTAAACATATTTCATTTTCTTTCTTTTTTAAAATCAGGTCCACCAAATTTGGATGTATCTGAAGCAGCATCATTATTGGTCTCATTAAAATCCTCTAATCAACGCTCTGCTGATAGTAATGGTCAGTCATCGCCAAATGATTTATCAATGCCGCAACCACACCATTATAGATCATCATTATTTCCATCATCGACTGTCATTCAGCGTAATTATGGTCTTGAAAATAATCAAAATGTATCGAATAGTTTGTATCCACAAGGCGGTAATGGCGGTAGCTCATCGGCTGGATCATCTCCATTGCCCATAACGCCAGTAATGCAATTATTGCCATTTTTCCAACCGATTACTGCCAATCATCAACAGCATTTTTCAAGTTCGAATGCCAACGGGACCGAAGCATCGACAGCCGTGAATGGGTTACGATCATTTTCATCATCTACATCATCGTCACGATCATCCAATGCTCCATCACCGACACCATTCGGTTTAAATTATAATTCACAACCGACACCCACCGGAACTCCTTCAACATTATTCCCGCCTTCTCATCATCATGGTATTGGTTTTTTATCGAATGGTGGTAATCTGAAATCATCCAATCTTCAGCATCATTTGCCAAATTCGCCATCATTGGTTACGTCGTCATCATCGCCATATTTGACTGTTCAAACTTCATTATCAAATCATAGCCATCATAATGATGATAAAAAAATATCGCCATCTTCATCCACATCAACAAATTCCGAATTACATTTTCCGTGGTATTCTGTGGTGCCATATTATACTCCGAATACACCTAGTTCATCCCCAACCGCACAACCGCAACATCAAAAACCATTGATCTCTTTGACAACAAGTGATGATTTTTATCATGGCCAATCAGCAACCAAATCTCATTGTCATAAGAAGCCACAAGTTGGTGGTTTTCTATATCTTCCTCCCTCTATAGGTGGCATTATTGGAAATGAAAGCTTGTCCGAACCGATCTCACCGCCACATTCGGCACCACCACATTTAACTCTTCAACACAGTAATCATTTTGCTTCATTTGGTTTAGATGAACGTGGTAATGATGATCAAAATGAAAATAATAATGATGGTGAGGATGATGATGATGATGTCTTTGTCAAGAATTCAAAGCACCAACATAATAAATGTGATACCAAAACAATGGCAAACAGTCTAACTGTGCTGAATTCTAAAAACAATATTGATCAAAGTGATCATTCTCAAGATACAAACGATAGTAATAGTGAATCAAATATCGATGGCAATATCAACACTGAAACTAATACAAAATCTTCTAAGAAATCTAAGCGAAGAAGTCATTCGTTATCATCTATAAATAATATTAAAGGTAAAAATTTACAATTTTTTTAGAATTTGTTAAATTTTTTTCTATTCTATTAATTAGAAGGTCGTTCGAAAAAACGTCCGGCAGCTGGGACTGTTCCAAATGGTGACAATAGTAATGAGCAAACAAATTCTGTTACCGATTTGGATAAAAAACATATTCGACGACCAATGAACGCATTCATGATCTTTTCGAAACGACATCGAGCTCTTGTACATCATAAACATCCAAATTCAGATAATCGTACTGTGTCCAAAATTCTCGGCGAATGGTGGTATTCATTACCTGCTCAAGAAAAACAACAATATCAAGAATTGGCTAATAAAGTTAAAGAAGCTCATTACAAACGTCATCCTGATTGGAAATGGTGTTCAAAATCAATGCTGCCCGATTCGGAGCATGGAAAAATTGGTGAAGATGATGAAGATTATGTTAATAGTAGTGCCATCTTTTCAATGAATGCAATCACCAGCAGCAATAATAATGGTTCGAATGGTCATAAAAAACGCCGAAACAAACTAAATGAAGATATCAGTGCTACCCAGCCCATTGTTTTATCTCCTAAATCCCCTCAAAACGATAATGATCATGTTGATCCACCACCTTTGATGATCGTTACTGAAGAAGAATCATCCAAAAATGATGAACAACTAGAATCTCAGGCCATTAATTTATCAAAGAGTAATGAGGATGACAAATTGACAATACCTAGCTCATTTTCTATAGCCAAACTATCAGAATCCTCATCGAATCAAACAACGCTATCTTCGCCTTCATTTATCCAATATAAATACAAAAACATGGTAAACAAATCAAATGTTACGACTGCTGCAGTATCGAGTTCTTCATTATCCACAACACCGTCTGCATCATCCATTTCATCATCTCCGCTAACATTGTCATCGTCTTCGACAACACCTAGTTCAGCATCATCAATATCGGGAATTAACAATGTGGATATTTTGCCTTCATATCATCAGGCACAAAGATCTCCAGTTATTTGTACAGCAAATAAATCGTTGGATAACAATCAATCTACAAATGCTAAAGAATCACTCCCAATGTTCTACAAGACGATAATGAATTTTAAATCGGGTAATTTATCGGTTACAACCCCACCAACTCCTATTACATCGATTCCAGAATCATCTACTACAACAAATGGATCCATTAATTCAACATCGGAGAGTAAGAAATTCATTCTTGCACCAACCCCAGCACAATTAGGAAAATCTCGTGCAGCTGCTACCAAAGCAAAGAGAGCTGCTGTTACAGAGCTTGAATCTACATCCATTTCCATGAATAACGAATCTGTTAGTGAATCTGCATTAGAATCATCTCCAATCGAAAATCTACCACAGGAAAATGAGCCCAAAGATCTTTCACCTAAGAATTGTGAATGCAAAGAGCAATCAAATAGTATGATTACTGATGAATCTCAGTTAAATTTGAATAATAATGAAACTGTGATGACTATCGATGAGAATAGTTATCAACAACCTGATGCAATGGATAAAATACTTGAAGAAGTTAATTTCGAACAACATTTTGAACAGTTACCAGAATTCGATCCATCGATAGCACCATCGGTAGTTACACCAACAACGCCAATACAATTATCACCATCGATGACTGCTGCATTCGTATCATCTTATCGTAAACGGCAACAACGTAAACAACATTTAGCTGCATTAGCAGCCATTTCGGCAAGTATCAATAATAATCAACAATCACAGCAACAACCACAACAAACATCGTCATCAACTTCACAATTGAGTGCAAATAGCAATAAGACAACACCACCGGATAGTCTTAGTCCATTGATTGTAAAAACACCTGATAGTAGTACTCAAACTGGTGCTGCCTTTTTTGGGCCAAATTTTAATCTTACTGAAGCCATCAATCATTTGAATACGTTGACAAATAGCGGAGATTCGATATCACCTAAAACTCCACTCGGTAAATGATTGTTATTGCAAATTTTTCTGTTCTTTTTTTCAATGTGACTTTTTTCGTTTCAGATCAACCACCAAATTCAGCAAATAGTGAGAAGCAAGGATCATCAGTTCGCAAGATTTTAGATCAACGACGACAACTTGTCATGCAATTCTTTGCCGACAAAGGTCTTTTTCCATCAAGTAAGTCATCTATTTAAAAATTTTGGTTCGATAATCTGATTTTGAACAATTTTTATTAGCTCACGAAACAAATGAATTTCAAAGAAAATATCATGATATATTTCCAAATAAGAATACTTTACAGCTAAAGATTCGTGAAGTACGTCAAAAATTGATGTCATTTAATATGACGGAAAATTCATCCACAACAACAACTACTACTGGCAATAATTCTATACCAGTCACAACAACATCGACAGTCATTTCACAAATGACTACCACCGATTCGCAACAAAATTGAAATTTGAGACCAGTTAAAATCAATTCGATTTCGATTTACAAAAATTAATTGACATTCTCATTTTACGCGCAGAACAAAATCCTTGAAATCCATATGCAATAAATTGTAAATAAGACTGATTTGTTGCCTCCCCCATTTTTCCATAATTTTTCACATCCGATATGAACCGTGTTTTTGCCTTTCATTTTCCCATCAGATATTCGTCAAAATTATCGATGACGTAAAAAATTACTTAAAATACGAAATTTTTATTTTAAAATCATGCCCATCAATCATGCTCTTCATTACCATATGAGCCATTTTTCTTCCCTTTTTGACTATAATTTTTTTATATATAAAATTATCCATTTATTTTGTTCAACAATTTTAAACATTTCCATCCATTAATCTACCTAATTTGTTTTAATGCAAACATCCAATTTTATTCCAATTTCTCCTTCGATTTCTACAAAAAAAAACCTATGCCTCATTGTTATCAATATATCCTTTATCGATATAAGAAAAAATTAACTTGAATCAAATGGAGAGAGGTATATATTATTATATTTTTGATTGTATAAAAACAAAACATGAAAAAAATATCAAGAAAAAGGGTTTAATTGAATCGATATAATTATTGATTAATTAAACATAAAATTGATTATTATTTGATGAGTTTAATACAAAAATACGTAAATTAATTAAATGAAATAATAAATTAAAAAAAATTATTTTTCAAATTAAATAAAAAATTCTGTTTTTTTTTCGGATTGCAATTTATTATAAACCAGATGGCATTACTTTCAAATTATTTTGTATGCTTTTCACCTGTCAAACAAAAACCAACTTGACAATAGTAACTCTCTCAATTTGGAAATTTGTTACCGTTATTTTTTACCATATGATATGGTTTATATCATGTCAAATCGATGTATAAATGTCTCAGAATGAACCGAATAAATCGAAAATCTCCAATAAAGCTGTTGAGATTTTGAATTTTTCAATTATTATCAATCAATGCACGATATCATCATCAGTGCCATTTTGCACCAATTTATATCTATTGTTTTTTTCATTGTTTGAACACCATTTCGTTATTTTCGTATGATTATCGCCCACCACCATAATTATCGTAATTAGCTTTCATAGACACTCATTCAAAGAAAAAAAATTACGCTTCGCCAAACAAATTGTAAATTTGATTGAATCATTGAAGAAGAAAAATTTTACTCAGTGATAAAATTATTATGAACCAAATTAGTAATATTAGTGGTAATAATAACAAGAACAAAAATGTGAGACAGCTTCGAAAAAAATCCAAGGACAATGATGTTCTCCAAGGTTATCTTCTAATACATTCGAACATTCAACAAGAACAATCATCGCCATTGGTCAATCTTCGAAAAAAACGTTGGTTCGTCTTCAATAAAGAAAATGGTAAACTCTATTATTATCGTACGAGAGAAGATCTTTTTCCATTGGGTGAGATCGATATAAATCAATCCTCATTTATATTGGCCAATCCAACTACTGGTGTTGATACATTTCGATTCGAAATACGATCAGGTCTGAAACAATTTATGCTCGAAGCGAATACTCCCACCGAAGGTTTCCATTGGGTCCGAATGTTACAACATTATCGTCAAAGTTACTTTCAACAATTAGCTGAACCATTAACTGATCGATCGGATAAATCATATTTTTCAGTTACCGTGAAAAGTGCTATAACGGACGAATCAGATGGAAGCAATTTCAACCAGAGCTGTGATATAAATGCTGTTGATTTAAATAGTCAAAACAAAGTTTTAAATGAACAAATAGTTAAGCCGAAACAAAAATTTCCGAATCTTTCAATTCAAAAACGTACTCAATCGTTACCACCCGCTGAACGTGAACAACAACTATCAGTGCCAATATCAAACAATAACCAAAATAATGACTATCGTCGACCATCTCGTCTATTTGGCGGAATGTTCAGCTCTAAACCAAATAAGCAGCTTGTTAACAATATTCATGATGATTCTTCCAAAGATACCGAAACAGATTGTCCACAATGTAAGCGATCAAATGGTAGCCTAATAGCATTACGGCATGATAAAATGGCTCTAGAAGATGAAGTAAAGACTAATCGTGAAGTAATCAAAATCTTACAAGAACAGTTGCGCATTTTTAATCAAAATGAAAAACCGTCAAATTGTTCAAATACGGATGATCCACGATGTGATGATATAATTGCATTGAAAATCAAATTAAACACAATGGCTAAAGAAAATGAAAAATTGCGACAAGAAAATAGCACATTATCGACCACAAAACAAGTGTTGGAAGAAATGCTTGAATCTCGTGATCGTTCACTAGTTTCATTAACACATGAAGTTTATGATTTGGAATGTAAAAATTCTCGAATGCAAACTCATGCCGAATTGGAACGAGAATTCATTCAGGATGAAGTTCCAAGAAAACTTAAACAAAAAATTGAACAGCTTGAGGTAGGTCAACAGGTATTCAAGATTGGTAGGGAAGTTAGATTTTGATGTTTAATTTTATCTCAGGATACAGCCATTGCATTCGAACAGCAAAATTATTTCCTCAACAAAGAAATCATCGAATTAAATGAAATTCGTAGAATTCTTGAAATCAAACACAAACAATCCGAGGCTAAATTGTGTGAAGTCGAAGCTAAATCATCGCAGATACAATCAAAATTATTGTCACTTTTGAAAGAAATCAATCATTGTATACAAGATGAAGAACGTTGTCAAAAAGAAGAATTTCATGGTATCGAATCATCATCATCAAATTCATTTGTCAATAATGAATCTGTTAAACAATTAGTTTCGAGATTGCTTGAGGAAAGTTCGTTAGACATTCCATTAAGTTGGAAACCAGGAAATCGATCAAGGGCTGGATGGTCAAATCAATCAACTTCAAATTCGATTTGTGGTACTGATTATGATGAATTGGGATTCTATCATCATGATAATGAAAGACCACGATGTTATGATTTTGTTCTCGATCCTGATAAAAGTGAGATAACATGGCGTTCAAAATGGGACCATTTTATGAGCAATTTGACTAATCATGGTGAAATTCCGATTGGTAATTTCGAGCTGAAACAAATGATTAGGCTCGGTGTGCCTCAGGATTATCGTTGTAAGATTTGGCGTTCACTGATACATCAACGTGTCAAAGATCTCAAAACTAAATTAGGTGATGATTATTATGAATCATTACTGCGCAATCGTTCGAAACTTGGTTCGCAAAATAAAGTTCTTGATCCATCGGCCAAACAAATTGAATTGGACTTATTACGCACATTGCCAAATAATCGTCATTTTGAAAACCTAGAATCCGATGGTATTGAAAGACTTCGTCGTGTGCTATTGGCATACAGCCTTCATAATCCATCTGTAGGCTATTGCCAAGGATTGAATCGGCTTGCAGCCGTTGCATTGCTCTTTATGCCCGAAGAGGATTCTTTCTGGTGTCTAGTTGCAATCGTGGAGACGATTATGCCTAAAGACTATTATGGCCGGAATTTGCTTGGTATGTTTCCAATTGTTATTTATTTATTATAATTTTTTTTTGTTGAACGATTAGGCGCCCATGTTGATCAATATGTATTACGAGATTTGATAACGGATAAATTGCCTCAATTATCACAACACATGGATCATCATCATATTGAAATATCATTGTTCGCTTGGTTTTTGACTATTTTTGTCGACAATGTACCGGTGTTCGTTTATTTACATATTTGGGATGTATTTCTGCATGAAGGCAGTAAAGTTTTGTTTCGATTTGCTTTGGCCATACTACGTTTGCATGAATCTGAATTACTACAGATGACTGATTCGGCATCAATGAATCAATTTCTTCGTACGTTAGATGAAAGACAATTCAATCTACAGCGGCTATCTGATATAGCGTTCCGAGAACTTAATCCGTTTCCATCTCGATTAGTACGATCGAAAAGAACTCATTATACATCGTTGGTTACCGATGAATTGAGAAAAATCGATGATTTTCGTCATACATTAAACAATGATCAATCAAAAAATGAACAATCACAATCTGAAAAATTAAAACCAAAAGAAAATTTACAACAATCATCATTCGATGATAACGAATCTGATTGAAATCAATGCAAACAAATTAACATATCTTTTTTTATTATCAACACTTATATTTGATATCAATGATTAAAAATATGGAAAAAATAAAATTACATTCATATAGTACAAAATTTTGAGATCAATTCATTAGCACGATTATGATTGCCTGAATTTCGATAAATCTGTGATAGATTGAATGCGATCTCAGGTGAGAGATCAAAACGGTTATCATGCACTTTAAGAGGTGTTTGAAGGGCTGCCTGATATAATTCAATAGCGTAAGGGATAAATCCAAGTTGATGAAATGTTCGAGCCAGATTGTAATAGGTTTCTTGACATTTTCCAATTTTGAGCATGTAATCATGAAGAAAGGCAATCATTTGACTAAACAATGAACATTTATCCAAAGTATGTTTCTGACAGATGAGATGCATATAAGCAAGAGCAACATGAAATGAATCATAACGATACGATGTTCGCATACGATAGATCATTAAATAGATGGCCAATGCATGTAGATAACGTCCTGATTCGAATGCAATATGACCATTTACTAATAGAATATTAACATTTTCCGGTGATTCTGACCAAAGTCGAATACAGAAACGTTTATGACGATAATCCTGATAAATACTGCTTAACATTGCACTGAATGCATACCATAATTTACCACTATTACGGAATTCTTTAATTAATAGTTTTCCCAACCAGAATGTATATCGACGAACTTTAGCATCAATACAAGTACGGAATGTAATCAATAAAATTGGTTGCATTAATTCATGGCTATATGAAGACATTAGACCAGAAAATGCCCAACGAACTGCTTCATCATGTTCATGGAGATAGTTTAGCAAAACAAATATGGATTTTTTCCAAAAATCAAAAAATTGTTCTTTATTCAGACGACCACCAATCAATTCGGTCCGTCCGCTAATAAGGGAACATTTTCTACGCAATGATCGTGCCGATTTCCTAAGACTGAATGATGTAGTTGATCGTGCAACTAATTCGGCCAAATCACGCCAATTTTCGATGAAATATAAATTGGAGCTTAATAATAATCGGCAATGTGATATAAATTCTGCCCATCTTTTACAAACAAACAAAAGATCACATCTATTCATCAATAGATTAATATCTACTTTTAGATGATCAAGATTGACCTTATCAAGTGCACGTTCTGGTATACCAATACGATTACACAAATCACTCAATTCATTAACAGCATCGTAATTATGTTGATCATAACGTATGGCATTACCATAAGCTTCGACTGCATCTTCATCGCGGCCAAGTTTTCTTAGACATAAACCATACCAATACCAATATTTTGATGAACGAAAATTTTTTACCAATTTAGCCGAATAAACATGAGCCTGTTCATATTCATTCGCATTCATTAAAGCGACAATTATCGGTCTGTAAACCATTTCTTGTGCAGTTTCATTTTCAATTTCAGAAAATTTATCATAAAATTTTTTTATTGCATCCATGTGGCGATGTTTTTCAAAGTATAAACAAGCGCAAATTAACTTTGATTGTAATACAATGTCATTGGTGTTGAAAAGATTTTCATCTAAATTATCGAAAATAAAGTCGCGACATTGTTCAACATTTTCAATGACATCAAGTTGTTCCGTTTTGATCAAATTATATTTGATAAATTTAGTGATTAATTTATCGATCTGACCATTTGTAAGTAACAAATCGAAATAACTGGCCAGATATAAACGAAATGAAACAAATTTATTCGAATCTTGCTCGATCGAATGTTGAACAATAATATTTTCTATGATGGCTAACGCTTCCGAAGGAGAATTCAATTGAAATAGCAACAAGTTAGCAATACGGAATGCAATCGAAATGATAATCTTGTAATCTTCCGGCTCTAAAATGGACATCAATTTCTCATAAGTTTTGTAAGCATTTTCATACTGTTTTAATTCTTCGAATATGTTTGATTTTTTAATATAATAGTTAAGAGTGCGTGGACTGAGTCGTACAGCTTTCGTATAGAATTTCAATGCAGATTTATACATCTTATTGAAATAAGCTAGTTCGGCCAATTCGGCCCATCGTTCACTATCGTTTTGATTGAATTCAATACCTAAAAGATAGAATTCAAGTGCCTTATTATAATTTCCTAATCGGCGATATATATCGCCCAATGCATCATATGGTTCTGGATTTAAAGGATTCATACGGATCACCTCGAACAACAAGCTAATAGCTTCGTCATTTTTTCCATGTGCAAATTTCATAAAAGCTTCTCCGATTGAAAAATTAATTATATCGTTTGAAGTTTTTCTAAATAATTTTTGCTTGGTTTCAATCGGATTAATACCATATGTTTTATAAATATTGCGCATATCTATCTCAATTGGTTCTTCAATTTCTTTCTGTTCTTCCAATGTTAACATATCGGTTGCACCGATTTCTTCTTGAAATGAAATTTTACGAACTTTTGACCGTGTTGATCCCGAAGATTGTTGACGCTTCGACGATGAACGTTTATTGTTGGCAGTATAATACATTTCATGATAATATTGTTGGGGATCGATTTCAATTTCATCGATTTCATATTGATCATCACACAATTCTTCGTTCATCTCCACACAACCATCGCGCATTTTCAGCAATAACTGTAAAGGATTCTCATTTTCTTCGTCCATTGTAATGAAACTTTATATTTTTTCGGTATTCAATTTCCTTAGAGTTGAAAATTTTTAAGAATTCAATTTACAATTTCGTTCGGAGATCACCAAGCATATTTGTAAAAACAATCGATACTATCGATTTTATAATTTTAATCGTGATTTTCAAATTTTGACAAAAGATTGATATAAAAAAATTGCAACGACATGAATCTTTGTATATAATTTATGATAGATTAATTACATATGCAAAATGTACCCGGTACAATTATCGAATGTTTACATAAATAGCCTAATCCTAAATAATCAGCCTTGATAAAAGTTGTTGATGTATGGCCGATTCATCAAACGCATTGAATATTTTATGCAATACTGAAAAAGATTGGATATAAACAAGCAAAAAATAAGCACAATAAACACATGTCCCCGTTTAACAATATGAGATAAGAATTTTCCAGTTTTCATAAATAACTTTTAAAAATTGGGAAATTTATCATTTTCATTTTTGTCGTTCGAAAAGAGTCGTCACATAACATTTGAACAAAATGTTGAAAACATTAAATCTGATCGATAAGTATGATGACCAATAACTTGATACAATTTTTTTAAAATATATTTTTTTTCTCTACAGCATCACGGAGCCATATCGATTATCGGTGGAAAATCAATATGAAATGTTCATTGATCAACGTTTTAAAGGTGACCATATCTTGGCGGGACAAATTACTGGCTTGTTCATCACAATAGCACTGTATTGGATTGTTGGTGCAGCCTATACATTCATCGATATTTATCAATGGCCAAAATTTATTTTAAAATATAAAATTCAAACGGATAAATCGCAGGTGAATGGCAAGGATTTGAACAGATTAGTGAAACAGGTGTTGATTAATCAAATATTGGGTGCCATAATGGGTTTTTCATTTCACTTTTTAAGAAGGAATAACATTCTTTTTCCACAACCATCCACACAAATACCAACAATCAGCCGATTTATTACCGAATGGATATCATTCATATTGATACGTGAAGTTTTGTTTTATTATACGCATCGATTATGTCATCATGGTAATCTCTATCGTCATATTCATAAACGCCACCATGAATGGCAAACACCGATTGCTCTTGCAGCTATTTATTGCCATCCAATTGAACATGCAATTGTCAATTTTTTTCCTGTCATTATTGGACCATTTCTAATGCGTTCACATATCCTTGTTGAAAATATTTGGTTATTATACACTGTCTTATTAACATTGAATGACCATTGTGGTTACCATTTTCCATGGTCATTATCACCAGTTTTTCATGATTTTCATCATCTCAAGTAAGTTTTTTTCAATGTATAACTTATCCTTTTTAAAATTGTAAATATTAATATTAAATTTTAATATAGATTCAATGTGAATTATGGAATTCTTGGCATATTAGATTGGCTGCATGGTACTGATAAAATTTTCCGCAAATCAAAATATTTTCAAAATCATCATATCTATTTTGGCTTAACACCGCCAAATTATTCAAAAATTGAATGATCGAATTAAATAATCTAAATTTTTCAATTTTGTCATGAATCAAGTTAAATAAGTCATCCATTTATTCACTTTTTTGTTTTTGACATCACGAAATAAAAAAAATAATTAATAAATAAATCAAAAAAATTTTAAAAAGTTGTATAAGAGAAAAAATTGATTTTCCTTAAATTGCGCAGCCAACAGGATTCGAACCTGTGCGGGAATATCCCAATGGATGGCTAACTTTTCAATTCTTAGCAATGTTTTCCATTCTTGGATGGTGAACATCATATTAATTTGGTGATCTTCATCAAATTGAAATTGAAATAATTCGAGTCCATCGCCTTAACCACTCGGCCATAGCTGCTCAGTTGCTGGAATAGTATGGTGGAAAACTTTTATCTCCGGGTGTTAAAGTACCCTAAAAGGGTACTAGAAAAATTCAATTTTTACTAAAATATTTTTTCCAAAAATCAGGAATGTCGATAAATTTTTTTGTTGATTGATTTTCATTCATTAATGATCATTATTTCATGTTAAATTTTTTCAATTCCCAATCGTAACAAAAGAAAAACATTGAAAAACATCTGATCATGAATTCTTGTAATTATGAAGTTGATGTAAATTAATCACAATAGATGACACTAGATTCGATAAACTATTTCGACATTTTCAGGAATGTTTTGACGATGTTACTGTTTATATTGGCAGGGTGTTTTATCCACGGATAAAAATTATAAACCAAATCAAACTTTTGATTAATATATTATAATCATTAGGATATATTAAAATGATTAAATCGTTAGCTCTCCTTTGTTACCATAATTCACCGTTTTCACTAGCATAACACTAAATCATCCATTCATTTAATTAATTGATGCAGAAAAAGAATTTTAAGTGAAAATATATAACAACAAAAAATGTCTTCCTCTCAACAAACGAATCAACAGAATAACAAACAAAAAGACGATAAAGAAGAATCCATAAACAATGCTGATTCAAATGCTGATCGAAAAATTGAAAGTCAACATAAAGAACAGATCCAACCATTAAAACTTGATGCTCAAGAGTTCTACGATATTCATGAAGATGATCTTGTTGATTTTGAAACTTCTGAAGAATTTCTTCTACATTTTTCTCGTATCGGACAAGTGCAATTTGTGAAAAAATTATTAAATCTTCGAAATGCCAATGAAATTGCCCTGAATATTGATTGTAAAGGTACGGTTAAAGCCAATTTCGGTTGGTCACCATTACATTTAGCCGCATATTTCGGTCATTATGAAGTGGTAGAAATTCTCTTAAAAAATGGTGCCGATGTTAATATACAGAACGAAGAAGGCGATACACCTTTGCATAAAGCAGCCTATACTGGTCGTGAAAATATAGTCATATTATTGCTTGCACATCATGCAAACGTTTTTATTTCTAATGGTGATTCTCTTCGACCATTTGAATTGTCAAAAACTGATTCAATACAAAAATTATTAACTGCAGCCGAAAAATTTGATATAAAACGTCGTGAAGAACGTTATCTTAGTGCAGCACGTTCCGGACAGATAACGATCATAAAAGAATTGCTTGAAGATACAAAAAATTGTATTAATATTAATTGTACGGATCCATCGGGCAATACTGCTCTACATTGTGCTGCTTATCGTGGACAGACCGAGGTGGTCATTTTTTTGCTCAAAAATGGTATCGACACTACGATCAAAAATAAACGCGGTCAATTGGCTTCCAATGTAGCGGCTACAATTTCGCTTAAACAATTGATACAGGAAGCACATCTATCAGTGATGACACCAAAAGTGGTTGCTTCATTGAAAAATAAATCTGTTGTACGTTTTGAAGGATGCCTTCTACGTAAAGGTCGATTTTTTGGTTGGCGACCAATATGGGCCATTCTTGAAAGAGGTGTATTTTCGTATTTTCAAAATCGAGCCGATTCAGTAACTGGAGTTCGACGAAAAGGTTATAAATATTTGGAAAATGCCATTACTGAAGTTGTACATGATAATGTTGGCAATAATAATAACAATAATCCATCAACTTCATGTTCATCATCTAATAATATTGTTGAACATAAATATCATCAGCCATCGTCACAAACATTATGTTTTGTTATTATATTCGGTGATCGTTCTAGAGCAATATTTGCACTGCCAAAAAATCAATCCGAACTTGATTTACAAAAATGGATTAACGCTATCAATGATCACATTTATTTTAGCACGAATTTTATCAAACAAGTATGTTTATTTAGGAATTTTTTAATGGTACAAATACTAAATGTAAAAAACCTTTAATACAGGGAACTCATATGGGTGATGATTCGGATGATGAAGAAGAGGCAACCAAACAATTGTTATCACCAATAGCTATTCAGGATATGATAGTGACAGCAAATGCACACCAAAAAATTCTCGAAAGACATATCAATGCATTACAGCAATTATTAAATGATGACACTCTATTCTTTTCTGGTATGTTTTGAGTGTGTTTTTATTTTTTATTTTTAAATCAAGTTATTCATAATATAGCTGAAATAAATCGTGATGATCAACTTGCGAATGATAGCTATCATTCATTGCAATCGAGTGATTCGATTTCTCGTTCGACAATACCTTCAATTAAATTTCATTTGAATTTGATTTTAGAATCATCAAAGAATGCTAATTCATCTTTAACACAATGTCTAGTATTGATATCGCATCAAAATCAAGTTCGTAAATCATTATTTTTTTTCTTATCAAAATTTATTTATTCTTTAAATTGAAATTTTATGTTTTCGCACAATACTGGATGTAGTCACGACAAACTTTAATACAACAAGAACAGGAAAAAGTTCGTGCATTGGAAGAAGCGTTACAATTGTTAGCCCGTGAACATCATGATCTAGAACGATCAGTTACGCGTTCAATACATAATTCTGATGTTAAACAGCAACAGCATTCCACTGCAGCATCATTGTCGATCCATGTTGATGCAAATAATTCCATTTTAGCTTCTGATAAATCTGCTCATAATTCTAATCAATCATTGAATCAAAGTCTTGTACGATCATTTGCATGTTTATCGCAAACATCGATGGCAACCGATATGGATGAATTTTTTGATGCTTTTGATGATGCATTTGATGATGAAGATTATCAACATCAACAAAATCACCATTCAAATTTAAATCTTGATCAAATTGATCTTTGTGAATCGTTAATAAATAATAATAGCAATAATAGTAATCAAATAATCAAAATGCATAACAATGATGATAATAATAATGATAATGAAAATGGATCATTAAATCGATTGAAAACATTAACAACATTCCATACTGCAAATGAAAATAATGAACAACCGGATGATCTTACAATCAACGATTCAATATCAACATTATCACCCGATGGTGATTTAGACAAAACTATCGGTTCGGATGATTTACCATCAAATTCATTGAGGTAGATGCCTTATTATTTTTATTATATTTGTTCTCTAAAAGATGACAATCAAATTACTTACGGAGAATTTAACGAATTATTATTTTGGTGAATTGCATACATTTTGATTCTTAGCAAAAATAATAATTTATTTCTTCATTTTACGACAATTTAATCATGCATCTGCAACCGTGATAAAATATTAGCAAAGAAAAATGTGTGTTTAAAAATACATTTTTTCCAGCTAGTCAAGCACAATGGGAAAAAAATAATATCGAATACTTCGCTGGTTCGTTAGTTTTTTTTAATATTTTGTCTTGTATACATTGAAGTTTTAGATTCTCGGTTTTTTATCACGGTTATTACGGTTATTTAGTATTTTGCATTTATTTTCGGTAAATTTATTATTATTATTGAGAGACAAATTCTTTCAATTCTCCTTTGTCATGTTTGATTTTGGAATGTTTTTAATATTCTGTATAGGATGTACAATAAGTTATGATATTCGAATACAATGCTAATATATGCATCGTTCGATAATTTTTTTTTCATTCAAAATTCGATTCGTGTTCGTGTTTGTGAATTCATAAAAAGTCTGTTTGAGAAAAAAAACGAATAAAAAAAAATAATTGAAACGAACACATAAAAAGATAGAGAGAGGGAGAGAGAAAGAGGGATAAAAGATAATATGGTAGAAATTCAATCACATGAACGGAAATGTACATTTTTGCATTTTGTGTATCTGTGTGTGTGTGTGTTTTGCCACTGCAAAATTGGATTCTGCCATTATAGAATTGAAATCTAATTTACTTATTTTTTTAAAAAAAAAGATGTTTATGAAGAAGGAATCGAGGTTGTTTTTTATTCGAACAAAGAATTGTACATTTCTAAATGAAAATATACGAAAAAAAAATTCAATTTCAAATCCGGATGGTACCATCCAAATCACATCCAAAAAATAAATATCCGTTCGTATGTTATGAATTGAATATTTGGATGTCAGTTTTTTCGACCTTATTTTTTCGTGCTTGTAGGTTAAATTCATTGAAGATGAAGTATTTTTCTTCTACTTTTAACCGAATGTTTGAAGATCACTCTTCAATGAATTTTGTTGACTGATTCAAATGAAGAAATGCGAATTCTTTGTCTTTGATTGTCAATTGGGTTGTTTGTTATAATTTAACGATTTTTTTCGTATGTTTCTGAATTAGCTTATTTTCTAATCTTATAAATTATGATAATGAAATACAATCGATTGACTTTTATTCGATAATTATTGCCAACCAATATGGAGATAGTGATGGGCAGCATTGAAAACAAGAAACCAAAAAGATTCAGAAAATTTCCATTTCATTTGAACATAATTTCCAATATATTTTGTTGTTTTTATTGAATGGGATTGAATTTTTTTTGTTCCGTGTCATTTTTGAATAAAAAACCATACTGAAAAATTCTGTTTTTTTTTCTCTGTTCCCTATGATTATTTTGTTCATGATTCATGTCATCAAATTTTATCATAACAATCTTCATGCTCATCATGATCAAAATGTCATATAAATAAACGATCCAGTATTAGTTATAGTTCTGTTTCACTAAAACACATATCAATATTATTTTTATAAATGCTAAATCCTAAATAATTTCTAAACCCGAAGCATCTTTTTTCAGTTTCAGTTTTGATTCATTCGATAAAATGATAACAATAATTGAAGTTTAGTAAAGAAAAAGAGACCATCTATTGATCGGATTTCTTAGAGATCATTTCTATCAATTTTTATGATTCTCATTTGGTTTTTCGATTAATCTTTTGGATATGGTTCAGTTGACATAATTTTATTCTGTTTGTTTTTTTATTATTATCATTATTTCATCATCTTAAATGATTGTGCTAAATGCTAATGGTAGAATTTCTATTCTATTTTCATTCTTGACGTTTGATTTTATTGGTCCGGCACACACGCACCACGGACGACAGATTTTTATGTAATTCTTATTTTTTTGCCGTTGATCATAACACATTTTATTCCAATGTGTCTCAATGTCTTTGTGTGTGTGTATGGTGCTGAATGTTAATGAGCCAAATAAACGTGAAGCTTATTATTATTAGATGTAGAAAAGCTAACAGAAGATTCGATTCTTTATGGTCGAAAGAATATTCTATTCCAATCATAGCTTAATAATGATAGTCAATGCATTAATGGTTATTATTATTATCGAAACAATATAGGAAATTTTTTGACAGAGGATTTAATGTTTTTTTTTCATCATCATCATCCACTATATCGACTTGTATGGTGACGTATTGACTGAATGAATATATGTTTTTTTCTTCATCATATTAAATAAACGGAAATGTTGTTGTTGTTTTTTATATTTTGGTTATTATTATCATTATTCTAGATATTCTATATTCTAAACCAGAATAATAATAATAATATAATGAATATAAGAGTCTTATCATCATTATCATTATTATAATGATGATGACTATAGTTATGTTGCTTTTCTTTCAACACCAATGTTTTTTTTACTATTTTATTTATTTTTTGTTTCATGGACGACTGTTTTGTTGGCTTGTTTGTTTTGGTTGTGAAACTATGAAAAATTTCGGGGTGTTTATTTGAAGTGAAAGATGATGATGATGAGCATTTGGTTCATGAATGATTTTTTTGAAAATCTATTTTTTTCTGGTTAATTTTGTTTTTTGTTTGTTTTTTTGTTGTTGTTCTTCGTCTTTTATTGCTTCGTTTATTTTCTTTCATTTTTTTATTTGAAAAATTATTCTCATTGTTTCCATTTTTTGTTGTTGTTGTTTCCGTTTGTCGATCCATTTGTCAGATTGTAAATGTTTGTATGTTTGTTTCAATGTTGTCATCATTCTGAATTTTTCATGTTGCAAAAATAATTTTTCGTAATTCATCATTCAATCATGTTTTGTTTTGTTTGTTATAACATCGTTCAGAAAAAATGACAAAAAGAAAAAAATTGTTTCTTCAATTTGTTATTTATGTGTTTGACCGAATTTTTTTTCCGTTTCTTGCTTCCGCAGTTTGCAAAATTATAGCTTTGTTTTTTCATTTCTTTCTCTCTCTTTGTAAATGATGATTACTGAAAAATTTTTCATTTCTTTCTGAAATAATTTTGTTTTGGAAATTATTGTTGGCTATTTACAGATCTTTTCAGTTTTCTTTGGTTATCCTATTTCTCTGGCCTCGCAGATTGTTTTCGGATAAACCATATAATATGGTCTATTTTATTCATTGAATCGATAAATCTATGATAAAAGAATTGCAATGTTTTCGGATCCGAACAAAACAAAACAACAACAAAAAAGAAATCAATTTGGAAAAGTCACACATTAAAAGAATTTTTTTCACTCTTTTTTTCTGCCTCTTTCTCTGTTTCTTTGTATTTGTTTTTTGATGAGCAAAAAATTAGTACAACCACAAATATAACCCGATCAAATTAGTGAAAAAAAAACAAAACAAAACAATTGAACTCATTTTCAATTGAATTTCTTTTGTATTTGTATATTGTTTGGAATTGTATATAAGGGCATTAGAGAATAACTTCTCTCTAAAACATTAAAGCATGGCGCCAGCCATATAATTCTATTTGGTTTTTGATTCCCATTTTTTTTCATTCTGAATCTATTATGTATTGGTTCAATTTATATGTTTATATAACGCGCACGTCGCATTAGGTCATCAATGCAAAAAACAAACGAAAGAGTGAGAAAAATAGTGAGAACTAAATGTTGTCCGCGTAGTTCAATTCCATGTTTATTATTATTATTTTTATCAATGGACACATAGTCACATGTGTTTGACTGAATATATGGTGATAACATTTTTTTCTCTTCTCGTTCATCGAAATGAGCCACTTCCAACTATAATTATCGTCTAGAATATAGAATATTTTCTAAGTGGTTAGGCTATGTGTTTTGATAAAAATATATACAGCAAATTTTACCATGAAATGAAGAAAAACATTATGAATCCTTGGACTCTAATACATTTCTCTTGTTCCACGTTTATTCCGATATATTTCAGTCTGCGTTTGAATCGAATCACGCGCTCCATAAACGTTATACACACACACATGCTAAAGCACTAATACACATTTTTCATTGATAAAGTAGCGTTTGTGTGACAACAGAATCGTCATCTACAGCGATACAGCAGCAAATATATAAAGTATAAAGTTAAAAAAGAGCAGCAACTGAATTCGGTTCCAGTTTTTTCTGTCTCTCTTATTTATCCTATGTATTTTGCACTGGATTTTAGCGTCTGTGTCGGTATTATCCAGATCCCGAATGTAATACAAAAAAACTGAGAGAAAATATTCTTGTTGTCATCATCAGATTTTTCTAATCTCATTCATTCAATGTTTGGTCATTCAATGATATTCATCATTTGTCGATCATTTTTTTCTCCCTGACATAATAATTTCAGCAATTTTATTGTCATAGTTTAAACATTTTATTATTTTGATCAAGGATAAATCGATTGAAAACCTACTTTTTTCCTTTTTTTCAATCTTGATCATTTGAATCATCATTCTGTTTCTTTCTCTTTTTATTTCATGATCATCAATTTTTTTTTCCTTGTTTCATCTTCATTCGATTCAAATAACCTCGCCAAAGTCTATAGCCGTGTCATTTTTTTTCTGTATATAAATATTCGAGCTTTATTGTGTTTGAATTTATCATTTGTTTCGACGATTTTGTTTCAAATTTATGCTGGATCTATCTTGTATCTCAATAGTTTTGTACTGTGATTGAATTTGTTATTTCTTTTATTTAAAAATCTCTGTAATATTCATGTGTGTGTGTGTGTGTTGATGACATTTATGATCGATTTGTTGGCCAGCCCTAATCATATTTATGCAACCAACGTTCTAGAAAAAAAAAGAAGATTCGCCCAAATAGTTTATCATCAGCTTAATAATTATTTGAAAAAGTTTCTTTCTTATAAACTAATTTCATAATCTTTAAACTTGACATTTTTACATGAAATTTTTTTGTTTTGGTAATCGATTATAATTCTACACTTTAAATGTTTTAATGATAAATTCGTAAAATGTTTATATGAAATTGATGTAAACAAACTTGGAAAAAAATCATCAAACAGGCTAAAAAATAATCGATAAAGCATTTAATTCATCATCAACAACAACGTTGATGATGAACAGTGAAAAGATTTCATTTCCAAGATATCATGGTTGATCCTGTTGTCGATGCCAGCTTGTTTTTCTTTTTGACATTATTGTTTTAAAATAGAACACAAAATTTAATGAAGATATCAATGAACAAAAATGATTGATTGATTGAAAATGAATCAAAATTTTGTGTGAATACTTTTCATATTTTTTAGTTTCAATAATTTTGTTTCGTTGAATTCACATTGTGTATGTTTGATAAATTATATCCGACGATCGACGTACATACCAGTGCACCACATTATATATTCTCACCAAATGTGCCATTCTTTGGAAAACATTAATTTTCATAAATTTGTGAAAAACGGGACGAAATAAAGAACAATTCATCTTGGAAAAAGCTATTTGTTTATGAACATTTTTTCCTATTTTATTTGAATCAAAAAAATTTTCCTTTCATTTTCTTCGATTTATATCAATCAATTTATTGACAACAACAACGACGACGACTACTAAAAACCAAACAAAAAAACAAAAAAACAAATATCCCCGGGCACGATCATAGTACCCGGCCATCCATAAAAAATCATTCAAAACGACGCATACGTTGATACATTTGACCGCCACCCTTTTAACACCACCATTGATTATTATATTCATACTATTCATCGTATTAGTGTTGATTGCGATTGAAACGACAAATTCGTTTGCAGCGAAAAAAGCTGCAGCTGCCGCCGCAAGGCGACGGCGACAAAATCGTCATAATAGTTATAGCAGTGATAGTAGTGATAACGGACCAGATCCGGTTTGAATATTATTATCAATAATAATAATAATAATTTTAATCAACTAAAAATAGTGTTAAATCTCAAGCATAATATTTTTCTTTTAAATACACAAATTGAACAGTTGACAACAAAAAACCATATAGCAGCGATTGAATAATTTCGATTGATTACAAATAACCGTTTTTTCCTCCTTTTTTTTCTTTATTTTGATTTTACCATTAACGATCGACCAAGGAAAAAAGTCTGACATTTAAAGAAACAAACTTGAAGTTTTATGAATGTTATTGAACAAAAAAAACCACATATCATCATCGTATTACTATAATATCAAATTATCATAATCAAACAAACAATAAAAAAAGATATATATGAACTATACATTGACACAATAAAAAAAATCAAATTTTTTTTCTTTGCATATTTTACCATGTTAATAATTTCATTTTTTCACTGATCAAAATCATTTATTATCATTATTTGTTGTTCTGATGACTATCAAATCTCTAACAGCAAAATTATGGAAAAATCTAGCCTTATTTTACACACCCTTAATAATAATACTAAAAATACGTCTGAAATGGACGTCAACAATGTTGAACCTATTGATTCTACATTGTTTTCAATGTATAATAATGACAATAATTACCATAATGATGATGATAATTTAGTCAAATTTACTGCAAATAGGTTTGTCATCTTAATTGATTATTGTTATCTCTCTTAAAAAAATCTTCAATTTTTTCAAATTAATTAATTTTTTATTGGTTTTTTCCTTTTTTCTCTTCAAAAAAAAATAACTAATATAGCAAACATCGAGATCGTTTACCAGCGCCAATGGTGCCTAGAGATGAAGTTGGCCTTTGGAGCATTCTAAAGCATTGTATCGGAAAAGAATTATCAAAAATAACATTCCCAGTGATATTCAATGAGCCTCTTAGTTTCTTACAACGTATGACCGAACTATTCCATTATACACATTATCTTAACATAGCTGATCAATGTGATGATATTGTTGAACGCATGGAGGTATGTTCAATCTATTTTTTTTCATTATTGTCCCAATGAATAGTATTTGCTTGAAATTGGTGCAATCTTAATCTTCAATAAAAATAATTCAATTTATTATATCTTTTCTCATTATATTTTTGTATATTTTTTTTCTACCGACTTGTGATTAATCTTTCATACTCATCATTATATTATCATTGTATTGTTATTTAATTAATTACCCGATTTTGTTTTTCATCATGAAGAACATCTGTGCGTACATTGTTTCAGCTTATTCATCAAATTGGCTTCGTCTAAACAAACCTTTCAATCCGTTATTGGGTGAAACGTTTGAATATGAAATAGAATCATCACAAACAAAAATTGTTTGTGAACAAGTTTCACATCATCCTCCAATCAGTGCCTGGCATGCTGAATCACCACATTTCATATTACGTGGAACTAGTGCACCAAAATTACGATTCTGGGGTAAATCAATTGAAGTGAAACCTGAAGGAACGGCAACACTTGAGCTTAAATCTCGTGGCGAAATCTACACCTGGAAATCGGTCAATTGTTGTGTACATAATATCATTGTCGGAAAAATTTGGTTCGAACAGGTGCGTTTGATAGAATTTATTCGGATATTTGATGATGATGATTAATCGAAATAAAGCGACGATGTTTTTCAATTTATTTCATCGTAAATTGATTTTTCATGTAATCCACATGAGCAAAATCATGCATTTTTTTCTATTATTTTAATAATTCATTTTTTTAAAATTTCAAAATCAAATTCTTGATTTCTGTTCTTTATCTTTGATTCATTATTACAAATAGTATGGTACGGTAGAAGTTACAAATCACATGAATCGATTCAAATTGTTTATAAATTTCAAACCGGCCGGTTGGTTTGGTTATGATCTAAATCGATTGGATGGCTATATACATGATTCAGAAAAAGAAAAACTACGTTTTGTTTATGGAAAATGGAATGATTATCTTAAATCGGCTAGCATCGAAGATTATGAAGAATATCTAAAAGCTAATAATAATAGATTTCGTGCACCAGATAAACCAACCGATATCGGTGATAAAGGTGGTGAACATCTAAATGATCATCATTCATCTAATCGTAGTAAAATGCTGTCCAAATTGAATTCATTTACCAAACAATTGACAGGATCATTAGATCTTGGTGCAGGAGGTAACAATGATAATCAACAGCAAATAAATGATAGTAGTGATCTTCCACCTGAACCTATCGAAAGTGATATTCCTAAAAGTGATTCATCACATTCATTGGATATAAATAATTCTCGAATATTATGGAAAGCTGAACCAAGACCCGAACATTCATCACAATATTATAATTTCAATTGGTTTACATTCGGTTTAAATGAATTGCCTGAGGATGATAATGAAAGACAAGAATTATTAAAACGATTACCGCCAACTGATTCACGTTTAAGGCCTGATATAAGAAAATTAGAAGAAGGAGATCTGGGTAATGTATTTCTCATTTATTCTTCATGTTCAAATCTTTATTTTATATTATATTAGACGAGAAAAAAGATAAGAGGCAAATATAATAGATTTTGGACATTCATTCATGTTTTTGTTTGTTTGTTAGTTTTGTCTTGTTTAGTTGTCAATAAATAGCTTGAAGCTAAAAACAAACAAACAAAAATGATTCAATGATAGTATGATACATTAGCATTTCTTACTGAATCTGATAAATGATGATCCATTTTTGACAGAATAGATATAAGTAAATTCTACATTTCTATTTTGCTGATTCTTTAATATTAACCTTGGCCAATATGAAAAAATAAAAACTTTTTATAACTTTTTTGAATTATCATTAATTATATTTTCTTGTTTTTTTTTGTTTCATAAAAAAAATCAAACAACTAATTCTTAATGTACAACAGATGTAGCAGCTGCTGAAAAGAATCGATTGGAAGAAAAACAACGTGAAGCAAGACGATTACGAAAAAAAGGCAAAATCAAAGAATTTCAACCATTGTAAGTTGAATTTTTTTTTAACTATTGCTGTATATTTGTATTTGCGTGTGTGGTAAGGTCCAATGTTATTTCGTATATTTATTTATTTTTTATTCTTTTTTTGAGTTACGAAATGGAATTCGAGATTCCTGAAAAAAACTGAATTTTTGAATGTTTGATTGTAGAGACAAAATTTCTTGCACGCAATTGTTTAGTTTTTTGTTAATTTCTTGTTTACGTTTTTGTTGTCGTTGTTGATAACTTTACTTTTTTGTTTTTCCACCACCACAAACACAACTTCATTTTTCATTTAGTTTATATATGTTATTGTTACTACCGTTATACAATTATACTAATTGCTTTTGATCTACTTTTTTGTTCCTTTAACCATTTTCAACAATATCATCTTGTCAAAATAACTTGATGAAATGTTGTTGACAATCCAAACCTTAAAAAACAACTTGATTCATTTGTATTATGATACTTCGTATAATAATAATAATAATAATGATTACAACGACGATGACGACGGTACCCGTATTCATTCAATCATCATGAAAAAAATCCTTTCCAAAATGTCATAAGGTGGTTTCGGCCTGAATTAAATCAGTATACTGGCCAAGAAGATTGGATGTTCACAAATGAATATTGGACTAAACGTGATTGGTCTAGATGTCCGGATATTTTTTGAAAATCAAATTAAATTATAAGTTTTTTCAAGGAAAATGATGGCTATAAAGGTAAACTTTAATTCTCTCTTAAAAATTGAATTCAACGTTTTCATGTGTAATGAGGCTTTTTTTTCTTTTCTTTTTACTGAATAAACCAATTCTATGTAATTTTTTTCGAATCTATTTATCTCGCTAAATAAATGAATGTTTATCAAAGAAAAAAACAACAACCAAAATATGTTTAGCATATTTCACATTAATCATTATAAACATTAAATTGAACATTTGATTCTTGATATCAAATTACCAAAGAACATATTAGTAATATGATGATGATGATAATAGATTTATCAAGCATTTACACCCTTATATTATTTTATGATTTTTTCCTCATTTGTTTCGCTCATTGATTGAATTTTTTTCTTTTGGTTTGTTTGAATTTTTTTTTATCTTGACAATTTGCATAGAAAAAAAACGTTTTTCCTGAATTTATTATTTAAAAGTTTTTTAAATTATAAAAAATTAATTTTTTTTCTTTGTTTTTATATTCTAGCATTTTTTTTCGTTACTAGATTCTGACCATAATAATTAACAAGGAATTTTGTTTTTCATCATCACAAAAAATACACATCATCAGATAAAACGGCACGATATATGGTTAATCCAGTGGAATAACATTGTGGCCACCGGAGAGAGAACACGAAAAAATACGCAATCAACTAAATTCATCATGACAAATGCTCAAATATTTTTCACTTAGTGTTTCATAATCATTTTTTTCCTTATAATAAACGAAATAAATTCATATTATGCCATATAGAATCAACGAATAAATAAAAAGGTGTTTTAAGATGATGATGATGATTGTGAAAGTGTGATAACGACACACATGACACATTTTTTTTGTGTATATTGTAAGAAAGCGTGAAAAAATGTATCAATTTTTGAAATGAAAAATAATAACAAAAAAAGTGAAAGAAACATCTCAATTCAGATCTATTGGAATTTTTGGGTTTTTCGCTTGAATGGATTCAAGTATATTTCTAAACTATATATTTGATCTACAACTTCAAACTTCGATTATATGACGTGTGAAGAAAACTTTTTTGTTGTTGTTGTTGTTGTTGGTTTTGTTGTAAAATTGTTTCGTCTTATTCTTCTTACAAGTTCTTCTCGAATATAATAATGTAATACCAGATACATGAAACTGACGTCCAATCGAATGAAGAGAGACTCTCATATAAATCGAATCATCCTATCAATCAATAAAATCGATACATATAAAGAAATGAAAAGCATCTTTTCTTCAAATATCTTATTGTACAAACACACACACACGAACACAAGAATCTTGAATTTTATAATAACATAACATTGCCATTTCTGTTTCACCATGAAACAGCAGAAAATTCAACTTTTACATTGTAAATGATAAAAATAAGAAATAATCGAATTCAATTGAACGATATAGTGCGTTAGAATGAAGAATATATTATTATTCATGTCAAATAGCAAAAAAAATTCCACACAACAAAACTTTTTGACGATGATGATGATGTAGTATTTATTTAATCATGGCCACTTATGATTTTTTATCATCATCATGATGATTAGTTGGTGTGAACATGATTGGCAATTATGAAGAAATCATTTGAAAATTATTATCATCACGTTGAGTTTTTTCTTTTTAATTAAATTAAATTTTTCTTTTTTCATCCAGACTATATTAAAATAAAATGGTGACAAGGCTTGATGGATAATCTTTATCATGTTTTCTTGTTATAATTTTATTGCTATAGTTATTTGTATTATAATTTCTTTTTGTTGTTGTTGTTGTCGTTGCTGTTGTTGTCATATCAAATTGAAAATCAAAATTTATCCATAATAAAAACAAAAATTGATGCTTTCTATTCCTACAACAACAACAACAGCCTGAAATTTGAAATGAAAAAAAACCAGATTCAAAGAATCATCATCATCATTGGTTATCTGATACATTGATTCCAACATTTTTACATTGGTCTTTCCGTTTTCTTGTTGTTGTTGTTACTGTTATTGCTGTGTATAATGTTGTCAACGACAACAATGTTTTTGAAATAATGATAACAATAATGGAGACAGGAAAGGAAAGAAAAGAATGAGAATTTTTTTATCATTGCAAACAATCGATTCGATTCAATTCATCTTAATTTTCGTTTTCAATTTTCCGACATTCAGTTTTGGCTATATGTTGTTCTGACCTCTTCTTACATTGATTTCACTTCTGTTCCATTGTATGATATTATTATATATGATTTTTTTTCATTACTCACAAATAATTAAAATTTCATTTCAAGTTTTTTTCTTCTTCATCAATACTCTCCACTTATTTAGATGGCCTGTTTTCGTTTCAAGAATTGTCGAATTGTTCTTTTCTATTTCTAAACAAACAAACAAACAAAAATTGTCAGAAAAATACCATATTGTTTGGTTTTGTTTTCATTTCATGAATCGATATTGTCAAAAACACATTCTTCACCATGCAAACGCACACCGTGGTACGATAGTAGTTTTTATAAAATGACTTCTTCTATACCAGAATCAGAATCAAAGCAGCTATTTTTTTTTCTTTTTCTTTTTTTCGATAAAAATTCTCGTCAGAATTATTTGTTTGCTTCATTTTTTATTTTTTTCTTAATGAATAAAAATCAAACTAATTTTAGAAAAAAATATAATAGCATATGTTATGTTATGATCGATGCTTGTTATCTTAATCAATCAATCAATCTTTCGACATTTTCAAATGTCTTTAGTTTCATATCCTATCCATCAATCATCATCATTATCGATTCATTATAAAATTTGACTTAAGTATCCATCAATATGTGCACATTGATGATAATTGATTGATTTTTTTGTTGGTAAACATGTCAATTATTTTTTCTTCTTTTTTGTTGTTGTTGTTGTTACACTTGAATTGATATTCTCATTATTTTCATGTATTATGTATTCTGTAATTGACATAACAAGTATTTTTAATCATCCTCTTTAATCCTTTTGGAAAAACATCAAATTTTTTTTTGACTTTGGATTTCGTATTAATTTAAAATGTTTTTGTTGTTGTCGTTGTCGCTGTTAATATGTCATGTGTTTTCGGATGCATTTAGAGTAAGAGGAAATTGTCATGTTTTTTTGTTTAACATAAAAATAGCAAAGTTTTCACTTTTTTCATGTTTTCAAAAAAAGGAATTTCACAACCGGATTTTTGTTATTCAATCAATCAATCTATCTGGGAATCAAAAATGAAATCAGTTTCAACATTCAATACCAAAGGACCACCGATTTTATTTTGATTTAAAATAGTCTTGTTTTTCACCTTCAATTCATTTCAAATCTCCTCTAATGAAGCTGATGCCTCTTTTTAGAAACAATATCTTGTTGTTCCATTTTTTATAATTGCCTTCAAACAGATTTATTATATTCTCTTTTTTAATGCCTGATTCTGTTTCTGTTCTATAGGAAATTTGATAATAATAATTGTACATATAACAAGCATTTTTTAAAACCATTGCTGTTGGCAGGCATACAGTTGAACAGCAATTAGATTACTTTTTGATGAGACAAACTAAAAATATACATGTGAAAAAAAAAATGAAATAAAAACAAAACAAAAGAGAAAAAAAAAACTCGAAAAGTTTTGATATTTTTATTATTATACATTATTATTATCATTATTATTAGTGTTTGTATAAGAGGCCAATCATTATTATTTCCATCATTAAGAATTGAATTTTTTTTGCCAATTTCATTTTATTCTTTGATTTTCATCTTTTACTCTTCTCTCATTCTTTCGAATTCTAGCAATCATGGAATTCTGGTTCGGATTAAATAATGATACAGAAATGAGAGAAAAATATTTTAAAAAAATTTTCATGTACAGTTTTTTTCCGCCCATTTTAAAATTCAGATTCTTCTCTTTTTCAGTCACAGATTTATGTCAAACAAAACGACAATCATTATGGTCAATAGAATACACACACACAATTCAATTTACTTAGCTTTCATATATAATCATATCATCATCATAAAATGCTAAACGAATATATGTAATGTTCTGAAAAAATCAAATACACACAACACACATATACACAAATACCACGAGAATTAAATAAAATCATTTTCATTTTCATTTACATTCTTTTTTCCACTGGATTTTCATCACCACCATCATCATCATTATCGTCATTCCAAGGCCCTGTATCCAACCGAAATGGAGCGAAAAAAATGCGATTATTATTATTATTATATACAGTTTTTTTCCATTATAAGATTTGATAATTATCATTTTCATCATTCGTGGATGATTATAATCGTTTTTTTCGTTCTCTTTTTTCCTATTTTGCTTTCATTTTTTTATTTTCAATAGATTGAGAAAATAGAAAAATCAACGGAATAATCAACGGGTTCTCTGTTTTTTTTCAATTTGTTTTGGTACCGTTATATGACGATGATGATAATAATTATTATCATTATTTTGTAACATTAACATTTTTACCACTGTACAATTGTTTCGACGTCCATTTTCAATAATTTTCATTTTGATCAATTTTGTTGTACTTGCCGGTTAAAATGGCTATATCTACTATATATATCCGTTTGATTTGTTTTCTCAACTCTATTATTTCATATGGACATTTACGACGGATGTGAATAAATTCAATTCTGTTTTTTTGGATCTGATAATAATGATGATGATTATGATTGAAAACAAACGGAAATTTCAATCTATTATTATTGTATCGACCTCATTTCAATCTGCACACATCTTCAATGTTGATGATGATAAAAATCGGATTGGAAGAATATAGGCGAAAAAAAATCAATCGTTCTTCAATTGGTATCGTCTTTTATCTATAGTTTTTTATCATTATCTAATACAATATTTTTTCTTTTTTGATGTTATTGTTGGGTCGTGATGGTCATGATGGTTTCATTGTTAAACCACATTTTTTCAGAATCAATTAGACTTTTGGACAATCGTTTGGTTCCTTCTTGAAAAATTCACAAAGAAAATGAATGGAATGGATAATAATAATCATAAAGTGTTGGCAAAAATATTTTCTCCTCCTACTACACAAGAGAAGGAAAATGTTTTTTCTTTTTTGATCCGCCTTTGATTTTGGTGGTTATTTTATTTTATTCTTTTTTTTTGATAGTTCAATATCATCGACTGTCGAAATGTATTCTTTATATTCCGAAATCAACAACATTTTACGATGGATGTTTTTTTTTGGTGGCTTAGAATAAATGATTTATCATTTTTTATTTTTCGTATTTGAATCACATCTATCATTAATTTCAATGTTTTCGATGCCACATTTTTATATTCATTTCAAATTTCCAATATGCAATTTTTTTATAGAGATTTTTCTCTGAACAATAACGATACACACAGTTGATTTGCATATAATTCCTAATTCGATTTTTATGTTGTTGACAGGTAGAATATTCCTAATTTCTTTTTTATGGTTTCTGCTGTTGTCATTGAATAACGATATGATAATTTGTCTCAATACGAACGTCGTTAATCAAAACCATCAAAATTATCAAATGCTTGATCCATGATATTGTAATATTAATAATTATAATTAAACGATTAAACTGTAGCTATTTTTGATAAAATTTTCATTAATACTTTTCATTAATTTGGCTAAATCTAACATTGTCATCTCACATCAGTCATATATCGGACCTTTTCCAAACTGTTCATTGTTTGTGAGTTTTATATTCCAGAGAAAACAAAAAATCAAATATGAGATGAATCCATATAACGCCTGTTATTATAACGACAGAAAAAAACAACAAATAGGAAACGATCGATCGATACCAGCCGAAATTTCTATCCCTTTTTTTCGGGTTCGAAATATTCGCTTGATTCTCATTTTCTTACAAATAAAAAGAAAAAAACAGCAAGATTCATGATGTTCGTTTTAGCTGAATCAATTTTTTTCACCATTCATCTTCGTCCTTTCACTAGTATCATCATCATTGTGTTGTTCTGGTTTAGTTTTGCGATGATGATGAAATCAATAAAAAAATATCATTCGTTCATAGTTCTTTTAAACTACGATGCAAAAAAAATCTACCAGAAATGAATGAATGAATAACTAAAGAAAAAACCCAAAATGTGCTATCCAATGGATCCATAATATGGATTTGGTTGGTCGTTTTTTTTTCGTTTCTGCTTTTCGTATGTTCAGGAAAGGGAAAAAATTTATTCCAGAAAAAAACTGCGAAGGCTTTTTTTGTTTTTATTCACACCCATCTATAGAGAAAACAAAAAAATTGTTGTTGCCTGTTTTCGACACATTTTATTTACGTCTTTTATTTCTATTTTTTTCATTTTAAATTTTTTTTTTTCATTTTTTTTGCTTTGTTTCCGTTGATATCATAATACTTTTTTTTTCTTCATTGAATTAGGTTGGATTTTTTTATATAACAAAGATTAATCTCTCCTGTGTTTTTTTAAAGCGTGCGTGCGTATGTGTCGAGAACTATCAAATGGATATTCTTGTCTAAATTTTCAAAAAAAAAATTATTCTACTACAGTGGTACCTCGGTTAACGAACACCTCGGTTAACGAATTTTTCGGTTAACGACGATGGGTCAGGAGAAATGGATTTTTCAGTGATCATTGCTTGGTTAGTGAATTTGGATTTTTCAGTGATCATTGCTTGGCTAGTGAATTTGGATTTTTCAGTGATCATTGCTTGGCTAGTGAATTTGGATTTTTTAGTGATGATCTTCAAACAAATGAATTTGGATTCTTTAGTGACCATCGTTAGACAATCAAAAACATATTGCAACTCTTTTTTGAGAAAAAAAAGGTAAAGAATTATGACAGTGAAGCAAACTTTTTAAGGGAAGTGGGACATTTTTCATTTTTATCATCGATAAGTGATGATTTCCGTTATCAGATGCAGTCTATGGATTAGCGTAGATAAGAACGAATTCAAAAATAATCAGTTTATTATGATTACATGGCTTTTTTCGAGAATTTAAGGTGATAATAGGAAATCAAGGTCTGAGGTCGGATCAATTTTATCCGCTCTCCATTGAAACCTATGGAAAATCGTACCTCGGTTAACGAACATTTCGGTTAACGACGGTTTTTCAGGTCCCGATCATCGTCGTTAACCGAGGTACCACTGTACTTTATTCTAGTGCTTGTCGAATCGTATCTTGAGCTCATTTGAAAATCCAAAACAAAAAAAAAGAATAGTGAAATCCCTAGACGAATTATTATTATTTTTTGGGTTCAATGTTGCAATGATTATGCTCTTTTTTTTTTGTTTTTTTATTCATGATCTTAAACTATGGCCATGATAAGCCTGAAAAATTATTTCAAAAAAAAAAGAAATTCAATTTAGAACGAAAAAAAAAATTTCAATTTTTTTCCTTTCTTTCAAAAAGTATTATTTTTATTTGTATAATTTTTAATATTTTTTTTTTTCGTTCGTCCTTCAAGTTTTTTTTTACATCCGCGTCCTTAAAAAACATCATTTATCGATTGGTATAAACCATCATTAAAACAATAGTAATTCATTCAATTCTATGATTCGTTTAGCTTAATCATATTGATTACATTTTTTGGGATAAAAATTGATGATGACGAACATATTAACAAAAAAAAAAACGATTCAATCTTGTTATAAGTAAACAACATCATATCAGAAAAAAATGGAACATTCACAAAAGAAAAATCATAATAGCTTGAAATAATAAAAACCGATCCAATCGAAATTATGATTACTTAAACTAAATATTGCAAATGAAGCTTAAAGTTTTAAAATTTTAAAATTTTGTTTTTTGTTAAAAAAAACAACCGAAAGTTTTATCGTTTCTGGTGGTTGATTTGATTTTGATTTGAGAATTTAGAATTCTTTTTCTTCCCCTCTATTTTCACCCTCAAGACCCAAAACATTCGAACTTTTCTCTCAAGGCATCTTTTTCATTTTCATTCATTCTGTTTTGCTAAGATTTTTTTTTGTTTTGTTCAATTTTTTTCCTATTCCTTTCACTACACTTTTTTCGTCTAATCTCTATAATTCTACATGAAGAGAATGAATGTTGAAACAATTGAAAGAATTGATCATTATGGCTAATTTGTTCAATCGCTCAGTATTTGTTTTTTTTATCGAAAAATTTCAAACAAAAAGTTTCAATTCTCATAAGAATATTTTTGAAATAGGATTTGTAACTTTTTTCTTTTCGCTCAATTCAAAAAAAAAATTGTTCAAATCTCCCTCGATCGCCTTTTTCTTATCTATACAAGTCATTCGTAAAATTATTTGGAAATTCATCCAATTCATTGAATTTTCTACATTCTAAATTCCGTTTATCTTTTGCATTTTGTTTTTGATAAAAGTTTTTATTCATTTTGATTTTTCAATGTAGATAATATTTGAACGAAAATTTTGAAAATTCTTCCCATTTAGAAATAAATAAAGAAAAATCTGATTGATTGATATAAAATTAATCGTATTTTGTGCTGTAGCATACACACATAATAATAGGGACAAAAATAATTGTAATTACCGATCATAGAAATGGTAAATGAAAAAAACAAGAAAAAATGGGAAATTTTTTTCGGTGACAAATCGTTTTTCTTTGTGGCCAATATAGAGAAAGAGTAAAAGAGAAAAAGTTTCTGACAAATCCAGGAACGATAGGACAAACTTTCATTTTGGCTGTTTTGCCACTTTTATACACGATTCGATATTTGATTTGACGATCGAAAAATTGCTTGTTATCGTTACATTTTTGTTGCTGTCAATTTATTATAAATAAAAATGTTTGGATTTTTTTCGCTTGAAACATCTGCTGCAAAAAAACGTAAAATAAATAATAAAATTTGACAAAAAAAAAAAAAATAGAGATAAATAAACAAACCTTATTATTGGATTCGGAAATAGTCATGTCAATTCCGATGTCTTTGTTTGTGTGTGTTCATTCACATATAATTTTTGTTCAACAATAAAAAAAAGTGATTCGAAAATTTTTTCAAATTAAAAAAAATAAAAAATTTTCCATTGTGTCGCCATCTTTAGTTCATGTTTGTATTAGATTTTAAGAGGCTGTGAGCTTGAGTTAGGTTAGGTTGTGAAGTTGTGAGGTTGTGAGATTGAAAATTAAACGAAACGTTAAAAAATCGATCAAAATCTTAGTTTGAAAATAATGAATAGAAAATCAAGTGTTTTTGTTACGATTATGTTTTATGATTGCATTAGCTTTTGACTACAATTTAAAAATGGATAATCTAATTTTAAATCTATTATGATAATAAATCATTGACATTTTATTTTCTATTTCCAAATTGGTGTTCTTGCATGAAAATGAATGCCAATGAATGCCAATGTTATAACTGACAATAGTTAATGATCATCACTTATATTTAAAATTCATCGATCATTCCAAAAAAAGGAATGAATCTTAAATTGAACAAACAATTGAAATGATTCATAGTAATCTACTATCGCAATTTGCATATTCAGTCATTCAATTAAAACATTCGACTTACCTGTGAACAATCCTATTGGATTAGGATAAATATTTAACAAACTAAATAGATTTGGATTTTCAACTGGTGGTTTTTAATAATTCGAATCATTTCAGATTTGGAATCTGTTTTTGATCAACAACGTTTGGTGGCGCATTAATCTACATCCTTACCGATAGACACGGATGGATAGGATGGACAGACAGCCACACACACACACAAACACCAAAATATATGTGTTTGTATGCCCCCGGTTGGTGATAGCTCTCCCGGTTATTTCATTCATCTCTGTAATTTTAGAATGAATGACCATCCCCATTTAGAGTCGATCGCAAAAACAAAAATCCCAAAGTTAACCCCCTTTATCTGCCGCTCGGTGGCGTTAGTGGCAATTGGTTGGTTAAATTCATGGTGGTGGCTGGCTGTCTTACAGGCAGCTGCCATTCGGCGCGGTGTTGATCGTTGTCCTCCGCTGGCTCACCACATTCGCTCCGTGTGTGTATTAGTGTGTGTGTGTGTTGTATGTGAGCAGAAATTCTCCCACGTTCACCAGTGGCGGCCATATTGATGTTTTGTTTGCCTTATAATTTGGCTCCTCAATAATTGTCCCTTTCGTTTGATGCCCAACATTCACCTGTTCATACATACTATATTGGATAAGTGTTCCAAAAAAACTTTTGATGTTATTTTAAGTGATGAGTGACAGCGACGATAATAATAGTGCTGATAATAGTGATCAGCAATATACGGTTATTGATCAATCATATGGTCAAGACAATGATGACCACGATAGTAATTCGAAACATCATCGAAGAAGTGAGTACCATTCGATACCCACTTTTTCGATGAGATTCAGATCCTATAATTTCATAATTCTTTTGTACAGGTCGACGACGAGAATCTTCGAAAATGAAAAAACACGAAACTATTAATTTAGGTGATGATTCGGATGATGATGGGGATGGTAATTCTATTCCTGGTAATTCATCAGCCGGTCGTTATGAAGAGGATGAAGATTATCACGAACCTGGATCATCATCAAAAAAGAAACGTACTAGCAGTAGTACAACTCGTAATATGGCTTCCAGTAGTAACAGTGGCCACAGTGACAATCGAAAAAAATCAAAAAAATCCAAATCATCATCATCATCATCATCATCGTCATCAAAACATCAGATGCAAGATTCAGATACTGAACAATCAATGGCTGTTGAAGATTGTGGTTCGACAGCAACAACTAGCCATGATGATCAACAATCGAACGGGCAACGATTGCCACCATTGAAAATTAAACTATTACCACCGCGAGAAAAATCTAAACGATCTTCAAAACGAAATAACCGAGATAACGATGATTCAATTCACTCAGCCAACGATGATGATGATTTTCAAATGGATAGCCACCATTCGACTAGTAACACTAGAAAAAGTTCTTCGAAAAGTTCTGTTCCTGATCCGGAATCATCTACAACACCAAATATACCAACACGCCGTTCAGAACGAATATTTGTTTCGAATGCCAAAAAAGGGGATACCATCCAAGACAATGCCGGAGAAACAGGTGATGGTGGTGATAGCGGTGCTGGTGATGAATTGGAACCTGATTTCAAAATTATTCATAAAGATGTTTGCAATTCTTGTCGACAAAGTGGTGAGCTAATTCTTTGCGATTATTGTCCACGCGCTTATCATAAAGTTTGTCTCGACGATGATATTGGTGCAAATGATGAGCTGCCTGATGATTGGTGCTGTCCACATTGTCAAACTCACGGAAAACCGACACCTAAAGAATTGAAACAGCAAGTTGCCGCTATTGTGGCCAAAAAGAAGAAAAAACAAATGTCAGCTGCTGCCAAAAGTCAGCAATCAACACCACAACAACCATCAACATACGCAACAAAAGCGGTCAGTTCCAGTTCCAAAGAAAAAGAAATCGAAAATCGTGATTATTGTGAAATCTGTAATCAATGTGGTGAACTATTACTTTGTGATACGTGTCCACGGGCATATCATCTAGTTTGTATGGACGAAGATATGAAAAACATACCAGAAGGCCAATGGTCATGTCCATATTGTCGGGAACATGGTGTAGATGCTAGTAATGCAGAACTTGAAACTTCTACTACCGAAAAAAGTGAAAAAGTAGAAAAAATTGTTTGCAAATCATGTCGACAAAGTGGTGGTGATATTGTATTCTGCGGCTCTTGCAACACTCGTATCCATATTCAATGTTTGAATCCGCCGCTTGACGAAATGCCCGAAGTTTGGAATTGCCTTGCTTGTTCGGTCGAACCGTTGAAGGGCAAAGTACAACGAATTATCACTTGGCGTTGGAAAAAAATTAACACTTCAAAAGAAGATGAAATGAATGGTGACCAGAAGACACAGATGTCAGCCGAAGATACGACAAAAAACTTGCTCAAAAATCTTAAAAATCGCAAGCCTCGCGAACGTGAATTCTTTGTTAAATGGAAAGACATGTCCTATTGGCATTGTTCTTGGATCGATGAAGCCCAACTTCAGGTTTTTCATTCAAATATGTATCGATTCTATGCACAAAAGAATGATATGACCAATCCTCCTATGTTCGATGAAGCTGGCATGCTGACGACAAATCTTTCTGAACCGAAATCAATTGACGACCTTGGTAGGTCTGCCGTTGATGAGGAACAAAATAATAAATTCGAAGATAATCCTGCTGCCCTTGCCGCTTCTATAGCAAGTAAACATCGTCGCCGTAAACGATGTAGTAATCTACCGTCAGAAATAGAAGAGACGTATGTTAGAAATGGTGTACGTCCAGAATGGTTACTCATACATCGAATCGTTAATCACCGAAAAAATCGAGGAAAAATTTACTACCTTATCAAATGGCGGGATCTTTCATACGAAGAGGTTACAGCCGAACCTGAACCAGAAAATTGTGATTTCGAGATACCTGATTACCAGAAAAAAATTGACGAATATTGGAATCTTCGTCGGCTTATTGAAGAAGAAACTGCCGTCGATGATGAGAAACTACGTAAATCTAAAGATCGCGATGGTGAGAAACATCGAAAAAAAGATAAACATCATGGTAGTAAAAAAATGAAACATTTTGGTGCCCATCCAAAAACAGATCCGAAAAAGAAATTGGATCAACAACCAGAATACATTCCTGAGCCACTCAAGCTTCATGATTATCAGATGGAAGGCATTAGCTGGCTTCGATATTCATGGGTATCTGGTATTGATACCATATTAGCCGATGAAATGGGTCTGGGTAAAACCATCCAAACGGTTAGCTTCCTATATTCTTTGTACAAAGAAGGTCATTCTCGTGGCCCATTTCTTATCGCTGCTCCATTATCAACAATAATTAACTGGGAACGTGAGCTCGAAGATTGGGCACCCGATTTCTATGTGGTAAATTATACCGGTAACAAAGACTCTCGTATCATCATACGAGAAAATGAATTAAGTTTCGATGCTGATGTCATACGTTCTGCCAACAAAGCAACCCGTATTCGTAAACATGTACCTGTCAAATTTCATGTGCTGCTCACCTCGTACGAATTAATCAATCTGGATTCTGCTTTACTCGGCTCGATCGATTGGAAAGTGTTGGTTGTCGATGAAGCTCATCGATTGAAAAGTAACCAATCATTATTCTTTCGAACGCTCAATCAGTACAGCGTAGGACATAAACTATTGCTAACTGGAACTCCATTACAAAATAATCTTGAAGAATTATTCAACTTGTTGAATTTTCTTAGTCCCGATAGATTCAAGTGAGTAATTTTATCTGCTATAAAATTATTAAATTGTTTAACGATTATTTTTGTTTTGCCAGTGATATGGATGGCTTTCTCAACGAATTCGCTGACATTGCCAAAGAGGAACAGGTTAAAAAGTTACATGAATTGCTTGGTCCACATTTATTGCGACGATTGAAAGCCGATGTTCTCACCGGTATGCCGGCTAAATCCGAGTTTATTATTCGTGTCGATTTAGCTCCATTGCAAAAGTGAGTGCCCATTTCATTTGTGTTTGCCATAATCTAATGTTAATTGATTAGAAAATACTACAAATACATATTAACTCGAAATTTTGATGCGTTGAATTCGAAATTTGGTGGCAAACAAGTATCACTGCTCAATATTGTTATGGATTTGAAAAAATGTTGCAACCATCCTTATCTATTTCCTGTTGCGGCTGAAGTAAGTTATGTACGATACTAATTTTCTTTGTTGCTGATGTTTATATATTTAGGAAGCACCAAAAACAAAATTGGGCTATTTCGAAGGCAGTCCGTTGGTCAAAGCAAGTGGCAAATTGATAGTGTTACAAAAAATGCTCCGTAAACTTAAAGAGGATGGCCATCGAGTTCTTATATTTTCACAGATGACTCAAATGTTGGATGTTCTTGAAGATTTCCTCGAAGCCGAAGGCTACAAATTCGAACGCATCGATGGAGGTGTGACTGGCTCCGTTCGACAAGAAGCCATCGATCGTTTCAACGCTCCAGGAGCCAAACAATTCGTTTTCTTATTGTCTACACGTGCCGGTGGTCTTGGCATCAATCTTGCAACTGCAGATACGGTCGTTATTTATGACTCTGATTGGAATCCTCACAACGATATCCAAGCGTTGAGCCGTGCTCATCGTATTGGTCAAACGAACAAAGTAATGATTTATCGATTTGTGACAAGAAATTCGGTTGAAGAACGGATCACACAAGTAGCCAAAAAGAAAATGATGTTGACACATTTGGTCGTACGTCCAGGTCTTGGATCAAACAAATCTAACGCTACAATGTCGAAACAAGAATTGGATGATATTCTTAAATTTGGTACCGAAGAATTGTTCAAAGAGGAAGAGACAAAAGAATCAGAAATGATTCATTACGATGACAAGGCAATTGATGGCTTACTCGATCGAACACAGGAAGGTATCGAACAAAAAGAAATGTGGGCAAACGAATATTTGTCGTCTTTCAAGGTAGCAAATTACGTAACCAAAGAAGCTGAAGAAGTTGAGGAAGAACTGGAAGAAGTTGTCTCTTCGAAACAGTCTAAAGATGAGGCACAAAATGATCCTCATTACTGGGAAAAGCTATTAGGAGCCCATTATCTCCAATATCAAGAAAACATTACTCGTTCATTGGGCAAAGGCAAACGAGTTCGAAAGCAAGTCAACTACTTGGATTCTGCTTCCGGACAAAATGATTTTCAAAATCAAGAATCTAGCGAAAGTTCGGACTTTTCCGTTCCTTCTGGTCAGTATTCATTATTCATATTTCGATATATTAATCTTTCTTTTGCTTTCAAACATCAGCAGATGCAAGTGAGAATGATGAAGACTTTGATGAACGATCAGAAGGTCGTAATCAAAAATTTACCCGATCCAACAAAAATACACCAGCTAAAGAGAAAATGCCACCGCTATTATCTTCGATTGGTCAAAACACTGAGGTATTTTTTCTTTTGCTTTTTTGTAATATTATTTATCATATTTTAATTTTTTCAGGTACTTGGATTCACACCCAAACATAGAAAAATATATCTCGATTTGGTCATGCGATTTGGTTTGCCCAATCTGGATTATAATCTCACTGATTCACAGTTTTTCATTCGTGAACTGAAAAATAAACCCGAAAAACATTTAAGGGCGTATACATCTCTTTTTATAAATCATTTGTGCGAACCGGGTGACGACCCTGCCGCATTGACATTCGAAGATGGTGTGCCAAAAGAAGGTCTAAATGTTAGCCAAGTATTATCACGTATCGGTATTATTTCATTGATTAAACGTAAAGTATGTGAATATGAAGCGAAAAATGGCTCCATATCAATGCCGAATCGGCAAGCTAAGACAAAGCCAAAGCAAGAACCATCACAAACCGTATGCATGAATAGCAATGAAAAGACTGCTGAAAACCAGAATCAAACGAATGGTCAGTCAACGGATAATCCAACTGATAATGAACCGAAACCAGATGTCGATAATAAAATCGATGCAGTCAAAAGTGAGGCTATTCCTGTTCAAAGTGACAACAATGCCGTCGAATCAAATGCCGATGATAAAAATGTTGAGGTAAAAAAAGAGGACGATGGCAATGAAAAAATGGATATTGATCAACAGCCATCCACTACTGATCAAAAATCGAATACTAATGATAAAGAAAGTAGCAACGAAATAAAAGAAGAAAATAATCAAAACGATGAAGAAGATCAAGTTCGACCATTCGAATTCAACATTCAAGATGGTGGTTTCACTGAATTGCATACCCTTTGGTATTTTGAAGAAAAAGAACTGCAGCGACGCCGTGAACATGATATATGGAATCGACGTCATGACTATTGGCTTTTGGCTGGCATTGTAAAACATGGCTATGAACGTTGGCATGATATTACTAATGATGAAGATTTTTCCATCCTCAACGAACCTTTCAAAAATAGCGGCAACATTCGCGATAAATTTATGGAACGTCGTTTGCGGCTTCTGGAACAGGCATTAGTATTCGAAGAACAGCTTCGCCGCTTTGCTCATCTGGCTAATCAAGCTACATTTATTGTTGCAGGTGAAGAAAAGAAGCCGGAAAAAACTGAATCTAACGGTCATGATGATAAAGATAAAAATGGAGTAGATGAACAAACTGAAACGAAAGATCAGAAATCTGATGAAAAAGAAAAAGATAGTGAATCAACTTCGGAAAATGTTGATCAAAACAAAGAAAATGAACCATCTAAAAACCTTAATCCAATTCTACAACGGGCCAGTAATCACTTGGAAGATTTGTTGATTGATATGAAAAGTGATTGTGCACGTATACCGCAAACAGTGCAACGAATACCATCAATAGCTAACAGATTACAATTGGCACCTCGTACAGTACCAAGTAATAGCTCTGGTCAACATCATTCGCATCATCAACCACAACATACGACAATGTTGGCATCGAATTCATTGCTTTCGTCGAACCATCATCGTAATTGAGAAAAAGCAAGAAGCATATCTTTTATTATGATTAGTTTCATTGTAATTTGTACTCCTATTTCTTTTCATATTAGCCTGTTTGTTCTAATAATTGATTAAATTATTGACCCTTGAATTCATTATGGTTTTATTAATTAAATTCAATCAATTTATTTGTTAATTAATGTCATTATTCCACGGAATTTATTCATTCACGATTATATTTTTAGTTTCGGCCTTGCAAGTTAGTCAGTAAACACGGCAACATTTACAGATGATGATTCTATTGAAAATTGTTTTCAAACATAGTGATTAAACACTTTTACCTAGATGCCATTCCAAGTAAAATTATCCAAGTAAGTCCCAAATATCGTAATAACAAATATTTGTCACAAATTTCAACCATGGTAACCAAAATCTTGAATGTCTTTTGAAAATTCGTATTAATTACTTTTAATTACTTTGGACCCTAAAACATTAGATAAGCTAACATTTCCTTTCCAATAGTCATCGACAATTGATTCACAACTATGCAGTTCAAATTCTTCAAGTTATTATATACAGAATTGAAAGAAATTGTTCACCTTCATCATGATCCGAAATATCGTGGTCGCCATAAACTGGAAGTGTTTCTACTTATCTTAATGATTGTTCGATTTTCTTTTGTACCATTCACTAGATTGAAATTCTCGGAATGGTGTCCCCTTTGGCGCTATGATCCTTTAAGCGTAGCCATGTTTTACGAATACAACAAACTTTATTATTATGTCTTTGTAATATTATCAATGATATTTCTCTTAGGATTATCTGCCATTATTATCTTTCATCTAATTACACCGGTCGATACATGCACTATGCTCTATCCTTATGATTTGATTGTTGTTAATTTTGACCAATTTCGTCATTGTATCCTGTCTGATGAAGAGCAAAAAATAATCTGGCAAACAAGGTACGACCATAATATACAATGTTTTATCGATCGATTTTACTTGCCTCGGATGGTCATCGAGTTTTCTTGCCGCATTTTGACCGATATTCAATATCGACTGTATTTTGATCACATTAATCAGTCAAAATTGTCTGTCGAATTTCGAATGATCTATTTTCCGGACACCAATTTCCGAGCTCGTCGATGTTTAATGATATTGCAGATTTTATTAAACATCTCATATTTTGCAATGCATGTCATATCTGTGCCGATTATCGGTCTACTATTCGTCGAATATTATCAATGTCTGGCTAAACACTCTAATATGAATTTATGGTACAAGAAAATATGGTTCGCTGTCGAATATATTATCCTCAATGATGTCTTCTATACATCAGTTCAATGTGGATTGTTTGGAGCGGGCCTGGAGTTATTGATTGGAGCGAACCATTATTTTCAAATAAAAAAATGGAATTCATCTTTAAAATCTATAAGAGCGGAGATGAAAGCTATCAACATAAGCCAACGACGCCGTTGTCAAATAAATTGCCAGCTAAGTATGATTCATCGAGATCATGGACGCATATCAAAAATTTATCGAAAGGCATTCAGTGAAGCTTGGAGTCCTATTCTATTGATTTTTATCATGGTCAGCATACCGTTGAATATCGCAATTATTTTATTATTGAGATCAGGAGTTCTCAACACCTTTGAATATATACCAGTTTCTATCGGTATTGTGGTACATACGGTAATAATAATGGTGTTGATTGTTCCGATGTGTTTCGAGGTCGAGACATTGCATCAAACTAAAAAAGACATTTCAGGCATCGTTCCTAACATCAAACAGATAAGATTGAAGCTTAAATACGATGATTGGTATGGACGTCTACTTCATGGGCCAAAATTTGGCCCAGTAATTTCTACGTATGGATCTTTAACATATAGAATGGCCTTAGAGGTAAAATACATAATCTAATAATTAAAATTGATTTTTAATGAAACTATATTTTTAGCTATTAGGCATGTATATTGCTTTCTGGCTATTCGCTTTAACTCGACTGAATATCTGAATGAATTAAATTCTTGATGGTATCGATTCTATCGATATCAAACATGTTTTCTCCCATTCCTCATGTCAGGTTTCAATATGAGCCAGATTTTATGTGAATTTTTTTAAAATATTAGTTTTTTTCATATAAATAAATTATAAAGATATCCATTAATGATAAAATAATGGCGCAAATAAAATGTCCAAAAACTTTGATACAAGTTTTCTCCGAAAATTGGCTACCACATTCATGTCTATTCGCTAACTGTCATTCACGTGGTTTCATATCCGAATCTGGTGTTGTTTTTAATTTTGTGCAGCGTGTATCCAAATGTCAAGATCCGTTGAGCCATTTGGAAATGATCAAAGCAAGCCGTAAATATCGTTCGGTAATACATTCATGGTATCTCAAAATTCTCGACGATTTAGCCGCTCAGGATGGACAAGTAAACGATGATTTGATGCGACAATCGAAAGTTTTACATCAGATGGAAATTTCGTGGCATTTGTGCGAAATCCTCTACATAAACGTTTCTAGTGCCGGAACATTGTTAGTACAGTTATTGAATTGGATCAAATGGCATTTTACCTACTATGTAAAATTGGCTGACGAAATGATTGTCGCCGATCTGCCACAAATGCATGAAAACTATTGGGATATTATCATGTTTTTTGCTTTACGGGGTGATATGGAAAATGCGGCTCTATTGCTCGAACTACATTCCGAATCAAAGACTGACCCAATTTTTATGGTCGTTCAAGATTTATTGAAAAAATTCCCTATGATGAACGGCAGCAATTCGTTTGTCATACATGAATATTATCTTCGATGGGGATTCTGGCATGATAGCGTCAAAGAAGCAGCAGAAAATCAATCGACTAAAACAAGTCAGAAACGCTCGCATCAACAGTTGCACTTATTGCTCAGATTATTGTCCGGCGATTTGGAATCATTTAAATTAGTGAGCCATCTTTTTCATTCCTGGTACCAGATGATGGTCTCATATGCTCTATTCACCGATCCTTGCCTCAAAGGTGATGTCGATATTCTAATTGAAAAAACAATGAACGCCTATTATGAATCATCAAATGGTATTGGAAATTCGCCCACTTTGTTTGATAAACTTATTCTTTCTGCATTCAACTACGATCTTATTGATGTTATCAAACAAAGTTCTTTATGTTTCGATGATAATTGGTGGTTTGTCACACATTTTGTCGACCTAATCTACAATTCTGCTCGTTATGCTGATTATCAAATTACTGATATTAGTTTGATAAGAGATTCATTTGTTGTAAATTATGCAAATGCTTTATTTTCTCATAGTAGAAGATTCTGGCAATTGAGTATCGAATATTTGATTCATGTTGGAAAAGAAACAGCAGATTCGCAACAATTCATTTTGGCTTGCTTAGAACGGGTTCCATTCGATTCTGCAGATGAATTACAACGTTTGCTCACCACTTGTCGTCGTTTTGATTTTAGCCAATTAGAATTATCTCTCTGCCGACAACAAGCTCGAAAATGGCTGCGAGGTTCGCAACGAAAACTGGGCTCAGCTCTTTTCTGGGCTATCCGTGCTAAAGACAAGATGCTAATAAATCATATTGTCGATGAAATTTTGCATCAATACCTTGTTTCTGATCAGAATGTGGATGCAGACATCATCACTAACATTGGAGGATCGATCGTTTTATCTGAGCGTCTGATATTTCTCTGCAAATACCATGAGTTCAGACAGCTCTGTCAAAATGGTCATTATGAACCTGCAGCAAAAATACTCGTCGACGATATGATCACATCGAATGCGATACCAGATTTTTTTCAAACTAAAGTTATAGAAGATTGTCTTTCGTTGATACAACCGCAGAAATCATCGATTTCAATGTCCATGCCTGGACCATTACAATTGAATAGCAAACAGATCTGTAAGATTATCTCATCTTTGGAACAGGTCTTATATCGTGCACGATCTCGTTCGGATCATGAAAGCGACCAATCTACATCGACCTTGTTGTCGGATTATTTTCGCAACCATGGCCAACAACAACAACAACAGGATGCAGAGGATGATGAATCCAATCAACGACGTATACAACGCATTGAGAAGCAGCTTCGCGTGGCTGCTGCCTATCATCTAGCCAATCATTTTGTACTCTAATCTTTGTATTCATTATTTTCATAAAATACTACTAACATTTATTATATTAAAAAATTCGTCCGGATATATAAACCAAAACAACATTGTTACAAGTTTAAAGCTTATGCGACAAATAAGCACAGATGTCCGTTAAACAATAGCAATGCCGGACCTAGCCTATGTAACTGTATTCCTAGTCTTTCAGGGATCGACATGCCATATGTCAACTCATTTCCGGTCCAAAGTGTGTCAGCTTGTTTTCGATTGAAAAGATGCAGGAAAGGGGCTGCACCTGTAGCCAAATGGAAGAGGCACATTTAATCGTACAGTGGTTGTGTGGTCTCAATGCTAACAGCATCAACAACCGTATATCTAAACGAATTTTTTTGCCCGCCCTTTTAATCAATGTTTACTTGCATTGAACTAACACAATTTAAACATTTTCAGTCTTTAAAATTACTTGGCGCAGTTTAGTTGTGAAGGGTAAGCGCAATATCCTTGTTTTGGCGCCAGTCGATTCTTTGTCGGTCATAACCTTTTACCGGCATCTTATAATAAAATGATCAAAATTGTTGCCTACTATCAATCATCAACAAAAATTGTTCCTAGTGTGTATAAACAACGCCCAATACATTCTAATCATGGCTGGAACATGAGAATCCATGTCGACTCCCCTATTTTTGTTTTTTTGTTTTTTTTTTTTTTTTTTTGGTGAATAATGCCACTACTATGTGAATGATGCATTGAGGATCCCAAAATGGTATCAGCATTTGTCTATTTAATGTTTGCTAGTGGTAACATCATCATCATCATCATAATACCGTTGGAAACGTGCCCAAATATATCTTCTGATATCTTCTGCAGTGAACCACTTGAACACACACACAAACACCAACATTCATGCATACATACACTTGTCCCGTTTCTATTAACCGATAATTCATTCTGGCTATCAAAAAAAAGAAGAAGACAAAAATGTGTAGCCGCAATGTTTCATTGAATCAATCAAAGAATATTAGTGTTTTTTTTGTTTTGTTTTGTTTTGTTTAACAAACAGTGCACATGTATTTTTGTTAAACGCAACAATACTCGGGTCGAATATAAGTGAATATTTAGAACACAGTACCCAAATTTCGCAGAATTGATGGCTATATTTTTTTTGAGTAAATATAAGAATTGTTAACAAATATATTCTGTTGCTGTGTTCGGTTGTGTTCGCATGATATTATTTTTGTTTTGTTTTTATTTTTGGTATTAAAAACAAAAACAAAAGTGCATCAAAGGAATCATCAAATATTGGGTTTTGTATTACACATTTTTTTGATTCAAATAATATACTTTCACTTCGACCTTTTTATGATGGACCAATCAATCAATTGATTGATTGATGATAGTCTACATGTGTATATTTATGATTGATTGCCTTTTTTTTCTATCATTGAATGATTGATTGATTTCTTTTTTTGTTGTTGAAATATCTCATCACATATGATTATGTTTCTCATCATCATCATTTAAAAACATCGATTGAAATCCGTAAGTTTTCTAATAAACAATGTTTGTTTGTTTTCGTTATTATATAAGCTCAAATTTTCTTTTCGATTTCGATTTCAAAACTGTCATCAATTATATTTGCAATGATAGGTATTGAGAAAATCATAAAATGTCGTCATCATCACAGTATTATTATTTATAAAATGTTAATTATCGATTGTAAAATCAACGGAAATATGACGACCATGTTTCCTTTTGGATAGTTTTTTTTGTTGTTATATTCGATTGTTGATTGATTCGATTTTTCTTGCCATCATCATATAAACGATAAAATGAAATTTTTTTTCCATCATAATAGCATTCGAATCTATTTGAAAGGACAAAAAAAAACACAAAACCGGAACATGAAAGATCCGGCTCAACGTTAGTTGTAAACAATTCAATGATGATGTTGATGTTTTTTTTTCGATTTTGAACAACACATAATACACTTGATAATTGAATTTTTAATCAATAGACAAATCTATATCGTAGGTTGTTCAATAAAAATACGTCCTGGATTTTAATGAACAGAAAATAAAAAATTGTCCTGTTTAGTTAAAATTTAGAAAAAGTGTTTATATTTAGTTTCATAATAATTAAATTGACATTTAATGAATTGTCTTTTCTGCGTATCAACTTTTTTTTAAAACACATTGTAATGTAATCTAACACTATTTATTTAATATTATGACAAGACTTATTGAACAAAGTGATCTTGTGATTGATATGATTATTTTTTTCACCTTATTAAATCATAAGTTAACAACAATAAAAATTGAAATCTTTCTTGGAAATTGAGACATATGGATGGACAATTATAAATTGAATTATTTTTTTTTTTGTTACCATAGTTTCACCAAAATATTCAATTATTGAACATTTGGCCATATGGTCTTGAATCTAATATTTGATGAAAAGAGAAAATAATAATAATTTTCACATTGAAAAAAATTTATAATGATAAAAAACGGTATGTTTACATCCGCCAAGCGATATGTTGATAATGGTGATGGTATTTTTATTACTTTCCAAAATGGACAAGTTGCTAATGTTATACTGAATTATTAATTTAAATTGTTTCAAATTTTTTTCTGTTGTTGTTGTTTTCCTTCGTTTGAAACATAATTAGATTAGTTGAATCATAATTCTTCTACGACCATTATAATTATTATTATTATTATCATATGTGAAACATCATTATTTGTTATTCAATGTTTGTTAACCAATTTTTTTTCCATTAGACATTTTACATTTAATGATGTCGCTATTTAGGGTTAAGCGTATTAATGTTCTTTTTCGAATTCACCATGTTTGTTTTTGAAGAAGGATGATGACAAATAATAACAACAACAAAAACTATCTTTCTCGTTTTTTTCACTGAATTCTGCATTTTAAAATGTCGTCAAATGATTTCGACTTTGTAATTATAGGAGACAAGCATTTTTTTCATTGTGTTTTACTGTTTGAATTATTATTATTCAATAAACTTTATGATGAATACACAGAACACACATTGGTTATATAAAGTTAGAATATTCCATTTTTTTTGAGTATCGACAACATTAAAAACGAAAAAAAATTGATATTGAAAAAATTTTTTTTTTGCCCATTGGCTATCGAATAATACAACGCAAATCAATTGTTTTCGTCTTTTCAAACAAAAAAAAACCAAGTAAATTTGGGACGTCATTTCTAAAAATAAATTTTTGTTTTTTTTCATGCTTTATCATTGTAAGTTAATGGTATACAATCACAAAACATGGCGAATCAATGAAAAAAATGAACCCGGTAGTTATGGTTGACATTTTTTTTCCTGGTTTGATGCCATTCATATCCGTTTCATTATGTTCAAATGGTTAATTTTTTTCCATGATTCACTTGAAGTCAACAAACATTTTGAAAAACAAAATGAATGATTATCATCATGGTCATGTGTGAATTTGTAAACTAATTGAACTTTTTTTTGATGTAATAGTTGAAATTTTTTTCTATAATTTGTAGTGTTTTTCACTTTGTTTTGTGTTGCATAAAGAAAATTGCATAAATGTTTTTATATTTTTTTTTTAAATAACTTTTTTACTTAATCCATTCACTTTAATCATAGCCACCAAATGAAGTTTCTGTTGTTTAAAAAAATGATTACATATATATTTATCTATGTATGTATGTGTTTCCGGTGTAATTATTATCTTAAAATGTCTTGTTGTTAGACATAAACCTTTGTTCATTCATTCAAATTATAGGCAAATACTGCAGTACCGATTCGTTTTAAATGCATATGTGACAGGTAGCATTTATGGTAGACTAATTTTTTGTTTGTGAGAGAATTCATCTTGACATTTCGACACAAATGACTGTTATGTGTATAATGAGTTTACATCCAATGCAAACTTGATATAAACTTCTATTTTGAATATAAACAAACATTGCCTAATAATATTCCTATTTTGATTGTGTATGACGTTATAACGTAAAACACACACACAGGTATCTAATTTTAACTTTTTTTACACTTTACAAATTTCTGATAACTGAATTGATGATTATGAAATAATGTAGTTGAACGTCATTTTCATATTGATTCGTTTACGGTTTCTCGACTATCAACATCTTTCAATCTCAACCTATGCTAGCCTATTACGTGTGAATTCTTTTCAAGTTGTCTATCACTATCGAAAAATTTCACATAGTAAACTATTAGGATTCTGGGAAGCGTCATACATTTTCATTCACAAAACATATAAGTTGACAATTAGCTCTAATTTTACAATATTCAAAAATGATAAAAAATGAAAGGTCAACGCCATGTTTGAATTGGGGAAAAAACTGGCATCCAATATATATTTTTTATTGTCTTTTCAAATTGTTTCTATTTTGTACAATTCTTATGGCCCCATTTTTTCTTTCATTTCTTACTTGTTAATTTATTAGTGGTCATTTTTGTTGTTGTCAAAATTATGTCACCAAAAAAATGGCATATCTGACAGGATGTTGTTGAGAAAAAAGGCTTGCCTTTTTTCTTTCATCCGTTGTTATTTTTTTGCATTATATTCAACCATCACCCCTCTATCAAAAAATAGTTGTAAATGATATGAATCAAACACGTGATGGACATTGAAATTAGCCATATGGGTGTATCATAGGTTTATGTTTATATACAGGCAGGTATTACAATAAAACGGTAGCATTCGTGTACGTTTATGACACAAACGCGTGTAATCTTTAAAGAAAAAAAGACCTGTTTGGACAAGTTTTTTTCAAATTTATTTCTCTGTCTGTTGGATAATAATAATAATGGAAATATATTTTGGATGATAATTATATCCAATTACTGAAAACAGTGACTGTCTTTTCGTGATTGTTACACACAAACTCACACACACACATATGTATTCAATGATAATTACTTTAACCATTGTGATTGTCGTTGATAACATGAACAATTTCTGCATTGAATAAATGGGCATCATCATCACCATCATCATCATTACAGAAAAATAATAAAAAGAGAGAGAAAGAAAGAGGGGACAATTTTTTTCTATGACCAACCAACGTTTTCCGGTCATTAAATAATAGTAAGACTCGAATACCTGTCTTAACTAAGATGAGCAGCTACCTTTGTGATTTGATTGTCGTTGTTGGTTTGGTTTGGTTTGAATAGACCATAGATGATTGTCATACTGTCATTCTTTTTTTCTGTCTCATAATTGTTTGTATCTTGAATGTATTTTGTTTGAATGAATGGATGAATGAATGACAGGATGCCTTCATAATATAATAGCAGGTTTCCATTTATTCATTCATTCATTCCATTTGTTTCGGGAGTTTTCGCTTTTTGTTTTGTTTTGTTTTGCATCACTTTTTTCCGAAAAAAAATCATTATTATATCTTTTTTGCCAAGAATTAGTAGCCCGAACATATTAGCAGTGTTATTATTATTTTTTGTCTAAATCAATTCATTCAATTGATGATATCATTAATAAATATTTATATGGGATTGATACAATATCAAATAGCAGCAATACAAAAACATTTAATCAACAATGATAACGGTAAAATTTCACATGCCAATCGAAAAAAAAATTTTATTTTCAATGAGTACTTGTTTAATTTATAACATCGATTCATCATCATCATCATCATCATTCAAATAAAACTTTTTTTATTCATTCGATTTTGATTACCTTCCCATAATGATCTAATTGAACTTTTTTTCTTTTTTTAATTCTTCTCTTACCCTATTATTCAGGCTTTCTGTTTATTATTTCGTTTAACCATTGCTGTTATTTGCGTCCGTAAGGCATTTTTTCAATGAGATCAATTGAAAAAAAGTTTGAGATGAACAAACAATTTTCAGAACATAATTTCCTCCGGAACTAAAAGTTCGACCAACCTGCTGTCTTTTTTTGTGTGTGTGTGTTTCACCATCACCATTGATTTGACTCTAAATTACTGACAAACGTTTCTCTTTCTCTTGTGGCTTTTTTTTGGAATCAAACCAAGCGTATCGTGGTGGATCAATTTAAACTATACGCGTGACGACGTCGGTACACGACGTTCATTTCTCTTCTTCAATTTTGATTTAGACACACACACACGAAAAAACATTACGTTTGATTTTATCCATTCATTCATTTAGATTACATTTTCTTATTCAATTCATCGCTTGATTGATCAAATCTGCCAATCGATTGCCTTTCCATTACACAATATTAGTGTTGTGTCTGTTTTGTTTATGTAGGTGTGTGTGTGTATGTATGCGTATATTTGTGAAAAGAAACTATGTAAACGAAAATTTTAAAAACTTTAATGATGGCAAAAACGCCTAAAAACGAATCATCATTGGCGTCATCATCATCATCATCAGTATCATCAACGGTAGCGATGTCTACTATGGCTACAGCTGGTTTAGCATTTATAACTAATGGCGGTAATTCTAACGCCGCAGCTAGTCCACCGGCTAAAAATCGTAAAGTTCCATTCAAAAAAGTTTTTTCATCAAGTCAATTGACTACAAACAACAACAACAACAATCAGCAACAACAACAACAAAAAAGTCGATGTTCAATATGTTCAGTGAATTCATCATTTCAGTTATTGAATCGTGAAAGTAGCCACCTTAGCTCTAGTCTTCCTGGAATGTATGAAAAGATCGCCAATGATGACCAGCGACAATTTTTGACAATTACTAGTCAGAAAAATGATGATCATAGTCACCAACACGAACAAAACGTATTGACAAAGCCTAAAGCTGTGATACCGGCATCGACTAGTAATAAATCTGAAAATGGTCACCTGTTAAATGCGATACCTATAGCTGCAATAGAACCATCATTGATCGGATCATTGGCATCATATCTGGCCGATCTAAGACATTTCAATGCTGAAAAATATTGCAAAGAAATCGAATTGATGTTGAAATATTTTGAAGATTCCGTAAAAAAGGATAAACTTGAATTACTTAACGGCTCCTGTAACATATTGATCGAAACAATTTCATTGAATTGTGCCCGATTACGTGATGCATATCTTCATTTACAACAAGTTCAACTTAGATTACAAATTCTTTGTATGATTCATATGGAGGATAATGGCGATACAAATAGTGCTAGAAAAAGGTTTGGTTTTTGAAATAATTATAACAACTCAACTAAAAATCCATTAACCAATCTTTACTCGCAGAACGTCACCAATTATTGAGGCTACAAATGAGCTTTATAAAAATCTTTCCGATCTTGTTAAATGGTCGGATGAAATTTATCTTCGTCAACAAGTTCGACATTTTTATCATTCTGATATGGATCCAAGTCAATGGAATATGGTGGATCATATTAATGAATGTGATGAACCGATTCCTCGCCAATTAATCGACGATGGTAGTCGAATTTCACGCTTAGTTTTCAATTCATTCAAGGTAAGTTTGAGGAGTCATTTGGTCAGCGAGCTAATGTAAAAATGAATCTCTGCATTTTTCTTTTTCTTTTTTGTCAATGTATAGAATCTGGTCAAAGCATATCGAAATTTAGAATGTGAATTACGAAAATGTTACCAAGACTATCTGTATAACAATTCCAAATTGGCTGATTATATAATGGCCGATGCAATTAATCAACGACGAAACGAAGATGAAACATCCTTAGACTTTCAGGAAACAATTCAAAAAGCTATGCGGCGAAGATCCGTAACTCCACCACCTGAATATGATCGAATAGAATTATCAAATTACAACAACAATCATCCACATCAATCAATTAGGACAATGGTTAATGGATCGACATCAACCATTGCTTCTCTATTATCGTCGAATTCTTCGCATTCAGCCACAACCAATAGTTCTACATCATCCACATCGCCGTCATCAATTTTCCGAACTCATCGATTCATTCCTAATATTATTTCGCATCAGGCTCAAAAGATGGCGCAGCATTTTGAATTGAAAAAGTTCCGTTCAAATGCTCAACATGGAAGTAAAAAAGATTCGTTACCCAGGCAGCAGGATAAGGGCAGTCAGCAACAATTGTCCGAAAATCAGACTATGCTTTCGTTTTTGTTTAGTCTTTCTAATTCATCATCATCATCATTAAAACGTTCGGAATCGGCAAGTAACATTCATCGAATCAATACAAATATTTTATTACCGAAACACTTGTTGCAAATGTCGACTGAACCATCTTCTCCATCATCAAATCGATCACCAACAGCTGACCGCCATCTTAGTCCTCAGCAGCAATCGCGAAAACATTCGATCAACGAAAGTATACCGACGCACACTAGTCACCAACATTACGATCGACCAGTACCAACGTTGAAACAAATCATCGATTCTAAATCGTTTGACATTGATCAAAATTTTTCAGATGAAACTTCATGCTTGTCACAATGTCGAAAATCTTCAAATTCACCCAAAAAACATGATTCGAAAATAGACTCTACGCCACCTCCCCCATTACCACCCAAAACTTACAATCGTTGTTCTAATAGCACAACAACAACATCTCCATCTTCATCTATGAATAATTCTGGTCGCTCTTCAATTGCATCGAACATAAGTTCAATGTCATCATCATCATCATTGAACATAGGCAAAGATACAAATCTCAGAAATGGCAATAGTCGAATGAAGGATTGTGATTCAGGTTTCGGTTCATCGACACCAGCAATGCCATCTACTCTTTACCAACAACCGATCGAAAAGCTAGATTCTATTGATTTGGGAAATAGAAATTCTGTAACTAATCCAACCATAGTCAAAACTAAAGAAACAGTGACCACAGTCGATAATAAACAGGACACTGGTTTCTCTCAAGTAACATTGCGATCGAAAAAAAATGCTCGCCGAAACCGTACAAGGACAATCCAAGACAGTGTAGCTGATGATGAGAACAAAGGTTGTGCAACATCATCATCATCTCATACTATAGTAGGAACAGATGGAAACAATGAAGATGAACGATGCTCATCATATTCACCACCACCATTACCAGCGCCAGATTCATTCCTCTGTTCTATCATCGAACCACATGATGTTTTCAAGAATAAAAATATTGAAGAAGAAAAGGAAAATCTAATGAATATTTGCCCAAATCAGAATGTTGGCACATCACCAACTTCTGAATTTTGTTGTTGTTGTTCGAATCGATCAATGATTCGAACTTATCGAAAACCAGGAACGAACCTTAGACCATTGTCTATACATCAGCCATTGACAAAAAGCTTTTCATTGGCTGCCAATCATTCTTCAAAAAATCGACATTTTTGTTCGCAAGCTAATAGTTGTTGCTGCTGTCAGATACAAACCGATGAATCTCTTAGGCAACAATCATTACCTCGAAGGCCATCATTGTCACTGCATGAAACACCATCACTGTCACCACCACCCTTACCACCGAAACGTAACCTTCATGCATACATGGGTATGGTAGGTAATTATCATTCTCCAACTGGTGAACATTCAGGACATACATTTCTTCGTGCAACCAAATCTATGTTTTGCGAGAAACCATCGCAAATCAAAAGTCATCACATTAGTCAAACATCAACATCATCCAGTGTTGTATCATCCAATAGTTCCATATCTACAGCAACCACTGGTTCAAGTTTTTCATCGATTACTGGCAAATCATCTCAACCGCATGATACCTCATTTAAAATATCGAATGTTGATCCAACTGATCAATATGAACATTTACCTATGGCTCCATCACCTCCTCCGGAATCGGCACCATCGCCACCTCCAAATCTTCCACCCAGAAGAGGTCAAATTATCTTATCACGATCAACGGATTCGAATCTTTCGACCAAGCGACTGAATGTAATTGCATCAGACGATCTTATTCAGCCTCATTTTCATCATCACCATCACCATCATGGCTACAGCTTTCATCATTTTCACGAAACATCTTCGACTGATTCGACAGCATCAAATGATAAACATGAGAAACCTGCAACCAATGATCAAGAAAATGCAACAATAAAAGAACTAGATGAAACATCAAGTGATAATGATGAGGATAGTGTTGTTGATGAAATTTGTCAATATTGTTCACTTGGAACTAAACATTCGGATGATGAATGCATACTGGCTCAAGTAGATATATCATCAGAAATGTTTACGCTTGAAACAACAAACGATTCGGAAGGATCAACATCACAAGTTGCAATCACTGCATTTGAACTAATAACGGCCGATATGATTCGTGGTGGTCAAATCGATGCTTTAATTATCAAAGCTATTCAGGCTAGCATGTCTTCAGGTTAGTTTAAATGTATATTTCGATTGTCTGTTTCAGGTTCAATTTATACGAAACGCGAGAACTGATTTCGAAATGACAATATAATTATCAATCGATCTTTGTAACTAAAGACAATAAAGGCCAAATAATAAGATTGTCAAGGACAATCTTCTGATTAGACCATCTGTTCTCTCATTTGCTTATGATTTTTTTTTTTTGTTAAAATTTTCTCTCCATTTTCTCGTCTTTATAACAAATCCAATCTGGAGAGCAAATAGCTGGTGAGAAAGCCATATGGATTCACAGCCATGAAAAGTTATTGCTTGGCAACAAGTGCATTTATTTCACATATCATTCATGCAGATACGAAAAGTTAATATTTGTGGCCATTGTGAATATTCCATTCATAACATTCCTAACATGACAACGGCCATTGATAGCATATTTCGGGTAAACCGTCAAACGCAGAGCAAATTGAATCTTCTACCATAGAAAAAAATAACTCGACGATTCAACCCAATTATTATTTGTGCCATTAAATTTTTATACAAATTGTTTGATACAGAATTCTAATAGATTAAATTTCCTTTCTAATTAAAACCGTTTTCATGCCTGTAGATGATGAAACATTTGTCGATTGTTTTCTAAGCACATATCGTTCATTCATCTCAGCCAATGATCTCCTTACAAAGCTTACATTTCGTTATCGTTATTTTAGTGGTGGCCAAACATCATCATCATCATCATCAACATCGACTAATAATAGTACAACTACCGATATTATAAGGCAATCGGTCGCTCGAAAAGTGGTTAATTTTATCACTCTATTCATCGCCAAAATTTAGTAAGTTCCTTTTTGTTCAACATATTTATTTCTATCATTTTGTTTGAATGGTGTTCATTCATTCGATGATCGTGTGCATGAATCTTAATTTGGTGAAATACATTCACATTCGTACACCTTTTCGAATAATCACCTCACATACAAATATACTGAACATTCTTTGTCCTTTATTTTTTTTTGCCATATAAAGCATCTACGATTTCGATAAACAGCTATTTCAAACAATGATGGAATTCATTTATCAACTTGTGAACAAAGGTGATCTGGTAAATGCTAAATTTTTACGTGAAAAATGTTATGAAAAATTACGAATCAGAGAGCGTGAATTCCGTCGACAACAGCAACAACAATCACAATCAAATGATAGTTTCGATAGCCAACAACAAAATGATAATAACAATAATGTTGGAAATGTTACATCATTCAAACAAACAACGGCGGTTAATGTTAATACTTTCGATATTGTTCATCTCAAAACATGGACGTTGCTTGATTTCAAAGCCGAACATTTGGCCGAACAAATGACGTTACTTGATTCACGGCTTTTCTATAAAATCGAGGTTTGTTTGAATAATAATCAATTTTTTTCACGAAGCCATATTATTTGCCATGATTCAACACCCACGCATGTATACAAAAACTTATGCAAAGATAAAATTAGAAAAACGGTACATATGTTAACGACCAACATTGACGAATGAACAATTAATCAATGTTGTCAATGTTCGATGTATGCAAATATCCCACTCATTCAGTATACATACAGTGACACTAAATGGAAACCAATAGTCACTATTGAATAGTATATTTTGTTTAAATTTTATTGTACTATGTTTAGCCATCTTGTTTTATCAAAATCAATGGCTTCCTGATGAATATCATTTAGTGAAGATACTTCGATCAAGTGAATACCAATGATCATTCCAACTCAACATGTTTTTGGCCTGTATTAAATGTGGCCTTACCAAGTTTGGCTGAAAATTCAAAATATTTTTGCATGCCCAAATAATCATCATGCCTACTATGGCTTAATGATGATGCAGCCATTGTTTTAGAAAGTTTGTTTGTGAACTCATCTTTTTGCGTTTAGTTTCAGTTTCATTTGTTCAATGAATTCATTGAGGGATCGAATTATGTTATCTTTTAGCGTAGGCAGTAGATTTTTCTTTGTTCAACAAATGATAGTGAAATAAAAGAATGCCCTAATGCTATTGATCTAAAAACAATTTTTATTCGATTTCAGCCTCCAGAGATTTTGATTTGGGCGAAAGAACAAAAAGAAGAATGCATACCAAATTTAAGTACGTTTACCGAACATTTCAACAACATGTCTTATTGGACACGTAGCCAAATACTCAAATGCCAAGAGCAAAAGGAACGGGAAAAATATATGCTCAAGTTTATCAAGATTATGAAATATTTACGTAAATTGAACAATTTCAACTCTTATCTGGCCATTCTTTCGGCACTTGATTGTGCGCCGATCAGCCGATTGGATTGGCCTAAAAATGTGACTGATATGATTCGCGAATATGGATCATTAATCGATTCATCATCATCATTCCGAACATATCGTAACATTTTGGCGAATTCAAAACCTCCTTGTATTCCATACATGTAAGTTATAATCAAGTGTTTTTTATTTTATCATAATCATTTTTTGTTGTTGTTGTTGTTGATTCTTCAACAGTGGACTAATTTTGCAAGATTTGACATTTGTTCATATCGGCAATAGCGATATATTACCTGATGGCAAGATTAATTGGTGCAAACATTACAAACAATACAAAATACTCTGTCAAATGGCTCAATTCAAACAAAGGTAAGTAAACAAATGTTTTTAGTATCCTGTGTTAATGATTTCTTTTTGCATCTACAGTCAATACTCAATCAACGAGAATGAAAATATAATTGCCTTTTTTGGCAATTTCCAGGATTTCTTACCAGAAAATGTCATGTGGCAGATATCGGATTCGTTGAAACCTCGTTCGATTAACAGTTCAACTAGTCTATCGGTGAAGAATTTGGTTCCTAATGATTAATGAATCGGTTCACCCGCACAAACCTTTGTAATACTAGTCGTGGCTAACAACTGTTGGTGAACTTTCTTAATTACTGAATTACTATTCATTGTTGCTAATTATAAGCCAGTAACATTTGTGTACATATATACTCACATGTTTGATTTTATTTATCATTCATTAATATATTATCAATACATTAAACATTCATTTATAATGTCAACGTTATTTAATTCTATCTGTTTGTTGTTAAAATTCTCACCCATATCTATCACAATGTTTTAATTATTTGCAAACGTTTTATTTATAAATTATTAATGTCCATTTTTTGGATTGTGGCCAATTTTTGTATGTTGGCTAACTGAAATAAAAAAAATTTTTTTTTTCTTTACTCGTATTTTTTTGAATTTCTAATTCTGGTTAACTAAAAACTTAAATTTTTATATAAAGTATCAAACGATACAATCGATAGTAAAAATTCCGCGTTTTTATTTCCAACTGTTATTAGCATCAAATGAGCAACAAAATCCCTAAAAAGTTTGCATACAATTTCGTCATTCATTCAGCATGGAAGGTATCGAGGATTGTTTTGTCAAGTTTTTTCTTCAACAAGCCCAAGAAATTGAGCCTGTTACCATTCAAACATTGATCGATCATGGCTACCGAACAAAATTATCCTTGACTGCTATGGATTTGGAACGCGATTTGCCTTTGATCGACGAAATTGCTTTAGCTCAACGATCATTGTTACGTCGGTATTTGACAGCCTTACAAGAAAGTCAACCGTTCCAAGTAACATTGACTAAAGATCCACCTCCGGGTACTTTAAGCTACGACTATCAAATGGGTATTCCGATCAAGAAACGCAAATACGATGTCTACATTGCCGATCAGAGTTACTCTCACTTTAGAGATGATGACAGAAATAGTCCGGAAAATTTCGAAAGTTCGTTCGAATCCGCAGCCTCATCAAAGAAAGTCCACGATTCGATTGTGAAGAAAATCAGTAAACAAAAATCCCAAGTTATTCAAAAAGCCAATCCTGAAATGGAACAATCCAAACAGAATGGCACTTCTACTTCGAAAGCCGAATGGCGTTCCCCGAATGCGAATGAAACGCGAACACGGATTGTTCGTGATTTTGATAAAATGTTTACGTCAATCAACAATGGACGCGATTCACAGGATCAGACGTTATCGCAAATCCCTACTAATCTTATGGAAACTTCAATAGTCCAGGATGAGGAAATGAGTCAAATAAATGAAGAACAAAATAATAGCATCAGATCGAAAAGAGGTAGAAAATCGATAGTGCCTCGAACTCCTTCTCAATTACGGTATGAAAAAATGCGACAATCATTAGCAGATAACAGCAACACTAGTAATGCTGGCATCTCATCTGGACCTGTAAGCAAAACAACACGCCGATCATTGTTTCTATCACAATCAAAATCTGATTCAAAAGATGCATCAACTGGAGAGAACAAAAAGACTGTGATGACACCAGCAGAACGTGAAGTACTTGCACGAATCGAAGCAAAAAAACAATCTCAAACAGGCACTAAATCGTGTCGACGAAAGAAATGATACAGATGTTTTGATCAATTTTTCTAAATTATATTGATTGATTTTATTTCATATGATTCAATTTAATTAAATCTTTTTCCTTAATGTATAACAATTTTGTGATTATCCAGTCAGTTTTTTTTATATCGCCAGCGCCTTGTACACCTTCAATATATTCACGTTGAAATTCATAATTACAAATAATTTTACGGTCATGGAATTCGTGAAATAGTTCTCGAGTATTTATCTTTTGATTAGAGCTAGCTTTTTCTTGCAATGTATCCTGTAAGTTTTTAATGCAATCGAAAACAATGAAAAAGGTGACGACATGTTTTCGAGTGCCGGTAAATTCTTCTTTCATCGTCGCTACATCAATGTGATGAGCGAAAGCAAGTACAATATCACTGGATTGTAGCTGAAATTCTTGTCGCTGAACCATGCTAAGTTTTTCATAATTTTGCTTTATTTCAGCCAAGGCATTCGGTTCTATTAATCCTTCCAATTCATTTAACTTGTTGTTGGCCAAATGCGATGATACATAAATCAATGCCTATGAACGATGATTAGAGAATGTAGATCGATTAATTCCATTTATATTTAACATACTTGCTTTGCACCTTCGACGAAATTAGTGAATGTGAAATTCCTATCAATATGATTTCGTATGACCAAATTGATGATGTAAAAATTTTTCAATGACATGAATAGATTCGGCATTCCTCTTGGCAAAAAGTTCATTAGTAAAGGAACTGAACTTTCTTCCTCGTCATTTTTCTGATCGTTCGAATTGTTTGCTTTTTTCGAACTATCAGATGATGACGAACATAATGTTCGGGTAGCTATTTGTGATTTGATCAATATTTTCTCCTTTATTTTATGGTTGACGCATTTTGTCACAGAAACAATGGGTTTAAGTGCTTGGATTATAGTCCGCTGCGATGAAAACTGACCATTGATGCATTTGAACCATTTAACATTAGCGTATAATGGTAATGGCCTGTATAAAAAGGATTTAATGATAACCATTTGTGATTGAATTATACATAAACAAAAATCAATTTCGAACAAATTCACAATCACAACAAATGGGAAAATTTCCAGTAACAAACATGGTTACTGGAAAAGTTTTCGACAACAATTAGCCAAATTTTTGAATTCGAATTTTTATTCGATTCTTGATATATAAAGGTTTCACAGATTTTATAAATGAATGGTGATTACGATTTCTTGCTCCAAAATACTTGGCTCATGTTTTTCGAGACTGATTTTCGATTAAGCAGTCCGTTTATGACGGTCGTCGCTACGTTTATCATATTTATCTTATTGATATGTTTAGTTCGACTGTTCATTTCTCCGTACATTCTGACGACTGTTTATGATGATTGTAACTTTCTTAATTATCAACATCAATATGTTTTGCGTTTAATATTTGCCGGTATTTCATCTTCATACCAACCTGAATCGACAACAGTAACCGTACGTATTGATCATTCCATACGACGTTGTAGAGAAATACCATTTACACCGGAAATAATGGAACGTGCTACATTGTACAAAGGTCTGAATTGTGCAAAAATATTTATCCGCACTTCCGAACGATATCAGGATATCAAATGTGTCACCCTATACCATAATGGCCGTGGATCAATATTGGTTGATTCGGTTGAACTACAGAATGTGGACCAACCTAATTCGATTATTGCTACAGTCCAATTTCCCATCGGCGAGGAACAATACATGCAAAAGGTTCGAGCATTTCCTTTTGGTCGCGAAAAATTAACTGAAATTGAAGAGGACATACGGCCTACGAGCAATGTAACTTGTTTAGAGACCTATTATTTTATCTATGCATCTTTGAACATTATATATGCACTAAACGCCTTCACTTTTATGGCAAAATGTTCGCACCCTGGAGCCGAATGTCGTTTACAGATGATATTCGTGCTTGGATTGATTTCCTGTGGCCTGAGTTGTTTGGCATTTATCATACTCATTCTGCCATTTCGTTATGTCATCAAAGTCTATTATCATAACAATATGGGTAGAGGATTCTGCAAGTTGGCACGATTCTTTTATTTACTGATTGTGCTTCTAAGTAATCATTTTAACTCACATATTATCTTCATATTATTTATTTTTTATTCTCGTTTCTAGTTGCATTTATGACTGCTGGGTTTGCATGCGAACTTTCGACCAAAAATGAATTTCAAACAGTGAATGATGCCAATCATTTGTTCCAAGCTGATACATTTTGGCTTGTGACCACAGGATTCAGTATCTTCCTTTTTTTCTGTATCATTTGCATGGCTATACCATTAGCCATTTGTATCAATTACATTAAAATACCATCCGACCAACATTGGCGTCAACAGCTACAAGATACATATGCTCGTGCACAGCAACAGGCTTTTGGTCAAAAAAGACGACGGCGTCACACAACAACAACAACAATCCAAAATCGAAATCGATGGCATAGTTATCGTAGTGATGAAGCACAATCGCTTATAACTAGCCGTACTCAAGCAATCACTGATAATACTGGCCAAACGACGGATGCGACTAATGATATGGATAGCTATTATAATATGCTCATCAAACGTAAAAATGAAATTAAATCAATCTCAACATTTGTCAAACCAGGTATTGTAAGCGGTGGCCTACGAAGACATTTCCAACGACGACGACCAACACCAGCTGGCGCAACTATCCCTGATCGACAAGAGGATTTGTCATTTGGAAAACATAAGCCCATAGCTGAAAAGCCGTTACCGATTGAACTTAAGCAGCCGAAAAGAGATTCTCAATTCAGTTCAGCTGGTGAAGATTATTATCAATTAATGTTAAAACATCAAAAAGTTCGATCCGTATCACAATATAAAGCTTTGGCAAATTGAATGATGCTCTAGATTGTAAACAGTTTACTATTTATTTTTTTTTATTGTTCAAAACATTCTAAAAATTGATTCTTATATACAGCTCGAATAAAATTGATTCATTGATCATTGCTTCTGTTTGCGTTTTATGCACGCGATTAATTGTTAATAAAGGATGTAGTATTCATCAATTCATTTATCGCCTTAGGGATAATTCTTTGAGTAAAACGATCGAAGTATACAAATTTTGTTACTGTTTTTTTACTCTTATCGACGACCTACGGGTATTATTTGAGCACACAAAACTATTTACAAATCAGTAATTATCTCAAGAGTATTTTGTAAATGTCTCAGTATAATTCTTGAAAGTTCATCGAGATCATGTTGCTTGGTGCAATCGATGATGATGACGAAGAATTTAAGTGATGATGATGATGATGATGATGATGTTCACCAGCCGTACCGGATCCTCTTCCGCCGCTTACAAAAGCTGTTGCTTCTTGTAAATTTGTTTTTAATGATGATGGTATTGGCGGTGGAGGTTGTCCACCGGGTGTTGCTAGATTTGATGCTGAAATTAGTGCCGCTTGATGACTTAGCGATGAGGTATCGGCTGTCGAATTCGGTGGTGATAGGGCAGCAGGTGACGGTGATGAGTAAAGTCTAGTCGATCCACTAGGACTACCAATAATGGTTGAAGGAGTAGATGGATTATGCGAACCGATTGCAGTGTTCAACATTGTTTGGCCACTCAGACTTAATTCATGTTGATTATCGGGCATCATCTTCAGGTTATTACGTCGCCATTTGGCACGAGCATTTTGAAACCATACCTACGAAATGATGGCCATAATTTTTTGTATAATTTAATCGCAACATTTATTTTCGAAAAAAACACATACCTGCAAGACACGTTTGGAGAGTCCAGTTTTTTGTGCCAATGCTTTCAGATCTTTAGCATCTGGATTTTGATTAATACCGAAATAACTTTTCATCGTTCGCAATTGATGATGTTTGAATGATGTTCGCATTCGTTTCGTTCGCTGATTAGAACTGCTACCACTGTTTCCGCTACCCAACGATTGATGTGAAGTAAGACTGTTCATTGCAGATGAAGTCAATTGTGAATTGCATGAATTTTCAATCGATGCTGCTAGACCTGATAATGGACCATCTAATGAATCTATTATTAAAATGTTAACAATAACGCTCAGGAATTCGCAATTCAAAATAAGACTTACTTGTCACAAGTGGACTATGAGTATTACGCGACGATGATGCTGGCGGTGATGAAAGAGATTCATGCGATAACGAATTTATGACACCATTTTCCTGATCCGATTGTGAATGAGAATTGGAATGATGTTGTTGATGGCCATGTGAATGAGGTGAACTATTTAGCTGTGACTGTTGTTGTTGCTGATGATGATGATGATGTTGATGTTGATGATTACTGTTAGACGTAACATTTTTTCGTTTTCGCGGTCGACCTTTTCGAATATTTTGTCCCGTATTTGTTCTTGTGGTCATCGTTGATGTTGTTGATGATGATTGACCATTCATAGAATTCAGAATTGATGATCCTCCTACGGGTGTAGCTGGACTACCACTGCCACCTCCGACACCACTCGATAAATTTGTAATGGACAATGGTGAATAAGATAAATGATGCTGACCCGTTGAAGAATAAGGTGTGGCAGCCATAGTACTACAAATATCGCCCATTAAGTGTGAATCATTAAGATGCATAGATGGTGGTGGTGGTGGAGGTGGTGGTGATGATAACGATGGTCCGGACGGATGATGTTGTCCTAGATGAACGGGATTAGGAAATGATCGATTAATGTTGTGATAATGATGATGATGAAGTGGATGAGCAGTCTGCATATGATGATGACGATTTAGTAAATCGGAAGATGATGATGATGAGATTGATCCTAGTGATGGCGAATATGGTGTTGAATTCAATTGTGGTGGGGGCGTAGCAGACTCTGACTCATAACAACGAATCGGTGATATGGGAGGATTGCCTATCGAACCATTGTTGGTGGTCAACATTTCATAATGATTGCGACAATAGACAAGATTATCGCGTACACCGAACAGGTCACCTTGTGCAAGCGTCACATTACACCAGGCGCAAGTGAAGCATTGCAAATGATAAACATTATGATCGCGGACACGCATCACTAATTCCGATGCATATATTCCTTCACCACAGCGACTACAACGACGCATAGTAAATAGCCTGAATAGCAAACATGATTAGCATTCTATAATATTAAATGAGACCCTGACAACATTACCTGTAATAATCAGATTTACAAAATATGAGGCCATCTCTCGAAAAGCAACTTGGTTCAGCCTGAAGATTCACTTTGCACTGGGAACATTTGAGGCAAGATACATGCCAGTGTTGATCAACAGCCGATAAATAATAACGATCAAGAATATGTGAACCACATCCAGCACATTCAACCATTGTGTCGCATTTGACCATTTGCATATTGCTTTCGGAAACCGATGACGTCGATGCCTGTACCGTGGTCGTTGATGATGAGTTAGGAGATAATGATGAACCGATTGGAACCGAATCTACTGCTGAATTCGTCATTATATCACTAATCATAACTACTGATGATGTAGATGAAGTCGATGTTCTGATCAATAATGATGAAGCTTCTTCTTTGATCATCATTGATGAAGATGAAGAAGATAATGAATATGAAGGCGATGATGACGATGATGAAGACGATGATATTGACAAAGACGATACAGGTAAAATCATGGTTTGATTGCAAACCTTAATTCGTGATTTGTAATGGCTCTCAGGATAGCACTATCACTGTAACATGTGGTCAACTACTGATAAAAGATTCAATTGCTTTATTACATCAATATACACTACTGTTTTCTATCCAATATGGATCGTAATACATTTTTCGATCTATCATTCGTGCTGAACTAAGATCGAATTTACCGTTATACTTATGATTGTTTGATGATTGTCGCGCCCATCACTTACTATTGTCTTTTATTGTATGAATACTGAAAGAATTGATGCACACAAACACACATGACAAATAATAATAATAATAAAACTGTTCTGTTAACCATAATGTTGAATTTTTGCTAAGAACCGTCTATAGACGAAGATGCGATGCACCAGAGTTCATCTAAACAAATAATCAAAGCCAAATAGTGAAGCACCCGATTTTAAAAAGCATAAAAATTTTGTTTTTCTCATTCTGTGTGTGTAGGTGAATCATTCATTCAAACAAAATGAATGAAGTGAATAAACATTTGCCAGCCTTATTGCTGCATTAACACTAATACAAGAACCGCCTTATGGGCCGCCTTATGATGCCGCCCATTCTCTCTAACACAAAAGACGCGCCTGAACAATGTTGAATTAGATTCAGATTGTATTTTTTTCCATTATAACGGATACGATTTTTTTTTGTTCAGAGAGAAGGGTTTACAAATATAGCCATTCTATTAGATGTTTTAATTTTACTATGCTGGCGGCAGTAATAGCGACTTGTGAAACAACAACAAATACATTAAACAACAATTAATGGTAACATAGGTGATGACAAAAAAAATGAAGCGACTCAATCAACAACATCATCATCAATATGCAACAATTCTTTGAATTCTTAAGTTTGACATAACCGAGAACTAATGAAAAAAATAAAAATATTTTATTCGCAAAGTCAAATTATAGATACGATCAATGATCCTTGACAAAAACGAAAAACAAAAATACGATGACAATCTCAAAAAATTATCTATGATCCTGGATCAAATTGCATGGATTCGACAATTCCAGCTATGAATAGTGATCAGATTTGTTATACAAGCTTGTCTAAAATAATGATCATGATGGTGATGGTAGTTGATAATGATCAATGCCACACATATTTGAAGATGCATCTGTCGTTCTAGATGTCATCAACGATGATTTTTTTTGCCGAATTTGAAAGAGGCGAATTGTACTTTTTGAAGTCAAGTCGATGACAAAATCTACATATCTCATCAGTGTTCTGAGTATGATTTCGAGATTCATTCAGTTTTCTTAGTATCAATTCTCTTAATGATGATAGGAGATTCCGTCAGCTAGCTGATGTAAACTATTTCAAAAGTGACACTTGTCACTTGTTGGCCTACTGATTTGCGGTAATGTTTTGAATTAAACTTGTCAGATTGTTTCGATGATCATATGAAATCTAACATGAATAAACCCAAAAATAATCTGACCAGAAAAAATTTATTAGTCAGATTTTTTTTCATCATGAATCATGATGGTAAATAAAAGAATCAAGTTTCCTAGAATTTATTCTTTCATAATTTTTTCTATAAAATTAACAGAAGGGTTCACATCACCAATTAGTCGACAAATATTTGGAAAATCTATGATTGAAAAAAAATCCGATCATATTTCATGTAACATACCTAAAAACCGAATAATAACTTGAATGAATGAACATGATTTTGGTGACAAATTTTTTTCCTTTTTTGTTGTTGTTGTTGTTGTTTTGGCTATATGCACGTGTCCAAAATATTGTTTCGAAGGGCAAAATTCACTGAGAACACATCGATGAAATCCTCACCATCATTAACAATCATCATGATGTACACGATTTATGATATTGGCCTAATATTATGGACACACATACACACGACTCATTCATTCTCTATTTTTTTTGAATCCATTGAATGATGGGATCATAGCAAGAAAAAATTTGTAAATCACAAAAAGAAGAAGAAAAAACTTTTTTTTTACTCATATTTTGTTCCAGAATAAAGATATTTATTAAAAAAAAATTCTTTCTAGGATATGTACTATTAGCATCGAGGTTGTGATGCATGAGCAATTTTATACATTATTCCACCATATATAATGAGCAAGCATGTCCGTCAATGTGTAACACTGTCCGATACAATGTATATAAATTTTCGATTCAAACCACTATAGATTATAGAGAAAATATTTTTCTTTTTTCCATTCATTCTATTGTTATTTTGTCTATGACATCTAGAAAAAAAATTGTCGATCAATTGGTCGGAAGTTTCCGTTTTTATTTTATTTTATTTTTTTGCGATTTTGGTTTGATTGTCATCATGATCATGATCGTCATCAATGATGATGATCATGAGAATGGCACGCGACTTAGAATGCACCCTTATGATCACTCACACAATAGACACACAATTTTCACCTTGCTACTGATGATGAAGTTGTTTTGAAACACACATATAAATGAACCAAAAAGGATGGACTAATCAGTTGTTGGTGTATGTCAACTATCTTTGTCGATCTAGCTCAAATATTCCACTTGGTTTGAAAATAATTGGGATCCAGCGGTCTAGCCATACGCCAATATACATATTTCATGTACGTAAAGATATAATGATGACACTCGCATGTACCATCGAACAACAATAGAAATTGTTGTCTGTCTGTGAAATAACAAGCACTCGTGCTGGGGGTATGATGATGATGATTCTTTTTTCGCTGGAACATAGAGAAAAACAATCTATGTTTTTGGGAACAATGGAACAAATAAATATGGAAAGGTGCTTGTCAGCAGCTTTTTATTTTTTTTTGGCTTTGAGTCACGTACATCGTCACCAGAACCAATAACAGTACAATATTGTATGGAATGTAGCTTCAAAAAAATTATATTGGAATGTCAAATACAGGAAAAAAAGAGTATTGACTTGAGCATCTTGAACAACAACAAGCAAGCAAGTTCCTATGAGGAATCCACAAATTGAAATTAAGAGGAATGAAAATATTTATGGTCAGATGTTTGGACAGATGATGATGAGGTCAAAATCGTTGATAATAATCTGCTATTTTTTTAAAAATTTTTTGATTAAATGTAACAGTGTTGATGATTTATTTGCCATCAAACATTGCCAAAAGCCAAAATTGAAAAAAAATTCATCTTCAGTATAGCGAATATCGAATTAATTGAAAATTTTCGATCATAGATAGTGATCAAAAATTTATTTATCACTGCTTGATTCATTTCGATTTTGGTCATGAAGATGATAATGATGATGATGATCGACCAACATGATGGTCATCACCATACATACACACACACAAACAAACACACATCACTTAATCAGTCAATCTATACGCAATATAGTGTTATGTCATCACCCTACCATTTGAGTTGTAAAATTCAATTTGTCTCGCTTTCCATATCACATCATCTATCATTTTCTATCAAAAAAATATATCATTTTTTTTAAAAAGTAAATCAAAACATATTTAAATCTTTATCATGGATAAGGATGAATAATTTTACAGTTATTATCTAATATTTCATTATGTTTACTAGTATTCATAGGTAAGAAAATTTTTATTCTTTCAATATCAATGAGCCGGGCAATTGTCATGTTTGTCTTTTGTCATCATATTTGAATGCTAAGATAACAAAAAAAGAAAAACACTTATTGATCTGGCTGAATGAACACCAACTTAACGAAAAAACATTGAGAAAAAGAAAAAGAGATTCTATTGATGATCTTTATATGTTCAACACTATCAGTACAAACAAATAAAAAACGAGTTCTATATCCGTTGTTCATCTTGACAACGACTACACACGATGATCATCTAATGAATTGACTATTTTCGAATAGAAAAAAACTATCATTGGAAAATCTTAATTAAATTAGACCTGATTATCATAATTGATGATAGTAAAACAAAAAAACATGGGGTCTAATTGCTATGCAGACATCTTTACAGATTATCAGTGAAGCGGTGACAATATTAACAACGACGATGCACAAATTTTTTATTTTTTATTTTAGCAAATAAATACATGTCATAAAAATGCCGACTGTGATTTATGTTTGTTATATGTACAACAATTGTATACACATGAAAGAGAAAAAAACCGGAACGATAACCAATTATTGAAAATAATCAAGCTGTTGATTCTCTGTCACCACCGGTGCTGATTTTGTTTAGACCACCATATCAAGCTAAAATATTTTACCCAGTAGAATTTAATCCAATGAATAGTAAGTCCAAAATTAAATACAATACATATTCTTTGTTCATTCAGCTAATATAATGAAATATAAAATTTAAAAAAAATCGCTCATCATCTTAACATTTCCCATTGCCATCATCTTTATCATGATACATTCGAGACAATGACAATGATATTCATATTCAATGCTTGTCTTTTATTCCCATAGAAAATGAAAAGCAACAACAGCAGCTCATCAATCAAATTCATCTGTCTTTAATATTTTTGTTTTTGTTTTTCTTCTTTACCACCGATGTCTCGATATGACGACATATACCGATCGTCTTGACATGGTTGATTCTCTTATTATTGGATCATCAACGATATATTGTCAGAATCTTCATACATTCTTCTATATATGTGATTAACGAATTTTTATCGAAAATGAACATTGAAAAAAATCTCTAAAATAGAAAGAGAGAATATTCCTCGTTGTTGTTGTCATAATCTCGATCAAATAAATGACAGACTGAATGAATGAATGAATACATAATTCATTCATTGGTTTTCCTTTTCATTAAATCACAAAAAAATGAACATCAAAGATTTTAGTTCTTGTTAAATATAGCTTTATGATGGTAGACAATTTCATTTATGCAGATGGTTCAACATTCATACAATGATGATGATGATTATTATGAATATAATATAACTATTTACAGACATTAGCCTCAATGAATGCCAAGTTTCCGGACCATTTGCTAGCTAAACGCCCGTGCTTTTTTGTATACTATGTGTGTGTTCAACATTATTTTTTTCGACAATGTCATTGTAGCATTGCAATAAATATATTTATTCTCATTGTTTAAAGCATGATAGCGAGCTCATCATCATAATCGATATTTTTTATTTTTGTTGTTAAATCTAACTAATAGTATTCGAAAAGAATATAAATCAAATATATAATTGACAAACATATATTTGACTATGATTTTATATGACAGTATTTGCTATATTAACATTGTTGCAACGAAAAAAAAACAAATCAACCACCCAAAAACAACAACACTTTAACAGAATAACAAACAAATCGAGAAATGATAAACATGTTTTTTTTTATTGAAAATTGAAGCTATAGAGCGTAACCGAAAAATACTAACTTTATCCTCTTTTCTCAAGTATGATCAACGTAAAAAAATTGCTGCTATTGTTGTTTTTGATCAATGATCGCTATATTTTGGGAAAATGATTCTGCTGCCACTTTACTGGCCATAACTTTGATTGGACCGACAATGGGCGGTCGCGACATCATTAATCTCGTCCACTTGGATCGTTGATTTTGAAACCAAATCTTTGGGATGAAAAAAAAATCAAAAGAAGGTATTGAAAACTTTTTTGTTTTGAACATTATTTACTTGTAAAACACGTTTAGAAAGTTGAGTCTGTTGCACAAGATGATACATTTCATCAGTATTTGGTTTATGTGTCCGTTTGAAACATCGGTGTAGTAAATCAAGCTGACATTTCTGAAAACTGGTCCTCATACGTTTTTCATTATTATTATTATTGGTCCATATACGACCGCATGTGGACAATCGATTGAAATTTTGTTGATGAGAATAACGATTACTTTCACCGGAATTCGATTCATTTATTTTGGCAATTTTACATTCAACATCTACTAAGTAAATTCCGAAAAAAAACATTATATAAGAAATTATTTTCAACGAAATTTTGGTCAAAATTAAAAATTAAAATGAAAATGTGGATTATTTGAATCTTAGACAAACGTGTTTAAATATGTCACTGTAACATCAATATATTTTTGGCATATATTTTTCGTAAAGTATTTGTTGTTAGTCCTTGACCATGATCACTTGCTGACATTTCAGTCAAAGGTCAACCATACTACAAGATCAGAGACACAGCAGGATTTCACAAATATATGCAACATATATGAATGAATAAACAAACAAATAAACGAAAAGAAATACAAGGTCCCGGGTTTCATTCATTCTTTTTTTTTGTTTTGTTTTTTTGTTGATCCATGATGTGATGGGTAACATTTTTTGTTTTGTTTTTCATGGTCAAATCTATTCATCGATAAAGTGGTCCTATCAATCATGTTCATGACGAATTGACTATATGACAATAAATTTCAAACAAATCGATGATGATGGATAGGGGAAATCGGTACCATCACGTACAATAGACTAAGAGAGTTTGAGGGATTCAAAAAACAAAAACGGGTTTCATATTTGTTCAAAACAAAAACATGTTTTACTCTGAAAGAAACAATGTCCAAATATCTGCATATATATACAGTGGGCACGTGTTTTACTACCCATTTGTTAATCCAGAGGGTATGAACAACTGTAAAACCTTTGGGAAACACGTGACCAACTGATCTGGTTCGTATATTTATATTTTTCACTTTGTAACTATTACCTATCTACTTTGTTGCTATTGACTTCGATCAAATGGTCTATTGATTTTTTTCGGGGCCTAACTTGACTACATACTGTTTTTGTTTTTCGATATACTATGACGGTACATAATATAACAGCGACCGCATTCATGTTTATTAATAAGATACCGGGCCGAACAAACGACTAGTCTAAACAATTGACTCTACGGGAACAAATATTCAGTTAGCCAACAACCAAAAGCAAGCAAAATCGGAACGTTGTTGTTGTCCTAAGCAAAACAAAAACTTTGAATCTTCATTCAATAAACAAAAGATATTCTTTCTCTCCCTGGCAAACATTCGGTTAAAGGACAAAAGCAAAATTTTTCCAACACATTCAAATCTGATGGGATTTTCCCACCGATACTAAAATGTTTTTTCTGTCTCTAAGCAATATCATCGATCCAATATGGATCCATTGGAACAACTGAATTTAGATAAACATGTCAATCTATCGTGGTTGAGATCATCTTTCATTTCTTACTCGTCTTATCTGAGATCATAATTAGCCTAAACACACACACACACAATTCACCGTTTGTCAAGTGTCGAATCAGTGGACATTTTTTCTGAGCTTTTCTGAGCAGAATTATTCGTGAAAAAATAGACAATCGGCTCTGTTTGTTTCGTTTATATTCAATTTGGTTGGCTTGATGTGCTCGGTAATATAATCGGATTTTCTTTCGCTTGGAAACACGAGAACCAAGCTATTAGAATTTGGAAAAAAATCAATAAGCCAGAAGAAGAAGAAGAAAAGGATGAAAAAGATGAAGATGAAAAAAAAGATGCACAAGAGAACATCACGGCAAAGTTGTGCCAGATTAGTGTTTGTGTACAACAACCAACAATGATGACGACGACGATGATCATTACAACCGTTCCAAATTCTGTTTTTATTTTTCATCTGTATTTGCGCTCATGTGTTGTGTGTGTGTTGTTCTTCACTCGGGCAGCCTTGGAACTAACTTTGTATGAATTTGATGCCTACTATAGGACCAAAAATCTTTCACCTCCTCCTCCTCAATATAAAATTGTGATGTACAAACATACACACAATCATAACCAATAATAATCTGGATTTTGAAGAATAGTAACTTTTTTTATGAATTCAAGGATCGTATTGAGTTTTTTTTTCGGAAGCCGATCTAGTTCTTCTCGACTAATACTGGGTCGCGTGTGTGTGTGTTGTCTAAGCTGTTTTAGTTGTTTGTTTGTAGGATTATTTCAAATCAAACGACAAGATGCTTGCATTGTTGAACAAATGGATAATATGATGTATTCTTAGCAAAAGAGCCAAATAGCTAAATATTGACAATCAAGCACAATAACCAGTTATTTTCATTCAACACTATCAAAAAAAAAAAAAAGAAAAAGTTGACATTTTCGTTATGGATCGGGTCAAGCAATCGTCATAAAATCGGATTTCGGTGATTGTAACAATCGGATTCTTTTATGATTCATTGAATGTTACAGCTGGAGCCAATTAGCTCCACAAAATTGAATACAAAAAAAAAAAGATTGGGTGGATAAAAATATGCCACTTTATATCAGACTTATACCTTGATTCAAACATTTATATGACGAAAAAGAGGAAATCTGATCAAATGTTTGTTGTCCATCGCTCGACTGACTCTCTTGTTTCCGATGTTGATGTTGACGATAATGTTGTTCGCAATACACATTCAACCCAAAAGTATGATCATTGATTATCAGGCCATAAAGTTCACCTTTTTGCAATTGACGTGAACATTTCGAACAGGTAAAACAACGTACATGATAATGTATTAGCTGTTGCTTTCGACCATATGGTATACGAAACGCTAAATAAAATCATGGAGCCATGACATTAAAATTTGCTGCGAAAATCGATGCCTGCAAGAATTAATTTACCCAATTCCAATGGTTCAATCAATCGTCCACATTGATAACAATCAATTTGTACAGCCATAAGCCAAATTCCCTTCGAATTTCGAATCCCATTAATATCGATTGCCGCCTGTTGGTTATCCTTGTATGTACGGGAAATAGTTTGACCAAGAAAGCGAAAAAAATGATAATGAATAAAACCATCCAAAGTCATCATCGTCAACAACAGTTTCAATTTCTTTTCACTGACTCATTCATTCATGCATAGCTATCAATATCTCAGCAAACGTTTCTTGTTCGAGAAGTTGGTGCTTTTGTTAGCCGATCATGCAGGTATAATTTGCATTCATCTCGAGCCTTGTACAACCATCAACTGACATTGATGATACACAAAAATACATAGGAACGTGTCTGGCTAATTTGCATAGTTGCATAAATTAGCATAACTTTGTTACGGATGTTTCGTCAATAATAACAACTTATTTTTTTGGCTCTTGATTGTGTTTAATACATACGGGTTTGCTGATGAAAATCGATAAATTTATTTTTCAAACGAACATATTATTGTCATCAATTGTAAGCCCTTTTCCTGTTTTATTTGTAAGGGGTCAAAGTATTCGATCAATCTTATATTGATCATGATGATTCAGCATCCGTATATGATGAATATAGATTTACATCTTCAATGTCCTATTTCCGGAGTTTTATTTAAATTTTTTTTCTTCTTCTGATCATATTAACCAATTGTCCAAGACAACATTACAATCAGGTGTCAGAAATCAGTAGATCGAATTTGAAACGATAATAGTCTTCAGATGAATAGCAATAGGATATCCTACTAATATTCTAGTTAGTGAATGAACTTTGAACTTTATTACTCGACAAGGCTACCGGGCTATTTCTTTCAAATATTACTGATTTTTTTCGAATTTTTCGTATTACTGAATTTAAAAAATGGTATCAAACATCAACATCAAAACGATAGATTTGACTCGAAGCGTGGGAATTCACCACCATCACCATCATCAACAAAATCGTCAACATCAACATCGTCGTCATCACTATTGCAAGTTTTGCAATTTGATTCGGCGTCGATTGCCCAAGTGATGACAATCTTGCCATCATATCATCACCATCATCATCATCGAATCGAATTGGTCGGCATTGAAAACAGAAAAATAAGATCACATTTGTTTTCCAAAATATACGACAGTTTTTTTTGTTTAACTAATAAACTATCACTAGTTGAACATCTAAAAATCAAGCGATACAGTGAATGGCTGAATCAAAGAATCAATCAAGTTTATATCAATCATAAACTGATAAGTGATTGAATCTAAACATTATCAATTTGATATCAATGGTATAAAAACAATGTCGATGACCAAGTGTAAATGACAAATGTTTTTGGTCGATGATAATGATGATGATGATGATGACCAATAAGAAAGAAAAAAATCTCCATTTTTTCACAGATTCGTCGATGCGTGAATTATGTATTTCACGGCTGTTGTTGTTATGCTAATCAGACCTTTTTTCTGGTTGATATTTTCATCTAGAGTGACAAAAAAAATTGCCTTATAAAAGTTTCTGGTGGTGATGACTTTATTATGCTAATAAAAATCCATTTGCCTTTTTTTGAATGGTATGGGGTATATACGTGTTTGACATTTTTGTTGTTATCATTTGGTCTCTTTGATTTAATATTTCCCTTTGGATTTATCTTACTACACACACACACACAAGAATCTCTAATACACGTGGCTATAATTGACAAATGATTATGATATACCCCAACGGTCAACTTAGTCATACACAATGGAATCAATATAATTTTTTTCGGAATATATATTGATAAAGTGATCCATATGAAAGTTTAGTAAACTTACCATAAGTTGATTGTTGTTGTTCGAAAATGTTATTTTGGAAAAATTTTCTATTTCATCAATTTCAATGCCTTTATATATGAAAAAATCCATACAAAAAAAAATGAATTCTGATTGTGACTAAGAAAAAAAGAGAGGATTTCATTCTGAAAGAATGATGATGATTTAGAAACTAAAATTATTTTTAGTTATAAGCGTAACAATGACAATATCATTATCATTGAATATCATCATTATTAATAAATATAATAAATGAAACTTCTACTGTTTGTCTGAAAAACAAAACAAAATGTGAAGAAAAAAATGAGATGACATAACAATAAAGTGAACCGAATCAAAAAGAAAAAAAATCGTAAAATAAATGAATGTATAGTAAGTGTAAAAAAGTAGAGAAGAGTAAGAGAGGCAGCATTTTATTCATTGATTTTGCAAACGAATTGGATCGATAGCCGTATGCTTGTTTTTTTTAAATTTTATTGCAATCACAAAAACTTCCGATGATTTTGTTTTGAACTACTAAAGTAATATGAAAATCAATTCGGATGTGAATACAATTGAAGACAAAGTATTTGATGAATGGCGAGTAAGTTATTCGATGAATGAATTTTTATTTTTTTATTTTTTTTTGATTTTATGATTTTACTACAACTCTATGATGTTATTGTCACGTCGTAAAAATGAAAACCTAACGAAACTAGACGAATAGACAGACTATTTTTTTCTAAAGTTGTCGATTCGATATTTTTTACATTTACATTTTATGCATCTCATTTTTCTGATCTGTATTGAAACAATGATGAGTCCAATGTCATACAATCATCAATTCGATTCGATTTTTTATTTATTTATTCGGAATTTCGAAGCTTTCAATATTGAATTTTTCTCGAATTTTCAGGTCGTGTTCATATTATTGTTGTTGATGCTTGGCAAGCCTACAACATTGCAAGTTACATCATCATTCTTCTATTGCCTCACCTTTTTTGTTCAATAATGTTTTCATCTATGTAAACATTGTTGAACTGTCAATGAAATTTTGAGAAATTTTTTTTCAAGAAATACCTCAATATTGGTTCCGGTATAATATTCATTCGATGGAAATATAAATTTTGGTACATGATGGACCTTGCGGTCTCGTAACACACAAACATATAGAAATTATTCTGTCTAAAGACAGGCTTTAAAAAACTAAATTGAAATGAATTTTGATAGAGAATCAAGATCTGACAAGTAAATCAAATATTTATATGACAAGTCAAAATGATTAATTCGTTCATACATCGTAATCAAATTTATCTGATGATAGAAAAGTCGAACATCAGATCATTCTATCTTATGAATAGGGAATCTTTTCATAATCATATCGCCTTATTTCGATCAATCAGATATTTGAAAATTCGTTCATCACCTTTGATATCACATCATACCACATGAATGGCTCAATAATGATGACCATTCTATATAATTATCTTTCATCATCTAAGATGAGTGATTGACATGGTCAGCATCAAAACAAGAAAAACAAACAAACAAACAAACAAATTTAGTTGAAATCAACAAACCAAACATTCTCTTCGGACAGTATCTGATTTTCTGCATTTAACACCGTAGGGTGCCCAATTGTCGTTTTGCATGATTTAGGATGGATTTAGCAAATGAAAGTTTTTTTTCATTGCCAACAACAAGTTCAACAAAACTGACAATCTGCTACCGTGTTTGTCAATGTTCACCTATGATCACACATCGATTGAATACGATCCATGAAACATATAATCAAATGTGGAATTATTTATCTTAAATTCAATATGTATGCAATACTTATTGGATAATTTTTAGTTACAATCTATCATTATCATCGAATCTGGATTATCAATTTTATTGATGAATCAAAAAATAAATATTTCAATTGAAACAAATCGATAACGACAACCAATCTTCATTGTGCAAAGAAATTTTTTGTTGTTTTTTAATTCATTTGGACAACTGAGTAAATTTTTCAATTGAATTTCTCGTTCGAACGACTACTGGATTTTTGTTTTCATCAATCGATCGAATCGAATTCTCATCATTTGTTTTTTTTTATTTGTTAAGCAAACACATCAAACGAATAAATCGAGCTTTAGGTTCAAAATTCACATCTCCCCCTCTCTCTTGTTTTTTTTTCTCTCAATGCTATCATGAAACATCAGAGAAATGATGCCGCCGATGTTCATCTATCGAATAACTTTTATGAAAATTTTTCGTTGGCTCATCATCGACTCGAGGAAACCATTGCGAAATAATAATAATAAAAACGATTGAATTGAACTAGCAAATGGTAACGAATAAAGAAAATAGTAGAAAAGAATTTCATTTTTCAATAAAGAATGCAAAAAAATTGATTAGATTGCAAAAAAAACGCTTTATGAACTATGGTAATTATGCTCAACGTTCCTGATTCGTTCGACATTTCATAGTCCGGTCAGCAAGGGAATGAACATTTTTGCCTTTTATATAATGATTATTATCATTCCTTTTCTGATTTTCACTTATCAGTTTTTAGTTATGGGCGCTCAACTCATCATCGATTGTTGACACTATTTTTTTTAATTCTTTCATCGGTTCGATTTAATTGAATACCCAAAGCAATGAAATAATCACAATTCAAATCAATTTTGACTATATATATCATATATGATAACCACCTTAAACATAATGAGAACCGATGATCACTGTGTTATCAATCAAACGATCGACATGGATATTATATGTTGTTGGTCATGTACTTTTATACACATAATTTAATCATCAACATCAAAATATTGGACACCGTGTGATTAAGATGTTTGTTTTGTTGAAAAAAAAACAAAACTCGATATTATTTTGATGCGCCTCCACTTTGTGTGATCAATGATGGTCAAGTGTTGGCAATACTTACTATCATTTTTTTACATGTAAATTATTCAACAATGTTGTTATGACGTTACCAATCAATCAATCAATCACTAAAAATTTTTTGTTATCGAATTGATTTGTGTATATCCTGCTCTCAAACATAATCAGCAGCAAAAACAACAACGCATCTCGATTCTCATCATAAAGAGTGTGGGCCAGTTACCGTGTGTTCTCGTAGTCATCATATTCATTTTTTTGATGAACAAACAACAACAAGTAACACACATCGTAGTTTTTGTTTGCAATTGCTCCTGTCCAAAACAAATACGGATTTTTTTTTTTTTGGTTTGCTTGAGCCGCCACAACTAAAGAAAAATAAAGATCGAAAAAATCTTTGTGAATGAATGAAAGAGAAATTCTCGAATCGTTTATGAATGAAAAAATTTTACATAAAAAAAACATGACAGATTAAACAAAAGAACCACAGCCATTCGACATGTAAATATAATGGCAGATGTTAGCTAATGGTGAAAAAAAGGATCGTCGTAGGTGGATTGGATCCACATCAACATCATCGATTGTCATGCCGTTCGGTCATGATTTGATCGTGTCAAGTCAAACAACTATAGATGATGATGATGATGATGACAACATGTAATGGCTCGCGAAGTATGTGGTTTATATTTTGACAAAAACTTAGGATATTCTTTGTTCTATTTCTGCTATTTTGACTGACATGACACGACACACATTGAATATTTGTTTTTTTTGTTCTGTCCATCTCTCTTTTTAAAATCATTTATTCATTCAAAGCAGGCTGACCATGTTAAGAATCATATTGCTAGTATTAATAATGAGATCAACAGCAATCAACGATTGAATCAATCATAATCAAATGTCAAGTGTTTGAATTGTATTAAAATTAATGATGCTAGTTCATTGAAAATAAACAAAAAAAACTAGACAATGTTCTAATCATACAAACATTCATTATCAAGAATATCTATTGATTACCGGGCCCATATTTGGCGGTACGAAGCGATATATACTGGTAACGAAAATGATATGTTTCATGTTCCTGTTGCCAACCATCTGACATTGAATGATCATAAACATTGTCGAAAAATTTGCTGAAAAATCTCAAACGTTTCGATTCAGGCACAAATGGAGTTAATGGATAAATGAAACGGATACAATCTTGTATTCGTTTCAACGTGTCGAACTCAATTCTTTGTTCAACCAATTCCATTACGGATAAGTTGTCTGTACGAAATCTGTATTTGGCTAGCAATTGCTTCAATTTATCCATTTCTTTAGGCCAATCTGGTTTGGTAAATTTATACGCCGATTCATCTGATAACCGCAACGACATATCGTCGGACAGGAAGACTTCATTTCCTATGCGAAACAGATCACTCCAGAATGAAAATGTCGCGCATAATATGCCATCTATGCATCATTAATATAATTATTTTTAGATTTTTTTTTCATCAAGTTTTTCAAGGCTAACCTGGTTTTAGAATAGAATTCAAATTGGCCAATATAGTTTCGATATTTGGATCCATCATTTGAAACGAATGGATGGCAGTGACCAAATCGGCAAACGGTTCGCCAGCATAATGTTTAAGAGGTTGGCTGAAATCCGACTTACGAACATCTGCCTTGATGAAATGGCCAGATTGTTTATAATGATTTTGGGCGTAATGAATCATATTTTCATCGGAATCAATTCCCATTACAAATGCGGATGGGAATGATGCGACCAATGAAGCGGTTGTACATCCTGTTTGACAATCGATATCGACAATTTTACGGGACGATTGATCATACTGTTTCAATGATGGTTTTTCAATTATTCGGTTCAAATCCAGCAGGCGAATTTTCGCTGCTGATTTCTCTAAGCTTTGAAATTGTTTAACAGTATTAGGCACAGTCAATTGTTGGTCCATTGTACTTGAATAATTGTTAATAAAAATACACAACACGAATTCATTTGAAAATGAAAATAATTCCAATCATTTTATTAAGAATTTTATAAATTTAGAAAAAAAATTAATTATCGAATGAAATAATTCAATTTAATCATCGCCTGCATAGCATTCATCGCCTCCATATCTGTGATCTTCTTTATCTTTTTGAAGTTTAATCAAGTCATCGATTCGTAAAATAGTGATTGCAGCTTCGGTGGCGAATTTCAAGCTTTTAATTTTAGAAATAGCCGGTTCAAGAACGCCCATCTTTATACAATCCTTGACTGAACCTTCAATTAAATCGAGGCCGACATTTTTCAATGCAACATGCTCGGATTTTTGCTGAGAACTATTATGGTAGGCACGAAGTTTAGCCACTAAATCAGTTGCATCTTTAGCCGCATTCACGGCCAAAGTTTTTGGTATTACCAACAAAGATTTTGCGAATTCAGCGATGGCCAGCTGTTCTCTTGATCCAATAGTGGTCGCAAAGGTTTCCAAATAGACGGACAAAGCTGCTTCAACCGCACCTCCACCTGGTACGACTTTTTTTGATTCAAGCACACGTTTTACAGCACACAACGAATCATGTAATGATCGTTCCATTTCATCAAGAAAGAATTCATTTGCACCACGAAGAATGATTGATGCTGAATTATGATTTTTTGTTCTATGATTGAATTTGAATTCATTAGATAAATCATCATTTCATTAGAATTGATACTTACCCTTTCACCATTATGAGCTCATCGTCGGACACTCGTTCTTGAACAACTTCTTCAGCTTCACCCAACATTGATGCTTCAAATGTTTCTTCACCTTCCATGTTAGCCAAACTGGAGATTAATTGACCACCGGTAGCTTTCGCAATACGTTTCAAATCAATTTTTCGGCAACGACGTACAGCCATCACACCAGCTTCTAGACAATATTTTTGGCAGAGTTCATCAATACCTCCGGTCGTAAGAATAACATTGGCGCCGGCATTGATAATTTTCAATATTCGTTCTTTGGTTATGTCACTTTCTCGTTTACGCATGTCTTCCAATTTGTCCGGATCGGTTACTAACATTTGAACTCCCATTTTCATTTTTGCTTTTTGAAGTGAAAAATCCAACAAGGCAATCTTTGCATTCTTTATATATTTTGGCATTCCTGTTTTTGAACAAAAAAAAATTTCAATCATTAGTAACTGATTATCAATGAATCTATCATGTTGATATCAATTTATTCTCATATACATGGATAACAGAATCACAATCATTTGCGAGCTGCATCAATTGACCATAATTTTTAATCATTTTGGAAATTTTACATAAAAGAAAAGATATAATTTCTTTACCTTGCATTGCAATGACGCAGTTCAATGCAAATCCATTGATAAGCATCGATTCGCGCATCGATTTACCGTTCGCTTTGAGCACACGAATAGCTTTTACTGGATATTTAAATCCACCACGACCATCGGATTGTTTAATGATGGTCACAGCATCGACAACCATATTCGCGAAAAAATCCGAATCACTAAGAAATAACAATATTCGATGAGACCAATTAATTAAAATGATAATTAGTAATTAATTTCATGAAAAAAATATTGGATATGACCGAAATTTCTTTACTCCCAGCGTATAATCCATTTCACAAATTATAAATGCAAAGTAAAATGGATAAAGTTCATGGGACAAAAAAACTATTAAAAATAATAACTTACGATCCAATCAATTTGGATGACAATGAAGTTTTGGCCGCATTAATTATCGAGTCTTTACCGAGGTCATCTACTGAAAGGCAAAGATTTTCCTGAATATATTTGACAGCTTCTTTGCAGGCTAAACGATAACCCGAAATGATAGATGTTGGATGAATTTTGTTTTGAACTAATTCATCTGCATTCTTAAGTAGTTCAGCAGCAATAATAACCACCGATGTTGTTCCATCACCAACTTCTTTGTCTTGCAATTGAGCTAAATCAACAAGAACCTTGGCAGCTGGATGTTCCACTTCCAATAAGCTAAGTATGGTTGCACCATCATTCGTAATGGTCACATCACCAATATCATCAACAAGCATTTTATCTAATCCAATCGGTCCCAACGAAGATTTGACAACATTGGCAATTGCAGAGGCTGCCATGACTATGAAAATCAATCATCAATAATTATAATTATAGTGCAAATAAACAATAGCAAACCATTTTGTGTACGGACATTCTGTCCCGAAATACGCTGTCCAGCAACTGAAAGTAAATTTTGTACAGCTGACATTTTCACCAAATGAATAATCAATTAATATCAAAAATGTTTTAACAAGTTAAAATATAAATCTAATCAGATCAAATGATTCGACAAGGCGTGTGTTTCAATCCGGCTTCACAATGGATTTCAATATCAGCATGGCAATACATTATAATTTTCGAAAAGTTTATGAGCACAAAACCAAGCTGAAAATTCTGAAAACTTTCCAGCAGACTTAATCATGGCCATTTACCTGTTTTATTGAAATGAAAATTAATTTTATAGACATGATGATTTGAATGTCGCTATTTTATTTATTTAGATTTTCAATGGACATATTTTTAACAATGATTGCAAATTCAATTGAAAAAAAACATAAAAAGTTTTCTTCTCGATCATTTTTTTCCTCCTGCATTTGTTTGATTTAAACGAAAAAAATCAGAAAAAACAACAATGGCTGTGTTGTCGGGGCCAAAACGCAACGACAGACCGAATCAATCATTAGTTTTATAACTGGCCAAAACTTTATGAAATTGATCGTTCCATTTTGAAGGCTATACAATAATCATACTTTAAATGAATGAATAGCGTTGTTAATACAAAAGTAAAACGCAGCAAAAAAGAGAAAAAAATGATTAAAATCCGTTTATATGGGAAACAATCAAATCAATCAATTTTTTCAATCATAGTTCAATTGATTAAGAATTTACTTGGGCACATTCAAATTTGAAGATTTTATTTTCAATGTAAGAAAATTACAAATGTTTCCAAAAATTACAACCATGTTTTGATTATTAAAAACTATTATTTAATAACATAAATGATGATCGACGAAGATCAAATTCATTTCGAGATTTTTCTCGAACGAGAAATTCCACGTAATCTTTTTCGGGTGTATTGTAATAGGCATGGGCGATCATTTGTGCCACTTGTGCATGGTTCATCAGCTGAGTTGATTGTCCATCCACCTCTAAGATAATATGACCAACATGTAGGTTTTCCGCTGCGGCACCGCCTTCCTTTTGGATGAAAATGGTCTCATTGATTTGTATGATCAATATCATTAAAATATTAATAATCAAACCTGAATATTAATAATCCTTGGTTGTGATTGAGTTGATACGTTCGATCCACCTTCGATAGCAATACCAAGAAATGGTCTACTTTTTTTCACTTTGATTCTCCAACGGCCGTTTGGTTCCTGATGAACCAGACGATTGTTACTCTGTCATCGATAAGCAACATATAACAGATCAATTTATTTTTTGATTTTATTGATAACTATCACTCTTACCCTAACACGAAATGAAGAACTCCGCTGTTGATTAGCACGAGCTGATATTCCATACAATGGAGCCGATGTAAATGATGTGGCAGGCAATGATCTATGCCGACGAACAGGTAAATGATGATGACCCTGTAGATACCACGTTTCATCTGGCCAGTATTCAGATAATTGATCCGAGCTTTCGTTTGGATCGACAGATTCATGATGTATGCTCGGTATCTGCAATAAATCATGATTTCGATCGACGCTAATACTTGTTACTGGTCTATTACAATCATTCTGATCAATTTCATCAATATCCTGTTCGTCTATTTGTTGACGTTCAATGGTCATTTGTTCTACATTCATTGATTCCTGATTAAATGTTTCATTTCCTTTCAGAATAGTTTCTGAAGATGGTGATGATTGCCGCTTATGGGACATTAATGATTGTGCATGATTTTCTCGTCTCAATGGTGATGAACATGGTGTGGATAATGTAGCCGTTGTGACCGTTGTCGTTAAATTGTTAGTATGTTGTTGTGATTGTCGCCGTCTTTCATTATTTACCTGTAGATTTTTTCAAACAAATATAATGATTAAATATTCATCATTATAAAGTGAAATAATACATGGCAACCAGAACTTAATGATATTTATAAAATTAGGGTTGAAACATGAAAAATTGAAGAAAAGTAAAAAAATGAAACATGTAAAATGACCATTTATCACTGTTATTATCATGTTGACAAACGGGACACTATATTTATGTTTTACATGTTAAGAATTTGATCCGATTGAATAATGTTAATGCAACAGAAAGCCATAATTATGTCGACTATCTTGGCATAAATGTCACCATCATCATCAGTAATGACAACAGGACACTAGGTCACGTTCGAAACAACTATTCGCTTGTTCTTGTTTTCGTTCGTATTTTTTTTCAACTATTTGATGAATGATGATGACATCAATTCATTCATCCGATTAAATCGTCCACTTTTCTCTATTTCAAAATCTCATTTAAACCCGTCAATGTCCATGAGATATGGATTGTAGTGCAAAAGAATTCTGTTTGCTTATCTCATTCATGACAAATTTTAGCTTCAAAACCTAAAAAAATGGTTATCATTAAAAAAAAGTAAAAGGAAAAAAAATTATAATATTTTTTTGGAATTTGTTATTGTTAAAATTGAAAACATAAATGATGGTAGTGTAAAACGCTAATATCATCCAAAAATAGCCTGATAATGTCTGACAGGTCAGTTTTTTTTGTTACCATAAATGAATTTGTTGTATAGTGTATGAAAATAGCTTCATCAATCTATTTTTAAACAAAATTCCATCCAATTCGATTCTCTCCCCATCAATATATTACACAGAAATTCTTTAATCAAATTGAATCATTGCTGTTGATAATTGAATTTGAACAAATAGAATTTTTTTTTATTCAACAAAATAAGACCGGAAAAAATCGTTTCATGAGACAAAAAAACAACAACAAAAATTTGTCGAGAAAATGATAGAATGAGTTTAGGTTGTTGATCGATTTATCGTCAACAACAAGGTTCTCTTGGATATGATTCATTGTTGATCGAACCGTTGTTCATTTTGGTGACAATCATATCCGAATTATTATGATTACCATTGCTGCTGCTGTTTAATGCCATGGATGTAATAGATGGCGCCATATGTTCTTGATTACCATGATCATCAAGTATATTTATATCGATGGTCGTTCTATTGGACATCAATTTTGGACGAGGTATTCGTATGGGTCGTATAGTATCAAACCAAGCTTCCATTGTGGAACAATTTTATTTACAACAATTATCAATAAATGATTTTTTAAAACACTGGTTTATAAATTTTATAAGGATGTTGTTCGAATATACAAATTCACATTGCTGAATCGTCGTTTTACGTTTGTCAATCACCAAAAGAGTTGTTGATTTGATTTTTTGTTAGTTCCAACATTTAATCAAAATTGTTGACATAAACAAACTATTGGTCTTCATAAGTTTTCCTGAAATAAAATGTAATAATGTTTAAAGAAGAAAAGACGACAACAATGAATCGATTTTAAACAAGTTGAAAAAGAGGAAAAAATGACAACTCTCAGCTACCGAAGACATATGACAAAATCGACTCAAAAAATATAACAATTGATCAACCAAAAAAAGAGAAGAGACAAGAACTCAAACTAGTTTCATCAATATCGAAAGTAAGATATATAAAAAGGAAAAGAGAGAAAGAAAACAAGTTGTGTTCATAAATATGAAAATTGACTGTTTATAATGTTCATAATACGAAGAAACAAACAAAGATAATCAAGAGAAAAAACATGACGCCATGATAATTTTACTTGAGTATAGTATGAGATATATCAAGTATTTCGAGAATGAATTCACTATTTTTACCCGTGTTCTAATGGTTCAAATGAGAATAAATTACGACAATTTAGTCAGCCTTTACAATCAATACACAGGAAATGAACCATTACCGTCAATACATATGAACATTTCGTTCATTCATTTATTTTCATTTTTGAAAACACACAAGAACTAAATTGATCAATGAAACGATTATAAATGTTTAGGCAAAATAATGAATTTAGGTATTCAAAGTGAAGCACTTTCATTTACCTCACATCGTCATAAATACAATTAATAATATTAATTATTTATGTAATTTAATAACATTAACTACAAAAAAAATATAAATTTTTTCTCTAATCATTTGTCATTATAAACGATTTGTGGCCGTGAAACGATTTAATCTTGGGCTAATAAAAAGATGTAATGTCATAAATGATAATTATAATTCAAGGTTGTAGTATTTGAAAATGAAAAAAAATTACTAAATTATTTTACAAAATATACTTGGATAAAATAAAACATTTCAAACATAAACTTACCGGAAGAAAATGAAACGTTGTCGGCATACTTGGTCTACGAAGGTTAATATCGTCATTGAGAGAAAGACATTGGTTATTGTTATTATTATTATTTGATTTGGATCGTGGTGATAGATCTCTAGTGCAATGTATATTATTAGATATACAAAATGGTGTTTTTGAAACAACGGTTGTCATTGCACTGCTATGTCGCCGAGGAATAACGAATGATTCATCTGATTCATTTAATGAAATATTCCTTTGATCTAATGGCTGTATCATTAGGCAATCACTGTTGAATGATGCCCTATGAATTTTGATATTATTTATTTGAAACAGTTTGATTTATTTTATGCCTACCTTTGGCGAAAATGTGTATGGTCAGGTTTTTGTTCATAAAAACGATAGCAATTTTCATTATCATTTGAATATGGATTCAAATCTTGAGAATCGATTGCTATTGATGGCCTTTCTTTCATAAGTGTTATGGATGATGTGACATCACAAAGATTGTCAATCATATCTCCACTATTGGTTATCATCAATGTCGGTGGCGATGGAGATGGTGTTGATCGTTGATGATGATAATGATATGGTAATGATGGTAATTGTCGATGACATGGTGTTGATGTCCGGTGAATCTGTTCGAATAACTTTTGATGCTCATAGTCTGGAAATGAAACATCAGAAGGATTTTGAAGATGATGGCGAACTTTTGGCATCTTTGTAAAATGTATGTATGGATTCATCGATAAAAATGATTGTATTGTTAGAATCATGAAAGAAAACAAATGTTAATTTGTCATTTTTATAAAATGATGAACAATGTTCACTTATGATTCGATCTTTATCTGCTATGAAGATACGATTATCAACATAATCCTTTTCTGATTGTGCATGTGTGTCTGTTGTACTTGAATTCTGGATTGTTACTGATTAGACAATATTATTCCATTTACTTGTTTTCTGGATTGGAACATTGTAACTTATTCGCTCATCATAGTAGAGGTCCAAACAGAAAGATTGGTTGTGTTAGCAGGCTTGTTTGGGCTATATAAGCATTTCTGAAACAAAAGTTTCGCTTGCGCTATGAATGAAAAAAAACAGACACCAAAATATACACTCAACAACATACATATGACACAATTGGATCAAAAATTAATCTAAATGTTGATATATTTATTTGTAAATCATTTGTACCGTTATAATAATCATCTTGATCATAAATTGCAATAAGACATTCGAGCATGAAACAAAATTAATTATCACTATACAGCTACAATCATGTAATGTCAACGTTGATAACTAATATGGATGAACATTTTATTTCATGCAAAGGATTGTCTCGATTCCATGATACGTAATTTGACCATCATGATCAAATCAAATTAGAATGAATGAATGTGAAAATTGCCAATCATAATCATAGCTTAAATATAATTGGACACCTGAACAATATGGATGTTCTATGTTTTATTCTATAAAATAATGATTCCCTTATCTCCAATCGGCAACAGTCACAATGAGTAGAAACACTGAAACCATCAGATGAAAAAAATGCAATGCCAGTTGTGTATTGTCAATGAAACATCTATCATTCTGATCGATGCAATGATCGTTTTTCCTAATGAAATGAATAAATAATATGAATCAATCAATTTGAATAACAAAAAATAAAAATTTGACCATATATTATATACTTATCATACTTATATTAGATCAAGTTTTAACGATTAGAATTCTGTTAGCTGCTTTTTTTGCAGAATAGTTTACATTTAATCAAAAATGATATTAATTACGTTCATGTTTAGTCTTTACAGTTTTTGATATGAATTCTCACATAGATCACACTTTGGGTTGCTTGGTGTTTAGCTTGTACTATGCATATAAATTTACGTAACTCCATTTTGGAATGTGAAATTGAATCATGCGATTTTCTGTATATTTGTTAGAATTTGACAACTCTTTGCTTACTGTTTGCGTGTGTTGTTGGTCTGTTTTGTACACTTTAATTTGATTCATGTGCATGCATCATGAAATCTGAATGACAAATCTGATCTTTAAAGAAAAAAATAAATTCTGAGAGACTATTTTTAGTTGAGAGGCACGAATAAATCTGAAGAGAAACACACTGCGTCAAACATAAAAACAATTCATTTTAGCCATCATCCAGTGGGAACAAAAAAAACTTGAAAAAAACAAAATGTCAAACTCATTATTATTTGTTCCGAAATACAGCCGAGGTATTGTTTTCAACATTGAACTGGATGGAATTTCGTTTAGTTTCATTGAAAATTACTAATATAATCCTCTTTGAATATTCTAGCTCAATACACTAAACAAAAGTCAAGACCAGAAAAACGAAAGAAACTAAATCTAATCAATTAGCTATTGATGGATCGTAAACTAGACATTGAACAATTCATGTCCAAAAAGAAGACAATATAAAATAAATTGCGATAAGATTCTAAACTTTATGTTCGAATTGTGAAATTGATAATCGGAAATCAAATAACACACAAATTGTGCATATACATGGAATGTGAAAAATCAAAAATAACAATAGAATTGATCAATTAGTTTAACAACAGCTGAAATCAGTGAATTATAATCGAATTTCGTTCTATATTAGCCTAACAATTCAGTAGCCTTTATAAGAAGCAAATGGAAACAAATGAACCATTTGTTAGTGTGTGCGTGTATGTTTTATTCAACTACTGTGTTAAATAGTAGATTGTACAAAAAAAACTAAATTGACCAATGTCCTCTTCGCCGGAAAAGCAATCGGTCAACGATGAAAATAGTACAAGTGTGACTACTGAAAGTAATGGAGGCAGCAATTCTTCAAATGATGGCAAATCCTCAATAAAAACGGCTGTGGCAGTTAACGAAGAAAATAGTGTTTTAATGGATATTGTTAAAGAACATGTAGAACGGACCTACGTACGTATTGAACGCAATCGCAAAAATCGTAATCAATTACTGTATGTAACGAAACAAAGCCATGAGAATTGGATCAAAGGAACAATTGAGCCACCGTGTTCCCAAACATCGGAATCTGGAATGACGCAAAGAGCTAGAGAATGTTTAATGCGATCATCATTGACCAAAGAATTCATACCAGAGGAGATTGAAGCAATTAATTTGGGAAACCAAGATACAGGTAAAAGAAAAAAACAAAAAAGAAAGCGTAAAAATCGGCGAGCAAAAACAGAAATAAAAAGTTATGATGAAATTCTTGATCGTTATGAAACGCAGGAATTAGTAAAAACAATAAATTTAGATTCAAAATTAATGGAAACTAACGACAAAGAAGCGGATAGATTAGAGGACAAAATCGAACGTCAATCAATGTATATCACACCGAATGAACAGTTAATTTTTTCTGCCTATATCGAAAAGGACAAAGTCGATACAGCAGTTTTTCCTAAAAAGACCATAAAAGAAAGTGTTAAAAATCCTTTGATTGATCCATTCAAAACAACTTCAGGTAAGTAGATGTATTGTTGTATTACTTTTACTCATTCATTATTATCGTTAAGGATCAGAATTATCTGATATAGACGAAGATGAAAAGTCTGAATCATCTTTGGTACTTACTGTACCTGATGATCTAGTTGAATGTCTTCGAGAATATCTTGAACAATTGGAATCAAAAAGTTATTTGCAACAAAATCAACAACAATCATCATCAAAACCATATAGTTTATATGTGACGCCAACTGGTATTCAACATTCATCAAAACAATTGAAAACGTTACCAACTGTTCCACTGCCAAAGACTCCGAATAAGCAATCCACAACTCATTCATTAGGATTTAAACCTGCACCGTCGTTATCCAAAGATGATTCGATTAAAAGCGAAAGATACGATACGATCGAGGATGATTCAAATCAAGTTGAAAATTATAATTTTGAAAAATCAAATGATAGATCCCCGATAACAGAAGAAGAATCTCCATTCTTTTCTACAATGATTAATGAATCAAAAACTTCATCATATAAGTCAAACTTTCAAACTGCTATGAGTAAGTCAAAAAAATCAGTTAAGCAAGAAGAGGAATCTGCTTTGGAAGTTCAATCATCATCATCATCAGCAGCATCTGCAACTCAACAACCGGATTTAGCCCTTACAAATGAAAGTTCGAATAAACAACAGCAACCAAAACTGAGTGAAGATTATTATGAATCAATCAAAACATCTCTCGTTGATAAAGTGATAAAGGAACAACAAAAATCGTATAAAATAGGAATGTCACCGGAAGAAAGTTTCAAATCAGCATCATCATCATCGATCGACGAAAGTGATGCTGATGAAAGTTCAACAGCACTTGAAGTTGATCCTTCTCTATCTCGAATGATATTGGAAAGTATGGTCGAACCTAAGGGTCCAACAAAATTGGCAGAACAACCAAAATCGTTACCAAGCGGTGTGGAAAAATATAATATTGATGTGATAAAAGAGCAACAACAAGATATTGAAGTGAAAGATGATGTATCAACACAGACCAATCTACAACAATCAGATCAAAAAATATTCGCTGCCGACACGACGATCATCGACAACGATAAGGAACAACTTGAAAATCTTCAACGTCCATTACCTACACCAAAATCTTCACCGTTGAATTCCTTATCCAAAAGCATAATGATTTCGCCAAAACCAAAATCATCAATCAAAACTCAATCATCAGTTAATGAGAATGAGATCATTGCCAACAAGCGTTTGATTTCTTCTTTGATTACAGATGAAAGCGAAATCAAATCTGTATCAAAAAAACCTGCTACATTAAAATTTTCTGTAACTCCACCACCATTAAAATCTTTTGATGATCGAGCAACGATGAAAAGTCCACCAGCCAAAACAATATTGAATATTGAATCGAAAGTGAAAACAACTGAAACAACATCAACAGAAAACTTGGAACAATTAAAAAAATCTACAGAAAAAAAATTATCATTGAAATCGAATGAAAAACAAATTGCTAGTATTGATACTGCCATTGTGACTCCTACATCTTTATCAAATTCATCGGCAATTGCATCACCATCTATTATTGATACTGCTATTGTGACTCCTACATCTTTATCAAATTCATCGGCAATTGCATCACCATCCATTATTGATACTGCTATTGTGACTCCTACATCTTTATCAAATTCATCGGCAATTGCATCACCATCTATTATTGATCAACCCATAATGAAACAATCAAAGGATGACAAATCGATGACCGTGACGATTGACGATATTAATTCTAATCGATCAATTCAGATGGAAATTGAACCACTCGAAACAAAAACAGTGATTATAACATCGTCAAGTTCAGCATCAGGTGAAGAAGATGTGATGGTTGAAGCCGAATTGCTTAGCCCAGTTTCTCAAAAAGAAGAAACAGATCAATATTATTTGATTCGAGCTTCACCAAAAACGTTAATGCCATTGGAAAAATTATCATCGGCATCGAATGATAATCAACAAGATGCTGCCGAGGCCAAGACAATTCAATTGTCTCCATCGTTTCCAAAAAGCAGCTGCAGTAGCAAATTAATGGAACATAAATCTTTGCCAAAATCATTGCAAAAGAAATTCGATTCGAGTCCGTCAATCATTATTGACAAACCGAAGACATTGCGATTTGAAACAAATTCAAACGAATTTAAATCAAGTCCTATACGACAACCTATTGTCGAGTCGCATGATTCCACAAAATACGAAATGATCAATAAGTTAAATCAAATTTGTGATGACGACAACAACAGTAAAATGAATAAATTGTCATCACCCGCAAGCAAACGAAAATTGTATCGAAAAAAATTGGTATCTAATGTTACAACTGAACAAGCACCAAAGACCGTGACATTAACTCGATTACATACTTTACAAAATTTATTATCAAAAGCAAAAATCAAACAGACACCCAAAATTGATTTGATTGATCAACAATTATCCGAATCTAAATCCTTCCAATCCAAGGAGCAACATCAAAAAATACAATCTGATAAAAAAGTTGATGATGAAATTTTTAGACAGAAAATGGTCGATTTTTATATCGAAGAAGAAGAATTCACCAGCACAAGCGAAGATTTAGTCAATTTGGAATTAGAATTTGAAAAATTGCCACCACCACCTCCTGTTGTTGAATATTTGACAATTGAAAGCAAAGAGGAACAACAGCGCAAACAATTACAAGAAGAATTGGAAGCGAATCGAAAACGATTATTCAATCAAATCGAACAACTAAAACATAGACAAAAATTGCATTTGGCCAATCTATACCGATTGCGTCATATTTTGGAAACAAGCAAAGCAAAACAAACGAAACAACAGCTCCCGAAACCAAATGAAAAAAGCAATGATTTGATTTTAGTTAAACGACCATTATTAAACAATGATAATTTCTTAGCCATGGTCACAGTGGCTGGAGCGGCAACCATAGCAGCCGTGATCGCCACATTGTTAGCTATTAAATTTATGTACTGATTATATATAAACATCTAATTTTGTTTGAAAGGAAATTGGTGAGAAAAATTGTGTGTGGTGTGTTTTCATAATTTATTTAAAACGGAATTGCAAAAGCTTTTCACATTCTTGTTTGACATATGTGGTGGTTGGGTGAAAAAAAATAAGAAAAACCATGCAACCAACCACAACTGACCGATTCAATTATTATAAATCATTAATCGATTTGGTTTGATAAACATTTGGTTCATTTTCAATTTGAGAATAATACAAACAAAATAATAATAATAATATCGATCCCATTTCTATTCAGACTAAAATGAATGAAAAAAATAATCGGAGTAATGCACTGCGAAAAATGAATGAATTTTTTGTATTATGAATCAATGTATTGTGATGATATTATAATCGAAATGACAAAACATTCATGATGATGATGATGATGGTGAAAGTAATCTTCCATCGTCATTGTTGATGCGGATCGATTTGGTTGGGCTGATATAGTTGATATTTTTTTTTCGTTTGTATCAATCTACTTTAGTTGATTATGGTACAATATGATCATCATGTATATTTATTACTATTATTATTATTGAAAATGGAAACCAACGCCTTTACAGGCTATTTATAAGGCTTTTTAAACATAATCTATTGAAAAAAATTCTTTGAGATATACGCATTATGATGTTCGTATATCGGGCGATCGAAATCGTGCCAAAATAATACCAAGTTTCTATCTATAGTCTAAATAACGCGTGGTACATGCGTGATTTAAATCCTTTTATTTTTATTTTATTTTTTTGATGTTTCGGAGGCCAATTTTGTTTTATTCATTACATTCCTATTCGGTATAGATTGTTTTCATACCGGATACCAAACGAATATGAGAGAAAATAAAATAAATGAAACCCGTACCTTTCTTTAAAAAAAAACAAGAATGACAATATGGATTTTGTTTAAAAGAAAATAATGATAATAAATGCTAAAAGTTTTACAATGGGATGGGATGCAGATAAGCCATACTTTGGACAAGAAAACGAATAGGATGACAACCAATCTTCTATTGATATAAAGATGGTTTGACATCATGAAAAGAGTAGGAAAAATGACGAATGATGATGATGATGACAAGATTCAGATATTTTGGCCAAACAATATGCGCGCGTGTGTATGTAATATATATGTGATTTGTTGTCGATTGTCAATCGTTGCCTGTCAAACGACATATCTATTGCATTCTTTTATTTCACCATAAACTACATACATCACATCTGAATCTTATTCGAATAGATAATACTGTTGTCATGATGACAACGACGGCCAAGTGGTGTTGGCCGCGATAAATGTTTGACGATCACGACATTCATTCGTTCCATGGAGGATCGGACACAAATCCGAACGGAAAGGATATTTGTCAACAAAATTTCAAATCGAACCTGTTTATAGTGAATAGAAATGATGATCACATTTCATAGAATTCATCAACGAATTGTTGAAATGTTCGAATTACAATTAATGTTATTATTCTTGATCGATACTGGGCCTATTGATCGAACGGCAGCATCTTATGATTTAGATGATTCAACAATATCGTTATCATGGCCTTCCCCTTTTTTTTCGGACACTGCAGCCAAATCATTGACTGATAATCGTCGTTACTTAAAATATCATAATCTTTATAATGGTCGCGATCATCATCACTTACATCGACAGCAGATAATAGGTAGATCTGTATCATCCATAACGAATGATTCAACAGTTATAATAACTTCACCTCCAAAATCAAATCAAATGTTTGCTGCTTCAAGTGATTCCAATATTATCAACAAAACGGTTACAGATGAACATTTCTTGCCACTGGCAGATTCATTTGTCAATGTTCGTCCACAACAACATATTGGTTGTCCGCCTACAGAACTTGTCCGTCCCTGCAAATGTCTTGAACATCATAATGATTTATTCTTTCGAACATTATTGCGATGTAATGGGTCGGATTTTAAATATGAACGTAGATTTGAAAACATATTATTACGTTTAAGTAAACGTTTAGGCAATCGTCACTCAAAATATTTTGATTGGTTACATCTAACCAATATGGATGCTGTTCGTAAAATAACCAAGCATTTTTTTGCCGATATTCGTTTTCGACATTTAATCATCGAAGATGCTCCACAATTGAAACATCTTCATCCGGCTTCATTTAAATTGGTCACAAATTCATTAAAATATTTTTATGCCTACAATACTGGATTGGAACCATACCGAACTCAACCAATGAAAGCACCATTAGGATTGATGCGAAATCTTACAGAAGTACATATTGCCTCTCGTAAGAATATTTGTCCTCCAAAAGGTAAGTAATCACGCAAATATAAAATCATATCGAATTATCGTTGAGATTTATTTTCAGAAATCATTTTTCCATGTGAATGTAATGTACGAAAAGATCAATTAATGCCATTCGGGATCGATCGACAACTATTGCAAATTCGTTGTATTAATCAACGTGGAATTGTTTACAATGTGACCAATATATTTAATCGTTTACAAAAATTAGTTGCAATGAAAGCACTGAATGAAAGCAGTTCATCAAAAAAACATCATCCACGATGGTATTTTGATGAGGTCATCCTACGAAACGTGACTGAATTAGCACTTAATTCATTCGGTGATGTAGCAATATCCGAATTACATATTGAACAGGCATCTCGACTTCGTTATATTTCTCGACATGCATTTCCTGCAAATTCTACAATGCAAAAGCTGCGAATATCAGGTGCGAATTTCGCCAATGATCGATTACCCGAAACTTTCGAAGCTATTAATAGCCTTAAATATCTTCGTAGTCTTTTTGTTTGGTCTTGTACCGTCGAATATATTCCTGAAATGGCGTTCGCTCAAAATCAATTTTATTTAAAAGAAATTGTTTTATACGGTAACAACATTAAAGCAATAGGATCATTTGCATTTGTTAATCTACCTAATTTGGAAGACTTACGAATCGATGGCAACAACATTATTTTAGTAGACAAATATGCATTTGCTACCAATTACACAAGTTTTCATCCATTACGTTTAACAATGGTGGCTAACAATTTGAATGAGAATAGTTTTGCATTTATGGCCATGAATGGTGCCCAACGTCCTGTTCATTTATCATTCGCTGAAATCGGTGGTTGCTATTGGAATATGAAATATTTGGATGAACAAATATTTGCACCATTTTTGGATAAATCAACCAATCGTGTATACCTTGAACCAGAATGTGAATTTCGTTGTAATGATTGCCGTATGAAATGGTTGATCGAAATTCCGAAACATGCTCAGAAAAGAATAACATTGTTGGCCGAATCCAATTACCGAAATATTTACAATGTAACCAATGAAGGTTATGTACCATGCGAAAATGGCGCCAATCTTTATGATAATCTAAATCATTGGATCAATGAATGGAACAATTGTCCATAATATAATGAAAAAATTTTTATAATGCATCAATGCGATTGATGTTGTTGACTATCATCATCTGCGAAAATGTTTTTCATAATGTTTACAATATTATTTTTAAATTTTAGAATAAATTCCATTTTGCTCTCGTTTAAAATTATTGAAAATGAAGCCAATATGCAATGTAAATAAAAAAATTTGAACTTTAATAGACAAAGAATAAGGCAAGAAGTAAACAGTATCATCTATCTGAATTTATTTTTAGTAACCAATATTTGGGCTTGAATAAAATTGAATAGAGTTATGAAAAAAAATCATAGGTTATGTGATGCTCCAGGAACAATAAATCTTGCAGAGACTTAGACAAACATTGCCATTGTATTTGCTCATGTTTATTCATTGAGTCAATATTGATTCAATCCATAATTGTTAATAATGAATGAATAAGGTTGATGGACTGGAACAGTCCAACTTTGTGAAGCTATCATCTATTAATGTTACGACACACAATCGTCATATTCAATATCCAGTTATCTTGGTATTACAGTGTCATCTACAGGTGATGGTCATTACTTGGAAAAAACTTGCTAAACTGGATTTACCAGCCGTTTAATTATGATGACCGTCCAGTCAGATTAGTCTTGGTCGATGTGCGGACAAAAACAGGAATCATTTTCTCATTAGCAACAGATCAACGTACTTAGAGGCAGGAAGCATCTATATTCATCAACTCATTGAATGCTTGGCATAGCGATTAAAGATTTTTTTTGTGAAAATTGAACATTAACAAATTATCAAAAAAAAATTGAACTCTAAATATTTTCATTTTTATGAATAAAAGAATTATTGAATCAAGTGATATAGATTTTCATCTTTGAACTGTATCAAAACAATGGATAAGACGGATAATATGGAAACGATGATCATAAAAACAACAAACAATGGATCGAATGTGATTGATTCTATGATGATGACCAACCAAGGATTAAATATCAGCTATGTGGATTTCATACGAGATTCCATCAATTATTTTCATCAAAATCTGTATGTATTTTTATATCAAGAATTGTTTCCGATATTAGAAACACGAGAGCAACAACAACAAGAAAAACGAAAAAATTATTTCAGCCAAGAATTTAATTTGGATTTGGCTGTAATGTTGCGACAAATAAATCGATTCGACATTATTTTTGTTATCGTTTTGAGCATCGCATTGACAGTTGGACGTTATTTAATGACTCGATATGTATTCATGCCGATCACAAAAATATGTGGAATCGGACCAACAGATGCATCGAAAATTCCAGAAAGTTCATGGAAATTATTGTTCTATCTTTTTACTTGGATTACTAGTAGTTATTATATATTTGTTCAGCATAGCGGACAGTTGTTCTATAATCCGACTAATTTTTGGACTAGTATGTAGTGCATTTGTTTTATAACAATCCAGCTTTATTTATTTATATTTATTTCCCTATCCAAAAGATTATTCTATCAACAATCCCGTCGATTCGATCACTTATTTATTGTATATGGTCGAATTAAGCTTTTACTTGCATTCCCTTTATACGACATTGATGGTCGATGAGCGACGAAAAGATACGAACACGTTAATGTTACATCATATAATTTGTGTTGGTCTGATATTCATTTCATATTGTAACAAGTAAGCAATTTTGCGATGTCATTTTGTTTAGTGATTTTATTTTTTCCGTGATGTAGAAGTCATAAGGCTGGCTTGGTCACTTTGTTTTTGCATGATGGCTGCGATATATTATTAGAAGCAACCAAATTAATTCGTTATTTTAAAGTTCAACATGGCCACACATACCAATCCGCAGAGATATTTGTCAACATTGGCTTTATCGCTTTTCTTGTTACATGGTAATATTATTCTTCTTTTTTTAATGGACATTATCAATTTTTATTTTTCTAAATGTCTACTAGGATCACCAATCGCTTGTATTGGTTTCCGATCAAAGTTATTTATATGTCATCGATTCAGTTGGAACGATTACGGATACATGTTCCGTTCATGACATTATTGGTCATCATGCTTTGGATTATATTATTTATGAATTTCTATTGGTTTTCGGTCGGTACAATTAAAAATTCATTTGAAATTGATTAATTTTTTTTCAATTACACAGTTTGCCATTCGTCTTTTATACAAAGTCATTGCCGGACAAATTGACGAATTGGAAGATAGCAGAGAATTTCATCAGCAACAGCAGCAGGAATCTAACGAAACTAACAAAAAAGATGAATGCAGAAAATTGAGTGTTGATAGTGGAGTTTCTATTCGTCATGATTCTCGCGATTCTATAACGCCTGAGAAATCACTCGATGAAGATGAAAATACACAAAAAAAATCGAAAGAACCTGGCCAACAATATAATGAATCTTTTGTCAAAAACAAAACACAACCGAGCTACAATTTACGGAATCGTCAACGATAAAAAAACAATCTTCAATTAATTACAATTGTATTTGTTAGCAAATTGAAATTATAGCTAAAATAATCGAATCTATTTTTGTTCATACAAGCTGATTAATTTAGTTATAAAGTAAAAATCTTACTGTCACTTTTTTCAATGTTTTATAAATGACATTCGTGTGTAAAATAAAAAAGTCACTAATTGGCATGATTCTACGAATTGCCAGGGACATAAGAATCATGTGAACAATAATTACGAAACCTTCCCCTATTTTTAGCATTTGAGCATAGCAATACATTTATCAAGAATGTCTTTTTTGATTTTTGGATAGTCCGGATAACGGGATAGTATTTTTTGACAGATTTCAATTGCTTCAGGCCAACGTTTTGCTTTCATATAGTTGAATGCCAATTTATAGCCGATAGTCGGATTAGATTGGTTACAAAAATGCCATGCTTGTTCATAGTTATAAGCAGCATCTCGATAGCATTGCTCTTTTTCCATTATGTAACCACTATATTCATATGCTTTCGCACACGACTATACAATCGAATATGATTACAAACGAGAATTATATAAGTCAAACTAAATGTTTTTTATCGAAAATATCTATCTTACTCGATTGTAGCGAAGAATTCGTTTCAAAAGTTCGTTGGCATTGTCAAACTTGTTTGATTGTATGTGAATATCAGCCAGTAATAGCCAAGCTTTTTCCAGGTAATCACCTTCTGAATATTTCCAATTATTTTTAGCGATTCGTTTCAATTGGTTTCGTGCTTTAGGTGTTTGCTTTAGTGTCATATAAGCCATAGCCATGCCATAGATAAGGGCCGAATGATCACACTTGACAATATAAATTTATCAATAGAATACTTAAAAGATTTTTCTTACATACGTAACGTTCGTTGCTCAAATATTTCATTAAATCGGAAAGAACAAACTCGGCATCGTTTTTCTGCTTTTTTGCCAACAATACCAAATTGTTAAGCAGATGTACTTGAAAGTCTTCCGGATTCTGCAATTTCAATATCTGTCAAACAGAAATCAATTGAATGATAAATAATTGTTTAATGATTACACATACTTCGACTAAGGTTTCAGCCGTTTTCAATGTCGAATTCGATGAAATTGAACTTGGCCTAAACCGATTACATTGATAATTAGCTTAGAGAGTAATTTTGATCAAAACAAATTAAACCTTTGACTATCTTGGTTGGAGGAATCTGCGATAGAATAATTATTATTGCTCGTTGTGATCGAATCAGAATGGATGCAAATTTCGATTATTAAAATGGTTGCTTCCTTTCCAAATTGGGCATCATTACGAATCGGGTACAGATATTTGATTGCTTCATTAACATCGCCTATAATAAAGAATAATCAGGCAATGAGATTGTGAACAGTTTTCACTTACCTGTATACCAGTAATAAAGAGCTTTGCAGAAGTAGAATCCAGCTTCACTTGACGATTTGGCCGTTTTATCATCGTTGATCCTTTCATCATTATATTTTTTGCCTGCTTCTTCCAAAAGACTGGATATTATTTGCAATTGACCACATCGCCGAGCGGCATCTATGAGATGCATCAGCGAACGAAAATTAGCTTTAAATTCCAAATTAAATTAATGACATTTTCAAAACAATTAGATTATACTTTTGTTCTTGTTCCACAATTCTTGATAGAGACTAAGGGCACCTTCAAAATCTGCCTGACGAAATGTAATATCGGCTATCATCTGGATATTAAATAATTGGAAAAAAATAACTAAAAACAAAACAATGATCCACCTACCATTAATGCTTCTTCCATGTTGGGTTTATTTTTCAAAACGTTTGTACAATACGTATGAGCTTGATCAAAATGATCATTTCTCATTTCCATTTTAGCCATTTTCAGATATATTTCATCGTTGCAACTATCGAATGATAATGAGTCTTTGTATATCTGCAATGCTGATTGTTGATTATTGTCATAATCGGCTGCCAACAACAGATCCGCTAACTGATCACTTAGACTAACATAGGATAATTACAATGATAATGAAAATGTTCAATAGGGCAACACATACTTGATTGAAAATTTTCGATGTTCTTCCAATCGATCTGGATGTTCAACGGGTAAACGACGCATCAGTCTATCAGATTCAGAAACATTAAATATGGCCGAAAACATAAGTCTACTAATTTACTTTTGATTTTCATCATGAGCATCACGCAATATTTGAATAGCTTTTCCTTTATCACCTGACCGTTTATGAACTTTGGCCAATAGATTGAATATTCTTATTTTGATAATATGAGTATCGATATCCATTTCATCTATAAGAAAAAAAATTCCATATTTTTTCATGCTAAATTCAAAATTTAATAATAACTGACTTTTGTTTGCATCAAATAATTTAGTAGTTTGACCAATAATTTCCTTACATTGGTCATCACGACCAAGACGATGAAGCAATTCCGCTAGATCATAACAATAAGACGGCATCTGGCCACTTGATTTAATAGCTGCTTTATAATAGGTAACTGCTCGTTCATAGAAATGAGCTTTGATCAATGCTTGACCAACTTTGCGTACAAGTGTAGAATCTTTCGGATTTTTTTTCACAGTTTGTTCATAGATTTCAATGGATTTTTCAGGCTGTTTGATTTCAATTATTAACAAAGTAAAATTTTGTTCGTTTACACTAACCTGTAGGATGTGCATATAAGCATCGCCCAGCATCAATTGTGATTGTTGTGATGGGAAATTTTCGGCAATTTCGCTTGAAAAAAAGGAAATACATAGATTAGGTTTAAGTGGACTACTAGCTAAAAATCAAAATTACTGATAACATTCGATAAAACGTTTTCGATCTTTATGTTTGCTGAGATAAATGGCTGCCATCATTTTTCTTGATCGAATATAATGGTCATCACTCATTGTTGCCGTTATATTACGTAATGTTTGTAATGTTGCTTCATAATCACCGGAATAGCAATCGATTTTTGCCTGCGATAGATAAATTCGTGCTCGTTGTTCCTGTTTTCCTCCACTATAATCCGATGTATATTGTTGTATTAATTTTTCTACAATTTTTCTTGCTTCAATCTATTTGGTGGAAAAATTTATCAGAATAAATGAATAAGTTAGATATATGTTTTTTTTCAATAAGTACAGTATTATTGAGTAATAAATGAATGTCGACCATTTCTAGCAAAAGTAATAGCTCAACATCAATCGAATCGAAATGATCACATAATGTTGACTTATTTGTTGATTGTAATGCATCCTTCATTAACTGTAATGCTTCAGTATATTTTCTTTCGAATTTTAATATCGAGGATTTAGAAATTATATAGGAAATGTCGTTACGTATCTAAATTTATATAAATGACATCAGAAGAAAATTGTAACCAATCATTTTTGACAAATAAACAAACCTTAAAATCAAGAACAAGAGCATTTTCTAAACATTGATTAGCTGTTTTAAAGTTACGATCGTATATAGATATTTTTGCCATTAATATGAATAAATCGATGAATTTGCCATCATATTGTAGACAACGATTTACTAGATTCGCTGCTGATCGTATCTCTCCGGACAAATATTTGATCATAGCCATACGATAAATTATTTGTTTATGATTTGGAATGACTGCTGCCAATACATTGATGAATTGTTGTGCATAATAAAGAAACATGGGAACTTGCTGTCCTCGTACCAATGGTTCCGGTGCACATAAAGATGTACAGATTTGTACAATATCCATAACATGATGTATTTGTAGATTAGAATAGAATTGTACCGAGATTGGATTGGCCTGATAAAATGATCATTAGATTGGAATCAGATTGAAACCATTTGCAATATTTTTTTATACCTTAAGTTGGTTATAATGATTGAATAATTGCGACAAATAGTTTTCGATCAATTTGACATTGTCATGTTGTTTGCGACCTACTCGAGATTTTACGCATAGATAAAGTAAATCTTGTTGTGGTGGTAGAAGATCAATCGTTTCATTTTTCGATCCTACATTGACAGTTGTCAATCCAGTTGTAGTCCTATTGAATTCTTCCAATTGATCAATCTCTTCGTATACTTTATACAGATTGAGTTTGTCATCTTCTCCCACATTTCCATCCATTAAATCATGATCATGTTGCATTAATTTAGTCATTAATAGCCCCGAGATAGGCTTAGAATCAGCCGGATTTATTTTCATTGCATTTTTGTAATGTCTTTCTGATTCCTGGAAACGCTCTGCGTTTATGCAAAACAAAAGGATTTTGGTTAAACAGTTAAATGTTAAAATCTACTTACTTAATAAAGCCCATTGAAAAGCATTTTCACAGATATAATCAATATTTGTTGGATCCAAAAAAACTGCCCTTTCAATCAATGATGAAGAATGCATCAGAATATTCTGATTATTCAAAGCCTTATCAAAAGATCAAAATCATTATCGAAATTGAATCCATCAAATTCTAATTTTACTTACCAGTCGAGATATAAGTCTAGAGCTCTCATAATAAAGGTAAGCATTTTTTGGTTCACGTAATTCTAACGATGATATAAGATCTCGAATTTTTGACAAAGCCTAAATAAATCAATAAAACTAGACAAAGTTTGAAGAAACAATTCTTAAACTTACAGATTCTTCATTGAAATCCCAGGCTAAGTAATATATGATAGAATACCGATGTGGTTCAATACAATGTTTATCCAAAACTAATGATCGAAATGCTGCGTCCATCAATAATTCGAATTCTTTTAACATAGCATGAACTTTTATCTTCTCAATCAAAGCGGGCAAAAACTTTGGATACATAGCAATTGCATGATTAAGTTTTTCAATAGATCCAGAATAGTTATGTAACTTTTCTTCCACTTTGGACAAAATAATCAGTACATCAGGTTCATTTCTAACATTTAAAATAACAGATAATTTAGAGAAAGAGAAAATAATATGATGAAAATTTAAATACATACATTTTCTCAAATAAATGTGAATAGCTTTTTAGAGATTTTTCATCCATCGAATCGTTATTGGCATTATGCACAATTAGCCAACCATAAAGAACTTTACCCTTGAAATTAGAAACGATTAGAATTTGGCGATTAGAAAAGAAATTAATTCTTTATGTTACTTACATCTAAAAATGTACGATATTTTTGATTCAATTGTTCAATGTATTGACTGGCCTGGACAAATTTTTTTGATAGTAATAAGAATAAGCTTGCATAATATAATGTCTGTTTAAGAAGAAAGTTTCATTAAATCTGTTAATCAAATCAGTTTTCACAAAAATACACACACACACACCGTTTCGTTAGATTGTTCTTTTAATTGTTCCAGTCGCTTTTCCAATGAATCAATCGCATCTTTATCTATTGAGTGTTTTATCAATTCGGTCAGTTATGTTTGATACGACAATGAAAATACAAACCAATAACTTGACATTTTGAATGTGAATAAATTAGAGCCAATGTAGCTGCCATTGTTAAATCTCGATCATTGACGCAACGATCCAATTCCCTTATTGCTTCTTGTACACGACCCTCAAATGCCAATGAACATCCCATATAGAAACGATAGGTTTGATCACCCGGATACATTCTTTGGCCTTCAGAAGCTAATGAAGCCATAGTACGATACAAACCATTTAAACAATAATAATGTATGGATGACTATTTTGATTTGATTCGCTTTAAACATAATTATCGATGATTATCTTAAACTTACCTTAACAATCTTATCATTATTCGTATTTTCCATGTTGATGATATTAGAATATTGAGAAATTATTTCGTATAAATTGATTGTGAGAATTTATATAACAAAAAACAGTAAAAACATTATCACCATGGTAACCATCTAACAAAAAAAATGAACAAAAAAATTTGTTTCAACAATGATATTAAAATATACTTTTGTAAATTTTATTTCAGATTTTTTAAATATTTATGAAATGATGGATTTTAATTAATCTATAAAAATGTGGTATTTGAATTTTAAGCATTAAATATCATTATCATCGCGAATCATTTGAGCTCCATATTCCGCAACCATAGCAGTTGCGATCCAGGAATTGGCATTAATTATTTGAGGCATAATCGATCCATCGATTACACGTAGTCCGGTCACATTTAAAACTCGGAGTCTTTCATCAACTACAGCATTCGAATTCGAACTGGAACCACATCGACATGTACCAGCTATGAACATAATTAATTGATTAATAAAATTGAATGATTTATGAATATTATGAACGAACCGTGTCGATAGACTGCTACAGATGTTTGTCGAACAAAACATTCGATATATCTTTCGCACAAAGAATCATTTCCTTGGCAAAGGTTTTTACATCCAGGTACCGGGTTACTGATAAAGCGAGCTATCCTTGCGAATGGTCCTCGATTAGTAATTCTAGTTAATACCTGTCTAATGCCGTTGATCATGGCAGCCATATCCCTAGGGTCACCCATATAATTAGGATCAATCAATGGCGAATCGAAAGGATTTGTCGAATTTAATCTCAATGTTCCGCGAGCACGAGGTCTAACCAATTGAACATCGAATGCCAAAAGTCTACGGCCGACATATGGCCTCCAATATTCAGCCCATACTTGTCGCTGTTCTGGCGGATATTGAGATAAAATCCTTGTCAGATTATTCCAATGATTATTGCTTCTAACCATTTCGGTCATAATATCTGGCCATTCTTTATCGTTATTTTGATCGCTGACTATATATGTGGCTGCGTTTGGAAACATTGTTAATGGTCCAAGACCGTTAACATAATAGTCGTACAGATTTTGCGCTGTCAATGTGATTGGCTCATACGATTGCCGTTGATCAGGAACATCAAAATATAGAATTGTATTGCTATGATCGTGAAGATTGTTACCAACCGGCAGATCAGCTACAATTGTTAAACCTAATTGCTTCAAATGTTCACTTGGTCCAATTCCACTCAACATCAACAATTGAGCAGAAGCGATTGTTCCAGCAGATAATATGATTTCCTTGTTGGCCGTGACTGTAAAAACCTGACCGTCACGTTGAAATCGTACCGCTTTAGCTGTTGAACCATCAAATAAAATTCGAGTTACTTGTGCTTTAGTCACGATGTTCAAATTGCTTCGATTACGATTTAAATTTAGGTATGCGCTCGAACTTGTTACTTTAACACCTTGATTGATTGTGTGTTCAAACAATGTAACACCATTTTGTGTTAGACCATTGTTGATATCGATTAACGGATAACCGGCCTCTTGAGCAGTTCTAAGGTAAGCCATGTGTGCTGGCAACATATTTGATTGTGACCAATCTGATGATACTGTTATTGGCCCGGATACATTATGATTAAGTCGATAATTCATGTCAGTTTGATTTTCCATTCGCAGAAAATAAGGACGAATGTTATTATAATTCCATCCTCGACATCCAAAACGGTAATCCCATTCATCGAAATGGCGAGAATTCCCGCGATTATAAACCATTCCGCTAATTGTGGTGGATCCACCAAGCACTTTACCAACGGACATATGGGCTGGCATTTGATATGCCTGGCCTAAATTCGGTTGATACAGCATAGGATAATTCCAATCGATTTCCGGATTTCCAACCCATTCATAATACATAGCTGGGATATCAGTCATAACTGTTTCCGATCCACCAGCTTCTAGTAGTAAAACAGTGGAATTTGTTTCTGATAAACGTCCTGCTACGATAGCACCAGCACCGCCTGCACCGATTACAATGAAATCATATTCAGAATCCCATGTAGATCGTGATGCAAGCTGATAATGTGAAAGTTGTCGCTGTAACGATAAAATCGATACGGTAAGTAATTGTGTTGTCAAACTTGCCATTGCTTTTATCAACTATCAACCAAGATCATGCTTCAATCAACTAGAAGGATTTTTTTGTTTCATTTATATAATGCTGAAAAATCCATGATACCCGCATTCACAATTGTACACAAATTACCTTTAATTAACATGCCATTTTCGGGGATTTTTTCCATTATTATTACCATTTCAAATAGTCTGCATCATCAAGTATTCGGACATTCATCAGTAAATAGAACAGATAATGAATACAAAAAAAAATGAAGTGAACAAAATTTACAAATATGCAAAAGAAAAAAATTGAAACCAAACGAAAAATTATACAGGCTTCAAATTCAATCGAAACAAAAGGTTTTTTTTTGATCGAAAAACACGCATACACACATAATTTTTCAAATACAATTTACAACCAGGAAAAAAGCGAAAAGAATAAAATATAAAAATGTTATAGATAGATAGATTGATTGATAGAAAGAGAAAGAAAGAGGTATGTTAATGGTCAATGTACCGTTGATTTTATGTTTTTCACTTTTTCATGTAATTAAAAGATTGCATTGTAAATTTCTTTTATACAAATAATAATAATGATAATGATAATAATAATGACGATAATAATGATGATGATGATAATTATGATGATAATTATGATGATGATGATGATGATGACCAGACTAAAATTGAGGTGATGGCAATGAAATGAAGATCATATCGTAATAATCATATAATCAATGATAAAATCCGGTCAATGTTGAATATTAATAAAAAAGATCGGTATATGTTGATTTGGTATTTCCACATCCACATTTTCTTATGATTTCAATCTGTTTTGTATATTTGGATCCATCATTACAAGCCAATTTGATACTACGTTTTTTTGTTTTTTGTGCCTTACATTGTGCTTCACCACAAGAGCCAACACAGATGGCCATTTTTAATTTCTTAGTCGAACGACATGAATTTTCGTAATAAAAATCTCTTTTGATTTCTTTCTGACATGTTGGTGCTACAAATGAAAACAATAATAAGTTAAGTCATCCACAACAATGATAATTTTTACACAAATACCTTGATCGCAAAATGGACCACTATAACCTAATTTACATTTACAGTGATAACTTTGTCCATCATCAGATGGGACACATTTACCATGTTGACAAAGATTGGCATGACAAGCATCCATCGGTTTGGGTTGCTCGTAATCATCACACGAACCATCCCCACCAATGACAATGTCCTGCTTATGTTTTGCCTGATTTAAATCGGGTGGATTTGAATTGATATATAATTCCTTCATGCAACCTGCGAAAACAAATGAATTAAGTAGGATTATAAATATTAAATCAAACGACAAACCTTCAAAGCTGGTATCATTCCAAATATGCCATTTTTGTCGAACATCATTTCCAACAGCTTTAGGCATGCCTCCAATATATAATGGTTGATTTGCCACATCCAGAAATTCATTGCGACCTTCATTGACAATCGTACGTGTTGAACCATCATCAACAATCATTGTAAAGTTTTTTTTGATCAATTCGAAATTCACTTGATGAAAGCGGCCATCGTTAACTTTTTCATACGAGAACATTGTGGATACAGGATAATTTCCCACATTCAAACTAATGCGAATACGACCTTTGAATAGTTCAGCGGATAAATGATGACCTTGATTACCTCCAAGATAGAATAAAATACCACTCTCTTTTTTTGTAATGAATTTGAACTTGATCGACAATGATGGTTTGGATTGTAAGTTCATGTCTTGGGCCAATTCGATATAGGATCCAAGTCGAAAAGAAACTGATGAAATAACGTCACATCGTTTGCCAGTATATCCAGGTGAACATTTACATTGATAATCGGAAGATCCTGGTGGTAAAAAGCAGACACCATGTTTACAATCATGATGTTGGCAAGGACTTGTTTGTTGATACAACAAGTCTACATTGGGTGCATATTCGCAAAATTGTCCCGAATAGCCGACTGGACATTGACATTCATAGCCAGAAATTTTGTCTAAACAGGTGGCACCGTTTTGACATTCGTTGACAAGACAATCATCTTCATTATCAGTACAATTTTGACCAGTCCATCCAGGTGCGCATTCACAGTAATAAAAATCATTAACTTCATCTTTTATACATTTGGCTTTGTTTTGACATGGATTCCATTCTCTGGTCAAACAATATTCGATTTTTTTCTCACAAAAATATCCCGAATAGCCACTCAAGCATTCACATCGGTATGATCCAATATCATCGATACAAGTCGAATTGTTCTGACATTTGTTATCTTCGGCACACTCGTCTATATCGATTTCACATCGATGACCTTTAAAGCCAGTTGAACAATGACAACTAAAACGACCAGTCTCAAGAACTTTACAAGTACCACCATTATCGCATGGATTTCCGAAACATGCATCAATCTTGTATTCACAATTTGTTCCATGAAATCCAGGAGCACACATACATTCGTAAGTGTGCATTGGTTGTGAAATACATGTGGCACCATTCTTACAAGGAAATGTATAACAGGCATCACATTTGGCCATTATATGCGGTTCAATTTTTCCCGTACAAATGAAATGATTAGGCAGTGCTGACATTAAAAGTTTGCCACGCATTGTGCTCGGTTCCATACAACGTGCTATACCATCTATAAAGATTTGTTTTTATTGTATCTGTGTTTAGAATATAATCGACTTACTTTCTGTATTAGTTTTTTGTATCCATTCTGCAAGCCAACGCATATTACAATCGCAATAAAATGGATTTTCGCCGATAGCTAAATGTGTTATGACATTTAAACTATCAAACGAACCGGTCGGAACCATGGAAATATCGTTGCCATGAAGCGTAAGTTTTCGAAGCGACATCAAGCCTTTAAAGGCATCCGGTTGAATGCATTGAAGCTTATTATAACTGATGATCAATGTATGTAGCTTGGTCATGTTTTCAAATATCTTTGTTGGCAATATGTTCACTTGATTATTACTCAAGTCTAAAAGACTAAGTTCGGCCAAACGATTTAGATCGGTAGGAATAACCGAAATTTCATTCATATCAAGATAAAGTTCAGTTGTTGTAGTTGGTATATATTTCGGTACACGTTTTAATTTTTGTCGCGAACATCGAACAACTGTTCCTGAACATGTGCAACGTGAAGGGCATAGACCATCAGGACCGCATTCAGCTTCTTCTTCATCTTCATCACATCGAAAATCACCCGGTTCAACATCTTCAATCGGTATATTGGCAACGTTGGCCGGTGAATAACATCGTATATTGCCTAGCGTTCACAATAGACGGAAACTCAATTAATTGAGAACATTGTAGGGCAATAAACTTACCAATAAGAATTTTATTATTACTGCTTTTCTTTCGTAACCAGGACGACATCCAACGTAGATGGCAATTACAATTGAATGGATTATTCTGTAAGTTCACTTGTAATAATGATCGAAGTTTGTCGAAAGCGCCAGATGTAATACAACGTATTTTGTTATCATTCAACGAACTATTATACAGATAGAAAAAAAAGACGAACGAATAAAAGATGAATTAAAAAAAGAATCAATATAATTAGTAATTGACATTGATGACACTTACAGATAACGCAGATTTTCTAGATCGGCAAATGTATCATTGGTGATACAGGTAATTTGGTTGTCATGTAGAACCCTGTTATTTGCGAAAAAAAAGATTATCAAAAAAAGCGAAGGAAAACTTTTAAACTTACAATGTGCTTAGATTACGGAGATTAGCGAACATTTTTGGACTGATTTGTCGCAATTGATTATTACTCAATAACAAATCTTGTAACATTTCAGCACCATGTAATGAACCGTCTTGAATTTCATTTAATTGGTTATTACGAAGGTCACTATGAAAGGAAAGAATATAAAATGAATTCAATTTTTATCCCGTGACTATCCGATCAAACTTTTTTTCATTCCAATTAATAATTAGATACAAACTTACAGTTTTAAAAGATTGGGTAATCGTTTGAAGTAATTATTATTTATCAAACGACGAATACGATTGTCAGTAAGACGTCTAAAATAAATTTATGTTGGATAATAATTATCATTCGAATCATTAACAGGAAATTTTTCCAATGACTTACAATTCGGTAGCAAACGTTGGTACATCTTCCGGTAGATGATGCAAATCCAATCGTGAACAATCCACAATTGTACCTTCGCAAACACAATTCTTTGGACATTTATTATCCATACATTGTGCTGAATATTTTGTTCGTAATTCTTCAGTTCCTTTGCAACGGAATCGTTCGGGATTCAATTGTGTTAATCGTTTTCGGCTATTACGCTTAGGTTCTTCACAACGAGCATCCGATGTTTCCAGATTAGGACGTTCACGCAGATAATTTGATAGCCATCGAAGATTACAATCGCAAATGAAAGGATTTCTTCCTAAATGTCTATTTTCGCATCATGATGAATGGAATGGTCATTATTTAAAAATGATCTTAGTGATCAATCATACTACTCACAATGTTTGTATATTGATTAATGGATCAAAAATTCCTTCGGCCAATGATTGAATATTGTTATCGTACAATGATCTGCATGATACCGGAAAAATATAAAACATACATCATCAATTCATAATATACAATCGCTGGGATTAATTGACAAATATTTGCAATTCAACCACTCAACCAACTTTCGCTCTTTCTCTTTCTCTTCTTCATAACTGTTATCATTCAATGTAATGTAAGCAGGATTATCATTCGGCCGGTCAGATCAAACAAGGAAAAAAGTTTGTATTCTGTTGGATGAAAAATTGATAATAAACCCGGTACATAACGTATGTAACGAAATTCATCATTTTAATGGACTATTCAAACTTACAAAATATATAGAACGATAATGCATATGGATTAACAATTGTGAATAGAGAAAGATACTGCACAAGAGCCTGATTATTAATTGAAAACACACAAATTGTAAGAGTGAAATATATTTTTTTCAACGCCTAAGAAATGGTTATTATTAGATCATATTCAATATAAATTTGTTTTTCTATAAATATTGAGATATGAAACTATTATTATGAGGTAAACTCATAAATCATTTGGTCAACGATTGGTCAATGGTTTATTAAACATTGTTATGGTTATTTTCATTATTTCATGCAAACTTTTTGCAAACTAATTGTGTAGAATTCATCAATTTGGTTCAAACAATGTTCGATTGGGGCCATTGATCATGGATTCAATAACCATTATTGTTTGGTTTATATTGCTATGTTTTGAGAATAAATTTTTGGTATAAAAGTTTTTTGAATAGATAATCGAGTATGGTTAGAGAAAAAACGGACATGAATTATCAATTGACTAGACCGTTTTTGTCATACATCTTTAATTTGTTGGCAATTCCATGCTCTAATACTTTTTATGTGCCTCATTTATGGCCATTTATATCCGATGCAAATGATACCTGTATTGCGATAGTTATATGCTATCATTAGTGAAGCTAACAATATAGTCATTTTTTTATTATTATCACTCGTACATCATCACTCAATCGAAAAAAAACAAGAATCTTGAATTGCAGAATCTTTATTATACATTGTTCCGATGGGATGAGAAACAAACGACTATGATAATAATAAAACATAAAAACGTATGGTAGCAAAGAAAACAGGTTCTTTATCGAAACATAAAACCGCATCAATAATTTTAATGTGGTCACCGACAGCATGAATGCATTTTGTATGAATTGTTTGCAGATTACGTTACGAATATTTCAGCGTAATGCGTTCAAAACGAAACGATCCATTCGGTCCATAATCGTGTGTTGTGAAATTAATTTATTCACCAAGCTTAGTTTTTTCCCTAACTGTACATCCTTGTTTCCAAAAGATTTCGTAATTTTTCCATTCTTCCGGTCGAATAAACAAAATTAAGCTCAAGAAAGAATCATATGTCATTTGTTTTGTGGATTTTTTTTAATTTTTGCAAATCATATCATATTGAATCGCCTCAACGGATATTTGGTTAACATGACCGAATACAAACTATCAACATAACTTATATGAGCTTGAGCAAATCAAACACCTTTCGAAAAAAAGTTTATTTTTGGCTAACATCACTTTTGTATTAAGCATTATTTGGAAAAATCGTTTATGACTGTTTCTATGATTATTCCATAAGATTTTTGTTTTTGAAAAGAATAACAGTAAACAATACATTCAATGGAAAATAAATTGTTTGTGTGAATCACAGCATCGGTCGATTTGTGTTTGACAGATTTGAAAAAAGTGTTTGTGTGAAGCATGCCACTAAATATATGCATGTAAAAAGAGAGAAAATTTTCAGCAACAAATGTACGAATCGATATTACTTAGCTATCCTAAATCGGATTTTCAATGTTTGACAATCATGTCTAATGTATGAAAAATTGTTTTGATCAATGTCTTTAAGTTGTTTCTTTCAAAATTTATTTCAAAGAAATAAAAATTCAGCAAACTTTGACAGTATGGTTTCAGAATTTTTCAATTCTCAAAAGAAAAATTCAATTTACAAATATTTTCATTGGATTAAAGTACCTGAAGCAAAGATGAGTTATTAAGTATGAAAAAGTAAAGAAAAATATGATATAAAAGGAGGAAAAACTTACAATAGATTCAAATGTTTAAGGTCAGCAAAAATTCCACGACGTAAACATTTGATTCTGTTCTTGTTGAGCAAACTGATTGAAATCAAATCAGCGTAAACATCGACATATTTGGTTGGTATCCGTTTTGTTCAATGTTTTTGTTTTCATTTTTATTTACATTTAAAACGATCATCATCATGGCCACAGCCAAAGGTCCATTTTTTTAAAAAAAAGTCCAATCCAAAGGCATTCATCAAATCAAATAGCCGTCGGTTCATTCAACCGCAAATTCAAATAAATCAGAACCGTATGGTTGTTTGTTTGTTTGTGAAGAATTGCATCGCATCGCGTTTATTTATTTATTTATATTTTGTTTGTTCGTTGATTCATTCATTCATTTGTTCGAGTGTGTATCAGGAATTGGTTTTGACATTCGGCAATTGAATCACACCATTTTTATTTTGAAATAGTAATAACAAAAAAGAAAGAAGAGAATATTTTTTTTTGTTAAAATAAAAATTCCGGAATTAATCCCTCTATGAAGGGAATAAAAGAATGACTAAATAAATGAATGACACACTTACAGCAGCTGTATGTTGGCTAGACCTTTGAATAGAGCTTCCGGTAGATCAGTGATTTCATTTCCAAATAAAAATCTAAAAATGAAGTACAAAAAATGATTGTAATTATGATAAACAAACAAAATGGATACCTACAATGCATTTAATGATTTTAATCCATTGAAAGCATCTTCAGCTATCCTGGAAATGTTATTCTTGCTTAAATCGCTATTGTAATATTTAAAATAATTAATAAGAAAAAAAAATTAGTGACTATTGAAATCGAATGAATCAAAGGAGTTATTGTAATTATTTGATTTTAGAATATGACACAAAACAGAATTTTTTTTAATAAGGAGCTCGATTATGATGATAAATTAATAACTGAAAAAAGTGAAAAATCGGTTACCCAGATAAATTGTTTTCAAAAAAAATTTTACCCTTTTGATAAAATTCTACATTTCTGTTTTTGTGCATGTAAAAAAAATTAATTGAACTCTTTTTTTCAACACAAGCAACAGCGATAAACAGTTGCAAAATCGGAAGAAGTTTTTTTTCACCAAGTTTTACGCCAATGCCGAACACAATGCGAACAATAGCCTATTATCTATACTTCATTTGTTTTTCTTTTTCATTCATTATTTTGCAAAAAAAAACGATTGAATGAATCATGCCATAGAAAAAAGGATGAAGGAAAAAAATTAAAATCATAATAGACATAGCAAGCAACGACAATTGATTGAAGGATGGAAAAAATCTGGGTATTAAAATTGGCGAGTAACGAAAAAAATGGAAACTTTCATCCAATTTTTTTCGTTGTTTTTTGTTTGCATGATAAAACTTACATTCGGCCCAACTGACGATACGATGAGAATGCACGCGAAGGCACTTCGGTAATCGAATTCTGTTCCAATCGACTGCATATTTTTTAGCCATCATCATTTTGAATGATTTTTATCGAAAAGATTTTTGTTGTTAGAAAAATTGTTTGAATAGATTCTAATATTTGATGATTTTAAAAAATGAACACTTACATTTCGATGGCATTGTCCGGAATAAAATCCGGTATACGGGTTAAATTTCGATTACGACAATCAACAACACCATCCTGACAAGAACATTGATATGGACATTGTGGCTCTATTCGACATGGGCGCATTATGCCAGAATCATCATTCTGTAGAAATTCATCATAATATGGTTGATCGCCTATATAGTGAAAATTATGAACAAAAAAAAAAAAAATCAAATCATTCAAATAAACAAAATTTTAAAAAATGCTTACAATGAAAATCTTTGGTTGATAGTGATGAGATTTTCATTCCAAACAGATGAAATGGTGCCACACATTTGGCACTATCAATATCGAATCTTTGCTGTGATGATTGTTTATGTTGCATGATGAATAATTTTCGAAACCATTGAACTAGCCAGGCCATTGAACAATCACAACGGAATGGATTGTCTGCCATATGCCTTAATTTTATAACAATTAGTGTTCAAAATATGTTGTCATTTATCCAGCGAAAAAAAACAAATAAAGGTGAAACAAAATATACTTACAATGTTTTTAGTTTCATAGCCAATCCATCGAAAATCGAATAGGTCAATGTTGTAAGATTATTTTTGTTCAATGTTCTAAAAATTGATTTCAATTTTTTTTAAAATTAAAACAACAACATTCTGTGTTTATTACTTACAGGAATTCTAATTCTTTCAATTTGCTAAAAGTTCCATCTTCAATACAGGATAATCGATTATTGTCCAAATGTCTGACAAATAAATTTTGTTCATTTTCACAATGATAAAATATTTTAATGACATAATTGAATCAATCATTTGAAAGCATAATAATAATAAAAAACTTACAAGCTTTTCAACGATTTTAGACCATAAAAAACATTGGATGTCAAGCCCATGATCCTGTTATGGCTAAGATCGCTATTTTTGGACAAACAAAAACAAGAAAAAGAAAAGAAATTTATTACAATCAAAATTAATTTATTGAATCTATTTGATTTTGTCTACATTCGGTCATTCACTTTTTTATTTCATTTCAAAGTTTAATAACAACAAGAAAAAAAAATGAAAAAAACTGATTCAAAAATTCCAAGCCAAAATGACACTGGCGAATGTATCTTTTCTATCTCAAAAGTACGAAATTTCAAGTTTTACTTTTTCAGAAAAATGTCGACAAAAATCAGAAATCTATCTATTCTGTCTATTCTGTTGATTGTCACTTTTCCTTTTTGAATTGAAAAATTATGATTTTAGATGGACAACGCTTTTGAAATTGTAAAATTTTTGAAATTCAAGATGTGTTCCTCATGCAATGTTGACTTGCTATCTTGACGATGATTGTTGTTTAGAGTTTCAATTCCATTTCAAAAAATATGAAAAAAATTCAATTTCGAAGCTCAATCAAATGTCAAAACAAAACAAAAATCAAAAATTCTTTGCAAAAAAAAAAACGAAGATCGATTTGTCATCTTCTTATTGATTTCAAAAAAATAAGTGCTTCTTTTTGCTGATTTTTGAAAATTCTGTCTATCAAATATTATCTATTTTGAATATTTCGTTTTATTTTAGTTTTTTTTTTGTTTTCCATATTTTGACAGGTTTCGATGAATATTAGCAATCGAAACGGTCAATGTACTTACATTAGGTGTAGAACCAAATTTTTGATAAATACATTATCTGGTAAATAGCGAAGATGATTACGACTAAGCCACCTGTTTTAAATTATACATTTTAAAAAAGAAGAAATTGTTTAATTTATGTAGAGAACAAGATGTAATATTAATTTTATTGTCATTTTGTAATAGCCTTTTAAAAGCAAAAAATCAAATAACAGAAGAAAATTATAAGGTCTTTTTCCAATAATTGCAACTTTTTATTGATTTTTTCTCGTATATAATTTGTAAGTCATAAAATTACATTTGATTATCACTTGATGATGAAGTATTTGATTTGTTGAATCGACGAATTTTATCACCAACGAACGGTACCTTTTGCATAAATTCGCCAATAGCATTTTTGTGTATCAAAGTGATCAATGTTATCAATGTTGGTAATGAAGCGATAAATGTTTCGGTAAAACCCGGAAGTTCAACTGCAATATTTTCTTTTAATTTTGGTGATGATAAGGTTATTGTAGTAGTAGTAGTAGTGGAATTGATCATTGATTCATTCATTTTCGGATCATTTAATAAAATTTTCGACTTTGTTTCCGATTCTAAGCTTGATGATTGTTGTGATTGTAATTGGCTATTGGTTTGTTTTTCTTCTAAATAATTTTTGATGATTTGCATTAATGATGTCAACGTAGGTAAAGATGCGATCAATGTCTGTTGAAAGCTTTGATTACATTCCTTTGATGGAGAAGATTTTTCCGATCGCTTTACATTATCATTTTCCTGTTGTTTCAATGTTTCAATCGAATTAACTAATGATTCAAGTGGTGCTATCGATGTTGCAATAGTTTCATCATTGACAATTTTCTCTGTCTTAATAATATCTTTGTTTTGTTTTTCACTATTATAAACGTTGGATGTAGATTGAGTCAATTGATAGGCTAATGTGCATAAGGATATTAATGTAGGCATTGCTTCGATCAGGACATCGGCGAATGCAGGCAGCTTAAGTTCATCACCAATAATTCGTCGTAACATTGCAGTTCCATTATTAACCGTTTTACGAACAATCGCCGTTTTTAGTGACGATAATTTTGATGTTGATGATTGTTCATCAGTTTTTGGTATATTACCATCCATACATACGGGATCCATTTCGGATTCATTCATCGAAAATTCAGCAATCACATCTTCATTGGTATCTGAATTTATGGGTTGAAAAATTTCGGCCATCTGTTCCATGATGGAAACAACTTCAGGCCATTTAGCCAATGCATTCATGGATGTATTCCATAAAGAAAGATAACTGGTGGTCATTTGATCTTGAAACGAATACATTTTGAAATATAAACTTTTCTTTGATTGAAAAAAACAAATAGTCAAAACTGAATAAAATCTAGCAAGCTAATGACATAAGGAAAATCATGTTTATAAGCAAATGTACAAAAAAAAAGATTGATCGATGGATCATCATCATCATTATTATCAGTAGCTACTACTGAATTTTGTCAATTTATCGCCAAGCCCAATAATCATACGAGTTACATGTTTGTGTCGATGCCAAGTTTCACATGAACCCATATTTTGTATGTGGTACATACGAAATGAATTATCGCTACATTAGATTTGCTATAATATTAATATTAATGGCAACCACATTTTCCTTTCTTAACATTTTTTATTCAAATTTGCAAAAAAAAATGACAAAACAAATCTCTGTTCGCAACATTTCTTCGTTTGAATTTGCATTGCTTGTGCGGTATGACAAGATCACTGATAAGAAATTAAGAAAAGGAATCGAATTAATGATGTAAGCTATCATTGCGACAACCATGATGACCAAAATGATGTCCATGATGTCCATGATGACCAAAATGATGTCCATGATGTCCATGATGACCAAAATGATGTCCATGATGTCCATGATGACCAAAATGATGCACATGATGACCGAAATGATGCCCATGATGCCCATGATGACCAAAATGATGTCCGAGATGACCGTGATGACCATGATGTCCGTGATGACCATGGTGTTCATGATGACCCTGAAAATTCAAATGATTCAAATGATGACCATGAGCTTGATGACGACCACAATGTCCATGATTATTTTCATATCTTTGTTGTTCATAATCTAAAGCAGCAGCTATTTGACGATCTATTTCTTCTTGTCGTCCTTGTTGTTCGTTACCAGCCATTATTCTTGAAGAGTACTTTCTTTTCGTCAATATATTTTTGACACATGTTTTGATCAATTTGTTTACATCGCTTTATATACGATCAGCAGAAAATTTTACGTTTTCTGATTGATAATGTTTTCGGACATGCGTATATCAATTTAAGGATGAGGAAAATTGTGTAATCAATGTGCAATAATTATAGTCATGTGACGGAATGACAATTATTTACTCTCAAATATCAATAATGATAAAGAGAAAAGTCATACGCAACAACAATGTAACCAACTGTTTGTTTCATATCGGCTTTCATTTAATCAATTTTCAAAAAAATAATCAATTACTTACAGTCTTTCCAAACTTTTGAGATCATCGAAAACACCCGGTTCCAATGTTTGTACCTGATTGTCCATTATTTGCCTGTGGGACAAATAAAAAAAATTAATTTGAAATATTAAAGGTTGAATCATAATCATGATAATATTTAGCTCTTAGTGAGTCATATGATGTCTAGGAATGGTAATTGATTCTTAGCATATATATCATTGATATAATAATAATTATTATTTTTTTTGATCCCCTCAGCGTAAACACGTGGTAATATGTGAGCATAACAATACTCCATGGAGAGTAACAGAGTTCTATAGTATAGAATCTATATGATATTGAACATGAAACCAACACGTGCAGCAGCTATGAAATTTTGGCATGATTCACCTATTGAATGGAGCGAACACGAATGATGTTAGTGAAAAAAAGGGCCAATGACTCACAGATCATTCCACCATTCAATTTTTCGGGACATAAAACCGAAATGACTATAGAAATTTGTCCAATGGTCCAATCTAGTCAATGAACAAAGTTGAGTCATCATCTACACACACAAACATTGATAAGTAAGTTTATAAATCGATTTTCGATTCTGTTTTTATTCTGAAGCCATATAGAAATAGAATTTTGAACATGGTACATTTAGATAGATAAAGAGTGTATAAAAATCAAAAGATCTGAATTTGAAATTACTTTTCGCCATTGATTGATATGGCAAGAAAGAAAGAGAAAAGCAATTCTGTAGGTCACGTCTATTATTAATTATATCAAAAATTCGATGCTAATAGATTTTTTCGGGCTCCAATCATACGAATGATTTATTGCCTGATAGCCCTGTAGCAGTAGCTAGGAAATTTTTCAAAATCAACTATGAACAGAATCATTTTTTATTTAGCTAATCGTAGTTATTCCAGAGATTCCTTTTTTCTTTTATTTCTGCCAACGTGTGATAATTGGTAATGACTGCAATTAATATTAATATACAACAGAATAATGTTCACCATATCTGTCAGGCAAACGAATCAGTGATTTGCCCAAAAAAAAATCAATTTGTGGTTTGTGACAATTTCTACGTTGCATCATGACAAAAGTGAATTTAAGCAACGTAAGGAGTCACGAAAAAAAATGTTTGCCATTTGTACGAAAGATTTGAATTTGTTTGTTCTTTTTTCGAAAAAAAACTTTATCATGACAAGCTATATATTTTCAATGTAAAAAAAACAAAACAAAATATTTTTTCACTTGTTTGGCAACAAGAACAAATCAGAAAAAAAAACTTAATTAAAATGCTATTATGATAATGCTTAGATGATGATATTGACGCACTATTCGGATATCTTTAAATCAAATGATCAATTATATTGATAATATTTTTTTCCTAAGCACTCATTGATTGAAACGATTAATTATTTTGTATTTGTATTGAATTTTTTAAATTCACATTGTCAATGATCAGGTATTTTGAAACATATTTAATACAAAATGATTTAAAGATGCTCATTTCATTTCATTTTTCTTTGAATGTGTTGCGTTGTTAAAAAAATTTGTTTTTTTTTGTTCTCATAAATCATTTGGGCTTTACAGAAAAATAATATTGATAATTGTAACATTCATGATAGTGTTTGAATGAAATAACACAAAAAAAATTGGATGCTTAAATTGAAGAAAAAAAGAAAAAAGCATTATTGCCATCGTTCGTTATGATTGTGTTTGTGATCGTCATAAATCACAAACATACACACACACAAACATTAACAGATTAAACATGATGGCAATTAGCTACAAGGATGTAAATGAACAAATATTCAAAGTAAAAAAAATATATTCCATAAAGCCTTGTTTTAATAGGATAATCCATATGAACACAATGATAAATAAATCAAGATACTTACAAAACTTTCAAATAAGGTAAACGTTGGAAATCATTTTGACGTAGTATGGTCAGATTGTTACCATCAAGGTATCTAAAAAAGGATAAAGTAAAAATAAAATATTAAAATAAGTAAGTTGTCATTTAAAAAAAAAACAATTATAATGACGCTCCAAGATCCACTAATCAATAATTCAGGAAATAAAGAGGGGAGAAATCTTGTAATTTTTTTATTTTTACCAAACGGAACGGGAAAAACAGCATTTGGGTGCCCATTTAGGTGATGATGTGGCATTTTATTTTAGTTAGCTATAGCTATAGTATATGAGATTTTGATTGTTATTTATGATCAAAATGCCAAATTTTAAAACCAGAAAAAATGAGTGAGCGCCATCAATACACATTAGTAATGTCGTACAAAAATACAAGCAATGATTTTTTGTTTCGTTACTGAAAATATAAGATTCAGTCAGTTTTTATATTATTTCTCATTACATTAGATCCGTGGATTTGAGAATAAAGTTTTTTTTTGAAAAAAAAATATAAATTTGGGATTTGAAATAACTTTGAATTAAGCAAAACCGCTTTTTTCCTTCGGTTTTGCCTTAAAATGATGAAGAACGCCCCAGTATTTTTTAAACGATTTTTATTCAACTAGAAAAACTAACAGTGATGAACCACGAAGCTTTTTATCTTTAACTAAAAGACAATGGATGATTGAAACAATGAACAAAATATTCATAATGGCTTTATGCCGATCCATCTATCTATCTATATATGTGATATACATCAATGAAATTATTGAACCGTTCCCTATTGAACTAGAAGTTTTTTTTGACGAAGAAACGAAGATTGAAGACAAGAAAAAAGCTGTTCATTTTTGAAAAAAAATTCTAGCTACGGTACATTTAATCTTTATTTTGGCGCAAAGCGTTTATTCATTTTGAATTTTAATACACAAAGAATAAAATAATAATAATAATAAAATTCATTGGTATACAGAACATACTCTCGGGCAAATGAAGAGAATAAAATAACTACCAAACACTATTATCGATCCTTTTAAAAATAAAAAGATGGGCACCTATTGACACTGAATATATGATAAGAATTGGAAGGGGCATCTTTCTTTTTTTGAAAATGTCAACTATACATTAACTCATTCGAATTTATTCAAAGTATTGAAAAGAAAAAGGGAACGATTTTTTCAAGAATATTAAAAATAAAACAAATTAAAATTGAATTAAAACACTTTTGTCAAAACACTTAGTGTTTCACTTTTTTTTTGGTTGAAAAACTCTAAATAAGAATCATTAGTTTTTCAGTAGCGAGGAAAAGAAATGATAATAATGAATGAAAAACAAACTTTTTCTCAACACTAATGATTGTCATTGTTTTTTCATGATTTTTTCTAAAACATTGACTGAAAATTACATAAAATATGAATAAAAACGCATAAACATCACACATTTTTGCTTGTCATTTGTTCTCAAATAAAGATGTCTGCCATTTATTATCATTCGATTTCAACGTGGAAGAGAAAAAAGAAAAGAAAAAGATGGTCGACACAAGATTTTAATTTTCCTTCTACAATAAAATAAGGATTTCTTTTTTTATTTATTTTTTGAATCTGAATTCAATTCTAACTTGAAAATAATTAGACGTTTCAAGTGAACAGGAAAAAAAGGTAGTGATTATTATCAAACAAACACAAGGTGAGAATGTTTGATTCAAAACTACCACCACAAGTATTTGTATATGTAAGAATTTATATATGAGGTCAGACTTTCGCTTTTCGATAAGAAGAATTTCTCATAATAATAATCTGAGATTTAATAAAAAATCACGAACAAATATCATTTGGTTTTCCTTCGCTCAGATCGTTAATGTAAATCATAGGGAAATAATAATAATCCAATGTTCAAACAATGTTAACAAACAAACAAAAAATCCCACATTAAACAAAATGACATTTTCCCATTTTTTTCAGGTGATTTTCATTAATAATGACGACGACGATAATGATGGACAAGTTTGAGCTGAATAAATAATCTTCTGGTTGGCAAATAAATACCTAGTTGAATCTAATCTTTCTTGAATGTATAACAATCATAAATGATAATGATGTTGATGATGATAATAGACATAAGAATTTGACCTAACGATCAGCGAATGAAAAACAACGAATTTTTTCTTATTATTATCGAATTCAATCAATTTTTTTGACTATTTGTCTGAATCACGATTATCTTCACCTAATGAAAGCTCATTTTATAATGACCATGTTTTTTTCGATCGCTATCGAATTCGGATTAGCCAGGAATGATTATATGGCTAGCCATAGTTCGATATATAAGATCAAAGATTGCAAAGTAGAACACAAATCAGCAAAAGATCATCAAGATGATCCGTTTCTGATTTGATCAGACATGTTCATCCATATTAACATCAACATCGATCAAATTAAGCACACACACACACACACACACATAGTTAAAATGTTTAGCCCAATTAGATGGCTACTATCATCATCATCATGACAACTTTTATATCTTTGTCCGTTATCTTTAAATTTTTCAAAAAAATCATTATTCAATTTGACCATATTAACGAAAAGAAAAATGTGAATGAAGGGAAAAAATCATCAGTGGCTGATGATTTTCCCTATTCATTGATGAGCGAAACAAAAAAAAATTTCAACCGTCATTCAAATCAAATATTGATTCAACCCCAACCTTCAAAAAAAAGCATACATCCTATGTATATGTTGTGAATGGAATCGAAAATTTTAAAGCTGTCATTCTTAGTTATATTATGGTCATCAATTTATTAAGAGTTAAATCCTAATGATATATCTTCGACACAAATCATCTATGGCTGCATGAATGGTTGTTTTTCTTAATGATAACATTTTTAACCAAAAAAATAGAAACTTGATTATTCGGTCGTCAACAACATTGCAAATTATTACTTATTAATATTCATTATAATTAGTGAATAATGTGGAAATTTTCATTGTATCAATAGAATCTTATTTTTTCAAACATTTGTTCTTGAATATTATCAATTTATTTGATCTGGATTGGAACGCCCACAGACAAAAATAAACATGAATAACGCTACTACATAATAAACCTGTTGTCATTAGCAGATGTGTTAGGATAAACATGAAGCAAGCGAAAGCAATTGAAAAACAAAGGCGTGTAAAACAAATCCGTCTTGATAATTAAGGCAAATCGAATGGATTAAAAAAATAAAAATACCACCCACATAACAATATCCGACCATTCCTCTTTTTTTTGTTGTTGTCGAATTAAAACGCCTAGATGTTATGGAAATTCGAACAACAACAACAACAATAAGCGAATAAGAATTTCCTAATGAATAGCAAATTGAAATTTCATTTTCTTTTTTCTTTTTTTTTGCGTTTTTACACTTCATCCATTCAGACACGAATATGAAATTCATCATTTTAACCATGTCATCAGAAAAAAATCCTACATGAAAATTTGTGCTGCAGAATAAACATCTGTATTTCAAAACAAGACGAAAATAGTCACGAATATTGAAAGATTCTGTCGGATGCAAAAAAAAATCATTTTGCATTTCTTGTTAAGAACACCGACAACAACAACAAAAAAGAAAAGCAATTAGCATTTAAAATAAGTGTTTATGATTCTGATTAAGTGATGAGCTTTTATGATATCATTTACAGAATAATAATGCTATACATTTCCACAATTATTATTTGATAATATATTCTCATTATCTTTATTATAATCCAAGAAATGAAGAAACAAAATGGTCACATTAAAAATGATGACCAATGAACACATGAATGCGAATCTAATCTTGGTTAGTGAAAAAAAGTTTCAATTCATATATGTGGACAATAAATGATGAAAATGAGATATCATTTCACTATTCTATTAATCGTTGTTGATCAAGTATAGGCTCAAGAACCAATGAAGAAGAACATTAAAAACTTGGTTGGTTTTGATGATGATATTTATCTATATCTTTTTCTCTAAATTGCTATGTAATCGAACCCATTATGGCCCAAAAACAAACAATCATTTTATATTATTATTACAGTGAAAATGTGATAAGTTTTTTCACTCTTTTTTCCAAATATTATATCAATGTGTGTGATGAGCTGAACAATTTTTTTTTGTCCATGAAACCATATAATATTAAAAGTTTGGGATACAAATACATTCATTTGAATTGAATGGTTGGATCGTAAAAACGAGCATGGAACAAGAATGAATGTCTTATTAATAGTGAAAAATAGAATAATGTACCATGTTCAAGATGATGATGATGATTTTTTTTTGGTTCGGTCATAAATTAATCACACAAATGATAGACATTTACAACCCGAGAATAAAAACTGAAAATGAGCTGAAATTTTTTTATTTTTATTTGATTTTATTTTCACTCGTTTGGTTATGGTCGTCATCATCATATGATCAACAATGAACAATATATTACAACACCCAAATAAAACACTCCTATTTTGTTGTAATTTTTTTCATCGTAAAAAAAGAATTTTTTGGGCTTGTTTTCGTTCATCAAATAATCAAAGGAACAAAAACATGCTTTTTTAGATATCAAGCAACAATTGATTGTGTTTATATGTATTTTTTGAAAAAAATGTCCAAACATAAACGATAACGAAAAATAAACGAAGAGAAAAGAAATGACAACTATTTTTTTCAATAATTCTAAAAATGATTACAAAACAGAATAAGTTTTACACCTGCAATTCTATGTTTTCTTTTTTTCAATTTATAGTATGAAGTGAAATATTAGTGTCAACAACAGCCAAAATAAATAATATAAAAACTGGATCACCAATTGAAAAATAGCTATAGATTCCATTATATTAATGTACAAATATCAATAATGATTTGAATCTGAATGGTAAATTGCAATCATTCAATTTTGACTACTTAAAAGAAACAAAAGACAAATAATTTTGATGACAAATTGTCGAGAATGGATCACCATCCGAAATTTGTTCTTTTCAACCAAAAACAACATCAGCAAATTGACATTGTCGATGACAGAACGGAAATTCAATTTGCCTATGATGAAAAGCTTTTTTCACATATGGACATTTATTTTGGTCTAATTTTCTTCTTTCCTTTATTTTTTTATTGGTTGTACGCTAAGTGGACAAAAGATTAATGGATAATGTCAATTTAATAAAATGGGCGCCCTAAATTGCTTGGTAAATGGCCGAATATAAATGCAAAAGAAAAAAACCTGGACACACGCAGAACAACGACAAAAAAAAATGTTATTGGGTGATACTTACAATCGTCGCACTTCCAATGGAAATGTTTGTGGCACATATGATAATCCACGATGTGAACAATCGACGGTCAGACCTTGACAATCGCATTCAAGTGGACAAGATGATAATTGAACACCATAAATGTTCGAATCCAATGATGACGATGATTGACTCATATCAAACAGGGCGTCACTATAATGTGCGCCAAGTAATATGAACAAACATAGTAATGCTAATGTAAAAAAATGCATGGCTGTTATCGTTGTCATCATTATTGTTGATCTACGATTCATGTTAGTATGAATGAATGATGCACCAGTTATTGATGATGATAATGATGTTGATGATGTTAATCGTAATAATGATGAAATTGATGAAAACCAAACGGAAAACGTGGGCAATTGTATCCAGTTGATTGATCGTAAAACGATAATATTGTTGTAGATTAGGTTCCAGAATCCAAATCGTATCGAATTATTATTTTTTGTCGATGATGACGATTGCAATGATGATCCTGATGATGATGATGATGATGATGATGATGATACGGATCTGGATGACGATTCGCCTAAACTAATCGATTGTGATCGAGTATCAACATTGAATACTGGATACACTTGCCCTTGTCGTTGTTTGGGTATCGATAGTCGTCGGCAATCGCCGAATAAAAACGAATGGATTTTGGCGAATATGGTTGTAGCTTTTTGTATATTTTTAGAACTAACTTCATAGAATTTAATTTATACGCATGTATGGATTCAATACTTACATACATGCATGTATACACAATTATTTTAGGTTTTTGATCAAACCATTCACATTAACAACGATAAATCAGTACTATTATCATTCATAAATAAACATCGATTGAATGGAATACATTTTTGAATAACAATTACATGATATTGTTGATGTTGAGAATCGGATCACAATTTCCTTCCGGTGCTTATGATGATAATATATGTTAAGTCCTGTAAATAATAATAATAAAAAAATAAACATGAATAACATTTTTATTAGATAATTATGTTAGCAAAAAAAAAAAAAAATAATAATAATAAAAAATAAAAATAAGTAAAGCTCTTGAACATTTAACAACAACAATTTCAAGGAATTTGATCAACTCTTAAACAAAAATGAAAAACAAACAAAAGAAAAAAATAATGGTATGAATAACCCAATTAGCACCAAAGTGAATAGTTACTCCTACGATCAGAAAAAAATGTTGTTGTTTTTTGATAATAATAATAATGTGTAGGCGTATATGTGAAATGTTTGACCAATGAAATAATGCTAAATCAACAATGAAATGCTATCCGGTGTCAGTGATAAAAAATTTTTTTGGTGATTTTTCATTTTTGTCAAAAAAAATGATTAACCAAAAGCTTTTTCAATTGGGGGAGTGTGATGGAGATGGAAATATATGGACAAATATGGAATGAATTATGATAGTTGTCATCGTGTTTCAATGATAAAAAATTGTTCAAGCTCAAAATGACAAATGAATAAAAATGAAAAAGAAATCAATTAATTCACAGTGGTAGTAGTAAAAAAAATCGGTTATCCTAGAATGATGACCGATTTCAATTTAATTCAGATTTGGTTAGATAATCAAAGTAATCAATCTTTTGTGGCCATTCAGTCAGACATGTAGGTAGAAAAGGTAGCAAGACCGGTACCGGCTATTTCATGTACGTTGTGTTTGGTTAGATTTAATTTAGATTTATGTTCCCACACAAAGATGTCATGCCTATACAGTAAAAACAACAGAAAAAAAAACATTAAATACACAGCAAGATACTCAAGAAAAAAAGAAAGAATTTCTTTGGTTTTTTTCAAAATTAGTAAAAAAAGGTCAATGGTCGGTTCTTGAACACAAGGTTCTCGGGTCTTTTGAATAAATTATAGTCAATTGATGATTCTAATGATTATTCAGTTCATGGTAGCTACCGTCGGATGGCGGTTTACTAATAGAATCGATTATAATGGACCACCAATCAAAAAAGAAAAAGGAAAAAAGATGATACGATAAACATACGAATTGTGGCCATATGGCTAAAATTAATGGCAATGATCATTAAGATAAAGATGTACATTCATGAATGTAAAACGCTTCGTATGGAAATTATGGTAGTGTTGACATCATGTCGACACGACATTAACTTATACCACAGAAATTATTTATTCAATGATGACCTAAGCGAATAGATTTTAATCATCAAAAAAACAATTTTAGATAGACAGATTGATAAGTAGAGCCATGACCAGATTTTATTCCATAGATAAATCCTGTCAAAACAAATGTTTTTTTTTCTCGGGCCAAGGGGCCAACCAAATTGCATATTCTAATGACATCATGTTTGTTTGATTTAATATTGCAAATCTCTTCTCAATGAAGAATGAAAAAAGCAACTGAAAACAGTAATCATTTTTGAACCTAGGAAAAAATTGAAACACAGCAGCAATGCAACCAAAAGTAGATATGAACACATTCGTTAATGAAAGATAAAAAAAACAAGTTTATAACATCAGGTAAACAAGTTCGCCAAATTTTTTACTTGTTTATTAGAGCTTAATGGCCAGATTTTGTTTTTTTTCTTGTATTTGCTTTTCATCCAAAGTTTTCTTTGTTTTTCTTTGTTTGTTTGCATAGAAATGGGGAAAAAACATTGAAGAAAAAAACTAAAACCAATATGGGAGAAATAGTCGAATAGATCACCATCAATTTTTTTGGCCACAAAATGTCCATCGTTTCATATTTTTTTTTCTTGGAAAAATATTCGATTGCCATAGAAAAACAGCAAATTTTTAGATTCGGGTGGGCCATTTTTTTTGCTATCATCATTAGTTCTAATTTTATTTCGATTCGATTTTATTGATTACCTACCATCACAAGAAGCTTTAGGGGTCAAAGTAAAACCAAAAAAATTAAAAAAAATCCGACAAATCAATCATCAATGAAGAATCTATGACCTATGAAACTAGTTATCAAGTGATGATGATGAAGACATCAAACAAATTGAAAATGGTTTTTTTCTTTGAACAATTTTTTAAGTTTTATTTTTTCCATATAATATCATAATGTGAAGATGAAGATGAAGAAAAATTCATTATTCAGGTGCCAATTCTCTTCAGCCCCTCACCCGAACAAAAAAAATGCGAAAAAAAAACTTTTTTCTCGTTTATGTTCAAAGCACGAGAGAGAAATGAAGAGATTTACGGAGACAAATAATATCTATAATTCCCAATATGCGTGAATGCATGAATAAGACGAAATAATCAAGAAAGAAAAAGCAATAAATTATCTTCTTATTCAGCCAGACAGTATTGCTTATTTGAAATTATGGATTTATATATTAATTATGTGTGTGTGTGCGTGTGTTTGTTTGTGCAAACATTTTAAGATTCATGGGAGAGAGTAAGTGAGTGAAAGAAACTCTCAAAGATCTCAAAGATTTGAAAGTTTTGTAGCGTTGCAAAACGCATCAGCAAACAAACTAACTTTGTCTAACTAACAGATGTCTTTATATTCGATTTTTATTAATATTCAAATAAGTAACTGAAATAAAGACATACATTAACTTTATCCGGTTTTTTCACCATTTGAATCGTACGAAAACAAAGGAATGATAAGAAAAAAAAACATTTTTTTCTCATTATTATTTGATTACAATATTTATGTAGTAAAGATTCACTATTATTGATGGCAATACAATCAATTTTTTCTCTTGTGCAATCGATACACACGAAAAAAAGACATCAAACAATCAGGTAACCAATCATTCATGTAAAAAAAGTGTCAAATTTTCGGCATATATCATTCGATCAATGTCCAGACTTTGATGTAAGTATGACATACAACAATTTGTATGTGTTTTGTGTTTGTGTGTGAATATTTTCGGCATGTATCAAATACCATTTAATTTTAAAGGTGAAAGTGACATTTGAATTGACTAATTGTGGACAAAAAAAACTTATTATGATTGTATGGTTGAAAACAGTAGCCATGATTGACACACAATACAACTAATCAGACAAAACAAAACAGAATATAACAACAACAACAAAAAATGTCATAAAACTGCCATAATAAATGATTGAAAAAAATCAACAAAAAAAAAAACCGCCAGGTCACCATCATTTAAGATGGAATTTTTTTCTATTCTTTAGTTTGTTGTTTATTTCGAATTTCATCCAAAAGAATCGAATTCATAATTATAATGATCGAAATTCTAAGCTTGTCGCGACTAAATTGATATTTTTTTTTACACCAGCCTTTCTCAAATACTGTTGTTGGGTTTATGTTTCATTTGTTTGCATTGAAAATTTAATTTTTATTTTTTTCCTAAGCTTAAAAAAGTCAATAAAAACAAATAAATCAATGATATTGGATCGGTTCGATTGAATTTCTGGCCAACATCTATGGTGTGATTTGTTTTGATTGCTTCGTATGAACGAAAAATAACAAACAAATAAAATGTGAAATATATCTCCAAAGACACCCATAGTGAATGAGAAAAAAAACGTGACCAATACAAAACAAACGAATGAGTCGAATCAAGAATTCAACAGAAAAAAAGTTGAAAATTTCTTTCCATTCTATGTAAATATTAAAAGAACTGTTTTTCTTAGCATTTGTTTTTGCGATTAATAGATTTTAGAATTCAATTTGAATGGTCATCATCATCATTATCATCATTCTATTCTTGACTTTGAACAAGTCGTTATGCTAATTCGAAAAAAAACAACAACAACAAAATGGCTACAATGAACATTTACCTTCATTTTATCCATAAATTAATGATGCATTGAAAAAGGTCAAAAGTCAAATTTCATTAACCTCATCATCATCATCATTGAATATGCACAATGACAATGATGATTTTTTTTTAAGTAAACGATAATCGAATGTAAAAGATAATACATAGACAGGTAATAGACAGACAAAGATTGTTGGTATAGTTACCGCATCAACTCTCACTCATTTCAATTCTTGCCATCTTGCTATTTAGATTTGAATGAAGTCAAAAAAACAACAACAACAAAAGTTTATGTAAACAAACTTAAAGAATGAAAGAGAGACTGAGAAAAAAAAGTCAAAAGTCAATCAATATACCCACTGAATACAGAAATCAACCTGAAAAAAAATATTTCCGATTCTAGTCACATACAACACACACACACACAGAGAGAAGGGATGGAAAAAAGAGAGATTATTAATTGTTCTTGTCTATTGTTATTGAAAGATTCAATGACTGATTTGGCTTTGTGAGGTTATATAACAACAATCGGATGAGAAATGTAAACAGTAATTCTTTGATAAAAAAATATCGTGATCAATATGAAAATGGAAATTTTTTTCTGTCTCTCTCTCTCTCTCTCTCTCTCTCTCTCTTGATAGTTAAAAGGCTAATAAATATTCTGATATTTTTGAGGTTGTTGGTATGTCTTTTCCTCAATGTTTTATAGTTTAAAGATAAATCATTAGGAAAAAATAATTAACCATTTGAAAATCAATTGAAACATCGACACAGTAGTGGAAACAAACACAAGGTGGTCTTATTTTTTTTGAAATATCTTTTCAATGTTAGATAATTTTCAAACACGATAATCAATCAATTGAATCGATTCTGGCGAAAAAAAGAAGAAAAAACTGTCGTAGTTTATTGTGAAAAGGTGTATTTTTGGCAATCGAGAATGCCCTTGGAGACTAATCAAGTTTCAATATAATCATATTCATGCATTTCTTATTCAGAAAATCAATATGTTTATCTAGCTCGATAATTCGATTCGATTAAGATTGAATTATCATTCATTCTTATTCATCATCGCATAGGATGGCTAGATTTAAAGATCAATGAAATAAACCATCCTCCTCACAACAATTGCCATCACCATTATGAATGTAACAATTTTTTTTATTATTCGCGAATAGTTGACAAATTTTCTATATTTTTTAATCCAATGAATCAATAGACCAGTGATTCTCAACCAGTGTGCCGCGGCACTTTAGTGTGCCGCGAAATTCTGAAAATGCAACTGTTATATATTCAAAAATTCTAAAATTGTGCCGCGACAACAAAAAGGTTGAGAATCACTGCAATAGACAGAACAAATACCAAAGTGAACACAATTGATCAACAGAAAAAAATCAACAGTTTTTTTCTCTGCATTTTCTCTCATTCACAATTCGAAATAAGTAAATAAGCTGTAATGTCATTGTGTGTGTTAACAATCAAATAAATTAATTTTATCCTGATTTAGATGCTGATGATGATCGGATTATCGATTATTTCGGGGGAATTTGTAACAATTTTTGTTGTTGTTGTTGTTGTTGAATATGGCGGTTATAAAATCTGTATGGTTTTTTGAACACAAATCGTCAAACAACAAATGGCCTTGATTGATTGAACAATCACCCCAAAAAATGGTTCTTGATCTCCCGACCAGATTTGTTAATCACATATAAAGTATGGTGGTAATCATAATAATAAGGACAAATATAGAAATATAATTTTCAAATAAAATTCAATTGTGAATCGATATTTTTTCTTGGTTATGTTTACTGTTTAAATATCGAATACATTTCCCATGTGCACAAACACATACGTGCACAAATACATTCGATTTTCATTTAGGCCCAGGTGAGAAACAACAAAGATTGATTGATGATATGAGATTTTTTTTGAAAAGTTTGGGAAAAAAAGCTACCACCAAAGATGATGATGGTCAACATCATCTTCTGAATACAGTTGAAAGACATAAATCTAGAAATCTGGAAATTTTTCATCATCATCATCATGTTGATCGTCATGATGTTTGTTCAGGCATGCGAAAAAAAAACAAGAAGAAGAAGAAAATAATTCAAACTGATCAAATGTTGTTGAATTCTGTATGAAAATGAAATACAAAGAACAACGAGGAGAAGAGAAAAAAAATCCATACAAATGTGATTGTATCTAGTGTATGATGATGCCATCTTTTTCTTTGTGAAATCAATGTGCATATTTCGAATTCTTTTTCAAAAACCATCATCAACAGCAAGCAGCAAAACATATCAACGAACCAAAAAGTGAAATATAATGGGAATGGAAATTCATTTTCATTTCCATTCATTGATGTGATTTGGTTTATTATGAATCCAAGAAAAGAAAAGTCTATTCTATAGAAATTTTTTTGTTGTGCATTTTTTTCTACATGGTCAATCTATGAATCGATTTGTCTATTTTGTTTTTGGAATGTTTTCATACTGGCCATTCTTTTGCTCATTTTTTTTCTATTTATTTATTTATTCCACATTTCGAAAGAAAATGAGCCTTAATATTTATAGACAATCATTTTTTTCTTTCAGTAACTATGAAGATTATTTTTTGGGTGTGTGTATGTGTTTGTATGAATCGGTCGAATAAGTTGACAAGTTGACCAGAAGCTTAAAAATTAGTGACAGATTGATTGACTGAATGAATAAATGACTGACTGACTGAGATCAATTTGGTTTGGTGTAGTAGCAAACTATAGAATATTATGTAGTATATTGGTGTTCATTCAAGTGAATTGTAATTAATTTCATTTTTTTTGTTGGTTGCAACTAAGACATGTTTTCCCTTTTTATTTCCTTTGGTCAAAACAAAAAAAACAGAAAGAAAATAAGTGTGTATGACCACCATCACCAAAAACCAGAACCAAAAATATACATTCCGGTCAAGAATAAAGAGAGAGAGAGAAAGCAACAAATCGAAAAAACTATAAGGAAAATTTCTGACTTAAATCAAGTCAAGTGTGACATGACGATGACCACTCATGTTTTTTTTCTGGTCATTCTAATTTCATCTGTTTCAAACAAAACTACAAAAAAAACGAAATTCTCATCTTTCGACCAGAAGAAAAAACATAAAATTGGGAACAAGATTAATTCGATGACAAAAAACTACAAATGAACAATGATCAAAACAAGAAAAGAAAGAAAAGAAACCGAAATCAACATCATAATCGTAAAAGATGGCAGCAACAAGATGGTTGAAAAAAAACAACAACAATAACATAAACGTATTCTTTTCAATGAATGGAAAATGAAACCCGAGCAACAACAACAAAAAAACCGGAAAGCCGACCATTTATTAGCACATACTTTTTTTAGTTAAAGTTACCATATACAACACAGAAAATATTTTTTATTAGAAAATAAATTTTAGAAAAGAAACAAAACAAAAAATTCTGCTTATGATGGACGATGATGATGATCAAAACAAAAAAGGACTAACAAACCAATAATAATCCAAAAATGGATAGGAGAACAAAACATAAAGAGAATGGAAACGAAAAAAAAATTTCACACTCTCAAAAAAATAAAAGCCCGGGGACCGAAAGAGAGTGGCTCCCGAAAACAAAAACTTAAAGATGTTCTCTCTTCTTTTTTTTTCGTTTGAATTGAAAATAAAAACCAAACGAATAAAACGAAACATACAAACCAATATTTTTTTTCTGGCAATATGTGATGATCATATAGGCGCAATAGATATTCTTTCTGCTATTAATGATGTTGACGAATCGAATGTTGAATGAAAATCGTTTCATTCAATGATCCATTCTAAATGTATACATCACCTCATCATCATCTCTATTGATAATGCGTGTGTTTGATTATGATCCATTCAATGCAGGCATTTTGTTTACAACTTTAACAACAACGACAAAACCAAAAAATGTATAATGGCAATCATGAATTTTTTTTTGAAAATGGCTGACAATAATGGACATTTGGCCAGCAATCAGAATAGTTGGTTTTGTCGTGTCAAAATAAGAAGTTTTTTTCGTCTTGCAAATAAATTAACGGGACTATACGGCATTTAAGAAACATTCAAAAGAAGAAGAAATATTTCTGAAATTCAATCAGAAATCGGATCAAATCTAAAAAATTCTATAAATCTTATGTTGATGATTGACATTTAAAACATGCCGGTATGATGATGTTTATTTTCATTGATCACTGTATCCATTTTTTTCTCCACTATTATTACATCATTTTAAGCATTTCTTATTTCTAATGATATCAAATGATCTTAGATGATAAGATTTCTTGATTCACATACCTTTTTTTCCGTTGATCTTTTTTCTCCTTTCTACTATCGGTTATAAATTATTATTATTTTATTTATTGTTTCTTGTTGATTGATTGATTGTGTGAACCGATAATATTATAGCAACAACACATTCACAATCTGTGTGTATCTGAGATATCCAATTACATGGCACATTACATCACTTTGTGATGACAACACACGAAAAAAACACTTGATGAATGGAAATGGTTTTATTTTTTTTCACATTCGATTCAATTTACACATGAATTTATTGTTTTTTTTTGAAATTTGAAAAACAAAACAGAATAATTTTTCAATTTATAATTTAATTTTTATTATTAGATAAATTATTTTGAAAATATTTGGAATACGCGCCAACACAGATACACAGAAACAAACGCAAAATCAACAACGAACAAAAAGAAAAGTATGCAGCCTTTTTGGAGCGACCATCAGAGGAACAACTGATTATTGGATGAAAAAAAGATTGAATATCTTTTTGAAAATTGAGAACAAGATCGAGTTTTTTTTCTTCTTCTTTGATTATATTTTGAATTGAATGCGCGCCTTGCCTTTTTTTTGATCTTCTGAATAGGATTCAAAAATAAAGAACCGCCTCTTTGCTTTGAAAATTGAACATTGTTTTTGCTGTACAATTTTTTTCGATGTTCAAATCTGTGGTAGCAGTATGCTACCATAGTTATAAGCCATATCTAACTACAGTCATTCTTCTTTTTTTAACGATATTCGAATAATACCAATAGAAATATACAATTTGATGAAAGGTTTGATTTGAATTTTATTAACATAGGATTCACTGTATTCCATAGAATATCTAAAATGCGTTCAACAACGGGCAGCGAATACCAAGCATCCCGGAACGGATTGGTATTTTGTGATTATTCCTGGTTGATGTTGTTGTTATTGTTGATGATGACCGCCTAGCTAATAAGTATCAATTTTTTCAGTTATTTGTATAGGATTGTTTGATGACTCACACACACTGAAAATGTGAAGAAAAAAAGAACAGTGACGATGATCCAGTATGAATCATTCCTTTTAGGTCCCTATGGCCTCATCTAACGGTATACTGAATATGTCATCAGCTAGAAAAAATAATCGAATTCTTTTTCAAATAAAATGAATCATGAATTTTTTCTGTAATGAAATATGAATGAGTTGAAAATTTTTGTTATGGAATAGTAAAGGTATGCATCCCAACAACAGTGGCACGCGACCCTAATTTCATTTTTTCCCAATTATTGTCCATCATCATCTTCATCGTGAATGGATGATAATCAATGCACTAAATAAATGTATAAAGTGTCTTGATTTGTTTAGTTTCAGTAAAAAGGAGCCACTTGAGCTAAAATTCCAAGCATCATTACTGTCATTATGTAATATATATTTAGTAATTGATCGACATTGATGATTTACACGCGAAAACACTTGAGCTTCCTCTATTTTCTTAATTAGAACTCATAATGATGATACTATCAATCAAATAATCCCAAGAATGTGTCATTTCAGTCCAATACTACAAATTTCATAACCAAAAAGAAAAAGTTGTTGAAAATTCCAAAAAATACATTCGAAATAAATAAATACTTTTTGAATCTAATTTGACACTTGATATATCTGATTTTTGTTTTGTTTACTTTTATCTCTTTCAACTATAGTTTGTTGATAATGTTTGCAATGAATTAGATACAATCATAAAATTCGAATTTGTTATTTTCGTGGAAAATTTATTAATTCTCAAGAAGCTTACTGAATGTTTTAATCAACGACAAATATAAACCGAACCAGGAAAAAAATGAAAAAACAAACTTGCACACACATAGTGATCATATCAACGGAATTCATAATATTGAATCAAATGAACTTTTTTTTGGTTTAAAATTAAATCCATTGAAAATTTTAATGATAATTTAATTCAAAATCACGTCTACAAAATGATCATCCTTGTGCTGGTCGAGATGAGTGTGTGTGGGTAAATTATTTAGGGCGTTTAGCTTTCATTTTTCTGATAATGTGTGTGTAATTTTTTCTATTTTTATGAACAGAAGAAAATCGATCTGGTTCTATAAAGAATCAATAAACGAATAAATAAAGAGGTGTGGAGATATGAAATTCATCATTTATTTCATTTGCTTATTCGATTGCTGTTGCTGTTGGTCATGTTCCAGGCGACGTTTTTTTGACATTCCATTCAGGTATGCATCACTAAATGGTGGTTGATGATCATTGTCAATACTTTTCTGCTTTTGTATATCCTCTTTAATGATTGGTACCTGTATTAATAAAGAATAAATATCAAGTTAAATTGGTAACATTTCCAACAAAAAAAAACTACGAACCCATTCATTCGGAACTACTGCTTGCCAATCAATAGGTTCTTGATTATTGATCGAGATTTGATTTGTGGCAGGTGGATGCAAATGTTGAGATTCAGATGATGTTGCTTGCATTAAATGAGTGCTGGTCGAAGGTGGCATATCACTGTAGGCATCAGAAAATTCCATATCTTCCATAGAATCCAAAGAATTCGTAGGGATACCGTTATTTGGCTGTTGTTCTTGTTGTTCATATGTTTGTTTGACAATGTACGACTGAATTTCTGCATCCAATTGATCATCTTTAACAAAATCAGTGGCTATCCATTGATTGATACGTTGAGTGATAATCTGAGTAAGAAAATCTATCAACTCTTGATCAACCATATCGGCATATTCAGACATGAAACGCGTTATCATCGTTGATCTGGCGTTTGTAGGGTCAGCAAAACAAGCTACAATCAAAGAATAATTAAAAAATAATAATTGATGAAAAATCGACTCACCTTCACAGAAATGAACATAAGCATTCGCAAGATATTTAACAGCATCAGTTAGTTCATTTGCAAACGTTTCATCATTATTTGATCGCATAATTTTGTTGAAAAATTTGATTAAAGTCTCTCGAACAAAATTTCTAAATGATTCGATGTGATTAACGCCGGTTGCAGGTCTCATATTTGCCTATCGTATTAAACGAAGATTAAATTTAAAGTCAAAAATAAAAATGTCATATTAAACTTACGACTATTTCAGTTAATAATGTATGATTATTGGTAATCATTGCTTCAATATCAGCCCGAACATCGGTTCTATCCTGACCGTTCAACAGGTTATCTCGAATAGCACGTTGTAAAGGTTGCCTAAGACGTCCAAAATCTCTGAAATTTGAGTTTATCATTTGAAACAGATCTTGAAAATTCAGGCTTTGAAACAAATTTGATAACATATTTGTCAACATTGATTCGCCATTTTGATTCAGAAGATTCAAACTACTTATATAGTCTTGGATTTGAGGCGGTTGTTGTTGATCATCAGAATTTAAATGTAAACCAGCATGCGATGGCAGTTGATTGATTCGTCGTTGCAAATAATCAATGAAATCGAAAAATTCCCGATTTTCATTTGAGCTTGGAGAATCATTCAATTGAATAAGATTAACTAAATTTTGTCGCATCAGATCTAAAATTGTTGATTCGTTGCCTCCACTATTTAGAACCGACGACTGTAAATTACTAGTGATGTCACCTATAGTAGCATTTGAACCAAACATTTGCATCAATGGTCGTGAAAAAGACATCGGATTATAATCTGTGGTTGGAAGAATCTCGGGCATAGTATAAATGGAATTACTGAGAATTGAACATAAAATATTAATTAGATATGAAAGAAAATTCAAACAAATTCTTACCAATTCAAGAATGGATCAAAATGAGCTGAAAACATTCGTAAAGGATTTAAGATGGAATTGGATCTGTCGTTATTATTTGTGGTATTTGTGGTAACTGTAGCTGTAGCAGAATTTTGATTAGACATATTTGGCGACGTTTCATCTGCATCCAATGGAGGGTTCGAGAATTGTGTCGCTGTATTGTTGCCATTAGAGCTATCTCGCTGTGATTGCGGTTCGATCGGATTGGTATGCGGATTTTGGCTCATTGAATTGAATGTTACATTACTTGCATTATTGATTAGATCGCTGATGGTAACATTTAAATCTGAAATCGAAAAATTTCGTATCGCGCGCGTCCCAAGATTTGTATCATGCCCATTAATGGTTGCATCAAGTTCCATCAACAATATGGGAGATTGTGCTACAAAGACACTTCCAGGAATAGATCCTAATGATCTGAACATTGAATTATCGTTGCTTGAAGCTGTAGTCGATGGCAAGCGATCATCACCACTTGGCACAGGAGGTGAAACAAATTCATTGGAAGGACTGGGAGAATTTGAATTTGGTTGTGCTTGCGAAGTGTTTTCTGGGTTAGTTTCTGAAGTCGGGTTGTTTTGATTTTGGTTTGTATTACTGGTGGCCGTAGTAGATGCACTATGATCGTCAGTGGTGTTTGAAGCGGTTGAAGTTGATTGTGTGCCGACATTAGAAGCTTGTCGTTGTTGTTGGGATGGTCCCAGAACATTGACGCTAATTGGTGAATTAGTATTATTCGGGTCGACAGATAAATCAGTCAACGAATGAAATACATGTGATAAATGATGCACGATTCGCATAATAATAGAAAAATCATTAAATTGTCTGTCATTATTACTTGAAATGTCCTGTGCTGATCGCTGCTGTTCTTCCGGAGTTAATGTTCGAATCCATGATTCCAAGTGTGGTTTCAAACGATCCATGTATGAAATAACATCGGAAAAGCAGCGCACGTAATCCGACAATGTAATGGATTGATTATCGCTAAATGTAATGGTCTGGGATCCTGTTGGTAAATTCAATGGGTTTTGTAGTACCTGAAAATTGGTATCAACATAGCTAAGCAGTTGACGAATGTGATTGAATCTTGCTCGAATATTAGCAGAAGAGGAAGTGACATTTCCTCCAGTTCTATTTGCTCCACTTTGCGATGTTGATACAACCGTTGGATCAGAGGCGTTCGATTCATTGGAACTGCCAGAACCTGTTCGATGGTTGAACAGTTGTCGCATAACTTGACTGATAATATTGCCTGATGGTTCCATAGGAAAGGAGCTCATCAAAACCGATGTGCCATCATCGGCACGAAAACTTTGAAATCTAGATCGATTTCTTTCATTTTGTTGTTGGTTATTATTCTGATTATTCGAACCACTATTGGCTGTATCGTTTTTGGGTGGTGGCGCACGTTTGACCAGATGAATCACTTTACCGTTGTCGACCTCTAACAAATTAAAGTAACGAGGTGAATATAAATAAAGTGCAATAAAAAAAATAACTTACTGTAATCTTTTAAAGTTTTATCATCAGCTAAAACACGGCCACAAAAAATCATTCTTTGACTTTCTGGTTCAATGTTCAAAGTGGGTGCAATTTTTTCTTTAAATGCTCGGATTTGCATCTATATAAAAAATCATTATCATTATTATTTCAAAAGATCAATATTAAAAACATAGATGAAATGATTTCATAATTTTATAAAACACTTACATCATTTTCAACTTGAAATCGAAAATTTTGTGAATCAATTGTCTTGATTGTTACTGTAATTAGATCCGATATGATTGCATCAGATGGTGATGAAGGTGCTTTTTCATCGCCTCCGGATGTTGTAGTATGATCCATTATGAACTAATTTTACTAATAAAATGAAAATATTGACAATGATGAAAAAGTTATATAAAAATGAAAAATCAGTAATATTGTCAATCTGATGAAACGTAGAAAAATTCTTGAAATAAATTTCTAAAAGCCAAAACCAAACACATCACACATACAAAACACTGGCAGCAACGGCAGCTGTTATAAACACACCGAGAAAAGATGAACGGGAGAAAGAGAATTTAATGAGAAATAAATATTATGCGCATGCCAGAAAACATTTTTATTTTTAAATTGACCCGTCATAATAAATGTTTTAGTTGATAACATTTGTACAATAGATGGCAATATGTACATTAAAAAAATTAAGAAAAATTTTACTTTTAAAAAAATTAGCAAAAAAAAAAATTAAAAAAACTCGTAATTTTTGTTTTATATGGCAAATGAAAAAATACATTTATTCATTAATATTTAGAAGACTTAAAACAAAACTTAGGATGAAGGATATTTACACCCACATACACAAAAAAAAACAAAACGCCCACACAAATATTAATATCTTGTTTTTTGGCTTATTCAAAAAATCAATACTTTTCAATACTTGATTTGTGCAAATAACATTAATGAAATTAATTACAAATACAAATAGGTTGCGATCATTTTATATCAAACAGAACAGTAAAGAATAAAATGTATCCAATAAGCTTGATGTAATTTGTCCCTGTGTATGATGAAAATAGAAGCAGCAGAAAGAGAATAATAGTTACGAGAAAAAACAAAGTAATCAAGAATGAAATTAAATGATACATGTTTGAATAGATAGATATATACAAATGCATAGGAAAATATCGTCTTATAAAATACAATACAGATTCAGCCATTCAATGAATAAATCGAATGGTTGATTATCATCAAGTAACAGGAAATATGAGTTTTGTTTCTGAGCCACAATAATGATACGCATAAAATTTTTCGTTCTGAACATATTAGTAATAGTCCCGTATTTTTGGTTAACCGATCCTAGATTATAGCCACAATTTGTTTTCGGATCATGATAATAAATAGATAAGAATGGCAATGTTTGCCTTGCTTGAAAGTGAACCAAAAAAAATTGTCATCCGTGTTTGTTTTTTTTGTAGTGCAATAATATTCATCGAAGAGGGGAGTGTCCATATCACAATGACAGTTTGCATGAAAATTGAAAATTATTACAGAGCTCATCACTATAAATGTGTGATTTTTCAATGTGTGCTTTATAAGCATCACAATAAAAATCCATATCATCAGATTACGCATATTGCTTGTTACTATGAAGAGGATGATGATGATTCACATGATGATGATGATTATGGGCGGCACGATAAGTTTTTGTTATGGTCGTTTTATCGATAGGATAGCTGCCTTCATCTTTCTTACGCATACGATATACGATAAACATGACCATCAGAATGGCACACAATAATCCGACCACGGTTCCACCAATGACAGCTAATTTTATAGAAAAAAAAGATAAGATTCAAAAAAAAACAATCCAGAAAACATACCTGCAAGAATTCCGGGTCGTGCAAAGAATGACGCTGAAGCTGATGGCGCACGTGGTGGGATATATTTTGGAGGTGTAACATAATCTGGAAATTCGACATCATCAACACTTGGAGTCATCATTGACGGTTGGCTAGTTGTCGTGGTTGTTGATGATGAAGTAGTCAATGGACGTATAGTCGATGTTGTCCACGAAGGAATTTCAACTATTGATGATTCTGTCGTACTGCTGCTGCTAGGCACAGCTACAGATTCCTGATCTATGTGGGAAGCTAATTTTTTTTTTTATACAATATGGTTAAATATGTTCTTTTCAAAAATGAAAATTTCAATCTTACCTCCAGATCCTTCTATATCGCTATCGTTATTATCAATACAATCACCAGATCCTTCCAAATCTTCATCATCGATAGGAGTTTTGCAAATCTTAGATTTGGGCGTATTTGGTGGAAAAACAGTGGTGGACATTATACTAGGTTTCATGGTTGTAGTTGTGGTTGTAGTAGTAGTTGTCGTTGTCGATGTTGTAGTGGATGTTGATGTCGATGATGTAGTAGATGATTGTTTATCATTGATCGAATCACCAGCTCCGGAACCATCAATTTCAGAATTATCATCATCATCATCTTCTTCATCTTCATTCGGATTGTTTGGATTTCGATGATGTTGTCCACCACTACCTTCGGCAATATCCAAAAAAGGGTCATCTTGCTTGCCTTGTTTAGGTAATCCACGTTTGTCGGCAGGATTTTTATTCCTAAAATCTGCTGAATTTGGAAGAAATGTTAAACCACTTTCGCCACTATTATTATCGATATTTAGGTCATGATGGTGATTGCGATTACTACTGCTACGAATGGATGATCGGCCAATCACTGATGGATAATTGTCATAATGAGCCTATAATTATTAAATCATCAAAATGCAAATGAATGATTAGTTAATGGAATGAAAAATTTTATTTTATGAATAGTAATAAAAATTATTTCCTAATCAAATTTTGTTTAGTAAACAGAATTTGTCCGATTTGATCCCCTTTCTCTTGCCCTCACACACACAGAGAGATAGATCATCAACAATGGGCTTATAATTTATTGACGAATCAAAAAAGATGATCATCATCTATTAATCTATCTATCAATCGAATTCATGGCATTTTGCTTTGGTCGGTAATGCTTTTGTTGAATTCATTCATATTATGGCTAATAATAGTCAAATGAATCGAATAAAAACATCCATCTTTTTCAAACCAACAACTTGCAACAAGCCAGTCTGTTTGTATCTGTAATGTCAACCATTACAGATACAAAGCCAGCTTCCATCAAGATGGTAAAGGCGGTGATCATTATAAGCAAACTATATTTGTGAAAAAAATCAACAACTAATAGCTTTTTCACTAAAATAGTAAACCAGCTAAATCAACTACACAAAAAAATTGGCTTGAACTTGTCTATCGAGTAAAAATAATATTATAAACCCCAAACTATTTAAATGGTTTTGTTTGATTTTAAAATCATAAATAAATATAGGAATCAAATATATTCATCGACCATTCTTGGGGATGTATGCATACACATAAATGGTGCTGGAATAAATCAAACAAAACGAACAAAAAAAAACAGAAACGATTTCTAGCTATTTTTTGGCAATTTCAAAAAGGCAAGTTTCCTTTTCTGGCCAGAAAGCAAAAGTAATCCACATGAACACATATGAAGAAAACAAACATAAAAAATTTCTCATCATCATCGATCGTTTGGCAGTAGAGATGTAAAAATTCAAAAAATATCGAATGCTTGGCCAAAGCAAAAAAAAATCAAAACATCAGGACTTTACTGTCACTGTAAAGTTGATCGATATACATACAAATGTAGTGTGTGTGTGATCGATACATCCGTAATGGATCAAATATACAACAAAAGAAAAACATTGATTCTATCCGATATTTTGGTTTTTTTTTAAGAAATAAAATGCATATGGACATACGGAAATGGATTTTTTTTGTGGAAAAATCGACATTAGGAAAAGGGAAAAAACTAATCGATTGTTTGATTGAAAAAAATAAATTTCAGGTAGATCGATTGAGATTAGTTTGATAGATTGAATAAATGATTTCACAGTGATGATGTCATCTCAAATCTAGTAAACATTATTTTCATCATCATCATCATTTATACAGAGATAAGGTTGTAAAAGGATTGCAATCATCAATCGATCAGTTGATTAAAATTTCGGATGAAAAAAAACATCATATTAATTTATCAATTGAATTTGATTTGATTTCAAGAATCATATGAGCAAAAAAAAATCTCCTTCAATTTCAAAAAAATATCCACCATAAAACTGACACTATACATCATTATCATCATCATCGACTTTGATAAATGGTTAAGGCAGAATTTTTTTTATATAATAACACTGGGGAGATTTTTGTTTGTTTATCAACAATGATCAATGTTAGTGCCTTGAATAGCAGAGCAATTTATCAGAGTTTTAGTTCTAAAAATGGGAGTTTTGAATTATTCTATCAATAATTTCAATTGTACAGCTTTGCTGAAATAATAAAATCATAAAATTTTACAACACAAGCATGGATGACAATATATTAAATATAAAAATTTAAATTAAGTTTAGCCAGATCTACACAAACAATGATTCTTTGACCAAAATACGACAGAAAAGATTATTTTAATCAGATAAAAAAATATGCAATTATAACATCGGGCTACAAACACTAACAGGTTTGATAGGATTGTCTGAAAATTTATTACATTTGAAGAACAAAAGAACAATCAATAATAACCTACGAGAGTACTATCGGTCATCAACTAAACCATTTTTAAAAGTTAGGACAAAAAAAGCTAATTAAACGTTGTCGAATCGTTTTGGTTGGTTTTCGAAAATAAATCAACAATGAATGAAAAAAATGCATGCGAAAATCAACCGGAAAAAACTACAACATAAACTAATAAAACCAAAAAAAAAAAAAATAAAAAATTAAGCCAAATTCATAGTGACGACCATTGAAAAAAAACATGGTCATCAGACATTCTGATCACACACACACAAATACATTGATGAAATGTATTAACTTATTAAATTGGATGACCATTTCGGGCTTTAGTAAAAGAAAGAGAGAGGACGTCAACTCTCTTCACAATCATTGTTTTTTTTGTTGTTGTTTCGTTTAACACTTAAAATGTTCAAGAATTTTATCCTAAACTATAATTCGTTCATAAATTTTTATCCATATATGGCATATATTTTTATTTATAAGTGTTAATGTATATTTTAGAATATACCAAACCATAACCATATCGGCCTTATGTCTCTCACTTGTATTTGAAACTTTGTGTCTGTGTCTGTAAAAGTAAAGGAATAGATTGACTTGAAAGTCGATTATATGAATTCGTTATCGAATCTTCGGCCTTCGATATAGTAATTTCCTTTCTATTGATTTCGATTTCAATTCGAACAAAAGAAAAAAAATTGAAAGAGACAATCTCGTGTAGGGTGGTTGTGGTGTTGGGGGCCTAGAGAAAATAAAAACCATATAGAAACAATTTCCACGATTAAAAAAAAGGTGAACATTGAAACATTTTACCATTCGACTTGTTGGCACCACCACCAACTGAAAAGTAACCAAAGAAAAAAAAATTATGTGTTGTGTCGGCAATTCATAATATTCATTTGCAAAACTCCAAAAAAAAACCTGATAATTTCATCGGGTATATTGTGATATAAAAGGTATAGATTGTATTTTCAAGTTTTTTTTTATTCGGTGTCAACACCGACACACCTTTCGGCAAAAGTTTCAACAAAAAAAAAACTTTTCATACCAACTAAATACCAACAACAGTGCTAGACAATTTGGAAAACATTTCCTCATCATCATCATAACAAGATGGGGGAGGAAATACACACATACACACATTTCGATACAGCGGCCTACATGTGTCATTCATTTGGTCAATTCCATTCTAATATAACACACACAAGAAAATTGACCACAAAATGAATAGAAAATTTCATAAGTTGGAAAGATTTTGCCAAAAAAAAATCAATGAAAATTCAAAGAACCGGGATAAAGTGATAAGACATTTCAAAAGAATTTTCATTAAATGTTGACAATGATGATAGTCGATTTATATTTTTTCAGAAAAAAAGTTTTCAGCCATAATTATCATTCATGTTAATTATATAATGAAAAAGTAAAGCTGTTCTTTTTTCGTATATCATTTTTCCTGGTCGATCGTTTGGGCGTCAATGTGAAATGAATGAAAATAGAATTATTTATTATTATACAAAATCCAGTCAACCAAAGGCAGCCATATATTGTCTCAAGTTTCACATAAAATGAATAATAAAAATAAATTCTTTGTTTCTATTCTGTAACCAATCAATCGCCTCGATCGATAAGATTGAATCGAAAAAAAAACAAAACAATTAATTGTTTGTGGTTTAAAAAAGAAGAAAAAATGGTTTTTTTTTCACAAAAAAACAACAACAAAAATATTTTGTTCTCATAAGTTTTGTTAATATATAAAAATTAAATAAAATGATTCGAGACAAATTATTCATTACAAAGATTTCATTCATACTTAAACAATTTCCATATATTCATGTATATATGAAGTAAATAATAAGTTACAAGAAAAAAGTCATCAAGATGTAAGCATCATTACCCATTACATCATTATCGTTTAAAACAAGGCAATAATTTTGAATGAATGATGGCCATTGGCCAACAACATCTTATGACCAAATAAAAAAATCAACTGGTAGCAACATTTTTTTCTAACAAAATTAAAGTGATAGATTTTATGGCTAAAAAGCAAGCAACAAGAATCTGAATTTTAATGTTTAAAATAAAGATTTTGTATTGTTTTTTTTTTTTGAATATTAAAACTAAAAATCCATTACACAATTTTTTTCCTCAAAAGCAAATGTTAAATTTTTTTTTGTCAATTTTTGCTATCCAAAAAATTGTTGTTGTTCTGAGCACACATGAACATGGCATGAATGAGTAGATGGTATAAAAGGTCAAATGGCAAATGTTTTTAAACCGACAAGGAAAATATTTAAAAAGTACCATCTGCTTGTATACAAAAATTTTTGTTTGTTGTTGCTTGGTCTTTATATGAACAACAACAACCCAACCAAAAAACGGGATGGCGATCCAAGATGTGTTTTCTAAAGCCAAATAAAACTTAGATAGTCATTTATTTAGGGTCATCACGAAAAAATTGACTGGCATGTGTTTGAACCGGACATTGTCGATGTTGATGTATGCAGACAATAAAATCAGCATCATATAGTACATCTTTGTCACATCTAAATACATTTTAAATCAATTCAAAAACGGAAGGAAACATTTTGTACAAACAATCAACAAACATAAAAGCATCTAAACGATCATCGTCAGTAAAATGAATAACAAAAATGACTAATGGAAAAAAATGTCAACAAAAGCAACAGCATATTAGTCGTAATGACATTTTCCATCCTGATTTGATGATCCGATGATAAAAATTGATATCAACATGATTGAAAGCAAAACACAAAAAAAACTGAATATAAATAAATCAAGAATCATGTAAAAGATGTTTATTTCGATTATGAAATGACCACCAACAATAATCGATTATTCCAAATATTCTTTTTCCTGGCAAATGATCAAGTCAATATAATAGAATTCAAGATTGGTTTTATGCCAAGAAACCTTATTTAAGATTCTTTTTATATATGTGAAAAACCAGTCATTGTTTATTTTGATCATTATGATAAAAAAGGATCCAATCACAAAGAGTTGCTGATGATGACTTATAAGCTTATCCATTGATGATGATGATGATGATGGACATAAAATGATTACACATCTTATTGGCAACTAAAAAGCAGCAGCTGTATGATGAATAAAGATTGTCTAATCATGAAATGAGCAAATAATAAATAAAATGCAATTTGATCATCTTTTTTTCTATTTTGTTCATTATTATCATATCAATACAATAATGAGATAAACAAAGTATAGATTTACACAATTTTTACAAGAATATACAAACAATCAGGTAGAAAAAACATCCTATCATTATTATCAACGACTAATACAAAATTTATAGAAAGTATAATAATTCAGAATATTAAAAAAAACTTTTAGACCAAAAAAAAATAAACCAAGTAAAAAAAAGTTTAACCCTTTTTACAATTCCATATACATTAGAAATTTTTCTTTTCGACTCTCTAAAAAGATACACAGAGTTACTTGTTTCATAATATTGCTGATATTTTATCAGCAAATCTAACAAAAAAAAGTCCACAACTTTTAAGAATGCAACACACAAACCGACATCATCATGATTTATGGGCTCGGAAACCGAACGACACCAAAACATCACTATGGATTATATGCTATCACACACACACACAAACAAACAAAAATCATGGCGTCAAAAGCAAAAGAAAAAGTGAACGAACTTGATGCAAAGTTTTTAACCGTTCATAAGCAAAATGATTATGACATAATAATAAAAACTTAAAAAAACTAAAGCAAATGAGTTTCATCGATCACACAATCTTGAATGAATAAATGGATCAAAATGAATGATTCATTTTTTTTTAGTTTTAAAATGTTAGATGTTTGACTTGAATATCAAAGAAAAAAAAAGAAATCTAATCCCTATCAATTCTTGAATCTATTGCTTTTACTTTTATTGTTTGGAATTTTTTTTGAAAATATTCAAATTTTTTACATAAGGAATCAATTTCTTTTTTTTGGGTAAAGAATCGAAATATCATTGACTGGAGACACACACATATGGTCATAATAAAAAAACAATTTTTTCTGGTTTCGGTTTGATTTACCATATCCATTGTTTGTTTGGATCTGGCGTTTATAATCCAGGGAAAAAAATTCTGCCGGTTTTTCATTTTGTCTCAACAAACAAACAAACAAACAAAAAAACGGACAATAAAGCAGATGATAATAATTATGATGGCTGTCAGCCGGTATAGTTTAGTATAGCCTTATTTGTGCTATGGAAAAGAGACAATTTTAGTCCTTATTGGTCAGTTTGGTTAGATTTTCCTGTTTTCGTTGAATTTTTTTATTCAATCTAAAGCTTTTCTGTTGTACAGAAAAAAACGAAGAGACAGCCATCGCCTATGGCCACATTTGGACAATTCAAACAATCAATGTTGTCCAAAATCAACGTCAACGTTGCAAACATACTGTTTTGATGTTGTCCGCTGGACAACAAACAACAAACGAGAATGTGAATAGTGCTGTTGTTGAAAGTTCGTGAAATTATTTCAACACTTGAATCGGTAATGAAATGAAAAAAAAATCATCGAGATGTTTTCCCGAACACCAATAAACGACCAAACTGATTAGTCGTGTCTCTTATTTTCTTTTTCTTTTTTTTGTAAAATAAAAAACAGATGTCAACGGACATGAATTTGATTGACGTTTCACAAACAGAGTTTAGTTAGACGTGAAACAACAGTCCTATTAGCCATTGGTCCATTTCTTTAAATTAATTAATTAGCAGCTGTTTTAATAAATTGTTCAATTTATTTATTGATTTCAATTGAATAACAACAACAACATCATGTCTGTGATAATCAAATTATAGTTTTTTTTTATACAAAAACCTTTGGATTTGTTTTTTAAAATTGTTGGTTGCTACTGATAGATATTGATAGTATTGCTATGTCAACTGCTATTTGAGAGGGGGAAAAATGATGATGTCGGCAATGAAAAGATGAAACGAAATCAAAAACAAAAATGGTGATAATAATAGAGAAAGAAACGAAAAAATTGTCAGCTCAATAACACAAAAAAGAAAAACCGACTCAAAAACTATTTTCAGAAAAAAAACACGACGACTTTGATTGCAAAAAAAAGAATCTTAGTATTTTTCAATAAACAAGATCAAGAAATAAAAAGATTCTAGTCCAGGACCTAGTTTGTTGTTCTCATTTGACAATTAATATTTATATAAAAATAGACAAAACAAAAATTTGGATCAAGGCTGATAGATCATCAACATCATCATTAAATAGATTAGATCCGAATTTCAGTACACAATAGACACGTTTTTTTGTTGGAAATATTTCATTATCGATTTCGTTCATGTTTTGTTCGACACAATGATGACTATACACCATGACAACATCTTCAAGTGTAATTCTTTGCACTATGTTTCTTCTTTCATTGAATTATGATGATATGTGACCTAGGACAATTTTTACATGCATTTTTTGCTTTTATCTTTGCCTAAATAAGGACATCATATAAATAAATAAATAAATAAAATTGACAAACAAGACCAATGTTTTGGAATGTGTATAAATATATGATATCGTTTCGGCGAATTGATTTCTTTTTCATTTTGATTAATATGATAACTTTTTTTGATAATTCAGTTGAAATATATAAATGACTTAATGCTTAAAATAAATTAAAAAATTGAAAATCAGCTTTGAAAATCCAAATCGATTTAATCAAATTGAGGATATCAACATACACAGATGATAAAAACAAATAAGCCTTTTAGTATCAATGTAATTATGTGATGTACACATCTATAGTTGGATATCACCTAACTAAGAAAAAAAACAAATTGACTTGCCTTTTCGGTCGATACTGTCTTCGTTGCGATTATAATCATCAACAAAAGCGGCAATGAAAACAAATAAAGATTCTTTATAGGATTCAAATTTACAATGAATTGCCATATTAATCGTTGATCAGATGATGGCAGTATCGATTGTGGTGAACACTTATATGTAATGGGCATCGATAATAATGATGATGCTGATGATCGAATACAATGATGTGGATGTTTATTATCTATGGACCCATTTGTTGTCAATGTTGATGAATCACTATTTAAGGATTGCTTCGGGTGAATATGATTAGTTGTTGTTGGTTTTTCGCTATAGTATGATCTGTTTTTAGATTGATGTAAATATTTCCATTTTAATCTTGATGTCGATGACATCGATGTCGAATCGTATAAGGTGGATGACATTTTCATGTTTTGTTTCGAATTTAGTTTATCAAGCCAAATGTTTTCAAGGTGTTTCCAATGGAAATATTAAACCATTGGTTTTAACGAGAGGGAGGATAAATGAGCACAAGATGAGCTGTAGCCGATTTGGGCTTTCATAAACGAACACCCACAACAATAAATGAAGAAAATAAATAAAAAATTTGTAGAATTTACAGATTTCGAAATCAATCGACAATCATCATGTCCAATTATGGAAATGATAATGATATGGTGACAAAAGACACTGTTGGTAAAACAATCATTGCTGATCCATGTCAAAATTTAACATATCGCAAAACCAGAATGACTCGAATGAACGAGAACTAAATAAAAACACGTACATTGACGATGGACGATTCCAAATAAAAAAAATTAGATGCAGGATTTTTACACTTCAAGAATCAAATGGATGATTGGTTTTGGATCATGATAAATAAGAAATGCACGTGTTGACAATAATTGTTTGAAAATGGGATGATCGTGTGTTCAATTTGAATCAATTCGAAAATGACCGACAATGGCAAGTATGGCCGGCCAAATGGAACAATGAATTTTTTCAGAGTTTGATAAACTTACAGCAATTGATGCTTCATTTCATATTCACATAACCAAAAATTTATCCAATTTCAGTTGGCCAACAAACATAGATGTATATGAAAAGATGATGTTCATTCGGGTTATTGGCGCCCGAGTTGAACAATTTCTAAGTGAAACACACAAACTCACACATATGATGATAGTGATAAATGTATTCGATTCGACGATAAGATGAATGATGGAAGCATTTGGTTCACATTATGTGATGATGATGATGAACTTCAATAACCGTAGAGAAATAAACATTCAAGATATATATAATTTAACCACATGCATAGAATATTGTCGACAGTATGTGTGTGTGTGTATCTGGACGCGACAGAATGAATATGAACGAACCACACAAAGTATTTAATAAAAATGATGAAAGAAGAGGATGATATTTTGATTAAGACAAGTTTTTGGTCGCGGCCAACGCACGATGGATCTCTATCACTTATTATTTTGATCATATCAACAACAACAACATTGATTCATGCTACTACAATTTTTTTTGGATAATCAAAAAAAAACACCCTGTTATAAAAGTAGTGGTATTTTAGAAAGAAGAGACAGCCCGTTTTTGGAAGAGGGTATACACACACAGGTGAAATAATATACCAAAATACAAAAATACCCTATGTGTTTGTTGTCGTATCCGGTCATCTTCATCACCCTCCTTGTTTTTTTTCCTTTCAATGTATATCATATACACGTACCCAATTTTTCACATTCCTTAATGTGAGCGCGCTTCTTTTGTTTGGTTTGATTTTTCTTGTACATGCGTCCTTCATGGCTTACACTTGAAACTAACCACCCATGTTTCAATTTGCCAATAGCTTTTCGAAAACTGGCTGTGCACTCCCTCCTCGATTGTGCGAAAAGTATGTTGTGATATTATGCCATCGTAACACACCAACAGCAACAACAAAGGCGGAGAAATTATTAAAAAAATATACATTTGTCATGCCACCTATGTGCATTTAATAGAAATCATTGAAAGATGGTTTTTATTCTAATTCAAATGATTGTGCATTACCGAATATAATTCTGTGTGTTAAATTAATCGTGACTTTTTAAAGATAAACCAAACAAACAAACATTTATAGAAATTTATCAAACATAAATTATTTAATATGATGAATGTGCAGAAACATGTCGAACTAGAATTTGTATGGCCACTCCAATTTGTAGGCTAATTCGGATCATTTCCTGTTTAAGCATTTCCCTTGCTTTTTTTGCTTCGGCTAGCGGTGATGAATCGGTCATTCGTAGGCTAAATTCTTCGATCGATTGTTTAGTCGATCGATCTTCTTCATTCAATTCTTGTAGCCGTAATGATCTTGCCTCAAGTTCGGATTCGGCCTGATCCAATGATTGTTTCAATTCGATAGCTCGTTGACGAACATTTATATATTCAGCGAGTATGGTATTGCAATTCTGATGTAGATAGCTTTCTTTTGCTGCGATCTTTTCCATAGATGTTTTCATTTCAGCTTCTATTTTGGTTAGCATTCCTTCCGTTTGACTGAATATTGTTTCGATATTGGTATGATGACGACGTGCAGCTTGCAAATGAATCCGCCATTCGTTGCTCATGTCGTTGGTCGCCATAAACATCGTCATGCGATCTTTGCTTTGATTTTTCATGAATCTATGAGCATTCATCTGTGGTAAAATACGTTCCAATTCAAGCTTCCATTCGGACAGATCAATTTCTGTGGCTTGTATCATTTGTCGCTGTAATTGTTGTTGATTTGTTTCCAGTGATGTATCTTGCCATTCTTCATCATCGCCATCATGAACAACTAAATCGGATTCTGTTTCCAAATAATCTTCGAACTCTTCTTCCAATACAATTTCATTTTCTTGATCTTCGTCTTCAATATAGTCCTCATCGTCATCCTCTTCAACTTCAATTCGGGATCCATCTCCTGATCGAACTATAATTTCAATGTTAGCTTCTTGATTCTGATATCGTTCCGAAAATAGTTTATCGGTCAAAATCGAAAGCAAAGTAATCACTTCAGCACCATAGCCAATTTTGAGCCGGTTTTTCGAAACATCACCAATGCCATATGGTTGCGATGCACCGATAATCTTGTCGATAGTCAAATTTGGATCATCAAAACTATCAACTTTAATCTCTTGTCGACCATTATTCAATTTACTCAACAAATATGAACTCAAACAACAAAAGGCAAAAAATTGTTGAGCCTGATTAATTTGTTTACAGAAAAAATATCGATGTATAGGTGGACATTTATAATTGGAAACAAATTCTCTTGAATAATCTAGGGCCAACAATTTTTCATTAAGTTGGCGCATTTTTTCCAACAATTCTTCAGAAATTTCTTCCGAAGCGATGTTTTTTGACGATGAATTTTTCGAAACACCAGGCATTGTTACATTATGATCAAAAAGAAAAACCCAAGACTTGTTACGAATTTATTTGTATTGTTTCGAATTGAATTCTCAGTAACCATGGAAATTTGAATTTTTTCTTGGTCACATTATCTATGAACGACATTCTGATTCTGTTTTTTGTTTGGCACGCGCTGAAAAAAAGTTGATTTTCATCTTAAAACGATCATCAAACTGAATGCAAAATGTTTTACCACATTCAATTAGAACATGAAATCCAACTGCATCCTCGCTATTTTGGACCGAATCTATTGGACACGGTCAAAAAGAAGTTGTTCAAAGACGTTGAAGGAACCTGTACAGGCAAATATGGATTCGTCATTGCTGTGACCACAATTGACAGTATTGGTGATGGTGTCATTCAATCAGGCACCGGCTTTGTAACTTATCCGATCAAATATCGAGCCATTGTTTTTCGGCCATTCAAAGGAGAAGTACTTGATGCTATCGTTACACAGATCAACAAGGTCGGTATATTCACCGAAATTGGCCCATTGGCTTGTTTTATATCACGACATTCGATACCAGCCGACATGGAATTTGATGCTAATGCTAACCCACCATGTTATAAAACAAAAGATGATGAAATGGTCATCAATCAGGATGATGAAATCCGTGTGAAAATTGTCGGTATACGTGTCGACGCTACCGATATATTTGCCATCGGTACGCTAATGGACGATTATTTGGGTCTTAATTGAATAAAACTGTCAACTCGGTTTTTATTCATCTCATTTGTTGTAGATAACCTATCCACCAATTTCATTCATGTATCATTATAATGGATTTAATTTTTTTTTTTTTTTTTTTTTTTGATTAATTTAATAAATATTCAATTGAAGAATTAATTGATTACTCAATTCGAATTTACGTTGTTTATGATAAGTCCATTAACATGGAATCGTATTGAATCATCGAATGAATCAACATAAATTTTAATGTTCAATGTTTATTTGAAATTTTCAGCTTTACAGATATTTCGGATTAATAATGGCTAGTGAACAAAAAGAGCAGCATCAAGTGAAAGATCAAAGCAGTGTGATTCGTGAAAAACTTACTGAACGTATTCAACAATTGGAAAAAGGTGACAATGAGAATTTTGGCGAGATATTGTCAGATGTAAACGCTCTCCTTATTTCTGCAAATCACCGAGATGTTCAACAAATAACCAATCATATGAATCTAGCCCGTCTGTTTGATCGATTTAATTCTTTGTCAGTCGATGATGAACTATTCACCGAAGAATTACTTCGTGTATTTGGCATGTTCTTAGAATCATTACCACTTAATGACATTTTTGTCAAATATAATGATCAAATCCTTCAAGGTCTTCAATCGTCGAACATGACTATCTGTAATATATGGATACAAAAAGTGGTCAAACCATTATTCACTAATGAAGGATTAATGAAAAATATTTCAAAAAGTTCGATTAGTATTGTCCCAATATTGACAGCTGTTATTGAATTATTGCCTAACCCAAGTACATCGATTGCTTCTGCTTCGCACGATATTTGCGTGATAACCGCTAAAATATTTCGTCAGGAATTTTTTTCTCCGCAAGTTCTTGACTGTTTGAAAGGATTAAAAACTAAAAATTTTCAAACAGAAAAAGAAGCCGAGCAATTCTTGATACGATTCTACGAACTTATTGTTGATATCGCTGCAAGCAGTCAACTATTACTTGACATGCTAGAAGCAAGTGGTTTGCTTAAAAAAATGGTTGAAGAATCGCAGCAAAAAATCAATAGCGATCCATTGGTTGCTATGAATTTTATTAAAATACTTACAGATCTTGCATCAAAGCCTCATGGTTGGGAATTTGTAAAAAATTCTACAGATCTTTTACCTTTGATGGGTAAAAAGATTGAAACTATTGATACAGAAGACTTGTTAGGATCGTTGATTTTGCCTGGCTGCATAAATTTTTTCATTCGGATTGCTCAAACAAACATGTCCATATTATTGAACGAATATCCTCAAGTATTGAATAAATTGACTGAATATTGTCGCCAACAACGAGCTGGTAATCCCGAGCTTCAATTGCTTGCAATTGAATCAGTCGCATTTCTTTGTCAATCAAATGAAGGCAAATCTAGTTTAGCCGATCGAATGTCAATTTTCTTGGATACAATCGTTATGATGGTCAATGGAAGCCATAATGATTTGAAAAGTCGCGCAATCATTGCTTTGAACGAAATCATGCAGGTCAATGGAAGTGATCCTGGCAATAAAGCGACAGAATTGACAAAAATCTGGTACGTTCATTTAGATTCATCTGACTGTGGATTGGATAGATTCATGAAGTTTGTGCTCGAACCTTTCATCGATGTTCGGATTCCAGCCATTAATTTTATCCGAATACTTGCCACGTCACTTTGGGGTCAAAAATTGCTGTCTGAATATCCTGGATTCCTCGATTATCTACTTGATCGTAGCACTGAGACTTGTAAAGAAGGTCGTGATGCTAAATTTGAAATCGTCTGTGAATTGGCCATGTCTCCTTTTGTCCGCATTTCGTTTCCACCTGAATCGGTTTTACGAATTCGTGGATATTTAAAAGATGGGCCAATCAACAAAGAAGTTAATGTTGCACTCGGTAGTGCATAAATCAATTTTTTGTGCTTTTTTGTATAAATATATTTTTTTTTATTATGGGAAACAATAAAATTTAAATTCTATATTCACCATCACCATCTATTGACAGGAATTGCAATGAGAGAAAGTTTTTCATAATATGTTAAGCAAAATTTATGGAATATTTATGGGAATTTCTTTATTTATGTTTTGAATTTGATATTAAATTGCGACAAACTAATTTTTCTTTCAATTTTCGTTGCGCATTTTGTTTAATTTTTCATATATCAATTAAGATTCTTCAAGAGGCAAGACGAATTAACGCTTTGTTTGTAGAGCATTGAATGCCTGTTTTGTTTGCCTCAATAAATCAATGACTACATGTGATGTGACAAGAATGGTAGGAAAAATTACGCGTGAAATTGTTTAGACAAAAATTTTCAGGTCGATTCGAAATTCTTGAACGTTGAAACCATTAAATTTAAGAATGTGTAATACCTTATTTTGTATTATGTATAATGATAATGTAATTATTGACGCTTCAACATACATAGACTAAGTAGAATCGTGATTAGCCTGTTTACGATTTTGATCTAAACAAGATTTGTCATCAGCTTTTTAAACAATAAAACAATCCTTACAGCAGATTGTTTGGAGATTCAGTGGGTGGCTTAAAGCTTTGCATACTTATTATCAAAAATATTGGGCAAGAATTGTTGAAATATTTCGTTTACTATATGAGGCCAAAAATAGAACAATAATAATTGCACAAGGAGCAGAAAATAAAAGTTTTATTTATAATTCTGCACGATTTTCTGGCCTGATGACGATATTGCTCTTGTAAGTTGTTTTAAATAAAAATTTTTCAAAGAACAAAAACAAAAAATAAACGCCGACTATCTTTTGTCGCCATCATTCATTATTCAGCAATTTTGTTCATTGTTATAACTATAGTCTTCAAAGAGTTGTTTATCATCGATGCATATATGCATGTGTATACACAGAACGGTCAACATTGAACATGGCATCATCATCATTGATCAATTTAAATTCATTTAAATTTATGGTCATCATACCGGCAGCTGGTTTAAGTGAACGTTTTTGCGCGAACAATTCTTCCTCTATGATTATCAATGGAACAACTGCAAGAAACAGAATTCGCTCTCAATCGTTACCGCCGTTTTTTAACAAAAAATCATCATCTTTAATGGGAAAGCAATATACGGTCATCTGTAATAAACCACTCATCTATCACACCGTGGCCGCTTTTCTTAAGTCCGTCTATTCATTGGTAATAGCTTTTCATCTATGACTTTTTTCAATTTAAGGTTAAAATGGATCGATCATATTTTGGTGATGACAGCTCAGGATTCAATGTCTCAAATGCAAGAGATTCTGCTATCTTTGACTAAACAACAGCAAAAACGTTTGGATATTGTATCCGGTGGTTCGAGTCGTCATCGTTCGATTAAATTTGGCCTTGACTTTATCAATGCTAAACGAATGCAACCCGATTTTGTCATTGTACATGATGGAGCGCGGCCTTACCTCGATGAACAGGTGCTACATCGGTTAGTCAGCGAATGTTATCAGCACGGTGTTGCCGGTGTATATTGTCCACTCACATCAACTATCATTGAACCACAAAAGGATACATTTATGCTAAATCGAGTGTTAGATCGTTCTCGATATGTAGCAAGTGAAACGCCCCAAGCTTTTCGTTATAATTTATTGACAGATGCATATCTGAAATGCTCACCCGATGATCTCGACAATAATACAGAATGCCTAGATCTTATCAAACGATATTGTAAATTTGATGCTAAATTAATACCCGTCGATCCTTCTGTTTATTTTAAAGTAACATACCGAAAAGATATTTACGCTGCTGATCATATCTTGAAAGAGCAGCGAAATATTCTACTTCATTGCGATTTCGATTGTGAAAAGCCAAATGTTAATTATAAATTCATCAAAGAACTCAAAGATGATTTGATATCTAATTTTGTCAATGTATGTGATGATTAGTCATTACTTTTGTTTATTTTCATAATTAATCTGTTACTTTTTGTAATAGGTGAAATATTTTTCGGATTCCGCAAAGCTCAAAAATACACTTGTTTCCCATTCTCCTGGAACTGTTCACGTATTATTACATTATTGTGAAAATTGGAGCCGTGTTATCGAGCAAAATTTGGCTGCTTATGAAAATCTGGTTTATATTGTGATCAATTCGGATGCCGATGAACCTAATCTAAATGATTATGCCTCCAATCGTTTATTGAAATGGGCACGTTCAGCTAAATCAAAAGAAATTCGAAATTTCTATCTAATATTTGCTCATCTCAAGGTTTGGAAATAGATATTCGCAACAACATAATCTCATCCAATATTTTACAATAGGATTTGGACCAGGAAAGTTCCCGAATTCGTAACATTGCCGTCTATTTGAGCAAAGAGCTGCCATTTGAATTTTCGGGACAAACTTTTTTCATTTAAATTTCGACAAAAAAAACGATCGACACATTCCAAAGTGAAACATTTTTAATTTCCATCAAATCATTTTTTTTCTTTTTTTGATTCGCATGATAAACAAATAATAATAAATATAAATAGAATCATACAATTTGTTGTGATGTGTAGTAAGATAAAAAACAAATTAATAGAAATCTATGGATGAAATCGAGATGAAAAAAATGGAATGGTTATCTGAATGAATTTTTTTCTTTCTTCAGAAATACCAGTGTAAATTTGTGACAAATGTTTGAATGCAACCAAATATGACTGAAAATTTCTCTACATTTCTATAAATGATAATCAATTCGATTTTAGATTTTGAAAAAAGAATAGATGTTTAATGTGAAAAGAAAAAAATGATACAATTTGATAAATCCTAAGAATTAATTTATATTAATGTGCAGAACAAAGGAACGTTGGGCTACATTTATGTCTCTTGATGATGATGATGATAAAGTCCATTCATGTTATTGTTGATGATATTGCTGATGATAACAAATGATTGAATTAGATCATATCATTTGTTGATAATGGTAATGAATTATCACCATAAAAGTCACTTATCGATTTTAAATTTTCAGATTCCATAGTGTTCGATTTGATAGATTTTGATGCAACATCTTTGGCAATTTCGACGGTATCCGTAGAGACATTAGCTGGTATTTTTGGCTGTGATTGTTGCTGAGTGCGTAACATTTCTTCCAATTCGACCAATTGTCCCATAAAATTCAAATTGGGTGAGATGATTGGTCTTCGCGATTTAACATAACTATAGGCTTCGGATAAAGTCATATACAGATGACGCATAATATAAGCAATGGTTATCGTTGCTGAACGAGAAATACCGGCTTGACAATGTACCAGTACGCGATGGCCTTTTTGTCGGGCTTCATCTGTGACCATGAAAATAAAAATAAAAAGAAAAAAGAGAGGAGAATTAATAACAAAAAGTCAAATTAGTCAAACAAACAAATGAAATAAAGTGCCTAAAGCACGATTAAGAGCAAATTCAATTTGTCATATTAAAACATCGCGGGACCGTTGTCCAGTATGTAAATAATTCTAATATTGCACGCTCACAAAACAAACTTGCACTTAACTCTTTGACTCTATTTTGTTTAACAATGGATGATTGGTTTGTTCACTTGGGAAATTCGTCAAACACTTAGCAAGTCCATTTAAATAATTAAAATTCAAATGCAAAACAAAATAATACCGTCTAAAATTTTCATTGTGTGTTCTCAATATCAAGCTGTTGCCCAGTGTGGGAGGAAACCAGATTCTATTAAAAAAAAAGAAAATCTAAGTACCAGTCAAAAAATCATAATTCAGACTATTAGAGAAAAAACGAAAAAGAGAAAAGGACAAGTGTGTTGTTTAATGGCACAGATGCTAACTAGAATTCATGTTCGGCCATTATATTCAATAATATGTTGCCAATAATTTTGACAATAACATCTGCCACGCATCAGAATTTATGGTGAAGAAAAAATGTGGTGCAAAAAGACCATTTTCTTCTCAATGCCACATAATAATCATCATTAGTAAATATAGTCAGATAACAAACGGTTAATTCATCAAGTCCACTATTAGACAAGTAGCGTGTAAAACCACACACAATTTGATTGATAATAAAAATCAAAAATAAAAAAGAAATCCTTTTATATAGAATCGGATATCATACGAGAATGCCATTAATTTACCACCTGGATAATGGATAAAAAAAAACAAATGGCCAGGTGTTAACATTCCAATCAATCTAATGATGACAAATAGTTAGAATCCGGCGCTCAATACATACAAATCAAACAACACGCAAACATCGAATCCAAAATGAGTCATGCTAAATCCAAATGATTTCTAACCCAAACGACGATGATGATGGGAAAATTTTTCAAGGCCCGAGGCCGATGTATAAACTGAAACGTTGAATGAGTCATCATTACCACAATTGTTCAGATTGTTATTTGTTAACCAACATTACCACCAAACAAATAAAGAGAATGAGACGCTTAAAATCGATCAACGAGCATCAATAGATCAAATAACGTGCATTTAGTTTCATTCAATGAAAGATTTTATGAAACCATATAAATCAGAGCACATGCTAGGCCTTGAATTCTATATTTTTTTTGAGGGGGACATTATTACTCATCATCATAAATGTCGCATATAATCGAACCGAAGCAAAATCAAAGGCAGATGGACCTTAGATAGTTGGTCACACGTGCGGCCTGCCTTGAGTGATCCGTTTTTTGGTCCAATATGTGTTATATGGGTGGGAAGTTAGGCAAAAAAGGAGGCTAGGCTTTACTATAGACCTTGCTGAATGTGCAACGAATGAGTCATATGTGACCTAATAGCTGTAGAAAATATACATTTTGTGACCTAGAAGCGGAAACGGTAAGGCCTTGATTTTTTCAATGATTATAAACTAGTGATCCAAAACATTTTCGATAAACAGGAAGAAAGCAAGAGAAAAAATATGGTGGCCAGTCAATCATCGCCACCACAAACATTAAATTAAGTGATCGAGATATATACGCACAATAACTGTGTGAGGATGTTTCAGACGGCCTCGTCATGACTGACTGATGAATGACGTTAGTCATTCAGAGGTCACGCGTTATACAAAATTCAGCTCTATCTAAATTTGTGTCATCAAATGAACACACACACTGCAGCGTACATTTAAAAAGAGACAGATTGATTTATATAATTGAGGAAATAGAAAAAAAAACAAGCGCTAGAGGTTGATCTGATTCTGAATTTATGATTATGACGATGATTCAACATATGAGCCGACAATTACATTATGGTGGAATGAATCGATTCGAATGCATTATGTATAAGGGAAAAAAAGAAAGAATGGAACACTTACCAATAAAATGGAAAGCTTCTTCAAAATATTGTTTTAAATTTTGTTGATAATTATCCGATGCTGGTAACCACTTATAAAGACGATTCATAGTTTTCGACAATGACAAATGTTTTGCAGATTCGGATTCGTAGCATTCTGGTTCTTCACGATAATTGATGTTATCATCGATATTTTTATTATTTCTATCACAGTGATTAGAATGACTATTAGATTGTGATGATGAATCATCATGACTAGATTGACAAGAAAATGATCCATTCATATTCTCGACAACTTTACTATCAGAGTTTGCGATGATAGTTGTTGATGATGGTTGCAATGTTACATTCAAAACATAAGTTATATCAAGCTCATCCAAACGTTTGACATCATTTGCATCACGTTCATTACCCAAATACAAAAAAGGCAGTATAGGTGTTGCATTTGCTTCCATTACCGATGATGAGGAACCATCACAATCATCACCAGAACCTGAAGGAGTTTCATCAAACGTAAATGAAGATGATATAGCCATATTATCCAATGGTGGAAGCTCATTTGCCGCCATCAATAGATTACGTTTGGTACGTTTTAATGCGGATGAACCACCACAAAATAGAGATGAAGGCGATACTATCGAGGACATAGACGACGATGACGAGGAACTTGATAGAAATGAAGATGGTGACATTGATGATACCGAGGATGAACAAGATGATGAAGCTGATGATGAGATCATAAGATTACAGCAAGAATTTATTGGATTTAATAATAAGGAATTTTTGGAAGCTTCATCATCGCCTGTCAATATTGGTGCACTTGATGGATTGGAATTATAATCTGATTCTATAGTATCATGAATGTCCATCTTAAATTGTGATTGTTGCTGTTGTTGATAAGAATTTTGACGACAAACTTGCATCCGACAAGTTTTGCAGCATGGTGATTGCTGTAATTTCGAATTTGAAGCAAAATTTCTAATAGAAACATTTTTCAATATTAAATGAGACAAAAATCTTACCGATTTTCCAATTTTTAATTTTCGACTATTATCTGCCACTGTGATTACCATTGGATTAGCATGATGATGATTATGATGATGGTGATTGAAGTGATGATGATTGATTCCATTCATATCCAAGGAAAGTCGAACTTTTTGTGATAATGACGATGATGAATTGGTTGATGTTATGTCCAATTTCGGACGACGTTGTTGTCGCCGCTGAACGATCGATTGAAGATGGTGAACATTGTTGTTATTATTTGCAGAGATCATAATATCGGCCGATGTTGTATTACTATTCAACGATGATGATGATGGTGGCAACGGTGGTAACGATAACATCGAAGAAGTTTGTGTTTGTGGACATGATGATAATATTGAATCCATCATAATGAGATCATGAGAATCATTTGATGATGAAGAGGTAGATAATAATAATTCATCAGCAGTAGTAGTCACATCAACCGTTGTTGTTGTTAATGAAGATGATGATGAAGGTGATGATGATAATGAGCTGACAAAAGAATGTCCAGTAGTGGCACCAGAATCTAAACTGACCATTGCCAATGCCATGATAATATATTTTAGAAAAATTCAACAAAATTTTCGAATAAAAGTCACAGTGAATTTTCTATGGAATTAATTGAGAAAAAAAAATCAAACAATAAGTTATTAGAAGTGAAAAAAATCAAAGATTTTTAAATTCAATTTCAGTAGCACTTGACTAGCGGCGGTAAAACATGACAATGAAATTAAACCAAACGATTTCATATGTCATTTATATACGCGAATGTAGTATATACATCGTCTGTATGTTGTAATCAATATCGGGCGTCATTAAAACAAGGAATTAGTTATTAATAACAGACGATCATCCGAAAATGGTAGAAAGTATACCAGGATATATTAACAAAAGATGGCCAAGTCATCGTCATCATTATTATACAGAAAAAAGGGCAATAACCAAAAATCATCTATGGTGATGGATAAATAATCAGTTACAAACATGACTATGGCTATAAATACAGTTAGTTAGTTGGATTATTCTAACTAACTAAAATATATTGTTAGAATATAGAACGCTTGCTTAGCTATAGGCTTTAGTCAGAAATTGTGATGAATGAAATGACTCAATAATAATATCTAAGTGATTTTCTATTGAAAATTTACTTTAATAATTATCTAATCAATTTTTGTTTGAAGATGAATAACAAAATCATACGATAGACATTGACGATAATCTTTATCAATAGATAATAATTGTCAATGTTGGACTTGAAAATTCAAACAAAGTTTTGTCATAGTTTCGATTAACATCATCAATCGTATTTTAAGATAACAACGATGATGAGTAATAACAAAGAAATTGAAATAAAAGCATTTTCAAGAATTATAAAAATCATATATCACAAATTGTTAAAACAAATGGGACATGATTCCAATGGCATTCAATATTACAAATGATTATGGTATTCTAAAATGCAACAAACATTGTTTTTTACCTTTGAAATAACATTTCATGATATGATAAATTATTGCAAATGATGATATGTTATTCTTGCGTTGTCTAAAAGAATGATATGTTAGATGGACATGCATAAAATATGATATTGCACAAGAAAATTTTAAAGTTCAAACAAAAAAGAAAAAGACACCGATAGGATTGTTGTCGAAGCCCAACAAGATTCGATCAAGAATAAAAGAATAAGTCAATATGACTCAGACAATCATAGGAACCTCTCAAAATATATGCAGAAGAATGTTGAGCATAGTTTCAGAAACAGAATTAAAGAATCTTTTCATATATAAACAAATAACAACAACTACCAGCACCATTTTGGTGATGACTAAGAGACGACGATCGGTGACGACAATCGTGAGTCATTTGTATACTTTATTGTAGATAAAGTCAAGGTGTGTATCCACGAATATTGATATAGAAAGTATAGTTTCAAGGCGATTTCTATATACATAAAAAAATGGTACATATTTTAGGGCCACCACTACTAACGATAATACATTCCATTGGGATCAATTCAATTCATACACATTCGATTGGTCATTCTTAGTCGACGGGCGTCATGTTATAGCCACGAACAATAAGGTGCCAGCGAATTAGTCATTCATTCAATTCTAATAGCGATACAAAAAAAAACATTTAAACTGACGCCGCATGCGTGAGTATGTGCCAAATTTTTTTTCTACGAGATTCTAACTGATTCTCAAAGAATCTATAATAGTAGATGAATAGATAGCGGTTGTAGCGGTTCAATGGAACAATGTTCAATATCGTCAATAGTGGATTTGGCGCCTTGAATACCATGGATCAAGGGAGGACTAAATGATTATTAATAACGAAAGCTAAGACTGGTCCAAGATGATCCTGGGCGTCCGGATTTCAATTGTATAAATACCCAATAACAACAACTCAATGATCAAAATAACATTGGTGGTCATGGAAGCGAATCCTCCCCACATTTTTTTCAATTCTCATGGATGACTCACTCACTCAATCGTACATCTAATTTATAAGATAACCATAGAAGATTCATGATATGATTAGAATTTTTTTCCAACTAATATATTATCGATACACAGTATAACAAAGTGTCAAAATAAACAATTGACAATTGCTGAAAATAATAATATCTTTTCGCCATTTTTGTTCGAATTTCATAAAATCAGAATGGAAAACAAAACAAAAAACAACTATCTCATGATCAAATTACACATATAACATGGTAATTGGAAACACATAAAAGCAAGGATTTGAAAAAAAATTCACTGTAGTCTATTATTATTATAAGAAAAATCGACAAAAAAAAACACGTGCATCTAAGAAGACAAAAAATAAGGATCCATAATGAATACAAATGATGATGATCATTATCATTATTCATCTGATGGAAAAATTTGCAAAATCAAAGATCATAAGGTATCAGATTACAAAGCTGATTCTTTTTGTTTGTATTTGTTTTGTTTTTCAAAAGAAAAAACATTAATCATCAATTGTTACCAAAAAAAACACTACCTTTTTTTAGATAAAATCCCAGTAGTTTCAATCAAATAAATTAACATTTTCTATTTTCCCATGCAAAGAAAAAAACTGTTCATTCGAAAAAAAAGTTCCAGATATTTTTATTCTTGGCCGTTTATAATGACTATATAATATTTCAAAAAAGCCAGGTCAAGATCAACAACACAAAAACCATCAAAAAAAACAATGGCCATGATTTTATTATAAGAATTCAATTCTAGGAAAACAAAACTGTTTTTTGGCAAAATAAATATCAAAATGATGATTTCTTTATTATGAAATAAATAGGGGCGTTCTTTTGTATTTTTTTATTTTTATTCTTAACAAAAAATGACAAATATAGAACAAAGTTATATTTACGATCTTATAATATAGACATGTGAGTCACCAACAGCCATCAACACCAGATTCCTAACAAATGATATGATCATATTTTGACAAGTCTAACATGTAGTCTAATGATAATGGAATTTTGTCTTTCTTTCAAGTTTGTTTCGTCATTTAAATTTTTGTACAATGATGATTTGAATCATTTGGTATTTTTGCTGGAAAATGATGATGATAATGGTGAATGGCTTGAATTCAAAGATCTTAGCCGATTAGTCGACATTCTAAATCACATTATGACTCATATCCTTGACATTGTCTAAAGAAAAAAAATAATAATGGGTGGTTCAATCAATGATTGTTAAAACAAAAGAATGAAACAAGAGAAAAAACCCGATATCCGGGGGTCATTTGAAAATCGTAACCAAAACGTTAAAACTATAAAGATGAGATGAGATGAATCATCGACAAGAATAATAATTATAAAAGAAATCGAAAACATCATCATTATTATTATTACCAGACAAACGGATCACTATAGTGTGTTAATGGTCAAGATTATTACAGAAAATATCGGAAATGGTAAAAGATGTTTGTCATGCTTAAACAATAAATCCGATGATTAAGTCATTCTAGTTTTCTTTTTAAATGCATGTATGGTGAATGACCTGGTGTTTATGATGACAATAAAAACAAATCATTTGTCGATCAGTGATTTCCACACATCATGAATGTATGATTGCATGGAAATTTTTTTTCTTTTTTTGGTTTCATTGAATGAAATCATATTTGTGGAAAACCGGAGTTGTTACTATACCCGAATTTGGGATGAATCACACCTAACTTAAAATGGAGTAATTTTCAATACAAAAGAAAATGAATGTTATAACACATATGCAACTTATTACTAAAACAAACAAAACAAAGGTAGTAGGTTGAATACGCAAAGAAAGAAAGAAAAACAGACACATATAAATGCAGGATGCAACAACAAATAGAGTCTTATGAATTATAAGTTAAGTGATTATTCCAATAATGAAAAAAAAATATTATTCATTTAGCATTGAAAAAAATCTTAACGACAATTCAATGGAAAATTGCCCATTCACATAATTTACTAAAAGGCAATAAGAACAATAATGAGTCATATATAAAAGTTGATACCTTAATGATTATAAGAAGGGTTAATAATCTATTATTTCCGTTTTAATTGTTTCATTTTCAATTACTTACTTACTTTGACCAACAAGTTGGTTAGTAATAGTGAAAAAAACGATTTTTTATTCGGATTTTGAAAAAAAATTATTTTGATTTTAAACTGTAAATATCCAACAACAACATATTAGTCAAGGACAAATTTAAAAACCATCATATCAACACTATCTCATTAAAATAGGTAATGCATATACATGATATACATTTATCGACGAAAAAGATAATTGGTCGTTAAGAAAGAGAGAGAAAAATAATAACAGACCGACAGGTGAATGAGTCATATTATTATTTATTTGATTTTAACAATAACAGAAAAAAATCAATGATCATTATTATACAATAAAAAAACAATCGAACGTATCAATATTGAACTCAACAAAATAAAAAGTTTGAAAATATAAGTAAATAATTCTTGAATCTTACCTGACATTTAAATTATTGAATGATTTTTTTTCAAATCAATTTTAGTGGATTTTGGCGGGCATTAAAGGTAGTTTTTGTTTTTTAAATTCTCACAAAGGTGGTTTATGAGGATATTGTTTTTTTTGTTGTTGTTGCCGCTGATATGTAATTTGAGATAAGATGATCATTAATCTTTGAGATTTGATTGAAAGTTAAAGTGGACATTGATTTCAATACACAACAACAACAAGTGATCAGTGTATCGTGTGATTAATGGCAATGGGAATGTGACCAGAAGATATCCAAATGATAATAAAGATGTGTAATAAACAGGAAAAAATTTACAAAAAAAACTCAAAAAATTGATGTACTTGTTTGGCAAAATAATTAATGGACCAGAATCGAATTCGATGAATCAATAATATAATGATGATGGTTAAATGATGAGTAGTAGATTAGTGCATGCAGAGGGTGAAAGAGAGAAAAAAAGAAAAACCGATTGATGTCGTCAAATTCTTAGAATTCGACGTAGTTAGGTTGACACAGACGATTTTTTTATTTCAAGCATTGTGAAATTGTGTGCGTCTATGTGTCTACGTGTGCAACAATTTCGAATTGACAAAAAAAACGAATTCCGAATAGAATTCAATGAAACCGATACCAAAATAATAATGATGCATGTATGTGTGCGCGCGACTACGAACATAACATTATGAGCTAAATGAATCTGATGACATCAAATGATGATGATTTTTTTCTGTGGATCATTTTGGATACATAAACACAGACACACACATCATAAGAGTCAAGCATATCGGTCACAATGTAGTAGTGGTAATGTTTAATGAAACTCAACAGGTCTATCAATGTATGTGTATATCAGAGTTGATATTTTGTGAGTGGGAAGGACATTCATATATATGTACAAAATTCAATGTGGTCATTCTCATGATGACTCATAAAAAAAGTTATATGATACGTTTATGTAAGTGTAGCGGTAAAGATATGAGATACATGGATAAAAAAAACTACAGTGAATGCACGAATTAGAATGATTTTAATAATAATTCTTGCTAAAGTACAGGATTGACTGTATTTTACGTCGTTTGATATTTGAAATCGTATTTTGTGTGGAATCCGGATTGGAAAAATTTTCTTCTTTGATTATAAGCCGAAATCAGAAGAGGATTCTCACCCACGCTTGTTACTAATTATGATTATTTTATTTTTTTTTCTCATTATGCTAAGACTAAAATAGATATTTCGAATATAGAATTTTCGGATTATCTGTCGGATATTTATAGCAAAATATTTATGAACAACATCGCATTCAGCTTTTAGTCAATGAAAGCCGGGTGTTAAAAAAAATTAAAATTCAGTGCCAAGTGCTATATTTTATTTTGTATGGGTTTGCTATTTTGTCTAGCCAAGCATCAAGATTCGGTAAAAAAAAATTTGTTGGAGATTTTACCATCTGACAATGGTCTATGAAATACAAAATTTTAATGAATTTTATTTATAACTAAAACACAAATAAAAGGGTTTGATATTCGAGATTCCATCAAATCAATCGTGCGTATGATTTTACAAAAATTCTATTATAACTAAAGAATCTTATTACACATTATATAAGATATTTTTTTTGAAAGGGTTTTAAATATTTTCAAAATAAGAATTGGAATTCTATTGTGTCCATAGAATGTTATGAAACAATGCACCGATGCATGTAAAGAATCTATGGTAAAAAAAGAGAAAAACGATTTTCACGTGCTTAAACTTTTTTGTTGTTGTTGTTAAAAAGAATTTTCTGCATTATAAAATTTTATTATTATCATTATAGTAACACTTATTCATTAGGTGTTCAACCATCGAATTCAATTTAAAAAAAAACACTGAAATGCGAAATAATACGATTTGATTGGGAACAAATGTTACAATTCACATTTGAAATTGAACCAAATGTGCGGTGAAACAAAACAAAACAAAAATGAAAACGAAACATTTTCAATAATAATTTTACTACTATAATCTGAAGGAAATTATTGCTGACACACACACACACATACAGATGCACACAATAAAAATAGTCGGTTTTGTCAATTCATCAATATTAAGCGGCTTTTGGGCCAATTCTTTCTATCGCAGAGAGAAAAATCCATAGAACCAAAGAAAAGATCGTGTGTGTGTGTAAATATTTGACAATCCGTTATTTCAATATTGTCAATATATCTTATCAAATGTTTCAATTGTGATTGTTTAGCCAACGGTGATGTATTTTGGATCATTTTAATTTGTTTACTGTCCAAAATGAATGAATGGCAATAAAAATGGTAGAAAGGGAAAAGAATAGATTTATTTTGTTATTTTGCAATTTATAATTTACATTCTCAATTTGATTCACAATAATTCTAATGTTGAACATACAATAACAACAACAACAAAATTGATACCTCAAATTCTAAACTTCAATTCCCTTGATGATGCAAGTTCATCACCCCTTTATTTTTTCGAATTGATAAAATTTGAAATAATCATTAAAAACATGGTGAAGGTTAATTTGATTAGAATTTACATTTGAAAAACGTTCCATTGTTTAGTCGATGAATTTAAATTTACATTGACGATGTTGGTTTTTTCTCTGATAATTTGATTAGATTTGTGATGTGAACAAAAAAAAACTCTGATGATATAATAGCCTATGGAATATTATCAGAAGAATTTTTCTTTTGAAACAGAATTTCAATTAAATTGTTGTTTACATAATGTTGTTGCAAACATAAATCGTATCGGGAATATTTATGTGTTCAGTTTCTAAAATAAAACTTTGTTATTCTATTCACCATGTTGTTGTTGTTTGTGATATCTGGATGAATGAATGAATGAAAAAAAAATTCAAGTTAATTTGTCAACTAAACTATTTCAACATTCACATTTTCTTACTATGAACCGATTATTGTTTTCATTCTTAGGATCTATTTATTCAAATTATTTAAGCTTATCACGATCGACGAACAACAGCAAATAAAAATAAAATATTTGATTTTGAACAACAACATGTGAACACGCGCATTTATATTACAACAATAATTCATTTCAATTTGATCCAAACAATCCAATTATTTTCTAGAATATCATCATTCAATTTAATTTGGTCGTTCACATAAATTCTTTAATTTTGATTGGCACAGATGTCAATCAAAATCGTACACACGCATAGGAAACATTGACAAATAAATCCGCTTCGGTTATTGTTGTTTTGGCCGTTGGTTGTAAGCTTAAAAAAATCCAAATTGAATTTTTTTTTCTTGTTGCTTATTTTTGTTTTTATTTCAAATTCCATACATAAACAACACTATAATAATTTTTTTTCAAATGGGAAAAGCAAAAACCCGACTATAGAATACAATTCCCATATTACTTCCTAGGTAAAATAGGAACAATAATAACCAAACCTAACCACAATCGAATTGCGGAATGAAACCCAGACCGGAAACAACTTGACTCTCTCTCTCTCCTATTTCTTCCACATTTGGATGATGATTTCTAGATTCAGAATTTTTTTTTTTTTTTGGCAACACAGAACAACAGCAGCAGGGTTCTAATTCAACAAAATTAATGAATAAGAATAAACAACAAATACAAAAAACAAAAAACGAATTTGTTTGACCTATGTTTGCAGATATCGATTTCTAACCATTCAATGTATTCATTTGTCCATGTGTGTGTGAATATATTTTTGTATTAAATGACGATGAGTGGCCGGAAATTGATGTCGAAATGTAGAATTCCAAAAAAAGAAAAGAAAATTGTGTTTACACTTATAAATAGATGAGTCATTCGAAAAATTCATTCGGTTTTCCACGAACAAACCAATGGTCAACAAATAACATTACTGATTCCATTGAATTTAAATTTTGGAAAAAAAATGTACAAAACAAGACAAAAATACGAACAAATTTTCTATTCTTATCATCCGAAAATGTACATGTCAACAACATGACCAAAAAAAAATTGACGTCGATAAAAACATAGCTAACGATCATTAGAATTAGATGAAATAAATTTACAAACATCAAATGAAAACTATATGACAACGACAAGCAGACACGTGGCCATTTTTTTACAAAACGGTGAACGAAAAATCGAAAAGAAAAATCCCAGCCAAATAAAATGACAATGACAATTAGTTTGAAATTGTACACAAGAATCGCACATTATTAGAATATAAAAATCTAGATAATAATTTTTAAAAGTTGAATTTTTTTAAAATAAATATCTTTTTATTACATTTTTTTTGTCAAAACAGCCTTCAGGGCTTAATATCCCGAATTTTTTTAAATTAAATATTTCAAAAATTTAATTCAACTTGAAAGTGATAATGACCATGAATCTATGACCTTTCTCAATTGATGGATGTGTTAAAGGATGTCCTTGATTTTGGATCGACCGAACAAAAAAAAATTGGCCAGATTTTGTTTTCCATCGATACAAAATTGAATTTGTGTAAATTGGAAATTTGATTATTTCGTATCGAGTGAAAAAGTGAGAGAGAGAGAGATAGAAAGTCTATCGAATGAACAAACGAAAATTTTATTAATACATTGACAGAATGTATTGTCATGATTTTTTTGTTTGTTTGCTGGCTATGATAATGATGACGATAGTGATGGTGGTGGAAACCGTCTGTCAATTGAAATGTTTTCTCGCAGAATTTCAGAATTTTTTTTTGTTCCTGTGGTTGAATGATAGGATCGATTTCAATTTCGAAAGCATCATCATCATACATCTGACGAGGATTCTTTTTTTCGACAAGTTTTAATTGAATTGTCGACGATCTTTTCTCAATATCTGGATCACCATCATCATCATCATCATCATTTTGAACACATCAATGAATGTGATTGTCTCTTTTGAACCGTATATTTTCATATTAATATATACGTAACGCGTGAATCATCCCTTCGTCATCCTGATGACGAATGACGAATCGTGTATATATACCGAATTCGATCCATTCATGATATTGTGAAAAATTTCTGTCATTCATTGTCATTATGTTTGTTTCGGGTTTTTTTCGCTACTGCTGTTGTTGTTGTTGTTTTTGTTCAAAGTTTGATGGTGGTTCATTTAACGTTTCATACATACACCCTTAGTGCTTGTTGTTTTGGTTGTCATCATCATCATTGGACACAAAACACAATTGAAACTCAATGGATCGCTTTTCGTTTTTTTACAGGATTGATGATAATGGACTACAAAAAAAAAAAAATTCTAACGAATTGTGAATAACGTGATATCCATTTAATATGAAAACGTAGAAAAAACAACAACAACATTTTTTTGCCTTTAGGCCAGAAATAGTGAAATCGAAAAAAGCTGATTCATTATTAACAATTATTATGTGCATTGTGTGTTTTTATTAAGGATTTTTTTTGAAATGAAATACCGGATGGATGACTAATTCAATATTATAATTGGATTCAATGTGAAAAAATAAATCTAACAATATGACAATAGAATCTTTTGCTAGAAATTAAAAAAAAACCTTTTATTGAATGAACAAGAAAAAAAATGGAAACAAGAATCAAACATTTAATTAATGTTGATGGAATTGATGGAATCGTTTTTAGTTTTTCATAAAATTAAAATATTTTCCATTCTTTTATAATTAAGCTAATTTTTTTCTCTCTTTTGTTTGAACAAGCAATATTACATGGATTCATTCATTTGATCATAGAATAGAACATTCTTGTTATTTACATTCATTTTTGTCAAAAGTATGAAATTCCATATTTTACATATAAAGTAATAAAGTAGCCAATTGTATCGGATAATATTTTTCATTTTGATTTTTTTTTGTTGAAAATTTTTCCAATAACACTTGATAGGACATTGCCTGGTTACATGAATAATGTGATGACAAGAGAATGAAAAAGAGAAAAGCCCACTTGAATCTTTTTTATTCATTCAGAACAAACAAACCAAAAAATATTCACAAATATAGGTTCTCATCACCGTATTGGTTTATTTCAGTTCAGTTTGGTTCGGTTCAATTTGGTTTTGTTTGGCTGGATGATTTTGTCGTTCAGGATGTTCAAGTGGTTTTGTTATAATTCAATTTAGATCATCATTTCATTATTCTATAGATTCTTTATATTTCACATTGAAAAAATAGAATTACCACAGAATGGAATTTGCATAACATCACCAATATTCAAACACACCATCAACATTATGATCAAAAATATTTGTTTGTTTTTCTTTGGGTTTTAATCAAACATTATTATAAATAAAATGTAGGCTTCACATCTGTCTATTTGTTTGTTCATTCATTTTTTACGCCCAATTCAAATCATATCCAGGATGATTCATCATTTTGTTTGAATGACAATTTTTCATCCTGGCTGGTAATAAGTATTAAAAACAATAGCAACAAAAAAATCACAGCCAAAAAAAAATCCAATATGCATGAAACAAAATGTTCAAACACAGAAACATTTGAATCAATTTTGTAGTGATGAATTCTGATGGAAAAATTCTCAAGAGAATAAGAAATCTGTGAATAGAACCTAGATAATTCGGAAAAGAAAAATAGCTATTGTAGTTTTTGTTTTCAAGGACAAGGACCAAAATATATAACCAAAAATTTTTATCGAATCAAATGGATGATCCATCGATGATGATGATGATAATAGTGATGATAATTTCATAAGTGGGCGATAATGGTTTTGCTAATAAATTGTTACGGAAATATACACTAAAATGAGTGTGGATGTTTGTGATAACAAACCTAAAACAACCCTAGCAAATTTCTATATGTTTTGTATGTGTATTTGTATGCAATGAATGGTCGTCACAGATATCACAGGAGACCGATCACCAGGGACCTGTGACAAATGGATCTAAATGTATTCATGTTTATATTTGCTACGTACATGTAAGTGATGTTATGAAAGGCGTGCGTAATAATATTTAGAGGCACATCCATTATAATGGACTGACAAATTGATCCAGCATCAACAAAATATTTTTTCCCTAATTCAAGGTTAATGTTCGCTATGTATGTATCTTAGGATTTTTATATTGAAAAAAATAGAATAAATAATAATGAAGTGGCTGATGGTTGAATAGAAAAAGTACCCAATGTAAAGAGATGAAACACGCAAAGTCCATATACGAATTTAATGTACTATTGAAAATTGCCATTTGGGAATTTCATTATTCTCCATATTAAATTCAATGGTAATATAGTTTTTGTTTTTGTTTTTTGGATATACACTTTCGTCATGAACAATATTACCAGCCGCATACACGACCATTGACAAAGGATAAAAATTTTGACCTACAATATAATGCAACCATTGGACATCCGTATTAGAAATTTGAATATAACTTTTTTAAAAATTTTCATCATTCATTTTTTCGCTAGCATCGAATTCAATTGTCAAAAAAAGAGAACAAAAAACAAAATTCATTCATTCATTCATTCATTTTAATCAAGAAAAAAAATCCTTATACCAAAAAATAAGGATATAATACATTAACACAATAAGAAAAGAAAAAAAACATGAAAGAAAAAAAAAATGATACACAATCAAAGAAAAATATTTTGAAAAAAAAGAAAGAAAAAAAAATAATAAAAATAAAATAATAATAATAATAGTAATTAAAAGAAAAAAAATAACAACTGAAAAAAAAACACAAAAAAAAAAAAAAAAATCACTTAAATAAAAATAAAAGGTACAAAAAACAAAAACAAATAACAAATAATGTCTATAATAGAATTCCAAACTGACAATTCAATTTGCACATTTATGTTGACAATAAGGATAACAAGAATTCGATTAACTAATATTTGATTTTAGATTCAAATCAATTGAATAAGTGAATGAATGTATGAGTGATTGTAATTTTGTTTGATTTCTATAAATCTCAGAATATATTTTCTCCCTGTATGTGAACGTGTGCGTTTTGATTTTTTTTTCATCATCAGCATCATTGCGAATGAAGATTGACATTGATGATTGCAATATGATTAGGATAACATCATCATCATCGATGAATAACAAGAATTTTGAACGTTAAAGAATTTATTTTGTTACACTTTTTTCCATCAGAAAAGACAAATTTGTATCTAGTTTTTTCTTTCCACTATTTTTTTATCATATATCAAATATTTGTTCAAAATCAAACATCAAACATTTTTTTTTTTTTTTTTGATAGAACAAGAAGAATTTTTTTATGTTCATCTTTAATCAAGATTATTTTTTCCGTTTGAAGCTTTTTTGTCTGAAAATTTTTTTTTCTTTGATAGATTATTGTTTACATACACATAAGCAAATAACATGTTCATGTTTACAATGTCTTCAGGATATTGAAAAAAATAAATGATAAGAAATTAAAATGAAGACTTTGGACATGATAAACATTTTCTTATAACAAACAAATATCTGAATCAATCTATTCATATTAATTGTAAACATAGTATGATGAATCATCGGATTCTTTTTTTTTTTTGGCAATTTATTTGAAATTTCCGATTTTGTTTTTTATCATTATTATTATTATTATTTTCATCATACCCGTATGGTTTATTCGAAAAAATAAGTAAATCTACAAATCGAATAAACATGACGAAATAGCTCCGGGCAGAAGAATCACAATATGTGTATATTGTTGTTGTGTATAAATAAAATAATAATAAAAAAACTAACGGAACATCAAATTGGAATTGAAACCAGAAAAAAATGGCTGCAGCAAATTCCCCGACGGCCATTGATGAAGGCAAAGTTTTTTTTTGAAAATTCTATCAATACATACTTATCGTCAATTTCATTATCAAACTAAAATCAAATATATATACATTATTTTCAGATAAAATAACTTTTACTATTTACCCAATTGATACAGATTTGTTGTTGTTGTTGTTGTTTCATGTGACAACAATACTTTTGGGGATTTCTTTTTGATTTATCCAGACAGGTTGAAATCATTCTGAATGAACATTTCTAGCAAAAGAAAAACATCATTTTTTCATTTAAATGTGGGCTCACATAGTCTAAATTTACAAGGCAACAAACATAAAAAATGGCAAAATGGATTATTCTAGTTCGTGACATAAACATTTTTTTTATAATTCCATAGATTCTACAAATTTGATGCCATATTATTTCGATATAATTGCAAGAATATTACAAAATAATAGACCAATAAGAAAAAAAAGGAGAAAGTGATCAGACATTTGTTCGGGAATTATCATTTGCTACGACTACTACTGGTGATAATAATAATGATGATGATAATGGTAATCGCAATGCGTATAATTTATGAACTTCAAACTATCGTGAATATAATGTGGATTATAAACACGCGCAGCAACAAACAAACAAATGATAATAGACAATGTTTTTTCTTCACTAGCCTGAATCTCAACTAGTTTGTCAATGATTCTCGTTTGAATTTCAAATCATTTCTATTTGTATTCGCATAAAGAACAGATTTGTTTGTTTTTTTTTCATATGAATTATGATGCTATAATAAAGCATTTGTAAATTAAAGGAACCTCATTCAATGATTGAATCATTTGATGGTTTCTTGGAAAAAATTTTTGGAAAAACAAAACATTTCCAAAACGTCAATATAACGAATGTTTAGAAATTTTTGCCAGTGATCATTATGGCCTAATGATGATGATGAATCAATAATTTTTGGCCAATAAAATGATGATTCAAACATTTACATACTTTTTAGATGTAGTCATCACTAACTAATGAGAAGTAAAAAAACTAAAACAACATAACTCGATTAATTTACGATTTCCGTATGAATCATCATTACAACTATAAAACATTTCAACATAGTTATATCATGATCTCGAATTACTATTCCAATTGATGATTGATCATTGTCAACTAATGGAAAAAAACGTAAATTTCAACAAATTTTTTGTTTTATTTGTATTGAATTTTCATTCATTCAGGATCTTATAGATCAAGTTACCTGAATTGGAAAAATCATTTCATCAGGAAAGAATGGAAATTATGAAATCTTATTAAAATGAGTCATTCCTTTCGACCAGAATATTTGTAAAAAAATGAAAAGAACATTTGTTTTTTTACATGGTTCATGTTCATTTTCCTTATTTATTTATCATAATATCAGATTGATTCAACCGGACAATGTCCATTGAATTAATTTTATACACTGTGTATGTGTTGGCTAGAATATGAACGGAAATGTTGCTAAAATGAAGTAAATTGGATAAAATTACATTCTACTGTTATTGGTTGTGATTAGTAGTTTGTCGTTAGTTTTTGTGTAGATTTTATCTTCTTTACATCCATATATTCCTAACCATCATTTACTGATTGTATAATGTACATCATTGTTCACAATCACAACCTATTGTATATTGTATTCTCTATCTGCTAATGTCATTTACATTGAAAATAACAACAACAAAAGAAAATTGTAATGACATTTTGGCTTTGAATGTCATCGATCGTATCTGCTTGTATTTTGAATATATAACAAAAACCATACCAAATGATGATCATGATGACTAATATTCTGTTGCTTGCTTTTGTTGTTGTTGCTGTTGCTATTAGATTTCAACACCAATGAAGAATATCGAGCAAGCTAATATAATTCATTTCATGAAATGGTAATTGAAATTTCATAACTAATCATAATTCACATTATTCATTCTCTGGTCATTTATTGTTATTTGAGAAATGTTTTTTTTTGTTGGGCACATCATACAGAAGCATGCTTCAATTCAAAGCTTCTTGTTTTTTCTTCCAATCATTAAAATGAAAATAAAATATTCGATTGCGTGACTTATAAATATACTTTTCTATTTCTATCCTTTGAATCTATATGGTTGATGAATGAATAAAAAAAAATTCGGATTGCAATTATTCCTTGATCGGATTTAGACATGGCTTCAATCTTTTTTCTGATATCAATAGAATGAATAATGATTTGAAAAAAATGAAAAATCTTCTATTTTTGCTTAACATTTGTTTAGAATCGACACGTTGTAATATTTATCTTTCGTACGTTTGTCATCACATACACTTATTCGGATTGATCCTATAGGATTATTCCTAATGAATGTGTTATCTCTACTCGCATGATAGGTTTGCTTGACTTGACATCCGAAAAAAATAATTTCTAGGTTCATTCGTGTGCGTATGTTTGTGTGTGTGTGTCTAATAATATAATCAGTGCATGTTCAAAAGTAAGTTAGTTATTTGTTTCGACTGGAATAATCGCGGATGACCGAACACACAAAATACTAATCAATGGATGTTTTTCTGAAAATAAAATTGGACGCGTGTCATGTATTTGTTTGTTTCACAAAGAATGAAATAAAATGCGAAGGGTGAAGGTGAATATCGACGGAAAAAATAAACTAGCTGACTGACACACACTCAGAAGAAGTGATAAGAATAAAGCGTAAAATCAAGAGAAATTTCAAAAAAAAGCAAACCGTATCATTAGTGAACAAGAATTAGTTTTTTTGCTAGCTTTCATCATATAGTAATAATAATCGTACGAATGCATCCATCATTTTTTTTGGAACGAAAAAAAATCCCGATTATAATGTTGTTACTATGATTCAATGTAATAATCATGATGACCTTCAGTACAGATGCCTTGTCTAATTTGAGAGCTTAGAATTATAAATATAATCCACTTATGATTGTCACTAAAATAAATGCTCATCATCATCATTATAATTGACAAGTTTGAATGATTCAAATCCTAGCTAGCGTCTGTTTTTGCATTGCTGTTTTTTAATATTGTTTTTTTTCAAAAATACACTTTATAGAAATCGTATCTAAAATTATACATTTGTTTAATGTAAAATCTATTATCTAGAATGAGGATCATCTTGACAGTAATGAAAAAAAATCTTTTCATAATAATTTCAAATAAATCTCGTTTATTTTGTTTTTTGTTGTTGTATCCATTGTTATTCAATTTGAAGAAATTGTATTTCTTTCCAAATAACACAATGAATGAATTTTCCAATTCTAACGAATGAATCTTTTTTTTATCAATTGTCAAATTCAATATTTTCAAGTACATTCTATAAAGTACTTGATCATTGATGCACTCGATTCTCTTGGTATTTTTTTTTCTTGTTCATGACTTTTCTGAAATCATGTTTGTAATAAATTTTAGGTTATACGTGTAGGATTCTTTGTGAATCAAGAATAGAATTATTACATTCTACCTTTTTTCAAGAAATTGTGTTCATAAACTCATTGTTTTTTTCATGGTCACGTATACGATGCTAGAATAGATTTTGTCATTGTCATTTTTTTTGCAACTTTGTCGGTACATTTTGTCAAACAACGGAAAATTATCCATTCCAGTCATTTTATAGTGCGCGCCACGAAATCGTTATATAGCACGAACCAGGAGAAACTATCGATAGTATTCGTCCTTCACTTGGATAGCCGGCTCACATGCTCTTTCTTCTTTTTCATTGTTTTGAAAGTTTTTTTTGTTCCAACATCAATACCAAATTGTCTTCAATCAAGATTTATTCGTTAATTTTTTTGAAAGACAAAAAAAATTGATTAAAAATGTCCGGACGTGGTCAAAAAATCCAAAAAGTTATGGTTCAACCCATCAATCTAATTTTTCGATACCTACAGAATCGTGCAAGAATTCAAGTTTGGCTTAACGAAAATATCAATCTTCGTATCGAAGGTCATATTATTGGTTTCGATGAATATATGAACTTGGTGCTTGATGATGCCTACGAAGTAAATCAAAAAAGTAATACAAGAAAAAAAGTTGGTTGTATCCTGCTTAAAGGGGAAAACATAACCTTAATAATGAACACCGAGCAGGCCAACTAATCAAATAGTATTCGGTTAATATCATCACCATTTTGGAACAGTTTTTTCTTTAACTTGATGACCTCATCAACATCATAACCATCTTTATTATCGTAAACATTGTAATTGTATTTCATTTTTTTCTAAATTCAAATAAATTTTTTAATATCTTATTGATGAGTAATTGCATTTTTATTTAATCAAAGAAAAAGTCCAAATTTTTTCTGCTGTCAAGTCCATAAAGCGCCATGTTTATTCTGATTATGATTGATTAGGTTGACGATGATGATGATAAACGAATAAAAAAACTGGTCACAGATGTATGATAAAATCATGATGAGTTTTTCAAGTTGATCAATTTTATAATTTTTCTGAAACATAATCTACAATGTTAATTTTAGTTTAAAATTTTACTTTTCAGCATTAAAAATTCATCATTATGATTGGATGTTGAAATTTTGGACAGTAATTTTTTCGACAAATGTTTCTTTAGAAATTAAATATGAAATAGAAAACACTATACTTTTTCATTGAAAAATTTTATAGATGCCGATGATTTCAAACAATTTTAATTTGGATCCATATTACCAAGAGAAATATTTCAGGTCATCATCAACCGATCACACACGTATAACCAGCCATCAATCGATTTGATAATTGTTTCAAAGAACAAATTTTCTTGTTTCATTATTGATATAATGTGTTTGTGTGTGTGAGTGTAATTGTGTTCTCGACATAATTTGATGGATGCTATATTTTATTGACAAAACATTTGGATTCGAATTTGGAAACAATTGGAACAAATAAATATACAAACACACACACACGTGTGCCATAGCAATTTTTCTTTAGACACGAAATTATTTTTGATTGGATCCCAAATAGATTCAAGGAGATCCATTCTAAATTTATTGTTGATGGCAACCAGCTGGCGACCAGTTTATTTTCAATGACATTTTGAGTTAAAAAATGATCGATCGTTAGCCATAGCAGAATGTTTCCAAAAAAAACTAATGAATGGAACGTTCGACTGGTGGGTGGGTTGCTGACTGGTTGGTTGATTGGTTAGTTGCATGGTTGATTGTGTGAACGATAACGGAAAAGCAAAATTGGAATTTGAAAGCAAAGTGATCATCATTGTTTTCAGGTAAATGTTTCATTCGAAAAATAAAAATAAATTTAAATGTTATTTCGTTAATAAATTTCAGAATTGTAATCTTTTTTTTTGGCTAGAATTGGTTAATTTTAATGATTAGATAGTAATCAGTTTCAAAAGTCGCGTGCACTACACTAGCTAAGGAAAAGAAAGAAACATCATTATAGAATTTCGGTTCTATTCGTGAATGATGCAACCGCCACTAATTATTGAAGATTGTCTCTATAGTAGAGAATATCTGGATTTCAATAATAATCACAGCAACTTTAGCAATTATTCCGAAACCAAAATGCATCTTGTTATAATAAAAGGTTTCATAATGAGTCTTATCAAATGAAAAAAAAACTTTGAATCGGATGCAAGTATCGAAAAAAAGACATTTACCCAACTGATAATTCAGTCGAAGAGAAACCCGACTGAAAACCATTATTCAAATTAGATTTTTTGAATTTTTGTTTTTACATAACAATCATTTCTCATTGAAAAACTAAAACTAGTGATTTTTTTCTCACTCAAATTTTCGAAATTATCATAATCATCGTGTCATTTGATCCACAACTATAACTAACGTATAATTTTGATGACAATAATATTCATTCATCTATTGATGATGTATATAAATAACATAGGATTATCGAAATATTTTCAAAAAAAAGTTTCAAAAAAATTTACGAAATAAAAAATCCAAACTTTTATCATTCATTATTGCGAAGCATTATCATATTTCTATGATGATAATATCATTGAATTTAATAGTTTTAAATTATGGAATATGAATATCCGACATTAGATAGTCTAAACTTTTTATAATGTGGCCAAACAAAAAAAAATAGTCATCATCATATAATATAATAGAATATATTTGTCGATAACAACAAACTTTGTTATCTGTGGTCGATTTCCTTCGACTATATTTTTTTTCATTTAATTGAAATTCTCTTTCGTTTTTTTTCTCTGCTGTCACATCTTCTATTGCATCAACAAAAAAGCAACGAATCAGGCTAGATTAGGACACGTGTCTGAATCCATTGTATTTTTTTCTTTTTTTCTTTTTGGCTGATTGTTTGTGTGCATGAATAGAGAATTTTCCGTTAGGTATATCTCCTAAGTGATATTATCAATGAATTTTTTTTTCATTTTCTATAATCAAACATCCATTCATTAGCAATGAACAAAAAAAGTACAGTAAACAAGACCACAAACGATTTCATAGATATTATTATTATTCAATATAAAACGAAATTCCAACAAAAACAACAACAACGACAAAAAATGACACTAACTTGTGACAATATGTGACTGTCCACAGATATATATTGCGTTTTGATCAATCAAACATAAAGCATTTTTTCCATTACCTTGACAATAGGCATCATCATCGTATCCCAAGCGATTTTATTTCATTTCAAAAAATATGCTTCACCTTGATAAAAATGGTTCAGTTCAATTTCTTTTTTTTTCGATATAAATAATGTAAATCAAATGATTATGATTATTATGATGAATCTGCTTATAATCGACATATCGATCTATCTCCACATGAATATGATGAATTCTAAATTAACAGTGAACACGTGTCTTGATCACTTTGATGATGATGATGACGAAAAATGTCCATCATCATAGTGATCATAAAATGGTTTGATCCGAAAAAAATGAATTAGAGATCGCAATGAACAAAAAATATGTTCACTATTCAGAAGAATATAATTAAAAAATAAAATAAAAATACCAGGGATCAATGTGCTTGTCAAAACAAACATGGTCCTTTTTTCTATTCATGCTTTCATTTCATTTCAATTTTTTTTTGACATAAATACCCAGCACCAATAAAGATAGGGAGAGAAAGAGAGATTGTGCATATATTACATCATTGTAAAATCAAACTATTCGGTTGTCATTGGACGAATTTGGAACGCGCTACAAACAATGACATTGTCAACAATATACATCTCATCGTCGTTATACGTCAATCAAAAATATTTATAAAAAAAAGAATTTTTTTTTAATCTTGACAGCAGAAAAAATTTCTGAGGAAAGAAAAAACATCAGTTTTTTTAGATTCGTTCGCTTATTCTGAACCCTCTGAATATCTTCTTGAATAAATGAATTAATTATGAAAATTGTATTGTCCAACTGCAACGGATGATGAGTGAATGAACACAATTCATAATCCAATTAATCCTTTGAGACAAAGCACTCATATACACAAACAGACCAAATTGTCAATTATGTGGATTCAAAAACATCTGGTGATACGCAAATGAATATGGAATTTTTTTTAGAAAAAAAGTTACAATGAAAAAAAAATTTCACAATATTTTTTAATTTACAATTTCGAATCAGCGCGACACGTGTGAAAAAAAATAGAATTTATTCGAAAAATTCATCGGTCTGTGACCGATTCAAAAGCTTATCAGTATCAAAACATTCGCCAATAACTATATATTTGATAGACATGGAAAAGAAATAATTCGAAATAGTTTAATTCTGTTATTATGTTTGGATATTTCAATTTTCAATTCAAATTATATATTATTTTTAATAATTTCAGATAATGAAAATGAAAATTTAATAGAAATTAAAATTCAAATAAATTTAATACTCAAAATTCGTGTATATCATTGGCAAGAAATTTCATTTGATCACCATCGGCTATAATTAATGTATCACCTTTAATAATTGGTCGTAATAATCGATCAGAAATATTTGTATCGAATAAAGAAAAATCTTTAGCAAAATAAGCTTGTCGAAGACGTTTATCATTATTTTTACCAAAATATTCGGCTTCATCCATATTTATACAATAACATAATCGACCATTATCGATATTCCAAAATCGAACAATATCATCGGAACCTGAACTAATTATTAGATTCCTTTTTTGATCAATATTGATTTGATGAAAATAGCTAGTATTGTAATGATTTTCATATTCAATAACAGATTTAGCATTGCGACCAAACATTCGTTTGTCAAATTGTGCTAGATAATGCTCGCTACCGGATACAATAACTCGATTTTCGCCTAGTTTATGTATGTCTAGTATACATGAATTTCGAGGTCGATGTGAATTTCGTTGCTTTTGTAAACAATTTCGTATCTGATTTAGATCGACAAATTCAATAGTTCCATCAGAATAACCTATAACAGCACAATCATCGCCAGAATCAGGATCGCTTTCAAAATCTATACACTGAGGAACTCTTGGATGTGCTGCCTCAAGGACCATATGTGCAATTCCACAATGAGGATTTGTTCGGGAAGACTTTTCTCCCAATGCAAAAGAATGATGTTCTTTTAAAATTAATGCTTCATTTTCAATAATTTCGTAGCGTTCATGACAAGATGAATAGATGAAATTTTTTTTACCCGGTTTTCCCACCATTTGAATTATATTTAATTGTGAGATAGAATCTTGATACGGTTTCATTAGTATTGAGTTATTTGGATTGAAGGAAATAATTGTTTGTTGCTTTATATGAGTTAACGTTTTATTGTTTCCTATTGCCACTATTTGAGAGTTTTTCGGCTCGGAACGTGTTGAGTAAAGATTAAAGTGGTAAAATCGACGATGTCTACAATTTTCAAAAGTATCATAAAATGATCGATGAGAAACAACAGAACCAAATCTAGAGTGCAGATAATTGTTAACACCAGCAAGCTCCAATGCACGACGTTTGTTTGGATGGTATTGCGATTCAAAAAAAGCTTGAGCTAATGGTTTTATATCCGGTAATATTGTTTGTTGATAATATTGTTTGAATTCACGGGAACGTCGTTCACGTTCCGAACGTTGACGAAGTTCACGAGGATTTTTTGTCATATTCAACTGATTTATATGATACCACAACGGTTGACCATCTTCAATAATCACTCGATGAGTTTGTTCAAATGAATTGGCCATTTCTTTAATTTCTAAATTATCATAATCGATGAAAGTTTCCACAAATGAACTCATGTAAATCCTGAATCCCAAACAATCATCACTGCCATCTTATGGTCAATTAGATTGTTTGCAATTCCATTATGTTTACATTCTGTTAAATAAAAACAAACTTTATGCCACATGAAATAATGTTGTTATATAGATTTTCAAATTATCATTTCAGTTCAAATGTCTTTAAATAAATGTTGGCATCATATTAATCGTATATGGACAATTCGATGTTGGCGAATGAAACGTATTGCTATTTGTTCATCGATCATTACGGTCATCATCATAATCATTTATTTGACAATAATGATATTTTTATTATCGCCTAGCAAAAATAAAAACACAATTTCGGACTATCTGACAACGATCGTCAACGAACAAGAAGCTAGTGTTGATAATGAAATGAATGATGATGGATTTTCATCTTTACGGCGTCAACATCGATTGAAAGAATCGAATTCAAATCTCGAAGATGATGTACAAATTAACCAGCCTTCATTGAGCATTGACCTAAAAAGTAATAACCAATCTTCTAAAAGCTCAATAACAAAAGCCAAACATTTAGCTATTAGCAATGGTGACAACAGCATGATCATTTCTGGAATTAAATGTCGCAATTCTATGCAGGGGAAACTTTTAATTACTGATGATCGAGGCCGTGTTTGTCAACGTCAACATATAAACATCAATGGTTGTTGCAATGATCAACATTTCGAAACAAAAAAATTTGTCTGCGATACTTGTCAGGTATATTCCATGATTAAATCTTACTGAATAACAATTTTGATTGTCCATCAATCAGCCTAATAGATGTTGTGAAATTTACGAACATTGTGTATCATGTTGTATGGCACCTGAAAATCGCGATCATTTAAATGAAATGGTTAACGAAATTACGAATGCTGATGAAAAAGAAAAGAAAATGCGTAAATCATTGCAAATATTTCTTTCATCCATTAGCGATTCGTTTGAATTATGTTTAATAAAATGTCGTACATCATCTGCCTCGGTTCGACATGAGAATACATATAAGAATCCTCGAACAAAACATTGTTATTCATTCATGACTGTAGAGTTATTAACACAACAACAATAGCAGAAATTTTAATCAATGTAATCAAGTTAAACACAAAATTCGGACATAAGCAATAATGAGCATCTCAACAATTTATAATCAAAGTGTAATACAAAAGGCTACAGCCTGGGTTTTGTAAATAAATTATTTATTGTTAATAAAATAAAATCAAATTAAAATGAGTAAAAAAAGTATTTATAAATACTGTACTCAGCCAAACAGCATCAAATATCAAAGTTTGAGTTGTAATGTCACGGCATTCTCATTCCGCTTCCTGTGATAGCAGAAAAAGTACCAATACTTCTGTGTCCTGTTCGTGTGATAGCAAAAAAAGTTCCAATCACTCGGCATCCTGTTCATGCTCAACATCAGGCTCAACGGTATCAGGATCAACATCACAATCGACAAGCAAAAGTTGCTCTTGTTGTTGTTCGTCAACAAATCAAAGTAAAACAAAATCTTCGACATCATCATCAACATCTTACATGACAACTGATTTTGATGAGGGAATTGAATCTACGATTGGTTCGAAAATATTTCATGCCGTTGACGATATGGTAGATGTGGCATTATCTCAAGCTAATCATGAACTTGATACCCAATATGTATCCGGATCAGGAGCGTCGTCCTGTGCGTCTAGATCCTTGAACACGACATATATTTCTGGATCGAGTGCTGTATCATCATGTGTTTCGAAGAATAACTATTCTGGCCGCAATTTCAATCAAGCAAAACTAGTATCAACATCAAGCAACCAAGGTGTACCAACCAGTTTATTTAGTAATTCGACTGTTTCGAAAAAATCGTCGATGAACACTTCCACTAAACCATCTTCAAGAGCTCAATCGAAAACATCATCAACATCGAATACAAGTAAAGCATCATCGACCACTTCCGGTTTAAACCTAAGCAAAAACAGATCAACGCATACAAGTGGCAGAAAATCTCTTCACAAATAAAATTGGTCGAACTTTATTTTAAAATTGATCATTACAATTAATAACAAATTATTGTCAGCTAATTGATATTTCTAAAAATATGCTACACACAACAAATGCCACATGTAGAAGGAAACAAATGAATGAAAATTGTTTTGAAATTTTCCAATCGCATTGTTTAAATGTCAAATATAAGAGGGCAACGATGCCCAATAATAATATAGATGTATAAGGCAATGCACTGCTCTGTAATATAATCATAGATTTTTGATAGGTTCCAGTTTTAATCCAATTCAAAGAGAATTGTATGGCCCATGGTAAACCCAGGCCTAATAGAATAGCAAAAATATTTGATGCTATTGCTGCACATATTCCCATGGAAGCTTGGCCAGTTTTTTTGATGACAATAATCGATGTAACAAGATCAGGTACAGCCGATCCAGCAGCTAAAATGGTCATCCCCGAAATCGTTGATGGTATGCCGATCATATCGCCTATAGAAATTTCGAGATCATGAGTAAATGATAAAAATCATTAGTAAAACTTACTTAGACCGCTAATTGACCATACGGTCACATATGATAAAAGCGACAACCAAACAATGGAGAAAAAGAATGTTACCACTGGCCATTTTGCTGGCATTGTAATTGAATATATCACTATGAACGGCATCAATATGATACGCAGTATTATATTATTAGTAAAGCCGACACCATTATCATCACATTCATCGCCCAGTTTTTCATAATCCGATTTTGACTTTAATAATTTTGCATCCTGGACAATTATGTTCTCGATAAATATTTCAAATTTAAATTTATCTTCAAATTTTTCATTGCTATCCGGTTGTGGTTGTTGATGATTGTGATTGCTTATTCGATTATCTTTAATCAACAAATTGTTGATCTTAGCAATTTCATTGCATTTGTTAAGGTATTCTTTCATGATTTTGTTTTTGCCATTTTTTGTAATTGGAGATTTTTCGGTTTTAAAATTATTATCAAAATTGATTGTTAAATTGGGAAGATGGATACCACCTGTTGACAATGGTTGTTGTTGGTTATTGTTCTGTAAACATTTTCGATCATTTTCGGAATGTTGTTTTTGTTGCAATGGCTTTTCAACCGATTGAATCGGTGAAAGATTCTGCGGTTTTTTTTCAGGTTGTTCTTGGCCACTAGTAGCACTATAGAACATGACACCAATATATACCACGAATAATATCGTGAATAGTAATGAATCAATACTATTTATATGATGATTATGAATCAAATGAGAAATAATAAATTAAAATAAAACAACTTACAAATCGACAGTATTGTCTTTAATGGCCAATATCAGGACAATAATTGATATAAAATAGAAAGTAAGGTCACGAAGTACGGCATGTTTATCCAATCGAATCGATTTGCCAATGAAATATGCAGCAGCCAATCCCGATGCTGCCGGTATTGCCAATATATTGAATACACCACTACCAATGATGGCTCCAGTACCAATATCATTTTCGGTGAAAAATACACCGATAGCTGAAGAGAAAATTTCAGGACCAGATGTACCAAATGGTATAAGTATAGCACCGATAAGGTCGTCTCTGAGATTCAATGCTAAATAGAATTCAGGAAAATTTTTATATTATAAATTAAATTTTCATTATTATCATCAGTAACGAACTTTGTCCGATGCTATTCAATGAAGGAACAAAATATTCGTCACAAAGATAACCGATAACCAAGCAGCAATATATAAATATGACAATTCTTAACAAAATTTCAATTACAAAAAGAGCCTTTTTATTTAAACAAAAAAAGTGAAAATTTACTTTATAACAAATCTTTTACATGAATCTAATCTACCTTTGAATTATCTTCTTCTTTCAAATGTTTGTCGATCACTATGGATAGCGAATCACGATTCGAATTTTCTTGACTATTATCTGCAACAATATGATGATGATGATCGTCCACTGATTTTGAAATCGAATCCGTCGAATTGATGTCGACTCGATGATCGTTGTTTGATGATTGAAGTGTTTGAATTACATCTGTAACTTCATCGGGTGAGGGACTTTTTTTAATGAATTGTAATTCTTGTTCTTGTGATATGATTGATCGATTCACTGATCCAATGGTCGAATCGAATCGATTAACAATCCAATGATCAACAAGTTGCAAGCCAATGGGTAATGCTTGCACCACAGACAATTCAGGACATCGATTCACAATAGATGACGATGGCAACAACAAAAGCAGAGCAACAATAATTACTCTGAGTGATGATGCACGAAATCGCGAAAAATAGTTTAAAAACTGTTGGTTTCTTGTTTGCCAACCGTTAAAGGCTTTTGCCATCACTTGGTATACCAATCGTAATTGGTTAGAATGAATCCGATACAGTTATTTACCAATCAATATATACTAAAATCGAAAAGAACATAAATTGAATTTTCAGACCTTATCAGCAACTGATATCAATCATGAAAAAATAAGCTTCTTTTTCCCTATTATTAGTACATCAATGATTGTATCAATGATTAATGTTCATCATACAGTCATCAAATAGCGGACAGTTCAACCTCACTAGATGGCAATAAGAATGGTGGATTTAAATGACCATTCGGACATTATATTGATGACAATTTTTGATCAAACAATTTGGAAACTATTTCCGTAATTGAGCTATCATGCTATTAAGGAATGACGATCCGTAGTTATTTCTTAAATCGAATGTTGTTGTTTGTTTTTTAATGTCATATCAATGTTTTTAACGGCGTAATTCACAGTGAAATGCAGTGATTTGATTTGATGTGAAAAATTTCCATCGAATCTAACATCCTGTTTTATCTGCAAATAAATGATCAAAATAATTCAAATCCTTCGAAGAAAATGATTGACAGATTTCACATGCATATGCATGGTATTGATTTTTGATTATGTCAATAAATTTGTTCCATGATTGATTGATGAAATGATTGTTCAACATATTTTTCCTTCATATGGCTCGCGATCACACATTGTCGTGTGCCGATCAAAAAAGATGATATTATTTAAAATATTTCAAAGTACATAGTCAAAAAGTTGAGAAAAAAGTACAATAGACTAAACGAATGAATTCAGTTGACCGTTGTCGTTATCGAAATATGTTTGGTCACATAAATCTTAAGGTTTACATCATCATGTCATAAATTACATCACATATTATCTTCTATCAATCGCTACTTTTTTTCTCACTATATGGATAATGATGATATTAATGGAAAAAAAAAGAAAGAGAGAGAGAGAAAGCGATTGATCGAATCAAACAATTGACTGACCCCGTAATACGCATCATTTTTAAATGATTCGACTATAACGGTATAGCTAATAATGTCATAGCAATGTCATCATTGTATTGCTTTAGTATCAATCATTTTTTTAATATTATCTTATCTGTGAGGAAAAAATTGTAAAATTCCATAACACATCAATGTTCATGTTCTTTTTTTCATTGATGATATTTAGTTAAAATCATGTGGCCAAAGATCTAATGGATAAATCGAGAAATGGATAAAAAAACCCCGCTTGTTATGAAAAGGGAGGAAAATTTTTCATTTTCTTAAGAAATCCATCCATATTGATCATTATGTATTTCTTCTAAACATACTCGATTTTCTAACATTTTTTTTGAATCAATGTTTCTAAATAATGTATTCATGTGAAAGACAAGACATTGTAATAAATCATTAACACAGCAAAAAAAACTTGGTCAATCATTTGATAAGGAATATTTGTAAAAATTAAAAGTTTTTCAACGAAGAGAAAAAACAATACATTCGTCTAAAAAGTGGCAAAAATTCATAATTCACATCGGAGAAAAAAATGCGGAAATATAAAACATTAATGGATGTGCTTGTAATGGATGGACACATTAACATTGTTGTGGAACAAGTGGTGAGCTAGCTTCAGATTGTAGTTTTTTTTTGAAAGAGAGAAACCAATTTTCATTCTATTCTTTTTTTCGCAAGTATCTTCCAAAATAATCAGAAGCATTTCAGCTAATTTGTTCATTCCATTTCGGACAAACGGACAAAATGTTTCTCTATTCACTATTGACAAGAAAACAATTGAATTGTTTCTCATCTTTTACATCATTCATCATTTGTACCGATGAAAACATAATGATATTAGAAATAATGTTGTTGATGTCATTTTATCTTGAATTTTTTTTAAATCATTTTATCAACTCTGTTGATAATAAACAAACAATGAAATAGACATAAACAGCTAAATTTAATGATAATTAATGTTTCGTATGAAACAATTGAAAAAATCCGATAATTTAGAATATTTCGGAATTGTTGATTAAATATTGGATTTTTTTTGAAATAATATTGAATGCTGCCATCTTGTAATTGAAATGATTTCAAATATTTAATTTTAACCGGCTGTCGGTTCGGTTAAATGATTTTATTCGAAAAAAAAACTTGAACAGCCTTTTTTATCATTATCGGTGAATAGTCTAAGCATTTAGTGGCCGTCAATGCTACGCCATCAAAGCAACCACAACTCTATAGAAGATCAACAGGTGAGTGAATGAATGCCGATGTATGATGACGATGATCGAATCAAATATCAATCCATGCAAGAAGAGAAAAATATACATTCCCTTTAAAGAAAGAGAACGATAGAACAATAGCGAAATAAGAAAAGTTCACTCTTAAATTGAATGAGATTGTTTGAAGGATCGTCGAAGCTAGTGTTATCATTTAGACTCAAGGTTTCAGTTGGATTGCTACATTGATCCCACACAACAACATCATTATGAACATCGTCAATAATTATACATGAAGCAACAATTCAACAATAACAAACGCATTTCATCATCATATTCGTTAAATGAGTTTTTTGTGTATGACAAGATCAAGTTATTGTATCAAAATCTGTTTTATTATGAACGTTCCATCATTTTATTTTTAAACAAACAATATATCTGCGCTCTTATTTTATTTTATATAATATGGATCTTCAAAAAAAACCGATTCCTGGCAACGATAGTTCTATCTGGTAAAATTAATTTTTTAAGGAAGTAAATGTTTATATTGTCTACCTACCTACCTACCTCAATAAAACTCATCCCAATCAACAACAAAAAAATTGTGTCTGTAATGATATGTGTATGATGTTTGTTGTGATCTACCGTCGTAGAGATGTGTATCAACATAATCACGATAAAAATAACAAAAGCTTGATGATCATTGCAACAACGAAAGAAACACAACGACCATGATGCCAACACCAACCATATCATTGGCGGCCACTACACATTCGGTGAGCAATAACAATAACACGGCCACCACCAACGCGAACAACAAAAACAACAACAACGAAAAAATCAATCAAGTTATAACGCCAAATAATCATCTTGATTCGATTATAATATCAACTTCAAACGATAATACTAATGGATTTTGTTATCCAAAATCAGTAATGGCCAAATCATCGATTGTATCGAATATTGATCCAACAAATAGTGACCAAATTTCAAATAATGATCATCAATCTCGTTTACGACGACATATGACCGAAGAAATGAATGAAGATTCCATCTATAATGTATATCTAAAAAAGATAACCTATACTTGCAATAATATTTTAAATAAACAACAAAAATTACAAAGTGATAATTTCATCACTCGTTGTGATCAGGTTGATTATTCGTCATCAAAAAATTTAAAAAAAAATGGCAATAACAAAATGAATCATAATCAACAACAAGACGATCAACAGGTAATAATATTATTTTGTTTAATTAAATGATCAAAAGATTTATTTGATGATGATTAAGGTTTTTTTATTAGCCAAAATTGTTTTTCATTTTTTTCTTTTCAACCTGTATATTTTCTTTTTTTACATTGACATTTAAATTCGATATTATACATGTATATGTCTATGATTATAAATAAATAAATAAATAATCAGATAAATTTTTAGCAGCAACGAAAATATAGATGAATATTTTTAGGGAGAATAAAAAATAATCAATATGAATAGCTATTAATATCATACATCGATTACGATTATCTTGTATTCATCTATCTATCAATTAACAATCAATCTTTTTCTTGTGAATCAAAATGCAAAACATGTCTCAGACGCGCCCAAAAAACAAACTTTTTTTCTCATATTGAATAAATGTGTTCAGTTTCGCTTGTATCCTAAACTTTGTTCATATTTCGATTTTCATCCATCAATTTCAAAACAGTTATTTCATTTTATTTTTAATTTTGGTTGGTTCAGTTATTTGCTGCTTTGTGGTGATGATAATGGTCGATAAGACTAAATATTACATTTATCATGAAAAAAAGAGAAAATAGAAAAATATTCAACAAACAAGAATGTTATTTTTAGCAATATTACTTTTCAAATCGATCCTGTTAATATGAAACAAGTTATGGTGGCACGATTTTTCTTTTTGATCAGGTTTACCTATAATTGAAAAAAATAAACGATCCATATGGATCATATAATCGTTTGAGGGATTCGACTGTGAATGTTTTGTAAGAAACCTATAACCACTAATTATTTGCCAACTTTTTCAAATTATATATAAAACTCATTCGATAACGAGCAATTTAAAAGTTTATTTTAATTGATTGGAAAAAAGTTTTTGACTTGAGAATGATAACATTTAGCAATATAGTAATGGGTTAACAGCTTGTTGGAAGTTTTAAAATGACGACTTCCGTCTGTTCAAATTTTAAAATGGGAAAGTTTTTTTGAAAAATATAATTAGACTTCAGCTTTGATGGCTGTTTAGATTTTTTTGTTCAGTTTTTGTTTTAATGAAACGTGATTTTTTTCACATAACTCTTAATTTCTATAGAGCTTACAATGGGAAACAAGACAATTACGACAGATCAAAGCTGCCACTATGGAACATTTAGTTCAATTCATTTTACTACAAACTGAATATCAACAGCAACAGCATAATAATTATAATGAATCAAAATCTAGTCAACAGCATCATAATGATCATAGCGATAGTGATGAAGAATCTCAACTAGAATCAAGTGATTTGATGGAAGAAAGAAACAATGTTGCCCATGTAATGCATGTTTTGTTCGCAACTTATCGACAATTTTACTATCCATGGCAATTGTTCACCGAAATTATCCGACAAAAGCCGTTTGTCAGTACCAAACAATTCAACTTCATCCTATTCTATTGGTTAAATAATTATCCAGAAGATTTTTGGACACCATGTCAACCATCAATGGCAAATTCAAATACGAATTACATCGATGATCAAGCCAGTAGCCATAACAATAATGGTAGCCCTGAAAATGGTAATCAATTACTTGACGATCAATCATCATTGTGTAGTGAATACGCATCTTCTTCTTCATTGTCATCGAATCATGCTAGCTACACGACACCAAGTTTATCATTGTCATCCACATCGAACAATGTATCTAACAATTCATCATTATCATCAACATCAATATCATCATCTAGATTCTCGCCATTAACCTTGGCTGATCAATTGATTTCTCTAAGGCATATCGATGAAGAAGTAAAAAAACATTGCCTTCATTTGCTTGATATGAAAAAAGAGAATACAACCAATTCATCAACACTCAACTCTCATTCCTCTATACATGTAAGTGTTCATTTTTTGATTCTTCAATTTAAATCCAAAATCGACTCTTAAACTCTCCAGTACGAAATTGTAGCATTAGTTTAAAAATAAAATACCCGTAATAAAAAAAATCTAATCGTTTTTTATTGTTGTTTTTGTTATAAAAAAGAAATCGGTAAATAAATCCTCATCTATTATTGAATTGGATCCCAAATTCGTAGCACAGCAATTGACCGCCATCGATCTGGTTTGTTGATGCAATCGAATCATGATGAATATGCGTGAGCTAATTTTTTTATTTTATTTGTTTGGAACAGGAAAATTTCCTAGCATTAAAACCATATACATTATTATCGAATGTAAGATCTAAAACAAGAATCGAAACAATGATTCGTAATTTCAACCTATTATCTCGACATGTGATTATCACCATTTTACAACATTCAACGTAAGTATTTTGCTAATCCAAACTAATTTGCATCATATTATATAATTCGAATGAATATGATCACTTAGACCCCACCAAGTTACAATACATTGGATAGAGATAGCACATCATTTAAGAAAGATGAGAAATTTTAATTCATTAAAAGTAAGTTTGTTTATTGTTTTATCATGATTGAAATAGTCAATCTATATGAATTTGTTTACAAAGGCCATCATAGCCGGTTTGACTAATGAATCCATATATCGATTGAAAACCACTGTCTGGAATAAATTACCTCGAAATTCAATAACAACTTTTCAAAATATGTCTTCAATTGTCGATGATGTTAATAATCAAACTATGTTGCGTCACACACAATTATTCATTGAGGGCACATCTAAAGTCAGGTTTGTTTGATTCGATTCGAGTTATCATCAGTAAATCACTAATACAATTCATTATTGTCATCCAAAATTCATATTTAAAAAAATTCGTTCATTCAGTCTGGAAGATTCATTCGGTACAGTGCCATATCTGGGAACGTTTTTGACCGATATAACCATGATCAACACACGCTATGAAAATTATATTAAAGTAAATTATTCAACCATTCAATTTTTCTGAATTGAGATGAACCTTTTTTCTTTTATTTTATAGACTGAAAAGGGCAAAAAATTGATCAATTTTGAAAAATGTGCAAAACAATATGAAATTTTGATGCAAATGCAATTGTTACAAAAAAATGCAATCGCCGGTTTACAACAACAGCAACAACAAAATTATCAACATCAAATCTATAGTCTAAATCATTATCTATCATTACGATCCCAATCGGTGCCATCCATACCTCGTGTGGCAAGGATTTTTCGAAATTGGTTCCAACTCAACGAATCCGATCTACCCAGTGATCGTGAATGGTAATAGTCTATGTATTTATAATGACATATAAATAACCTTTTGTTTCTTTACCAGCTATCAAATATCCTTAGGAATTGAAAGCCCGTCAACAAAGAATGGCAAAAAATGATCATCATCATCAAAAAAAAACAATAGTTGCTAAGAAAATCACACTTGTCACTAACAGTCTAAGTCATGCATGTTATATCTTTTTTATCATTGTTTTTTATTATTAAACCGTTATTTTTTGAGAAATAAAAAGTTAACTGTAATCATTGAGTTTATCAAAAAAATTCATGTATTGTGGTCGAAATGATGCTTGAGATGGAATGGCGTGACCACCGGCATGTTTGATTATAAATGGACAATGGAAATAATCATTAGCTAATGATTCAGAACGATCGTGATCAACCACTTGATCATTTTCACCTATTATATGTAACGAGGGAATTCGTATCTTTTGACCAGCTAATCTATCAAACATTGCAACATGGCTTGATGTCAGGCTCTTGAATCCAGAACACAAGATGGCAAATTTGAAATCATAAGGAAATTCTGGATTTCATTTGATACATTTAGTTTAGGAATTATGAGTTAGAAAATTTAATTAGTACCATTAAAGTGTTTGAGGATACATATCAAAGCAACCAATGATGCTCCTTGACTGAATCCTAATAAACCATCGAATGGTCCCTACGTTCACAACGAATAATCATTATCATTTATGATCAGAATGATATCGATTAGTAACCAACCATTTCTTGGAAAGTATCGCATATTTTCTTCAATGATTCATCATATCCTTCAACATAATCGGATACATGTTTGGAGCTAAAATATTTGGGGTTTGTACCAGAAAACCACCAGCTTAAACAATTTTGTTCATCGTTGGGATTTTGTTCACCCATTGGTATCTGATGTGGTGCATCGATAATAACTTGAGAAAATTGAAATTGAAATCGTGATCAGCAAAGACAACAATTTTCTTCAAAGACTCACCAAACTCGAGATTTTGATTTTTGAGAACTTTACGAAATCCTCCCGATTTAGCCTTGAATGATTGAGTATTTTGCCTGTATCCATGCAAACATAAAATCTTTTCAATAACATAAATCAGAGAGGAAATTATTGGAATAAAATTAGCAAACCGTTACTTTATGACAATTCATATCAGACATAATTATTATGGAATTATTATTTGGTTTGCTGAAAAACAGCGAACAAAATGCTTCACACCTCAGCAATATTGATTGATGCACGTGTTATCATCATGTTCAAAATATACGTACAATATACGATAAGATACAAAAATTTGATTTTTCTACAGCGCGCGTCATTTCATTTGCAAGTACCGTTATTTACTTTAATTCATAACATTAGCCATCCATAATATTAGTCTCTATTGAATTTCTATTTATTTAAAATCGTCCAAAAGTAAACTTTTTATTTGCAGTTTATCGTAACCTGAAGATCAACTGTCAATTTGATGTAAGATAGTACCAGAGTAGAAATACAAGTTTTCAAATTTTTTTTTTGGTGATAAAAATCAAATCACTGAATGTGCTTTGATTGTAAACTGTCGTGCTGGAAGTAAAATATTTGATTGTCAAACATAAACATGTACACATATATAGAAAGCTGACAATTCGAAAAAACGAAGCATTCTGATTAAAATTGCTTTATCGATTCGATTTCAAATAAAATTTTTCTTGAAAATTTGTGTCCATTTAATATTAGATTTGTTTGTTGCTAGGAAAATGTTAATCGGTTTTATTGGATCGGGCAAAATAGCTCAAGCTTTGATTAAAGGTTTTATCAGTGCTGGAATATGTCGAGTTGAAAGTATATTGGCAAGCGCTCCCAAAGATGATTATACAAATCATTATAAAACTCGTGTAAGTATGCCAAATCTGAAATTTTAAACCAAATTATTTCGATATTGGTTTTTGCATGGCCAGGACATTGGCTGCCGTACTACATATGAGAACAAAGATGTCTTAAAACATTCGGACATAGTGATTTTAGCTGTGAAACCACCAATTGTACCATACGTTTTGAACGACATTAGTAATCTTGTCACACCAAAGCATTTGATGATTTCGATTGCTGCTGGCATCACATCGAAATCGATCGAAAAATCATTACCCGAACAATCCAAAGTTGTTCGAGTGATGCCAAACACACCAGTATTAATTAAACAAGGAGCAAGTGTATTTGCATTGGGCCGTAATGCACAGAAATCCGATGGTGATGTGGTGAAAAAATTGTTCGAAAGTGTTGGTATCTGTGATCAGGTGCCAGAAAATTTGATTGATGCTTGTACTGCCCTTAGTGGCTCTGGTCCGGCTTACGTAAGTAGTCAAAAGTTGCAGTAGTGTTGTATCGTTCGAATTATCTCTTTTGTCATAGACTTATATGTTTTTGGAGGCTTTGGCTGACGCTGGTGTATTGCAAGGATTGTCTCGTGAACTTTCCTACAACTTAGCTGCTCATACTCTGATTGGGTAATTAATTGATTTTTTACAAAAGAAATTTAATTAACAAATTAAATATTATTTGAAGTGCTGCAAAAATGGTTTTAGAAACCAAAAAACATCCAGCTGGATTAAAGGTAAGTGACTGGTTTATCAAGAATTATTGATAGTGAATTTTCCAAATAAGGATGATGTTTGTTCACCGTCTGGTTGTACGATCAATGCCATGTATCATTTGGAAAAGAATGGTTTCCGATCATTACTTATGGATGCTGTTGGTGTAGCCACAAATGTTGCGCGAAAAGATGAACAATAAATTTGGATGGAAAATTCAATCTATTTTTGACTGCCGAAATGTACTAATTTTTTTGTGGGTCATATTTTGCCAAACTGATAAGATTATCAACAAAATTCATTCATACTCAAAGACAAACAAGCAAACAACAAAAAGTCATTTATTTTAATTAAATCAAAAATATTACATAATAAATATGATCTTGATCTTTTTTGGCGATGAATTTTGATATTTGTGGACATCATCGGAAGAAATTAATGGTTATTTTTTGCAATTCGTCAATTCGTAGTCAAGAAACTCATAAATCTAGAAATTTGTTTACAAAAGATTTTGTCGACTTGTTCCATAAGGAATATTTACAAAAAAAATTAATCAAATAGAAAATTAGATTTAGATTTGAATTTATATTTTGAACGAGGAGCTTATTGATAAAAATATAAAATAAAATGAGACATTATTCAAAAATGAATAGAAACATAAAAGGATCGAACAAAAGAACAAAAAAATTTGCACAATATATTCGGCTGTTGTTGACTGATTGAAAAAATTGTAATTAAAATCTGCAATCACAAACGTTTAAAATAGCATAGTAGCGAATGACAATTTTCATAATCATTCAGTGTGATTGAATCGTTCAAAATCGATTGAATGTGATTTTTTATCGTGATAAAGCTAGTCATTTTTGTCGTGAAAAGAGATTTTTTGTTGATTCGGTTGACGATTGTGGGTAAATTGATCATCAATTTTGAATGAGACCAGAGTGATTGAGTGAATAGTGAATATGAAGTTATCACACCGAAAAAGCAAGAAAGAAAACATATCACTATTGAAATCAAGAAGATTCAAATCAAACGAAGATTTGTCGAATGAACAGGAATTGAATGGCATGATTCTTGTATTATTGTTGGGTCGATTGATTAAATGCCTGATCCAGAGAAATAGTGATACTACGTGACTGCTAGTCGATTTGAATAGGCATTGACTCCAAACGATGATGATGAAAGGAATGGAAACAAATCCAATACGTATAGACAATTATCATAAATTTTTCGTCTTGTCCACATATCTAATTCGGGCCAATGTTGAAAGACGAATGTGAACATTATGATTACAAATACACTAGTAAATATTCGAGCTCTATAACGAATTATAATGAGAAAGGAGTAACGAAAATAAAAAATAATTATTATGTTTACCGTGTCTGCAGAAATGGTGCTAAAATGTTAGCAACGGTTGCGACCAACAATAAAATAACTTGTAAAACGGTCAACAGAACATTAATTAGTTTAAGTACGAGTGCACGAGCATTCGAATTATCCAATGAGTCAAGATTGACCAATTGTTGTAAATGTTGGTGTTGCTGATGCTCCATTCGTGATATCTAATGTACGTATGAGATAAGGTACTTTTGAAAACGATTCTAGAAATAGACCAATAAACTTACCCTTGTCTGAAAACTTTCCAACATTTCATGAACATCCCGATGTCGTTCATCGGTTTGATATTGGATTTTTTCTTCAAGATCAGAAATTGTTTGTTTGAGATTTTCAATTTCTTTTTGATGGAGCTCGGTCAAATCATTAAGCTGCTCTTCTAATCTCTAAAATGGCCATACGATACGAAACAAAAAATGATTATAGGAAAAATGACAAAAGTAGAAAGCAAATATCATCATATAATATATACCTCAACTCGATATTTTTCATCCTGAAGCGTTTGATTAAACAGTAAACATTCGGATTGAAACTGATTTTTTAGTGTATCGATTTCTTCGCCAAAACGTAAACAATCTTGCGTTCGTTCATCGATACGATTTCGTAGTTGATCAATATCAGCAACAGTATAATATCCTACAGAAGTGTCAGTTTTTTCAAGGGTAAATGAACATTATTATCACTGTTTATGATCATATTCAAATTTCTTACGTTTAAAAGGTTTCATTCGTAATGGACTGCTACTGTAATGAGCACTATTGGTATGGCTATTGATAACTCCCAATTGACCAGATTCCGATGTAATACTTGAACTCTCATCATCATCATCTGATGTACATTTTGTACTATGACTATGTGAATGACTATTTGAATTGAACATCCCGACATTTCCACTTACACCGCCAGTAATATTTGAGGGATGTTGAGACACTTCCGAATCAATCAAATATGTAACAAATGTACTGGTCGGTTCTTGCTCCATACTATTCTCTGAAATACAAATTTTTAAGTTAATTCTTTAAGAAAATCCAGCAAGGACATACTTTCTGCATTATCGACAGTGGTTCGTTTGAAAAATTCTTTCGGTTTAGTAATCACAGTTCTAGACAAAAAGAAATCGGTAAAATTAATAGGAAAATTTGCCTTAGAAACTTACTCTCCGGCTGTATGAATGCCGGATTTGATGCCTTCGATTACGCCTCCGGAAAGACCACTGATGCCTTCTTTAATGTTTGTTCCAACATCTCGAAGTCTTTCTTTGGGATGACGATGATAAATACCACCATTCTTTATTCGTTCAAGTTCCTGATCCAAACGATTCATCTTTTTCTGACAACGGGCAATCTTCTGCGAAGATCTTTGGTTTTTCTTTTCGAACACCGTTTTTAACCGTTGACTTTGATTGGGTTGAGCACTCGATGTCAACTTGAGATATTCATTTACATTATCATTACAGTTTATTTGTTCTTGAGCGATTTTTTTCTTATATTTACGAATTTTCTGTTCGATTTCGGCGATAGCACGTTTAGTTTCATCATTCGGAGTCAGAGTAGTAGATGGCGGAGCAGCTGTTTGTTCCGCACCTGAATCGACCTGATCACTTGAACTAGATTTCATTATCGATCCGGATGTTGTTGTGGTCATTTCCGTTGGATTCAATAAAAAATTCCGATTTCGATTATCACTGCTATGTGATGATTCTAAATTGTTAAGCGCGCGGTTCAGTGATAAATGATTTGATTGCGGTGCTGGTGGTGGAAGATGTGAATGATGGTGATTAGTGCTGGTCGATGAGGAGGATAGAATATCCCTAATCAATTGAGGATTTAGCGTACTATATGAACCATGGCTGTATCCACGGCGATGTGTCGGCTTCAACCCTGCTGCTGATGACGATAATGTTGTCGTTGATGCGGTCGAATGATGCGAATGTGTAGGCGATGGTTTCGGATGTTGGGGTAACAAATGAAATTGAGCATGACTCGCATTCATATTATTCGATCGTACATCATCACCAAACGATTGTCTATGTATGATGATATTATTTCTATCATCATTACCATCATCGACAACAATTTTATTTGTTTTATCATTATTAAATATTCGATTATGATCAACGGACAATGTACTCGGCGATATGCTGTTATCGATATTTGTTATTTGATGATCCGATGTGCATACAGAGGACGTATCAATTCGAGTATTATTATTGCCGTTAGAGTTTCGTAACATTATATTTGATGCTAATGACGAGCAGCCACAACATGACAAAACGATTATATTGTTGAATCAGATAAGTTACCAGCTTAAATACTGGATTAGTAAATGAACAGACATCAATTATTTAGGATATGTACTACTTCAGGTACAAATCAACATTGATTAAAAGAGATCGATTGGTTTTTGGAATTTATGCTTCATTACAGACCAATCGGGTGTGTGTTTGTAGAGTAAGATAGAATTGAATCATTTACTATAACAATAATTTATTATGAATGATAAAAGATTGATTTATGATAAAGAATAATTGGCAGATTAATATGGAGCCAGATGATAAATATTTTTTTCAAGTATCAATATATAAATTAGTATTATTGACAAAATAAATGCAATTTCATATAAAAATACACACACAAAAACACGATTGATTTTTATCGAGTGGAATTAGGATGCTGATATGATTTTGATGATGATGATGAATGAATGAATGAATGAATATTTTACAAACAAATCATAGCCAAATGTAATTGCACATTTGAAGTGATGGGCTAGTAAATATAAAAAAACTTGGCTACGGGCTATACAGTAGCGTGTTTGGACAAAATCAGAAAGTGATGGATTTTAGCTATAAAGAAAAAAATGAAAATTGATCAGAAAACATAATAATAAAAAAATGAGCTAATATAAACAAACAAGTGAAATGATCAACATAGGCAATTAAAACTGTTAATCAAAATTGAACTCAAATAATTATTGTGTGTTGAAAGAGAAAATTTACCGGAGATTACAAAGCCGGAAATTTAATTCTGAAAAATATCCAGAAGAGAAAATTGGATCGTCATTATTTTTTTAAATACCAATAAATAAATACGCAACAGTAGCGTCATGCGAATACACAAGAGCTGAAATGTGAAATGTTTTCTGAATGTATTACTTAATAAAATGAGTCATGTACATTGTATCATCATGATCGTCTCTTTTAATTTTTGTAAGTTTGGAAAAATATTTTCTCCCAACTTTTTTTCATGCAAAGGACAAGGACAATTTTACAACAACAACAACAACAACAACAACAAAAAATGATGACGAAATAAACGAAACGCACACAAACATTACTAATCAAAATATAAACAATTATAATTCCTTGTCACGTTAGTCATACCTTTTTATTTTTGGTCATCAACATCAGTTAAGAGATCAGGTGATATTATGATGCTATAATGGTTTATCGATGTAAGCTTAAAACAGAACGAAAGAGATTCATGAGCAAAATAAAAACACCGGAAAAAAAGGACTAAATAATTATATCACTACAGGACAACGATAAAAAAATATGATACTATAGTATGGTAATAATATTTATTTGATAAATATGGTCCAGGTATAAAAACAATAATGAAACAAAATCAATATTGATGATAATCGAACAAATATTGGATTACTGGCAACAAATATGTAGCCATCCAATCCAATACAGTTATTACTGTTTGTTGCCTAAATCTTTACGAATTCATCCATTCAGTGTCTGTTTGAGCTCGAGCTCAGCTCGTTATAGTGGTTTTTCATACAATTCACATATACAAACCAATATACACACAGACACAAACACCAGAGTTTTTTTTTTGTTTGGTTGCTTGTCAGCCGAATAATAATATTGTACACCCCCCTGATTCCTAACTAATTGTGAATTAAATGAATCAATGAATTACACTAAGACACCGCATAGTGGCGTTCTTGTTGTTGGTGTTCTTTTTTTTTGCTGGTTTCGTTCGAATAATAAATTACGCGCAGGCACCAATTTGTCTGGTTTTGCGGGTTTTGTTTTGGTTACAATTCGATTTCAGTTTAAAATGACGCCCAAACAAACGAATAAATGATTTTCTACATCTATAGAGGGAAAAAATTTTGGTTTTGTAAACTTGAAAATAATATGATCTTTTGCTCAAATAAATCAATGAACATGAATAAAATGTCGATTTATTTTACTAATAGGGGTTTCACACTACAGCAATATTTCATGAAATATATACACGAAAATATTTCAGCCCATAAGGTTGAAATGGACTGAAATATTGCATTTGAAATATTTCATTCACATTGCTGCTAGTGTGAAACCCCTATAATAAAAATAATGAATTCCTATCAAATAAAATATTTGCTAACCACCTGAAATGCAATTGATCGTGAAAATTTTCCATTTGTCATGAATAATTGTAAGAGATTTTAAAATATAATTCTCAGTCTTCCAGTGATTATTGTGAAATAAATTCACTTGGTTACCAATCATTAACTCAAACTGTTGAGAAATTTGGTTTCCTCACCACGAACCAATAAATTATCGACAAGTTTAGTTTCAGTTTTAAGCTATAAAAAAAGACAGAAAAATAATAAAATTATTAGGAATCGAACGTTGAGTATTTTTCAGAATAATCTCTTTCACACTAACATTGATCATTGATGTACGTTCAAATGAACTGGCTCCACAATGTTGACATTGATTAACCGGAAAAAGCGAATCATATGTAAAACGGCGTTTTTTACAATGTTTGCATTGAAAAAATCGTTTTTTCACTTCATGAAATCGAACCGAATGTTGACGAGATTTACATAGATCACTTTGCGATGGAGCCGTATATTTACACATTCTACAAGTAACCACTTTGGCCATCAATTCAGTTATTTCAGCCAATCGATTTTCATACCGTTCACGTTTTTCCAATACCTGGAAATGTTGTTCACGAGCTTTATGTTCGATTACATCCAAAACACAACTGTTGATTGATTTGCGTTGCATAGCAGTTTCGATTAATCTAGATTTTTCTTTTTCAGCTTCGGCCTGTTCTTTTTTTAATTCTTCATTCGATTCGTCAAGACATGCGGTTACTTTTTTGAGAATTTTTTCGAGTTTTTCATTCTTGGCTGTAATCGATTTTGTATTTTGTGCTTGTTGTTTCTTCTTGAAAATTTCAATAGCTTTTAGTTTAGTTGCATTATATTGTTTTTCATTTGTCGAAATCTTCAAGTTGATCATTTGTCCAGGTTTATAACCTTTTGCCAACAAAGGTGAATCGCTTTTGAAATTTTGTGTTTCGGATAATTTTGTTTGAGAATTTTTTAGCTGCGTAAAAATGTCTTGAGGACAAATTGGTTTATCTGATGCGGTTTGTACTCTTGTGAGTGGTGATGATGACACTTTTTTCGATGATGATAAGCATTGTGAATTTGTTGGGGAATTCGAAATTACGGCCAAATTTTTGGCTGATCGTGACAATGGATTAAGGATTATTTTTTTCAGACTTTCTTTTTCGACTTGTTTTTTATCCGTCAATTGAGATCGATTCACTTTTGTCATTTCAAGAACAATATTATTCTGATTTAATGTAGCGTTCGGTACAAAATTATTGGCAAAATGATATTGTTCAGGTTCCTTATCCGAAAAAGTAGTTTGAATTTCTGCTCGTTTCGAGCTGAATTTTCTAAATGCATTCTTAACATGATACAAACAGAATTCATCGTCAGCATTCATAATTAAACTGCCACAAATATCTCCATTCTTTTTAATCGCTTTGCAATGGCTCAAATCTTTGGACGTACCAATATGCAATAATTTATCAGGATCATCGATGGTTAAAGGGCCGATTTCTGAACTTTTTGGATTTTTAGAGTTTTTGTCAATGAACGATGCATTCAGTAGGCCAATGACAGCTCCAACTGACATTTTCCAATGTTTTTCATGTGTCTGTCCGAATAGAAAAAAACTGACCGAATACTTTTCCGAACTGAGATCGCTTAAATTCCAAATGGAATATTCTTTTCCGTTTTTACTTGTCTTGGTCATTTTGTTTAAGACGACACCAATTGTAACCCAATCACCTTCTATATCACAAGAGGATTTATTCATAGCCGATTTAATTTTTGATAACTTGATCATTTTACGACCACGCATCATTTCATGAAGTTCATCACTCGAAACTAATGGCTTAGTCATGCGAATACCCGAATACAATTCTTTAATTACAGTTTCATTGTTCGAATGAGACTGAATAGTGCCTGAGTTTTTGGATTTCCAATTGTCTAAAGGATTTAAAAAAAAATTAAACAAATATCAACAAACTGCAACATATACCTCGACGAATTTTTTTGTTTGAATTATAATCAGATTGAAAATTCTGTTTACGTTTACTAGTTGCACTAACTGAATTATCATCATCATTGAATCCATCAAGATCATCAATATCACCAAATAAATCTTCAGCTGAGAAAGACATTGTTTTAATCTTTTATTTAAAAAAAATGATCACGACCAACACCGATTTGGGCGGCAAATTTTTTCGTGTAAACTTTTGGACCATTTTAACTTTACGTGTGTGTACGAGTCAAAATGGAAAAAATCAACAATTTTCTTGTTTTGTTGTCTTGTTTGTGTATATTATGATCTTTATAAAATAACTTAAATAAATCAACGAATTGCTACGAATTTCTTTATTTCAAATTGATTTTTTGTTTTGAATTTTTCTTCCCACTTTATTTTTCCATTCTAAATACAATTTTTATTATCATTTGTGGCCCAAAATTATCTTCGTCATTGCTAAAATTGTGGCGCTTTGGCCTTGTAATTTTCAAGTTTTTTCATCATCGAATAAAAATAAATGAATTGTTAATAAAATGAAAAAATGTAATTGTAATGAATCTGTATTATTATAATAATCACATAAAGTTAATAGAACAATGATTTGCATGAAAAAAATATGTTTGCGACTGAAAAATCGACGAATTATCAATGAAAGGTAAGTGTGATTTCTCGATAGCATGAACGTTATTAACATAAATTAGAAAGAGCTTATATTCAATTTATTCAACATATAGAAGCAAAATATTCCGTGATACCGCATTTTGATCTTCATTATAGTGATATATTCTCAAAATAATTCTACTCATTCATAATACATTCTCACTAATCAATGGCCATTTGCTCAATATGAATATTGCAAATAGTCATCAATCATCAGTCGTTACAAATCATGGATCTATTGATACAACGATTGATCGTCAATCGGATGATGTTTTCAAAGATGGTGATAACAAAAACAAGAGCATAGAAAAATTGGAAACCGAATCGATGATGTGTAGACCGCAAACACCGATGCAACAATCATGGCTTCTTAGGCTTTTCGAATCTAAATTATTCAACATGAATATTGCCATCACTTATCTATTCAATTCGAAAGAATCCGGTGTATTGTCCTACTTGGGTAATCGAATGTTTACATTTCCGGCAGATGATGTAGATTTTTTTCTCCCACAATTAATTGTTTTATATATTCAAAATAACAACATCGCTGATGCTATACATCCATATCTAATACATCGATGTCGTCAGAGTGTTTATGCATCAACTAAATGTATTTGGCTTTTGAATGCATTTTGTCCGGAAACACAATCATCAACAATAACACTGATGTTACATTCCCGTAGGAATAAATCCTTAGGACATAGATTACGAAAATCGATTCTCAACGAAGAATTCCGATTATCAACTGCTGATTTTAACCAATCAAACGACATGACCAATAGTAATTATATGAATCATTCCTCCAATAAAGCGAAAATTAGCCACAATCATCATCGTACACATTACCGATCATTCAGTGACGCAATGACCAAATCACAATTATCCGGTATCAATCTTAGCCAAACCGAAGCCATAATCGGCTGCATTCACCATCAGCAAAAAAAGAATCGTTTTTTACGTATTCCATCTACTACAAACGGAATGTTGAGAAATTTGAATCAAAGTGAGAAAACATTTCCAAGTTGCCTTTGTGCGGCTCCCAGAATTAAACCCGAATATGAATTTATACGTTGTTTAATGAACATTGGTTTGAAAATGCAATCGGTTCCTAGCAAAGAAATAAAATCCCAACTTTTGATTAGTGAATTATCTAGTTTAAACATTCAACTACCTGCTCGTGTTTGGATACCTACATATACAAAGCACTCGCATATGATCGTAAGAATACCACCGCATGCTGCTGTCCTGTTGAATTCCAAAGATAAAGCACCATATTTGATTTATTTCGAAATATGTGAATGTGATGACATAGAAAAATCGCCAGTACCAGTGAAACAAGCACTAACAAATAGCAGAAGTAGCCTTAATGGCAGCAGTAGTAGCATCAATTTTTTAATGATGACCAACAATAATCATGATGGTAATTTTGATTCAAACCAGAAACAACAATGTATATTACAATCCCAATCATTCTCGCAAAATTATTCGGCATCTATTATTCGACAGACAAAATCCGAAGAGAATCTTATCGAATTTGCTATGAAGCATGGAAAAGAGACAATCAAAGATAATCTTGATGAAAAAATTCCGATTCCATGTGAAGATTCTAACAGCAACAAAAGCAACACTGTTATTGTAATCGGTGCAGATGATGATGAAGAAGAAATGCTGATGGCTAAACAATATGGCGCGTTTAATGTGTTACGACGGCTACCAAATCAGCGACAAGCCAATGACAATCTATCACAGTTTTCTACTGATTCTACGACAAGCAATGAAGGCATATTGATAGCTGCTGGTGATATTCGCCGTCGTTTGAACGAATCAATTGCTTCAAAGGATAATAATTTCAATAAATTTTGTCCTGAAGATCCATCTGCTGCAGCATTGAAGGAGCCATGGGACGAAAAAGTATCGAGAATTCGTGAATCATCTCCATATGGCCATATCAAATCTTGGCATCTTGTTGCTGCCATTATTAAATGTGGTGACGATTTACGACAAGAAATGATGGTCTATCAGATATTGGAAACATTAAAATCAATATGGGAACAGGAACATGTTCCATTATGGTTAAGGCCTTATGCTATCCTCTCTACATCACCTGATAGTGGCATAATTGAACCGATCCTGAATTCGGTTTCATTACACCAAATCAAAAAACATTGTCAAATTTCATTACTCGAATATTTTGTCAGAGAATTCGGCGATGGTTCGATGAGCTCCGAATTATTTCTAACAGCAAGAAAGAATTTTGTACAGAGTTGTGCAGCCTATAGTATCGTTTCGTATTTGATGCAAGTGAAGGATCGGTAAGTGGTGTATTGAATTATGTAATTTTTTATCTACCATGTCTCTATTTTATGTTAGACACAATGGCAACATTCTTCTCGACAATGAAGGCCATTTGATTCACATAGATTTTGGCTTCATATTATCTAATTCTCCACGAAATTTGGGCTTTGAGAATTCGCCGTTTAAATTAACTCCAGAATTCGTGGATGTAAGTTAACATTCATAATGAAATTTGTTTTTCATTATTTTGTTTATAGGTAATGGGCGGCAAAAAAAGTGATATGTTCGAATATTTCAAAATTCTCATATTACAAGGTTTAGTAGCTGCACGTAAACATTCAGATCGTTTGATGACTTTGATTGAAATTCTCATAACTAGTCCATCGATGTCGGCTTGTTTTTCGAATACGGCATCGATTCTACGTTCATTACGTGATCGTTTTCATATGAACATGACTGAAGGACAATTGCAACAGCATGTCGATACCTTGGTTGAAACGAGTATCCATTCGATAACGACTAAACTTTATGATGGTTTCCAATATTTTACCAATGGTATTTTCTGATAATCATGCGGCAATCATCAAGGCAACCAAAAGGCCAAAAACAAAAATTTTTCGATTCTATTTTTGTTATCAGATTATTTACATTGTTAATTATTTTCTAAATAAAATATTTATCTTAAAAAAAATTACTCAAATAAAAATCATTTGAGTTGCATTATTCCGCGTTTTCGGAGAATAAATTCGTTTTGTTCCATGCATTTTGTCACGTTCTTTATTGATGGCAACTTTAGGTGGTGAAAAACAGGGTCTGCCCGAATATATTTTGCCGATTGTTTTTGTCTTTTTATTTTGTTTTAGTTTGCAATTATAATTGTATCAAGTAGAAAAATTATTCAAAAATTGACGTTTTTTCTTTGATAAAAATTTCTTTCAGCATTCTCTATAGTGATCGACCATTGAAATTCTGAAAATGATTTTGCCAAAGATAATATTTTATGCTTCCTGCATTAAACGTCATTTCACTTGAATCATTCGGGCATATTTTCATTTACTTTTGTTCATCATACTTTCTGCATTTATTGTAAACACTCTTCACACACTGAATTATTCAATTCGTAATTTAAAGTTTTGTGATAAAATATAAAAATTCACATGGTCAATTTGTTATTGAAATTAATCGGAATCGAATGCAAATTTTCATTCTTTTTTTGACGTTAGTCTGATCGTTTATTTTTTCCATTAAAAAATGCCACCCGATAATTTTTTCACCATCAAAGACTTTATAAATGAAGCCAAAGATGATTTTCATTCGCCAACAACATCGACATTTTATTCGAATGTTTCCTATTGTAAACAGTTGGTCAACTCTATCGAAGAGGTTGGACACAGCTGAGTTGATTAATCTTCGTTTATATAATTCTACTTTTCAATATTTAGGGCCTCGATCTTGATAGAAATGGATTGTCTAAAATGAAAAAAGCTGTCAAAGCAATCTATAATGGAGGATGTGGTAAGCGTTTTGAATTGAAAACTTTATTGTTTAACATTATTTGAATTGAATTAGCAAATAATGGAAACAAAATCATATTGTCGGAATCGTTGGAAAAATTGGGCATCAATTCATCGAATTTACGCGAAAAAGAAGAATTCATTGGCGCAGCGTTCGTAAAATTTTCTTTCATAGTTAAAGAACTTGCTGCTTTGGAAAAAACTTTAGTATGTGATTCTTATTTACAATTGAGTGATTATTCGACAATGCTTATCTTTTAATTTCAGATGCAAAGTTTATACAATATAATTATGTTTCCTGTGGATAACGTTCTTAAGGGCGATTTGAAAGGTGTAAAAAATGAACTGAAAAAACCTGTAGATAAAGCGTTTAAAGAATATGAAATTAAAATGAACAAGCTTGAAAAAGAGAAAAAAGCGCAGGCCAAAGAAGCCGGATTGATACGGACTGAGATAACCGGAGCTGAATTGGCAGAAGAAATGGATCGTGAAAGGAAACAGCTCCAATATCAGATGTGTGAATATTTAATCAAAGCTAATGATATTGATATGAAGAAATCTTTCGATTTGCTGCTTCATTATATTGAATATTTTAATGCCCAATGTAAATATTTTCGCGCTGGTCTTGAAGCGATTGAACAATTTCAATCTTTTATCAGTGATTGTACCATACAAATACAGCAAGCACGACAAAGAAAAGAGGAAGAGAAACGTGAATTGTTCGAATTGCGATCATTGCTTAAATCATCCAATGCATTATCCGATACTTCCTTGATAAATACGAGTTCAATAATGAATGATTCACATCATTCAGATCAATCCAATAGACGATCAGTTGGCTATTATTCTTTACACCAGCCGCAAGGTAACAAACAATATGGTTGTTATAAATCTGGATACTTGTTGAAAAAATCCGAGAGCAAAATGCGGGTAAAAGTATGGCAGAAACGTAAATGTGAAGTCAAAGACGGATTTCTTTACATTTGGCATTCTGATGAATCAAAATCTCCAACCAAAGTTAATCTGTTAACTTGTCAGATTAAAACCTGTCAGCAACAACAGAATGTGCAATCACAATCCTCAACAAATGATGATAGAGCCCAATCATCATTGTCACAAACATCTAACATGACGAATTCGACTAGTGTTCCACTTAAAAATTTTGGAACTTATTTCGATCTCATTTCCTATAATCGTACCTATCATTTTCAAGTAGAAGATGAACATGATGCTGAAGCTTGGATATCGGTTCTCATAAACAATAAAGAAGGTGCCCTTAAAAAGGAGTTTGATAACTCCACTGATAAAGTTTCGAATTCTGGATTAACATCTTCGTCATTGTCCATGACGAATTCCAGTAATCGATTTGTAAATTCAACAAATAATCCTGATTCAAATCTTCCTAAACTTCGTCAAAACATAATTGAACACATACAGAAACTGCCTGGTAATGACTGCTGTGTAGATTGCGGTTCTATGCAAGAGCCAACTTGGCTGGCCACCAATTTCGGTGTATTAACTGTAAGTTTTTAGTCAAAATAAACATATTTTCATTGTAATTTCCTTAGTGCATTGAGTGTTCTGGAATTCATCGTGAAATGGGAGTACACGTTTCACGAATACAATCATTAACATTGGATAATATCGGGACATCACAGTTGTTGATTGCATCAATGATGAGTAATAATGGTTTCAATGATATTATGGAAGCTGGCTGTAATATTCAAACATTCAAACCTAAACCGAACAGCACGATGGATGAACGAAATCAATTCATTAGGAATAAATATCTTCATCGAAAATATATTATTAAAACCTGTACATCTGAATTGGAATTGCTAAATGATCTCGAACAGGCTGTTCATTCGAAGGATATATATTTTCTGCTGCAGGTTTGGGCCGAAGGTGCAAATTTAAGTGCACCATTACCATCGAACTCTTTGATGGAAACAGCATTACATCAGTCAATAATGCGAGAATATGATGGCTACTCACTTCATATTGTTGATTTTTTAATTCAAAATTCTCCCGATCTCAATGTGATAACTAGGCCGGATGGTAATACAGCCCTACATTATTGTGTCATATATAATCGACCAGAATGTATGAAACTATTGCTTCGTTCGAAGGCCAATTATTCCTTACGAAATAAAATGGGTAAAACTCCCATGGATTTAGCTCAAGATGAACAGAATTCTTTTTTAATTCAATTGGTGAGCTAAACTAATTATTTTTTTTGTGATTTGGGAAATTTGATTTACTTTTTTTTTTTTTGGTTAGCTTGAATGCGCTGAAAAGAATCAAAAATCAATGTTCGAGAATATTGTCATTCACTATAATGTCCAAATAGAGGATCCATCTACCGATTTTTCTGATGATGATCTTGATGAAAAGGTTTTTATTTTCAGCAATTCTGTAGTGTTTAATAACATTTTGCTGTCTGCTTAGAATGGTACGATTAGAAATGCCGAGGAAATTCGCCGTGTGAATCAATTGATGTTTAGTCAGAATGAACAATCATTATTGACGAATAATCGAATTCGTTCAAGCAATCGGAAATTTTCTTTTCGCTATCAAACTGAAAGTGAATCTGATTCCACTGAATTGGTATTTGCTATTATCATTTGTTTTTTTGCATTATTCATTACCATTTAATATTATTTTTACAGAAAAATAATGCTCAGGCCTCTCTTTTCAACAATTCTTCAGTCAATCAGACTGCGGGACCATCTTTTTCATCAGCTCAAAATTCTCGACCATCAAGTGTTGTTGGAGATTTTTATTCAACTGTTGTGAATATTGATACTTCCAATGCAAAAGCTGCAACTACTGTTACCAATTCCGATTTGGATTCCATCGTTCGTGGTAATGTTATTCGCAACAATAGCAGCGGAACCAATAAATTTAGGTTTTCGACCGAATCCGAGCATCCAATACCAACACATATGCCGAATAAAGATGGTATGTCGAAAAATGTTGTTGATGCTAACGCATATGAAGATCCATGTATTGTTACCGACTCGCGACCTTTTTTGATAGGTCATTCTCGAGCAGCATCAGCTGATATAAGCTGTGATCCGAATTCCTTAAATTCAATTTCGATTGCCACTAATAACAATTTGCAACAGAAAGTGACATCGAAGATGAGTCACCATATCCGAAACAATTCTGTTGATAATTCACATGTCACTTCCGTCTTTTCTACTCCTGGTTTGACTGTTAAACAATCAAACACGCCATCTACCATTAATAATCAGCCACAACCAAATAAACCTGCTATTCCTCTTAAACCAACAGGCATAGTTTCCGTTTTTGTTCCTGGGTCAAATACAGCAGCGACAGGAACAACGTTAACAACAACTTCGAATGCAAGTAAAAAAGCTGGAATTTCGAATATTTATGGTAAATTAACGACGACCACATCGACGATTCCAGCAAAAGTAGACAAATCAGATAATAGATCACATTTTGCTAGATATCCGAATGAAATGTCTGTTCAGCAAATAAATGAAAGTAGTGTTCATCATCCAATACCACCACCTCGAAAGGTAACAATTTCAGCAATTGATGAAATTATTAATTTTTTTTATTCGTAGAAAATTCACGATTCTCATGGAACATCTGGAAAATTTCGTAGATGTTTAGCTCTTTACGATTGTGATGCTGATCAATCTGATGAGATTTCATTCAAAGCTGGAGAAATAATCACAGTCATCAACGAAATAACCAATGACGATGATTGGATGGAAGGAATGATTGAAGGCGATCCATCGAGGCGAGGGTTATTTCCAGCCATTTTTGTTCAATTCATTGAATAATTTATTTCATTTGGGTATTTATATATTATTTATATAATACTTCATTCATCAAGCACGACACTATCTTCCTGTTATTTAATAATTTAATAATTATGTTATTTTCTAGTCACAATTGAAATTTTTCAAATAATTAGGATTTGTGAATTCATTTCTTTCACATATCTTAAAATTTTCCTCTGTGTTTTGAATCACTGATGCATTTATGAACAAATTCAACAATGATGATTTTTTTCGAATGTATTTTTAATTTGATTTATTGTCTTAAAAGAATTAATCTTAAATAAACAACTTGAATTTTTTTTATGAAATCTGAACAATGAATCCACTTCATAGAGAACGTATCCGAGTGAAACATATGTCGCTAGTCTCCTGAGTATATTTTCAATCCATTTTCAAACTGTCATTTAATTTTGAAATTCAAAATGAAACGTAATTATGAATCCATGCCTGTAGCGATCTATGAAAAAAGGTCTCGAAAAGAATTAGCTCTTATCGATAACGAACCTGGAAATGGGCAACTTATATCCGTAAGCATATCAAAGTGATCAAAATTGATTCTAATTTTATAACCGGCATATTTCATTAGGCCGTAAACCGAACCTCTAAACTTGAGTCACCTATCATGTTATTAACTGGACACGAATCCGAAATAAACTCCTGTAAATTTCATCCTAATGGAGAAACAATCTTATCTGCTGGTTTTGATCGGAACATATGTAAGTTTTAGATGATTTGTTCATACTATTCGTATAATGTAATTTTTCCATTGTCGACAGTTTTATGGAATACATATGGTGAGTGTAAAAATTATGCTATTATGTCAGGCGGACATAAAGGAGCTGTTTTGGATGCCCATTTTTCTGGCGCTGGCGATTATATTTTTTCAGCTTCGACGGATAAAAATTTGATCATTTGGGATGCAAAAACTGGAGCTCGAATGAAAAAACTCAAGGGACATCAGAGTATTGTTAACGCTTGTTGCCCTTGTCGTGATCAATCCAAAGCTTTGTTATGCAGTGTCTCGGATGATAAAACAATTAGGATATGGGATACCAGAAAACGACAAGTTTCATCGGTGATCAAAGAAAATTATCAATTAACCGCGTGTATCTTCAATGAATCTGCTGATCAAGTTATTGTTGGAGGCATCGAAAATTTGATCAAAGTATACGATCTCCGTAAGAATAAGCTTTTGTATACAATGCCGGGACATTTTGACACCATTACTGGTTTGGCTCTTAGTCCCAACGGAAATTTTGTCCTATCAAATTCGATGGATAATTCACGTATGTTTCTTTTTTTTAAATATCACATTCCATTCATTTGAACACTAATTTTGTTTCATAGTATGCATTTGGGATATTCGTCCATTTGTACAATCTGATCGCTGCACAAAAACATTGACGGGACATCAACATAATTTTGAGAAAAATCTTTTACGTTGTTCTTGGTCACCAAACGGAGATCGTGTTACTGCCGGCTCGGCTGATCGTAACGTATATATTTGGAATGCTTATGATAAACGAATAATTTACATATTACCTGGCCATAATGGATCAGTCAACGAAGTTGTTTTCCATCCAAACGAATCTATAAGTAAGCAATGTTAATTGAATTATTGCTAATTTTTTTAACAAATTAAATTTCTATTTCTTTACAGTCTTATCGTGTTCAAGCGATCGACAATTGTTTCTTGGTGAAATCGATCCATAATCATTTTTCATCATAGAACATTTATTTTTTATTTTTGTGGTTATAAATACATCCATAATACATTCATAATTAAAAAAGAATTCATAATTCTATTGGTTTCAAGACGCATGCGTCATTAGAGTTTTGATATTCATCTATTTGTTTTCACATTGAAATTGACATATTGATTCATTGAATAAATAAAATTGATTATATAATGTAAAAAACAAAACAAAAAAATGCGTCCTTCAAAATTATGGTCAATCTATCAATTTATTTGCAGTTGCGGTATTTGTCGAAAAATTAAGGAAAATAATATCATCTTCTACCTAACAATAACAATCATTATTATCATTGTCTGCTATTTGATTGGTTTTCTCATCACTTTTTTATTGTTATTTTCTTATATTATCTGTAAGTTTAGGTATAAAATCTGTCACCTTTTAAGTTTTTTTTTTTGATTAAATTGTTTAGATTATATTTACAACCTTTGTGATAAGCTATTATATAATCCCTATAATCCCGAAGATAGTCGTGTGAATGTTCCAACACCTAAATCATATGGTCTGGATTATGATAACTTATTCTTAAATGCTAAAGATGGCACAAAAATTCATATGCAATTCATCAAACAACCAATTGAAACCGCTAATAAATGTATTACTATGATTTATTTTCATGGAAATGCTGGTAATATCGGCCATCGTTTAATCAATGCAATAGAATTTCATAAACGATTAAAATGTAATGTTTTGATGGTAGAATATCGTGGGTACGGCTTTTCGGAAGGACGACCATCTGAAAAGGGCCTTTACCAAGATGCATTAGCTGCTATTCAATTTGTAAATAGTTGTAGACAAGTTGATTCTTCAAAAATTGTTCTATTCGGTCGTTCATTAGGAGCTGCTGTAGCCATTGGTTTAGCTGATAAAATAAACAGGAATTCACGACTTTCCCATCTTCGACCTATGGCCATGGTAATTGAAAATACTTTTACTAGTGTGCCTGACATTTCTCGCCATTTAATCGCCCAACATACACCTGATTGTCCTTTTTGGATTATGCGTTTTTTTCAATTCATGCCGGATTGGTTCTACAAAAGTCGATTCAATTCTATCGACAAAATTTCCCGAATAACTGTACCGACTATTTTTATTTCTGCACAATTGGACGAATTAATTCCACCGAAGATGATGGCTAAATTATTCAAAGTAAGTTGATTTTAAAATCTGGAACCGATTCGAAAAAAGTTCAAACATACATTTCTATATAGAATTCCCCAGCCATTTACAAAGAATTGCACACATTTGAATCTGGAACGCACAACTTTACTTGGAAATGTCCTTCTTATTACGAAACTATTGATCATTTTTTGAAAACTATCCTTGAATTAAAAGCCTTGATGGTGTCGACCGAAAACAATACCTATGATACTCCCACCGATATTCCTAGTTATCAATCTATTGATTTGGAAGCTATCGAAAAAATGCCTTTGATTGCTCAACAAATTCAAAACGATGATCCTTCCAATAATGAGTCAAATAGAAAATAAATTCAGAAGATTAAAATTCATCATTTAAAATCCTTAAAAACTTTGAATCTGATTATTGTATTTCTTAACCATATGACAAAGCTATTCAGATATGCACAATTCATTTAGCGAATGTTGTTCTAAAGTTCGATGTAAAAGATGGCACCACAAGACGGCGACCCACTTGTGGAATTTAAAACAATGTCGACATCTAGTGATTTTGTAAAAATCTTCAAATTTTGTTTCGAAATTAGTTGATAATTGATTTTCTTGTTTCCACGTACATTATAATAAAAAACAATTTTGACTGTAAAATCTTATTTCAAAGTGCGGAAATTATTTTATTCATTTATATGGATTGCGATATCATCATTATAAGTCATAAAACAATGTTAGAGAGAGAGATAGCAAGAATATCTAGACATTAAAATACAATAAAATGATAATTGGAATGATTCAAGTTCTGGACATTGGTCTGTTGCTTGTAAACAAATGTGATTGGTAGATTATAATGGTAGATCTAAGAGTAGAAACATTCGTGCAGGAAAATCATCAATTTTGATAATGATGATCAATTTAAATAGTGTATTATGGCTTTGGTCATCGTTGTTGGCCAATTATTTTTCATTTGACCATAGAAATGTTGCAAATTCTTGTATTGTGTAGTCTTAAATTTATCTGACCAATATAGTCAGGAATATTGCATTCATCATGAACATTTCTGGATAAGTAAATTAATGATTAAGGATAAAGATAGGGACAAAAAGCAATAGATCAACAATCGTACAATTGCAACATTCTAGAAATGATAATTCAATGGTGAGTGAAATCATTATTGGGCATTATGGTCATCGTACATCTTAGATCATCAATGTCAGTGTTTTTTCTTTTCTTTTCTGGTAAATTGGTGTACTATGTGGGCATTTTGGAATCACAATTTATCTTAAATAGGTGAGTCATCTCGAATTGCCATTTGGGTAAGAATCTCAAAAGTTTGGTTTTGTTTGCATTGAATGATCGAGGATTGATTCAACATGTGGAAATATTTACAAAATGATTTTGATACAGGATGCCTGGTTGTATCGTGCTCATTAATTTGTTTATATTCTCAAAATAGAGGACTAGTGTGTTTAATGTGTAAAATATACAAAATATAAGAAAAAAATGAAATTTTTATATAAAGATGTGTTAATTGTATTACATCTAATGTTATATCAATCAAATAGAATAACGGGACAACTTGTCAACTGTCATCGTTTTCAAATGATCAATGAAAAGAATTGTGTATATCTCTGTGTGTGACTGATAATGATACTATACTGTTGATGTTATAAATTAATAAATAATTAAAAATTAAAAAAGAATGGGAGATGAATAGTTTATTTGAATTTGTATTATTATGTGTGTGATAAAAAAAGAATTGTGAGAATAATTGAATAAGAGGCAAGGATATGTTATGTTATTTGGATCAAGGTATTTGAATATATTCAAATGATGTATGTGTAAATATAAATTGAAAAATTATTTTTTGGTTTATAAAGTGAATTCAAAGGTCATTATTGAGAAATAATTTTTAAACCAATATTGTGATGACAATAATTTCTTCAATACACAATCACTGTTTGTTCTATTAGTTACAAAATAAAGCTTGATATTAATGAGGATGAAAAAAATTGTATGTGGACAACATTGTAAGATATAATAAATTTGGTAGTTGATTATGATTAGTGCAAAACCCTGTTTTGTGAAGAAAAAGATTCTGGAATGAATATCGGCAAATACCAGATCCAAATCTGAAGAAAGCGATGGTTTCAATATTGAGTTTCAATGGATGAACGAGAAAAGCCAATATGACGGCAGCATTATCATATATTTACCACTAAAATCAATGCGCGTTAATTAAACGTTCGATATTTAATGCAGATGAATTATGAATCGATGCATTAGATAGTGATGGACTTGTACCAGATGCGTTAGAAGCAGACGCTGATGTTACGACTGCCGAATTCGATGATAGATTCATGGTTACCGTATTCATACCAGATGTTCGCTTGAATTTAGCGCGTCGATTTTTGAACCAGAATTGAATGTTTTTCGGCTCAAGCTTAGGAAATTTTTGTCTATAAGGCATTTTATTTAATTCGTCTGTGTAGCGAACGATTTGACTATGAGCTGGATGTGTATTGCTCATGAACCAGCTTTCCAATCTGGGGACCTAATTCAGGATTAATAAATTAATATAAAGCAAATAAGAATAATGATAATCATACCTCAGACATTGGATCGATAAAAGTACGACTTCTTCGAGTCCTCCGCCCTTCAGGACTTTCAGGATTATGCGATGAATGACCACTATTGTGATTGAGAGCCGATAATGAACTGGTTAGACTATGCGATGTCAATGAATTATTATGACTACAATTATTATTATTATTGTGTGTCGTTTCAGTATCATCATCACTTTCATCTTCAATTGAATTGCAATCACTACCATTTCCGCTTACAGCACTGCCACCATAGTCACGTGATTCAATCTTAAGTTGTACGTCCGGTTCTAGTCGTAAATCACTAACATCGCTCAAATCATGCCGTTTCAAATCGTCTACAAATTTAAAGTCATCACAATCATCGCCATCATCAAGCATTTTATCTTCGATCGGTTGATGGGGACTATCGGACAATTTTGTTGACATACATAATGGATTACGAACAGACAAATCAAGTGTCTGCGTTTCTTCATGCGAATCATTGTCTTCATCAAAGCTATAATAATCATCGAGATTGGATCCATTTCGAGATGCATTAGACATAGGATCGTCATTACATTTACCACTTGCGCTTGCATCCGAACTGGCTTTACCCGGACTGTGATTACCGCCACCGTTAAGAAAAAATTCTGTAGCCAAAGCATTTGCGAACGAATGATTACTTAAATTCGAATCATTTGATACGAATTTCAATTCGGCTCTTTTATGGGCCGCACGAGCATTTTTGAACCAATATACCACATTGTTCACATCCAATGGTTTACGACCTTTTCGAGATTCTAACGAATTAAGCTCTTTTACATATTCTTGTACTTGACTACGAGACGGATGACGATTCTCTGCAAACCATTTATGCAATTTTGGAAGTTCCAATTCGGGATCAAATGAAGTGCGGATTCGTGTTCGAGAGCTGGTACCCGATGAATGATGATGGCTCGAATGGGAATTGTGATTTCCACTACTATTTTTGCTATGTCCAAAAGGTTTTTCCTGGCTTGAACAACTATTGCTACTAGGACCAACGATATTTCCGTTTACGGGCGAAGGACGAACCGCAGCAGCAGCTGCTGCCGCAGCAAGCGATGGATGTAGTCCAGCAGCTGCTGCCGCTAATGTTGAATCAGTGCCATTGGTTAGATTATTTATGTCCATAAATAATGGATGATTGGCAGCAGCAGCAGCTGTTGATGCTGCTCCTGGTGATGGATTTCCAGACCGTAATCCAGATACTGAGACAGAATGCTGTTGAGCTGCCAATGCGAATTGCCGATACTGGTTGAATACTTGTTGTAGGTACCATTGATCAAATCGGCGACGAGCATCTTCATTTAATTCTAGCTGTTGTTGTTGTTGCTGATCACGACCTCTTATCAAAGAAGAAAGTATTTGCTATTTTAGGCAAAGATTAAAAAAAGAGATAAAAAGATGACGAAATCAATAGAAATTCATATAAAAATAACACTTTTAAAAAATGAAAAAAGTGTAAATTGACAAAGCTGATCACAAGGACAGCAAAGTTTGAGAAAGAAAATGAAAAACATGCGAATTGATTTGGATAATTTTCCAAAAAAGGCTCGATGGCTGTATTTTTTAGATAATAAATCGGATTTAGGATCATATTCATACATTAAGTTCATTATTTCTGAGTTCTTCATTAAAAATGTCTGATTCAGACACAATGGAAGGAATGAAGTTTTCCATGCTTCGAAAGAAAAAATTGATGATTGCTCTAATTCGTTCGAACTATTGCAGATGATGATAATTATGAAATGCAATCTGGACAATTTCAACGACAAATACGATTGTCTTCGATATATTCACAAGAATATGATTAAAACATATTTTAGCCCATCATATATTTCATATAATAATGATGGCTACAAGTTAATAAAAACTTTAATGATTATGTATAAAACACTAAAATTTAACATGTGTGAATTTTGATCATCCAGAAAATGAAATGAGGTAATTCTAACTTCTGTCATTTAATATAAGACAAATCCATAAAACATAAATTCAAGTGGTAGTGGTAATTCATTTCAAAATTAACAAAGGTGACATAAAACATTCAGCCATTTTTTTATAAAAAAAGGTTGTGAGATTAGCTTTTTCACTATTCTATTTGTCTAAAGTTTAGGATGATAACATGATAAAATACAAGGTTTTTTTATACTATACATACAAACAAAGTGCGAAGATTATTTGAAAATTAACAAACACATGTGTATGAATGCACGCTATCGGCCATGACCACTGATGATCATGGAATTATAAAATCGATTTGAATTGATCAGGAAATTTTTTTCTTCGTAAAAAAGAAAATAAAGAAGATATGATTGCATTGCATTACATTCGAGGTCGAAAAAACAATATTAAACGATAATGAACATCAATTGTAAAATTGAGATAATATCGCGACCTGTATAATATTTGCCTATTTATTGACTTGTTTGAATTTTATTATTTTGTTTTATGGATCGGCTCGATTTCGGAAGAGTCAAGGTAATGAAAGATGGGAAAAAAAGAAAAAAAAATTTCACTTTTTATTTGATGATTGGATAGCATTGTCTTTAGTAAACAAAATACCTAAAGCAATCATGTAATTAAAATTTATTATTGAAAAAATTTTTCACAAAAAAAAATTTCTTTTTCTATTGTTAGACGACTTCATTGGATAAGATGTAAATAGACAAAATTTCTGGTAAGGCTGTCCTTTCGATTTGATTTTCATCAAATTGCCAAAAAAGAGCCAATATTAATATAAGATTACAAAGATGATGAATTATGATTATCATTCAAAGAATCGTATAAATGCAGAAATATAAAAAAAGAGTTAATCACAATCCTATTAGGTTTTGTTTGGCTTCAATACAACAGAATCATTTTTATCATCACAATAGAAAAACGGCATAAATTTTTAAAATAAGAAAAACCTATGGTTTTGAGTTAAACTGTCCGAAACACCGAAGATCGGATTCGTTTTTGAATGAATTTTTTTTCGGTTGTTTATGTCGATATTAAATTCTATTCACTAAAGCTAGTAAAATTTGATAGAAAAATAAACCTTTTCTTACAAAATTCAAAACAAATAAGCAAAGAAAAGAACATTAAAATTTCAAGTTTATTTTCCAAAGATTTTGTTCAAAGAAAGGTATTAGACTTCAATATAAGATGATGATGATGATGAACATGTAGATGACTGGTGAAGGATCCATCTCATAATCATAAAAATAGAAATAATAAAAATTCAATTTCATTTATCATGAGACTTTCACTACCTTTAGTAAACAAGAGATTCAAGGCAACCGTTTTTTTCATTTTTCGTACACTCTCAATATTTTGTATATACAAAAACACGCACAACAAGAAAAAAAATGAAACCCACTGAATTTTCAATTAGCTTGGTTTTAACTTTGATTAAAATTATTAATATTTGATCAATATCTATTTTTGGTTGTCTTTAACAATGTTTCAATCAATTTGAAACCAAATAATTTGGATAAATAATGTGAGCATTGAACGACAATCCGATTGTAGAAACCAGAAAAAAATCAATAACAAAATCAAAATTGAATTTTTTTGTTTTTGTGGCAAAAAAAGATGTTTTTTCCAATAATAATAATGGAATTGGTTTCTGGTTTATGTTGATATTGTTTTTTGTTATCATTTTGATCATCCACATAGAAAAAGTTGAAAACCAGTCAGTCATGTACTACACTAAAAAATGACGAGAACAAATCACAAAACAAGGTGTGAAAATATTCTCTGGATGAAAAATTGAAGAAAAAAACCCGAAACAAATATTCGAATATAATTTTGTTGAAAGCAAATCGATTTTGTTTTTCAATTCAATCACATCTTTTAAATTAAAGTTAAAGAAAAAAAAATATGAATGGTTCGTGATTTTTTGTTTTTTTTCCGATCAAAACAAGAACAATAGATTGATGAAAAAAATGATGATTTATTGATTACATCAATCGGATTGAAATTTCAATATTCTAATTGGAAAAAAAATTTATATTTTCATTTTGAAAACAGGAAAAAACCCTGAATTTCCTAATTAAAATCTTATAAATGATGATATAAATAGTAATGAACTATTGTTCATCGTAAAAAATGGCTCATCATCTGATTTTTTTGCCCGCCAGTACTGGCAACAATTCATTGAAATTATTCGGAATAATTTTTGTTTTCCATTTTCATCATTTCAGTTATCATTATTATTTATCGATAATAAGCAAGATTCTTCATTCTTCGGTCGTGTGTCTATTTTGAGCAGAAAACAAAAATCATCATCCTAATCAATTGTCAAAAAAAAAGGGAGAGAAAGAAAAATTTAACAAGACGAATGACAAATGTTCCAACTAATTTGTTGACAAATTTTGAGCATTAGGATCGATCAATGAAAAAAAATTGCAAAAACGGTATCTTGTCAATTTATGATTCTGTTGTTGTTGTTGTTTCAATTCGAAACCATTGAATCAATCTAGAAAGTGGAATAGAATGTATGAACTAGAATCTAGTGAAAAAACATGATGATGGAAGGACGAAATCATTATTATTATTGTTTAACTAGCAATCATTATAGCGAATATGATAAAAATAAAATGATTTTCAAGAAACAAAGGTATTGTTTGTTGGTTATTTGGTATTTGGTAATGATTGTAATTGGCAAAAACAGCTAAGAGAAAATCTTCCCTGACATTTGATCAACATTCAACGAGGAAGAAAAGAATTTTTTTTTGTAGAAAATCAATAAATCAAGTAAAAAATGGCTTAGCAATCTTTCATACAATAAAATAGAACAAAAAATCTACAGGTGTTTACATTCATCGATGATCATTTCTTTCAATTGTTAACCAAAAAAATAAATAACTGTTACAAGGATTAATGAAACAGTACAATTAAATTTTATCAACGGAAAAAATCACTGATTAAATCACTATTGACCAATCATTATCATCATCATCATCGATAGCGGATGATTGAAAGTTTTAAAGATGTGAAAATTGCTGTTTACTTTTTTAAATATATCGAATCAATGTGTGAAGAAAAAATTCACACGCAATACATAGGTAAAGAGAGAGAAAAAAAAAGTTGCCGCCAAAGTTTACAAAAGAATTTGATATAATTCGTTTCGTTCAATCATTTAGATTGAAGATAAGCGTATTGATAATCAATAATCAACATAGAGAATAAGAGAAATAAGTGAACGTTGGATCATTTTCGAATTTCGCGTCTAATAACACATTTTCTCTCTGTTTATTAAGAGTAAGCAAATGAGAGCGAAACTCTTGCCATCTTGATGTATTTTTTTTTTCTTTTCCTCTCTCTCTCTCTCTCTCTCTCTCTTTTTATCCTTATTACGACGCTCTTATAATGATGAAGATATTGGATGCTTCGCGTTCGAATCAAGAGCCATGTGAATTTTCAAAAAAAAACTATATATGTTGATGGTGATTAAAAAGCAAACAAATTTATCTGATTTTGTCCTGTTTACCATGATCATCATCATCGTCATAGAATTGCCGCCACTAATAATGATGATCGTCATCATCATCATTTTTTTGTTGTTGTTGTTGTTGTTATCATCATCATCATCATCATCGCATCATACAGCATCGATCGATTGACGACGACCGACAGTGAAGAAAAATTATTAAATCCGAATTATCACACCGACATTTACTTGTAGAAAACATACATTTCGGTTCTTGAGAACGTAGAGGATAACAAAAAAAAAGAAAAAGAAAAAATAATGCTATGATCGTTTCAAATAATTTTTTCTCTTTGTCATTTGATTATGATGAGAAGATTAGAATAATCTAGATATAATTAATAAAACGCCAAAACAAAAAAAAATGGTGGGAACCGCTGTTCATATTTTATTTGATCCGGCTAGCTTTGTCATTATTAATTTTTATGATAAAATTTATATCGGCAATTTTACCAGTTGAACGGGTCGAATTAAGATAATGCGAAGAAAGCAAGAGAGATAGAGAGAGGGGGAATTTTATTTCAACTTACCTGATCGATGGAAGATCCGGAATTATTGGTGGTCAGCAAATTGTATGAATGTGCTAGTAGCACTTGAAGAAGTTTATCCTTAAGCTCGTGTGCAGCACTCATTCGTGGCCTGTCCGATTAATGAAAAGGATACGAACGAATAAGAAAATAAAGACACAATTAATTAATATTCAGTTAATATACAATCAATCATTGTTAATTATATGATGTTTTTGAGCAATTACAAATCGATGCTTCTAGCGGACTTTATATCTTAATTGTACAATAGGTCAAATTATTATAAAGACTTCAACTATAATGATGGTATGAATTAATTGGTCTAATTATTATCAGTTAATCGTTAATTAATTTATGCACAATTAAACAAAGAAAGAATTCTATATGACATGTTATCTTATATAATAGTTTTCTATACTACTACCACTATGGTACTGGTACAATGAAAGCAAACGAGAATTCTGTTTCAGAATAGACTCTGGCAATTTTGGTGCGTGCGACCGATAATCAAATCGTTTCGCATGGATGATGAACGACAACTTCTCCTTAATTAACTCATCATCATCAAAAAAAAATTCATTTGAAGGAAAATAATGAAGCTAGAATAAAATGTACATACCTGCATAGACGAATTCGTAATGTGATGAATGAACAGATATCACCGAATAGATCGCCAATAGTGATTTCGCTGTTGGTCAAATCGCTAATTTGATCCAATGTTAATGGTTTCCAATTACGAATTTGTATGAAGGCTGAAGGATAGTGATGAATAAAGAAAGAGAGAAAGAAAAAAAGATGTGAGTAATGAATTATTCAATCGATTTAATTGTAATCATAAACCATGAAAGTGATGATTTCATTATATAATGATCATAATATAACTTAATCATCGATGCGATATTAGGATAATGGTTATTTATTTAATCGATCAATCATTAGCTGTACCTGACAAGGTTTAGATCATATTCAAAACAACAATGACATTGATGTGATGCAAATTTAGTATGATGTTTATTATCATAGAAATTTTGTTGATCAGCCTGTTAGAATGAGTAACACTTATTCAATGAATTTATTAACTAACCTGGACTAATAAATAATGATGTCCTGGCTGAAGGAAAACTTAATCAAAAATGGAATGACAAAAAACAACAAAAATGGTGAATATCAACAAAGTGACGGAATGAATGATTGACTTGGATATTTGCGCGCTTTTCACATTCAAACAGAGATTCATTGAATAGCGATTGAGAAGTTGAAAAAAATTATTTAAATCAGCATCAAAACTTTATGCTGCTAAGGCAATTTTTGTTTTGTTTTATCTGCCATCCATGTTAAATTTGAAAAAAGGCGGGCAGGTAAGGTATCAAATGATGATGATGATGAGACACAAAAGTGAGAGAAAAAGAGAGAGAAAGAGATACAGAAGTTAGCATCGTCGGTATAGCTTTTTATTCTCAATTTGCTTCGTCGCCGATAGTAAAGCCACATCAACTCAACATGAATCGATATACATTCATTCATACATGAGAAAAAACAACTTTACAACCAGCCTTCTTGTTGTTGCTGTAATATCAATGAATGAATGAGATGCTAAAGCCAAGAAAAACGAAACAGGAAACATTTTATGTTTTAGGGCAATGCAATGCAAAAATAAACTATTGGATGCTCTTTCTCTTCATTCACATCTCGATATCGATCAAACATATACATAAAGACAGACAATGAATAGAAGGCACACCTCTTCAATCCATGTCTATGCGTGTACAATGATCATCATCATTATCATCGCAGCCACAGCCTATCGTTCTCCCTCTCTCTCTCCCACTCATTTATTGATAGAGAAAAACACCAGAAATAAAATGATCGTTTTAGAAGCCGGGCGCCATGCAAAGAAACAAAATGAATGTAGGTGTCCAAGTGTGTGAGGAGCATCAAGTGCAATATCATCAACAAAACAGGATCAGGATGAAAATCCTGGCATTGCAAAAAGTTTGGTCACTATAGTTGATTTGAGGTGTGTTTGTGTTAGGTCAATTTTTTATGCTATTTTAAATCTGATACAAAAAAAGTACATCCATATTATATTTAAATCAATTTTCGAAAAGAATAGGGAGAATTTGTCGCCAAAACAAAAAGTATGATTGTGATGAACAAATAAATAGCAAAAAAAAAATGTTGGCCATTACTATTACAATTACAAGTGCCACTTTTGACACAATGTGATGAAAGTGAAAATATACGATAAAACGGATATTTTTCTGCTAATTTGGCATATTCTCGATATTCGCATTATGTCAATAATAATAATAATAATAGTAATACAGGGACAACAAATCGACAACAACAACAACAAAAAGGCCAAATGGAAACAAAAGGTGAAAAAAATATGTATAGCATCATTGAACAATCAATTAGATGAGCAATAGCATAAAAAGTCAGTCATACACACACAATTCACAAACCACATTCAGACATACACGGGTAGCATTTGTACGTCATTGACAAATCGAACAAAATATTTACGAAAAATCGAAAACAACGGACGCCATTTAATTTCATCAAATGGTTTGCATAATGAAAAACAAAACAAAAAACTGGATGAATGTTCCAACAACAAATATGTATGTTTGTGTATATTCTCTCTCTCTCTCTCTCGCTTTCCTTTTCCTATTCATTTGTTTGACAAACAAAATGGAGAACAATAACAACAAACACAAATCTTGATCAAGTTTCGGCATTTTGGTCATTGTTAAATGTTTGGTAAGTGTGTTTGCTGTATGTTTGCATGAAATAAAAACTGAAATCGTTCCACACAATATCTGTCACATAATTTCTTTTTTTACATCAATTTAGTATTGTTGTTATTATTTCAATCACTGCATTTTACATATATGGGCAATAACTCATTTATATGTGTGTAATAGCATATCGAACATCATTTGAAGATCAATATGGCTACAATGAAAAAAAAATCAAAATTCGATTCATGATCTAAATTCATTGAATGAATGAATAACTAAAAAGGTCATCCTGTTCATTAACACAATTTAATAATGATGACTATGACGATGAGGTTAGATAATAATATTATCATCACAAAATGATGAAATTCATTCATTTATTCCACAAACAATCAGACAAACAAAACAAAAAATATTGTCATATTAATTGAACGGAACCGATTTAAGTGAAAGTTTTCTGTTTTCATTCAACAACAACAAAAATTGCCCAATTTCTGCTAGTGATTCTGTATGGCTTTTTTATGATTGTTGTGGTCGGTATTGTATGTATCTATTATTTACCAGACAAATATGAAGTCATACAACTATCAATTTGTTGCTCATTTTATTGTTAGATCAAACAATGTATAACATTGTTGCCATAGGATTTGATGAAGGAGACAAAAGCAAAAAAAAATGTCATAAATAAATGATTTAGAATTGTCTATTGAATTAGAATCAAAATAAATGATACGCATCAATTGCATGCACAGACAATCGGCCATCAACAACAATAATAACAAAAACGAAATCAAACACTGAATAAAACATAAATGAATTTAGTCATTACAATTGAATGGCTGAATAATCCTATCTGTCCAATTTTTGTTCCACCAATTTCCAAAGCCATTATTAATATAGCAAAATAATAATTATTGTAAAGAGATTGATGTAGGAAATGGTAAATGAAATTTTAACATTGATTGACAATCAAAAAAAAACGACAAATTATTTCTTTTGTTATTTTCAACTGAAACATATGAATGAAACAATCAAAAGTGAGTCTGTATATACGATGTGATTGACTATTAGAATTTTTATTTTCTTTTTGATGGTCAAACATTATATTCCGGATCATTCGCCATTAATCATCATGATATTGACCTAACCAAAAAAAGTATGAAATTATAATAAAGTCGTAAAGTTTGAATTGTCTATAAGAAAAGACCAAAAAAAAACTTGTAGCTTTTTATGATGAAATAATAAGTTTCTTTATCGTTTGTACAAAAGATAGAGATCAAGTCTGTAATAAATGATTTTTATTCTGTTGTTGATTATTTGGTTATGTTTCATGGTTATAGATATCAATCACATTTAGCTCAAGAAGAGGAAAAAAACTCATTGTCAATGTCCGGCAGGATATACACGAGCCATCATATATCGCGTACATCAGTTCGGGTGACCCGAAGGGAATGACCGATTCATTTGTTCATTGAGACAAGAAAAAAATATCAATCATTATTCGATTGTGACTGAAAGAAAAAGGAAAGAAAAAAAAAGACTATTGCCAAGATGACGATTGACGACAAATCGATCGATCGATCGAATGAACAGGATTTCGAGTTAATTTAAGTTGAGATAATAGCTAGAGTAATGGTCGATGTGACCACACATCTTTTTTTCAATCATTTTTTTTCTCTCGTTACGTTTCATTTCATAAAAATATTTGTCAATCTGATCAATAATTTTTTTTCGTTGAGAAAAAAAAACACAGATTGATCATCATCATCATTATTGCAAAAACAAAAACAAAACAAAAAAAATTATTAGACGTATGCATGTTTGAATGCAAACATCATATAAAATACGATGACTTTTCCACAGCTAGGCTTCGAATATATTATTCCACTCTCATTTCCACCAACAATATTCATATAAATTGTAATTGTAATAATCATAAAAAAAATGATAGCCTATAGGCCTGCTATTGTCATTTCGATTCATTCTCTTATCGATATCATCATTTTCTTCCATTCATCCATCCATTCATTTATCGTCTCTCAATGCTATTTGGAATTTGTGTGTTGTTGTTTGGATTTTTGATCATAGCGACAAGCGAAAAGAAAAAAATCTCATCGATTACGGCAACGACCATAGTTATAGATGTAGATAAATAAATGAAGATTTTCATTTTTTTTTCTTTGTGGTCAAAAAAAAAAATCTATCGTTGCCAAATAAATTGATTACATTCTCATCACATTCATTCAATACGATTTAATTATGATCAATACAATATAATGGCTTGATCGAAATCAAAAAGAAGGGGGAAACGGTGAAATCAAAATAATTCAGCATTCATTTTATATTCATCTATCTATTTAATCTATATTCAAATGAATGAATGAATAAATAAATAAATCAGACAAGCAATCAATAAAAGAAACAAAGCGAAAAAAACTATTCAAGAATATAAAATAAAAACAACAAGCAAAAAAAGGGGATTGTTGTTTTGCCCAACAAGTCGATGTGTTTGATTGTTCTGCATAGCAAGTTTTTTGTTTTGTTTTTGATTGATAATATTATCAATCCAAATATTATTTGGTGTGACAAGATAGGAAACAAAATATCAAAAAAAAGAATAGGATGAAAAAAATATGAATAAAATAATGAGATAGATGTAAACGGACATATAGAGATATTATAAAGTCCAATCAAACGAATGACAAAACAACGACAAAAAAAAATGAAAAAACACTATAAATAGATTAGATTTGTTTTTACCAAAATGAAGACAGCAACTTGAATGATTTTTCCTTATCTCTGGCCACTGTGTACTCAATTAAAAGTGACGAAAAAAATAAATAAAGATACTTTTCATTCAAATTCAATTTTTTTTTTGTTTCTTTTCACTTCTTCATTCTTTTCTTACCTTTCAAATTCTATTGAAATATATTATTGAAAATAGTTTTTGATGATCATTATGATCATGTATCTTTTTTGGAAATAAATAAATACATGACAACATGACTGGACTTGAGAAGAGGATTTATGACAACTTTCAAATAAAATGAAAATTCCAAGAACAAAAAAAAATTATTCGTTTCACTTTCATCAACAACTAAATAATGAATAGAATATATTGAATATTTTTGTTGATTATTCGAATGACAAAAGTTTTTTTTTCTCTCGTTGTTGCTGGTTCATCATCATCATCATCATCATCACACATCATCGCAAAAGTCTTAATAATAAATTGTTTATGACTGGATTCGTTTCTTCGTTTTTTCCAATAATTCTACCTAAGCCGAAAATTCATCTTTTATTTTTCTTTTTTGTATTATTTATTTTAGTTTTGAAATTTACAGGCTAGAAAAATTTTTAAGCTATGACGAACGACTGATGATGATGATGAAAATGAACGGATTATTCATTCATTCATCACAAATTCGAATAGAATCGAATCAGAATATAAGTTGTTGTTGTTGTTGTGTATTTTTCTAAAGTTCAAACAAAAGTTTGATAATATTTTTCTTCATAATATATAACAAATACAAATACAATAAAATACGATAAGAATAAAATGGAAAATAAAACAAAAATAGAATACAAAAGTTATAATAATGCAATAATTCTAAAGTTTTAAAATTCGATGAAGCTAGAAATTGAATTTCTTTTCCCTTTTCACTTTTTCTTCTTCATTTTGTTTTATTATGTTTTTGTTTTCATCCTAAAAAAAATTCTGAAGAAAAATCAGTCACAAACAAATGAATGGAATAAAATGAATTCTGAATGGGTTAAGTTTCTGTTTAATGGTGAATAAAGGGGGGAAACCAACTATTATATATGGAATTTAGCTAAGCGATAATAAGATGAACAAAATGAATGGATTTTTTTTCATTTCACGTTGTTGTTTAATAAGAATTTACGATTCCCCTCTATAGACTGATTGACAAACAAACAAACAAACAAAATATGAGATTTGATTTTAAAAAGAAATGAATCGAATGGAAAATAAATAAATAAAAAGAATAGATAATGTGCAAATATGCAAATGATTATGATAAATCTATGAATAAATATCAAGTAATAGGAAAATGTATGTAAAATTGTTACAATAATAATAAGTAGGATAGAGATGCAAAGAAGAGAAAGAGAGACAAAGTTTATTGCGTGTATATACGATGATAAAATAAAAATTAGTAATATTGTATTAGGGAAAATATGTCTGGTAGGTAGATAGGTAGAATGGAACGACAAAAACTGGTATTCAGAATCCATAAGCAGATTTTCGGTTCATTCTAGGTATTTTTCTTTTTCTTTTTGTTATGTGCTTCGTTTTCATTTGACAACAACAACAATAATAATGACAATGAAAATGACAATCATCAACAGAGTAATAGGAATATTTGTTTGTTCAATGAATAAATGTAGTTGTTATTATTATATACACATTGATAAATTATAAGAGCATTAGCCTTACCATGTATTATTGAATATTTACAAACACACACATCGATTCGTGTTTATACATTTGTTTTTTCTATTTTATTTCGATTCGAGTAGATGGGTTATTAAGAATTATTACTACTGCATCACTACTACTGATTTTTGGATAAAATAATATCTTTTGATTACAACACTGAATCAAAAAAAAATATTTTTAAAACGAAATACCAAATATAAAATCCAAAAATATTGATTGGGAAATTTGTTTTTTAGAAAAAAAAAAAAAGAAATCCAAATGGAATCTGATTGACATGGATTCATAGTATGTGTGTGTGTATTACCATTTCGAATCGACACTTGACTTTTTAATTAGCTTTTAATCATTCTATAATGGTGGTGATGATTTAAAAGTCTTATATCATATGTTATTATGAACACATTGATCCAGTAAAAAAAAATCAGAAAAGTAAAACTTTACATCTTTTTTGGTCGAATCCAGATAATTAATTGAACGCATATAATTGCAACAAATGGGGTTCATAACATTTTCATTATAGGGGTTTCACACTAGCAGCAATGTGAATGAAATATTTCAAATGAAATATTTCACTACATTTCAGCCTTATGGACTATTTCATTCACATTGCTGCTAGTGTGAACCCCCTATTAATGTTACATATTGAAAATAATCGGAAAAAAATCATGTGCACGCTTATTTCTTTTTCTGGTAATAATGTGTTTGGTTATTTTCTGGAGTGTTAAACTAAATATATCCCTTTGAGAGTATTATATGAGATTCAAATTAGCTCATCAGAAACGAAACGCTTTTACTGATGATGATGCTTTATTCATTTTCTGTGGTCTTTTTCAAAGTTCAATAGAACAACAAACTAAAGCTTGATTCAGAAACGAATATAATTATACAAGCTCACATTGATATTGTTTGTTATTAAGCATTAATTTCAACTATTGTGTATTTAAACTGAATTTTTTTTTTGAAAAGACAATCTGACAGCATAAACTAGAAAACGGTGATTATGATCAGATCATCAAGATATACTGATGAAAGGAATCAGGACAAAAAACTAGTTAGAATGTTAGAAAATAAACAAACATAGAATTCATATTGGCAAGTTGAGAAAGAGACTGAATTCTTTTTTTTACATGATATCTTCATATTTTTTAAAAAAGGGGTTGAACAAAGAAATTGAAAATGAAAAAAAATGAAGAGATAATTCATATTCATTTAAATTCATTTTGCACACACACACACATAGTTACATATTTATTTTTCATTTCCATTGGAAATTTTTTTTCAAGTTAGATACACTGTGACTAAGGTTTTGATATGTTGAAGAAAAAAAAAGATATTTTATTTCTCTACCCCAACACATCATCATCATCATCCGTTAGAAATGCACATGAATGAGTTAATAATGAGAATCGATGTAAATATGAACAATAAGAATATATCACACTGTATATAAATACAATCAAAATGTATGAATGACTGACGTTTATTTTTATTCCCCCTTTTTTCCATTTTTTTTCTCGTCTTCACAAAAGCAAAACAACCAAACACAGCAAATGAAATTGTCAGAAATAGTGTGAAAAGAATAATATCAATTCTTTATTCATATTTAGGCTATGATAGTGATAATGATGATGACGACAATTGAAAATGAAACGAATATATTTATATCATTATACTACAGTTATTATCATTATATGATTATGATTAAATACAATTTTGATAAATTTTAAATTTGATATTTTACACTTGATAGTCGTTTTTTGATTCGTTTCAATTTTTTTTCTTTTTTTTGTTGTTACTTATTTTCTCCTCTCTACTATTCTTATTTCATCATCAAAATCGAAATTCTTCATATCTTATTCTTGATTTTCTTTTTTACTTTTACTTTTATTATGAAAATGTAGAATATAATATGCATAAATCTCATTGGGACTGGTTACTGGAATGAAATGAATACACTTCATAGACAAACATGATCAGTGTTTAAAAAACGAAAAAAAATCTCTGAATGCAAATTGTTAAAAATATATAGTAATAATCATCATAAACACACACACACTAATACATTGATTCAGTAAAGTAAAAAAATAGAGATACTTTTTTGCAAGTGAAATTAGATTTATCATTTTCATCATCATCATCATCATCATGACCAAAAAACATCGGCCCACACAATTCTCGTTTACGAATTTTTTCTTTGTTAATATTGTTGTTATAAATGAAATTTCAATTGTGAAATAATTCATAAATTCGGGTTTCAATGGATGATGAGTGACTGATGTATGTGTGTGTTTGAGTGAATTATATAATTTATACGATACAATTTAAATTCACATAGAACCCTAAAAGAAAAAAATTTTGAAAAAAAGTTTTGTTTGATTATTTGATTTTTTTTTGTGTGGAACTGAATTCAACCAATAATAAATGAAAAGGTTTATTTGATGAACGATAAACTATGAATCGAATTCGAAAGATTGGGAATGAGAGACGATTCTTGTTAATAAGATGATTAAATGATGTATAGATTCGATGAATAGATGAATTTTGAAAAAAAATAATAAGTTTACATAGTGTGGAGTGTAACACATACAAACAATGTATATTGAAACTTGAGATTCAAGTATTCACAATAAGATTGTATTTGTTTTTTGTTCACATCGATTTTAATCATTCATACTTTTTCTATTTCACTATCTTTCATATTATCTTAATGACATTTACAGATCGAATGATTTAGGTGATTAATTGCACATCAAAACTGGCTGATATCATTTCGCATAAATTATGACAATAATAAATTTATATCAATGGTCTTTTTTTCGTTTAAAAAAATCAATATCCGGTCTGAAATTGTTTTGAAAGAAAACTTAAAATTAAAAAAAATGTGATTGTCCATTTCTAACTATTATGATCAGGATCTAATTAACGATTTGTAATGATAACAAAATGAAAAAATTTCTAAATATAAAACCATTCTATGTTTGTCTATTTGATAACAATGATGATGATGAGGATAAACACAAAAAAACAAGATTTTTTCCAATATGAGAAAGAGAGAAAAAAAATTATATGATCAATTCGAGTCAAGGCGAATTGTACGAATCGAATCAAATGGAAAAGCTAATAGTTCGCATTCTACATTCACATTCGAATGATTGTGACATATGGCAAAGAATCACACGTTATCGACAAACCTGACTAACTAATGATGATAATGATGAAGTCAAGTTGAATATTTGACTCAAGAATCGATCGATACTAATCAGCTATAGCGACCGTCATTATGAAATAAATGTTTTTTTTCATGGACAACATATCAAGACTTAACTTTGTTGGAATTGAGGGTAGGGAAAATGAACAAAAGTTGATTGCACGGCAAACATTAACAATCGCTTTTTAGATCTACTGATGAATGAAGAAATGAATAAATGAACTGACTGAAACCGATGACAATCAAAATCTAATGCAATTCAAAGGGATTCAAAAATCTAGATCTATCATTTTTTTCTTGCTGTTGTCGGCGATGAAATGTTGAAAAAAAACTTTTTTTTTGCATTGACAATTCGAACCCGTAGGAATCAAAGACTACCAAATGGATCGAAAATCTTCCGAAAAACAACCAGTAAAAAACGTTTTAGAGGGAAGGGAAAATAAAAGGGAAATGAAAATTCATAATAATAAGAAAATGGATGAAAAATTTCCCCGTGGTAACCCAGAAACGATTTACCAATTTGGATTTTGAATATGAAATAAATGAATAAATGTCATCCAAATGACGTTTGAATTTTATTTTTGAAGTAGTCCAAAATGAATAGAAATCATTAGAATTGACTTGTCATTATCGTGTGTATGGATACGAATACTTATGGAACTTATCGGGGAGGGTGAGAAAGAGAGAAAAGAGAAATCGAAAAAGGAAATTTGTTTCGCATTTCAAAAAAAAAGATAAGATTCTAATAAACGTAAGTTAATTACGCTTGGGTAATGGAAATTTTTGTTATATAAAGATATTGGTTTTTAATTCAAATATTATCCAAAGCTAAATATAAAAAAAACAATGGATATATGAAAAACAAACAGTACAGTTGATGATGATGATGATGATTATTGAATCCATCATTAAGATCATTTTTTACCAAACACATACATATATCGATAAAGAAATGTTAATACCATTAATTCATCAATATCAGAATCATACAATTTTGAAATGAGAAATATTTATTCGTAAATATTTACTATTTACGGTCGTCGTTGTCATTGGACACGATAGAATATATTTTTCATTATTTTCTGTACGAAAAAAAAAGAAAAATGAAACAATAATAATATATCGGTTTTGGTTCGTTGATCGTTACCATCGGAATAGAATCGATATTTGAAACAAATGAAAAGAATTCTTTTCCATTGGCTTATGCAAAAGATCAAAAGCTATTAAGCGTGATTAATATTAATTGATAATAAGCATAAATATATAAGCTATTATTGATCTTGATCTGCAGTGCATAGAATAAGATCATCATAGATCGTTTTTCGTTTTTGAAGTGAAACAAAAATATTTTTCAAATATTAATATTTTAAAAAATCGATTCAATTTTTCATCATTATTGTGTAATCAAAATCATCCAAAATAAATGATATGAGTCATCATTGTCAATAAGTCTGAATGAAATTTAGAGGAAAAAAATGTCAAAAAATAACAAAAACGACAACATGAACACTCCAAAAAAACACTTGATGCTGAGTGCTGCTCGACACCGAAATCAAAAAAAAACAAACGAATCAAATCACATTGTACAAACAATTTACCGAATATTGATGAAGAAAAATAATAATTCTACAAGATTCAATAATAGACAAGAATAAGAACCAGAAAATTTGTCCAAGAATTGAAAATGCTAATCCCAAATGATGATTCATTGCTGATGACGATGATGATGATGATAATGATGAGAAAAGGTAAAATTAATTTCCCAACAAAAAAAATCGAATTCAAAAGTCATCATTTGGGTGTCGTGTCAACCAAAAAAGTGAAAGAAAAAACAATCGTAATCGTTTTTTCTTTCAAATTATAGAATGATTCATACATAACAATGATTTTTTTTTGTTTCTGGTTTTATTATTGGTGTTATACATACCCAAGCAGAAATTTTTAAAATTGCGTGCTATTTTCTGCTTAAGCAAGAAAAAAGCACGCAATAAGAAAAAAATAGGCACAAAATGGTCAAAATGGCTTTTGCGGTTGAAAAATTGCTAAATATTTTCTAAAAATTGCTATTTTCAATCGTCAAGTTAAAATTTTTCTGAGTCATAATTTGTCATCGTTTATATTTGTTCGATTTTCGAAAAAACTTAAAGTTTTTGCTTAACATATATTGAAACTCATTCATTTGTTATGGGCTCAGTTCCACGTGTTGTTCTTTGTTCAACATTATTAAAATTCAACATTATTACAATGTCCAATTTATATCAGGACATGGGGATTTTGCCAAATATCCTAATCGTATTGGAATCAAGATTTCACCGAACAGTGAATGTGGAGACAAACAAACATCCACCCATTCGAATTTCCGTATTGTTCAATGTGTAAATTTATATTATAAAAATACAATTTTTAATTATTTAACTTTATTCATTCCAGTTTCATTGAAAGATAACGCTCATTGCTAAATAATAATAAAAATTTTTTGTAGCTCCCAAGTTTTTGCAAGAAACATCATCAAACAATAGATTTCGATGAGTTTTGAAAATCCCAAAGATATTATTGAAGAACTCGAAATGCCTAGGTTAAGATTCCAATCTGCTTGAGAGTTGCTGAAAGATTTGGAGACAATCAAATTTAAAGGTTCAATCCCTGGTTTGTTTTCTCGCCTTTATCAATTATATGCTGAGTTTACTTCCCGAAAATATCAAAAAAAAGATGAAAACTTGTGGATTCAGCCAGAACTGAAGAAGATGCAGTCCCTTCTCAAGAAAAAGATATATTGGCAAAGAACACAGTATGCTGGGTAACCAATAATTATAATCATTCTTTTTTGGTAAAACTGTGCTGTTTACAATCAATTAATATTTGTTTAACATTTGCTCCCGGCAATCGGGAAAGCAACAAAAATCAATCATTCATGAATTAATTTTTTAAATAAAAATCTCAAATCTTTATGTATCTAAGAATTATATATGATTCCAATGTAATATGGATTTACGGAAGATAAAAATGTTTTCGGAAATTCTTTTCATTTCTATGGAAAAGTTTCCTGGCAAAAGTGCGGCGCGAATATACGGAATATGAGAATATTTTGGGGAATTTATTGGGAAAGTTCCCTGACAAAAGTTCCGATTTTACATGCTAAAAACGCACTATTTTTTTGCCTTTGGTGACTAAAAACTGTCTATTTTACTGCTAAAATATATCGATTTTAGCACATTTTGAGCTTGCAAAAAGTTAGTGTTTTAGCACGAAAATAGGCAGTATTTAGCATGAAAATTTCTGCTTGGGTAGGCAGAAAACAAAATTTAAATTTATAATAATAATCATCATAAAAATGGGTTCTTCAAGTTTTCGATTAATATTCTTAGCACACACACACATATTTTTACACGAACATATTTGGTAAAAATTATCAACATTCAGATTGATTGTCATTGTAGAAAATATACAACAACAATATTTTATGAAAATGATAATCAAAAATGAAAATACAGTGGTACCTCGGTTAACGAACACCTCGGTTAACGAAATTTTCGGTTAACGATTTCGGTCAGGAGACCGTTAACGACGATTTTTTCGGTTAACGATGATTAAAAAACAAGTATTGCATTGTATTTCGGTTAACGAACATTTCGGTTAACGACGGTTTTTCAGGAACCGATCATCGTCGTTAACCGAGGTACCACTGTATTAATATTTTTAAAAAGATTCATTAAATTGTTCAATTGTCTAGGATTATTTTAATGAATAATAATAATACTATAGTTTTACAATGAAAATAAAAACATTCATTTTATTCATTTTCAAATCTGAGAAGAAACAAAATATTTTGTTAATGATAAAAATATCAGAGAAGAAAAAAACAAAATCGGAAACTGATAGCCGTGATTCTGCATACAATATCATTCAGGTGGTTGCCGTTGGTGTGTTGATGAGATCAATGTGACTATCATTGATTTTATTATCGTCACGTTATTGTTGAGGCATTCGATGTTTGAAAAATGATAACTGGTCGATCAGATTTTTGTCTTGTTTCCAATTTTTTTTTCTAAATTTCATCACCTTTTCAATGATTTTTAGAAATAAAAAAATCTATGCCTGATGAATGATTTGACAATTTTCATCCATAAACAAACATTAACTGATCGATAAATGTATACACAATTTGATTTTGAAATGATTTGATAGTCTAAACATGCAGACATACAAACAAAACAATGACATTTGATTTAATAATTCGGTGCAGATTTGTTATCTTTTAAATATCAACCAAATATCGTGCAAGTATTAGACAATTTATATATTGATGGCCAAGTCGAAAATTTCCAGGATCAATATATTTGTAAATGGAACATTAGGAAAAAATGGGTGGATATAAATGATTAAATGGAAAACCAAATAACATTATCTGTTTGTATAGGTTTATTTTGAACATCAGCATATATAAAACCGTAATGTAGTTTTTTTTCACTTTTAGTTAAAATGTAGATTTATCCACACGCAATCATTATCGCATCGTCATCAATGAGGGGAAAAGAAATGACAATATAAACATATAAATTCAACAGAAAAAAATCGATTAAGAGATAGGGTTGTTCGAAGTAATGAATGAATGAATGGATGAATGATGTTGATGTTGTAAAAGAGAAAAAAAAATCATAAATAAAGGTATATTTCATTTACAGTAGAAAATAAACACCAATATGGATTCCATATTATTACCGAATGAAATAGAATAAAGAATAAAAAATTAACAAGCTGTAAATGGAATGTGTTTGTGTGGAATTTTTTTCTCTAATATAAAAATGAAAAAAAAATAAAACATTGTATTTTGGGGACAAAAACGTTACAATACAATATTCTAGTTGTTTAGGTTGCAATCATAAGTTTGCATTTCAAACGTAAAGGGGTGTGCAGAAAAAATTTCGCCTTAAGGCAGAATAGAAAAAAAACTGAAGCTTTTCATTAATATTTCACAATAAATGGATGGATGAATACATCAACCGTCGATCCTATCTAATATGCCATATGTTATATTCAGGATGTCATTCGATTGTTGCTTATGAGATTTTTTTTCATCAAAATAAAAACGAGGTAAAAACTCCTAATCATTACGCATTTTGATAATAATGACAACATAAGAATCATAGAATAAGAGGGAGAGAAAAAGAGAATGAAAAAAAAATTGGAAATAATCAACAAAAACAGCCAAATGTAATGACAAAAAAAGAATTTTGATGCAAGGATCACATCTATTCATGTTTTTCACAAAGCCATTAAAGATAACGAGCATCTCGAACCTTTGAAGAATGAAAAAAAAGATTTAGAGATATGCATAGGATAACTATGTTATGATGATGTGACAATTATTTAGAAAATGTCATATTTCTTTCTTTAGTTTTTACAGAAAAAATAGGAATTGTTTTCAGTTGGGTTATGAATAGAGAAAAAAGAATAGAAATAAAAATCTTGTCGAATTGTGAAGGACCGATTTTGATTTGCATAAATTGATTCGCTGATTCATTGCATTGAAAATTGAAGAAAAAAAATCACCAACCAAGATAAAACTGGCGATGAAGAAACAAAACAAAAGCGATTCATACAACAAAACAAGAATAAAGTGAACAGGAGAAAAAAGATAAGGCAATGTGGTGTTTAGGATTCTTATGTCTTTTGTGTATGTGTATGTGTAATATATTAGATTCTCCATAGTGTCAGCCATTTTTTCCTTTCCATTTTTTTAGAATCGTCGTTGTCGTATCAATTATGGTATTGTCAAATTGAGAGGTTGCAAACACATACAGCAAAAAAAATCATATCCAAATCTGATGTGCATCTGTCGGTTGGCTGGTTACCACAGTTTGAAAAATTGACACAAATGGACATTAAACTTGCCCCCTTATTTTTTTTACTTTCACCATCCACTGTCCACCATTACCGACATTGCGTTTTTTGGTAGTTTGGAACAAGTTGAAAATAAAACATGAATATTATTTGGCAATCTATTCCTGATATACAAATGTTTGCAATGAATTTCATTTCATCTTTTTTTTCGATATATGTAGAATTTCTTTTCTTTTATTGTTTGTCACAAAATTGTTTTGCGCCAAAAGATGAGCTAACCAGAAATGTATTTCAAAATCAAATTCATCATTGTTTTTATCAAACCGGTAGACTACAAGCCTATGTAGAAGATTTAGAAGAAAAAAGACTTTACGCTTACTAATGCCTACTAACTGAACTACAACTATGACGACAAGAGAAAAAAAAGATGATGGACAAGCAAAACTAAAATAATCAATTCTTGTTGTTTTGTAGATGCTGGACTTTTATGCAAACCTATTATAGACTATTATTCACAAGGGAATTAATAGAAAATCTTGATAACCATAAAAGAGTGCCACTTTTCACGAATGTACATTTGAAAATCTTATTTTTCAAAAATGAAGAGTACGAGAATATTTTTACATGTTGTTTTTGGTAAATTTTGACAAATATTCAAATCGATCCAAAGAAAAAAGAATAAGAATCGCCAAGTAGAAAAAAAATATGATTGAGATTCCTATTCATTGAATGAACTAGAAAAAATTTAATCCAGAAAAAAAGTGAATGAAATGACAAAAAACAAATAATGCAATAGTAAAAAACAAAACATTAATTTGGCAATGGATAAAAAATAGAAAACATTGAACCAAAAGAGAACAAAAATCATTTCCAAACTGATAGTAATTGTTATTAATTAGAAATAGTTCAAATCAGTTCAAGTTTCGATTTGTTACGAAAAGGAAAAAATTTATCAAAAGTGAATGAGGTCATCATTTGTTAATAAATGATGTTAAACAAAAATTTACAAGATAAATAAATAGAAGGAAAAAAGATCAGTAAAGAAAAGAAAGAAATCATTATCTTGAAATAGGGTTGCCAGATACGGGGAGGACGGGAGGACATGTCCTCCTTTCAGAAATTTTGTCCTCCTGTCCTCCTTGAGCATGAAAATGTCCTCCTTTCATATAATTTTTAAAAAAATTTTGAAAATTATTCAATTATAATAGACCTTCATGTAATAACTTTTTTAAAACTGCCGTGTATAAAATTGGTAAATGCTTTCGCATAACTATTGGTGTAAACAAGCTGAATAATGAGTATATCTTTTTCATACACTGAAACATGAAGAAAATCCTCAATTAACAAATCCAACCTAAGGCCGCGGTCACATTAGAACAGAATAACAGACAGACAAAACAAAAAATGCACTGTGGAAGTTAACATGAAAATATCTTCACGAAACAAATCCAAATTTCCTATTTAACATTTCAACATTCAAATTAATAATAAATCAAAAATTTTTGTTTTCATTTCCATTCGATATTTTGTAATTAATGATTGTCATTTTTGTCAATTGTGAATCTTTTGAAAATCACGTGTTATATGATCGGTTCAAATTGGCGCCAAAATAACCATTGGAAATTCTAACGTGTTGAACAAAAATTTATTTTAAGCCAAAATTTATTTTGTGTCATGATTTGATTGAAAATACGAATGATTAGATTGATTTTCATTTTACTTTTTATCGAACCTTACTTGTGACAAAATGATTGAAGTTGTTTTTGTTCATTGGATCATAAGCCGAATTGTTTACCCAAGAATTTTGTTTTTAATTAATTGGAATGTTGAATTTCGAATTTGCGAATCGAACTAAAAACAGATTAAAATTGTAACTGGAAAATCTTAAAAGAAAATGCCAAAGATTTCAAGGTATGAGTGTTTTTTCTTTAATTTCAATAATTGCTATCCAATTTAGAGAATGAATGAAATTCCGTCACTTTCATTGCCTTTGTGAAAACGTGGTTTTTCTCGAAATGATGTATAAGTCGTGATATCTCATAATATCGAACTTCAGCAATCGAAATTATGTAATTTACTATTGCTATTCACAATTCCAATCAACTATTGGAAAAGAAGAAGATTCTCAGCTATCATCAAAATTTTTCTTTGTTCTTTCCGTTTTTGCTCAATCAATCAGCTGAACGAGATGAACAATTATATTCTTCTTAATAATATAGTCGAAGATGAGACAAAACAAGCCAAAGTATTGGAAATTTTTGAGAGATATGCTGTATGGAACAAATTTTTTCTCGGCAAGGAATTTATAAGGATCAAATTCAATACCAAAACAATAAAGCAATGGTGACTAAAATTTACAAAACGAAGGAATTGGATTTTAAAGACGCAGATCAAATTGATTTCCTTCTGTGGCTTGATTATGTTCAAAACGAGAACCTTAATAACGACAACTTTTCAGATTACCAATTTGGATTTGTTACATAAAGATATTCTTCATGTTAGATTGGAAATTTTGGTTTGCTGAAGAATGATATTCTTCATGTTAGATTACTAATTTGGATTTGTTACATGAAGAATTACCAATTTGTATTTGTTGAATGAAGATATTCTTCATGATAGATTACCAATTTGTATTTGTTATGAAAAGATATTCTTCACCTTAGATTGGAAATTTGTATTTGTTGAATGAAGATATTCTTCATGTTAGATTGGAAATTTGGGTTTGCTGAAGAATGATATTCTTCATGTTAGATCAACAATTTGGATTTGCTGAAGAAGGATATTCTTCATTTTAGATTTGGAATTTGTATTTGTTATGAAAAGATATTCTTCACCTTAGATTGGAAATTTGTATTTGTTGAATGAAGATATTCTTCATGTTAGATTGGAAATTCGGGTTTGCTGAAGAAGGATATTCTTCATTTTAGATTTGGAATTTGTATTTGTTATGAAAAGATATTCTTCACCTTAGATTGGAAATTTGTATTTGTTGAATGAAGATATTCTTCATGTTAGATTGGAAATTCGGGTTTGCTGAAGAAGGATATTCTTCATTTTAGATTGGAAATTTGTATTTGTTATGAAAAGATATTCTTCACCTTAGATTGGAAATTTGTATTTGTTATGAAAAGATATTCTTCACCTTAGATTGGAAATTTGTATTTGTTGAATGAAGATATTCTTCATGATAGATTGGAAATTTGGGTTTGCTGAAGAATGATATTCTTCATGTTAGATCAACAATTTGGATTTGTTACATGAAGATATTCTTCATGTTAGATTACCAATTTGAATTTGTTAAATGAAGATATTCTTCATGTTAGATTACCAATTTATATTTGTTATGAAAAGATTGGAAATTTGGATCAAATGAACCATTTTGAATTAAAAATTTTCATTTTTTGTTTGAGCTGCAACGCTAATGGGACAGTTGAAAATATGAAAGTGAAATTGAAACTTTTCCAAAACATCGAAAACTGTTTAAACTACTAATACATGGAGTTTGGGCCGCATAATTTCTCTGGTTTGTGCACAAGAGCGATTTAATTGAGCCTGGGATACATTTGTAAAAAAAAAATGTCCTCCTCTGGCCCTCCGCCAATCTGGCAACCCTACTTGAAAGAATATGAACTCATATATATGACCAATCACACTACAAATACAAAGTTGTCATCAAGATATTTTTTCAATCCAAATCGACAAAATAAAAAAAAATCTAAATTCATTTGAAACATAATCAAAATGGACAAAATAAAACAAGTAAATGATAAGGTAAATAATAATCAATATTGATTCATTTGGGTTTCGTTTTTTTTGTTTTGTTCTTGTTGTCTCCTTTTGTAAAGTTTTTACATTTGTATAAAATTATTTACTTGTCTAACAAAAGTAAAGTGATCATCATCATCATCTATTCCAAATAGCAATAGCGTGCATCAACACATTGAAAATAAATAATACAAACGGCGATTGTACTCAACATCATTGATGTTGTTATTATCCCATTACCGCGAACCAAACTAACAACAGAAACACAGGAAGGAGAAAAAGGAAAAATCAACAATGAATCCAAATTAAACATACACGCACACCATTTACACAAATGTAGTTGTTGGTTGTTGTTGTTATTCGGCTGGTAAATGAGAATTGATGAAAATAAATTAAAAGTTTCCAAATTTTTGTGTTTTTGTGTATGTTTTGTTGTTTCTTTCAATTCGAGTTAGTTATATTTAACTAATCGAATATAACAAATATAACGATGAACAGAAAAAACCTGGCTGGACATTTTAGTTGATATTAGTTTGATTATCTCTCGTGAGATAAAGTAATTAAGAGTCAAGTTTGATAATGATCTCAATCATTGAGAATTAGTTATCCGATTGATTGTAATACAAATTTTGTTAATAAGAAAAAAAAAGAAAAAAGAAAATCCATCTAAAAAAATCAATAACAAATATTTGCAGATTGTATTCGTAGCATATAACAATTTTTTTCTATTATTAAAATCAAATTCTATTATGATACGACAATAATTGATAAAAATCAATGAAAGATTCGATTAAATCATTCAAATCATTTAGAAAACTGATATAGCCATCATCATTGGCATCATTAATACCGTTATTATAAATGTGCACGGATTTCAACAACAAAAAAAACCAGCCAAAGATGGAATAATGATGGAATTTGAAATGAATGAACAATACACGAATTATGGAATCCAACTAACAATCAAAAAAACGAAGATGCGTCTATATTAATGACACTGGAATACAACATAGAATATAATGTTATTAATAAACTACAAAACGGTCATTATCATCATCATGACGACATTGAGAAAAAAAAATAATAGATCTTGTTTTAAGATTTGGCAAACGACACACACACAAGCAATGGAACAGAGCGATTAGCATCATCAAAATGAGATGAGATATTCGTTTTTATTTTTCATAAGAAAAAAAAAGCTGTAGCTCATCATTATTAGTATCATTTCTTTCAGTATCATCATGTATTAGTGTATCGTACTAAATGGTCTTTAGTTGCATTGATCCAACATGCCCGATAATGGTATGTTTGCTGTTGACGACAAAGACGATGATGAGATGAATATAGTTTCAGTGAAACCAAAAGTGGATCAAATGAAAAAGAAAAAGAGAGAGCGAGAGAGGGAAAAAACAAGACCAGAGATTCTTAAAGATTAAACTACATGTACACGAAGCATGTTTTTTCCCCACACTGATTGTAATAACATTAATCTTAATGTGTTTCCAACATTGAACTAATCCACATTAATTCATTAAATTAAATACAAATAATAATAATAATAATGCACAAATGTAACGAAGAGATGAGATGAGAAAAAAAGATGGCAAATGTACTCCAATCAACCATCCGATCGTCCAACAACAAGAGATTAGCAGCAGCTTAACATGCATCATGATGAATATAGCGAAAGAAAATTGAGTTGGAATTCGATTCGAAAAAACAAACAACAATTCCATATTGAATGAATCGATATTTATATATAGAATCCTTCTATTGATTTGTTTATTGCTAATCATCTAAATTGAATATCTCAATTTGACCATTATAATAATGATTATATCGATATATAATTCGAATTTCTGCATTAAAATGATATGAAGAAAAAAATTGGCAATGATTGCTCGAATGTGAGGCAAAATTATATTATAATTTATGTACTAATTAACAATCGATAAAAAGGATTCCGATGAAATGAATACCGATTAATGAAGAGAAAATAATTTTTTTAAAGTAAAACTTTAGAAATAAACAAGTCATAAACAAAGAACGAGACAATTTAGTATTGATTTGTTCATTTTGTTGTATTCTCTGTATGAAAAATATATGAGAAAAAGTTTATCATAAAGATGATGATGATGATGATGATGATGAACCCAAGCATTTCGAATAAAAAGAGAAATGAATTCTAAACACGAAATTGTAGGATTCGAATTTATCGATTGATTTCAACCACAATGCTAAAAACAGAAGAAAAATAAAAATTCAAACACAAAAACAAAAACAAAAAACATCGATTGATTGTTCCATCATCTATAGGGGTAATAATTATGAGATTTCTAAGCAAAAATGATAAATAATAATGAAGAAAATAAAATTCATTGAGTAGAGATTTATAATAGAACTACAATCCGATTGCAATAATCAGTCAGCAACAAATAAGATCAAAACTAATTAATGAATCGATCAAGAATTGTACCGGAACTGGACTAGATTTTTATTTTGGTTTCTATCTAATTTCGTTGCTATTCAGTTTTAATTTGAATTGGAAATTGCAAATCGATTTGTTTCAGTCGCTTATTATTATGACACAATTTGTGAATAGCAAAAGATAAGCCAACGGGGAGAAATGTCTCTACTTATGCTTTATTGAATGAATCGTATCAATTTAAATTTACTTAAATCACAAATTCGATCAATAGTCAATTTGATTGGTTGAATGAAAGATTGAGAAAGCTCCGATTGACAGAATATCGATGTTTCGGGTTTTTTTTTGCAAATAGCTACCCGAAATGCATTTGATTTATTGAACTGAAACAAACAAGATGTGAAACAATAAAAATAACAGAACACAACAACAAGACATACTAATCAAATGAAGAAATAGAAAGAATTAGTTTTTTTAGCTTGAAAACAAAACAAAACAAAAAATATAATCGAATGTTTTTTTCTGAAAATAAATTAACATTTGAAGACAAATTGATCACTTTGAAAATCAAAAGGATGAATGTGAAAATAAAAAATCAAAACAAATTGAGTGTTAATCAAAATCATGTTTTATCATCATCATCACCATTGTAGATAATTTATCTTCAAACCTGAAATGGACCCGAATGAATGTCAAGAAAAATTGAAATTTGAGAATCGAATTCTTCATTTTAAAAAAATTGAACATGGATGCCAATTTATTTCGATTTAAATGCAAAAAAAAATCTCAAATCAATGTTTGAAAAAGAATCTAGCCAATTTATAGTATTCACTAAATGATAACATCATTGATATATTTTGAATCGAATAAATTCAGAATTTTAAAAGAACAAAATCCTGAAGTGAAAATATTTTTTTCTGATTTCGATTTTTTTTCGGAGAAAAGTCGGATTAAGCCCAATTTTCACGTAATAGATCAAATTTTTTTCGCTATTCTGTATTGACTTAAAAATTCTAACATTCATTCTAACGACAACAAAAAATGGATCCAAAAAAGAATGGCGAAGAATATCATCAAGAGCATCAAGATCATCAATCGAAAAAAAGGAACCTCCATTAATTCAAGTAGAAAAGTAAAGAAAAAAATTTAATAAATCCGAAAGTGGACACCACTGCCACTCACCAATTTTATATAAGCCATAATAGATATACGAGAAAAGTGAACATTTTGTCCAAGTGTTAACAAAACAACAGCTATACAGTTATACTCGGGTTGATCTTGATCAAGAATTGGTGAAAATAAAAAAAAGTTGTTTCAACGAAACACTTTAATGAATAGAAATATATTTTTTCATTATTAATTTTAGAATCAAGATGAAAAAAACGAATCGAAATGAAAGTTGATAAAAAAATCAATAAAATAAGGATTGTAAATACAAATATGATGACAACGATCATCATCATGATCATTTATGGATGATTTATGAAGTTATCGATATTGTCTATAATATCCTTGTTATTATTTTGGATGAGATTCATTGGAATGAAATCAAACTATGTATTTGTTTCATTTGAGATTGAAAAAAAGTTAATATTGAAAAATATATAAAAATCAAAATTGATCAGCAAGAAAAATCTATCAAATTTCAATGGCACTAACAAACAAACAAATATAGAAATGGACGACGACAAAAGTGAAGAGTCACTTAACTGTTTTTTTCTTTTTTTGATACCTGTCATCATTTATGCATTGGTTTTATCTTTTATTTTATCATTACTCATATAATTTGGCCATCCTTAAATTTTGAGTGGAGACCAACAAAAAAAAATTCCTGATTGGCCAAATTCCAAATTTATATACACGAATTATTCGAATAATGAAAATGATTTCGATTTAGTTTCGATTTTTCTTTTTTTCAAAGACAAACAACAACAAATCAAGCAGATCATGTTTGTATGCAACTCAAATAGTTTTGACAAAAAAAAGTCAAGTAAATAGATACGATTAATTTGTCTAAAAAGTAATCAATCTAAATGTCGTTTAGATAGTGTTCAAAGTTATAATTATTAAAAGATCAAGCAAGAAGAAAAAATATCCAGATTCAAAGAAAAAAGAAAAGAGAAGAAATTAGCATAAATCCAGCTCAACTTTTCAAATCATCAGATTTGTGTTCACAAAATCGAATCGAATTGTCAAATGAAATGGCAATTAAGCTTAATGGTTGATGAATTGGGTAAATTTCTTTTTTGTTAAATTTTTTTTTGAAAAAAAACTCAAAAAAATCGATTAGATTTGCCAATGTTTCAAAGTGATCAGGTAAAATTAATTTTCATACATTTGTGATGACGATGATAATGATTACAAGTTACTACTTGGCTTTTATATCGATTTAAAGAAACATAAAAAGATTGAGATTGATCATCATAATCATCGCGCTCGAATGATTATAATGAGTGTGTGTCTAAGATACATATAGCAGTCCGAAAAAACATGGATTATCAACTTGATGATGATTGCTTTTTTCGGGCATCTCAAATCATTATTATTATTATTCAAACTCAATCAGCCGATACTAGAACAACAACAAAAAATCAAAATAAATGAAATGAATCCACAAGTTATTGAAAAAAAACAATCAATCGAATTGTTTATGAAATAATTTTTTACCAAACAACAATGTCATAACATTGATTAAATCAGATTTAATTATAATGAAAATAAGTTGAAGAATCTTTTTTCCACAACAAAAACATGACATAAAATGTCTAGACAATACAATAATATTTGTTCGAATGTTTTGAATGCCTGTGTACTTCGAGGTACGAAGATATGTTCAATCATTAAAAAAAATTGAAAAATATTCCAAAAATCCATTCCTAAGATTATTTATTTATTCAGGGCATTTTAGTTTAAAAACTCTCTTTCTCTCTATTTTTCATATTTTACCAAAAAAAAAAAACAAAGAAAAGCATTTCGAAATATATTTTTGTACTGTTTGTTGTTTCAATATTATTAAACAAGACAACAAAGTGAATGAAATTCTCTTTTTAAAGTTGAATTTTATTTTCCTTTTTTTCTTTCATATTAGCTAATATCCTTTTTCTACTAAAAAGAAGAAGAAGAAAGAAAGAAGCAAAATACATTTTTAATAACTGTCAAATACCTATTTAGTCATCTCATTTCTTGTTTTTCTCTCCGTTTTCCGCCTTCATATCACCATCTTTTCTATTCATAAAAAAAGTTAAAATTTTAATGAAGAATGAAATAAACAATTTTTTTTTCTTTTTTTTTTGATAATAGAAAAGACTCTAATGCAAAATTCATCGACAATGGCAGCTCTCCAGTAACTGAATTCACTATAGAAGCTAAAATCATAGGAAATGTGAAAAAAAATAAAACGAAAGGAATAAATCTTTTTTTTCTTCTCCCATTGCTGAAAGTTATCAATGATGAATGAAATAATTAAGAACTTTGACAGGCAATATGCGACATATTTTTTTTTGTTGAAATGAAAATCACTCTGGGCATCAGTTGTGACAAGTATTAAAATATAAAGAATAATTTGGATATGTGAATGCAAGATGTGAATATAAAGAATATATTAATGAAACATATTTATAAGCGGAAAACTTTTAACATCTTGAATGAATGACACTGACCACATGAGTTTCATATTTTAAAATGAAATTTCATTTCGAAACAAATTCTTCAAAAAAAAAAAATCTTACCGGCTAATAAATAATAATGATGATGGTGATAATCTGAATGGTACTTGAAATTATGTATTTAAAAAAAATTTAATAACCCGAACAATTCTATCAAGGATTCATCAACTTTATCTGTTCATAATCATATTAGATTCTAGGAACGGAATATTAAACCATAATGTCAGCAAATGGCCATGATGATAATGATTTTCATCATTATTATTATTATGAAAAATATCATCTCACATTACAAAATGATTTTTTAAGGTTGTTCATATTTCTTTTATTTCTTAATCATAATAATAAAAAAACAAATTATTTATCAAATGTATAAATCTGGTCATCAAAATTTTGGATTGCAATATTGTGATTATGTCAAAATTACAGTTAGCCAAACATGAAAAAAGGCTTTAAATATGAATGAATAAAGAATTCATCATCTAATTGTCTTTGATAATTTGATTCTATTCAATGATGATGATGGTTATGTTGATGAGAATTAGTATTGCTATCCGATTTCATTTCTTAGTCCAATAAATTCATTCATGGTTACAGAAAAAAGTCGTAATCATAACCCCTGTGAATACAGAATATTTCGTGTGTTTGTACAAGGCAGTTAACATGAAGGCAAAGAGAATTCTTATTGAATATAATTCGTTTTTTTCATTCATGTCTTACAAGAGAAAAAAGAGACAAAGAAAAAGAAAATTGTCCCCAGTGAGATAAATTCAAAGATGAAATGTTACAAAAAAAAAGTAAATTTTGATTTCACTTTTACGTTTCTTTTCGTTCGTTTTTTGTTTTCGTTTTGTTCATTCGGTTTATTCAATTCGAATCAACTGTATGAATCGAATCGAATCAAATGAATAGATAGATAGATGGATGGATGGATGTATGGATGAGAAAACATGGCAAATCAAGAATAAAGAATAAAATAACTATATTTTTTGGGGGGTAAAGAAGGAACTAAAAAGAGGATATTATCCAGATAGATAGGCTGAACCAAAATAAAAAAAAATTGAAAGCAAATGTCGTGTTCATCAGGCAAACATGCATAGTATTTGTATGTATTGAAGAATTTTTCGAAATAAGAAAAATCTTTGTGGTGTGTGCAAACTAAAAACACAAGCGGACAATACATATACAAAAAGTATACATTAATAACAATGTTTCAGAAGACCGACCGATAGACCGAGGGAATAAAGAATAAAATAATAATAATGAAAAAATGTATAAAAACAAGTAAGCAAACGAAATTAGTTTAAATTCTAGTTTTCAAGCACTTTTGCTTTGATTTTTTTTCACCCACTTTTTATTTCACCCTGTTTCTATATTTTTTTTTTTTTTTTTGTTATTTCTCGATATCTCATTGTTTCAAATTTGCTTGGTTTGTCTTTTTCTTTCTTTTATATTCATTCTTTTCATTTTTACATCTCAATTTTTCGTTTCATTTGGTTTTCTGTCTTCGGCATTCGTTTTTTACTTCTTCGATTCTTGTGTATCTCTTTTTTTTTGATTCTGAATTCAATAGAATCATTGATGAAAGAATAAAGAAAAGAAAAAAAACGAAGAATGAAAAAAATCCAAGTCTCATTAGAAAAAAAATAAAGTCAGACTATTTTAGTATATAATAATTGTAATATCATGACCGTCGTTGTCATCATCATCATGATCATCATAGGCATCTAATAATAATAATAGTCATTCTCAAAGACAGAATATTCTCTCTTGTTTAAAAAAGAAAACAACGAAATTCACCTCCATCTGTGATTTGGTCTATTTGTTCTATTTTGTCTTTTGTCTTTCATTTTCTACATTTATATTTGCTGTTTGTTGATATGATTCTTTATTATTCTCCTGTTTTTTTTACTTTTTTTTCTTCAGTACATTCGATTCTTTTCTTTAATTTACACATGTTTTTTTTTCTCTTGGTTTATTTAATTCAATTCATTTTTGATGAATTTCAACATACACAAAAATACACATTACTCATAGATCAATGGTGTATTTTTCTTGAAGAACCAAATGAATTTATTCTTTTTCCTTATGGTGTATGGCAACAAACATTGATCGAATCATCTAAAGCAATAGTTCATAGAAAAAGGATTTCAACTAAATCGCTAATCGATCTTGATTTTCGATTAATATTCGTGTCGAAAATCGATTTTGGCTACCGAAATTTTTTTTATTTTTCTTGAATTATCAACATTAATAATGATGACTGTCAAATCTTTGCATATAGTAAATGGTTTAAAATCATGATTATGATGAACCGAAGATCATTTTACTTATTCGATAAAAAAATCGAAATTTTAGAACAATTAAAAAAACCAAAAGGTAAAGTAAATGACTAATTACAGTTTTCAATCGAAAATTAAGTCACTCCAAAAAAAATAACTACACACATGGTTTATGATCATGATGAAAGTATTTTTTTATAGAAGAAAAAAAAACTTGAAAGAAAAAAAGAAAGAATTTTAAACTTGTTATTCAGTTATGACGGTCTTATTTGAATAACAATGACTTGACTCAAAACTGCCGAAACATACATACACACACACACAAAAAAAAAGAGGCGACTAATCAGAATTTGAGTTGCGGCTTCTTTCACTCACACACACATATTATCATAGTCACAAAAAAAGGAAATAAAATTTAAGAAATAAAAAGTTGGCTACACTGCCTTTATATAAATATCTGTCATTTATCTAATTCTAAGCATACCAAACCTCAATACTCCCCTCTCATCCATTAAAAGAAAGAAAGAAAAAAGTTAAATTCAAGAATTTATTATAGATTCCTAAAAAAGGCTCATTTCGTTTGGTCGTAGTAGTGTTGATGATGCCGATGATTATTATGATTCATTATTCGAAATTCTTTATGCTGGAAAAGAAAAATCGATTTGAACGTTTTGCTTCGCTTTTTTATGATGAATCAAATAAAAAGTTAAAAAACAAAAAACGGTGGACAGGATAGATAGTGGATCCTGAGTGAAAATAGAGAGATGATGATGAATTTATTCATAATGACTTTAATTCATTGAACGATTTTTATGCAACTATGAACAAAAAAAACCAATTGCTTTGCAATAGGCGAGAAAAAATATTATGCTTCTTGTCACACATACAGAACCCCAAAAATAATAAAATGATTCAAAGAAAAAATTGAGAAAACAAAATGAAATGAGACAAAATTATATAAAGTGAGCTTATTATGATGAACAAGTGGACCATGTATTCGAGATATATATTGTTTTGGAAAAGGGGGCTGTAGGATAGCATATTTTTCAAGTTCGTAATTAGTCAACTAGAATATTTTTTATTATTGTTGTATAAAATGTTTGAAATCGGTTGTCGCCATCATCATTTCTTCCAATTCGAAGTAATGGTCTGTGAGAGAATCATCATCATCATCATAATTATCATCAAGCTTGAAAGAAAACCAATACACGAAAAGAAACAAAAAAGAAAGAAAGATCATTTTATGCTACAATGGAACATTGGGTTCTGTAAAAATACATTGGTATATGTTTGGTCACGTGTGATCAGGGCCAATATCGCATTCATTCATTCATTCATTTAATTTGGTGGATATTTACTTATTTGTTCTTGGTTCACACACATACACACGCACATGACAAAACATAATACATTTGTGTATGATGGATGTATAAAGTATGTTTTGTTTATTTCGTAATTTTTATTTCATTATTATTTGTTTCATTAATAAAAAAAGATCTTTGACTCTTTTTTCTCTGATGTCAATTATCCATATAAGAAATGGAACATGAAAATCATTCATTTATTTGTGCAAAAACGAACGAACGATTTTTTTTTGTTTATTTAAACAAAAACAATCATTATCTATCAATAGATTGATAGATGATCTTATTTATCAAAAGTTATATTCTTTACGATATCTTTTGTATATGGTTAATGTATATATTTTCCAACTAAAATGCTGAAAAAACAACTTTGCTAGGCTTTGTAAGGTGATCGATAAATTTTACAGTCAACTTGAAACAGTCGAAGTACTCAAATAAACTTTGAAAGTATGATTTATAAGCAAAGACAATTAAAGCCAGAACACTAATCATCATCATCATCAACAGTTGATCAATAATAAATTTTTTCTTTTTCATTCACGCAAACTTAATGATTGCATGATCTAATGGAAAGACTAAGAAATAAATGAACAAAATATTTTGAAATCAACACTAATTAGGTTTATGATTATTCATGGTAATGATATATGATGAAAAAAAGGACACCTACCTTTGGCGCCAACCATTTCTTGTGATGCATATCCCAGTTTGGTAAGTACGGCTCTTATAATGTCTGCATATGGAATGGTCGATGGTAGAATAGCATAGGTATCTTGTTCTATTAGATTTCCGAATGCAAGTGTTGTTGATGATGATGGAGGTGAATTCGATATGATTCCTGCCGTTGTAGGAGAATTAGATGCAGCAACAGATATGCCAGATGTGTTTGTCGATGAAGGATGATTGGTCATCTGTGAGAGATCGTTTGTATTCGATTGATTGGAAATATTAACATTTAATGGTGGAGGTGTGGATGATGATGAAGAAGTTGATTGCTGATGGCAAGATCCGGTTATTTGCTGTTGCTGTTGTTGTTGTTGTGGACCCGATGACCCATTTGCCGATATTGTGCTATTCATTCGTTCAATTATGCAGTGAATGGGCAAAGTGTTACGAGCTAAAATAATTAATAAAAAAATTAAAAAAAAACAATTACTTAACTTGTATCAGAATATTCTACTATTGAAAGATTGATAAGGAACAAGAAAATATGTTTGAACTAGTCACGCCATCTATCAGTCAACTCATGTGCTATATTGATTTTTTCACCTTTCAAATCGTTATTGTCCAATAGGAAAAAAACAGTGAAAATTAGCCAGTATAGAGAATCACTGAATTTATGTTATTCAAAAATAGAATTCCATACTAAACTGAATGGATGAACAAGCAAAAAAAGCAACAACAAATGAATGACAATTGAAAAAAAATAAGTAGACATTTTGAGAATGAGATCATTATAATCGGCTATAAAAAGCGATCACTGAAAGTCCATCATTTATTCGTGGTCGATACCATTCCTTCATCTTTATGTTTTGTTTTTTGTTGAAAAGTTATCATCATCATCATCTGGCATCATCAACTAATACATAGTGTGAATTCAGATTCGTTTGATTCATTTGTAAACGGTTATAAATGTACTAGTTAGTGAATCGTCATCACATCTTTATCATCATCATCATCATCATTAGGATGATCATTGAAAGAAAAATTGTCATTAGTGTCACTTCATCATCACTTTTATATTTCAAACATTCATATATATAGACATTTATACACATTGATTCTTTATTCTTTATTATTTCGTTCAATCGACCACTGAAATAACAAAATCATAACAGCAACAACGTACACGTATAGAATCATTTTGCATCAGTGTATGATACTAAAAAGTATCATTAAATATCAACCAACAGAATAAAAGACTGTCAACATCATCATCGTGAACAACAATACGGCTGATTTTCACTATTTTTTCCGATGTTTTTTCCTATTATCCATTTCGGTTTCCAAGGATGTGTGTCTTTTGAATCTTGAATCTAATCGTTAACTCAATACATCAGTCTGCGTGTTAGTGCTAATCATCATTAGTAACATCTTTACAAACAGAAGATGTGGATTTCATGAAGAATACTACCAACAGTAAATAGAACCGGACAGACCAAATGAAAAAAAAACTATCATTTGTTCGAAAGTGAAAAAATAAAAAACGATAGACATATTAGACAAGTGCTAATAACCAATGGAAAATACTTTTACCAATTGCTGATGGCAAAAAAAGATTGAGTATCAAAAAGAATGAAAAAAAAACAGTTATATCCTCGATCCATATGGTTTTTTTTTCGTAACTCGATTGGTTTTTTTGCTTTGTTCTTTTTTTTGATGATCATCAATGATTATGATGGTGATGTTGTATGGTCTGTCGACTATGTTGTTTCAATAATGATAATAATAATAATCATTGACAAGCAAACAAGATTGAAACAGAAATATCATAATCATCATCATCACAGTCATGATGATGATGGCGATCATCATCATCAGCATTACACAATTGTTGTTGTTGTTGTCAATCCTATGCTGTCATTGTTGTTTTGAGGCAAAAGTAATGACAAAAAATAAAATAAAGAAATGCATTTGGCGATGACAATTTAAATCGTACTTGAAGAGAGAATGAGAGAAAAAATTCATCCATACAGATCTTATTTAGAGCAAAAAAGAAAAAAGAATCAATGCTTATAAAGATACAGAGAGGGAAGAGTACAAAAAAATTTAATTTAAAATACATCCATTAAAATATATGCGTTTTATTTTCATTTCAAACATTGAGATTGTTGTTTCTTTTCATAGTTGAATTTTTTAGCAAAAAAAGAAAAACTTGTCAATTTTGTTCTGCAAAGAATTCTTTCTGATGATGATGATGATGATGATGATTACTAATTCAAACGTTAGCTTGAAACTTCCGAAACCAAGAGAGGAAAAAGCAAATAATCATCATTAAAATCGTTTATTATTATTATTTTAAAAAAATATGCATATGAAAATTATAACGTTGCCATCAATGATGATGATAAGCAACATTTAGTGGAATGGAATCACATGAAATGGAATGGAATTTTTTTTTCTTTTTTTATCAATCAACCAATTAATATCCATCAAAAAAAAGACATGATAAAAAAACCAAAGAAAAGTCATCGAAATTCAACAAGAATGTTTGTTGAATTAGCCACACTTTATGACTATGGCATCAACAAAAAAAAATGCAATCGTCTTCAATAACCGAAAAAAGAGGAAAACGAAAAACAAACCAAAAAAAAACATTTCCGTCAAAATTTAGCAACAACAAGAAAAACGAATAAAAAAATTAATTTTTTAAAATTTTTGATAAAACATCATTAATAATGAAATGATTGGATAAATGTGGTAAAATGGGATCACAATTTTTTCTCCAATTGATAAATTCATATTTATTCTACAAATCAAGACCAAAATTTAGAAGCAGGAAATGAAAAAAAAGAAAGAGAAAAATCAGTATCACATTGATTTTTTTTCTTCAAATGAATTTCATTCAATCTTCAAAAAAAGAATATGCTCGACCAAACTATATATATTAAAATAAGCATTAAGGACGTCGAAAACATTATTCAGACAAATTCATGACACAAAGCATTTATTTAATAATCATTCATCAACAACAGTGATGATGGCCATAATGATGATGATGAGCTAATTATTCATCGGATAATTAAATCAACACCGATTGTGTGTAAATAGTAGCCGCCGTTTTTTCTTTTTCTTTTTTTTTGTTTTGTTTACAGATACGGCTCATTTTTTTCTCACTTTATCTTCAGTCCCCTTTTATATTTCTATGCTTTCTTTATCCGAATTGAATAAATGACAAAAAAAAGAGTGGAATGTGTGTATATCCCCCATAACAAATAAAGGCGAGACGGGAAAAATCCCGAGTTACGGGCATTCATTTATTCAATAACGACAACAACAACATTAAACCGGCAACAACAACAACAGACATAGGATATATACAAACATTCCGACTACATACATACAACATATATATTTGACGATGACAGCAACAACTAACAGCTATAGTTTGTTGTTGCCGTCGTGCTCCCGAAAATTATGGGAGCCATTAATCTTTACACACAAACATAACACATACTAGAAAAAAAAATTCAATGTCTGTTGATAATAATCACACATGAAGACATTTATATTATATAATAATAATAATAAAACAACAAACAAACAAAATGATTATTGTAATGGTGACGAAAGATTGAATTGATACATTGAATGGATAACTAGATCATTTCAGATATAAAATATATATAGATTGTGGATCAATCAATTTTTTTTCTTTGATAATCGTGAAAAAAAGGAAGAATTTTTAGCAAAAAAAGAAACATATGAAATGATGAATGGAATTTGAATCGAATTGGATGATAAAATAGAATTATTACTTTGCTATATAGAATCTGTAGTTAATAAAATAAAGGCAGTAAAATCAGTGAAAAGAAGAGAGAGGGAAAGAAACAAAACTTTTCAATTTACAAATCGTTAATTATTTAGACATATACAATGAGCTCAAAGATTTTCAAAAGAAATGAAGAAAAACAACAAAGACAGCTTTTTGGTTGGAATGTAAAAGATTGAATAAAGAATAAAATAAAAACAACAACAACAAAATAAGACCAGGTGTCGACATCCAAGAAAGAAAACAAAAATGTGGATCCATTTACAATGATTTCAAACAGCCATATAAGAAGAATAGAAAAAATGATGTTTTTATGTTAAGAACCGGAATTGAGAAGCTCTCTCATTAGTTGCCTTTTAATTAATATCCATCAGCGAAAAAAACCGAACAACTTTTACCCGAAAATATTTTGACATTCAACATTCAGCAAGTCGATAAATGTGTGAGCGAAACTAATGGAATAACAAAAGAGATTGGCCTAAATCGGTAATTAACAGATTCAAACAATCTTGAAAAAAATCTTCTAATGTTGTCTATGATGATCATGATTATCTTTAAACATTGTATTATTATTATCTGATATTTAAGAAAAAGTCAGTACATTATTAAAGTGAAATTTCAATATAACGGATGTGACTTATCATCACATTCAAATAAATCAAATGAAAAAACGAAAATATGATCGAATTCAGATATATGAAAAATGAATATCTGTAACAGATATGTATCTAGAATAATAGTATATCTAACAACAAGAACAAAATACGACGTTAAATATGGATTTTTGGCCTTCGATAAGACACGAATAGAAAAATAATTCGTATCGAATGTGTGAATGTGAAAAAATCTGAACAGCTAAAGATGCATGTTTATATCTGGTCCAGTCAAAAGAGAGAATTTACCAATCTCAAACCAAAACCAATACTGCAATGATGATAAGAACAATGAAGTAAATATAAGATCGGTTTAGTTTTTGTTTTCGCATTTTGGCTTTTTTGTTAGCCATGGTGTGTGTGTGTGTTTGGTCGAGCGATCAAGTTGATCGAGTATGAGACAAGAATTAATAAATGAATTTTTTTCGTCTATTCTTTTTTTCATTTATTCGTATCGATGGGCTGCCAAAAAAAGGGAATGAAAAAATGAAGAAGAGAAACAAAAAATGTTAGTATAGTTCGTCCGTAAGAATCGTTTTGGTACGCTGTCTTCTATTTTTTTTGTTTCTTCGGTCGGCATCGCTAGTGAGAAAAGCAGTGAAAGCTAGTCACTAAATTCTGTAAATCTTTCCAAGTCAAGATAAGAATAATTCATAAATTTTATAGCTTATAGCTTTCTATAGACAGCCGTAGTTGTTGCTTTGGTTTGGTGGTGTTCAATCTATTTTTTTTTATATTTTGTTCGATATCTTATATTGTTATTGTTGTTGCTTTTTATTCCACATATAGATCTCTTCGTCATCATCATCATCATCGTTTACTTGTCGAGATCGAAAAAAGAATCATGAAGAATAAAATATTGAAAACAATAGTGAAATTAGAAAAATGATAAAACGATGCTACCGTCGACATCGACAACAAAACGTCAGTGAGAATGAGAAAAAGATAGAGAAAAAGAGAGATGAGAGATGAAGTTTGAAAGGTTTCCAAAGGACTATAGATATATTTTCTAACATCATTGGTCTAATGTTGGATATATTATGGGGTTTTTTCGGGGTATATGAAGAGCCCGTCAATAGATCGTTAATCATCGAACGAAGACGAAGACGCCAAGTCAACACACACAAACACTACTCAGATTAATGCAAAGAAGGAAACAAACAAAAAATGCGGCACGGCTAGAGAGAAAAATAAAAATGAAAAAAAAAAAGATTTACAGGCTCATGAAACGATGAAAAACGGAACTCTTAACAATGGAAAGTTTCAATGAAACATTGGTAATATTTATGAAAAAAATAGAAAACTCCCTTAGCAGTTGTATTCGGTTGTTTGTGGAACATCATCGTCATAATACAAACATGTATAAGTGAAGAAAAGAGGGGGATGAAAAAAGTTGTTGTCGTTTTTTTATATTCAATGAAAGAAAAAGTTTATTTAGTCTAATTTCTGTAAATGTTCTTAGCGAAATAGTAACAGTCCTGTGATACGGTTAGTGTTCATCAACATCATTTCAACATCATCATCATCATTTTCGAGTTTTCGGTCTGTCGATCTTTTTCGGCAGTCGGTGTATATCAATAATAGATTGTGAAAATGAAAAAAAGTGATCATCATCATCATACACAGTGAGTTGAAAATAAAAGATGAGTAAAACTATTACTATTCAATAACAACTAGCTATACCGATGGAAAGAATTCTCTTTTTTCTTTACGGATTCTAAAAACCGTCAATTGGACAAACCAAAAATAGCTATAATAGTGTGAAGATGAAGAAAAAGTGGAAAATAATGATTCAAACATCAATAATATTCACTTCACAGCAATGGATAATAATAATTTGATCACTGATACATGCATTGAAGAATGATGTAAAAAATGCAATGAATGCTCTCTCCATCTCTAGAGGATAATCGAAGCAAATCGTTACACCTCTTTGGATAGTTTTTTTCTGAAAATAAAAAAAAAACATAAAAATGGTGATTGAAAATAACATGAATCGAATCAAAATAATGATCTATTGATGTTGAATAATCCAAAACAAAGAAAAAAGTTTTAAATTCCAATTCGTCTCAATCGAATCAAATTAATCGGACAAAAAAAGTTTGAGTCATCATATCAAAAATAGAATATTTAAGGGTTATCTGCCTGTCATTCATAACTTCTGTAAACTCAAAATTCATTTTTTCGATTATAATTTTCTTCATTAATTTTATTTGGTCAGGAAAAATTGAAAATAATGAAATAAATCAATCGAAATGACAAAAATTGATGATGCCCTAAAACACACTACTAGAATCAATGATGGATGGCAGCAGGTGTGAGATATAAAAATGGTGACGATTGGTTCCGACCGAATTCCCTGATTCAATTGAAAGATTATTCGATCGTAAAAATAAGTGAAGATTTTTTTTCTTCGTTCTCTACACAGATACACTAAATAAGAATCGAGATGATTTTAATGATTGGTGAAAAGTGCTGAAAAAAGCTACTTCTAGAACAAGAAGTAAAAATGCTTCTGCTGAATGTCATCCAATAAATTGGAACTAAAGTAGTGTTGTTACACACTTGCATATGCACATTTATCAACTGTATAGCAATTGTAAAAAAATGTATATGACTATAGTCAAAAAAGACAAAATGAAATTTCATTCTGCCATCATTTTTTTCTGATTGAATTAGATGCTGAAATTTCGGATGAAAAGGTATAGACAGGTATTGGGAAGAGGAAAAAATTGTCGACATCATTGAATTGTGTTTTGGAAAATCAAACATCAACGAAATTGAAAACCATTTTAATTTGTGCGGCTAACTTGAAAAATAAAGTCCATCGTACAAAGTTTGCACTTGATTAACAACATTTAAATGAAGAAAAATCTCTCGACAGGAAAAAAATCAGGACCGTGGTACCTTTGTTATTATTATTATTATTATATGTGATACAAACATCGGAATTCAATTGAGATATGAAATTATTGTCATGTCACATGTCAAAGAAACATTGTTATTAATATTATTGTGGGTCACTAACATTAAACAACATCTATTCGATTGACCTTCTCATCGATGACGATGATAATAGAGTGTGGCCAATAGATTCAAATGGTATTGTGTTAAAAATAAGAAAAAAAATCACCAGACCAAAGAGAAAAAATCTTTTTGAAACATCTCATTGATTCGAAGGAATGATATCATTATGTTTCTGAATATGTTCCAGAACAATGAATACAGTTGAAGAATAAATTTTTTATTAGCTTATCAAAAAAAAATCGGAATCTTAATCGAATGAATTGAATGTTTCAAATCATTGTAAATTTGAGCAGAAGTAACAATAACTAACTAAAAAAAAATTAATTAATATTTCAGTCCTTTAGTTGAATATCACTACCACCACTTACATATGAAAACTACAAAGACAGAGATGTTACGAGAGAAAAAAATTGTTATCGTTAGCTAGAAAGAAATTCAGAACGGAAAATGATGACTACAAATGAGAATATAGGGAAAAAAATAATTGATTAATTTTTTTTTCTTCTTCTTGCATTCGACGATTCTTTTTTTCCGCTGTTGTTGTTGTTATCGTTTTTCTTATTGTGGTTTCTCCAATGAATCGTATGATAGCCATTCGATGAACAAAAGAAGAGTGCTGACTTGAACACTTGAACTTTTTTATGTTGCTTATTCATTCCCATTCACGAACCGGAATCGATTTGCTTTCGTGAATGAAAATATTTTAATTAGTATGGAAAAAAGTGAACAATTTTTTAATACTTTTATTCTCAAGAATAGACCAAAAGGATTATTGTAAAAACTAATCAATCAAAATCAATGCCAACCAACAAAATCCATGAATTTGATATAGTATGGATTCGATCTGATTAATTAATCTGTAATAAAAATTCTGTGATATCAATGATGGTTATAACAATCGAGACATTTCAATATAATCGAATAAATGTTGTATAATCTAATTATATTGCAACCATAATAACAATCTTAACAGAAAATCGGTAATCTAACAACAACAAAAAATACCATGAAATACGAACAAAAAAAGTTGTTTGATGTTTTGCATGAAAAAGTTTGGGTACTGTTTAGGTGAAAATAGTCTTCCTTATTTAGAATACAAAATATGAGCGATAATTATTAAAAAATCAATGTGTAATGGATGAATATAATTAAACAACTCTAAAACAAAAAAGAAATAAAGAAAATATTGAACACACAGCAATCATGATTAGTGAAGATGTGAAACTTAAATATTATAACATCGATTGGAAATGATGATGACAATTTGATTTTTTTTTCGATGACAAAAATAAGGAAAAAAAGAAATAATGAAAACAAGCCATAAGACAAGAGAATAAAAATAGAAACAATGAATAAAGTGAACGGAATTGAAGTTTTTGATTTGGTTTTAATTAATTTGATACGATTGATATTCATTGAAATAATAACTGAAAAGAAAATGTAAGTATGCTGATTGTAAGGGAAAGAGAAAAGAATACAAAATCTTTCTTTCTGTTCCTGATTGTGAGCAGTCAGCCAACGGAACTGCAGCAAATACATCATCATTCTCAACGATGACTTTCCGAAAACATTGCTATTCTTTTTTCTTTTTGATTTTATGAAAAATAATAATACAATACAATCCACATTCATATCAGTCCATAATATTATTTTAATCATCATTATTTTGTTTCAAATACTGGAATTAAATTTTCTTCTTTTTTTTGTTACTCCCCATTCATTCTTTGATTTGATTCTTTGATTCTAAATATTGAAACAATAGGCAATAAGCCATGCAAGCTTTCATTTGAACAATCATTTCATAATGAGGCTAAAACATTATTCTATATATATATAAATGTCGTGTTATGTTAAAGATTAGATCCAAGGCAACCGCGGCCGTATTCGAAGAATCATCAATCGAAATTTCAAATGAAACGACAAGAAGAAAAAAAAATGAAAAGAAAAATAAAGAATAAAATGAAATGATGGAAAAAAATCAAGATAGAGACAATAGATGATAGAGAAAGGAAAGAAAAATTATTAATGTATTAATTCATGAAAAAAAATTCGTTAGCGTTCTAACAATCTATCTATCTATCCATCCATCTATCTAATATCTATCTCAATCTATTTCAACTCTCCCAGTTTTCTGAATCTTAAAGTTTGTGTGTGTGTATGTGTTCAGTATGCTGCAATCTGATCTATTTAATAGACGAATGGAATGTATTGTAGGCTCACTTGAAGAATCATTCTTTCTCTTACTTTGGTTTGGTTGGCATTAGTAACGAATGAGCAGAAGAGCTAAAATCAAGAACGGAAACCATCGCTATTCTTCATTCATCATTGGTCACATCGAATTACGGGGAAAATCACCAACCCACTATCATTCCCCCATTCTTTTCTTTCCAACATTTTTTTCTGGTATTTAACAATTGAGACAAGCAAACCAAAAACCATAAACCAAGAAATAAGTAAAGAGCACAAATGAAACCGAAAAAAATATCATGAAAACAAAGACAATTAAAATGACATTCAAAGTAGAGAAAAAGAGCAAAAAAGATTAGTGTTGTGACAGCTCTCCATGGCTCGGCATGGCAGCGAACAATATTATTATTATTAATAAACGAAAACGATGATGATGATGACGACAACTAAAAAGGCCACAGATCCAAAGACCAATTACAAAACGAAAAAAAAATGAAACAAACACCCAGACATCTTTGGAATTCATTTTCAACAATTCTCATCCATTTTATCATTATTTTTCTTTTTTTTCATTCATAGTTTATATAAATAAATGAATAGAATCTAAGTGACAAGAAAAAAAGGAAAGAAAAAAGAAAACATTCAGCCATTGGAGAGTGCAAAATAATTGTAATTGATAAACCTAGAAAAAAACGAAGAGAAAACAATTAATCTCTCCACTTGTGATGACGATGGCGACAATATTATTTTTGATAATAGATTGTCAATGGTAATTTTTGACACACAGATTACGTTTTAGAATGATGATTCTTTGAACATTATAGAATGTTTGATGGGGGAAAAAAGGCTTGTTCCAAGAACCGCTCGAATATGCTAGGTAAATATAAAACAGATGATGATCAATCAATAAAGCAAATATCAATCATTCTTTCTGAGGAAATTCTGCATTTAATGAATGGATAAGAAAAAAGAAAATGTTTTTTTGCAATAATACAAAAAATGTTTGCGGTTCCCAAAATATCAAAATCAAAAATAAAAATGAAATTACGATTTTAAATTGTAATAAACTCAAATTATTCAGTGATGAATGATCGATTCAATTTTCTTTTCATCTTGATTTCATGTTATTATTAAATAGGGAAAATAAAATAGAAAAATTAGTTTGCACTTGACAGTAGCCAATTGAAATTCAATGACCATTGGTTGATAACGATTAATAAAAATAACTTTCGCCTGAAAAATTTATATAAAAAGAATTGAAAAAAAGCTAATTTTATTCTCTGTGATCCAAAAAAAATAAAGTGAAAAAATATGGGCTTTCAAAAATCAAAGCAATTAAAATGATCCTGTACAAATAGAAAAGAAGCATCGAAAAAAATCAACGATTAAATTTCGACAAAAAATTGAAATAAAATAAGATTTTTGTTACCAGTAGGTTTATTTTTCATTTTTTATTGATTGATTGAAGAGCATCGATCTTGACATGCAAGAATTTTGAATTGATGGAATTCAAAGAGAAAAAAATTGAATAATAGAAAGAATTTCATCATCAAGATTTATCTATTTATTGAAAATAAAATATGGCATTCAACACCAACACCCAATTTGCAAAAATGATAAAAATAAACAAAAGCAAAACAAAAAACTAAATTAAATCAAAGCAAATAAACAGGAAAAAACGACCGACCACAAGCAAAACGATTAAAAAGCAATTAAAAATATGGCAAAGACAAGATTCACGCAAAAAGATCTCGAAAATAATAATAACAACGAAAGACATAATAATAATAATGGAGAAGAATTTCTTTCAAAAAAAAATTGAATCTAAATCATTTGAAAAGCTGGAAAAACAAGGAATTGTGAGATAATCGTTTTACATTCTGAATAGTGATTCTAATAGCATTGTTTTTTTGTTATGTCTTTTTTGTTTTCTAATCTTGCCATAATTAAAAGTAGCTAATTACTACCCCTTGAATCGTTGAAAAAATAAATATGCATGCAAATGATATGGCTCATTGTGTGCGTATGTTTGTGTGTATTAGTGATTCCAAATATTAAAAAAAGAAGCTTTAAAACCTTATCGGAAAAGCCGAAAGCAGTCCAAAAAAAAATAGAATAAAAAAACAATGGGCTATCTTAAATTTGTTTTTCAAAAGCAAAAGAAGAAGAAAAAATGGATCAAAATCGATAAATTTTGTTGTGAGACTTCAAAAGAAAAGATTTTCCAATAATTCATGTTGTTTTTAGCTATCAAATAAAAATTCGAACCAATTTTCTTTCATTTGTATTTCAATAATCATAATAAACATATATTTGAAAAAAATTAGCCATTCGAGAATAAGGGTTATTATTATTATTATTATTATCATTGTGGTATGAAAAAGAAAGAATTTGACTGAAATAAATGAAATGCAATAAACAATTAAATGATGGGGAATGGTTGTGATGATGCAAGTCGCTTGATCGCTTATTAGCGAATATCGACCATTCATTTGTTTGAGACTTGGAATTATCTATTCAAAAAACAAAACAAAAATGATTATTGCTAAGAATAGAAGGCCGACAGCTGCCCTAATAGATAAATCTGGATGCAACTTGACCACTACAATCATCATCATCTACATAGGTTATATCATAAGCAACATATGTGTTTCAAGACAAACATACATGTCTATCAGATTTAAATGTGATGGCGGCGACTCAATTTTTTTGTTGTCGTTGTTGGTCATATTTAAACCAAATAAATATTTTTTTAAAAAGAAAAAAAGGGAATGTACATCGTAAATAACATTTGGCTCATTTGAACGAGGCAATATTTGTGAAACAGAGAAAAAAATAAGAAAATCTGTGGCCATACAAATGAAATGGAATATGAAAATGCCGCCATCAAAAAACATAACCACAACCACCACCATCGACGTCGATAATTACGTAATGACATTAAAACAATAACTGCCTGATCATCATCATGATGTTTGTCCTTGGTAAAACCAAAACACAATCCAACAATGAAGGATTGCCAATCCAACTACTATCTAAAATCTTTGGACAGTAAAAAAAACTTGAAAAAAATTCTTATTCAATGTTTAACTTAACCAGTCCATTCACTCGATTTTTATTATATTTTAACCTTCCTCTAGCTGTTTGTAATGTTTGTACGTCTTAACGACCTGACTTTAATACCAAAAAGACATAGAACATTTTTTTCATATATATCATTCATTGCTAAAGAAGAAATGTGCAATTACCGGTGGTGATTGGCGTTATTTTGTATGAGGTTTTTCCTTCTATTCACATTTTTCTTTTTTGATCATCATAATCATGTTGAAGATGGACAATAATGATCAAATAAGGAAAAAAAATTATTTATTTTTTTATTTTTGAAGCTTTACATACATCATACATAAGAGTTGTCTTGACGGTGATCTATCGAGTTGTAAATAATGGGGATGAAAATCCACTACAATCATCATCATACATCATCATTTTTTTTCCATAATCATTGTTTATAATTTGCAAGAACAGAACACAAAAAATCGGAAGAAAAGATTTAATTAAAGGATTTGAAATAGTTCTTAGTTATGGTTGAGAAAACAACAAAAAAAGGCTAAACCTTGATTTTGTAAATAAATTATTAGTTTTTTCAACGTTAAAATTCATTCTAAATCAACAAATTATGTTATTTTCAGGTGTTGTAAGCTATGTTTTCAAAAGTTTAAACAAAAACCATTGATTAGGTAAGATCTCAGATTTTTTTAAATTTGTATGCAAAAGTTTGTCGATATGCTTTTTTGTGTATTTGAAGTTATCTGGAAAAGAAAACAAATTCATGAATCATACCACCTTTGGATCATTTTAATTTTATAATCTGAAAATCAGAATACAAGGTAAAGGTATTTTTCAAAAAAATCAATCAAACATTTTGTGCTTGCAATGAAAAACAAAAACTTGTTCTATTTTTTGTTGAAATAAAATGAAACAAAAAGGGGAGTAGTAAAAAAAAGGAAAAAGAAAAAAGGCCATAAATCGTTTAAGTTGAAGTTTATCAAAAATCTACTATTGCAATTTTGCAATAAGAATCTAGTTCTAGATTTTTTTTTCTTCTCAGAAAAATAAAACAAAATATAAATACAAAATGTGGAATAATGATGACGAAGCAATCAACAACTACAAAAAAACTGAAATAAACAGAATAGTAGCATCTATCTCCAATGTCTGTCTCCAATGTATTTCTATGTCGTCGTCGGTCTTAATCTTGCAACTAACTAATAAAAAAATAAGTAAAAAAACATTCAATATTGCAAACAACAAAACTTCAATATCGACAGGAAAAAGCTAATTCTAAAGTGGAAAATCATCGAGACGATTTAGCAAAAGCAAGATTGTGATTAAAAATATACAGACATTTGACCATTTTTTTATATATGGCAATAAATCTCAACAACCAAGAACTTGGAAATAATCAAGAAGATTGAAAAAAACAGAAACATTTTATCTAACTATTATTATGGTGGATATTATTTTCAATGAATACAATTTCGATTTCATTGGTGAAAAGGATTGAAAGAGAGAAAAAAAATTGAAAGTCATTTGATGATAGATTAGGAATAATAAAAGTCTCTATTCAATGAATTTATATTATTATTTTTGTTATATATCAATAGATTTCTGGCTGTTAGATTATTCTTATGATGATCATATAGAAGTGATAATTGTGGATAATAATAAACGAATGAATAGATGCCACTGTAACTATCTAGATATCTTATCAATCTAGTCATTATAATCATTGATTGAAATGAGAGAAAGAAAAAAAAACCCAAAACGACGACAACCATAATGGTCAGATTGACAATATTCGAATCATGAGGATTGATTTACGTTTATGTTGGCTGATTAGGATCATTTAGGAGAAGAGAGAGATAGAGAGAGAAAAATTGAAAAGGGAGTTGTCCGAATGTAATTTATCTAACATTAAAGATGAATAATCAAGTGGATAATGATGAAAGAAATTCGAAAAAAAGAAGAGAGATATTTGATAGATAAAATTAATCTCTTTTTAACACACCAAAAGAAAAAAAAATTCAGCCAAATATTGAGGGAAAGATCAAATGGCTTTCGGATTTCGGAGCTGTATCTCTTTCTGTGATCATCATGATGTTGATGATGAGCATTAATCTGCTAATGCATCAGATGACAGGCTTGAATCGTAATAATAGCTAAATGGTTAGGATGGTATTAAATCAAATGATGATCATCATTTTATCAATAATAATCAAACTACTACTAACTAGAAGTTGATCATCGTCGTCATGATGTTTAAAAAGAGGGAGAAGAAAAAAAAGCCATGAAAAAAACATCAAATAAGCCACCACTCATTAATAATAATCATATTGATCATATGGATCATGATTATGTTCGGATGGATTTCCTACAATATATTATATTATATTGTGAATGTATATCTTTGTACAAATACAAGGCGTGTGATCAATTCAAAATGAAAATAATGGCCACAAAAAAAATCAAACAATCGATAGTTTGATTTTAAATCTTGGTTATATAAATATATATTTTTTTCAATTTTAAATGAATCATCAATCAATTTGAAAATATAAACTGACTTTGATATATTATATAAAGAAAAATTAATGCAGCCATTGCTATTCATTATATTTCCAACAACAACAACAAAAAAAAGATTTAATTCTAAATCGGCGATTGATTGGCCATTGTCCTTTTTTTATTTTATGGTTTTTGAAACAAAATCAACACAATCAAAGAAAAAAAATTCATCATCAGAATCTCATCAACGAAATGTGCACGAAAAAATTTCTTCTATTCCATATAGATTATACAGACAAACACATAATCATCATCGTCGTCGTCATCATCATCATATGAATGAAATTTTCTCACATTGAAATGAATTTCATCTTTCGTTCATCATCATCATCATGGTGTTTAGTTAAGTGATTTTTTCCAATATAATAATAAAGTAAATAATGTGGCTATATTCGGTATATCAAATCAAATAATAAAAGGCCAAGATCATTTTAGATTAGATCCATATGATGATGATACTCATATCCATCACGCACACATATCAGGATCATCAATCGAACACACACACAAGATATTATCATCATCATCATCATTCTATAGAAAAAAAATAAAGAGAAAAAGCTTGCGCTTTTATTTTTATTTTTTTTACTTAATCACAACTAATCTCTTGTTAGTGTGTGTACAACATATTCACAAACAAGACACACACATATGTCGATTAGATGGAATTTTTTTTCAAAAGTATTTATATATTTTGAAAAAAAACAAGAATTTGTGCTATGATGTAAGACATTTTTATTTATTTTGAAAAAAACGATAATCTTTTCATCATCATCTTAGCGACAAACAAACAAACGAATTAAAATCCAAGATCACCAGGTGGAAGTATATATATTTAAAAAAAAATTTAAAATTTTCAATTGGTTTTTTCCTTTTTTTTTAGTTGAAGATGAAAATCAAAAATAATTTTTTTTTATCAATATTCGAATATTTCAAAGCAACATATTTTCTCTTCTCATAGTTAAATAATGATAAATCTTGTCGGGCCAAAATAACATAAAGATGTTCGATGACATTATGATGAACAACATGCGACAATTATCATGATCATAATGATAATATTAATTAACCCATCAAAACCCATGATGACTTTCATGGTTTTTTTTGCATTTTTACTTATTCATCCGAAGGTCGTTAAGATGATTATCCAAGCATACGAAAAAAAAACATTCCTCTTTGCTTACTCGGATCTCATTATTAACCATGGAAAGGTAGCTGTGTTGTTGTTCCATCATTTTGTACACTTGTTTTTGAAATTGAATGAATTGATTTTTTTCTTGTTTTTTATTCATCCTGGATGATGACCGATACGATTTTGATTTTTTTTGTTGTCTTCGACGAGACAAATATATAAAGTTATTCATTGGCACCTAACCATCGACTTAGTAACAACAACCGAACAAATAAGAAAAAAAAATCATTCTTGTCTAAGATCCAAAAAGAAAATAAAACTGTAAGTTGTTAGTGTTGTTATTTTTGTCCACATACGATAAGCCATTCATTCATTAATTCGTTTTGGAAATCACCGACTAACAAATGTATCGTATATTAATTTGATGGCAGTGAAAAAAAGACAGGTAACAGCAGCAATGCCAACAATAACAACAACAACAAGCATGATCCGATATAAAAAAGTAACATTGATCATTAATTCAATGGGGTGGCTAAGCTAAAACCCGTATTCGAATTGCAACAAAAAAACTTATTGTATTTGTTTGAATCGTTTTTTTTCTTCTGAATAATGCCAAATACAAAGGTGAAATTGCTTATTTCGATGATAAGCTACTTTTTTCTGGAGACCTACTATGTATTTGAAATATGTGTGTGAGTGTCAGTGTGCACCCAAAGATTTAGGTTTTTCTTCAAATTTGTTCTATATATGAAACAAAACAATTACAAAAAGAAAACGATTTAAATTCAGTTGAGGCAAAATGGGGAACAAATAAAAAAACTAACGAAAAGGAAATGACAAGGCAATCGAAAGACTATAGATTCATCTTTAATACCATTATGATGATTATTATTATTATATATAACCAGGACGTATAAAATGCCACTAATAGCCATCATGATTGGGCTTTATTGGCTTGAGATTTTCTTCTTCTCTTTTTTATTTCTTCTTGGCGACAACAACAACGTACCATAATAATAAATCCACTATGGTCAACAAATATATAAGGAAAGTAGTTATTTTTATTATTATAATACACGAGACACAAACTTACACACCATAATATTGATTCAAATCGACGACAGCAAAAAAAAAGAAAAAAATCAAAGCTGTCTTTCCTCGAATCGTTCGAATATCAATAGCAATCATATATAATAATGATAATAATAATCAAATACGACGACATACAATGAATTTTTTTCCCTAGAAACGTTGACAGAAAAAAGACGAGAAAAAGAAAATGATGATGAAGGAAAATGAATATGAAAAGAAAATCACTACGATAATATTTGATTCAAGAGATTGGAGGACAAATAATCGAATAATCGAACTGTCAAATTGAATAATACTAATCGTGAAAAAAAGGGAGAATAAACCATCATTATTTCGGGTAAAATTGTAACCATTTACTTTTAAAATATATCATCCTCATTACAGATTGGAAATAAGACAACAACAACAACCAAAAAACATCAAGATAAGATTATATCAATGGTTTTATGATAAACAGATTGTAAAAAAAGGCAGTGATTATTACGAAATAACGACAACATTAGGTTAGGATTATCAAATGGTAACAACGAACATTTTTAGCCAATAAGATTTAGCTTTAAAATCAAGGATAAGATCACAATAATATCATACAAATACACACACACCTTTTCTTCTCACAAATGATCATCAATTGTGTGTTTTTGATCATCATTGATGATAATCAAAAGTCGCTGATCTACATTTTGATTTTCCCTCCTACTGACGAGAGTTTACATTAACAACAACAGAAAAAAATGATCACCATCATCCATCTTTAAATGATCTATTCATGTTAAAAGAATATGATATTAAACTTAAGCAACCAATATTATAAATAATGATGATGGAGGGATGGTCATCGAATGCAAGCAACAACAACAAAAAAAACTAATCGTTATTTGTAAAAAAGCTAAACATTATATTGATAATGATCTCGATCTTATTATAAACATCATCATCATCATCTTATTATATTGACCAAATTAAATCTATTCTATTTTTGTATTATACACTTGTAAATGGATGAAAAATATCACGTTATTTATGAAAAGAATTTTATTTAAAATACTTTAAAAGAAATTAATAAAAATGAATCAGTCTGGTTTTTGACTTCAAACTGAATAGTTGTATTTTGTGTGTTTTTACAAGCCAGTAGGATTAATCCACCGAAACCTTACAATTACCCTTGGTCCATTTCATCATTTCATATAGAATTTTCATCAGGATTTCCAATCCATCAGATAAGATATCATAATTTTTTTTTTTTTTTTAATAAAATATACTACACCTGCCCAAATGAGTTTTTTTTTTCTTCTCTCCCTTTTCTTTTTCTTTTTCTCTTTTCTATTATTTTTTTTTCTTATCTTAGAAAACAGTTATCTAATTGGGGGGAAGAATCTGTCAGAAAAAAAATCCAATATTTCCCAATGCCTATCCATTTTTTTTATAATTATTCGATTATAACACATGCATGGAAAACAATTTCCACGTTGAAAATAAAAACCACGTGGCCAACAAACCCAATATCCATCATCGCCAACTCATAAAAAAAGTTATTTTAACAAACTTTGGTGACAAATTTGACATTCAAATGACATTCATTCATAAACGTTTACAAATACACAAAAAAAAAACTAAATCAAATCATCTCACCAACTTTACTGTTTGCATGAACAATCATTGCTGACTCATAGTCACATTAATCTACAGTGAATTTCCTTTTATCTTGTGCTCAATTCAATAAGTTCCATAACACTTACAAAAACCAAATTTAATCATCTCACCAATTTCACTGTTTTCATCGATAATCATTGCTGACTCAAAGTCACACTCATTTACAGTGAATTTTGTTTTACTTTGTGCTCAATTCAATACATTCCGAAACACTCACAAGAAAAACCAAAAATTTTGAATCGATGAATCGAACGATGATGAGAAATGCATCAAGCAATCGATAGATTCATGATCTTACTTGACATTCCATTTGGATCATAATCACAATGTCCTTGTAAACAATGTCAAGACCATAGTGATCAACAACAGAGAGATGAAATTGAACAATAACTAAGGACAAATTCACTATCATTTAAGCCAATTTTTTTAAATGTCCCATTTGGAGATCCTAATATACACAAAAAAAACAATTGTTTATTTCCTTTCTTTCTCCGAAGTTAATTAATCAATCAAAGTGCGCATTTCAATTTGTTGGATAATCCACTATACATGAACAAAGATGTATCAACACCATCATAATGCACAAAAGGGATACCCTTTAAAATTTTATTGTCAATATATTCAAGAAATTATCGAATTATTTCGGAGTTCACAATTGATTATGATTCTTTAAAAAAGTGTATCGAATTTAATGCCAACATTATTTAAAGTATCCAAAATGATTAAAGATAATCATAATTTTGATTTCTTCCATCATATCATTGTAACTGATGGTTTAATATCATTATATCATTTGATAAGAATATGGTCGGACAACTTGATAGTGAAGGAAATGGTATTGATCAATTGAAACTGTTTAAATTTCGAATGCATATTATATGTTTGATTGCATTGAATGATATTCATGTGCAAATTTATTACAAAAATTTCAAGAAATTTTTTATTGGAAAAATTGTCAATAAACAAAACGATGACGAAACTCAAACTAACCATAATAATCATGGTGGACAAATATGAATATCGGATACTATAAAATTATCACCAACATTGGTTGAAGATTTATTTCACAAATCATTTTCAGATGTATCCATGATTAACGATGATTCAAAATCAGACAAACGAAAATAATAATCGGATATTATTCGTATATGTGGTTTTTTTAAAACAAGGATGAAATGTTCGATTCATCACTTTTTTTTTTATTCCAAATATTATGTAACACATATTGCAAAAAAAAAAAAAAAAAAATTCGAATATAAATCCGATCAATCAGATGCTATTTCATAAATGTGGGGGGATGAAGGTTGGCAACCATCATTTGCTATTTTTTACGATGATGATATCGATTTTTTTATAAAAAGTGTTGAACAATTAACATTATCCAAATGTTTAACATTTAAAGATTTCACAAGAATCCCCAATATATCCAGATCAGAACTTGGTTTATCTTTCGTTACAATGATCAAAACTATTAACACTATATTGTGTAACTTCAATTCAGATGGCAAAAAACACGGAATTTAATCAATATCATAAATTATTACACCATTATAGTTACATTGTATGGCACTGTCCGGTGGTTTAGCTGTTATCTTTCACAAAAAAAACCAACAATTTGTACCACAAATTAATGTGCACATTTCGATATAATTGAATGTATGACAACATTCTGCCAATTTGTTGATCAATCATTGATAAAAGATCCACCAATACAATCAGATGATTCATCAACTGCGAAATAATGAAAAAAAACGGATATAAGGGATGTAACATTTAATTATGATTTAATACCGATCCAGATTTATTCAACAAATATCATTAATATATTACAAATTATGGCAACCGAAACAACAAAGAGAAATTCACAACAAGAATTTGATACATCTCAACCGACTATAGTCGTTGAACAACAAACATTTGAGGTTGTCGAAACATATCAGACTCAAAAATTGATCATTCACTTGATGACGGCGTAATTGAAAAAAAATAACAATCAAAACAACAAATTGTTGTCATCTATTTTGTTTTTTTTTGTCGTCATTCATATTGTTGTCCAACTGCAACCACAACAAGTGATTCAAACTAATTCAAATCGTCACAAACAACAATTGATCAATGTTGATGATTATGATTAACAATATCATTCGTATCTGAAATACAAATCACTGCTTGATTCATTACTTTATTCAATTGCAAATTATCTACGTGAAGATGAATTTTTTATCATCACCAACAACAACAATTTAAACCTTAAAAATTTGGGGGTACGACAATCAAAAATTTGATAACATAAATCTGGTATTTTATCGGTTGTATAAACAGTATTCGGGAAATTGTAATCCAACATTAATTGCATCAACCTTACCGCTGAAGTTGAAATTAACAGCTTGTTATGCATTATGTTGTGTCTCTTTGTCAATTGGGAAAACAATATCCATCTTAAAGATAATATGGCCATTATAACAAAAAAACTATTTGTTGAACATTACAATAGCAAAATTTGGCTGAAACAGTCTAAACTTAATTCCTGTGATATTGTTCTGTTTTGCTATGTGACATATGATAAACTGAAAATTGGTTAAATTAAATCAGATTACACTGTCGAAAAATCTGTTTGACTAATGAATTTGCAGCCATCACTACAAGTGCTTCAAACATCAAATGTAGTCACATATTTTAAAGGTGATAATGGTGAATGTAATAGAACACAATGTTGTCCAGCAACAACTTTATCACCGATTCACAAACGCAATCATCATTGATTAATACAACACCCGATCCATAATAATAACAATTACGTCATTGATTAACGGATTCATTGGAAAAAAATCATTATGTCTGGAAAACATAAATTTTATGGTCATATTAATTATATCTTCCATATCTCAATTTGATTCTCAAAATTTTCAAAATATTCAAAAAAAATTATCTATTAATCTTTATCATCATCAATTATATGATCGATAAAAAAAATCATACCCAGAAACAGCAACCAAAACATAAATTTAATGATCAAATCTATTATATCTTCCGTAATCCGAATCAATTATCGAATATTCGAAATTTATCTATTTCCCTTTAACGATTGTCAATAGCAATCAGAAATCTTGTTTTACACAAAATTGGATGAACATAATCTTGATATCTGTTTGGTTGCATTTGCAGCATTTGAACATGGTAAACAAACTCGTGCACCAATTTTACAACAGATAACAAATTAACATCCCAATGTGCATTACATAATACGGCCAACATAATTTGAAAAAAAAATTATTTGTTTCCAATAACATCTGAAAATTTTAAGTTTTAATCAATGATAATCAACTACCACATTATCAAATTGCCCTTATATCAAATATAATTGCATACTTTTGAATGTGTTTATGATGATTTTATTGTAACACAACGTTGTTCATTATCAACAATTATTTCAAGCCACTATGGTGCTAACATAAATTGTATTGTTGCAATTCCTTGGAAAGGATTTCTTGAAGATTATTAGTCAAGTTGATTGATATCGCACCCAATGTTCAAGTTCCTTAAAGTTTATTAATCGACATTGTTTAAACTCCCGATATTGTCGCACATTGATTATTTGGACCTGAAATCTAATCATAATTTTTTTGGTGTATACAATACAAATTATTAAAAGAATCCGCGACGTTCCTCAAGATCTATCAATGTCTTATAATTATTTAAAAAAAAAAAAAAGATGAACTTTTATTTTTTATTTTCTAACGGGCAAGAAGCACATGATATTAATCCGAAAAGAATGAAGAAAAATTAAAGTGCAAACTATCAATTTTTTTAAACCAACGATTTAAAATGAATTTAATTCAATTCACCATCGATATGGCAACAACAATGAAATTGTTTTATACAAAACTGCAATCTGTTAAGTGAAAAAAAAATTGTTCAACATTCATAACAAAAACACAAACAAAAACAGACATTTAAATAATCTACAGAATGTTAGCATTTAATTTATGTTTAGTAACGATAATTAGTAATAATTTAGAAAAAGAATAATTTCTCAATTCTCAATTAAATTTTGCAGTTTAGAAAAAAAAATGACCTTTTTAGCTTTAACATGAAGAATCAATAGATATATTCATCATCAACATCTAAGTCGTCAGTTCACTTTATTAATCTTTATTTCATTCAATTATGTTCAATTTTTAGTTAAAAGAAAGGTAGTAATAACGAAACGAGTCAGTTGATTAGATTAACAAATCTTATTGGTAGTCAGTAATCTAGAAAGTTGTAAAGTTAAGCTAGATGAAAAGTTATTTAAAAAACAAAAAAATAAACACACACAAAAAAATACAAATAAAAAAATATTGAAAAAAAAAAATATCAAAAAAATATTGAAAAAATATCAAAAAATATTTAAAAAAAAAAAATATTATTATAAAAATTGAAAGAATCAACCAGTACTATTCATGATGAAAATATGAACATCAAAATAACATTTCTTTCTTTTAACGATAAAAAAAATAACAAATACATCCATAACAATTATTTAAAAAAAAAAAAAAATTATTAATACATAATTTCTTATTCAACATACAAATGTAATATCATTTATCCCTGTCATTTAAACAAAAACAAAAAAATTATTGTATAATATCCAAAACACTATTGTAATAATCAAAATTTCCCCTAATCTACAATCTTAAAGCGGGGGGATGTAAATGGATGAAAAATATCACGTTATTTATGAAAAGAATTTTATTTAAAATACTTTAAAAGAAATTAATAAAAATGAATCAGTCTGGTTTTTGACTTCAAACTGAATAGTTGTATTTTGTGTGTTTTTACACACTTATAAACGTAAATCAAGAAGCTGATTTTGAATGAATCATTGAGTTTATGTAAGTGTGTGTGTGTGTATGAATAATAGACATCATCTTTTTTATCATATAATTGATAGTTGTTATAATAATATCATTGACTAATACTTCATTGTCATTATGATGATGATGATGATTCAGATTTGGTTGAATTCGATTTAAAGATTTTTAATTCAAATTCAAATGAATGATTCTGAAAGTGAACAATGAACTACAGAGTAGTGATTTCTTTTCTTTTTTTTTGTAGTTTAAATGTTTAGGATGAATCTGGAAAAAACAACTATTAGCTTGTGTTTGGATTGTTTGAAAAAAATCGAAATATAAAAATCCACAACAGTGATAATGAAGAATTTTCAACAACAAAAACGAAAAAGAAATCTCTATAAACGCCATGGGCAGCAAATATAAAACAAAACAAAAAAATAAAAATAACGGTCCAGGGACATAAATTTGGCAAAAAAAACGAAAGACCAGAGATTGAACTAATCAGATTGTCATTAACAGCAGATTCTTGTTTTTGAGCATCCTTTCAACAACAATTTTTTCCAAAATATATACAGGGTGAGTGAATCAACGAAAAAATCGTTTCGTTGTCATTTTAACAACCCGATGGGAAAAAATGGCAATTTTCACAATTATTCTATCTCCATCTCTCTCAATATTATGGGGATAAAATTGAAAATTTAGAATTTCGGATTTTTTTCATTTCATTTCATTTCATTTTTTTTTATCATCATCATTATTATTATTGTTTGTATTGTAGTTGATAAAACAAATTTCGTTTTCTTTTTCCACTTTATACTTATCATTTACTCAGGATTTAGATACACTAAAAAAAATTTTTCTATATAAAATGAACAAAGAAATTCTACTACAGATTGGCATCATCATCATAATGATGATGATGATCACCTCATATCATATCGAAGAACATGACATCATCATCATTGTCATCGACACTACATGAAAGATAAACTATAAACTGCCCTCCAGTTAGAATCCATATGTATGCTTTTACGTATCGGTAAGTATTTTAAGGATAAAGAATTTACCGTTAAATATATATAGGATTCTAATTCTTTTATTTTTCTTTTGCTTTTGTTTTCACTATTTTTTCACATTCGAAGAGTTTCAATCTAAATCATATCTTAAGGCTATTGCGAAAAAGGATAACGAGAAAAAATATTGAAAGAAAAGTTCTCATTTGATCTTCGATTCATAAAGTCAGTTGCTGTAGTCGTCGTCGTCGTCGTAAGCTCATCACACCTCACCGAACATTTCTCAAATAAACATCTATGTGATATGTGATATTTGATCTTAATACTGTCTGATAGATGAAGAAAGCGCTTAATACGTTGCTCTCTAACATACATACATACACACTCCAAAATGGCAGCCGAAAACTGTCTTTAGCAATCTCGAAAAAAATATTGCAAAAATGAATACTTTGAAAAAATGAAAACAATTTTTGTGTGCTATAGTATTCATTTTGGATCGTTTGGCAAATGGCATTGATGCCCGTTTTTTTTTGTACAATTTTGGCTAAGATGTGTGAATAAAACGATGAAGGGGAATAGAGAAAGAAAGTAAAAGCCGTCAAAATTAATAAAGTGCAAATCAGATTAGGAAGAAAAAAAAAGATGAAAGTAGTGTAGACAATGCAAGAGAATAAAAAGCAAAAAGAAAAAATTCGTTCAAATATCGTCCAAAATGAGCTCAAATGAATTCCAAATCCTTTCGAGTCGTCGTCATAGTTATCGTTGGTGATCTTCAACTGGCTATATGAAAAATGGTAAATCTTTCGTATTTGTTATTCAATAATAACAATAATATCATTCGCATGACATTATTTTAATACGTAGATTTATTGGATTCTATCTATGATGAGAAAATAGGAAAAAAAGATTTATACAGACAACACTCGACTTATGAACATTTGAGATTTGAACTTTCCGAGATATTTGAATTTTAATTAAAAAAATTGTTTTTATTAAATTTTGTTTGATTTTTTAAAAAATTACATTCATTAATTGAACGATTATGTTCACTGCCGATTATCATTAATCAAAGCTATTAACAATGTTGTGCAATAGCAAAATAGCAAATTACGAACAAATTCATGTTACGAATTTCTTTCTAAAACCTAATTCCGTTAGTAAGTTGAAGAATGACTGTATTCGTATTCTTAATGGAATCAAGACCTAAAAAAGAAATAATGATAATCTAAATATTAGAACACATCTATTGTCACTTTTTTGTGTGCATAATATATGAAATATGTTCGTGATGTTCATTTTTTGGAATTTATTTTGCATCAAATCCATTTATGTTAAATATAAATGAGAGAAAAAACTCTTTGACATGAAAATCAATGAATGAATCTTTCATAATCAATTTTCATTTCTTTTGGCAATCAAGTATCATAACATCATGGGCTAACAATGACCAAAATGGATGGATCCAAAATCCAAACCATTATTCATTAATAAATAAACAGCCTATTGAAAATGGGAGAAAATAGCGGCCGGATTTTCAGAAAAAATGTATTATGATGCATATAAAATCAAAATCTAGTTAAATGAATGAAGTTTTTCATTTTGGCTATGGAGAGGACATTTTATTCATCAAAAAAAAGAGATTGGGTGCAAAATGAAATTAAAATTTTCACTGCAAACTTATACAATGTGCGCGTACATAAACACATACATATACGAAATGGTATGGACACAAGTATAACGTCCAAGTCCAGTCTAGAATAGCCAAAAATAATGGGAATAATGATGACAATAAAATTTTTTTTTATTTTATTTTGACAATTAAAATGCAACCAAACTTGGAACTTGAGCTCATATTTATATATAGATTAGTTTTGTTCAATTCTTTCTTGCTTTTTCTCCCTATTGTATTACACAGCATGAAACAGCCATCTACATAGTTAGCAAGCACACGAATCATGGATACCAGAGAATTGGATCATCGTCATCATTATCATTGAAGCAATCACAATTAATAATGAGCAAATGAGTGTCTATGAATTAATTTATTCTTGAAAAGCCAAGAGGCAAAAAAAAATGAATTTTTCATTTTCATTTTTTTTAAACGAAGAAAACCAAAAAAAAAGGTAGTAGTAGCAATTGCAATAATTCTAAATATCTGTAGATATTATCGAAAATAATCTATTCATTGAAATCATTCAACCAGCCAATCAATCAACCAACCAGCTAACTAACCAATCGATCGACCGACCAACCAGCCAACCGGACACAGGGTTATTGCAAGATGTTCTCATGAATTGTTTCATTGACATAGAAAAAAAGAATCACACACACACACCGACATAAAAATAGAATTGAATAAAATTGGCATTTCATGTAATTCAAGTGTAGTTTTTTTTGGCATGTGTCACAATGTGATCATCCAAACAATTTTATAACACGCGTGTCATTACATTATGATACAAATTTTTTCATTTCATTTCATTTCGTTTCCAACGAATCAAAAGTCCAGCATGATAGCCCACTATATCTGAGATTTTTTTCCGTCAATTTCACTAGCAAATAATGAATGAATGGCTGAATTTATATTTGTACTGTAGATATTCATTTTATAATCTATATCTTTGAAAGTTTGCAAAAAAAAAACAAAAATTTCAATTTACTAAAATACAAGCACATGTGTGTGACAACGAAGAGTGTCACAAATGAAACGACAACCAATAATGATGATGATGATGAAGAATAATAAATCCAAAGCAAATATAATCCAACAAAATCAAAGCCAAATATATATGAAAAAGACGAAAATGTATTTTCAAGTGTCCCATCTAATATATTGTGTAGATCTCATTGTGTGGATCTATTTGTGAAGATCAAACTAAACTCACTCCACAACAAACATATAGGAAAAAAAGATATTTTGAATTTATAGCGTGAAATAAGATTATTTATATTGGAAAAAAAATCCAAACTCAATGTTTTTTGCTGTTGTTGTGATGTGATGCACAAATACAATTGATAAATGCAATTTTGTCTCTCAAACAAAAACAAAAAAAAAAAAAAAAAAAAGAATCAGGATCAGCAAAATCAAAAATCAGATAGGGGACGATTGTAATAGAAAAATATATAGCCAATGAATCGAGAATGTTTAATCAGGAAAAAAAATTAGAAAAAAAAATACAGAACTCTTTTAGCTTTGCTCACATACACCTCAAATCATCTTGAACAAAACTTTGAATTGTTTTTCGTTTTTTGCTGATGAGAGCGTGGGGATGAAAGATTTGAAGATGAGAAAAAGTAAAACTTGTGATTTAATTAATTCACAATTTTTGTTCATTGTATAAATATTATTGGTTAGCTCATAGCATCAGCATTTTGTTTCCTATCTTTAATAATGATAATATCTATTGATATTACATATAGATAGATAATCTTGAAACTATTTGAATTTGTTTTTTTTTGTATTCCGCCCTCTCTTTTCATATTTTTCCAAACAAAAAGAAAAACTATTTCGATCCTATGAAGAGAATATAATTGCTGTTATACTTATTATTATTATTATTTCATTTCCCCTTCCATATTTTTTGTTTTTTTCATTTAATTTCCCCGAATCCACTAAAATAGATGACATAGGGTTTCATCTGACAAAACCAGACACAAAGACAACAACCACATGCATACATACAAAGGAAGACTAATCAATACTGTTAATAAAATACAATGAAAAAATGCTACAGACTAATAGATACAACGTGATGATGATGACTATTGTGAAAAAACCTTGTGAACACACAGCGAATCTATACCTCAATTGATGATGATGATGATGATGATGAAAGATTCGCTGAAGTAGCAGCTTCCAATCAACGAAAAAGAATCAAAATGAATGAAAAAACATGAATTCAATAGAAAAAAAGTTAAAGATTCGTCTGTAAAAATAGTAAATGGGAATTTTTTTTTACATAATGTATGGAACTTTATGGGAAAAAATTGAGAAACCATACAAAAAATTAAACTCCTTAAAATATGTAAAGATTTGTAACCTTATCAAATCTAATGACACTTCATTAGAATAAATCATTTTCATCATTCCAAGGAAAGATTAACCATTTAGAAATCATAATTTTCTGACTTTTTAAAAATAATTCTTTTTTGTCTTTTGTTTAGCTTAAAGATAAAAATGAAACACATTTCCGCCGGACGTATTCGAAGGTGTGAATGGATGAAAAACGATTTTTTTATTCGATTTTATTTCACACACACAGTTATACAAGAAAAAAAGGTAAAAACCATTCAAATGAAAAGCAAAAAAAAAAAAAAAAAAAATGAGAAATCTGTAAAAATTAAACGACACGAGAATAAATGATGAAAAAGAGAACAGAAAGAGATGCGGTTCTCAATTTTTTTTTCTAATTCTATCTTGCTCCATCTCTTCCAAACACACAAAAAAATAAAGCCACAATAAAACCGCTGATCGGACAAAGAATTGAAGTGGAACTATTGAGAGAATATTTTTATTTTGTCTCAATGTAAGTAAAATCTTAATTTTACTTATTGTGCGTGAGCAAAAAAAAAGTGAAAAGCCATCAAGTCGTGGATCGACAAAAGAAAGCAAAAAAGAAATAGAAAAATCTGTAGACTAATTCATTAAAACTAACCTAAACTGAAAATGAGATAGAATAGTCGATCCGTCGTCAGTCGGTATTCGTGTTTGGGGTAAGCTAAACAATCAATCCGGCTACAATATATACATTATATAATACAGAATTGAATCGACGAAACAAAACCAAGACCGTTTTTTCTTTTAATTTTTTTGTCGTTCAATTTTGGGAAAATCAAAGATCGAGAGAAAACGAAAAAATAGTTACAATTGCTTCTATTCGAAATAGGAAAAAAAAACGTTAAATTTATAAATCCAAATAATGATGAAGATGATGACAATGGTTAAGGCGTCAATTGAATGAGTACGAAGCAAAAAAAAAAACGATCCTGGAAATCAATTTTACCAAACACCCTGACACACACACACAAAAAATAGAGACATGAATACATAGTAAGATCCAATTTTCTTTTTTTTGTCAATTACTATAACTGTTTTTGATTTCTTCATTGGTACATTTTATTCTCTAACACATTGGCTCATTTTGTTATTGTGAATGCCTCTCATATATATGAGATTTCTGATGATATTGATTGGAACAAATTTGCAACTTGCAATTAGTTACTAATGTGTCGTTGACACATCACATTTATCTCAATAATAATATATAGAAATTTTTTTATATTATTAATGACTGCCCCACCAAAACCATCATCATCATCATCATCATTCCGGTTGATGCATATTACCAACAAATAAATTAAGTTGAAACGTATCAAATCAAATGATTCTCCAAGTTGTTCTTATTCATTCAATATCATCATCCTAATCATCATCATCATCATCATCGTTGTGAATTCACAACTGCAATTGAGGACAAAGAAGAAAAAATATCTTTGTTATATTCATCATCATCATGATTGTAAATACATGCAAACAACTAATCTTCATGAAGACAACGAACAAACGAACAATAATGATGATGATGTGATTGGGATGGTTAAAGATGACACTCATCTACGAACAAGATCAACGACAACATTAACAACAAAAGAAAAAAAAAGAAAATCATAGTCAATTGATCATAAGGAATAATTTGATTGAATGTCAATTGTAAGCCAAATGTGTTAAATGTTATTAAGAATATTAATTATGTTCAATGATGATGATGATTACCAATCATTATCAACACACCATAATCAATCTATTGATAATGATAATGATCATTACCATTAGCCCCTTTAAAATAACGATAATAATAAATTAGCAACATCCATGAGCCATCAACAACATTATAAATACCTTCAATTGGATGAACCGAAAAAGAAATTTTTATTTACATGTATACATTAATTTTAGATGTTAATTTGATGCGAAATTAATTATACTCAAATTCAGTAGTAGTAGTTATTATTTAAACTAGGGCTAGGTCTATTGTTAGCTTATAATGATGAGAGAGAAACAAATATAGATTCTGATCAACTGAAAAATACCAATCAATACAATTTTTTTTTTTTTTTTTTTTGGTAACGAAAAAATGCGATTTTTCCTTCATCATTCTACCGATCGATCGATTAGAATGCATTGACTTTTTTAAAAAAATAATTCTGATTATGATGATGATGATCCAATTCGTCAAAAATCCAGTCAATCATTATCACTGATAATGTACGAGGTAATTTTTTTCAATTTAAATTTTGTTCAAATTTAAAATATTTTCTGTTTTTTGTTTCTTTTGAAAAAAGACTGTCCAACTGCTTTGTTCTGGTTTTTATTGCCAAGTATAAGAAATATTAGAAAAGAAAAATAAACAAATATCTGGAAGAATGGAACGGAATTTATTTGTTCGGATTTTTTCTCTTGGCCACAAATCAATGAATATTTTATACACATAAATGGTCCACATATAAAAATGACTTGCGGCATGCCGATTGAATTCGTCCTCTTTCCTTTTATTCTAAAACATCGATAATCTAATCCAGAATAATGAAAATAAAAAGAATTTTTCATGACAAGAAAAATAAAATTTAAATTCGATTCCATAAAAGAAAAAAAGTAGAAAAAATGAAATGAAGCAAAAAAAATGAAATAAATTCTTCAAGTGGTCAAAATATACATTGACGACGACGGGGCTACAAATATATATATTGCTATGGGCAATTCCAATTGAGATTTTATTTCTGGTAGAAATTGGACAAGGCAATTGAAATTGTCATCGAATGAGCAAAGAATTCTTTCTTTCTCTTTCTTTTTTTTTCTTTATTGGTCATTTCAATATTGAATTGTTCGAGTGAAAATAATAATAATAATCACAATAGTTATAGAATTTAACGAGTAGGCGGGCAGGAAAATTGTAAAAAAAGAAATTGAAATTTTTATTTTTTGCTTATAAACTAGCCATTAATGTTTGTTTTTTTCATTTGAGTGAGATGAAAAAATGATGCGGTAGTTTCTTTATCAGAGAATCGATGGGATGAAAATGTTTATTTTATTCAGTCATAGTAAATAAGTTTAAGCTAAGATGAGATTTGAAAAACGACAAAAAAAATTAATTAAAAAACAAAAAGAATAAGAGATTAAAAAGAAAAGGGGTTTTTTGAGCAAATAAAAGATACGAAAAAATTCCATTTCAACCCTTTCACTTCCTCTCAGTTTACGCATAACCCTATTAAACATTAAAACACATATAAATTCGATAGATTTGTTCAATATCGATAGACAACATTATGGATATCAAGAAAAAAATATAATTGCTCTAAAATGGCTTTTTTTCTTCAATTCCCTCTACATGTTTTTTTCCTCCATTTTTTTTGTGTGCGATTGAGTTGAAAAAATTCTTCTTCATCAGCCTCAATGATACTTTGGTTCGCATGGATGAGGCTTAAATTTAATTTGAATATTAGATGCTTGTTTTTCTATGGGAAATATTTATTGAATTATATATATTTTTGGACCATGGATGTATGTATAATCATTATGCACGAGAGTCGAATGGAAAAAAAATTCGGCCAATAGCTACTTGAGCTACTTTACTTGCTGTTGTAAAAAAAGAGAGAGAAAGAAAAGATATACTGCCTAACCAGCCGATCATCAAATGCATCAAGCAGTTTCTCTCATTTTTTTCAATTTCAATGTCTCAAAATACATTAAACAACGATGGGTAGCTATAGTTTGTTTTGTCGGTTATGTTCAAGTGAGAACATGACCACAAATTCAAAAACATGCTCGGTGGTATTATTTGTTTGTGCGTATGATAGATATTAATTCATAATTTACATTCGATGGACACGCTCATTGGCATATTATTATATAATCCATAATAGTTAAATATATGCAATATTCTTTTCTAATACAATAATATTCAAAACTATGTTTTTCTGTTACAAATAATCAAAATAAGAATTTTTTCGTCGTTGTTGTTTAATATATTGAATCCCAACATCGGTATTAAACAGAATAGAATAGGAAAAACAAAAGATTAGAAAAGAAAAACGCCAAAAGGCATCTAATTCATTCATTCATTTGGATAAAAATGCTTTATTCCTTATAGCTATTCTATAGTATGATGTGATCACATGATGCTCAAAATTGAATGGATGATGAATTTGGAAAAATGGATTTGTAAAATGATTATCGTCATCATGATTATTTGAAGTACGGATGGAAAGAGGAATGTAATAGCATACACATTGTTCAATAATCATTTTGAAGTGCCATCCCTACTCTAATTGTCATCATTTGCCCCCATCCATTCCTTGCAAAAAAAACTATTCAAACTAAAAAGATTGGTCAAACAGAAGAATACTCAACACATAGCATTGATGAAATAAAATCTACTTTAGAATTAGAATCACAAATATAGAGTTGCCACTTCTATACCATCCGTTTATATTCACATGCACACACATATAGACATTTTTTTATTTTTTCGCTAATCTTTACGTTGAAGCAAGAAGCACGATGATGATGATTATTATTATTATGATTATGATGATGATGATTTGGAAAAATAAAACGAAACCATATAAGCGGATTATCATCACGGTCCGACATTATCATCATCATCATCGTCATCATTCGAATTGGAACTCGATTTCGAATCTTTTTCATTTCTTTGTCTTTTTCAAACTTAAACTTGTTAGCCAAGTTGGATGAAAAAAGAAAGAAAAATTCATCCAATAATGTTCATGTTGATTAGGATTCGGGTTTCGTGTACTACCGTTTGTAAAATCGGATCGAGGAAAAGAAAAGTAACAAAGCTGCCAATTCTGTATGAATCTGAAACCAAATTTATCAACATCATGAATCTAACTTTTTATTTCCGATTATTTAGTGAATATATTTCTCGTTTCGTTTTTATTTTTCTTCATATATAAATCCAGCATAATAATAATAATAATTCCAAAATAGCTTAACATGACCAATATAAATTAAGACTTTTTATTCTAAAGACATTCACAACAACAACAAAGATTTGATCCTAAATCCATCAAATAATAATAATAATAATAATAGGCCGAAAGTTAGTGATTGACCGAGTGAAAAAAAGAGAGAATTTTTTAAAAAGTCTATAATGGTGATCAATATAAGCGAGAAATAACTTTTTTTTCGGGCAAAGGATTTTCGAATGAGAAGCAAATTCTCTTTTTATTTTGTGTAACCCCGAAAGTTAACCGAAATTATCTTTAATGCTGTTTTTATTTCATTTTTATTTGCTCATACTCATTCATCGATGATAATAATGGTGACAAAATGAAATGACGAAGATCAATTTGTAATGACCATAATACTTCATACATACACACAAACTCACACATGAAAGGATCATCCTATATCATCTTATATTGATTGTCGTACATTTATTATACAACAATTCGAATCGATTTTGAAAAATACGATTTGTACCATTTCCCACCGTCACTACCATTTACCACCACCACCGCCACTATCATCATCATCATCATCATCTGCGGTGGATGACCAATTTCATCCAATAATTTTTCACCACTTCTACAGAAACAAAAAATCGAATCGAAATCAAAAGCTAATCTTAAATCCAAAGAAAAAAACTATTCCTTAAATATATAATGGATAATAATAAATCTAGTCCTACTTTTCTTTTTTTCCTTAATATTTTTTTTTTTTTTTTTTTTTGAATGACTTGTTTGCTTTTCTTTTCTTTTTTTCCGACTGCATGTTTGGTTTTGCTTCCATCACGAAAATGATTGTGTGTGTTCCTGGAACGTGTATGTATAGTCTTTAATTCTCAACTACTGTCCCAATATGTATCGTGATTCGTTTGTCGTTCACTTTTTTTGTTGGTTGGTTAAGTTTCAATTCATTTTTTCTGGAATAGATGAAAAACAAACGAATAATCATCGGTAGTATATACCACAACAGGATTCAAATAGGATTTTATTTTTTTGGGCAGAAGCATTGTCAAATAACATACACACAATCTCACTAGAGACAAAACGGATGGATGAATGAATGGACTAAGGCGAATGAACCAAAACAGAAGATATAGTGAATGAGATCGAATGAACAAAATCCAACTAATAATCATTGGTGTTAGTGTTAGCACCGGGGAGATAAAATATACAGCGAACGAAGGAAAAAAGAAAGAAGGAAAAAAAATTTTAGACAGCAGGATTCATGATTTTTTTCTGATATGAAAAAACGAATGTGAATGGTGACAATAGTTTGAAATCTGCTATAGAAAATTCTATGGAGAAAGATAGAGGGGATAAAAATGAACTTTGGGTTTAACCAATCTAGAATTTTAGGGATATATACACAAAAACACACAATTATCAAACGTAAACATTATGGTGAGAGTATAATGCTAGAAAAGAGCATGAGAAGGGACAAGGCCGATTCAAGGCACACATATACATTAGAAGCTAATCTATCCTATCTATCCATCCGAATCATCCACCACGTTAAGCTGATGTTCTGTCATTTTGAATGCTGCTTCTTCTAATTTTATTTCAAAACGATTCGAAGATCATTTGTTTCGTTTATTTCTAGTGTGATGTTTGTTTGATTCCTAGCTGTGTTTTTTTTCGTTGTTATTGGTTTGCCTGTGAATATCTTTTGAATTGGATGTTGAATTGTCAATTTTTTTCAAATTATATTCAATGTGAGTAGAATAATGGGAGATGGGAAGGCAATGAAAATGAAAGACAAGCTCAAAAACCATGGATGAGATAGAAAAATCATGGGGAAAAAATCGGGCTAAATCAGCTTAATACTCGAACCGATGATGAGAACTGAAGAGACCAAATACTATAGTATTAATATTTTTTGTTTTCATTTTAAAATGTGAATGTGAAAGATGCATCCAGATCATGAGGATCATGAGCAGCAGAATCGAGATAATAATAATAAAAGCTTCTAGTTCAATTTAAAACTAATTCCAAAAAACGAAACAAAAAAAAACTAGAAATGAAACCGACCGACAAACAACAATACGAAAGAAGTGATGAGAGGCAAAAAACAACAACAACAACCAACTTTTCATTTTGGCCTCAATGGATACATAGGTTGGTTTCAGGATGAAGCACATGGATAAAGCTTTTCTCTCTCTCTCTTTCTCTATCTCATTCACTCTTGCCTACCAGAATTCGAGAATTTTTTTTAATATCATCCTAGAAATGAGATATCATGAAAAGTGTAGAGAGAAGCTTAACAATATTCGTTCACTCTTTTCTTCATTTTACTGGTTATTATTAATGCTATAGATGGGTCTTTTTTCGAGCCCATGAAATACAATAATAATAATACAGTAACAAATAATAACAACAACAACACAAAATAAAGATAAAAAGAGTTTTTTTAATGAAAAATAATAATAATAATAAATTGTAAAATAAATTCACCGAGCGCTTAATCCGTATTTGTGTATATATGAGAAAAAGAGAGGTATGGATAGAGATTCAAGAGACAAGATAGCATCATGATCATCATGAGCAGCTTATATATGCCTAATGATGATGAGCATGATTGAAACAAATGGCCAACACAATAACAACAACAGCAGCAATCTGGCCCTTTATCCCGGTTTGTCGATATATAGAGGATGAGAAACAATAATTATAAGGAAAAAATTCCAATGTAAAACCAATTTTTATATTTTGATCATAAAGTGACAACAAAGACAATGGATAAAATAAAAGTACGGCTAAAATGTCAAAATTATAGTTAGTTTTTACATTCGTCAATGCTAATCTGGGACTTATTCTTTTTTTTGTTGTTGATGTTATTGCTGCTTCGTTTTGGTTGATATCCTTCGAGATAATTCGCATTTGCACCAAAAAGCATTAATAAAAGAGAAGAGGGAGATGGTCCATGAATTTTGAATGGAGTTACAAAAATCCCCATAGAATGCATTAGCCGCTTTTTAGTAAAAGGAAAATTGACAGGAGGAAAAAATTTGAGTAAAAGATCTGAATTAGATCTAGCTATATCCATCAGCTTTTTGATGCTACTGCTGCTAATCTGTTTTCGATTCGATTTGCTCGACTCCTGCTTTTTCCCTATGGACGGATATGACTGGGATAGATGAGATGCAGCTGTTGTTGTTGTTGTTGTATAGCCGATATATGATGCCTGTGTTTGACGATGATGGCTAAGCCGCTCATACTAAAACCATCTCTCTCTTTGTAAATGTCGTAGAGAATGTTCAAATAAAAGGGCTAAAAAGCGCATGCAGGCCATCTGATATCATCCCGGTTTTAACGATTCAATGCTGGACACACACACATATATACAAAATGGAGGGGATGAGGATAACCTTAGAATTTTAGAAATACTCAAATCTTTATTACGACTTATGAAACTTAACAGGCAACCAATATAGCATAGATAAACACATATAATTAACTGATTGTGAACACCACACACATGAATAGGAAGGATAGATGCAGATTTTTTGTTAATGGAAAAAATAGATTTATTTACTTTCTATATAATCATTCTGAATGGATAAATAAAATCGATAATAAAAAGATTCAAAGAAAAAACACATTTCTCAACGATTTGTTAATATTTGAATGAAAGTAATATCCAGAATTCAAATGTAAGAATAATAAAAATATTTTCAATACGCATGTGTATCAAAAAAAAGAAAAAGAAAAAATCATTATCATCACCATCAGTCAATTTCTATAGAATGGATTAACGAAAATCTAACCAGTCATCATTTTTTCTGCTTTTTGGGACAATACATCATCACACTTATAAAAATGAAAGTAGCACACAAACAAACAGAAAAAAATGGTCTATATATAATGGACAGCAAAAAAACAAAGATGGAAATAAAAATAAGATCGATTAAGTATATCCTGTGTGTATATGTAAGACCATTCATCTTTTTTTCACTTTGAAAAAAACTAACCAGCCAAAATTTGCTTACTAAAAGAGTTTTTTTTTGTTTCATGCTATTCAAGGTACTCTGAAATATTCTTATTACCGTTAAGAACGAAATTCCAATCAATGGATTCAGTAATGTTTTTCCTATTATGATGCTCAAAGAGATTTAGAAAATTCAAAACAAAAATCTAATGGCTTATTCAAGGTAAAACAAAAAAAACAGCATTTTTCATTTAATTCCAATAAGATTGCATTATCTTTTTCAATGATCTCAATGAATTATGTGTGAAAAAAATTTTTCTTTAACTCATTCAACAACGAAACAAAAATGATTATTTATTTAGTTGATAGATATTTAATTTATCTATAATTGTTAGCAACCTGACTCTTTAATGAATTTTTTTTTCATCGAAGAATAAATTGCTTTCCTATCATCAGGTTTGAAAAAAAAGAAAAACATGAAAATCTATCCATCTTTTCAATGGGGGATATCATAATCATGTTGAGAATCAGCATGGAGAAGGAGATAAAAACATTATCAACATGCTTGGCAAAGACATTTAGATTAAAATTAAATTTTCTCTTTTTTTTTGGTTTTAGCCTCGCTGAATGGATGATTTGCAAGCACAAAAAAAACCGAAAGTGGTTAATTCTTCTTAATCTTATGAAATTATCATTTCAGCCATTTTCCATGATGATGATCATGTTTTTTTTCGTTTGTTTTCAAAAGTTTAAAAACGTCATTTAGCTTATTTCGTTATCGCTATCGCAGCCAATTTTCTTGTTGTCGTTGTTATTGTTGTTGTGCGTAAAAAACCAAAATTTTTTCACTTAAAGCCTCACGAGACGATAACCAATTTTAGGAGATTTATGGGATTGATTTTTCGAGAATGAAAGAACGAAAGAAAAAATAAATGCTAAAACTAAACTTGATTTAATCAAAACATATGCAAAAAAATGCCATAAGAAAAAGATATAGAATTTTTTTCTTCTTTTGTTGCTGCTTCTTCAAAGAAAAACATTATTATTATTATTATGAGGGTTAGGCTAGTAATCAAGCTGTTAATAAAATTACAACAACGAAATGAAATGAAAGAAAAAACATTCAATACAAGGTCAGGGCTACTAACTAAACATGCCAGAAAATAATGAAAAAATCCTTGTCATTTTATTCGATTTTTGTTCATTTTATTTTTTTTAGATATACACACACACATTTTTTTGGATAGAAGATTAGCGAGCTTAGCTTTTCTTTCTTCGTTTTTTTTTTTTTTGGTTGATAAAACCAAAAAATAAGAGATTTGCAAATAATCAATAGCAACAACAACAACGAAATACTACATCTAAACTAAAAATATGGTGGCCAAATATTAATGCGACGACGATTTAAGATTAGCTGTGCTTAAATGATATGGTCTGTCATCATTATTTTTATATGGCAAAAATAAAATAAAAAATCTAATCTTGTAAATGATGAACAAACAACGACCACTATTCGGCTGTTGGTCGAATGAGTGAATAAAAAAAACGGATGACATTGAAATTGTTTTTTTTTGATTACAATAAAAATGGCTAGCTTTTGCTTCAATGGAATTGGATTCAACAAAAAAATAAAAACCCAGAATTAATATTTGTGTTTAAAGGGAAATATTTCTTACATACAAACTCACACTCAAAAACATGGGCAAAGTTTATGAGAATTTGTGATTTTTGATGGATAAAGAGAGAAAGAGATCATCATAAGATTGATATGAAACAACAAACCAATGATTTATTCTTCAAATCTCATAATAAAAAATTTTTTTTGATGTTGTCCGTATTCATTTCAAATACATGTATGATTTTTTCCTTCGGTTAAGCTATCATTTTATCATCACCATCTTCATCATTATCCGAATCAAATATATAATCAACCGAATCAAATATTTCAAGTGAAAGTCACAATTCAATAACGAACATTAAATGATGATAATGAGGGAAAAACAGCTGGTGACTATAGACTAAACCATTTTCATACAATAATCCCTTCTTCTTCATTTTTTTGCGTTCATTACATCATTATCATTATCATCATCAGGCCATTTATGACATAGGTTAATTGGACTTTGTCTCGAAACAAGAATCTTGTTCTGTCCTTTTTCATTTGTAAATATGTTTTTCGGTTTAAGGGTAGTAAAGAAAAAAAAATGGATATCAAATCAACGACCGTGTCGATCTTTCTTTCATTCTTTTTTTTAGAATTTCGTGGACATAAAATTCAAATGTTATTTGTTAGAAAAAAAACTGAATCTCAAAATGTCCCAAATACTTATCTAAGTATATACGAATGGCAACAAGTGTACCAATGATTATCAACAAACTACCTATACAAATAAGAAAAAAATCTGTTTTCTTTATCGTTCAACCAAACTATGGACAAGATCATGATTTCTATTTTCGGTGTTTTTTCTATCAAATACAAACAAAAAACAGAAATCGATTTTAGCATCCATAATAACTGATGATCACGTGTGGCCATACTTGATATAATCGTATGGTATACAATAAAGTCATTATCGACTCCGATTTCATTGCCACTTGTGTACTTAGACCAAGAATATCATAACACACAAATATTTAGTAAACAAAAGCAAACCATTATGCAATAATAAATTTATTTAATATCATCAAATGTATTAGTTCATCATTTTTAGACATAAATCAACAATAATAAATATATTTATTTTATTCTACATTCATATCAATGCGAGAATGTAGCACCTACCGTTTAGTTGTTGATCACAACTACCCCCATTCGAAGTGCCAATTACATCCTTTATATCGAGTAATTGTGATGCAGCAGCAGCAACAGCAGCCTGTCCAAATGCAGCCGTTAATGATTCATCGCATGCTACGGCCGATGTATCAGGGTTGTTTGTTGTCGAGGTTGTCATTGTCGTTGATGTAGTTGTCGGCGATGTACCATGTTGATGATGTTTTTGCTGATGAATTGGATGATGAAGATGATGTGATAATAAATTTAACCCTGGTGATGATTGATTTGCCGATGATGAAATTGTCGTCGATGATGATGATTGTGGAGCAATATTGACTGACGATGCCGAATTTGATCCGGTTGTTGTACGAATTCCACGTGATTCTGTATCCAGAATAAGTGGCGATCCATTACCAGTACCACTGTTTGTAGCTGCAGCGCCAAGTCCCATGAATAGATTAGCCTTTAAAAACGGAAAAAGAACCATTTAGTTTAAACTGTTTATTTGAAATTGTTTAGTTGAATGGATTTGGAATCCAGCATCAATAAAACAACAATATCGTTTGTGCAAGAATAAAAAAGGCTTGAATATTTTTTTTATATTGTTGCTACCGATGATGATGATGCTGACGAATTGGGCAAATATTTATCAAGAATCAACCAACCAATCAACTAAAGTATACTGACTGTTTGATATTGTCAAGAAAAAATAAATATTCGACAAGCAACAACAACAACAAAACAGCAGCCGAAAATTCGATCAAAAAAAGGCCAAACACATACGCACACAAAACAAACAGACTACGATTCAAGACTTGAAATCACATCCAAAAAAACGGCAATACGGATGCGAATTTATCTTTATGATGAAATACTTAAAAAACTCTATTTTATCGGATAATTGTTTCAATATTTCTTCTATGATTTTACATTCGAAGAAAAATCCATGATTACATCCTATTTAATTATCACAATCAATGAATCAATCAATAGATATCATTGTTGTATGGATTTCATTGAAACAATACACACTTTTTGTCAGGATTATAAATCTAAAATCTAATAATAAAAATGTGAATTTTGAAAGAAAAAAAATTTCCCATATATACAGTATGATTAAATCTCACTCAAGTATAGTCTATTATCAGAAGAAAATATCAATCTTTATTACCCAACACAAAACAGAGTAAGCATCCCAAAACTACTGTATATCATCGAGATGAAATGAATGGTGAAAAAGTAGAAGAAAAAAACCGACCTGATCGACTAACGAAGATTTGAATTGAATAAATTAGATAAAAAAAATTCATGCCTAACTATTTACATATATACTGGTAGCCAATTGCTCTTCAATTATTATCATAATCATTATTATTACTATATGAGAATGATGTATTGAGAGAGAAAGAGAGAGAGAGAGAATGAAAAAAGTCAAATCAAAATGTCCATTCCTTTTGTATGATTTAAGAATTGAATAAGTTAAAGAAAACAAATAATAATGAAAAATTCATGAACCATAATAAATAATATTTCACCAAAAAAAAAGAATATGAAAATCTCATCGACCTTGATCTTGATGTTCTGTTTCACACATGTTGCATACAAATAGATCTGACAGACAACGATGTTTTTTATTATCATTCGACCAAAAGATAAGAATTTTTAACGAAGAAAAAAGAACACAACAAAACAAATCGAAACACGACATAAAATATAAATGATTTGACAACAAAAAACCCAAAAAATATAATAATAAAGAATACAGGTAAATTAAAAGCCCATTCATTCATAAACTATGATGATGACCTATGTTGATCTAACAGCCGAATGATTTTTAACGCAAAAAATGTAATATAAATAAATTTTTTTAATATAAAAAAAAGAAATCTATTTTTCATATAACTAACCAGGCGACAAACATGGTTAATGATAATAATAACAATAATAATGTCGTGCTAAATGGACGATAATTTTATTCATTCATTTATCCATCCATCCATCCATATAACCACACACACACACACACAAAATGAATGAAGCGATTTACCAGAAAAAAAATTTTTAAGGTCGTGAATACTCGAAGGAAAACGGGTACGGTCAATCCGATAGAGAAGAAAAACTACACATAGACATCACGACCAATTCACAATGCAAATGTCATCGGTTTTCATTAATAATGATAATGATGACAACGAAATCATTTGTATTTTTTATTTTTCGGACAAACCTCCGAACAAAGATGAAGACCGATATAAAGAAAAATTGCAATTTTGTAATGCAATTTTAACAATGATCACCCGACCAGGAAAAAAGAAATTGTCTAAGATTTATGAAAATCACATTAAAAAATACGGGTTCATTTTAGCTTTTTCTTGTTACTATCCACTATCATATGGTGGTCATACACTGATTGATTTAAGGAAAAAAGAATGAATAATTGACAATGATGGACAGTCATGGACAGTCATGGTACCGCTATTTTCTTTATCCTTATCCTTTTCTATATCATAATTATCATCATTGTCGTTGTTGATTCAATTTAGATAGAAAATCTAGATATTTCAAGATATGAAACAAAAAACATTTGTAAAGATTATTCAATTAATTTAATTGTGTAATCAATTAATCTGATCCAAGTTAATCTTTAGTTATCTTTGATTATAATTTCATCCATTCTTGTTTATTGTATGAAACAAAAACACAATTCAAATTCAAATAAACAGACAAAAAGGTGATGCCGTGAATTTGTTTGAAAATTTTTCATCAGTAGCTTTCGTCTTTATCTTTCATCTTTCAAAGAACGTAATTATTTGCCCTGTCACTCTCTTTTTTTCCACTTTTGTTCTTTGTTATGTCAAATTGTTTGAAATGAATTTTAAATCATTTTTTCTTTTGTTTGTTTGTATGTGAAGATGTTTTCAGAATCTTTTCCGAATTAAAGGTGATAACTAGGACAACAATAACAATAACAACTATGAAAACCTAGACTAGCTAACAAAACAAAAACAATCCATAAAAATGACTTGGATTCATGCGTATAAGTTTTGTTTTCCAATGAAAATCATGTCGAAAGTAAAAAGGAACGATAGTAAATCCAGTGATTTAAAAAAATAGAGAACGAAAAAATTCCTGTATACACTTGAACAATCAATTTAGACCGTTTTTACTGTCGAATTTTCACTGTTTGTCTGATTTTTTTTTCTTTATTTCAAAATCTTCTAGACAAACATTTCATTTTTTTTCTTTGATTTGCTTTCGATTGTTGACCAAAGAAACCAATGTTGCAGACATTCAGAATTTACGGCTTCTTTTTATTATTATTCAGGGGATTTTATTTTTTCCCCGATTTTTTTTCTCTTAACCAAAATATCTCTGCGATGAATAAAGACCCTAGAATTCTTCAAAGTTTGACTAAAATTATATTGTAGAAAAGATACGATATAACCCTGCTAAAGATGATGAGCTTGAAAGACAGAAAAGAAAAAATGAAATAAAATAAAAACAAGAAATGAAAAGAAAAACTTTAGCCAGATCAAGGGCGGTTGCCATTTATTAACATCAAGAGAATAAGCAAGAGAAAGAGAATTAGAAAACATCTCTCATAAATCTCATCCCATCATATCACTCTTGATCATTTCGGGCCACACTTAACTTGAATTGAACCATTAAAAATGAAAAATAAAATTACCCATATAGCCACCTAGTTGTCAATGGACATCCATCCATTCCATCAGTGATGATGTTGATCCATTGTTTTCAACAACAAAAAAAAAGGTAAACTTGCAGCATATAAGTTTCCCTCTTTTCCCCCCCAAAAAAACAACAAGCATTAGTTGTTTTTTTTTGCATTCACCTTCCTAATAATGATGATGATGATGATGATGATCAAACAAGGGGAAAAAATTCACACCTTGGTCACAAGGTGGAAAAAAACGGGCCATCATCGTGAAAAAAATGTGAATAGCTCAAGCAAGATTATTATTATTATTATTGGTCTTAGTCAGGAAAACAAAAACTTTATCCATTAAAACATTCATTGCATTTCATCAAATCAATTTTGCCAATATAACAAACAAATCTTATTTATCCATTCAAATGTTCGATTATCACACTAAAGCTGTCCAATACATACATTTCATCATTAAATGATGAGTAAATCTCCAAAGAAGAGTCTAACAAAATAAAAAGTGAAAAAAACACCATCATAAAATATCGATCGACATTCCAAGGCTACATAGGTACGCGAGCATATACGTGAAAACAATCAAATAATAATCCAAACACAAGTATTTCCATTGAATCCTGTTTTTTGTTTGTTTGTTTTTCACTTTTGATTTCACTTTTTACTACTATTTATTACTTAATGAAAGAGAAAAAACGGATTATACTTTTCGAATGTAGTCGTCGTCGTTGTTGTAATTGTATTGTTGATTTGTTGAGATTTTGTATTTCCAAGAGAATGATTAATTTTCCTAGTGTAATGATTAATGAATATTATCATCATCATCATCATCATCAACACATTACATACACATGTTTGTAAAAAAAATGAAATCCACACAGCTATATTTTTAGGCTAGTTTAGTTAATATAAAGAGTACGCTAAACTTTTTTATTACAATTTGGATTTTTCTACTATCGCTGACCAAAATTATTGTTTGTGTGTATGTCATAGAGACATTAAACAATCATGATGATGATGAAGATGATTGAAAGGAAACTGACATATACATGGAATAAATAAAAAACCACCTCCCATTCGCAAATTCAATAATTTCAGCTTAATAAACATATTTTACTTGTTTCGTTACATGTATTTTTTTTAGTTTAGTTTTGATTTTATGATAGTGAAAGGTGATCTTTAAATGGAATAAAAATTGAAAGCAGGATAAAAACATGAAATAAAATCAAGGAATAAACGGATGATGATAGAAGAAGAAGAGGAAAAATCACAATTCTTTGCTTAAGCTTGTTCAGCTAACATTTATATTTTCACCATTAACATGATAATTTTCGTTTGAAAAAATGCCCAATATGTTATACAAGCTACAATTGTTATTGTATACAGAAATGAATCATTTTATTTCAATTAGACACACCAAAAAAAAAGATTTGTCTGTACATATCCATGTAGAGAGAAAAAACAAGAAGAATTAGCTCAGCTTTATACCACAATCAAATTTACAATCCTGAATGAGAATGTAAAGGCGATTCATACCTAGATCTTTGGAACCCTGAATAGTGTTTTTTTAAATTCAATCCAACCATCATCATCATCATCATCAGTGCCGACTGAATTCACATTTTTTTTCTGTATTTATGAAAATAATAAGATCGACAATCGGGCGTACACCATGTCACGCAAATTTGCATTCCAATTCGTTCAGTTTTAGTTTTTTTGTTTCTTTTCCTTTTTCAATTTGAGGGGAGAAATTTTCTACATAAAAAAATCTTCACTTCATGACTTTCATCGAACTTGGTTTTTGTCGTCAGTCAGCTATTGAATTAACCTTAACACAAAGAATTATGTAAAAATCAGCAGCCCGATCATCATAACCAATCTTTTTTTTCTTTCCTTCCCATATTCCATATGATGATATGATTGGATCAAATTTGTGAAAATCTTTTTATACAGAAAAAAAGGGAAAGAGAGAAAAAAGATATCATCATTAGATTACCAGCGGTAATTTACCACCTTGTTGATCATCATAATCATCGATTCGGTAAAATGAAAAAAGAAAAAGAAAATTCTTTGGTGAAAATTTTTTTCCTACTTTATAACATTAAGATGATGATGACGATAGAAATGACAAAAATCACTACCAGAGCATAGATATATAGATAATTTTTTTTGTGTGATTGCCAAACCCATCATCCAATGAATGTAAAATCTTCTCATCATCATCTCATCATCATCATCATAATCATCTATTTTTTTCCTCAAAATATTCATCTTTGATGCTTTTTGTGTGTGTGCGAATGTGAGTGTTTGTATGTGTATCATTTATGAGATAACAACAATGACAACCCATTACCATGTAAAGCACATGATGAATGAATATTTTTTTTTCTTTTTAAATTGTCACATTAAAGGGAGGATTTTTCAAATATATTCTTTCATCATCAGGTATACGCCAAATCGGTTTTGATTGTCAAGTGAAAAAAAAACTGTGTTCATCACATCCATGAATTGATTTTATTCATCCCTTTCATTCATATAAAATACTTAGGTGGTTCAATTGTTTTGTTTTCTGTTTTTCTGTCTTTATTCTGATTGTTTATTCTTTTCTATTCTTTTTTGTCAAAGAAAAAAATCTTGACAAATTTAAATCAAATCACCATTTAGTATAAATAGAAATGACAATATAACATGCATCCGATATTCACATACATCAATGGACACTGGTCTCATTTAGTCATTCAACATTGTCAATTTTGTGCCGGTTTATAACAATAGTGTTTTAAATTTTTTTTCTTGCAATTAAATCGTCCTTTTTTTCTTCTATTCAACACTGAATAGTTAAATAAGAATTCAGTCATTCTTTTATTATTATTATTAACTGGTCTGGTTTTCATTGACATTATTCACAACAACATTGTAACATGAATAATAATAACAACAACATTTGATTCAATTGTGATCCTTTTTTTTCATTCTTTTCCAAATAATCAACATTTGACAATTCATGAAAAAAACGAACAAACCATCAGTGATTTTTTGATCATCATCATCATTATGATCATCACCTTAATCATGATGATGACTTTGCCACACAATGCGATTATTACCATGAAAATAAAGAGGTAGTAATAAAAAAAAAGTAATACCAAACTGGTGAAAATCGAATCAAAATCATCATTAAGGTGTGTGTGATTTCATGTTATGTCCAATTTTGAATAAAAGCATCATTTTTTCTTTTTCTTTTTTTGATAAATTCAAACAAATGAGAGAACAATTAATGTATTTAGTTGTTGTTAATTGTTCGCAAATAATCTCTTAGCTGTTGTTGTTGTTTACGAACCTAAACTTCTGACAGAAAATGAATGTTTGTTTCCATCAATTTGGCAAATTTGTATGTGTTGTGTTGTAATAAATCTCTTTTTTTTCTCCTCTCTCCATTTACTTTTATCATGCAAATGCAAATACTAATTTTTTTTCTCTCACTCCATACAAACAAATCAAATCATTCATATGGACAAATTGATGTGATGCGTTAAACAATTCGAATTGAAGAAGAAAAAAAACAAGATACGAGATATAATAACGATAATCATATAGCAATGGTTGAAAATCGATCGTCACACATGCTAAGATATATTGACACGCTTGTTGGATTTTCAAGACAATTGAAAAGAATGAAGAAGAAAAAAAATTTTATTTTCATTGCACGCAATGATTCAAATCATTTATGTTTAATGTAGGAAAAAAGAGATTGCACCATTGACAATCGCAGGTGTACATATTTTTATATTATAAACAACATTCCTACAAATAAAGTGAAAAGAAGATTCATCCTGAATGTTATTGTTGTTGTTGTTGTTGCACGCGTTAAAACATTCGTTTTATCCATATAACAATGATAATAGCAAATAACAACTTATTAAAAAAAATTGAATCTACAAGGCGATCAATGATGTTTAAATTTGACAAGCCATAACGAAATCGATATTGTCATAGATTGTGAATAGGAAAATAAGTAAAATGATATGGGCAGATGCTACTCATCATCATCATCTTGAATGAATCTATTCAAGTTTTCCAAGTTCTGGGATAAAATAACATCTACACGTAAAAAAAATTTAAATGCGATTATTATCATTTGATATTAAAGTAATTTCACTTGACTAATTAAACAAAGCAAAAGTAAAAAAAACGCATTCATAAATTGTTTATCGATGATTTTCATTTTAGCAGTTTTTTTTATTCAATTCTCATCATAAATGGAATGATGATGAAAAATGGCCGATTTTTTTCCTGAAATGAAAATCCAGGCAACAAAAATATTGTTGATTTAACTGAAAGTTATTCAATTAATATACACACAGTCACAAACACAAACATATTTGAATAAGTTGTCATTGGTAAATTCGATCGATTTTAGATTGAAATCAAATTTATGTGCGAAAAAAAAGACTAATCAAATAGAAATACTAATAGAAAAATAAAAAATGAAAAAGGTGCGAAATTGAATCCGGCATTTCAATTTTTAAGCATCATCTATCATTTTGATTTTGTCGATTTTCTCTCAGCTCGATATTATTATATGTGCCAAATAAAAATGAAAAAAATTTAAGGGATTATTACACACTTATACAAATGAATTCATAAAGTCAGCTGTTTTAAATTTCCTTCAGTGTCAGTGTTAATGGTCAATCATTTTTTTTTGACCACGAAGCTATGTATTTTGGCTGCAGCTGTTCAATTTTTTTTCAATCAAACAAAAAATCAAAATAAAATACACAACACATACATCAAATGGACAATCAAGGCATCAATTAACACCTAATCAATTACATATTTGAAGAAAAAAAAACAAAACAAAACTATTATTATCATTAATAATGACATTGAAATAAGCATATGCTTTTCATGGTTAAACATCAATCCATGGTTAATGTTGTATCCAAGAAAAAAAACACGAAAAAAATCTTATGTATAACGGTATTCTTTTTCATAATAATAATGAAACGGATATTTATTGATTATGATTATAATTTTTAAAAAAGATGATTCAAGGCCCGTACATAGAATTTTTTTTTAAATTTATTAATTTCAAGGACCTATCACTATTTATTACACTTCAAGATGATAATGTAGAATTCAATCTGCTTCTATTTGTCTGAATGAATCTACCATCATCATCATCAGGCATGCATAATATGTTGGTGAAAAGAAAAAAGGAAATCTGTTCATGTTTGATGATTATATTGTGATGGACTATGCACCTGTCGATAACAGGGCGACACAAGAAATGTCCATATGATGATGATGATGATCCGATCTGATCTGATCGGATCGGATCGAATCGTTGATTATTGCATGTCGCAACAATCATTCAACCATGAGATGATCTTGTGTTTGTGTATGCTTACTGTGTATAGATAATTATCAATTAAACAATAAAAACAACAAATAACTCGACCTCAAACATTGGTTAACTGGTTTTTTAAGCCAAATTGATAGAAACAATCAAGATAGATATAGTCGAATGAACCGGACCGCCATCATCATGATTAAGATTGCAATCGAAACAGTAGCTAAAAGCCATCATCATTAAAAGGATCTAATAGAAATTATCTATGAGAACAAATTATAATCCACATCGACATAAAAAAGATCCATTAGTTTTTAGTAAACAAACCAATCTCTTCATCCAGAAAGAAATTAATTTCCATATTAAAAAACAGACACATACACCTAGAATCGCTAATTCATGATCCTGAGCTTTGAAAATCAGTGAAAAAAATCATCGATGGTTTTTTCATAATAAACAGCTTAATTAATAACAAACAATGTAAATGAAGTGACAAAAAACAACAGCAAAAAATCCAGCCTAAAAAGACAACACAATAAATGGATGTGTGAAAATGTCGAAAGATGCTGACTAATAATAATATTATAAAATAAAGAAAAAAAATAAGAGATTATTATTGAGTAACACATATTGTTAACAGAAAAATACATAATACACACACAGACAGTTAGACTTTTAAGATTGTAAAAATAAAACTTGACTGTTTATTATGTAATGAATATTTGTATGAGTATAGTGTTTGTTGTATTACATAAACATGTAATGGATGATATCATGCCGAGTGTAAAAACGATATTTATATGTCTTGTCTTGTTTGGAATAAAGATGCGACTCCATCATCATCATCATCATTATTATCATTGAGTTATTTAGAATGTCATATTCTAAAAGATGGTATTAAGTGTTGTTGAATGACAAATTAGTCATAATTTATCATGTCAAAGATTTAGTATTCTTTGTTGTTATATCAATAAAAACATAATCAAAAGGATGAATGGCTATTTATACATCAAATTCAAATATAGAATTGATTCAGAAATTGAACAAGCTTTATTATCTGCACTGTTTTGGAAACCAAAAGGTAGTGCAACAAAACAAAATCTGAATTGATTTGATCAAATTTTATGGTTACCAAATTTTCTTTCTGCCTTGTTTTCCATTAACAATAATTACCAATAATTTTGTGCAGGGCGAAGAATAATAATAATGAAAAAAATAGAAAATGTTATCAAGAAACAAATCGGCAAGTGTTAGCACAAATTGAAAAAGAAAATAAGAAGAAAAAAATCAATTGCTCTGCTTGTCAAACAGAAATCAAATTCAATAGCATAGCATCTGCTCGACATTCTAATTCAAATGGACCAAATATGATCAAATGTGTGTATATATTCAGAAATACAGAAATATATTCGATTCCATTCGATAGTTTGATTGAGGATTTTTTTTTCGCTTCGGTATGCACAAAAAAAATGGAAACCACATATATTTGTCACCGAGAGAAAAAAAAATTCATCAAATACAAACTTATTGTTGTCATCGGCGTCATGTTATGTTCGGCTTTTATAATATGTGGCTGATTATTATTATTATCAGTATTTTGTATATCTATTTTTGATTTGTATTTTGAAAAAGGGGTTCAACAGAGTCTGATGGAGAAAGCAGAGAAAAAATTGCTTACATCTGTAGATCATCGAATCCATTCGATGATGTGACATTTATAAAATGAAAAATATCAAATCAAATCAGAATCGAAGCTCAAGGTTTCATAAATTCAATGAAATATAAATGAAGATGGAAAATACATGAACAACACAGCAACAAATTTACACGAATCTGTATGCAAACAGATGACACATCATTTGCATCTCAATTGATTCTTTTTCAATTCTATGTACCATATATGTAATATTTTTAAATGATTGTTGTCTCTAATAAAAAGACGACCAATCGATTCAAACCGATGTTTGAATGAATGTTTGGGAAAAAAACAGATAGACATTTATCATTTCGTGTTGAATGATTTGCAAATTCATTGAGAATTTGATTGAAATACATTATCATCATCATCATCAGATACAATGAATATGTAATTGACGCCTTTAGGCTCCAAATACAAAAAAAAACGAAACGATGATAACATATTTTTATTTCTTTATAAATTTTCCATCACATTATAATACATTAAAATCATACCTAAACTAAAGATGTAAAAAGAAAAAAATATATTCCACATTGGTTACAACATCAAAATCGACAAATTAATAATTCGACATGCTACAATCGAAATGAAATGTATGAATACACCTTTTTTTCTTCTTGTTCTTTTTTTTAAATATACTTATTTTCCACTTAAATCAAGAGCTAGATATATTTGAAAATGAAAAAAATTGTTCCGCCTTCCAATCAATCAGATTCAAAAAAAAAAAAAAAAAAAATATTTTTATAGAATAATTGAATATCATCATCAAAGACAATTGAATAAAAAACCAAAAAAATGATCTATTATACAAATCATCATCATCTGTATGATTATTTAAACGATTATTATTATATGTAATAGATTTAGAATAATTTTAAAATTGAAAATAAAAAATTTGTTCAAATCCAAATATGTATATGGGGAAAAAATAAAACCAGTAGCTAAAAAAAGTGAATGATAAAACCAATGAAAATTATTTTGTAATGCTTCATCTTTCTCTCTCTCTCCCATCATTCACCGAACACATTCACATATTACGAGATAGAAAGATACTTGTTTTTTTTCAATCTCAATTTATTTTTATCAATAATCAAAAAATATCTTTGCCGATAAAGATAAGATAATTCTTTTGTGTGTGTGTGTGTTGTTTTTTTGTTTATGACCAACCGGCAATACCTGTATTCACTTAAACTGTCAAATTGAAAACAAAAATTTGGTGTGTTACACAAGTGTGTATGAGAAATAAAGAGAGAAAAAATCGAGTGTTATTTTATTATATAACAATGAACTGAATTGTGATGCAAAAAAAAATTCTTTTTTTTTCTCTTTGAAGTCATCCAATCGATCTATCTATCTATCAATACTAAATAAACAATGACCATCATCAAATCCATCCATCCATCTATCTTTCTATCCGTACACATAATGCATTGAAAATGTAGACAAAACAAAACAAAACAAAAAACTAGAGATGAGAGATGCCAATAAATCATTACACGGCAACTTAAATCTTTCTATTATATAACTTAGCTTTACACTTTTAGCATATTTGGTCAATTTTTATTTGCAGGCAATAGCCATCATCATCATCATCATATCGAATCTTATTGGGAACCACACATCAACATCCTTATGAAGATGAATTTTGTTTCTCTTGATTTTGTTATCAAAAAGGCGCTAATAACAATCATAATCATCATCATCATCTTGATTTAAAACTTGAGATGATGATGATGAATCCATGACAGTCATCCATGTCAGTCATTGCATCCATCACCATCATCATCATCAAGTAGTTGTTATTCAAGCTGCTACTGGCTGAAGCTTTGGATTTAATTTTTTGTTGTTGTTTTGTTTCTACCAACAACAATCCAACAGCAGGTCGACCGAAATTATCGATTAACAAAGAAAAAAAGAGAGAAAAAAATCAACCGAGAGTTTCAAACTCATCATCATCATCATCCAACAACCATAACAAAAGATGGATAGACATACGGCTTTAGACGACATAGGGCAAAGTGCCAAAAAAAATCAAAAGCCAGATCAGATTTGAGAATTTCAGTGTGTGCAGTGTTGTGTGTGTGTGTCTGTGTAAATGTGTTAGCAAATTATTATTAAACTAGAAAAAAAGACAGGTAGTCATGTTTAGCTTCAACTTTTTAAGTCTATTGTCCGTAGATTTTTCTGATATCAAGTAAAGAAAATCAAATCAAGCTTGTGTTTTTTGTGTTTGTGTAAAAGAGAAAGAAAGAAAGATAACAACATTTGGGTCGGTCGTCATATAATCACATGCATCATATGGCATCGACATTCTGTTTTCTGGATTTTATTTTTCAATTTCAACGTGATTATTTTCTATTCATCTATCAATGGGGTGACAAACTATGTAGTTATTAGTGGTGTGCGTGTGTGTATGTATAAAGGAATACCAATCCAGTTGACACTCGATTAGATGATAATTAGTCAAAAACGAATGAATGAATGAAAAAAAATAATTTTCAACATCAATCAATCAATCAATCAAGGAAAATCCTCATTATACACAGGCGCAAATATTAGCAAAATTGAATAGAGCGTCGAAATTGTATTCCGAAAATAATTATTCAATCAGCAAAAGTAAAAAAATACAGCACCAACACAATCATCATCATCCCAATCAATCGATCGATCGATTGATTGATTCTTTAATTTTTTTTCTCCCGATTATTGGTGGTTTATCGCAAAGTATATATAATAGATTTTGTCTAAACAAAGAAAATAACAACAACAACAACCACAGATGAATTTATTTCACTAATTCTCATAATAATGGAATGGATAGATAGATCAACGACAGCGAATCATCATCATCATCATCATATTATTGTTTTGGCTTTCTCTAGTCATTGTCATAGGGAAAAAACCGAATTGAATTGTATCGTGCTTATGTCATAATGTTTTCGAATGTTTCTTTGCCGATATTGCTGCTATAGCTATGACAGAACAACTCAACACAAACATAAGTAATCTTGGTTTGAAAAAAACGATTCTAGGTTAGAGATTTGTTGAGGTTAACAAATGAAAGAACTTAACTCTACGAATGCAGAACAGCAATTAAAACTTTATTATAACATTCAGTAAATATAAAAATGTATAGTTCTAAAATATTCGAATAATAGAACATTTAAGTTATAACCATAGACACAACATTTTCCCCCTTTTGTGTTATAACATTAAATGTTCTTGATAAGATCAAAAACAATATCTGTTGTTACAAATTGCAACAATTTTCTAGACCCATTAAACCATACGGTTTTGCATTTCTTTAATTGATCACTTTCTTTTGTTATTTCACGAATAAATTCATTTTGACCAATTGAATTCGTTTCATTATAGTTAGGAATTCTTTCAATACATTTATATCCATATCGAATTGGTGGTACACCTTTATTAATACGTGATGAACGTCTTGGTTCAGCCGAAATTTCATTTGTTGAAGTTGTTGTTGTTGAATCAGTAGAATCCAATTCTTCATTTTCATTTGTTTGTTCATATGATGATTCATTTTCATAATTAGATATAAAATCATCATTATCTTCATTACAATTCATTAGATCAAAATTTGATGATGATGTGACTTCAGATAAATTTTCCGAATCAAATCGTTCATAATACATTTTTCTTTCATTAAACTGAACATTATTTGATATTATGATATCTAATGTTTCAGGATTCAATAATCGATAACATCCAATTTTATTTGTGTATCCGATGAACATAAGTCGTTCAGACATTTGCGGACATTTCACTTCACAACCAAAAACACGTAAATTATCATAATTTGGCTGTTTCGAATATAGTTTTTCATATGGAGATTTTCCATCTTTTCGAATCCATGTATTGATGACATAGATTGCCGAACACATTGTTTCTGCCCATAATTGTTGCGGTGCTTTTGCAGAATTCAGCATAACTCGAACTGTTTCAAATACCGTTCGGTTCATTCTTTCTACCACCCCATTTTGTTGTGGTGAATATGCACACGTCAATTGATGTTCAATATCATTATTTTCACAAAATGTTTTGAATTGATTATTTACGAATTCTGTACCTCGATCAGTACGAATCGATTTAACTTTACATTTTAATCGTTTTTCATTCTGTTCAATAAATTTAATTAATTTATCTGCAGCATCAGATTTCGAAGCAATAGGTATTCCAAATACAAAACGAGTATTATGATCAACAATCAACATACCATATTTGCTACCTTGACATGATGAGACCGGAGCCTGCCATGAAATGACTATAACCACAACTTTTGAATGCAGCTTTAACGGAAGATAACCAATGTTTTAAATTTTTACCATCATATTTCACAATTTGCGATAACACATAATTTTCATGATTAGATTTTTGTCGAACAACTGGTGAATTTGTTGATTGACCAATCAATTGTTGATTATCAACACGCTCATTTTCGATACGGGAAATACGTTCATTGAGCTTTTCCATGAAATTGACAAGTTTATCAAAAGGTCCAGGAGTCTCGCCATCGTTGGTTGCCATGATAACACATGAAAAAAATAAACCACGTGGACTGCTACCAAATGTTGAGGTTAACAAATGAAAGAACTTAACTCTACGAATGCAGAACAGCAATTAAAACTTTATTATAACATTCAGTAAATATAAAAATGTATAGTTCTAAAATATTCGAATAATAGAACATTTAAGTTATAACCATAGACACAACAAGATTCCAATAGTAAAAAATTTAAAGCCATGTTAAGTAATAAAAGAAACATAGGTTAGATGTAATTTTTTGAAGGAAAGAAAGAAATGGAAATTAATTTCATCCGAGTGTGACAAATTGAACATAGAGCAACAAAAACGACTGCTACTACAATTTTAGAATGGAATTATCAATATTAAAAAAAAAGGAAGAGCAATAAATGGAATGAATGAATAGAAAGAATTTTGTTGTTGAAGACCACCGAACAATAATATAAGGGATAATAATAGGTATTAGCAAAGTTTGAGTTTGAAATGAATAGAATCAAATCATGTGATCATTATTATGGTGTAATTAACATTACATGAATTCGATTCGATAATATAAATGTGATATATTAGAATTTAGGTATAAAGACAAAATAATCTGTTTTTTTTTCATTATGATGCATACATTTACTGATTTAAGAGTTGACTTTATGTGTTGTGAAGAATAATCACAACATCTGAAATCAACACATAATGTTATATGGTGATTCTTTTTTTTTGATTAAATCATATTCGATTAGGATGCTATTTTGTGTACATCTATTTTTGTTCGATACAACATTCGTGCAAAAAATGTATCTACATGAAAAACACGAAATCCTCGGGATACAAATCATTTAACAATGACACAGACAATGATGATGAAAAAAAGAGGAAAAATTTGCACAGGTGTTCAACGTTTTCTTCAATGATGATGATAATCAAATAAATGGATAAATTTTTGTTAATTTTGTGAAGGTTAAGTTTGTACGTTTTTGTTCGTAAATTTTCGATAAAAATCATGCTGATGAACATTTATTATAAATGTCACCAATGGATAATCATCAATTTTTTTTCTGAGAAAACAATTTACACCGATCAAAAGTTTGGAATCTGTTGTGGATAAATGAACATTTTTTTTCGAATTCCGCTTAACGAATTAAAATAGAAATGATGATGATTTTCAATCAATTCACGGATCAGGAGAGCGAAAGAGAGGATTGAATCAAAAATTGAAAAACAAAACAAAACAAAGAAAAACTCAAAAAAAGATATATCTAGCCAAGCGTATATTTCATTACGAATATCACACTAAAATGAAAAAAATCTCGATCAAAAAAACGGACAAAAGTAATCTTTTCTGATTCGAATATAATACTTATTATCAATTACGATCAAGTATGAGATAATGAAAATATTTGGACAACAGAGAAAAAAAAATAATTCAATGAATGTGTCATTCGTAGAATAGGGTATGGGAAGTACTAATATTAAAAAAAAATATATATCTTTCGATGTTCAAAATTGTTATTCTGTGAAAAGATGATTCGGATTCGAATGAATGGACGATAAAAATACGAAACATCAGATCAAAGATTTATTATTGAATATTAGAGAAAAAAGACATGTTTTTGTATTTATTATGACATGAAGATTCTTTTGCTTTAATCATTAATACACACACACATGATAAATAATGACAATCCTGGCTAACATAAAAGATTTCACTGTGGTTGGATGATTGTGTCACACTCTAAACGATGAAGTTTTTTTCTCTCTCTTTTTATGGTTGTTGATGATAAATAGACAAATAGAATTTTTTTTTTTGAAAAAACCGCTTCTTCTATGATATTTGGATGACTGATGCTATATTTCTCAACATTAAATACAAAATCACTATTTACAGTACGGAAAAAAGGATTTGACATTATTTGCTGTCATTGCCATTGAAATGATCGAAAACGTTTTTCTCATCAATTCAATTCAAATATTTCATTTTATGGATGTTGTTGTTGTTTTAAAATTTTTCTTTCTTCAAAAGAAAACAAAAAATCTGGACTTTATTTCACCTTGGACAATAAACAATGAATGATGATGATGAAAAATTGAAAAAAAAACTTGGATCCATCATCTCATAGAAATATTAGAAAAGATTTTGACAAAGACAATCTTATTATATTATGATTAATTCGTCATGCATATAGATGTCATTTTTTGTAGTACATCCATCCATTCGTTTATGAAACAGAAGATAAATGAAATGAAAAATATGACCATCAAATCGAATACACCCAAAAGGAAATATGTTTGCGTGGATATCTTTATGGTGGTAAATATGATTCGATAGTAATATTCAATTGTTATTCATTATTGGTTAATAATGAATAATGTTAAAGCCAGGTAGCATTTATCTAAATAGTAACCATAACCACAATTGAATGATTGTTACAATTTATTATTCAAAAAAATAAAAATATTAAAGCTACCTAGAGGATCAACAAAAAAAAACGAAATTGAATGACGAATTACTTGTAATAATCAAATGGACAGGCATATTGTATTTTTTTTGTTCATTTTATTGATGTAATATAGTAGTTTTAATTGAAATACCTATATGAAACTAACTAAAACGCATCCGTTGTCATCATCATCATTGTCATTTCGTTCCACATATTGACTTTTTTTGTTGTAGTTGTTGTTGTTATTATTACTGAAAATGTATTCAAATTGGCCATCTCCCATGGATTTAAGAATAATAATGATGATGATGTGATGTTCATTTCACCAAGTGTATGTTTGTGATTATTTGTATATTGTTTTTTATGTGTGATAAGAGACCGGGTGATGGAAAACCAAAAAAAAACCAACAACAACAACACTAATAGATTTCATTCGTTCATTGAATGAATGAATGGATGATGGACAAATCTCACGCCGTGTTGCTTTTCTGGCCATCTCCATCCTCATCATCATCATCAATCCAGCGTATCGAAACGTAAACATATCGAATCGAAAGCTAAAAAAACATACCCATACACAAGGTGAATGAAGCAAACTATAAATTTTTGCCAATCACACAGATAAAATAAAAACAAAACAAGAGATTTCCAACCACAACTGAAAACATATAAAAATAAATTGAAATGACAACAAACAAACCGAAAAAAAATCAGACCATAGGAATAACTCACACCTCCTCCCTTCCTGTTTGTCATCATCGTTATTATTGTTATCTTGTCATATACTCAGATTTTAAAAAACAAAACAAAAACAAAAAAGACTTTCACCCGAGAATCAGCCAAAAGAAAAAGACAGGAAAGAACTAATAATAATTTAGCAATTTGGACTCGCATCAATTTATCCTTATATGACAATGTGCTTATTATATACAATGTATATATTGGGGGAGAAAACAAACCACCGAAGTGATGAATTAAGGAATCCCAACAGAAAAACAAATGATGACCTTGCATATTTTCTACAACTTTTCGGTTTGGTTGTTGTCACATTGTTTGCTTTTTAATAAAAAATGAATATTTTTTTCAAAAGAAAAACATTCACTATTGAAAATGATAATGATGAACTGAAAAATTGAAATCAAATTTAGTATTGATTTCGGCTAAATTTTGTCATCATCATCATATAATACAAACACATCAACTTAAGTGGACAACAACAACAATTGTAAATTGATCCATATGATTGGAACAATAAAGATTTATAAAACAAATATGATCTTTGGTGAAAAAAATGATTCAGTATTTACATTTAGGATAAATGATTATTGGTATGTATTTTATGTTGTTGTTTTTTTTCATTCATTATTATTGTGGGGGGTTTTAGATTTAAAATTAGTGTTAAGCATGTATGTGTGTGGCAGGAGAAAAATTCTTCTTTTTTTGTTGAAAAAATGAAGAAAATTATCGCACACCTTTATTGACAAAAGTCTCGACATTTTCAACATACACAACCACCATCACCATATATGATTGAGATTTGCAAACAAACAGTGGTAAGGATAGACTTTTTTTTTAACTTCTCAACAACAGGAAAAATATATGTCGTGTCCTTGTAAATATATATCGGACTTGTAATATTTGACCGATCATTTCTTTGGGTTAATCGCGGCATTCAAGATTTTTATTTTTATTTTTACTTTCACGTCTTAACGAAAAACGAACAAACGAAATATACAAACACACACAAGATCAATAAACGTTTTTTTTCGTTCAACATTAAATATTTGGTCGACAATCGATGAGTGAGTGAGTGCAAAAAAAAACTCATTTTTTATTCTGGATTTGTAAGCTAGCCCTATGGCATTAGATCTGGCTTTTCGGTGATTTTGTTTTTTTCCTTCGAATTTCTTATTGAACAAGGTCAGTCAGATTGTCATAATCAGTCGCGGTGTCTCTCAACTCTCTTTCGTTTTCTATCTCACACATAAACTCTATTGATTCATTCGGCAATCAATCCATAAATGAAGAGAGTTTAAAGTGAAATAATAAAAAAAAGGTAATTCAAATCAATCTATCTATCCAATGTGAACAGAAACCTAAATATAATAACAATCGATTGGACCGGACCTAGTCAAGTCATGTGTGTATACAAAAATCAATGACAGAAATGGCAACAACAACAAAAATAAAATCGTTCTATCCATTCGATTCGGAGCCATAATCATTCATACCATGAACATGTTCAAAAAATATGACTCTAACAATTTTAAGCTGATTTAGCCGTCAACAATTTTTTTTTCTTCATTGATCATCAAACCGTTGATGATGAGCCTTTACCTTGTACCTTTGTTGATATTGTAGTTAGTATATATGTGTGGCCAATGTACCTTAAGGCAATAATGAAAATCAGGTAATATTCAAAACCAATTAACCATTCCAAAAGGGGCTACAATGTTTCAACAAAAAAAACAGTTTTTAGCTAGGCTTGGTTATTATTATTATTTTTTATTGGATTGCACGTCAATCTATCCGAAATTTGCTTTTACTTTATGTTTGCGATAATTCTTGATGACGATGATGATGATGGCTGTCAAAATGCCAAAAAAAATGTTGAATTGAAAAAAAGACCCAAAGAAAATGCTGAAAAATAAAAGGATTTTATTTGAATACCGAAAAACAATACAAGAAAAAAAAGGAACTAAAGAGTTTTAATCATAAGTGTTAGAAAGAAATGTAAATGTATAATAATATAAATTCAACTTTAATTATTAGAGACAAAGTCAGCAATATAATAATAATAATAATAACAATAAGAAGAAATGGAAAACTCTAAACCGATGTAATCGGTTCACATTGTTTTATTAACATCTTCAAACTTTTATCCAATTCTTATTTCATTCTCTTTATTCAATAATATTGGTCCAACAACCAAAGCAAAATAAATGGAACATGGCTAGTATATAAAGACAAGAATGTTAATAATAATATCATTAGCAACATTCACATTTACAGTCATAGCTAGACAAAGCAGCAAAGATGATTATCTAGCTTCAAGATTAAATTAGCACTTTCTCTTTGAATGAATGATGTTTTTGATGTTGTTTTCGTTTCTTCAAAGAGTTTTTGCTTTTTTTTTCTTTCTCAATAATTCAAGTACATTCAGCAAAACGAACAAAGGTAAGAGTTAAGTCTATCGTTGGAACGGAAAAAAATGTTGGTTGTGTATAATTCGAATAAAATTCTGTGTTCCAACAATAAAAACACATACACAATGTCCACCAGAGAATAATATGTATGTAAATCACATTCTTATTGAATATACATTAAATACGAATGTTTGTGGCAAAAAAAAAAAAAAAAAAATTCTTAGCAGTTTTTCATCAAAACATTGCCACTATCATTCTACTGAATTCTTTTTGCACAGTGTATAATGTAGAAACGATGTTTTATTCGCTTTTTCATCCCTAATCTTTATCGAAGATTAACAGAGGGAAAAAACAATGAATGAAATCGGTTTCTGTGTGAATGTAAAGTGTACATTGCGCGCATATAAAAATATATGCAAACTTTTTTTTTCATTCAGGATTTTTTTCACGGTCTTTGGAATTCTTTCTATATGAGTGGGTGGGTATATTGATCTAACATTTATGGTTGCATACCGTTCGGCTATTATCATATTGAATCACAAGTGAATATTTAACTCAATGACTAATATATAATAATTTTAATAAATGGTAATTCTTCTTCTTCGTTTAATAACCAGAATTCAAAAAAAACTATGAACCACAAGGATTGTCTTAATTCTTATCAAATACTTTGCTACTACTACGACTATTAATGCTACTACTTTGTCCAAAAAATTAGAATCGTATCGAATTGAAATTTGTGGATTTGTGAATGACTATAGTGAATGAATGCAATAGAAAAAACAAAAAAAACAAAACAAAACAAAAACCGAATTGAAAATAAACGACGATCAAAGCATACACATAACGATATCATCTTCATCATTATCAATGGAATCTCAAAATAATCGAATTCCAAAAAAAGAAAATACAAATACAAATAATAGGGAATGCAACAAAAAAAAGTTATATAAGCTTGCAGCAGCAAAAATCTGCGGAAATAGATTTTTTCCATTTTATTTTTTTTATCTTCTCATTCATTTTCTATTATACAAACGATTCAAAAGGATATAAGATTAACGATTACTGTTGTGTGCATCTACATGCACACACACACACACGTATCAGATTCATCCATTCATTCATCCAAGAGAGCAGCATTGCAAAACTAAAGAATATCGGATCAATTTCATTTCGGTTAACGAGAATTTTGGTTGACACTGGGTATAAAACAGCACATTTGGCCTAAGAGTATGCGCTATTTGAAAGCTGAGAATGAAAGAAAAAGAAAATAAGCGGGAGCTAAAAAAACGATCACATGGATGGATGATCAATGATGAGGATCATCATCATCATCGGGTTTTTATTTTCAATTTCGACGATCTCAGGTTTGTCATTATAATGTATACAGAAAAAATTGGAATTAATTTAAACCGAATAGCTTTGGGATAACGGTGGTACCCCCAAAGGTAAGGCAAAGAATTGGCAAACTTATAAAGTAACCAAAATGATACAATTGTTTCGATTTTTTTTCTCGCAGATTCTTCTTTGTTCACGGTCGAAAGATTCTTGTTAGAAGCATGAATCTGGATTGTAATGGATGAAACCAAAAAAAAAAAAAACCAAATCAACCAGCCAAATATATTAATATAACCATGTGTGTGCGTGATGGATATATTAGCATCGACAGACGAATTGTATGTTTTCAACGATAGATCGATTACTGCTGCAAGGTAGAATGACGATTCTTCTCCTGTTTTAGATCTTGAATTATCAATTTCTAAAAATGCATCAACCGAAAAAAGACTATATTGGGATCAAATTGAAGAGATTTTCCAGGACGAATCTATTTATAAATGGTAGATAGATCTTTTTTTACTGATTCTGTATGTTTATCTATCGACTGAGAAGGTAGACAAATCCGGGAAAATCTAGTAAATCCGCCAGATGTTATAATATCCACGAATTCAATCATCCATTCATCGATGGTTTAATGCATGCAATCATATTTTTAATATGCTGAGGACATTTTTTTTATTGTTATTAAAAGTTATCGTCAAATACAATCGGAATACAATTATCAATGAGATTTTTAAAAAATGAAAAAAAAATTTCGAACCAACGGTACTTGCAACGATAATTATTCACCGGTAATTGAATCGAGTCCATAAATGAATCCGTTTCGATTTCTACTCACATGGTCATTTGCAGCGGCAGCAGCTGCCGCAGCAGCCGCTGCTTCCGTTAATGGTGTCTGAGTGTTGGCGGCCACCCAGGCCTCAGCAAAAGTTTCCATCATCGATTGAAAATCCATTTCGATTCAAACTAAAGATGAATAATAAAAAAAAGGACTGGAAAAAACAGTTCCGTTTTTAATTTAAATAAATTTGTTATGTTTGTCACTTAGAACAACATTTCATCACAGACACCATACACATTCACGCACAGATTTCGAAAAAAAGAGACCAGATAGAACATAAACAACTAAATAATGATATGTTTGGCATTGTTTTTCGGTTTCCTCACAAATTAAAGCACAACAGTTTGGTCGATTGAAGCAAGGAAAATTTATCGAATCTTTTTTTTCAAAATACCATTTATACACGTACACACAGAAATACAAAAAAAACAAGTAAGAAAGAAAAAAACAAAAACATGGAACACAATTTACAGGTTGTAGTTGTTAAATTAATAAATCTATGCTGGAATATTCAATTGGATAACCGGATTGGTTTTAGAAAAAAAAACAGTATGATGGAACAGACGAGTTTTTTTCTAACTGGCTTGAAACTAATGGAACAATCAAGTATGTATGAATGAAATCGAATGTTAACGAAAAAGAATCCAAAACTTTCAAAAAAAAAAACAAATATAACTTTAACGAAGAACCATTACCAATCACGGCCAGACTTTAACTGAATATAACACGATAACATGCACACCGATTCAAACATGTTATTCGAAAATTGAAGATAAAATGGCGCGCCATTGAATGTTATGAATGATAGCAGTATCTTTTCAAACTAATATCAATGATCCTTAAATGAATACTTATGCTACTACTACGACCGGCGAACAACTCCTCTTTCTATCCTTTCTCTCTCTCTCTCTCTTCATTCTCTTAGGGATATATGAATCTGTATCCGTGCTTTATCAGAGTATGGTTGATGATGATTGTGGCTTCGATATTCATCCTCCTCCTCCTCATCATCATCATTTTCATCAAATAGAAAGAGGGATGAATAAGAGAATTACCTGGACACACATTTATTTAAGAAGTCAGTGTGTGGCTAAACCCGAGCAGTACATTTACGCATGCCGATGGGGTAGAGTTTGGACAGGCACAACGCCGAAATGATTAGATGCAATTAGAGAAATGGGCGTTTACTATGCTGGATACCTTTGCATGATAAGATGGCGATTCGAAAATTCTTAGCTACCGCTTCTCTTTTTTCCCCATTTCATATATATATCGATCCATCATTATTATTATCATTATAATCATTGGTCTTAAGTTCCAATAGCGACTTAAAGTAAAGGGCGTATTTATTCGGGCAATTCTATCTCTAGTTGTTGTTCACAATTAATCCTGTCAATCAACTTGATTCTATGAACAAAAAAAAGGTATTGTGGTAGATGTCGCCTTCTGGTGTGACGTTCCAGAAACAAATGCTAATTTATGTTGTCTTGGATTCTTTCAATTCCGTATCGAAATGAATAATAATTATTTTGGTAAAGTCATTAGTATTAAGCAAATATAATCATAATTGATCTAAATAGATCGATCGATATCCAAAATGACAAATCACAAAATGGAGAAAGAAAAGTAATGAAAGGAAAAATAGCAATCAGACCATTCTGAATGTACTGAAATCAATCGATCAAATGACGATCGATCAAGTCAGGTTTGTTCTGGTTTGTCTTATGACGTCGGCGCCCAATAACTTATTGAAGGTCTGAGATCTTAATCTGAAAAAACAAAAAATCGAATCACAATACAAACATGACCAATGAATTGATTATAGCCGATTAATTATCTGGATATGGATTTCTGCCATACACAATATGACAGCCAAACAAGTCTTTTGTTTTGCCTATCTTTAAATCTCATCGGTCATTGGTGAACCATCGTTATCGTCAGCAATGTCATGCTGAAATATCCTGGTTGATGCATCATCTATCATAATCCATTATGGCAAGCGAGATTAATCACTCATCATTCATTCATTCATCGGATTCAAATCGATTCTAATTATTCATTGCTCATTGCTCATCATCATCCGATTGATACTACTACTACTGCCAGCCATTGTCTTCTATTTTATTTGGTTGTTTTTGTATCATATAAAAAACCGATAAAACCAAACAAAATCCAATCAATCCGTTCAGCTGAATTATTTCAAAGCCAAATAGCTATACAATTGGACGAACTTCGTGACTTAATCAGCTTCAAGCACCCAAAAAATTGTTAAGCTCGAAATGATGATGATCATCATCATTGAATAAAAAAAATTCGTTTCAATTATCACGCAATATATATCCTCGCTTTCTCTCCCTCCTTATCATTCATTTGATTGTGGTTGTCAATTTACCTAGCACAATTGAGCCATGGTCATCGATTTAACTTACATTAATTTTGATCTTTGTTCATTGTAAATTGTACTCAGGTTACCTTTACCTTATATCTTACAAAAGATGCTTGGATTGACTATTGGGTGATCCATTTTTTTCAAAGCATTATTATCTATTCTCATCTTGACGACCTTTACCCATGATAATGATGATCATCATCATGATAACGATGAATGTGTGTATTGTGTATCTATTTTATGGTAATCGATGTTCGTGTTCTAATAAAATTTATTATTTACCTTGGTTAGTTTATTCACACACCAATAGCCAATGATCGTATTTGATTATCATCATCATCGACCAAAATCATAATGGAAAAAAATCCTCAAGAATTGAAAAAAATAAAAAATAATTTTCAATAATAGCCATAGCAATAACACGGGCACATTAAAAGCTATATCACCATTGAGCATTATTGTTCATTCTTCTGTTGTTATTTGGCTGCCGAATCTCATCCAATTCATCATCATCAAACGAATCAATGGTTAGATTTTCTTCTTTTTTTTGTTGTTGTTCTTATTCCCATCTATCGACATCGGTTATGTAAACAGATTACCGAATTGCTTCAATGTTAAGAAAATCAACAGCAAACCAAGCAAGATACACTTATTTTGCTTACTGAATATTCATGCTAATATCATCTTTGTTATTGAATGGATTCCATCATCATCATCATTATCGATGAGAGTAAAAAAAGCCGGTCATTCTTCTTATTTGGAAAGCAAGATTGAGCGAGATGTAATTGGTCCTATCATTTAGATTTAGCTTTGTGGATTGTGGAACCAATAAAAAAATCAATTCATACATCGGCCATTACCATAGTAAAATGGCATCACCATTCACCCATGTGATTATCGTGATTGATTGACGAATAAGCGAACGATGGCATAGAAATAATTTCAAATGGGTGCAAAGAAAAAGAGAATAAATATAATCATCTGAGCCTATAATATTTATTTCAATACACATACACACGATGAATCAATTTTGAATATATGAAAACTTCTTATTGCACAATAAGACAATTTCATCTACAAGTATTAATAATATAATGATGATGAAAAAAGTTAATCAAGTAAATGAGCTTTGCCAATTAAGAATTTTTTTTCTTCTTTATTTTTGAATAATAATAATAAATATTGATCATGGTGATGGTCATTCATTTATGATGATGATGATAGTGATGTACATTATGGTTTTATACCTGAGTATTCAAGTTTATTATCGTTATTTTTTTATCGTTTGATTTGTGCAACTTGATGATTTCGGCTATAATAATAATGATGATAATAATAAAAATGACAATTGATATCGATGATGATGATGGTGATGGCCATATCATAGGCATCCAACATGTTGATGATATGATCTTTGATTTTTTTTCTTTTTCATAGCTTTATGACTAATTAAATCAACGTAGTCAACTCTGTTGATGTCTTTACTATTATTGTAGGTGGAATTGATGATGGCAATGTCCCCATCATCATCATCATCGTCAACATTGAGCTTCTGTGATTCTGAAATGATGTAAAAAAATCAACAGTTTTTAAAGAAAATAAAATAAAACAAAAAAATATCGTCAATCGAATAAATAAATAGCCATAAACTAAGAACTGTTGAACGATGATGTCCATTGTCAAAATGGATTTTTTTCCTTTTGATTTACATGTTGACCATGGAAACAAAAACAAAAAATCAACTCACATCCGATTGATGTTCGTTTTCGTTCATCAATATCGATACAGTATACATGCAAGCAGTAAAAAAAATTTCTCATTTTCTAAATAATTTTTTTTCTATTTACAATACTTTCTTTGAGAAGAACGTTGAAGAATAAATATTTATTAATTTTGTCGCATGCAAGCGAATATTAGTGACAATGTTTGTTGTTGTTGTTTGTTGTTGACGAATTTTGGACAAATGAGTTATCCAAACAGTTATGTTGCAAAATGGAAAATTAGCATTTGAATTGAAAAATTTTTTTCGAATTTTTTCCACCATCTCCTATGAAGATCAGAATAAAATGAAAAATTGTGATACGAATTTGCTTCAGTTTTCGATGTTGATTGGGCAAAGTTTGTTTGTGATCGTTTTTTTTTGTTTTTTCCTATTCATTTATTTGCCATTATCATAATCATCATTGAATCCTAGGAAAAAACGAACTATTTCGGACGAATTTCAGACAATGATGATAAAAAAATGCGAAAAAGATTTTCTAAAGATCCTACTGCTATTAGTGTATGCGGATAGCGTAATGTATGAACTAATTTACATCTAAATACACACTTCCAATGTGCAACTAAAGAGGATTGAATCATCTCAAAATAGAAAAAAGGAAGGAAATTCACTACTAGTAGGCTTGCTGGACCATATAAACCCGGCAACATGACCCATGTACACAACACTCAAGCACTCATTTTACACCAGGCAATTCAGGCAAAAGCATTCCTATGTTCCTGTATACCGTATTCGTGGTTATTATTAGCTTTGCTATTATTCTTGTCCGAAAAAAAACACAAACACACACCATGATCAGGCCAAACAAACACGACCAATAAATGCAAGAAAATATCATTGATAATGTGGTGATGTTTATTTGTTTACTTTAATGTTCGAAACGGTTTTTTAATATTGTGTACTTATGATAATTTTTCGAATCCATTCTGATGTCAATGTATGATGTGTATATGTTTTTATTTGTTATTTTGTTGATTCAGTTTTTCCACAATATCATTCATGAATTACTTACGTTGTATGATATTATGTTTATATTTGAAATTATAGATTCAGAATTCAGAAGGATTTCAAGTTTGTTTTTTTTTACTTTTGCTTTTGCCTTTCTTATCGATTTTTATTATAAACATTAACCAATTGATTCGACCAATATGAACACGTGTTCAATTTCTTTCCATTTGAATGATTATTGGATAAAAGCTAAAAATTTTTTCATAATGTCATCGTGTAGGATGAAAATATGTTCATTACCATTTAGATTTTGGTCATATTAACGACTATGATTTTAATCATAACCCAATGATGATAGTAATGATGATGGTCAACTATCTTCATTCACAAAATTTATCATCCATCGTAAAATTTTCGTTTCATACAAAAAAAAATTGAATTTTTTAAATTAAATATTTTCAACCACATCATGTCACAGCGCCTACGAATGAATTCCGAAAATGATGATGATGATGATGATTGAAATAAAAGTTAAGTGTTCATCTTCCCCTCTTCATTTCTCAATATGATACACAATGAATGATAATATGGACAATAATAATAATAATAATAGCAGCGAATAGTACCTAATTGCTACAGGTGATGTTAGTGATCATTCATCCAATTTCATCGTTATGTATGCCATCAAATTGGACGACAATGTATTATATTCTCCCCTACGTTCCTTTCCTTTTATTATCATCACTGGGGTCATCACAACACATTTGTCACCATATCTATCAAATGCAATCTCGATTTTTTTTCCTATTAGTTCTGGCGAAAATTTTGTTTTTTGTTTTTATCGTCATGGTGATGATGGCCACAAATGAAGTGTTTTTTCTTTTCTTTAAAATGGTAAAACATCACATCTAAACTGGACACTAAACGGAAACTTCCTTTTCTTTCCCTCCCTCGTTCGTTGATGACTGTCATAAAGTTATGCTCGGGTTTTTATATACTTTTTTTATACGAATATTTTAAAATTTTCGGAATGGCTTTAAATTCACATTCAGACAAAAGGCATCATCATTGGTCAAATTGGATCTCTATTCGGTCATTATTATTATTTGTTCATCATTATCGCCACAATGATCATATAAATGTTTTTTTATAGTGACATCTTCTCACACTTATGATACCGGTACAATGGAAACCATAATATATTATCTATCATGACAAAAATGAAAAAAATGACTGAAATCAATATAACCATGGAATCATTATGATCATTGTTACTTGGCAGAATTTTATTATTTCATTTTTTGTTTTTCTTTTTTTTTCAATAAAAAAACCCGAACAACCATCATAGTATCATCATCATCATCATTATTCGGGTATTATCTTTAAGCATGATCATTCGAATATCTGATCGATGCCGGCCTGAATTTTTTTCTCTGCTTTGTTCTTTGATCAAAGTTATGTCGTAAATATAATTATATCTCGGACATGGCATGGGAGCCTTGGTTTATTTCTTAACAATAACAAAATCATTTTTGATTTGTGTCTCACCACCACCATCATCATCATTGAGAACAAACCCACAAACCACAGAAACATTGTCTTTGTGAACAAATCAATCATTTCGAATACCTATGAAAACTTCTTAATAAACTTGTCTTTATTTTATTTTTTTGTTGAAATTCAAAACATAAAGAATTGAGCTATCGATTTTAAATCAGTTATATTTAAACCGATGAGAAGAACCGATTGTTTATTGATAAATGTGAATATGATATTAATACCAAAATACATTCCCATAGAGCTCAACTCTTATTGCTCTAATCGATTCGAAAAAAATCGGATTGAAATGAACAATATTTTTTAAATATTATAATCAGATAACTTTACCGGAGATCATTTTTCAAAGCAAATAAGAGAAAAAAATCTGTTTGTGCAGCCATGTCGTCATCGCTTTATAGATTTATTTTTCAAAAAAAACTTTTTTTTTCAAATAAATTTAAATTTCCAAAGCATTACATCATTGTTCCTCTTTTTTCCCAAACATATTCATGATATGCAAAACTCTGCAAAACACCATGCATGGATATAGAACATAAATTTATTGAAAAAAAATTGATTTTTAAATTTCGTCGTTCATATTTATCAATATTCAATAATCTCTCTATCTCCGGAGTTTTATCATTATTATTATTCACTGTTTTTTTTAGACAAAGAACAATGACAATGTGAGATTATTGATATTTGTAAATTGAAAAAATATTCAAAAATTGTCAACGAATTATTCGACTGCAATTTATATGAAAAGATAAACGGATAGATTTAAAAAAAATAAAATCAACCATTTATGTGAGGTGCAACTTTAGCCCTTCGACAATCTAAACAAACAGCGGATATAAAGGGAGAGAAATCAGAGAGAGCCAATCAAACAACCATCCAAACATTAAAATAAACCTATAGGAATACGACACAGAAAAAAATTTGGTGTTATAAGCGATTATCTCGACAAAAAATCTACCCCAAACATTCAATTGACATTGTTGTTGTTGTTTTATGAATTTTATGAATTTTTGGATACAGACAACGTTCACGATCCTGTTTATGAATGTTCGAAAACTTTCAAGAGAAATTGATATATCCATTAAAATTATTCTATCACAGAATCATTTATTTTCCTTCTAACATGCAATTAGCGACATCTAATATTACAATTAGAAACTAATTAAAAATATGATAGCTTTTAAAATTTGATTTATTTTTTGAATTTATACAATGTTTATCTCATGAAATGTTGATAATATCTTCGATACGAAAACCATAATAATCAAATGGAATTTTCAAGTCATTATTCTCCTGTTGATGACAGTACTCATCGTACCATTTTCGTAATTGTTCTTGTACATGAAGCAATCGTTTCTGTGTGCTTCGTTTTTTATTCAATATCTGCAACATGATTCCACCACGATTTTTCGTCGTATACACATCTCGAGATCGTTGTTCACATTCATTGATTTCCTCTTGTAATTTGTGACATTGTGTGATGAGTGTGAACAATTTTTCATATTCATTATAATATTGTTTTAATTGTGACAATTCCGATTCATGCGCTTCAAGCAATTCAGCATTATAATTGTCCGATTTCTGAAACAATTGTCGATAATGGTCATTCGATTTAATAAGACTTTCAAAATTAATCATACATTTGTCTGAAAGACTAGCAAATTGATCCCTTATTCGATTGATTATTTCTTCCATTCGTGATGATTTCAATTGTTCATAGTGATTATAATCTTCATCTAATTGCTTTTGAATACAAGCTAGATCATTAATATCTTTAGGAAAATGAAACGAATTCCAATTTTCAAGCAAAAATTCTGCCATATTTTTCTTATCTTGATGTTGTTTCAGATGATGATCATATTTATTTAATATAGCTTCAACTAAATTAAATATATGATTATCCGTATCTTGCAATTCGAATAGCGAATACATTTGTTCAAGCTGTTCGAATTTAGATTGAATCGATTGCCAACAACTTTCGAATTCGATTTGACATTGATTTAGATAATCTTTCAAAATTTCAATATTTTTCTCAGAATATACAAAATGATGGCCAATACAATAATCCTGAAGTGGATCTTTATTAAAATCGAGATAATCAATGAGAAATGTTTCTTCTTTAAATCTGGGCAACGGCACTAAGCGAACGATAAAACAGATCTGTCGAGCCATTTGGGCACAAAAAAGTTGCCGTTGGTGCATCAATATATGCAGATCGGATAACTCTTGGCGAAGCATTTCTAATTCATCGACATCGAGCAACTTAGCTGATAAAAGGTGAGCATAATCATCATGATCACAAGCATTGATGCCCAAGATTTCGATCAACTTACGCAATTTGTCCTGCAAATCAACCACCATTGACATGTGTTGATCTCGACATTCAATTAATGATTGTCTCATTGTTTTCAGTTGGTCCAACTGATCTTCAATACATGATTGTTCATGAATGTCTTGCTCTTCTACTGTCGATCCGGTTGAAATTCTCAGATGTTTTCGTAATCTTGATTCGGGCATAAATAAAACCACTTGACTTAAAATGGTTTCGATTTCTCTTTTCAACGAATCAATTTCTTCTAAACATGATTCTAAATTTGATTGCTCGCGTTTTACTAACGAATCCATTTTGTGTAACAGCTTTTCACTTAATTCTTTTATTATTTTCTCTCGACGTTCACTAGATCTGGTCATTTTGAAACAAATTTCATACAATCGTTTTGTTTGACGCCGATAATGATGCAGAAACTCATCGGATATTTTTCGCCAACATTCATCATCGTCATAATTTACATTTGAATCCGTAATTATTAATTCATCGTTTATCACTACCGATTCTGGATTAAATGATTGGTAGTCGCATTGATTTTCACTCATGTCTGACATTTGTTCGGAAAAACTAGCACTAAGACTTCTTTGAATCGATTCGATGTCAGACATGATTTACTGAATAGTCTATTTCGATTTATTCGAATAACAACAGTTTCATTCACACGATTTAATGGATTATTTATTTCCTAAAATGTTCGAAATTTGCTCTAATAGACATTGTTTTATCTTAATTGTTGAAAATTTTCAATTTGAATTTTGTAACAATCGTTTCATTGGTTAATGGATAATGCATACACTATATGTATACATAGTCGATCCATTCTATTACTTGTGATAAATGCCACTAGCATTTTCATAGGATAAACATAGTGCGACTATATCAAAAGAATCATTTGTTTTGGTTTAGAATTCAAAGTATATTTTGATTCGTTTTTAGTTAAGGAATGTGTTTTTATTTCCTATCATAATCAATTATTATAATTATCAATCTGTGATCAACGACTACATTAAATAAAGACATGTGATTCAAAACCGATGAAATAAGATATGATTTTATGATTATTTACGCCTCAAGTGAACCAATTCATACTCTATTTATCCGTCCATGGTTGTTGTTTTGATTTGTTTGATGTGATTGTCATGTCATCATCATCATCATCATCATATCTTTTTACGCATTCATTGGCCATTTTTAGCCAAGAATGCAGATTACAAGCAGAAAATTTACGTCAAGGAAAATGTCAACTTTGCATCGATGGTTTATTATTGTTGTTGCGAGTACCACAAAAACAAAAAATTGTCAACAATCAGCAAGAACAAGATGAAATCATAACGCCCATCAGTGATAAATGTCCATTAGCATCGTGTGGTGATGATTTTATCATTTCATTAGTTCGTCAATGTCCTTGCATCAAAATTGTTTATCCGTCAAACAAATCGTTTCGAGGATTGATCGATGTTTCATTGTTCGAGTCATGTCAAGCAATTGAATTGATAAGGATTCCATTCAATCGATTGCATGGAACGGAAAAGTTGAGACAAAATCTGCGATCCTTGATTTGGGTACGTGGCAATTATGAATCAATCAGTGAATCAATATATTCATTGTGGCAATCATATCGTCAACATGGAAATATTGATTCAAAAAGTGATAATTTCAAACCACTTAGAATCGATGAACTTTTCTGGGACAAGTTCGGTTCATGGCCTTCATTAACTTATCTCTGTATATCTCGTAGCAATATCACTGTCATGAATGCTTCGACTATACCTAATTCGATCGTAACGTTGGATCTTCGCTGTAATAGGATATGTCAATTTAACAACTTAGTCAATTATTCATCAACTGGGACAATTACTAAATTATGTTTGGACTATAACGCTTTAAAAGAGTTGCCTAAGCTGAATAGTAATGCTTTTTCATCATTGGTTCATCTATCTCTTCGTGGAAATCTTATTAATTCGATTTTTGGATTGAGAAATTTTATTTCGTTAGATTATCTCGATCTTTCTGAGAATAGTATTACCAATACTGGGCAATTTCTATCCGAAATTGTTTATCTTTCATCAACATTAAAGACGCTATATATTGAAAATAATCCTATTTGCTATGATCATTGGATCAAATCAAAATGTCAAAGTGTCCTTTTTCGCTTGACACTGTTTAATGGTAAAAGAGTAAACCAAAATACAATAAGTGAAACATTGCAGCCGTTACCAATTGTTTCAAACATTGTCGATCAAGCAATACGACTTTCCAATGATTATTCAACCGATCAGCCAACTAGTACGACTTATAACGATGCAAATGTTCGAAAAATAAAAATTAAGCCCTCCAAAGAACGATTCGTTGTGATCGATGAAAATGATGAAGATTTCAAAGCTTTTCCTAGTTTAACTGATCTGTCACCGATCGTTGTATCATCAACAACCATTACTAGCAATCAACAACAGAATGAAACCGCTATTAAGAACTACTTTTTTGGTGGATTTAGTGGAAGTTATAGCAGTATTCCTAATCGAAATGAAAGTAGTTCGAAGTTGTTTGAGGTTTATGAAGAGCAAGAGGAACAGTTAAAAGATGATGATTCCGATACAATTATTGACAAAATTGACCAGAATGAAACCATGGAAAAGATTGCAGAAAAATCTGTCACACCTGAACCATCTCAACTATTGAATAGCACTTCAGAATGGGCCAACGAAGATACGGAGGAAGAAAACACAGTGTTCTTGGTTGAAATATATCAAAGCCTTTCGGAATTTGAATCAATTCTAGAAACTCAGAATCCTGATATTGATTATTATTTTATTCGTATCCGACCTCATGATGGATTAATCTATGAAAAGGATTGTACATCGGGCAAAGTATTGCAAACACTTGATTTAAAAGTATTGGAAAAATATGAATGCATAAATACAAACACAGCAATCAAACTATATTTTGACACTTGTGTTGTTTCAAAAAAAGAACGTATATATCGATTTTTGGATGAAAGATCTTATCATAATTTTGTTGAAATGTTCCTTTCCAAATTGAATGATTATAAAAAACAATACGAATCATCATTGGGAAAAAATGATGTCATTGATCAGAATAAATCAAGTGGAAATAAGAAAACAGATGCACCGTGGTTTTATATGTGTTTACGATGTGGTAATCGAACGCATCGAATCATCACTGATTGTCCTTCATGTGGCTCCGACCTGATCATCAAAGATGAAAGCTCAGTCTATAAAGATGTTCCATTACAATCATTACTAAATGATTATCCTCAACAAGAAACATTTATTCGTAACGATTCTACAGATTTTAACGATAATAATGACCTTCTTACGTTGGACGAAAACTTTTTGTGCTACAACATTGACCATTATCTCAAGTTACATATTGAAATCTATCTATATGAAAAAATTGATGATGAATCGCTGAAATCAGAATCAGTAGAAATTCTTTTCTATTGTCAGCGTTTTGATTTTCAACGAAATTCCTTCAAACCTGCTCTTGCTGTTTTTACGGCTAACTTTTTTTTCTTATTTGATCATCTAGCTATTCAACAATCGATTCCAAACAAGGAAATGATACCACAACCACTAAAAAAAAGTCTATCCACATCAAGTTTTCGATCAACGGCTGATGAAAAGAAACAAGATCTAATCAGTTTGATTCTCTACGTCCCGCTTGCACCAAAATCGAAACGATCAAATTCACTTCATGTATGTCATCTACCTGGACCAATTAAAAACCTTGGCTATTGGATCGAATATAAACTTAGCGATTCACAAAAAAAAATATTAGCCAAAAATAAACGTAGTAATCGCCAACAACCAAATCACCTATTAGAATTGATAATATTTGGGGATGATACTGTGGGTAGAGCATTCCTCGAATTATTATTTGAATTTCAAAAGATTTGCATTCGTAATCATTCAAAAACTGATCTAGTCAGCAGTATGAATGGATTGATCAAAGTTAAAAACAAACTAATTGAAAATAGCGATAAAAATGACAATGTCGATTGTTTGAAGGTAGATTTCGACGAAACTTGTCGATCATTGCTGATTCGTGGCGAGCCACAACCATCTCACACATTCCAAAATAATGATATACAAAATGATCGATCGTATCGGATGTTTATTCTCCAATCATTCCGTTTTTTACAAAACGCTTCGACATCCATGATTATCACATCATCTTCATCGTCGCCATCATCATTCAATAATGTATTCACGATCACCGAAAATATTGGTCTAATCATAGCTAATGATCATCTGATCATTTTCGAGATGTTTTGTTCGTTGCCTAAGATATCATCGACTATCAAAAAAGCATCTACAAATAATGAGCAATCGATTTCGAAAACATTAAAAGATCAATTTAATAAAGATTTTAATGATCATATTGAAATTAAAACTTTGTTTAAAGAATCAATCATCAATTTGTTGCCGAATATTTACGTCAATAAATCAAAATCATTACTAGTAATGCGTTTTCGTGAAGACGACGAGTCTGCGGCCACTATCTGCTTACCGCAATCGATAGTGAACAGTAAAACAGTAACTTCCTCATCATCATCATTGACTAATAGCAATCAGCTTAATATTTATGAGTATAAATTGACCTTTCTTAATCAACAAAGTCTTGTACAAACTTGTCGTTTGATTTGTTCGGCATGGGAAACAAATTTTGGTGTTGCCCTTACCTTGTCTAAGTATAGAATTGACGATGAATCAAATTGATTGACAAATAAAATGGAAACAAAAAAAATAAAATTTATTTTGAATTTCTTATTATTAATTATTAAACTTATCGATCTTTTGATCGATTTAAAATGGAATCATTTTGTAGTGTGTATTCATTTCCACATCTTGCCATATATATAAAAAACAATGATAAATTTAAAAAAACCAAAAAACAATTTGCTCATGTTTGTGCGAATCAAACATAAGCATTTGATACATAAGTTTGATCGAATAACAGCATTCAAACAAATCGCCGTTCTAATGGACCATTCGTCGTGTAATTAGTAAAAACATTGGGAGAATGATGCATTTTGTTAGTATTGGATTTGCCTGACATGTTCATCGATGTTGTCGTCGTTACCAAATTATTCATATTAGGTTGATGATTGGGCAATGAAGATGGGATTGTAGTCGAAGGGAGGATGGCTATTTTTCGACCTGGATGATGATGATTAGTGTTGCTTGGCTTAAAGTGCGTTGCTATTGTTGCTGGTGATGAACTGGGCGTTAATCTATTGATTGGTGTCGATGTTCGCTTGTCACCGAGCATTTCATTCTCCAAACTATCCAAATCTGGTTCTAGATTATTGATCATCAATTGGTGATGATCATGATCAATACCTTGAGCGTTAGATGACCCGTATGGTGTTTCTATAACACTATTGTTATTATTCTGAGACAATCGTGATTCGCTAATACGATAAAAAAAGACATCCTGAATTGATTGTCGAAAACATTGAAAATTATAATCGATCAATCCTTGTTTGGTAAAATTTTCCTCACGTAAGATGCAAACCAATGCCAAAAATTTGTTAACCTCACGCAAATAAAGTACTGTACCCGAATTAAGACGGATCGACGAAGACGAACATTGATCGAATGTACTACCTTCGCCATCCTCATTTATTCTATATGAAACGAATATGAATAGCAATATAAAAATACGTTCTGTTATGATAATGAATTGAACCTACCCATAGATACAAGAAATGTCGATTACAACATCGATCATATCACAACAAAGTTCATATGATTGCATATCGACAGGAGATGAATCAGTTGCAATAAATATTTTTGACACTACATCGAAGAGAAACGCCTTTTCAATACCAGAATTCTGAAAGAAGAGAAAATTTTATTGTATAAGCAAAACATTGTTCAACATTTAATTACCGAGATAAAAACATTTAGCAAATTTTCGAGTATAGGCATTTGAGGTATTAACTTTTGTACGACTTTGGAGAAAGCTTCAAAAATTGAATGGTCATAGATTGAAGTTAGATAAAAGCTCAGCGAAATATCTTCACCACTTTCTAGTAGATCTTCAGTGGCACGTTGATGAATTTCTTGACGAGCTTCTATTTTATGATCGTCGGATAGTCCATCTACTTTATGTATAAACACTTCGAAATTGATATTAGGATTCACCTGATGGGCTTTGCGAACAATTTGATTCAGATGAACGAGCGCTTCACCATAATCATCCTGCCAAAAAAAGATGGTTAATTTTATGTCAATTAAAAACTTGTAACAAACAATTATGCATCAGAAACATACTTGTGAATCGATGACGAATACAAGAGCACCACAACTAGAGTTATTATCAAATTCAAGTTCACGATCGTCAAGTTGGCCAGGAAAGTCCCAGATAGAAAATGAAATGAATGAATTGTTTGTTATATCTATGTTATGTAAGAGTAAATAAGTCAATATTAATGTCTGACTCTCTCGCTTAATTACCATCTTTGACGATCTTATTTGTACTCTCCAAGAAAAGTGTCTCATTTGGTGACATTTTGTGGAAAACGACCTTCTGTATGGATGATTTTCCGCTTCTACACAAGGATAATTGTTTGTTATCGATTCTTGATTAAAGTAGCTAGCAACAACAAACCTCTTTGGGCCCATGATCATAATTTTCGGCTTGATATCATCGGTAATATGACGCATGACATCAATTTCATTGTTTGAATGATGTGGTATATGATGGGAATGAGTATGATGATCATTCTCCTCTTCGTTTGGATAATTGTACGATTTGGGGAATGATTCCGGAACCATATAGCTTTCTCTATATGAATCCTGAAAAAATCGAAATAATTAAAATGAGCAAAAAAAAATCAAACTCTTACCATTGTTGAATAAAATAAATAAGGTTTGAGATTAATTAATCAATGAATTGTTATTGGTGGGTGGTGATATTAACACAGATGATTCTTTGATCTTGCGATAACAATCAAAAGATCGATCCAAAATTATGACGCAAGATGATTTATTGGAGAGAAGAAAAAAATCACCATTCGAATAATTTTTTTTCTATTGAAAACATCTGCTGATCAGTAGTAGTAAACATAAAACGGTGAAACACATGAAAAACAAAACAAAATATTCAATGATATAATTATAATTAAAATGAGGGCAGCAGGTATATAGTGTTTAAAAATTACTACGAAAAAAATCACATAAAAATCATTAGATAAGTATAATTTCTGCAATTTTCGTTTGTAAAACACTGGTTGGAATTTGGGATTAGATTTCATGAATGTCCTATGTCGCTGATGAACATATCAAAGCTCAATCGCTTCGTGTTGGCTTTGCTCTCCTATCGTCATATGAGTCATGAACGATCATATCATGTGACTGCTTCACTGCATACAGAAAAAAATAACACACACTCTCATAAGCAAAAAAGATGGTGAAAGCATACACAAACAAACAAACAAACAAACACATACACATATCTCATCATCTATTAATATACAATTTAACACAGCCAATGGTTATTGTGGTCGAAGCAAATAAGTATAATGATCATATGAGCGTAAAATCATCATCATTAAAAGATGGAATATTCAAACATTACCATTTAAAAAAATTGTATAGGTCGAACAAATCAATCAATCATAAAGAAAATTAATCAATCAACAAATATTGTTTTTTGAACAATTTGTTGATTTATTAATTTATCATTAGTTCACAAGGTGATGATGAGGTAAATATTGAATATTAATTTCCAATTCTGAATACAATTCTTCTATTTTAGAACTATTATGAAATTTCTTGTTTTGTTTTGTTTATTTTCGAAACAAACTTATAACACAAAATAATGACAATGAACGATTTTTGCTTTTGCTCTGCGTTAGAGATCATGTTCATATAGGACATGACGAAAATTGACTGTCGAATATCCAAACGCAATGGAAAAAATTTTAAGTTAAAGTTAAAAAAATTATGATAAAAATATTTATTATTAAAGTTTTTTTTACAAAACAAAATATCATCATTTGTTTTTGCAGTGTTGAATCGATTACAGATAAAATGCTCATAAGTTATGAATTTGTGTAGCAATTTGTATATGTACACATAATGTGTGTGAATGACCAAAATGTTTTGAATGTTTGAATAAAATGACCAAAAAAAGAAAAAACAGTCAAAAGTGAAAGCGTGAATCATACCAAGAAAAAAAAGATAGAATGATAAACTTTTTCAAAAAATGAGAAAAATTCTATCAAATCAACAAAAAATATGTAATTTTCCATGACATGCTATAATATCGAATGGGTCTTTGAATGAATTTGGACGATTTAAAATCATTGAACATTTTGGTTAGAAGGGTAAATCTAATTGATCGTTGATAACAGAATTGATGAAAGAAACTGTATGTTTTGTTTGTTTATAAAATCCAAACGAAAATAAATGTGAGTTAAGTTTAGGGTTTTGTTTCGATTTTTTTGGGAATCTTTTTTTCCGCTAACAAGTAACGATGGGAAGGGATTTGAGTGTAAATATGAGGTACATGATAAAAATGTGAATGGAGACATCATTTTTGTTTTGTTTCGTCATTTAACATGATTACAATTTTTGTTACGAATTTGTCCACTATCATGAATGATTATTTTTAAATAAAAGTGTTTTCAGGTGACCAATCAGTTACATCAAAGTAATCGAATGTATGAAAACGGCCATTATTTATCCATCACATTAACATGAACACATTTGGATATGCGAACAAACACATGAACATTTCTTACTCATCGAGTACAGTCATACTTGGACAAATTTTTTAAAATATAAAATTTAAAAATGATGGAAAAAAAATCGCTGATCGGTTGTTAAAATAGTGCATTAAAAGGTGTTAAATGTCAAAAGATAAACCATTATCATCAAATAGTTCGGCGATGCCTTCATTGTCACAAAGGGTAAAATTATAATCATCGGCATCGTTCGTTACCGGTGGCTCTAATGGAATCATGATGGGTGATGAATGACAATGTGATAATGATGAATGATAATGGCTATGATGATGACTGGATCGATGAGTTTGATTATTATTATTATTATTGTTCGAGCTATGATCATGATTATTTGGCGTTGCAGAACTATTACCACTGTGTTCATTCTGCCTAGATATTGGCGACGATGAGGAAGACTTTAATGTTATTTGGTCTTCAGTCTGGGTCATATAAGTGCGAGATCCAAATGGGCCGAATTCATCATCATGACAGATGAATGCATGTGCGTAACTATCATGGCTAGATGATGGTTCGCCTAATATTTCAAAAAAAAATTTCAAGTTTTATCGTATAACAATTAAAAGGAAGATTAACTCACTTTTGACGATGATCTGGCTATCATTGTCATCATATACTGAAGAACACTTATTAGGCGATTGAATTACGTGCTGTGACTGATGGCTTTTATGAATACTTCCGTTACCTGAATTGGTAGCCATTCTAGTTGTGTCGGTCATTGATGTTCGTACAGGAGTCTGAATTGAACCACTTCCATAATATGAATGATAACCAGATTCGGTATTCTGCATATCCGAATGACATGCGGCTTGGTTGGTAGCTGTTTCAGTTACTAATTCCTCAGGATTGGCATCCACCGGAATAATTTCGTTGACTGGGGGTGAAGAAGAGGAACTTCTAATCAGCGTAGGTGCTGTCTGCAATTGTTCGTCAAGAGTTGTTGATTGGAACTCATAATTGGCGAGTGTTGGGTCCCCATTATTGGTTTCATCATCATTGGGAGGCGGACAAAGATAGACTTCTATCATTTGGCGGCGAGAATTTTTCAACCGAATTTGTAAACTCTATGTAAACAAAAACAGAAATATGTTCAGAGGATTAATAACAAAAGAATTTATCAATAAAATTTCAGATGATTACCTCTGAAGGATCAGAAACAAGAAGTTCGGTATCGAGAGGAGGTCGAATTCCTATCACAGTTTGATCGTGGAATTGCGGAACTTTACGCAAATCATTATAGCTCGCATAAAGATAAGGATCAAGCTTGACTCTATTGAGATTATCGCGGGCAACACTTAGAAGATGATCTAAACGATTTTCATCGTTTTCAAGTTCACTTAATCTGTGATCAATCGATGAGGATTGGGAAGACGATGAACAAACACTATGATTATTATGGTAGCCATCACTATTAGATTCATTACTATTTTCATTGAACAATAATGATAAAGGTGGTGGCCTACGATTGCGATAATGTGAGGTTTGATCAGTAAGATCAGACGGATTGCGACCAGAAAAATAATCGACAATACCACCTCTCCATTGAATATTATTTTTGGATGTTTTGTGCAATAGGCCAACACCTTCAAGCACATTTGTTATATCATAGATTCGACGTTTTTGTACTTGCAGAACATCGGATGCATCGTTCAAATTGATCGAACCATCTGCAGATTCTTGTAATAATGAGATAAATTTACGGGTCAGTTGACCTAACGAAGTTTCATAGCGTGTACGACCAGATTTACGACCAGTTGAATTGGATGTATTTGTATGTTGCTGATGATGATGAGGGGCGAAATCACTTGATGATGATGAAGATGGACTATATGGATATGAGGATGATAAAGATGATGTACTTGGCAAACCACCATTGCCATAATATCCGTTGCCTCCAAAAGTGGATCCTGATGAAGTGTTAATAAACAAATCTCCGATATTTGATCCGCAATCATCACCATCTTCGCTCATCATGATAGGTGATGATGATAGATCCGGAGATGGTGAATATGGCAATGACGACTCGAAAGAATTCGACTTGCCATTATTAGGACCGTTCATCGCTCCATTCATCGGCCGTCCACGGATATAGTTCACACGTGGCGAATTGCTCTCGGTGACAGAATCTTCAAAATTCGATTCCTTTTTAATGGTTCGAACACGTTTGTTCGATCGTTGATTCCCTGATGACTGTTGTTGTTTGACTACTGTGTTTGCCAATATTGGAGTCAATCGGACCGCAGTTGAATTTTTTGATTTGATATTTAAACAATGAGTTTTCATTTCAGACTCACCCCCATTGTTAACAATATAAAAACGATGAGCGGAATTTTGTGGAGACTGTGAATGACCATTTGCCGTTGAAGGAGTGCTAGGTGCCAATGGAGTTTTGAATATATCGTTTTGTGTCTGATGTCGTTGCATCGAATTGGAAGCGGTAGCCGTTTGGAAACTACCGTTCGTTGTTCGCTGTGCAAGTTGTGTAGGGCTCGAATTCACAATAGCAATGGTTGGCGATGATGGCGATAGTTCTGAAATATTAGTTACAATTTGTACAGCTGTCGGAGTAACGGCAGGTGTGATCGCTGAAGTAACGGGACAGATACCCGGGTCAGAACCACAACTAGCAGCTGTTGCTGTTATTAATCGATCGGGTGAATGATGTTGGGATTGTTGTTGATTGGCACCACCATTTGTATGAAAAGCAGCAGCTACAGCAGCAACGGCAACCGCTTGAGAACAGCCGGATGCCACAAGGCTTTGTTTCATTGCATTTGTTAATTTAAACGTCCGAACACTAACGGGTTTTCCATTTACTGCTGTCATTGTTGTTTTGGCCACTGGAATTGCCGTAGTTGTTGCTACAGGATTACCATTGCTTAAAACGCCAACACTATTTATGGTATTGGATGATTCGGGTGGCGATGCTGATGTTGGAGGTGAATCCCAGTCTAATCTTCTTTTTACCTGCAAACAATAATAAAACAATAATCAGAATTGATGAATAGGTTAATTTTAATTGAAAACAATCATAAATCACGTAAACATTAACAACCAACAATAAGAATAATGACCTTTAAAACAACGTGAGGCATTGTCAATCAAATGCAAGTAGTGATCCAACATTTGAAAAACAGTAATATCAATTTAGATTGAGGATTCATAAGACAAAAACCGAAACAAATTACACAGAAACATAACAGTAACTGATGAAAGAGCAAAACGAAACAGCACCACCACCTTCACTCAAACTTTTTATCCATGGTTTATATTATTCAATACAGAGCGAGCACATAATCATAGACTGCAGCTTGGATATTGTCGTCGGTGTTGCAAGTTGCACACATCACATCAATGATTGATGATAAATAATCTCAAAAAAGAGAAAGGGCAATTTATTGTTGCCCATAAGAATAAAATAAAATTTTATGTATGGAATTTACAAAATTGTTTAAATAAAAAACAAGCAGAGAATATCTAAAAAGAATCGAATCAATGATGTTAGCAAGGATTTTCTCCTGGTTTTGGCGCGAAAAACTAAACTGAAATAACATAGAATGATCGACCTGTTGCGTATTACAAAAGATTTGGATGTTTAAAAAAATGATAATATTAATGAGGTTACTGGTTGCTTGATAGTTGTTTATCATAATGATTAAATAATCGATTCGCATGATGAGAATGATGGCATCCGAATGTCGTTTCAATGCCCATTGGCCAAATTCCATGTCATAGTAACCACATAATCATGTAGATAATGATGACATACACGATGAGAATGATAGGAAACGACTTTCATAATCGTCATGCAAAACAATGGGAAAATCTTGAAAAAGTGATGATGATGCTCAACTAATGATCACTGAACTCTAAACAAGACTCTCTATCTTTTTACACGCACGGCTAAGCTTGTTACTTATATTTCCGAAATACTGAAACTATCGAAAAAATAAAATGTAAAAAATATCCCCCTTGAAATTTTATTTGGACAACAACATTAACATCATTCATTGGTGAAATGGGCGGACGTTATAAATCGAATGTATCACACAAGTAAACAAAAAAACAATACCGAGAAAAAAGACAGGACAATCATTGAACCATCGAGCCTATCCCTGGTATCTTCCCCATTGCATAGCAATGCAATTTTTTCCATGTTTTTTTTGGCGCCAAAAAAAATATCCCATTGAACGAACGAATCATCCATTGTGTGGTTGATCTGTGGTGGTGGTACACATCCAAATAAATGTTTTGTATATGGATATAAATTACATGCCAACATATCAATGGGGGATACATATTTAACAAATAGAGCAACAACTATGATTCAATTCAATTTTGAATGAAATTGGCTTCACATTCAAGTTTGTCGGTTGAGTTTTTTCTGTTTTATTTGAAAAAAAACGAAAGGAAAGCCGATCCTTCAATCTATTCGCAAACTACTACTATATCACCTTTGGCCAAGTTAATCATCATCATCATCATCAATGTTGGTGAACCTCTCTCTAACTCTAACACTGTAAGCAATTGAAATTGAATTCGAAACAATTTTTCATTCATAAAAAAAGCCCCGAAGCAATAGTGATGGTAATTGTTGTGTTGGTAGCAAGACAAAATGAAACTAAAGGAGATTGAAAAGAGGACAACACCCCCGGTTAGGCCAAAGTTTAGTGGACCGTGCCATGGTGTGTGTGTTTATGTTCGTACAATTCAATGTTATAACAGGGTCGTCGATCGTTTGGCGGGAAAAAAATGAAAGAAAATTTATTCCTATAGTCATCAAAAATGAAGGATGCAATAGACGGCGCAAGTAATCATAGAATGACTTGTTGCATATTTTCCGAATGATCATCATCTTTCATTCATTATCTATGATGAAGGCCTAACCTGACCTGACTGGATTGCTGTATAAATAATGTACGCATCGATGGTATGCATGGCAATTATCAAAAAATAAAAATCCATGAGAATACAATCAAAAAGATGATAATGATGAGGAGTTAAAGATTTTTCGATTGTAGATATTGAGCAGCAACAATGTTGAATGAATAATTAATAGTCATGATGAACAATACTCTGATGTCATGCAATTACTGAGAGAAAGAGAGGGAGGTAAGTTATCGCTCCCTATTTATTATATGACTTCGTGTATGTCACCTCGATGACATATATGCAGGTGGTTAATGCAAACTTATGCTTCTAACAAAAGAAAAACCGCGCAACAAAATAACTGAATGAATTTAAAAAGAAAAATAAATTTTTGTATACCGATATACAGCTGCGTTCCTAAACAATACAATGATTTAAATGAGAAAAAAAAATTTTTTTGGTCACTTCGAGGCCTAGCTAGAAAAAGCATTCACATAAAAATTAAAAACTTGAAATGATCAATTTAAACTTTTTCTACACATGCGCGTTTAGCATTTTAGATTAACAAAATGAAGAAACAAAAATGTTTCCCGTATACTGTTCAACCATACAATGATGATGATGGTCAAGTCACGAATATAGCCATTTTACTGACCATTAAAATTACCAAGAAAAAAATTCGATGCCAACATTATGACTATTTTAATCTGATTCGATCCAATGTTTGAAATGAATTGAAAAAGAGTAAAGAGAATTCGAATGCGAAAAAATTTTAATTTTTAATCACTTAACAAAAAAAAATTATTCTATAGTTTGTCATTTCAAGGTAGTTGCTACAGGCAACCGAAACAAACTTAATTGCGAATAACAATAAAATCGAAGGATGCTTTGAAATGTCTATAGCATCAATATATTCTCCCATCGATAAGTTTTTGATTCTTTATAAGATCAAATTTAATTTCGGTGTAAATTGTCCAGAATATAAATGTTATAGGGGTTTCACACTACAGCAATATTGCTGTGAAATATTTCATTGAAATATTTCAGTCCATAAGGCTGAAATGTAGTGAAATATTGCATTTGAAATATTTCATTCACATTGCTGCTAGTGTGAAACCCCTATTATGCATTTTGTTTGGGTTGATGATGTTGTGTGCCTAGATTGCACGTATATACACCATATTACAAACATAATAATTGCAACCATAGGACCGGTTAGTTAGCTTGTTTTCGATCGGTCGATTTTTTTTTTTGTTAATTTTAGCTGATTGTGCGCGCGCGTTGTTTAAGCTTTATCCTGAGTTAATTTTTTGTTGTTCATTCTCTGTTTCCTATTCCTATCTAGCTCTCTCTTTCTTTTATAAAAAAAAATTAATATGGTGGGTCAAAATAGAATCGAACAATATTCGATAATGATTGTCATTATAATCTAAATAAAAAACAAAACAAAACACTTTACCTGTTTGGGCGTTAAATCTTTAGTATAATGACACATATTATTGGTTATTGTAGAACCATTCAATTGATGTTGTTTTAAGATATTTGGATAACCGATTGTCGTAGTTGTAGTCAATTGTTGTTTAATTGAGTTTTGATGAACATTCAATGATAAATGTCGATTAACCGAACCAACCATAGAATTTGAACTGCTAGAACATCCTGAAGAACTAGAACAACTTTGAGTATCCGTATTAGAATCTTCATCAATATAATCATCATCGATAAATGTACTAGATGTATCATCTGATGATTGTAATGTATTATGATTATTATTCAATGTATTTTGATGTTGTTTGAGAAAAATTTGATTACTTCCATGATGATGGACACCATGATTCGAATGATGATGATGTTGAGAACTAGATGAACTACCAGCAATTTCAACAAATGAAGGCCGTGTTGTATTGATAATGAATTCTGTTTGAATTTTACCACCATTCATGGTTATTCCATTTGATTTCGAGTGAACATGATTATTTCCGTTTTGTACATGCTGCATGGATCGTTTAGTTTTTAAATTCTTTTGTTTATTATTATAAAATTTTGATGATAAATATAGATGATCATCATGTGTTTCATTGGTGATGCTCATCAGATTCTCATTTCCATGTACATTGATTGTAGTCGTACTATTCGTTTGTTTGGCCATAAGATCTGATCTTGGAGTAGTTGTAACGACAGTGGATGGCGTTAAAGCGGAAGACACCAATGGTGTAGCTGCCATCCGCTATTATTTTAAATTAATTTTGATTCGTTTTTAAAATACCAAATCAAACAGGGCAATTATGGTAGCGCTTTTTTTTGTCGAATGTGATCGTGTATCTTACGTTGCATTAATTAACATCGGTCAGATTTTGTTTTTACATAATGATTTATAATTTAGCCATAGTCCTCCTAATGTCCAAACAAAAAAAAATCATTAATCAATTAGCTAGGTAAAAAAAGAATATTTTTTTCATTGCAAATCTGTTTTTGTGTGTGTGTGTGGGAAATGGAAAATCTTACCGAAACAAAATAAAATAAAAACATAAAATCATTGGAATAGAATTCTTAACAAAAAAAGAAATTCATAACATTAATCACAATTACTGATATCATATATGGAAGAGAAAATTTTTCAATATTTATAAAAAAAAACTCACGCCGGGATACACACACACACACACACACACATAAAAACACACACGCCAACGATTCAGTACAGTATATTATTTTATCAGCATTTATTTTGATGATAGGATTGATGGATAAATTGGACAAAAACAAAAATTTTTTACTTTTTTTTCACATTCATCTTTTTCATCTATTTGGGAATTGGCAACATTGAAAGAAAATTCTGGTATTGTCGTTGTCCTTTATTTTTTCATATTTTTTTTTCTTCGGTTGATATCGAGTAGAAAAAACATACTATACATTTCCAACATAGAAATTCACATTTTTAATGGAGCAGGAAACGCGAGCCCAGCAAGAAAAAAAGAAAAAAAGTTCTTCACTTACCAATGCATACAACATAGATACAAAGGCAATATACAAGCCAAAAAAAAACAACGAGAACAGAACACACATACAACACAGTGTGTTTAGAGATAGAGAAAATGGTATTCAATAAAGGCAGAAGCATAAAATGAGACAAACATAACACTGTATATACAGAAGAACAAGAAAAAAAATGATGATTATGATGATAGAAGATATTCCCAATGTGTGAGATTTGTTGAAGGAAAAAAAACTTGGTCCCAACATTGCATTAGGATAGGATAGTTAACATATTTGTATACAAAAAAAAGAGAACTACTGGAGTGCCTTCTGTTCGTAATAAATAAACACAATGATTGGTGGTGTGGCAAGCAGCGGGAGAGTCTTTTTCTTTTTTAGCTTGGCAATCTCGATTTGCAACTCCACCACCATCATTATCACCATCAATACCAACACCATGATGTTGCCATTCTTTTCTTTTTCATTTCCTTTTCTCTTTTTTTGTAGATTAAAAACTCGAGTTTATGATAATAATTCGTCAACCAAAAACATCAGAAGAAAGAATACCAATGTCACAAATTGATTTTATTTAGGAAAGGTAACAACACCTGGTTAATTACCCGTTCTATACCAAGACCAGCACCACCAACTGATATGTTCGATTCGAATCAACCAATCAATCAAAATCCGAACTCTTGGTGATCAAACTTCAATTCGGTCATTTGAAATAGTAATCAGAAAAAAACTGTATACAATACTCATTCTAGATACTCTGATTTAGATATTAGTTTATTATAGAAAATAAAAAACGCATTCATCAAAAAATTGGAACAACGGAAAAATTCCGATCATCACAACACACGATAATCCGAAACCGGGATTGAAAAAAGCGCGCCATTACCCGATGATTATGTTGCATATAACCACTACCATTGACGTCATAGAAAATCTTTGTAACCAATCAGACGACGCGCATAAAAAAATGTAAACAAATGCAGACGACAAAAAATATTTTCATTAATGAATGAATGAAAATTGCTCAACTCATACTATTATAGTAGTAGCATTATCAGCTGTGAATAAATGGGTAGGGCTAAATTTAAATTGACACGCGTCGACGTGCAGACGATTCTTTTTTTCATTGATAGAAAATTTTCAAATCAGTGTTCGCCGAATGAAATTGTTGTTGCAATTTTCTATTGTGAAAAAAACGAAACGCACAGCATGCGCGATGCTGAAAATTGCGCGCCTTTTCTTTTGGCCAATCATTTTCTGTCATGGTTTGATCTGGTCTTCCTTTATTGTTGCACATTCATAAAAAGTGATTTTGGTTGTTATAAAATACACTACCATTGTTGCTCATTATGGCCATTTTGGTTTATATGGGACTTCATTATTAAATAAATATTAACAACCTGGGCGCCATCTATCTATCCATGTCATGTTTTGGATAAGGATACCATAAAAAGCAATTAATGAGAACAAACACGAAGACAAGGTCAGAGTTTATGATCAAAAATTTCAGAATTAAGCCCAGAAAAATTCATGATACTCTATTCGAAACAAATACAAAGAACACTTACCTTATTGTAAAAACGAAGGATTGGACACACAAACAAACAATCAAATAAGTTATATGACATGAAATTCTAATTACTAAGAATCTATTAATATTTTCAAAGAAATTTTAAAGAATCTTATTCTTGTCTCTCAATTTACATTTGCAAGCTGTTGATATTGAAGGAAAAAAATTGTTTGTATGTATTTGTGTGTGTTATTCGTGAACATACCGAGAACAAAGAAGTAAAGACAAGTCAAATCATCAAGTGCAAAAAACCAAAGAAAAATTCAGTTTCCAGTTAGGTCTCGTTTTGTGGTATAGCTTCTTCTAAATCCAAAACAACAGCACTAGCAACTTTTTTTCTCTCAGTATTGACAACTTTTTTTCTTTAAACATAAAAGTCGTAGTGGTTAAATCACGAGAAGAAAATAAGACCCAAGAACTAATGGACTGACCATTCTAAGGCATTTTTTCGATTGATTTCACATACACAATTCATAAATTTTAAAATAACAAAAAAAAGTCCAAAGACATTTTATTTCAACCCCCTTTCTTCTCCAAAATAAAATGCTAAAGAAACGAAAAAAATGTCAAGCAAATTTGAAAAATAGGCCTGAATAGATATTACCAATACAAAAAAAAACACACCAGATTCAGTATTAAAGTTTGATCTATTGGAATGTATATGTTTAAAGAGGGAAGATAATCAAAAGACAATCCAAGACAAATAAACGAGTGTGTGTAAATTTGGCAATTCAATGCTATCACATGCTAAATAAATAGTGACATACACACAAACACACAACGAAATACATACAATAAACAATGACATAAATCGGAATCAAATAAACATGACGCCCGAAAAGATCGTTTTGATCATCGATGGTTGACTGAGGGAAATCAACAACAACAAAAATATATCCTATTTTTATAATAAAAAAAGTGTGTGCATACGTTATATATTTATCATCATAATAATGATAAATATGGTCTGCTATCCAACATTTTTTCCATTGATGAAAAAAAGATAAAAAATTTTCATTTACATTGAAGAATATAATCATTTAATTGGAAAATAAAATTGAAACAAAAAATCCAGATCCAGCTGCATACATAAATCAATATCGATTGAACAAAACAATAATGATGATTCGAAAAGAAAATCAACAAGCATACCATCATCATCAAACCAGGACATAAAATGGCTTACAAACATACACACAAACAAAAAATAATCATTGAAAATTACGCCGGTATTATATTCGACATTATTTGAATGAAAACAAACGTAGAATATATTATCGAAATGAAAACTACAAAATGGAATTAAATGAATCTTACCTTGATTACGGTATTCAATCCAAAATTGGTGGATTATCGATTTTTGTGAAAAAATTCGCTGAACACAGCTAAAGAAAGAAAGAAAGCAATGAAAAATGGAAAACCGAAACAATTATCAAAAGCCAAACCATACATCAAATTTTTAGTGCATAAATGATGGTAACGAATGTAAATGAACGAACCAACCAATTTCGACAAAAGCAGTAATTGTAAATGATGGCCAGCGTTCCACCGAAAACTCGGCTGCCTTTTTTCTCTTTATTTGTTTGTTTCTATTTGATGGTGGTGCTGAGGTGTGCGCGCGAGTCGGCCACCGAAATAACCAAAAAAATGCAAAAGCCAGGCCAACCAACCAGCCCAAAAGAGCTACAATAGAACTGAGCACAGATTTCACTAAACAAGCCCCCCTCCCATCCCCACAATCATCAATTGCCCCTTATCCTCCTCATATTATGTCGATGTGTATGCCGCCATTAAGGATTCACCCCTGGATTTTTTCGATTGGATGCTGCTGCAACATCATTCACATACATTGATCAGGAATAATGGAGAAAAGAATAAAAAAACCTTTAAATGTTTCCAACAATAATCGATAGTGTTCTTCCTCTCACTCTCTTTATTGATCACGATTGTATACACCAAATGGACATTTCCTAAAAATCAAAAAATTATTTAATCTAATAATTTTATTATAAATTGATTTACATGTGACAATCAGATATATCATTATTATTAGTAGCATTAGAGGATAATTATCTTATTCATTTCCACTGCTGTTGGTGGATGTATTTTGACATTTTTCAAGAAATAAAATTTATTTCGAGACTTCTTTTTGTTTTTCAATCTATTCATTACTATGACCGGCCAAAAATTTCGACAGAAAATCTTTAGGATTCTGATGTTCATTAAAATAGGCCATCACATGCATATGAGATTTGAATTTATTGATTGTATCATTCAATTCCATTTGACCACGAATGACCAACATATCAATCACGCGAACATCAGTTATATGTTGATTTGCCAGAAATAATTCACGAACTTTATTGCGCATCTGTTTATCATTGACCGGCAGTTCCATTTCATAGCAAATATATGGTATTTGTCGATACCAGGCACGATATAAATTCAAAACACGACGCCTGGCTTCCGTTTGATTTAATGATAATACCGGCTTGACTTTACCTCCCAAATGTTTGACCAGTTGATTTGAAGCCATCTTAAAAAAAAATTTAAAGAATGATTCATTGATATAATGTATTTTATCAAAATTAATGGTTACCTTTTTGTTGTTGCAAAAAAATTAAAAAACCCAATAAACGACACTGAGCCTTGGTTAGTAAACAAAACAGCTGTATTCACTCACATGTTTGCAACACTATAGCCATCTAGCTCTGCAAAGGTGACATTCGATATCATTCAAATATAACATGTTATTATGTTTTTGCTGCGCATGAATTCTAAAAATTGTTTTTTTTTGTCAGCCATTTATAAATTGTTGTCAACAACATGACGCAACAAAATCGAATTTAAAAACAAATTGACAGCTTCATAATGAAAGGATACGAAACCTTTTATCAAACAATAAAACCACTTTTAAAAGATCCATCAGATCTAATTGTATCGGTCATACATTGGATTTTGATACAGGATTTTGATTTCAAATGCATCGCCGTCGATAATCAGGTAATCGATTTTGTCGCAATAAATGTAACGCTTATTTTTTCTTTTTCAAAGTTGAAAGCTGAATATCGGAACATACCTGGCAGTGAATTATTACCAAACGGATGGAATAACAATCGCAATCATTATAATTTACTTTATCGTTCGGCCATCTTAGAAACAGAAAACATTCTTTTGAATTGTGTTGCTGATGAAAATGATGCTGATAAAATTAAAGTTCTCATTTCTGATGTTACAGCTGATTCTCAGAACGAGAAACATCGATTTTTGATTTCTAAAAAAACATTTGTCAATCCTGACGACCATCAGGTTTTCGAAACCTTTGGTAATGAAAAGGTGAATCGCCTGGCGACATTTATTCGCCAAAACATACCCAATTTAAATTGCCCTAAAAAGTCCATAGTTCCCCCTACAACATCATCATCATCTGAAAATCCATCATCACATGATGATCCCAGTAATCTTGCATTTTCCAAATTTATTCCTACTCCTGCTCAACCTCGATCGCTTCTAGAAGATGATCCAAATCGTTTGATTAATCCCCCAATTGGACGTGGCGATTTAGGTAATTCGTATTTCTATATCTTAATTACATTCATGGCTATAACTTTTTTCAAAATAGATCCTTTTGGGCATGGAATTGGTGGAGGAATGATATTTGATCCATTTTCTGGAAATCGTCTTCGACCTGAACGTGGTCCACCGATGAATTGGCCGCGTGGTGCAGTGCCGCCTGGTGCTCGTTATGATCCCATTGGACCGACTCCTGATGCTCGTTTTTTTCGGTAATCATATTTTTTGAATTTTATCAATTTCTGATAAATTCTAAATTACATAGACCTGATCCTGATCATTTACCTCCGCCTCATGGACCCAGTTTTGATGGACACTTTATGTGATTTATTGTGAAAATATTTGCAGTTTTTCATAATCGATTCAATCGGTTTTGTTTTTTTTAATACTGGAAAATAAAAAATACTTTTTATTGTCAAGTTCGATTTTTTATTATTCATTTTCATATTTTCAACAGCATTACATCCTTTGACGTATTTTAACGTCATTGATAATAATAGCTTGATAGTATAGTAATTCGATTCGTTTTTCTTTTTCGTGTTCAAAAGTGAGCAATTTTATTGTTAACGTTGCAATTCATACTCTGCTTAAAACAGGTTTGTTTACTTTGTCTAATGGCAGTGTAATGGTTATTTCAAAAGACATCATTTTTCCTCTTATTTTTTAAATTGTCTTTTATGAAATTTATCATTTTGAATTTTTTATTTGTATAAGCTCAGTCGATCTCGATTGATTTTTATTCCGAAATGGAAACAAAAAAACCACAAGCTCGACAACAATCACCATTGGTCAAACATTATTTAGCCATCTATAATTCCGTACAATTTCTTGGGTTTGTTGCTTTTATTAAATTTTTGAATAATCGAATTGATTTAATCTTATTCCCATAGTTGGGCCTATGGATTATTTTTGACCGTACGGTTCTTATTGTTTTCACCAGAAAGTCATAATTATCTTCTATTATGGGAGAATTGTTCAACTATTATAACTATTTTTCAAACCTATCAATTGATTGAAGTTTTCCATGCAATGATTGGTTTTGTTCGATCGAATCCAATCACAACATTCACTCAAATTTTTTCTCGTTTAATGTTGGTTTGGGGAATATTAATTCCATTGTCTCAGGCTCGTCATTCGATTGGTGTACCGATGTTATTGATCGCTTGGTGTATTGCTGAATGTATACGATACTCGTACTATGCCTTGAACATTTATGATTGCGTTCCGTACATCTGTACTTGGCTTCGTTACACGTTATTTATCGCACTTTATCCGCTTGGAGTTTCTGGTGAATTACTTACTACATACGCTGCACTTCGACAAATTCGTCAGCGAAAATTTTTAACGTTAGAATTACCAAACAAATTGAATTTTTCATTTTACTATGATATGTATTGTGTAATATTCATGCTTAGTTACTTTCATTGTAAGTATATTTCATTTTATTTTATAGTATAATTTATTTTTCTTTACTTTTTTTTTAGTTTTCCCTCAGCTTTATCTGTACATGTTAGGGCAACGGAAAAAGATTCTTGGTCCCTCTAAACAACAGGCAAAACAAGATTGACTAGTGACCATAACGAGCAATGAACAAAATAATCAATCTATGCAAATGATCACATCAAATGATTTGTAATCCGAAAGCATAAATTTGTCGTTTGAATAATTATTCCATTTATTTTATTTCAACTTTATTCTTTTAAATCAATTTCTTTTATTAAATTTAATAAAATTTGTGTATGAATTAATGTTATATTTAATGCTTTCAAATCTTTTGAAATGATCTGTCTGTTTAAGTTGATATGAAGAAATATTTGATTTGATTCATGTGTGCGTGTGTGATAAATTTATTAACACCCATATTTAAAAAATCATATTTTAAAATGTTATTTTAGATTTTTATTTCAGTGTATTGAGATGATGATAATGTATGAATGAATGATTGGTGTGAAAAGATTTTGTTGAATTTTTTCTTGATATTTAAAAATCCCAAAATGGTCTGAGTTTAGCGACCAAAACGATTTGACATACGTAGTTTATCTCGTTTGCCAAAACGATTGGCCATATTCAACAGCGGTGTACGAGCCACTCGACGATCCACCGATGAAGATGATAATGGTGATTGAATTGAATTTGTTCCGTCACTTTTGCCATTGTTCACCATTAACGCTCGAATTAATTTTGATGCAGTGATCGGTAATGAACCTGACAATAAAAGTGATTTTTGGTGTGATTGCTGTGGGATTCGATTCATGAACCAATCTAAATCGATTGGTTCCTGAATTCTTATCGATTGCAGTTGCGATTCTTGGGGCCCATCGCCATCATTATTTGATTCAATAGTTAATGAAGCAGGATTTTGGTTTGAAGATAGTGACGATGGTATCGAAAAAATAGAAGATAATGCGGAAAGAGATGGTTCTGATAGTTGAAAAGATATAGGATTTGATCTTTGTGACATCATCGTTGATGGATTGCATTGAACATCGATCGGTGTACATTGTTGGCCAGGTAATTGCGTCTGTTGTTGTGCGATATCTTCACCCATTGATGATGAAGATGGCGAAGGTGATGAGGCACAAATGTTTGCCATCATCATGCTAAAGACCATAATCAATAAGGTCAACGAGAAACTTTCCGTTGACATTTTTTACCAAATAATTGCAAATAAATATTTTTTGCAACTTGCCGCTTTTGTTAGTCAGATACAGATTGATAGAGATTATAATATGGCCCATTTCAATGATCGCTATTTATATGATCTTTGATCTGATATGGCCATTCGAATTTGAGATGCAACATGAAGGCGGAGACTGATTCTTAAATTGGATGTTATGATATTTTGGAACTCATGCGTCGAACATCATAAATAGCTTGATGATTAGCTCTGTTTAGCGAATTTGGTGCGTGTGTTTCATGATTGAACGGTCGTTTTCCAAAGAAAAACTGAAATTTAATCGTAAATAAACGATCCTTTAATGATAGATTTCATATATTTCGGAACAAAAACATTTAAATAATATAATTTATGATGAATATTTTTGTTGTTGTTGTCAAAAAACACAAATTTCAAAATCGGAAATGTATGTTTAAGTGATTTTTTTTAAAGTTTGATGATGATGATGATTATGGGCGGATATAGAAATTGAAATGAAAATAAAAATTATTTTTTTTAGAGAAATGAATAAATAAACAATGAAGGCAGAAAAGAACAAAAAAGAATTTCGAATTATTCAGGACAATTTTTTTCTAAACCTGAAATTCTATCAAAATTATGGCATAATAATTGGATATGAAATCCACAATGGCCAACGTCATGAATCGAATTACAAAACAGTTGATTCATCTGTAGTTTGTTTAGATCAACCACAAAACCAATCATTAGGCAATTTTTATTATATTCATTTAAAGTTTAAATTTTATAAATATTCAATCATGGGTCAATCAATTAATAATTCAGAAAAAGTTGCCCAATTTGGAATTTAATTTCTTTCGAAGAATGTTTGTTAAAAAAAACCTAATTTTAATTCCAAAGTTTTGAATTCAACCAACAACAAAAGATGAAGCCAAATTCTAAATTATACTAAATAAAGGCCATTTACTTAATTAGTTTGCTATTTATCAAATTAATCTAAACCAATCAATTACTATTCTCAGGAATTTATCTCAATTAAAACAACAAAGTCTTTTCATCTCATTCATTATTTTCAGGTTTATTAAATCAAGAATAAAAACCAACGATTCAAATCACAATATTATTGATTGATAAAAAACAATTATAGTTCCGTTTTTGTATCATATCGAACATTCACTTTGATAGGCATAGATTTTTCTGTTGTACCTTCTACCGAGCATGTCCATTCTCCTTGATCTTCTTCAATTCGTGCTCCTTTTACCATTAGGCTACAATCACCGCCAATACGACTTGGAATAGCATAGCGATACCGGGAACCATTAACATCATCAACAACAATTGATTGAGAATCTTTCATCCAACTGCATTTTAAATGAGGAAGAACTTGACATTCAAGTAGGAAATTGCCACCTTGTCGCACAGAAACTGGTTCAGGTTCTAAGACAAAAGCACTTGGTTCACCGGCTGATGAATTATTGGTAACAGATTTCATTTCACGATCGGTAACCGATAGGATCCAATCACGAACTAGCCAAATATTTGCCTGGTCGGTTTGACGATCACTTCTAGTCAAATTCAAGCCATTCAAATCAAACCATACTGAATCCAAGCCTTGAGTAGCAATGGCCGTTGATGGCGAATGAATAAGACCGAACCAAACGTTTTGAACAGGTTCGATTTGAAATAATTTTTGTAAGTTTAATGAAGCTGAAGGAAATTGTTGCAAATCGATCCACACAATTTCGACATCGTCCAAACGAATTAAATCAACGGATTCATTTGGCTGAATGTCAGCTTGTACATCAGAACTCGTTATATCTTCATCTTCATTGACATTATCAACAGTTGTTAACGGATGATTCAATTTTATTTCATTCTCACGACTAATATTCTGTATGGTTTTAGTGAGAATCTTGTAAAAATACAAACCAAGTGGCGATGATTTGTCACCAACTGCAACCATTTGATATTTGTTAGGATCATGAATCTCCGGTTCATAAAGATTGGTATCTTTGAGTTCATGCATCACTAGTCCACGATTTTCTTGAATCCATTGAATAATATCCTGAGCATTAATAGTCTGCGTTGGTTCCGATGACATCATTGACAATGTTGGTGAAGGAAAAAATATTTGAGATTTTTCTAAACGACGAACTAAAGATATTTGTCCCGGTTGATTGAGTCGAAATTTGGCTGCAAGCTGTAAGTGTTATTAAATGATAATTATTTAAATTGCAAATAACATTGAAATCGAATATTTGAAGGTGAATTGACTAATGTCGACAAAACATTTACCTGTGGGTCATGTACGACAAAAAATGGAGGACTAGGAGCCATTAGTTTGGCAGCTTGTTGAAATTGCGTAAATGCTGGCGCTGTAATGTCGGGATAATAAGCGATTATTTTAGGCTCCAGCACGTGCTCATAAGCTTTCTTGTCTAATTTGCCATTAATCGTATGATATGGTGATTTAGAAATACGCTGTTCCAAATGAGCAAGAAAACGAATCAATGTTGATGGATCACGGCGACCATAATAAGGTATGACATGTCCGTCATTATTAACAATCGTTATATTAGCAACAACAAGCGATTCATGTGATGATTCGAATGAACAAACTCGGTAACCCAATGCAGATAATTGTGATCGAATATCATTGATGAAAGAGTCCTCATTTTCATGAATTCTAATCAGAATAGATTTCTGATTGTTTGTTGATTGTTCGGACAAAGTCAGCAATGATTTGACTTCATTTTCGTTCAATTGACAAATTGTAGGTTGATCGTATGCTATCGACGATGGTCGTAATTCAATCAAATCAAGAATTCTATCGGCTCGAACCAATACACAAATGGTCAGAATAAAAAAGAGAAATTTATTTATTTCCATGATAAGAACGTTTTGAAAATCAATTACTGTGTTTAAACTTGTTGAAAATAAACAGCAATTAAATTGTAAAAAAATGAGAAAACTCAACCGGCTTTATGCCTAGTTAAATAGTTTAATCAGTTCATCAAATCATTCGACCATTTAAATAAGTGTCTGATTCAATATCAAACTAATCGATATGGTCAAATTATCACAGTCATTCAAATCATGAAATATAATTGTAACCATAGATAGTCAGAGAGTGATAAGTTTGTTGTTGTTGTTGTTTGCCTAACTCATGATGACAGCCAAATTATGATTATCACCAAATCTCCATTAGCAATGATTGTATGATCGTGAGTTATAGAATATCACATTACCTTCTATGAAAAAAATGAATGAAAATCTAAATATTTTTCAAATATACGAGCAAAATGAGTACTATTAATAATTCAAATTTCATTAATTCTTTGTCCAAGTATTTATGTGAATTTTTTTTTAATAACCAAAAAGACATAATTTTCATAGCCCAATGACCGATGTAGATAACTGTTATTTGGTCAAAAATTTCCAACGAATTCCGCAATACAATCGACATGATCGATGGCTTCCTAGAGAAAATATAATTAATTGTTGAATAAGACCGAATAGACCGAAGAAATGATATTTGAGATTTGTCAAAAAAAAAAAAAGAAAAGAAAATGAAACAAGAAGCTAGTTTGGTTCCAGTTGAGTGATTACAATTGATTATAATCAACAAAGAGTAAAACGAAAAAAAAATTATTAATATAAATGAACGATGTTTGGAGCGAAAAAATTACATCTTGGCGTGTGTTACACAACCGGCGCGTCATCATAATTGCAAACAATCCATTTGTTATTTATTATTTTCTTTTGTTCATTAGCTATCTTGATCAGTTGAAAAAAACAATCTCGATTGCTTTAGTCGATATGAAATTTGTTTGAAATATCGTGACATATTGGTTTGATCAATCGTATTCTTAAAGTCAAAGTGATCTAAAACATGTGGAAACGACTACAACGTATATGGCAAAAATTTTTGCCGCAACAAGTGATACGAATCGTTGTTTTGTGTGTAGCAACATTGACCATTGTGTTTGATATCGTCACTCTACCTATCTATTTATTATGGTATAAACCATGGCATCTATGGCCTTTTATATATCAAGATCGTTCAGTTCAAGATGATGATTATTCTGATGAATTGGTTCGAAAATCAACCCGAACACATCTACCCGAATTTTATCTCAACGATTGTCAAACATTGGATGAAGCATTCATAAAAGGTTATAAAGTGTTCGGACCACAACATCCATGCTTGGCTTGGCGTCCTATTCTCGATCGTGAATGGAACAAACAAAATGACATAAATATACCATATCTATACAAATTGGGCGAGTACCAATGGATGACTTGGGAAACACTAATACAATCTATCAATCGATTTGGCAGCTCGTTACGTCTAATGCTTTCAGCTCAAAAAGGAGACAGAATCATAATTTATGCTGAAACAAGTTATCGATGGTTCATAGCAGCCCAAGCCATTATAAAAAATGGATCTGTAGTAGCAACATTATATCCGACCCTAGATAATCAAGGAGTTTATGATGCAATCAAAGAATGTGAAACAACAGTCATTGTAACTACGAATCAACTTCTCAAAAAATTGATCAAACACCCGAATAAAGATGAGATTTTTCAACAATTACGTTATATTATTCTTCTTGATCACATGGAAAATCAAAAGAATAAAGACATTGAAAATTTGAATTTGGAATTAAACAACAATAACCAAAATGACGTCCAATTTTTCACCTATGAACAGATCCTACAAGCTGGAAAAAAAGATTTTGTTTTTTTGAAAAATGATCCAGATGATTTAGCAGTCATTATGTACACATCCGGTTCTGGTGGCAGACCCAAAGGTGTTCTAATGACACAACGAAATATCATGGGATTGTTTAAAGGTTGTATTGGATTACTCGAGTTTTTCTTGCACGAAACTCGTCGTCACATTTATATTGCATATCTGCCATTAGCACACATTCTGGAATTTGGTGTCGAAACATTTGTCATTTTACTTGGAGCGCGCATTGGTTATTCCACTCCGCATACATTAACCGATATGAGTGCAGGATTGATGGCTGGCTGTAAAGGAGATGCGACATTGTTGCGACCCACAGTTATGGCCTGTGTTCCATTAGTTTTAGATAGGATACGAAAAGCCATCTTGACAAGACTGAATCAGCGTGGGTTGTTTGCTGTTAAATTATTTGAATTCATTATTGAATACAAATATTTTTGGATGGCAAAAGGTTTTCAAACACCTTTGCTGGACCGAATATTTCTTCGTAAGTTCAACGAGATATTGGGGGGCAATCTGATGGGCATGTTATCTGGAGGTGCACCATTGTCTTCAGACACTCAGAAATTGATCAGATCTTGTATGAACGTCATTTTTATACAAGGTTATGGTTCAACCGAGACTGTTGGTGGTGGTTTGTTCATGGATCCGCATGATTACTCATTGGGAAAAGTTGGTGGTCCTCAATTTGGAACCAAAATCAAATTAGTCGATTGGACGGAAGGTGGTTACACAACAACCGATGAACCAAATCCACGTGGCGAAATTCATTTATCCTGTGAATCCTTGTCGGTCGGTTATTTCAAATTAAAAGATGTAGATCGCGAAGCCTATTATGAAGATCACAAAGGCGATCGATGGTTTCGAACGGGTGATATAGGTGAAATGTATCCGAACGGTTCTTTCAAGATAATAGACAGAAAAAAAGATTTCATCAAACTTCAATTTGGTGAATATATTTCCCTTAGTAAAGTGGAAACAAAACTTAAAACTTCGTATTTGGTCAATCAAATCTGCGTGCTCGCTGATTCATTGCATGATCATTTGATCGCTTTAGTTATTCCAAATCAAAAAGCTATTGAACGAATTTGGACAAGACAAATTTTCACCAAATGTCAAAAAAATGAACAAGAAAATTGTAATCTAGAAAATGAAAAAATACTGCGAATATTCAGAAAAAAGATGCAAATACATGCCCGCTTAAATGGTCTACGTCGATATGAAATTCCTAAACATTATTTATTGGTAGAGGACGAATGGACTGCTGAAAATGGTTTAGTCACCGCAAGTTTCAAATTAAAAAGAAAACAAATTCAACATTTTTATCAAGAAAGGATTGAACAAATAATAGCAGAGAGTCGTGAATAAATTATTTATATTTGTTTTGAATTTGAATTTTTGTGACACTAGATTTGATGCAAAAAAACGATAGTCAAACAAATGGCTTTATCATCATCATAGGCTTTACGTTGAATTGTGAATTTGAATTTTAAATTTCATTATTTGATCTAATAAAATTGTATTATGCATATTCCAAACATGTCCATGTGACTATTATGAAAACGATTCCATGTCAAAATCAGTCGAATAATATTTAACAGAATAAAAACTCATGTTGATCTTTCAAATTTTGAGTAAATCCTTTTGGATTTACAAGTGTATTGAATTTCGGACATAAATACCAAAGTAGTTTTGAAAAACTTGCCAGACATTATGAAAAATAAATTCGAGGTAATGAAACAACTGAAAAAAACCGAATTAATTATTTCAAAAAAAAAAAAAAAAAATTAAATTAAAAAATTATTGTGATGTTCAAGTCGGCAAGATCTCGAGAGATTTTCAATCATTTGTTGGCACCAAAAATCGTTCAATAAGCGAATCATCAAAATTGTAGTAATTTAAAAAACATAAATAATTTTTTAATTAATATTTAGTTAATTGAAAATATTTAAAATTTCGTCGTACATTTTTTAAAAATTTCAATGTTTGATTACCAAAAGATAAGTCTCGGATTGTTGGCTGGGGTAAATTAATGATTAAAAATAATTCCGGGGCTAAAATGAACAGGAAGCAACGGCACATACAAAAAACAATATGAAAAATAAGGAAATGGGTGTATAATGGGATAAAAATATAATGACAATGATCAGATGCCAAAAAAGAAAAAAAATGTTGGTTGTTTTTTTGTACAGAATGTTCATCCAAAAAAAAGGAAAAAAAATACGATAACAAAATTAAGGTAAGATGGAAAAGTGGATAAAATATTTCACAATATAGATAAGTGATAAAACCAATGATGCAATAAGAATGGATAATTAATCCATTGTTGTTTTTTTTTGTCAATATGATGAAATATTTTTCTGTCTTTGGCAACAACAACAACAATAAAAACAAGCACGATGATATCGACTGGTTAACATGAAAAAGCTGCCCGTGTTGATTGAATGTCATTTCATGGTTCAATAATATTCTCTTTAGTTGGATGATTGTTTTGAAACTGTATCAAAGTACGTCGAGCATCCTCTTCCAACGATTGTAATCGTGCTTGGCGCCATTCACGGCGTTTTTCCGCTTCTAATGCTCGGCGTTGACCAGGGGAAAGGCAAGCATATTCTTGCGATTGTATATCAATACCCAAGTTTGACATTTTTTCAATGTATCGTTTTTCGGCTTTGGCTGTTCGAAACACTCGTTTTTGTTGATGTTCACTAGTCACGCCATCTTCAGTAGTCGTTTCTTTGCAGAAAATTTCTTTTCTTTCCTCATCAAAAGGACTATTATTATCAAATTCATCGAAATTTTCATCATTATCATCATCATGATCATGACTGGCCAAATACTTTGATGAATCAAGTACGTTGTCTTTGATTTGTTGAAGCTCTTCATTAGAGAGAAATATTTCTTTTCGAGATTGCGAATAGGTTTCGACTTTGCGCAATGTTTCCTTGGTCGTTATTTCAGCATCAGGTGTATCGGTGTAACGTTCTGTCTTGGTGATCGTTTCTTTGGTTTGTTGTTGATGATGATTAGGCTGTGGAGGTGAAGTTGACAATGAATGCTGGCCAGATTGCTGTGAATTTGGACTTGTAGCGCGTTCAAAATGGCGTTTCTTTTCACTAAATGACATCCATTCGGGATGCTCCAATTTGGTGTTTGGTGTCAAATTAGTTGTTTTATTGCTATTAATAGCATTCAATAATAAGTCCGGTTTTTTCGGTGGAACTGGTGGCTTGGCTCCAGGTATTTTTGATGTCAAAAGCGGATCTAATGCTGGTGACGATTCTGATGTTGATAATGGATTTTCTGTTGGTGGATTGATGGGTGACCTGGCAATTGATGGCGATGACTATGGTATCACGGTTTTGTAAGCGGATGTAATTATTTGTAAATCATTAGGAGACCAAAATCAAATTACAAGCAAAAGGCGAGGAGAATAGAGGTCATCATATAATTTATCATACAACGGAATATTAAAAAAAAAGAGATTAGCAAACGAAAATTATACAGCTCAACAGTTATAATGAAAGTTATAGTTAAAAGGCACTAGCTCTACGTTTGTAGTGGAAAAGATCGAAAAAATGAAAACCGAAAGAACAGTGAGAAAAGATAATAACATAAAAAACAATGTATTAGGATAAGAAAATAAAAGAAGCTAAAGAATAGATTAGTAATTGGCTTACCATTGTCTGGTGTTTTTTCATTATGACTGTTGTCGTTTTTTTCTGCTCTGAAGTCGATTGATGTTTGTTCGACAACGATGGACTGGTTGGCGTATTAGCAAACACCGAATCTTGATCATCAAACGAATTGGTCTGTTTTGGAGAAATAACAGGTGTGTTTTCGGATGAAGAGATATTATTATTTGACATAGATGATGATGATGATTCAGGCCTGAATTGTGATTGATGATGATTATTATTATTTACGATCAAATTACTGATAGTATTATCAGTATTTTTATTATTAACATTATTCTCATTATTTGCTATAGGAACAAGTGGATCATAACCATCACAGACAAGAACACGAATACGAAGGCCTTGATTTCTTAATTCTTGAACGGCTTGATGGTGAGAAACACCCAATAAACTAGCATCATTAACTTCGATGATTCGCATGCCAGGTTTCAAACGTCCATCCCGTGCAGCTGCACCACCAGGATTTATCTGTGATATAAATATTCCTTCATCTTCTCGGTCAAAAGGATTTCCTGGCTGACCATTCGCACCGCCTTTGATTTTCATACCCAATTTTTCGCTAGGCGATTTATGAATAATAAATTCCTGAAATGATAAAAATAATTAGTGAATGATAGTTATGATCAAAAACGGACAACATACCTTCCAACCTGGTGGTAAAGGTTCATGGTGGATTTTCAATGTCACTTCATTAGGTGATGAACTGACACTAGAAGTTAATGCTTGAACAGCTTCAGTATGTGTTGCATTTGTCATATCTAGACCATTCACTTCAAGAATGCGATCTCCTATACGAAGTTTTGTTTGTGAAGCTGCTCCTCCGGCAACAACTTTCGAAACGTATATTCCGTGTTCACGGCCATTATTGCCAAAAGGATGGCAGGAATGATCTGAATAAAATGAAATAAAAAATAAAAATAAATCCACATTTAACAGGAATGATTACATACCAGAGCCACCGATAATACTAAGCCCCAATCCGCCATCATTTTTTCTGATAACAATTGTCTGCGTTTGGGAAAGTTGATTTCAAATATTAGTAAATTGAACCATCTTGAAAAAACAAACCTCTTCGATCGTTGGGAGTGCCATATTAGAATTATTCGTAACTCGTGTAACGGTATTCTCTGTATAGGTAGTTTTTGTTAATACTTCAGTAAACACTCCCAAATCATTTGGTGCAGGTGGAAATTGTTCTGTTAAAGTTGTGTCAGTAGTCATTTTGCCATTATTTATGTTATTTGCAATCAAAGTACCACCAGCACAATTTGATTCTAAAAACCAAAATTTATCAAAAAATGATTTATAAGGGTAAAATCCTACCATTGTCATCTGGAACGGATGATCGAGCTAATGTGAGGGGCCGATTTTGTGGCGGAGGAACGGAAGAACTTCGGCATGAAGATTTATTCAATGGATGATTTATTAAAGCTGTTGATGCTAGTGATGGATTGTTCAAGGCACTATTAAAACGATTATTAATAGATCGATTAGTTGATGATGATGAATAAGGATTTGAATCGGTATTGCAACGAAGACCAGGTAATTTAGCATTAAAGATAGAGCTCAATGGCTTGGATCCATGAGTAAATGATGGTGTTGATGGAGTGGAGATAGTACCAGCTGAACCAGTTAATCCACTATCTAATGCATTAGAATGTGAAAGGCTCGATACCGAGCCAAGTAATGGTCGTCGATAAGACCCAGTATATGACGGTCTATTGGCCATGTACGAGTTGGATGAATACGTCAGGCCTGTAGAATATTGCTGATAAGGAAGATTTTTTTCCGTAACCGGCACGCCTTCACGTTCGACAACCAAACGAACAAATCTTTCAAGACCAGTGATTATACCAATCACTTGATCATGATCAAGACCATCACAACTAATACCATTGATGGAAAGAATTTTGTCGCCAACTTTTAGTTTGCCATCCAATTCGGCAGGACCACCTTCAAATATCCTAGATATGTAGACGCCATCATCGTTTGGCAAATTAGAATCATCATCTTTGATGCCTGGTTTACCAGATGTTATACTGAAACCTAGACCACCCTCACTACGAATTAATGTTGTGTAAATGATTTCTTTTCCTAGCTGTTGACTTAATGGATTAACAGTATTGCCAATATCTCCAGATGAATGTCGATTCAAATTCAATTTTGATGGAACAGGTTTAGCAGCCGTGGACGGAAGTTGTGAAGTTGAAACTGAAGATGATGTTGATGATTTTTTATCTCCAATAGGCGGTCGTAGGACCGATTTCAATTGCTGCGGTTCAAGCGGCTCGTCTGAAGATTGATGTGTACTATCATTTGAATTGTTCGAACTTTTTGATATGACTGATGTTCGAACGGGAGGAACTGGAGGCACTTTATTTGTTACGATTGATGATGCTGTAGTTGGTATAGAAGTCGAATGATTGGTAACTATTTCTCGTTCGACTAATAACCAAAATTCTTCGCCAGCTGATTTTAGTTGCTGAACAGCATCATGATGGTCGATTCGTGAAAAATTATAATCATTCACTGCCAAAATTTTGTCACCAACTCTAAGTCCAGCGATTTCCGCAGGACCATTTTCAGTGACACGTGATACGAAAATTCCTTCATCATCACCTTTATATGGAGAGGAACCGAGACCACCTGCAATTGACAAGCCCATTGATTGACCATGTTTTTTCAATTTTAAACGAAGTTCTTTGGTCACATTGGTCACGATTGGACCATTTTGAATTTCGAGAGCAGGTTTTACTGGTATTGGCGGCTGAGGTTTATCCGCATTCGTTTTGGATAAAATATTTACAATTTTTTCTTTTTCTTCTTTTGTTGAATTTGTATTGACACGTTTGTTTTTAAGATGATGTGGTGTATCTCGACGATGTAATCTTGTATTCAGCTTCTCTACCGGGACATCCTCATCTTCCTCTTGTCGATCTTCAGGAGGATTTTGATTAGAATCGATCAAGTTTAATGATTGAGTGTTTGATGAAATGCTTGAATCTTTTTCAAAACCAACATGACGACTAACTTTTTGCGTAAGGTTTGCATGATTTGAATCGGTGTGGACAACGGATTCTTTAGTTTGATCACCTACAGTGGAATCGAGACCAGAGCCGTTTATGAAATCTTGAAAAGCTCGATTATGGAAATAAGAACCACCACTACCGACAACAGCTGCAGTTGCAGCTGACTGAACAGGTTTTTGTTCCATTGGTTCGATTGGTTCATCGGCATTTGTATCATCATCTTTAATTATGACAGAAGATTGTGAGCTATTATCCGTATCTTGATAATGATTTTTTAAACGATGTTGCATTTCTTGTTCGTCATTCTGATCAACGCTAGATTCTTTCTGATCACCACAAGCAACGTGTGAAGTATTCGACTGATTTTGCTGCGGGAAATTATCGTCACGATTAGCAAATAATTTCAAATGTCTAGCTTTCAATTCACGCGGATGTGGCGTATCGTGACGAACAAAATTTGGTTCGGCACCGGTTCCAGACCCAGAAATCAATGGGTCACTATCATCATCGATATCATCATCACCATCTTCGTCATCTAGATCAACATCAAATTTAACGGAAGAGTGTCGCGGTTGATCCCAATTTAATGAATTAACACGTTCAAGCGAATTTTCTTCAAATGCATCTATTTAAGAAAAAAATTAATCACAGTGAAAAAAAAACGAAAAATTTCATTACGTACCGAATTGTAAATCAGTTTTAAAATCTTGTTGTGGCAATAGAAAACAAGTGAGAATTTTTTGTCCAGTATTCTCATCAAAATCCGTCTGGAATTTTAACAATGGTTGTGATTGATTTTCGGCTAACCAAAGGGCTTTCAAATTTAATGCAGTAATTGAATAAGGAAGAAAGGAAATCTTATTTCCAGATATATCTAGAACACGAAGTTCTTTAAGTTGGCCGATTTCTGCTGGAATGAATGTTATTTGATTTTCTCGAAACGAAAGAACACCAAGACGGGTTAAATTGCCGATTTGTGGTGGAATTTCTCTGAGGAAATTTCGATCGACATTAAAATTTGTAAGCATGACCAAATTTCCAATTGTTGGAGGCAATTCTGTCAGTTTATTTTCGGTGAGAATCAACTCTTGCAAACAAGAACAACCACCGATTGTTGGATTCAATGATTCGAGGCGATTTTGATCAATTTTGAATATGGTCAATTTACTTAGCTGCCCAATGCCATCAGGAAGAGTTTCAAGAAGATTCTGAGATAGATGCAAATCTGTGAGCGATTCGCAACCCGAAATTTCTTCGGGTAAATATTCCAGGCGGTTGTCACTGACATCCAAACAAGAAAGCTTTTTTAGCCGACCAATTTCTTTAGGCAACGTGGAAAGTTCATTTTGATCTAGCCACAATTCCTGCAAATTAGGTAATTGGCCAATCATTGCAGGTAGCTCGCTGAAATCATTGGCACCCAAATCTAATCGTTCTAAATTGACCAACATAGATAATGTCGGAGGAAGTTTTTTAATTAGATTATCACGCAGTTCTAGCGATTCAAGATTCTGCAATGAGCCAAAATTATTGGGAAGCTGTTGTAAAGAAATATCATTTAATGCTAATGATTTTAATGCATGTAATTGGCTGAATTCCATCGGAAGTCTATGAAAAAGAGAAAAATATGTCACAATTAATATAAACAGAACACAATGATTCTCACATTTGAACCGGATTTGAACTAAAATCAGCAATTTGTAAATTTTTCAGGTTTTTGATTGATTCCGGTATTTCAATAATTTCATTTTTAGATACATTTAGCTCTTCTAATTGGTTGAGATTTCCTATCTCTGATGGTATCTGTGATATTTCATTATCACTTAGTGTCAGTTTTCGTAGCTTTACCAGCCGAAACATGCCCTAAAAGAATAAATCAAAAATTTGTGATTAAATTATCATAATCGAAAAATGTAACATCAATATATTCCTGATGATAATTTTGATAAAGAACATAACAAAATCAATTAAATATAATTTCAATTTTATTTGTGTTTTGGACTGTGTGTTGGATGGTTGAAAAATTAATTCTTCATTAGCCAAGGCGATAAATAAATTATTAGTTTAGAACAAAATATCAAAATTCATGTCAGAAACAGATGAATCTTTTTAATGGCAATAACAAAATTTTCTCTCTAACATCATTTTTAATAATTCATGACAAGAATTTTCAAATTTTTTTAAGTAGTAAGAAATTATAAACTATAAACTACAGAAACTACAGAAAATATTTTTGTGTACAAAGTTTTCGAAAAATAAACGTGCCAAAAATTACGTGCAAAAGAGATTGAATTGAATGTAAACATTTCATTATTTATGAAAGTAAAATTGACACATATCAATTTAGTCACAAATCGACCCGAAGACTGATACAGAGTATTATCCTTTGTAGCATTGTAGAAAAGCTTTTTTTTGATCACATTTTTTCATCATAGTCATCAAAATAATTATTGTTGAAAATGGAATGAAATTTAATGAAAATTGATAGTTCAGCCATCGAAACAAGAAATAATACTACTTTCAGCATCAAATCCAATAATTTTCAATTTAGATTGTCAATGTAAAAATGACATGGACAAAATTGAATTTTTTTAACTTGATCAGCAGACGATTGATAAAAAAAATTCTAAAGGTCATTCGTATTAGGAAAAAAATGAAACGACAATTCATAACGGTTGTTTTTATTGTTATCATCTGTGCCCGTAATTGGTGATCGACGATGTCATGCATTCAATTATGACAATATCATAGTGATGATGACAGTCGACTTTTTTTTATCCTGACAAAATATATGTCTAAAAATACTATAGTTTTTTTGTTCTTTCTCTTCGCCCAAAGTAAAAATAAATTATCAATCGAAAGTATATTGTTAAAATATTTTAGCCAGCTTGTCAGTTGTAAATTCAATTGGAATATTTTCTGAAGCACGAAAATATCTTATTAAACTAAATTGAATATAAACAAATGAAAACGATATTAAATGGGGAGTTTACCACCGGCAATAGCAACAAACAAACAAACAAACAATTATAAATTCATCCAATTTTTAAAACTTGATGATTAACGATTTACACGATACATGACAAGTAAGCTAAACTTATCATCTCATTATTTAAACGATTAAAAACAAAACGTGATAAATTTTTACTATTACGGAAATAAATAATCAAATTCGAATGTGAAACATTTGAATTGTGTTATAACTGTCTAAAATTAGTGAGCAAATAGAGGGGAAAATTTGAATCTTATCGTTTAAAAAATTGCTTTATGTGGTGGAACCATGGTTCAATTTAATTATGAAAATACTTAATGGGTTTTTTTCTCTATAATTCTGTCTAAAAGAGTGAATAAAATATAAAGTTAAAATTTTATTAGTTAAAAAACAGTGGGCGTGTTTAAATTTTTAAACAAAAAATTCTCAATTATTTTTTAATCGTTATTGTTGTGTTGACATTATAAAACGCTATGAACAATAGGAAAAGTGAACATGAGAAAGATCTTGAACTTAAAACCTACAGACTCAGTGTATAATGACAGACAAGAAATTATTACGGAAAAAAACAATAAATATAGTGATGGATCAAAATGCTATTTCAAAATAAAACGCATTATTGTCTGTATTATTCTATAAGGATAATAAATATCCGAGTCGATTCTTTTGTTAAAACACCATATTCATTTATTGATTGAAAAATTCAATTTTATAAGCCATCATTTTAAATCAAATTTATGACAGAAATTTGCATTTTTTAGGGCAAAAACTAAAATAACAAAGTCATTTAAACTTGTTGTTCATCATTTTTTTTTGCAAAAATTATGACATTTGACAGATTTTATTTTTATTCGTGTTATTTTATTTCACATGTAAAACTGGAAAAAAATTTAGATGAGTTCTATGTGTTCAAAGTTATCACGAAAAAAAAAACAGAATGCATCAAACATTGAAACAATAACAAATAAGCCAATTTGGTTTTCTACCTCAACAATTTGAATGAATGGCTCGAAATCTGCAACATATGTACTAATAATTATGTATAATCAATGTGAAGGGACAGATGTTGTTGTTTTATGGGCGCGAAATGTTTTCATAAGGTAAACATTATGATTATAAAAAGATCTAATGCAAACATCAATCATCGAATATTCATGAAACGATTACAATAAAGCTAATCGTCAATTGAAGATTGAGTTATCGAAATTCGGATCTTAATCATCGTATAGAAAAAATTGGATTGAATTATCACAAGGTCTATTAATGGAAAATAAAATTTTTTCATTAAAACAAACCTATCCATAAAAAGTAAAAAAAAATTCATTTATAATCATCAAATAAGAAGACGTAAAGCGAGTGAAAAAGGGTATTTCGATGAATTTTGACAGTTCACGCCCATGCTTTGAGCGGAACAAAGCACTGTCATGATCATAAATATGAACAATAACAAAAAAAAATCACCTCACCCTATATCATTTATCAAGATAACAATCTCACATTAATCTCAAATTAACTATTTGTTAAATGAAATTTTCATCTCTATATCTTGAAGAAAATGAACACATACCTTAGGCAATGTACGAATATGATTGGCATCAAGCTGAAGTTCTTCCAATGTTCGTGCATAACGGAATATATCTTCCGGTACAATTGGCAAGCTACTATGGCGTTTATCGATTACTTCGATTTGGCGATTGCAGCCACGAAATATGGGTATACATTTAAACATTTTTGAATTTGTTGATGGGCTTTTAGATTTTGATGGATAAAACGTTTATTAGATGAAAAAAATAAAATTTGATGAGACGAATTGATTAAAATGAATAAATTAATCTTTTATGATAACAAAATCAATCAGCCATGTCCATCGATTGTTTGTTGTTCGAATGAATCGATCACCATTACTTTAAGCTATTAACTGATGAATATTTACTGACAATTCAGTACCAGTTATAAATCATACATGATGTGGCCATAATCCTAGTGAAAAGGACATGGAACTGATCAAAGAAATGAATAACATAAGTATTAATTAAAAATTTAGAATATAAAAGATAACAAGAATAAAATTTTAAAAAAATAAACATGCTTCATACAAGACTTCTACACACATCTAGTCATAGAATTGCATCAAATAGAGAAGTGAATGGGTTTTTTATTGTTTTGCTAGAATTGGTCTATATGAAAACAACACTCAGTCACACAACTTTTTTTAAAGAGAAAGTAGAAAAGAATGCAACAGAAAATGCCGTAGATTGAATTGTGATACTTGTAAAGAGATGTGCAGTAGCAGCAGCCAAAAATTTTATTTTTTTAATCAACTGATTGATTGTTGGTTGAATGCAATTCTTAACCAGCAGCTGAAATTTTCTGGTCGTATTTTGGCTGTATATTTTTTTTTGCCACCAAGCAACCAGATAAACATACACAACTATGGCGAATGAGTTTTATGTGGTAGACGGACATGAACTGTATGGCTATGTATAAATAAAAAAGGCGATCAAGCTGAGATGCCAGGAGGCTTCAAGTATTTGATTTGTCGTGTGATTATGTTTGCCAGAGAGTTTTTCATCTAGTCTTATCTGTACATTATTGAATTTGGTTAGCTTGACAATTCATAAAATGATGGATTTCCTTTCCGATTGTATTGGATTTTTCTTGATGTAAAGAGTTTTACGAGGTTTCAATTTTCAGTAATCGTTGATTTGGTTAACGGAGATTCGGCGTCAAATACATTTTGGTTCACCACACAGACATGATGTATACACATCTCTGCCTTTATATCCAAATCACATACATTAGTCGTCGTGTTGACACGCGCGCAAAAAAAAACTTACATTCACATTTTCGATTGAATTCAGAGAAAGAAAAAATTTCACTATCACGGTCTGTGTGTATATTTGTTTTCCTGGTAAATTATATCCTATGCTGCTAGTATCAACGGTAAATCGGCGTTGATTTACATACATTTGAAAGATTTCGATAAAATCCATAAATAAAAATTAATTTCTGTTATATAGATTTGGGATGTATGAGATGACATGTTTTGAATAGTATCAATCCGAATATTATTTGAAAAAAATGATAAAATAACACATTTTTGTAAATCAAAGCATAGTGGATTAGATGATGAAGAGGCAAACAATTTGGAAATAATACTGAAACATTGGTTATATCTTTTTTGTATAAAAATGCTCATATATTTGATCATATACATACAAGTGCAACAGATTTAATAATAATAAAAACATTTAACATTAGATTAAAGCCAATCACAACAAACAACAACAGGCTTCAAATGACACACAAAACCACAATCACAAATCTATGATTAAAAAAGATTGAAGTTAATTACATCGTCAAGGCACATTACACACATATGCAAAATAGCTATCTGTTGTTATGCATTAAGCTACAGTTGGAACCTATGATTTTTAACATTCACCATTGGCATCATTTGAGATATTGATTAGTTAGGGATGAATGTTGTTATTGTGTTTAATGATGATGATTGAGTATTGACAAACAAAACTTGAAGGTTATTGGAAAAAATGACTGTTCTTTAATTGTTTGGATCATTTAGGAAATGAAAAAAAGCAAACTTTGAACGAGGTCGCGTCATCAAAGAATAACATCAACATGTTTGCAGCAGCATCGATCAAAAAAATCACGATACTGTTGATGACATGTACAAAAAGGAGTGGTATTCAACTACAATATGACAATCCACATTCTCAATGGATAATTATGGATAGTAGCATGAATTATTGGCGAAGGTAGGGTGAGTCAATTATTTTGTTAACAACGTTGATTAGGATTCTACTTTCTAAAATAAGAGAAAAAGGGTGGGAAAATGAAATTCTTTCGAGAGATAGCGGTATGGAAATACCAAATCGAACGTCTTTTTCCACATTTATTGGTCAACATGGGTTGATAATGGATAATAATTATTTTTTATTTTTTTTAGACTCAAGATGGCGACTTTTATAAATTCTTACTTGAATTTTTGACTAATGATGAAACCGGCGTGTTATAATCGCATGTATGTTTCAGCTGACAACAAAAATTCAACGACATACACGAAAAAGTTTTATTGACAAAATGGAAGAGATTTTGATTGATGATTCGTTTATCGATTCCGATCTCATTAATCATAGGGTAAGTATATCACTAATTTTTATCATCCGATAATGACAATTTTTATAAACAGGGACAAAAATATCCTCGAATTTTAATTCAAAATGACGAGATTGTGAAACCAGCATTGGCACCTGAACATCTTTGTCGTGATATATTTGTTGAACGAACAGATCAAAATCTTTTTATTCGTCTGTTGCGTCATTATCGCACCAAAGGATTCATTTGTATGTTGAAATTCATTAAACAATTGTATCATGAACATCACCGCCAATCAAATCCAAAAAGTGATGACAATCAATCTGGTTACCCAACTAATGTTACGAACTATGGTCTGTTATTGTCATACATATTTGCCTTAGTCATTCTACAAATTCATTCCATATATCTTGCAATTCATCTGTATTTTTATCCATTTGATAAGGTAACTAATAATTTTATCAATTTTTTTAAAGATTAATTAATAGTTTGTTCCTTCATTAGTACTCTGATGATGATCTATTAAATGAATTCAATTTGAATCCCGAGTGGAAATCTGGTCTAGTGCGTACATTTGTCTGGCATCCTAATTCGCTTCGATGTGCATTAGCCTTGGTAAATGATCTTATTTATGTATATTCGGCCGATCATAAACGACCAATGAATCATATAACATGTGTAAAAAATGTTCACCAAAGACGAATATCATCAATGTGTTGGCATCCAAAATTAGATGATGTATTGGTTGTAGCTTGTCGAGATAAAATACTCATTTGGCGTTTTGAATGCCTTTCGACGAATGTTGCTCAATCATCCCCAGCTTTAGTCAAAGCAGAATCTTCATCAACAAGACAGCAGCCTTCATTACAGATCGTAAATACACATTTACAAAGTCCAATAACTAGTTTGGCATTCAATATGAATGGCAACATGTTGGTTAGTTGTTCTCCCCGTAATGCTTCACTATCTTTATGTCGATTCGATGATAAATGTCAATTGATAAAAATCGAATCTATTCGAATGAAACAACTTTCATCATTGATTCATTTGCCACAACTGACTTCGCTACAGTGGTCTCCTGATGGACAACGGTTGTTGGCTTTGACAACCGTGCGCCATAAGCCAATTTGTGTATTCGAATCGATAAAGTGGTCTTACAAATTTTGGACATTCCCATGCGAACACAATCAACAGCTCTGTCAAACGGCGGTATGGTCACGACCAAACGGAATGATACTGTTGTTCGTGCCCAAGCAATCATCAAAAGTCTATGCATTAACATTTTATGATCAAGCCGAAGCTGACGACGTGGGTGGCTGCTCCAGTGATAAATGTACATTAGTACTTGACACAAGACAATTCTTTGATCAGAATGATATAACTTTTATGCCAATCATTCGCCAAATGTGCTGGGATTCCAAATCCACCAAATTGGTTGTTTCATTTCATGGTAAAAAAATTGATTAAAAGAAAAAAATTTATAATTTTATATTTGTTTCTTTTAGACCCTTTGAAGGCAATAGCCATTTTCAACACGAATTTAAATCCTGGCCTAAACATTCGACCATTTCGCATTCTTAAACCTGCATTTACTTCAGGACTAAGTGTCCGATGCTTATTGATGAATTTTCATGATAATTACATTGATCCTGGTTGCTTGATCACCATTTGTTGGTCAAATGGGATTGTGACACATGTACCTTTAGAAGCTGATTCAAACAAAAATGATCGCTCACTAAACGAATCGATTCGTTCGCTTACTTCATTGTGCACCAGTTTCGATGAATCCAGTTTTGTTCGTCCGGCAGGTGATTTCTCTTTAAATCGATGTTCAATTTCCTCATCGCTTCAACCGAATGGTAATGGTTTGATTCAATCACCACAACCTGATGGCTGCAAAAACTTAAGACAATCAGAGAAAACAAAATCTTTTTGTACTTCCTCATCATCAACACCTTTTCGTCGATCTGTACTTTATTCAACACGTGTTCATTACGATTAGAAATTTTTACATTAATTCAATCATATTTGTTGTTTTTATTAATTTTGGTTGAATCTAATAAATTATCATGTATCCATCTAGCCAGCAAACTGCCTATCATAGCTCCAAACCAATAAACTTGGAAATGTTCCCAATACGTATGACCTTTACAGCCGATCATCAAAGCTGAAGCCAATATCGGATTGAAAAAACCGCCAGTTGTATTAAGTGCTATTTTGGGTTATATGTTGATTATTATGATTTTGTATGGTTGATTTATATTTACCAAATAAAACAAGTAATACACTTGTCATTGAATTAGCTACAGTTGACATGAAATGATTCCAATTATCAGATTCAAGCGCAACGATACGGCTAATAAATGTGATTAGACCTTCGATTAAAGCACCGTATAAAGGTGAAACATATAAAGATGCTTCACATGGAGCCTCATGAAGATGATGATGCTGTTCGGTCAAATGCCAACACCAAATCCAAGAGGTATATCTAAACATAGTCAAATTTTACATACTATATGAATTTTGATTTCGATTCTATGTGGATCACTTACTTCCAGGTAAGCCAAGCTCCTAATAATTGTCCAAATAATTTTCTCATCAAATCTGGTGAAGTAATTGATCGTCCAGCAATGAACATCTCTTCGACGGGACCACAAGGACAGGCTTCTGCATCTCCCCATACCTGGCACCACCAAACACAAAGGAAAAATAATGCTATAGCTATGCCATAATTGCCATGTAGTTCCCAAACTGGTCCAAGTTCAGCACAACAGGCACATAGTTCTATCGTTGAAATTAATTCATTCACAATTTGATAAATGCTAGAAGGTAGAATGCGAATTGAAATTGATCGAACAAGATATACTATTAACACATTGAAAATTAAAACTAAATATGGTATAAAATGATCTTCGATCGTAATTTGTATAGCCATTTCTGGCGATAGCTGCTAAAAAATATCACAATTCATTTCCCATGGGCAACATCTTTATCATTAGCCGAATTCTTTAATAAAAATTTTCATCATACCAGGATGATTTAGTCAAACAATTAAACAACAGTTTGATTTTTTTTTTTTTTTGGGTACAATCCAATTGTTGATTATTATTTTATAAGTATATATAGAAAAAAACGATATTTGACTGGAAGCAAAACTAAAAATACGTTCATCATCATTATTATTGTCTATTTCTAATGATATTTTTTGCATTCATGGCCATGAACATAATCACTATCCAAGTCTATTTATAACACAACAATCTCCTAGTTATCAATCGAAGGATTCCAAGCATTTTGACATTGAAAAAAACAAATAAATCACAATAGATCTACTTAATTTATTATTATTATTTTGAAATTGAATTAGAAAAATACATTCGAAGATATTTAATCTAAATATGAATGATTCAAATATATTTTTCGATTATTTGGTTGATTTTTTAATCTTATTTTTTTTTGTACAGAAACATGAAAATCTGAAAAATAAATACAAATGAATAATTATCTTGAAAAATAAGCAAATTATATTATCCAGTGAAAAAAAATCCAAATCGTAAAAAAATAGTAATAAATAAAATGAATTGGAATGGCTTTTCAGTTTGTTGTAATATTTCAATTTAGGCACTTTGAGCCGGCGTTGGAGCTCTTCTTCCGAATAGATTTGGCTTTGGTCGATTTCCAAACAGTGTAGGTCGCTGTCGTCCATTGCCGATTCTAGGTCGTTCAGTTGATGATGATGATGGCAATGATGATGAAGATGGTTCACCTGGTGCAGGCTGTGATTCTGAATCGGAATCACCACCCGATTGTAAACTTGGTTCGTTAGCAGCCGCACTAGCTGCATCATCGTTTCCTCCTGAATTGTTTTGGTCGTCTGATTGAGCAGAAACAGAAGCCGCTACAGGTGTTTCCGTTGTAGATGAAATAGCTGGTTGTTCTTCGGGTTGATTACGATTTCTATTTCGAAGGAAAGGTAATCGACCAGCACCACCACGAAGTTGTGGACGATTACGGCTTGCATAAACGCTTGGACGTTTTGTTGTTGATTGTAAAGCAGTTTCGGTGGTACTTGATGGCGCTTCTGTATTCTGTCGTCCAGTGCTTGGTTGCGGTTGATAACTGCCTCGTCCACCATATCGACCACGATTACCGAATCGTCTTGGTGTAGCTGACGATTGATCCTGGGTTGTGCGGTATGGTGCGGCTGTCGTTGTTGTAGTAGTTGTAGAAGTCGAAGAGTGATGTTGTTCTCCGCCATCACCATTTCCATGTTGATCATCTCCAGAATGACGTTCATCATTGACGGGTGAACCGAATCCCGGACGTTGTGGACGACGGAACCGATTATTAGCTAATGGACGATTGCGGCGAATATTAACTGAGGCTGGATTAAAATTAACAGGAGGAGCACGTGTAAATGTTCGTTGTGGTGCTGGAGTGGTTGTAGTTGTGGTAGTCGTAGTTGACAATCGATTTCGATATGATGGAGTGGAACGGTTTGGTGCACCAAATCCAGGTCGGCGATTGCCGAAACGCCTACGTGACGGAGATTCTGTCGTAGTTGATGCTTCAGCAGTACTAGGCATAGCGGTAGTTGTTGTCGTAGTCGTTGTGGTGGTTGTGTATCGCGGTCGAGCGGAACTGGTAGGTGAAAATTGTTGTGAAGTTGATGGCCGTGATACCAAAGCTGGGGCTGCAGTGTTTGTTGGTATTTGGGGTTCAGGTAATTTTTCAATAGGATGTGGTTGAATCTTTTCTGCTTCAAAATGTGTTGGTAATTGAGGAGGAGCTTGAGAAGTAGATGTTGATGGTGATTGTGGTTGCTGTTGGTTTCCATATCGGAAAATATTCGACACAAGATTCGTATGATTCGTTATCTGTGGCAAAATAGAAGGCTGTGATTGTTGGGGTTGCGTTTGTTGGATTTGAGGGGGTGTCGATGATTGTGACTGCTGAGATTGAGTAGGCGGTCTATTTTCTGAATTTGGAGCAGATGGATTCAAAATAGCCGATATATCAAGCGGTTTAACGTTGGCACCAGAATGTGGATCTGTCATCTTAATTGGAGAATCTCCAGGTTGTTTAACAACAATTTTGCCAGGTGGTTTGCCAACATTCGATTGTGATTGCGACGATGGCTGTGATTGTCCGCTAACACCACCATCAAATCCTTCTAAGGAAGGAATGGCATCAAGTCCATTATTAGGATCATTCTTAGCGTTTTTATCGTCATCATAATAATAGTAATAATAGATGACAACATCATCTTTTTTATGATCGCTACTATTAGATGCTTTGCTTGTACTTTGAACAGAAGACGGTGTTGACGATGGTGGCACTGTTGAACGATTTGGTAACGGTGTCGATTCTGGTGGTGATGATTCGGCTAGCGGTGCCAATAAATTATGATCACCTGGTCGGAAATTAATACGCGATTTATTCGATTGCAAATCTTCATACTGGAATGGATATGCTGATGGTAATTGTGTGGAAGATTCACTTGGCTGTGTTGGAGATAATGTTGAAGGAAAAGATTGCGATTGACTTCTTGAATTTGTTCGTTGGTTGTTGGAAGAATCAACAAGGTGACCATTAAATTGATTGGGATTCGATTGTGATGATGATGGTACAAATGATAATTGTGAAGAACTTTGTGGAGCATTACGGATCGTATCAAGCACTGGTGGAGCGGAATTCAGAGCTGAAGATGATTGCTGCGACGATAATGGTGGTGGTAGAAAATGAGTTGGTGGTGGATTCCATGAGACCGATTGTGAAGGATGAAATTGATTCGCACCACTAATGACAGAAATCAATGGCTCATTATTTGTCAACGGCTGATTTTGTTGAAATTGTGGATAACGGCGAATCGAATTGAATTGATCTTGATAGTTGGTTGACTTTGGTTGAGATTGAACATATTGTGGCTGTGGCTGATATTGTGATTGTTGTTGTTGTTGTGGCTGCTGATTGTGATTACTAGGAAGTGGTGAATGATGACGATGAACAGGCTGTGGTTGCGATTGTTCACGTAATGGCTGTGATTGTGGTTGCTTATAATGAATAAAATGATCTTCAACAGGTGGTAATTGCTGTTAAAATGATTGAAATATTAAAATTATATGGAAAATGGATCCTAGCTAATAACTCACGAAATTCGTTGTGTTTGTATTTGGAAGCTCAAAGCTATAATATTGATAGTTAGGATTATTTGAAATTTGTCGCTTAACCGGTGGCGATACTTCAGGTTGTTGATGCTGGGATTTTAATTGTTGCTGATTATGTTGATGATTATGAGTATCAGTATCGGTGGGCAATTCAAAGCTCACTATTTCGTCATTTTTGCTATCATGATGATGACTATAATCTTGGCTATTGGCCGATGAATCAATGATAACGGCAGCAAGAATGGCCACAATAATTATGAATTGTGTCCGATGAGGTATCATGTTCATAAATGATCTACAATCATAAATAAAAAAATAACAATTACATGAAAAAAATGCCGGCAAAAAAATATAGGAAACGCTGAGGATTGATTGACATAAATATTGAAAATCTCTTAAAACCATAAAATTTCAAGCGAAGAGAAAGAAAAAACAAATTAAAAACTTTCAACACAATTTGAATTGTTGTACGTGTGTAATAAAATTCACAATAACATTAAATGACGGATGTACAAAACGAGCAACAATCAAATCGATAGAATAATCGATGAATTGATTGGAAATTGATTGATTGATATGTGTCACAATCAACAACAAAAAACGTGATATACTACGGAAGCACCGTAAAACAACCATCTCTTCAATGTTTCTTTACATTTATGATAACCATGTTTTAACCAAATCAGATATTAGTCAAAAGTATTAGTTTGTTTTTTATTATTATTTCACTTTTGTTTTTTAAACGTCCCTGTCAGCATTGAATTTTAAACTTCCGTTTTTTGTTTCTATTGATGATTTTATATACAAATCCTTCTTTCTTAATAATTGCCATTACGTATTGTCCGTCTTTTGTTTATCAATCTTGTTTGCTTTCACTTAATTTCTTAAGCATTTACTAATTTTCTCTTATAATCGATTATATTTTCTGTTACACACATGAACGTGGCTTCATTTTTTCTAGTCCACATATTTTATCAAAACAAAAAAAACAAACAAACATCGATAATGAAATTGAAAAGGGAGGCAACACGAACAAGAACAGATTTCGTAATGGCAAAACAACAACAACAACACAAAATCTAACGTAGATATATACGATAGATGAGAGGAGAGAGAGATTACTACATTTAAACAAACAAAAAAATATTGATTATATTGAAAAATCAAAGAATTGAGAATTTTTTGTGTTTGTTTATTGTGACTTGTTTTATTACACTTTAAAATGATGAATCATTTTTGGATCCGAAGAAAAAAACAGGTTCCTTTCGATGAGTAATGATTTTATGTTCTTGTTTTTTAGGATTGCTGTTGATCAGAACATTTCATTTAAATTTCACATAAATAAACACACATTTGCATTCATTCAAAACAAACAACAAAAAATCGATGATGATTGTTTCGTAACATTGAACTAATGATATCTTTTTTACGACGGTTCAATTACGTTTGTGGAAATGTATGTCAAATTTTAAAAACAAAATATTTTTTATTTTATTTTAAATATTACCTTTGATGAATAACCATTGTCGTATTTATTTATTTCTTGAAATAAATTTTTTCTTCTTTAATGAAGTCGACACACTAATTCAAGTTCGATGATAACAAATGATAGACAAAAAAAACAGAGCAGGAGAAACAATTGTATCGTATTAAAAACAAAATCAAATTGATGTTTGGAGAAAAAAAGAAAGAAAATTATTTTCACTGAATACCATTGACCATCATGGTACCGAATGGATTTAATGAATGGACAAGAAATGTAAAATTAGAGTTGAATCTGTTTTTTTTTGCTTGCCAATAATTATGATTCGATAATGATCATGAATGATAAAATCGAATCATCATCATCAGAATCATAATTATTTTATCAGAAAACAAACTAACAAACCAATGAAATGGATAACAAATCACTAACTGACTCTAAACTGACTTACTTGACTTGATTCGACCGCAATATTCCAGCCATCAAAATCTCTTTATTTTTAATTTTCAAATAACTTTCGTTCTCTTTTTTTTCCTTTCAGTTTGCTTAGTTCAAACTAAAACATTATTTATTGTCTCTCACCAATCTTGATTTCGGATGATCATGATGACGATGATGATCCTATTGGCTAGATAGATGTTTTACAAAAAAAAAAAAAAATGAAATTTCCAACGAAAAAAAGAGAACAAAAAAACATTTAGAGAAAATTGAATGTAAAGAAAAATGGACGAAATGAAATCATCAATCTTGTCTTGTGTTCCACAAATGGTCATTTATAGAAAAAAATATTTCATTTTTTGGATTTAAAAAAGAAAATTCTTGATTATCATCATCATCATTAATTTCATGGACTATAGTGTTATTCAAACCAAATGACAAATGTGTAAAAGTAAAAAAAATTTATAAGTCTTTTTCTCCATTAATAAATAAATATAAACTGTTAATGAAATCCTGTTATTGTTGATCGTTATTTGTGCAGTAACCGGAACACCGGTTACCATTATAAATCATAATAATTATAAATTCCTATTGAATTAAAGTAAAATAAAATTTCATTTTTTTCGGTTGATTTCACAATTTAGGTTAATCGGGAATGTTTTTCTCGAAGTGTGTGTGTGTGTCATATTGGATTGAATTTATCATTTGAAATTATGGATTAATGTAAATTGATTATTATATTTATAAACAAAAATTGCTTCAATATATTTAGATACACATTACTCTCTAACTTTTTTTTCGTGTTGTAGTTTGTATTAAAACAAAAACAAAACCGGATTCATCTTATTTTTTATCCCGTTTCAAAGAAATAAACTCAACAAGTGATTGTGGAGAAATTATAAAAAAAATTGAAATCATCATCATCACCCGAATATACAATAAACTATTTCAAATGTCAGATGAGTGAAAGTCAGGTTTAAATCGAATGAAAAAGAAAAACTTGATATAATCGTAAATCAATGATGAATAAAAATAATCGATAATCGAGTTTTTTTTATCGGACAGAAATGGTAAATAACATAATTTTTGAAATGAATTAGGCTGTTTTAAGTTGGTAAACCAAAAAGGAACAAGAAAAAAACGCTAATAATAAATATGCAATTCAAAACAAGTCAAATCAATTTTAGCGTTTGAGTCAATCAATCAATAGCCTGATGAAAAAAGAGCTAATTAATATTCCGTTAACTCGTTTTGGCACTAATTTTGGCCTATGAAGATTTTGTTTACATGTATTTTATTTTCGCAATTAAAAACTACTTCACTGGCAATGTCTATTTTCTTATTTATATTGAAACACTTATTCATTTAGATTTTCTCTGCTTTTCATAAAATATCATCGTGTTTAAGGGATTAAATTGCCATCAAAATTATAATAAATAAATATAGTCAAAAAAATGGAAAAATCTTTAAGACGAAATTATCAAATAATCCAAGTTGAATATTTAAGGTAAATTAAATTTAGTTAAATCCAAATAAAAGATAATGGAATACATAGAATGAATGAAATTGTATGATGATAATATATATTTGAAAATTGAAATGAGAAGAAAACACACTAGACTATAAATTATATAACATATTTGCTGATGTTCTTTTTACTTTTTTTTGTTGTCGAAAGTCAAGTTCACCATTGATTCAATATGAGACAATGCAATTTTTTTTTCTATTTCATGGATATTTGTTTGTGTGTGATGAATACAATTGTGTTTTGTGACAGTTCATTCATTTATCATGATTTATTCAATTATTATTCAGAAAGTCAAGTCATGTCAATGGGTCGATCCATAATTATTTTGTCTCGGATTGAATTTGAATGTTATCATTATTATCAAATATTAAGCAAACAAAGGGTTGAACTTTATCAAACCGGCTAGATAAATTTTTTTTCGTTAATCAGATTCTTTTTTACAACAACACAAAATGATTTCATTATTTTAGATTTATACTTGATTTACACATGCTCACATAAGCTAATGCAATAAAGTATTTACAGGATGGGAAAAGGAACAAGAAATCTGAAAATAGATTTTTTCTGGTTGTTCTTTACCTTTCGTGATTCAAATGCTCTTGTTGTTCATTCATTTCAGGTTGTTGTTATGATCAAAATAATATTATGATGTGTGTGCAATCGAATCATTTTGATTCGAATTTATTTGGAAGAAAAACAAGACCGATGCTAAGTGAATGATGGGGGAAAGAGAGAAAAAAGAAGAGCATAGTTATTCAATTCATTGATTCAGTTTAGATGTTATGGAAATGATCATAGCCATCACATAAATATGACTATGATCATTTTCATTCACAACGAGGGGAATCAAAAAAAATGCTCTGACCATTCGTTTCATATTTGAATTTCATCGTTTTCGATCTATTTTTATCTTGATTGGATATCCCAAAATGATGTTCGATTTTTTTTTAAAAACCAAAGTTATGAAAAAATCTATTTTTTGATGATGAAAAAAAAGGTGTGCATAAGTCTAATGTCCAGTGTTAATGTTTGAAGGATGACCAAAAATAGATTGCTCTGTTTCGTTTTCTGTTATAATAAGCAATCTGAATCCATTTTTTTCGTTCACATCTTAGAATCACAATGATGATGATAATGATAATAAATATTAAAAGTTAATAACAATAGTATTTATGTATAATATTTCAGTCAATCATAATAAATCGTTGACATTTGTCGAATACAACCTTGATTTATTTGGATTTTCAAATTTCATCAAAATTCTATTATAAAAAAATTATTATTATGAATGAATATTAATTAAAATATAAAATTAATTTTAAAAAATATATGCCAAGACAAATGTACTGGGAATGTAATGAAAATGTTAATCTGTATCTTTAATGATACCTTAAAAAGATGGAAGAAAAAGATTCTCATTATCATTCATATCTTGAAAAACATATTAAAAATACTAGGAGACTAATAAACAACATTGTTTTTGTTTTTTGGAAAGTGAAAAATTAAAACATTGCTTGATTTGGTTTGCACACAAATTTTCTCCTTTTTCTTCTCATATTTGGTCATTGTAAATGATGATTTTTTTCAATTTGATAATCTAAATTTAGAAATTGTAGAAAAACAACATCAACACACACACATCAACAACCGATGCCATCGTTGACTGGCCAAATCATTTAAAATTTTATCAACGGTTTACAATTCTGGGAAAAAATATAATTGCCACAAAGATAAATTTTCAGATAAATTTGGGAAAGCCTCTCAAATATTTCACAAAGATTATACAATTCTTCAACAATAATGTTCATGTCAAAAATTTTTTTGTTGTTGAATAAATTAAATTCAAAATTAATGTGAATAAACCAAGGAAGTTATTCAATTCGTTTTCTTTCATGTCCTACCCAAAATTTTATTCAAACAATCAAATGAACACACTTAATTTGCATACTGAATCATCTATACTTTTTATAGTTGAAAGTAATCATTATTATTCATATAAAAAATCATAATAATAACAATAAAAACTATTCAAATCAATTTGGAAATTTTCAACCAATTCCAATTATGGTGATTATAAATTCATTTTAAAATTTTTTGTATAATTTGACTTCAAACACGAATGATGATGATTCATTCGGATGATGTTAGCTTTTTTTCATATTTTCTCCATTATGAACAAAATTTTCCATTGTTTAAAAAGCCGCCATTTATATTTATATTTTATGTTGATAATGATAAATATTTATACTTTTATCATGTAATGCCATCTATTAACAAAATACACAAACATAATTCCGTTATCTTTATTTGAAATGATTTGAATTTCTATGCCATATTTATAAAATAAAATAAAGAGAAGTTGTTTATTTTTTTCATTGTTTTATCGAATGAAAACTTTTTTTTGTGTCATAATCATAATTAAAATTTTCAAATACTATATTTTTAAAAATAGAATTTCAAAAAATTCATTTCCATTATTGACTTGAAACAAGCAAAAGACAAACATGAAAATGTCAGAAAATTTTTTTGTTTCCTCTTCGTTATCGAATAAACGTGTTAAAAATTGAAAAGTTTGTTTTTCTTTTTTTTCGATTTTTTTTCGTTATTGTGGAATTCAAATTCGGAAATTGTCTGATTCAATAAAACGACTATTATTAGACACAAAATTATTGACAACTATAATTGTATTATGAATCCATTTTTTAAATTTAATTTTGTTAGCATCACCATTCAATATTTGTTGTACATATGAAATGTAATGCTATACAGAAAGAGAAAATTTGTCATCAGGTTACTGTCAAACATTTTTATTTTTATTATTTTTATTTATTCTGTTATATTGATATAACTTTCATTAAATTCACCCTAAGGGGGTATCAATATTTTGCCCATTTTTTGTTGCTGTATTGTTGTTGGTTCTGTTTGGTTTTGGTTTGAAACATGTCCATTTTATCGAAAGAGTTTCGATGATAAAAGTAATCTCTTTCTCCTCATCCGTTTTACGCTTTTTCTCATCATTCGTATATTGAGAATGATTATTTGATGAAAATTTTTTTCAATTATCACAATCATCAAATTCACAGATCACGTTTCATGTCATTTTTTTCATTTACGTTTCATATTTCAAATTGTTTGTGTACAAATCCTTTCTACAATGACCTGTTCATACGTTTCTTCTTTTTCTGTAAATTTTTTCATTATCAATTTGCAATCGTTTTCTACGTCAATTGTGTGGTCGTTTATTAATTTTTTTATCTAAGATTTTTGTTGTCAATTTTTTTGCTAATGAAATCTGGAAGCTAATAATGGTTGTTATCAAAATGAACAAAAATAACGGCCAAATCTACAAACAAGAAAAATGGATATTAAAAAAAATTTTAACATTAAATTTACACTTACCAATTGTCAAAATAGGTGGAAAAAATTGCGAATAATATCCCTTTATTTTATTATAATTTATTTTGTTTTTATTATTGTTAATGTCCAACGAATGAACGTTGTTGTTTTTTTTTGAAGAGAAAACAAAAAGATCACTATAGAAATATAGCCTTATCTAATGGGTTTTTTTCAAGCTTCATTTAATAATTTTTTCTATGTCTTGACTTTTTCATTGTTGTTGTTATATGGTTCAATTTTAAGCTGTGTACCGTTCACTTATTATCCTCGATAATCATTATAATATGATGACCACAATATAACACAATGATAGAATCGAGAAAAGAAGAAATAGATAAACAAAATATCTAAATGTACATACATGTTATCGTGTAAATTGTGTTCCATCTTGAAAAATACGTAAAAAATCATTTAGCTAAAATGGATCGATAATCAATTCTGCTATGTTCATCTATTTTTTTAAAGTTTGAAATTGATTTCGTTTTGGATGACTTCTTTGGCTAGTAATCCTTGAGTTTTTTTAGACATCTTATCAATTTAAAAAACAATCATTAAACAAAAAAATAAAAGTCTTTTGTTTATTGAAATGTTTTAAACAAAAAAAAACGTTTTTCCTTCTTTTTTTTGTTATTATATTCTATGAAAAACTTATGGAAAAGCTTTTACTTTTCTTAACATTTTTTTAAAACAACTTTTTACTACAACAATAAATTTTTAGATTGAAAAACTGTTGTCGTTACTGAGAATTTTGAACAAAAAAAAAATTCATTGAATAAATCAATGATTATTATCTGGAAATTTTAAATAAAATGTTTCAATTTATAAATATAACAATTTGAGTGCAATCAGTCCAACGTAATGATTGTTTCAAAATGTACGTCATCATCATCATGAATTGTTAATCAAATTATAATGAAAAAAAAACTTTAAATCATTCAACATTCATTACCGAGTAAATGAATCATTATTTTAGCTATGAAATAAATCTCCTGAGAAAATAAATCAAAACAAAAAAAAACTGAAATTCCTTTCTTTAAAACATAAAACATTAATGTTGTATAACTATTTTTTGTAACAATATTACCAGGTTTCGTTTGAATATATAAAATTTCAACAAAATTAACTCATTATATTTGAATGAAAATTTTTTACAAGTTTTAGATCCAAAATTGAGTATAATAACATTTCAAGGAAAAATAAATATAAAAAGATTCATGTTTTTTTCTATGTTACATTCCATGTGTAAGTATAACGACTTTGTTTTATAATGGTCAAACAATATCCGTTTTTTTGAATGTTTGTTTCAATTCAACAACAATATATCCGTTATATTTACACAATTTTGTCAAACATTTCCAAGAAAATGTCAAATTAATGTTGATTCTTTTGCTCACGTTATCGGGAACAATGAGGTTTCTGTCTGATTTTTTTCAAATATTTATTTATTCAACTTGACATGCAATTTTTTAGAAAAAAAGACTTTTTCTTCTATTATGAGATTCTGTTGATACAACTTTAATACTCATTTTTTTTGCTGTTTCCTGCTGCAAATAACATCAAAAATTACATCAATTTTTCATTGAAAAAAAAACCAAAACATGAAAACAATACCAATTCATTTGTCATTTGATTGAAATATAATAGTATTGAAAAAGATGGATAAATAAAATAATTTTCAAAATTGTAACCTATTCGATTTGAAAATTGAATAGCCATTCAAATTCTTTTTTTTTCTTTTGTACATCCCAACCGGAAAATATTTTCAAATCAAAATAAAAATTCATCAAAAATGAATAAATTTACATACGAATACTTATCAGTACTTATCTAGAAATGATTTTTTATTCTGAATTTCGAAAACCCATCCTCTTTCTTTCTGTTGAGTTTCATTTATTTTGTTTGTTTGTTAACATTGTGAAATTTGAAGTCCGAAATCAAAAACATAAAATAGATTTGTACAAAATTTTGATTTTGGAAAATATTTTCCTCATGTTATTTGTTTTCATAACAAAACTCATATCATGTTCGTGTTTGCTTTTTTTTGTATGAATAGGAAAATTTCATTCGGTTCCAAATCGAATTTCTTCCCCTTTCAATTCTTTTTACTGTACATCGATTTTTGGCATGACCATAATTCTTGATCATTCATTTTCTTTTGTTTAACATCTTTTATTATTACTATTGACATTTGTTTTGAGATGAAAAGAAAACAATCACTACAATCTTCCATAAATTCTGTGATGACATCACCCATATCTTCTATAAATAGTAGTTTCTTAAATCATTTCCAGAATTCAAAAATCAATGATAGAAATGAAAAAAAAGAATACCATATAAAAACTATTTTTATTTTTGTTCAAACATTTGAATTAGGATATTGCTTTGTTTATCATGGTTATAGGAAAAAAATGACATAAAACTCATATTATATTATTGAATAATTAGATTCAGTTCATTACCAACTTTACAATGTTGTGAAAAAAAGGAACTCCACACACTTATCAACCAATAAATTATTTTTTCTTTATATTGAATCACTTTATATAGTGATAAATGAACAGCCATTTCACTAAAGATAAAAGTGAAGGAAAAAAACGTGATTCAATTTTTTTCCATGAATATGCCCTAAACCAAAGCCAAAATAATGTTATATTGTAAAACAATTCTGATAATTATTCGATTTATTTTCCTCTCATTGTTTTTATTCGTTCATTCATTCATTTATTTGGTTATGTTTACATGTCAGTAATATTACATTGGATTTAATTTAGATAATATCAAAGTTTGCTTCGAATTAGCGCCATTGGCTTTTTTTCACTGCTTTTCATATTGAATGCAATTTCTATATGAAACTATAAATTCCAGTGTAACAAAACATTTTACCTTTCATACTTTTGAGATTATTGTTTCTGTTTTATTCTTTTTTTTTTTTTTTTTTTTTTTTTTTTTTTTTTTTTTTTTGTAAACATTGTCAGTTGAATGTAAATGGAATGTCCCTGAAATGTAAACTCGACTGCATTAATTCTTTTTGAAAAATTGTAACCATTCCATATTATGAATGAATGAATGAATTTCATTTTTTGTACGTCATTCATAAAAAATAAAAAGATGTCTGCACGTCTGGTGTCCGATTATTAATAAACAAATATATTTTGTCAAATTGTATAGAAAAAAAAACATTCGGCAAGTTTTGATTACTTTTTTTGTTGCATCCGTACTTATATGTACATATTATAATTATTTGTTTGTGGTTTGTTTTTTTTCATTTTAAATCTGCATTTTGAAAGATTTCACAAGCTTGTCAGATTTTTTTTTGTTGTTGTCAATTTTTGTGTAAAGATGATAAAAACTCTTATCCATTGTTATTATATAATTCCAAATATCTTTTCTAACAACAAACCAATTTATTTCTCTCATTTTCTTTCAGGCTAAAATAAATTCAACCAACAAACCAGATATAACTTTGTTTGATTTTCATTTTTTACTCATAATAAAATTCTATCATTATTTTCATTTTTATTTTATTTTAGCGTTTTCTACCGTCAAATAATTTTCTCAATTTTTAAATGGACTATTACATTTTGATTTTCGATTTTCAATCAATGATTAAAAAAAAGAAAGAATTTATTACATTCATAAAAAAAATGATGATGCACCATTACAAAATTTTGTGTAAATGTGAATACCACAAATATAATGACATCATATTCAAAGGAAAAAAAGTCCCCAAAAGTTTTGTAGCTAACATTAAAGCGCATGTCGACATAATGATGATTCTCATCATGATCATGGTCGTAGTCGTCATTAAATTAGAAAATTCTGTGCTTGTTAACTTTGTTGAATTTAGTAGTGGATTTGATCTCGATGGTATCAGACAACAAAAAGTTTTGGTGATTTTAATTTTTTTGCTGCAGCATCACATTTTGGATTGAGAATAATTGGATTTTAAGAATTCCAACAACAATTTATTTGTAAATATTTGACAACGTAAACAGCGATAACAACAACAAATAACAATTTCTCTAAATTCATTGATCAACAATGGCAATTTTTAATGTGAACAAATCAAATCAATTTTCAATTTATTTAATTATTCAGAAAATTTTTTCACATAATTTCAATTGTTGTCACAATAATAATAATAATAATGATGATTATCATCAACACATTCATTATAATAAGATTATTAATCATTACCATGATGATACGATTATCATATCTAAAAAGGTTTGGTTTGTCGATCTATCATTAGTGTTTTTCAGCAATTTTTTTTCTACATGTCTTCGCTGTTGTTCCGATTGTTGTTCATTATTCCTATCATTTTCTTTCGCTATCTTTTTCTCACAAATTTCATTTACTTTTTTCATTTCATTTTCACTTTTTATTTTTATTTATTTCCAAATGATTGATTTTTTGTTGTCTACCATTCCGATGATCATTTGTATTATTGTCATTCGAATCTTTCACAATATCATCAACAATAAACAAATAATATACGATAATTCAAGCGATAGATATTTAGACAGTTCTTTTTCATGTGCCTTGTCTATTTCAATGTTTTTTCTGTCGTTGTTTTGTTTGTTGTTATCTTATTTTTTATGGTCACCATTTTGGACCTGGATCTTGCCATTTATGTCAGTTTTTTTGTTGAAAATAACAAATTTTCAAAATGTTTTTGTCATCATTGTTTATGTTGTTATTGTTGAGATTTTTTCGAAATTTTTCCACGTCAACAAATTCGACCATTTTAATAATGTATATCCAGTGTTTCTGTATATAGCAATCTGTTCATCATCATCATCATCATTATGGTCAACATTTTTTACAAATCTCGGTAAGTTATATAATCTGTAAAGTAATTTTTATTATCTTATGTTTTAAATTAGCAACATAAACTAACCGTTTTTTGAACATTAATCAAATTATTGTGAAAATAAAATTAAAATTTAGAAAACCAAGAAAAGATTATTATGATCAAGAATCAATTTTCCTTGATTTATTTAGTTCCCGACGTTCAAATCTTAATCTAATGTACGGAAACAGTCTGCTTACGACAGGAGCATTAAAAGACAGACAGACATTTTGATCATTCCGAAAATTCAATTCATTTACTTTTTTTTAATTCTATTGATTTTGTTTGTTACAGAATTTTTTTACGTTTTTAATGAAATATAAATGCCCAAAAAATGTCGGAAATTCTCATCCAATAATAATCCTATTACAGTTTATTTTTTTGTCATTTTTTTCGATTTAATTATTTTCAATCCTCTTTACCACAATTTTATTAATTTATTCAGTCAAATTATTTAATTCGTGCATAGAATATGTTTTTTCTTTTTTGTTTTTAATTTAAATGAGATATAAGTGACCAATTTGTTTTGATATGAATTTAAATTTAATTGTGTTTTTGTTGTACAACAACAACAACAACAACAACAGTTCAAAGCATTTCAATTCTTAGTTTGTTCGTTTTTTTTAAATGCTTGAAATTCGAAATTTATAATTCAAACCAGGCTGATCAGCTAACATTTTTTGTAATGTGGGTACATATTTTCATTTTGTTAATCAAATTTGTATTCAAACAACGATCGATTCTATGAAAATCAATTCTGTATTCGTAACATGAAGATCCTTAGCATACTAATGACAATTTGTGTGTAAATGTGAGTGATTTGTTTGATTTTTTGCTTACAATTTTTTATTCTTTTTTCTATTTTCATAAAATCATTGATTGTGTTATGTTTTTTCTGCATAAATAGAAATTCCTATAAATCTCAATGATAAATAGTACATCTTGAATTTTGTCTTACAGATAAAAAGTATTGTTTAGCATCCATCATAGCCAAATCTCTCTTCATTTTGTCTGTGTGTGTTTGTTTGTTTATTTGTGTTTACGCTTGATTTTTGTTATTATTGTTGTTTGTGGCAATCAAAAATATTTATAAGAACTCAAAAAAAGAGAAAGAAAATAATTGATTATTCAATGAAACGATATCGATGATTTGATTGATCGATTTTTTTTTCGTCATTGATCACAAGTTTATTTATCGGTTGAATAATTTTTTTCAAAATAACGATATGAATCATTCAATCAATCTATTCGATACAATTGTGATCGCTTATGGCTTTACAATGGAAACTAAAATTATTTATTTATTTCCAATATTTCACCTTTTTTATGATAATTATTTCGATAGAATTGGTTATGATCTATTTTCATAAATGAAAATTATAATGCTAATATAGTTGCTTATAGAATTCATTTATTCTTATTCATTGTTTTCTCCTTTTTTTTGAAAAAAATTTTCTAACCATTTGACAATGTTTAAAAAAACCAAATGAATTAGGTTCGATATTTATTTGGTATGAAAACTCGATCGATCATCATCAAGTCATCTAATTGATTGATCAGCAAACCGTAATTTAATGACTTTAAATTTTAAAAATGGAAAATTTAATTCTTTTGTTGATGGAAAAAAGATGAAATTTTTAAAAGGTTGATTTTTTATTTTTATTTTTCCTTATAATTGAAAAGAATTTTCTCCAAAAAATTTCATTCAAAAAAATTGGAGAATTTTTTTAATGCATTCAATTTACGAAGAAAATGATAAAAAACGATCAAGAGTTTTTATAAACTATAGTGTGTTATTCACAGTTTAAAGAATTTTTGACAAAATTGGGTAAATTTTAAATATAAATGGGCCTATACTAGCGAAAAAAAATTCAACTTTTTTCAATTTAAAAACGATGGTTCAATTTATTTTCCAAACGATCATCAACCATCCGAATGAGCTTTTAGTGTAGAAAAAAATCTTTCAATGGTCCAAAACTTCTAATGTAGGCGATCCATTTCGATCTAATTATTTATTTTTCATCCAATTCTTTCTTGAACAAAACTTCATATAGCAGAGCTTTCAATTAGTTTTTTGTTTGTTGAAAAAGTTTTTTTTTGGAATTCAATTTAAAAGTTCAAACACTGTATACATGAATCAATAGTTTTATTCAAATTTTTCAATTTGAAATGTAAATCGAAATAAATCAACAGTAATGATTGTTTACACTTTAAAACAACAAAAAAAAATCATATAAAATGAACTGAATTCAGTATGTAATATGTGACTAATACAAAAGAGGATAATGAGCTAAATAAATTCATCGATTAATGAATATTAAAACAATCAAAGAATAAGATAATATTGATTGAGAGAAAAAAAATATGAACAACAAAAAGTTTTAAAATATTTAATTATGATGTATTTTGTGTATTAAAAAAATTTTTCATAGACGTCGAGCCCTGCAGTATCGTATTGCTTGTATATCCTTGGACCTGTCATGTATATGAGAATTGGACATTTGTTTCTTTAAACCATCATTATTTCAAAAAAATATTTCAGGTATATGTTTCGATATATACAAAAAAATAGATAAAATCATTGGTTTCGCTGTAGCCGTTCATTAATTTTCTTCTTGTTTTCAATTCATATTAATAATAATAACAATAACAAAAAACTTTATATTTTGTACAAAATTGATGTCGAAAACTAAACCAAACTTCGATATTTCCAACTTTACAATTTATCACAATTTACAATATATACCACCAATACAGCAATGATCAAAAAGCAGCCAAAAATTGGTAAGATTTTTCTTCATTTTTGGAAGACTAACGGAAAAAAATCATTACATTTACAAATTTTGACATCATATTTTTTTATATATCAGTGATAGTGACTTGAAAAATAAACAAGCAAACAATCCAAATAAAATCTATCGACTATACCTAGAATATTATTCTTATCTTCAATTCTGTCATAATAAAATTGCTATTTTTCTTTCATTCGAAATTGGTTTTTTACCATAACAACATTATTCTAATCTGAATTTAAGATGATGATGATGATGATAAAAATAAAATATGAATTTTTTTGTTCTTATTTTTTAAAATTGTTACAGAATCCGTAACGATATTTACATGGAGAAGATCACAAAAAAGCCAATATTTTTATTTTACATTTTTCTAATGGTAATTTTTTTCCCTATACATTTAGTATCGTATATTGTCATTAATAAGTGTACATATTCTGGGAGATAGAAAAGAAAAAGTTTTTTGTTTGTTTGTTTGACGAAACAAATAGATATTCAGTTCTGTTCAGTTGTAGCGATGATGAACCGATAAAAAAACAAAAACATTTTTTCGTCCCTTTTACTTTTTTTATATAGATTCCATTCTGATCTGATAACGTTACGAATTAAATTGTATTTTATTGTTTATCGATTTGTGTTTATGTTCATTCAAGTGTGACCAAACATTTTTTTTTGTTGCCATAAATGGATTGAAAATTTGTTTTTGTTTTTTTAGATGGGGGATATGGGGTAAAAAAAACTTTCGTTTCAAAATTCCAAGATCATGAATTTGTTTGTGATGACAATCGAAAACAAAATAAAATAAATGATGATAACTCTGAACAAACAGGATAGTAATCTATTGAAAAAAAACTGATACATGGCACAAATTTTTGTTAACCTTGGTATCATAAGCTTTGTTTTCTCCTTTCTTTCTCTATCTTTTGTTTTATTCTTATCTATATACAATAAAAATATAATTCTTTTAGTTTTTTTCCTGGTTTTGTTTCATTCATTCATTCCTTTATCATTTATCATCTAGACAAGGTTTAATAATCAATTATATTTCACTAATAGTCATTATTATTGTAAGGATAATTTCCTGATTGTTAGATAATCATAATTATTATCGTAATAATTTATTAACAATTGCAAAATTTTGAAAAATTATATATAGATGAATGATTGCAAATGATTATGATGAACATATTTTCGATATTCATTTTTTGTATTATATTCGCTTTCAATATTATTTTCATTTGCCAATTTGTAGATCTATTCTTCAGATTTTCTGTGATTTATCATATTGATTGTCATCGATATTATTATTTTTGTTCAACATTTATTCACCAAACTAATCAATATCAGTGGTTGATCAATTTAGTGAAAAGTTGTCGAATTTATTTTGCTCATCATCATCCTCATCGAAGTTATCGATCATATTATCAATTATTTTTTGCATTATCAATCATATCAACCCTGACCAATATGATGGCTTTTGCAACAATAACTAACAATACAATGAATAATGATAACAACATTTCTATTGTTCAAAATTTACATCTAAATGATTATATCGCAAATAAATTCATAGAAAATCAAACCAAACAAAATGATTTAATTATTGAAATTCAAACAGATAAAACAAATATAGATAGTGATAAGGATGATGTTGAAGAAGATGATGAAAATGAAACGCAATCCGAAGAATCACATTTCAATCTATGTGAATTGATGCGACAACAACAAAAACAACGATGGCAACAACCACCAGTCAAAACTAATCACAACAGATTGATTACGACAAAAACCCTTGACAATTTTCATCAGCATAATTATTATCATAGCCATAATCATTTTCATTCTTATAATCACCAGCAAAACAGTGAACATCAACGTTCTCAGCAACAACGTGAAATCATAACCTGTGGTAATAATGATGATGATTCTTGTTTCTATTTAGACACCAAATGTAATGGAGTTTCCGATTGTCCAAATGGTTTTGATGAAAGTATCAAAATGTGCGGTATGTAAAAGAAAAAAATTTGATTTGAAAAAAATTATGCTCATGTACCAATTAAAAAATTGTAGAATTAATTTCCATTTAAATTTTTAATTCGTTATTTAGATTCAAATCACGATTAATAATAGAAAATTGAAACTAATTAGAGATTCTTGTATTTTTAAATTTAATTTGTTTCATTACAACTTAAAATAATAATGACAATGATGTTTAAATAAATAAATATAAAAAAATTGAAAGGACTTTTCTTTCATTCCCTTCATTACAGATCTGGTTTATCTTCTCTTTAATGAATTTAGTTTAACTAAAAGCTAAATACACACATGCATATTAATCGTTTTAGGGCCTAAAATTCAGGCTATAAACATCAATTAGTCTTTTGCTAAGTTTTTTACGCTTGTATTGAGAGAAAAAACTATTTTCACTATTCGTTTTCAATTTGAATTTGAAGGAAAAAAAACATCATCAATTCTCTATTGATTCTTCGAAACAATAATTGCTTATTATTAAATTTGAAAATACTATTGTATTTTGATAATGATGAAAAAATAAGCAATTGAATGCGAATAAGATTCACACTTGACAATGAATTTATTTGATTTTTCTTCTCAAATATATAAAAGGAAAAAAGAAAAATCCAAACATTCATTTCAATGTTAATAGTTTATAAATGAAGATGATTATGAATATATTGCTTGTAAACAGTTTTTTTTTAATCCAATCAATCGATTCAATAGCACGTCATGTATATTGCGTGTGTGTTGATAGCTATTAAATAAAAATGAATACCTTTAACATTGAGAAGCATAAATTCAAATGTTTTTTTTCAATTACGGTAATGAGTTTGAGTTTGTTGTTGTTGTTTTTTTGCCATCATTGTAATGAATTGATGCTTACGTTTCATTCAATTCGTTGAATCAATTTTTTTTAATGAAAAAAAGAATGATAAAAATTGTATATTTAGTTGAACTTTTTTTTTGGTTCGTGCAAATAACTATAATTATGTGTCTGTGTTTCCGTGCGTTAGCCAACCAATTATAAACCATCATTTTTTTCATAACCACATAAAAGATAAAAAGATTGTATAGTAAAAAATTTTTTCAGAAAAAAATGATAAATTTATTTTTAGATTGACTATTCGTTTTGCACTTGCAATTTGGAATAGGTATATAATTCAAAATTGCATCATTCATTTCAGTAATGATGATGATTTATGTTTATCTTTTTTTTTTGGAATTTTCTTTTTGAAAATGCTTGTGTTCGTTCACTATAGTCTTATGCTATAGTCCTATTTGCACAAATTGGTGACATGAAATTTTATGATTTAATTAATTCTTTTTCTCTTCAATTATATAGGTTGTATGGAACATGAATTTGAATGTAATCAAACATGCATCGATTCATTACTGATACGTTGTGATACAAAATTTGATTGCCAAGACGGTATCGATGAAGATAATTGTGGTATGTATTATAAACATTCAATTTTATCCTGATTTGATGAAGATATTAAAATAAAATGTGTTATAAATTGAAAATAATTTTACAATTTAGGTTTTATGATTGATCGTTTCCAAATTTCAATCTTTTTTTTTTTTTTGATTCAAAATCCCAAAATCCATTCACTCAAATTTGAAATAGCAAATGAAAAATGATATTAATTTTACGGTAAAAAAACTGTTTCTTTCAAGTTTTGTCATTGATAGCATTATAGATTGAATTTTTTTCCAAAAAATAAAAATAAAAATATTTAAGAATAAATAACCACTCGAAATACTTTTTTATTAGATACCTTTTTATCAGGATTTTTATCAACAGTATTTTCATCAGTTGGTATTTTTCTCATCCCAAGCATCCCTATTGTGTACAAAATATTCATGTTGTTCCTCTGTTTACATAAATAAGTTTTTTTTTGTTGCTTTTGTTCACATATAACACTAATATCGGCAATTAAAACACATGCATCAATGAATTTTTATTTAATTTTCATTGTCATATCTACATGATTTTGTCATTCTTTTATTTTTCTTTTCATCCTATAGAAACGTATGTCTGTCCGGAAACACATTTTAAATGTAACAATCATTTTTGCATACCAACGGAAAATGTATGTGATTTTCAAGATAATTGTGGTGATAATTCCGACGAAGAAGCTTGTAGTAAGTGTTTATATATATTTTTCGTTCTTTGTTTGTTTCCAAAATATATATTTTTCTTTTCCGTTGATATGTATTCATCGATTTTCATACATTTTCGAGAATAGTCCAAAAACATTAATCAGAAGCAACATAGATTATGTTTTATGTTTTTTTTATGGTCACCAAAAAGATAAATATAAAATAAAATCCCATTATAAATAGAAAACAATGAATTATTCGGAAACTATTTCGTTTTTCTTCTTCATTTTTGCCTTTGTTCATGTTTTTATTTTATTTTAAATTTTATGAGAGAAGTTTATTCTTCATTCAATCAATTTATTGATTTCCTTTTTTTTTGCTGCTTAGCATGTTTATCAAGTCTTCATTTTCACATAGTCATCATTACACTTCTGAATCATTAAATTCTAAATTCCCTCAAATTGTTCATAACTATTGATAAAATAAGAATGAACGGAATTTAAAATAAATCTTTGAGCTTTATAGACTTGACAATGGTTGTGTATATAGCCTTTCATTATCGTTGTCTATTTTGACATTAGAAAATTGAATTATTTCTAGAAAAAAAATTTCGCACTTAACCATCATTTTATGATCGTAAGTAGTTCCACTATATATTGTTTTCAGCAAAAAAGAAAATTTTCATTTGAAACATTTTTCTCTAGGGAATGTTTCATAAATTTTTTCTATTTCGATGATGATTATGATGAAACACAGCAATGATTATGGCAACATGATTGATTCTCTCATCATTAAATGCTTTTTTTACTCAATTTTTACTTTGTTTTTTTAATTAAAAAACCTCAAACTACAATAGCATCATTACGGAATGTTTCAAGTTTTTTCGCATCCAACACTTTCACATGGGATTAAAAATACCAATGTTTTCAACCAATCAACTTTGGTGTTTTGCCAGGCACTCATTTCCCAAAAATGAATATTATATAATCGGATAGTGTTTTTTTCGTATATTCGGGATTTATTTGATCATCTGCTTTTCATTTAACCAATGTCGATTCAGTTATACTTTGTATTCAAGAATGATTCATAATAATGATGAATTATCGATGCGTTGATTTTTTTTACTGGAACGACAGGATTTCCTTTTTTGTTGAAAAAATATCTGTATTTATTCATTTTTATATTCAAGTACAAAAAAAATGAACAAATCAAATTAAATTTATTATCATTTTTATTCTTTCATTCATTCATTCATTTCAGCTCATCGTGCCTGCTGGTTCGGTGAATATAAATGTGATAATGGCCAATGTATTCAAGCATATGGTGTATGTAATGGCCAAAATGATTGTATCGATGGTAGTGATGAAAAACAATGTAATCCTATGGGTATGTTATTATGATCATGAACAGCATCATTATCAAGCCTTATTCTTTATTGATTATTTTTTCTCTTTCTCTCTCTCTCTTTTTGATGATGACAAAAACAAAGATTTTGTTACATGCAATCAGACCGGTATACGTGTACATCGAAGTCTTTGGTGTGATGGACGACCAGATTGTTCAGTGTTCCATGAAGATGAACTTGGATGTAAGTAGGTATTTTATCATTATTAATAATGATGATGATCATGACAAAATATTCATCCAATTTTAATGGCGGATAATTCAAAAAAATAAGCTCATTTGATTGTTTATACATCAATAATGTATTACGCCTATGATATTATTATCATCCTTTTATTATTATTAAATCATTTTGTTTCTGTTTTTGATTTCTGTTTTTTGATGAACATTCTCTTCATTATTATTATCATTAGCAAATGTCACTGTTTGATAATGAATAACAATGATAATTCAAGTATCTTTTCTCTTGATAACTCTAGCATGCGACCAAATTCTATCAGAATTAATTATTGATAATTCTGAACAATTTAATGATTAAATTTCAACCATAATATGACCACATAATGTAGTAAGTTAATAAATAGTTTGTAGTTTTTGAGCCATGAAAAACATTTCCTGTAAGCTTTGGTTGAATTCAACAACCATTTAGTTGATAAATGAAAAAAAATCCGAACGCTCAGAATATATTATATTTTTATTTTAGTTATTTTCTTTTGTTTTTTTCTTTTTAAAATTATCTTTCGAAAAATTTAATGATCTAGGCAATGAATAAATAGATTATATCATCATCATTATCCTATTTTTTATTATTCTCATTTTCATTTATTTTGGACGTGGAACATTTTCTTTAAAATGTCCTTGATAATTACCCGCTGGATCATAGTTGGCTACCACAAAAATTGATGAACCTCTTTTAGCATATGCTATACCCAAATATTTTGATTCACGCCAAACAACTTGAGTAAAATGACCAGTACCCGGTTGGAAACTTGGTGAATGAAAATTAAATTTATGAATCTCATCATACCAAGCATCGACTGCATCGTTTCCTATTGAAAAAAAACAAATTCATAAAATATTAATGATGATGTGTTGTTTGACAGTAAAACCTTACCATGAATGCTAATATTGGTACCACTTTTCATAAAAATATTTTCTCCATATTTATTTTCCGATCGATGTTTCATTGAACTACTTTCAGCTAGTTTATTGGCCCACTCTTGGGCATGTTGACATAACTTTTTAAGGTTTAAATGTTAGTTAATTAAATCGATTAAAATCTATTATAATTACCTGGTTGGATAATTCCAAATTAGGCACACCATGTCGAGCTCGATAATAATTGTGTCGATTCAATGCATCCTTTTCGAATTGATTACTAGTATAATTCACAGTGGATGCATTATTGGCACTGGATACAGTGCTCATTTTTCCACTTGATGTACGAATTCGGCGTATAGTCGTTGTTTCGATTACTTCAGTACCATCCGATTCACGCCATTTTCGTGTTTTTGTTTCTGTTGACTCCATTTATTTCTGATTGTTTTACTGTTGTATTATTTAATCAAACTGGCACTGCTGTTTGATTAGTTGATAATGTGTTTGTTAGACAGTTTTTTGTTTGTTTATTTATTTTCAAACTATAGTAGAATTTATTTGAAAAAAAATTAAATTTAACAATATTCAAAGTTTATTTTTACCAACTCGTTTCATATAAATAAAATTGAACAAGGAAAATTTTTGGTTTTAATAAGCTTAAAAATTTATTACTGATATTAAAAAATACATAGTTGACGTTTGATTGAAATACCTCACAAACACAAGGCGTCATGGAAATGATTTTACTGATAATAATCCATAAATCCGTAATGGAATGAAACTCCTGGAACACACGTACACTAAATATTATTGGCTTAACTAAAACAAAATTCTTTTTTTGTTTGCTGATTGTTAAACCACTTGAATAGATCTGCAATAGGTTTCTATTATTTTTGTTATCGATACCGTTGATGATGGTGTGATGTTATATGACAGATTTTTTTTTGCACACTTATGTTTGATTATCGAATTTTCGTTTCACAAATGATTTTCATCCAAAAAAGAAAACATAACAAAACAACTATATCAATTTAATAATGTCATTGTCAATGTTGATGATTTTCTTTCAGAGTCATAGAAATTATCAATAAAAATGGAATTTGTTTTTGTGTAATACAATGTTATATTTTATACCAAATCACTAATAATGTAATAACAATAATAATAATAATGGATATAATTTTTAAAAAAATCTGAGTTAGTAAATTCGAAAATTCTAATCAGAAGTTTAATGGCTGGTATAGAAAAATTCTTTACTTTTACCATATCCATTTAGAATATTTTCAGCCAAATTTGTTTTGTTTTTTTTTTTGTTTAGATAATTTCAAAACGATCTCTATTTTGTCGAGAATTTCATAAGATTCAAAAATGTAGCTATGAAAATTCTTTCAAGTCACAATCCATTCACAATTTTTTGATTCATAGAATTTTTTTTTCTCGAATTGATTCAGTAAAAGTGAAATGGACGTCGACATTGTTGGCATAAATTGTAATTTCTTTTCATTGTGTTTACAAATCAAAATCTAGCAAAAAAATGTAAAATACACAATTTTGTCTAAGAATTCGGCGCATAATTTAATATTGAATTCTGAAATGGTACAAAAACTTTATTTTAATCATATATACAGGACAGTCTTATTTTTATTCACAGATCTTTTCTATATCTTTCTTTCGATAATATAATAAAAATATCATCATTTGAATATGATAATAGAAAGTACGAAAAGAACATTTTTCAAGCTCTATATGGATTTACATTTGGATTCTCATCATCTTAATATGATAATAACAAGTGTGTGTTGCTGGCCTTTGGCCAGCAGCACGCACACTTGCTTCAGCCCGTAGATTCTGGCAGATGAGCGGCTACGCCGCCCATCTCCCAAATCTTTGGCTGAAGTTTTGTTCTTTTGCGATCGATCCAACTATTTATTCATTCGATACAATCAATTATTTGTTTTCTATCCATTTGTTTCGGGTTTCACCGAAAATCGGTCCAAAAAAATATTGAAAAAATCGCCAAAGATAGCCACAAATATTGGCGCTTCACTTAGTTCCTCCCGGAAAACCTAATTGCACAAACCTAACCTAACCTGCTTAAGGCCGCGGTCCCATAACAATGAGACCGGGGCCTAAGCGTTAACAATTGTTTCTATCCCGAGGCAATTCATGTTGCGCAAGCTGCTGCGCACATTGACTTTTTCTGCAGACCCTTTCTATCACATTTGTGTATTAAAAATTTCCTAACACATTTCTCTTGCCCTTCATTTTTTTGTGCACGACACTCTCGAGAAGCTTCGCTTCTCGTGTTTATTATATAGATAGTTTCATCACACAAATTCTGTGATAGGCAAACAATGCAATTTTCTTTGCTGAAAAATACTGAAAAATTCGATTTAACTAATGATAATTACGTATATTTTATTATGTTCATAGCAAATTAAATACAATAAAAGTACGCAAAGCTATTATAAATGATGATGTGATAATGAAACCTAGTTAAAATCCTTATCCCGTGAATTGTTTTCTTTTACAATAATAATGAAACCAACTAAACCATCAATAATAATGATGATTTTATTCATTGTTGATATGCATAGAATCATTTTCAAATAGAAATTTTAATACCGATGATAATAATTTGAATTTTTTTTTGTTATTGTTTCATTTTTTTTCATACTGGCAATGATTATTGGATTAAATACAAGGCCGTGAACAATGTCAACCAAATGAATTCCGTTGTTCAAATAGCAGATGCATTCCATTGGGAAATCGTTGTGATACTATTTGCGATTGTGCCATTCATTGTGAAGATGAATTTGATTGTGATAAATATTATACAAAAATAGATGGTAAACTAATAAACTGTCGAGCCTTTAACATTAAATAAATTAAATGTTTACATTTCAATTAGGCGTCAATTATTGTTCACGTAAAACGACCATCAGTTGTTCATTATCAGATGACAATCAATATATTGATCGTTGTTTAAATAATCAATATGTTTGTAATGGATATAATGATTGTCCACGATTATTTGATGATGAATATGGATGTCCATATGGTGGTGAGTAATATTTTTGTTTTCCCATTTTTGTTTCTTCGTGTTTTCATATCCTAATGGAATGGTAACTAGATATCAGAATCCCTTAATTTATTTGCATTATTTCTGATACTATAAGTTCAATAAGCGAAAAAAAAACATTTTCATTTTCTCAGGTTACACAGAAGAAAGTTGTTTGAAAATGGACGATCATTTTTGGTGCCCTATTGAACATCGTTGTCTTCCTAAATCTGTCCGCTGTAATCATGTTCAGGAATGTTTTGATGGCTTTGATGAATTAAATTGTGGTAAGTAAATTGCGTCATCATTTTATTGAGAATATTACTTCATCTATTTAAATAAGATACAAAACCTTGTAGGTCCAATGAATATAAATGTCTTAACGGACAATGTATTGATCAAGAAAAACGTTGTAATTCTAAATTCGATTGTTATGATAAAAGCGATGAAATCGGCTGCCGAAATCATACATGTCCACAGACATATCGTCGTTGTAGTTCGGGACAATGCATACCTGCATCACAATGGTGTGATTATTTCAACGATTGTCTTGATCACTCGGATGAACAGAATTGCCACCATAATTTATCTTTCATCTTTCCATCATCATCCAACAACTGTGATCCACAAACTCAATTTCGCTGTGATAACGGACAATGTATACCGGCCGAATTTCGTTGTTTGCTCACATCAGATCCAAGAAAAATTTGTGCCGATCGCTCAAATTTGAATGGCTGTCGAAATTTTACTTGTCCATCATCGACTAGTGTTAAATGTGCGGGAAGTTTTTGTGTCGATTCTATTCTCAAATGTAATGAACGTCTGGATTGTCCTGTATTGTCCGATTGGGCTGATGAACAATTTTGTCGTAAGTTTTCATCTAAAATTATAGATAAACTAATACGCTCGACCTATAGGATAAATTTATTGCCATTTTCAAAAGTACCAATTTGAAGGGTAATAATTAAAATTGATTATTGTTTTGAAAAATCCAGACATTTTTTTTAATCAGTAAAAGAAATAGAAAACAGGAAACGATTATTTATAAAAGTTGAAAATTATCTAAAAAACATTCTTCATCACTTGTCAATTTTCTAATTAAGTAATTGGTTGATCGTGAATAGAATCTGAAGATTTTCATCTTTCGATATACATTATTTTACAATTTGTCAATTTGTTAAAATGATATCTATTTTCATTTTTTTTAGCATTCTATTGTTCGGATAGCCGTTTATGTCAATGTATCGATACGACGATCAATTGTTCTGGACAATCATTGCTTACAATACCGGGATCCATAGAAGATCAAATTCTACGAATGTATGTTATTCATTCTGATATTTATATATGTTTTTTCTGCTATTTTTAGCTTACTATCTTTTCATTTTTATACACAAAACATTCAATTGATTCGGTTGATTTAATTAAAGGATTTTAAATGGAAATCAATTGGGTCTCAATCTAACATTAAATATGTTTAATCGTTTTGATCGTATGCACATGATTGATCTTAGCAACAATCAAATACAATTTATCCCACCAGGATTATTTCGCAAATTATGGAAATTACGGATTCTGTAAGTGTATCAATTTTCTTTTTGTTTCGATTCGTAAAATATGATGACTATCTATTTTTCAATCCAATTATTCTATAACCCATATTGACGATTCATCGTCAAGACATTTACGAAAAAACCTAGTCGAAGTGATTGAATCGTATACATTTACCGGTCTACCGAATTTAGGAACATTGTAAGTATTTTTATGAACATTTAAATGAAAATTTAGATTAAATTTATTCGGATAAGACAAGATGTAATATAATGTTTAATTCATAACTAAACATTCATTATGTGCGGCCGATTTAGATGTTTTTGTTTTTTGTTTTTGTTTTTTTTTTGATGACGTTAGTTGAATTTCGATTTGGGGATTGTGCGATCAGACATGTTGAGAAATTATGGTCAAGATGTTTATATATTATTATTCTGACGTGTTGAAATGATAGATGATAAAATGTAGTCGTAGAATGATTCGAAAAAAATGAAAAACAAATGAAAAACATCATCATCTACAGAATCAATACTGGTCATGCTGTTTCAAATAATGATAATGATAATTATAAAAAGGGACTGAAATTCCTTTACATTGCGTGTAATCATTGACTACATATTTTCACAAATATAGAATAAAGAATTTTTATCTATTTATACTTGAGGCAATAATGATCACACACAAACACACACTCACACAACATTATCTATTAAATGTCTTGACTATTCAACCATTTAGATTTTTTCCTTATGTTTAGCCAGTTGGTCAGATAAATAGTTATCGCCTGAATTGATAAATATTATATAACCAAAAAAGTGACAAATAATGTATTAAAAGAGTATTAAAAGATATACCAGCAAAATAAAAAAAAGGAAAAATTCTAGGAAAACGAAACATTTATTTTTTCTATTTATACAGAAAATATTCTGCTAAAATTATGTCTGATCGTTTTTTTAATGAAATCGATCTGACGTATTTGTTTTGATTGACTTTTAACATTCATTCATTATGTGTGTGTTTGCAAAAAATGTGAGAAAAAATAAATCATCACAATTTAATCATAAATTTGTAAATAAATTATTTCATTTTCTAAATTTAATCTGAATTTCATTCTAATTATTGAATGATCGATATGTCTATCTAACTGTTTTTTTAATCAGACAGAATCAAATCTTTTTTTTGTTGTTGATTGTATATGTAAAGTTATCATTTGAAAAATCTCTTCTATTTATTTGATCCAAATATTCATTAATATTTAATACATTTTTTTTGATAGAGTTTGATAATAATTTGCATTCACAAATATTATTCTCATTGGATTTATTTTCTTTTCTTTCGTTTTATTTTCGTTTGGAAACAAAACAAAAAACTCATTGTGGAATTTTTCTCAATTGGCTTGATGTTTTGTGTGTGTTTGTATGCGAAAAAACAAATATGAATAAAAACAAATTTGCAGAAGCCTAAACGGAAACCGTATACGTCTGATACGTGAACATGCATTCAGTGGTCTGGCATCGTTGAAAACATTGTACGTATTATTCTATATTTGACACATTATTTTCATCATAATCATCATTGGCAACAATTCTCTTGAGAATGATGATAAAGCCTGTTTTTTTTGTGTTCATCTTCATTCCTTTTTTTATACAATAATTTCCTGTTATTTTCTTTTTCAATTCATTCATCCATAAAATATGTCTTCAAACAAACAAAAACAACGCATGGTACCAAAACAACAACAAAAAACCAAAATGGGTTGCTCATCAGAGATCTAAGTAATCAACGTATAACTTCATTACAAAAGAATTCATTTTCAGGCCTTCGTTCGTTAAAAAACCTGTAGGTATTAATTTGTTTGTTGTCATAATGAAAAAAAAATTTGAATCGAATCGATTTTCGAATGTCTCGTCCTCTCCATTGATAAAATCGATTCGATTCTTTGTTACAAAAAATGTTCAATAAAAATTGATTGTCTTTATCTATCTGTATTTAATGGGAATTTTACTAATCGATTTTATCATTATTATTGTCATTTTTTACACATCATTGCTATTTGAAATTAAACGTACCGGAATTGTATTGATCGGAACCAAAACCGAACAAAATCTTGTAAATGCCAAAAAATACGAATTTTTTTAAGTGATTTGTCTTATAATCAAATCAACGAACTTCCTGATGGCGTTTTCTCCGGTTTGTCATCTGTTATATCTATGTAAGTAATGATATCGCAATGTTTTTGTTGTTGAAAATCTTATACTTTTGTTTAATAGAAAAAAACAACAATACAATAGCTTAGAAATAAATAATATTCTTTCATTAATGATAGATGACCGATTAGATACAAATAAGATATTTTTTTCATTATCAAATCAAACATTTCAAATAGGATTAGATTAAAAATGGTAGACACACAATGATTAAATAATAATATAAAACCGATTTATTTTATTTCTTTTTGTCTTGTCGATATAAATAGAGATCTTCGTGGTAACAAAATAAAATCGGTCGGCTCAAAAGCATTTCAAGGAATGAATGCATTGAAACAAATGTAAGTGGAAATTTCCGATAATCATTGATCATCATAAATAATGAACATGATTATTTATGTAGTACATTCGATGAATTTCGTTTTTGTTGTCTGGTACGACATGTAAAGCAATGTTATCCAGAACCCAATGAATTTAGTTCTTGTGAAGATCTCATGTCTAATACAATTCTACGCATTTGCATATGGTGTCTCGGATCAATTGCATTGATTGGAAATATGTTTGTCATATTATGGCGTCTTCGTTATAAAACGATCAATCGTGTTCATTCGTTTTTGATCATCAATTTGGCTCTTGGTGATTTATTGATGGGCATTTATTTGTTAATAATTGCCAGTGTCGATTCATACTATCGGTACGTACAGACATTCTGTTTTGTTTTAATTTATTAGAATCAATTTTCTAACTAATATAGGGGCATATATTTTATTGTCGATGCACGGTGGCGTCAAAGTTCGTTGTGTCATTTTGCGGGTTTTCTTTCTACACTTTCATCGGAAATATCAGTTTTCTTTCTTATTGTCATCACTATTGATCGTTTGATAACTATAACATTTCCATTTCGTATTTATCGTCTTCGTTCTAAAGATGCCAAATTAATCATCATTTCTTTATGGCTAATTGCCATCATTATTTCTGGTTTGCCCCTTATACCTGTCGAATACTTTGATAATTTTTATGGTCGTTCTGGAGTTTGTCTTGCGCTACACATCACTCATGAACGTCCAAATGGCTGGGAATATTCTGTGTTTGTTTTTCTTGTTCTCAATTTAATAAGCTTTACATTGATTTGTGGCTCGTATCTTTGGATGTTTATTGTTGCTCGGAAAACACAAAAAGCTGCTAAATCAAATGGTCGTAGATTTGTAACAACCGAAACGAAAGTGCAAAATCGCATGGCACGACGAATGATGTTTATTGTAATGACAGATTTCTGTTGTTGGATGCCCATCATTGGACTTGGAATCGTTTCATTATTTGGCGTTAGAATTCCACCACAGGTATTTGCCTGGATTGCCGTTTTTATTTTACCATTGAATGCAGCCGTCAATCCTACATTGTATACTTTAAGCGGATTACCACTTCGTCGATCATCGAGTAACGGTCTCAGTAATCATATTTATTCTTCACGAAAACCTGGATCTCCAGATTATCATCTAAGCTTAAGCAGTTATGGAACACATTGTGGCAGCTGCAGTAACAAAGACAGTAAAAATTTTTCCAATTTGTCTCGAGCATCAAGTAATGGAGCCCAATTTGGAGGCTATTGTAAAAGTCGACGACATTTTGCCGATAATAATCATCAAAATCCGATGGTTAAATCTCCATTACTTAAAATGCCATTGCATTTGCATACTGATAATCAGCATAATCTTTATAATGATGTCCACAATGAAAAAAACAACGAATCCGAGCAAGAGGAAAATGATGATACAAGTTATTTATGATGAGAAATCATTTCACTTGAAAAGAAAACTAAAATTTTTATCATTTGCATTTATTGTTTGTAATATAGATGTAATTTTTTCTATTTTTAGATATAATAATAAATATAATTTTGTGCATCTCTTTTTTTCTAATTATCAAATTTCAATTTATTTGTCCTTGTATCATCAATGATGATTAAAACAAAATAACGATACTTGGATGGATTATTTATTGATATAATAAAAAATTTATCTGCGACACAATGATGGCCATTTTGTCGGCAATGAATTCGTAAATAGTTCATTTGAATAAGTCTTGATCATTTTTTTCGACAAATTCTTTTATTCTTACATAATAAATTAAGATTTAGAAATATAAACAATTATTATACATATAGCATTGATCTGGATTTATGTATTGCACATCGAATTCAAGGATATAAACTTTATATTATATGCAATCATATAAACTGTAATCAATAATTAGATACTTAATATCATTTTTCAAAACTTGATCAAAACGAATCGATATTAAATGAAAAAATTTACTGAATCAGTTTGGTAATCATGATCATACATTGTTGAAATCGAAGTATATTATGTTGTAAGAATTTGCAATGAATATTCAGATGGTCAGGAATGGAGTTTCATTTATTCTCATACAATGATGATACAATGAACTTGAGACTAAAACCGGTTCATTTCATATACTGATCCGACAAAAAAAGGCATTCACCATGCACGAGTTGTTATAGACATATGATAAGCATTGAGATGCAATGTTATATTGATTCAATTATCTTCTGTCTTCATAAGATTATTATTTTATTTTTTGTTGAGTTTGTTAAGAACGATCTTAGGTATAGATTGAAAACACAAACACATGCATCGCTTAATATTATGATCATAACAATCAATTAAACCAAAAATGTGGAATTTTCTTCGCCGAAACAATTATTTTCTATTCGATTTGTACATATTCTTGTTCATCTTATCTTTCGGAATTTATTCACTGACAACTGGATGGTTAATTCAGGATAAAATTTGTCGAAATCTTTTCAATCAAAGTCGTACGTTTTGTAGATATATCAATGAAAATGATCGATTCGATGCAAACGAACTAATTATTCGTAATGAGATTCTGGCATTTGGCGCAACGTTCAATAATTATGCGTAAGTCAATTCTGTCACGAAACTATAGTACGGGTTTAAAATTGAATTGATTTTTATAGAAATCTGATTAAAACATTGCCAATGTTTTTATGGTCTCTATTTGTTGGTTCATTTCTGGACCGATATCCGAACGCTACAAAGTTTTTATTCATTTGGATGAATGTCATACAAATCTTGGAATATTTATTTAACATAGCTAATGCATACTATTTCGAGCTAAGTCCCTATTATCTTCTTTTGGTCAACCTGACTGTTTGTCTAACAGGTGGAATGACAACTTTTCTTGCAGCCATCAATCGCTACATTGTCGTCAATTCTAGCTCCGAATTTCATGCAATTTATTTCACCATTCTACATGTCTTATTAGTAATCGGTAAGTAATCATTTGCTGTTTATTCCGGTTCTGATTTATTATCATCCTGATCAAGCACCATCGTTGGGAACATTGATTGGAGGTTTTAATATCCGGTTTTTAGATGACAATGAGCAAAATATACAGCTAAGAAATTATAACCAAAATTTTTTCATTATGCTTGGAATAAGTTTGGTTTCATTTACGATGATTCTGCTAATTAAAGTCGATAGAAATGAATCTATCAAGAAAACGATCATCAATTGTGATTCTGAAGCTCTCATCAGTCCGGATATGAACCAGAATAATATAGACAATACTAATCAATCAATGATTGACAATTCGCATGAATCGTTCACGGTCCATAAAACTGAATATGGAGAAATTAAAAAAATTATTGGAACATTCTTTGATCTCGACAATGTTCGCCAAACTTATTACTGTTTCATAAAAATCCGTCCAAATCAGGCTCGCGAACAGATATATTTCATGGTTTTTATTATATTTTTGTTTTTGATTAATATGACAGGAATCGATTCGATATTCTTGCAATTCTCAGAACAAGTCTATCAACTAGATGCACAAGAATATTCCATTATTTCAGTTTATATAAAAATCTTACCAACAATCGTCTTATTGATTAGTTCATATATTCTGATCAATAGCTTACATTTGAAGGATGGAACAATGTTTGCATTGACAATAACGTCCGGTTTTATTAGCCAAGTTTTGATCGGAACATTTCCTAATTTATTTATTTTTCTGGCCGCCATCTTCATAGGTAAATTTTGTTACGTTTTATTTCATTTTTTAAATTATTATTGTTTTTCATTGTAGGCTCTTTGTTTAGCTTGGCAAGCATAGTGATTAAAACAAAAATGGCCAAAATCGTAGCAACTGATGAAGCGGGAAAAATATTCAGTATGACCTCTACGCTGGAATCTTTATCACCAAGCTTGGGTGCATTAATTTTTTCTACTATTTTTGCTTCAAGCATTTCATTTTATCCAACATTATGTTTTCATATTGCAGCTTTAATTACTCTAATATCATTAATTTTAGCTTTGTTTCAGGATTCATATTTTGAAAATGATGACAAATAAATTAATAGTTCTTAATTTTAATTATAGATGGTGTTACTAGATGAAAAACATGTGATAATTCTTGATTCTTTTGTTGGATTTTGTATTGTTATTTCGGAAAATCATCCAGATAACTTCTTTTAACTTATTCAATCATGGTCGAATCGCTAAAATCACCGACTCAGCTCACAATAGAATCTTGGATTCAAAAACAATTACGACTAATTAAATTAGATTATGATGAAGAATTGGAACGAAACCAGTGGGTGAATTTCCTAATAATAACTATCAAATTTATATTTCTGATTTATATTGTCTTATTTTTATTAGAGAACTGCGATCCAAACATTCATTAAAGCAATTGGAAAAAAGTGGACATGCCGTGCGTAAACTTATGGTTACTAATCAACGAACAGCTTTTGCTAAAAAAGTTATACAATTTTCCGTAAGACCTGAAAAACGTGATTTTGTCAATTTGATCAATAGCGGCATGTCGCATGGTGATATAGTCGGTGTTACCACACAGGAGCAGACTTCGGCTTTGTGTACCGGTGTAGTGCTTCAAGTAAAGCGTTTAACTTGCGAGATTGCTTTCAATACTGATACAACCATGTTCGAGGAAGAAAACGACAAATTTTTCAATCTAATTCAATTAACAAATGATATAACATATCGCCGAATCAAATATGCATTGGAAAACTTATACGAACGATCTCTTAGAAATTATCTGGTCTCATTACTTTTTGGCAACAATCCACTTCTTGATCCGTTGACTGTCTTACCGCCTTATACCAATGATTTACCTTATCCATTAGCTGGGCAATCCAATATTATCTGGTTTAATACGAATTTGAATTATTCTCAAAAAAATGCAATCGAATTCGCATTGTATCAACGTCATATAGCTGTCATACATGGTCCGCCTGGAACCGGCAAGACAACTACATTGACTGAATTGATTCTTCAAATGATCACACGTGGTCTTCGGGTATTGGTATGCGCGCCTTCGAACGTGGCTGTTGATAACATTTTTAAACAGTTGATCCATTCTTCACAAAAGAATATTTGCGCGAGATATCGCTTGAAACGATCGTTCAATTTCGTTAGAATGGGTCATCCTGCTCGGATGGACTCTGAGATACAACCATATTCATTAGATTCAATCGTTATGAACGAAGGGGCTGATGTACTTGGTGACCTTAAGAACGAAATCAACCAGATAAAGTTGGAAACCAAACAGAACAGGTACACTCGAGGTCAGATTCGTGAACGAATGAAAGAATTTGATCAGATCGAAGAAAAAGTTTCGATACAAAAACTAAGAGAAGCTCATGTTATAATGTCCACATGTAATGGCGCAGTAATGAATGGTCAATTACGTTATCTTTATGATGACCTAAACACATTTTCATTTGACGTGGTCATTATTGATGAATGTGCACAAGCATTAGAGGCTTCTACCTGGATACCATTATCATATGCCAAGAAATGTGTGCTCGGCGGTGATCACAAACAATTACCAGCAACAATCTGTTCACAGGAGGCCGAAAAACAAGGTTTGGGAATTTCTCTGATTGAACGAGTTGTTGATCAATTTCGAGATTGCCCAGATAAAGTTGTCAGAATGTTGACCGTTCAATATCGCATGAATGGATTGATTATGAATTGGCCATCAAGCTTTTTCTATGAAAATCGTCTCGAAGCAGACGATTGTGTAGTTGATCGTCGATTGAAATTAAAAAACCTCGACGAACCATTGCCAGTTATTCGATTGATCGATACGGTCGGTTGCTCAATGTATGAATTAGAATCTGATCAACAAAGTTTGTCCAAAGGAAACATTTATGAAGTAAAACTAGTTTGCATTGTGATCAAAGACCTTTTAGATAATGGCCTATCACCTGCTGATATTGGTGTCATCTCGCCTTACCGGCTTCAAACAAGCCTAATAGAAGCCGGATGTCGGCGAATGTATCCAGAAAGCATCACCGATCAGCTAGAAATAAATTCTGTTGATGCGTTTCAAGGAAGAGAAAAAGAAGTGATCATTTTGTCATTAGTTCGATCAAACGATGAAGGAACAATTGGATTTTTAATCGAAGAACGTCGTTTAAATGTTGCTATTACTCGTTCCCGCTCTCATTTAGTAGTTGTTTGCGATTCCGGAACAGTAACAAGAAATTCAACGGCATTAGAAAAATTTATTGATTATTGTTATGAACACGGAAAAGCAGAAAGCGCTTCCGATTATCAGGAATTGATGGATCAGATAGAAATGGATCATATACCCCAGGTGGTTTCGTCCAATTCACAGCAAGCGGTTGGTATACAATCAAACAAAAACAAAGATTTGAAGAAAAATCCAAAATCAAACCGAAAACAAGATAACAACAATAAAAATAAGAAAAAACAAAACAATAGCAAGCGAGATGTTCATACAAAATCGAATATCTCAATCAATAAAGATAAACAATCATTGAATAACGATCAAGATGAACAATTGTTTAAACAATTGGAAGAATTTACAAAAAACTCACTCATTAATGAGTTACGATTTCCAGAAACATTGAATTCAGGTCAAAGATTTCGGCTATATGAAAGATGTGAAAAATTGAACTTGTTGCATGAGACAAAAATTCTGGATGCCAATACAGATCCGCCAAGAAAACAAGTGATTGTTCGTAGGCCATTATAATTTTTATCGTCAATAATGTACAGAATTTACACATTGATAATTCTAAGTTGTTTCCAATTTTCGCCATCCAAAAAAAACAATCGACATGTAAGCATTTGGTTACGCGGTCGATGACATCTGTGATAATGACATTTCGTGACATGTTATGAATTGTCTTTTTTTCGCATATAAAATGCTGCTTTTTTCAAATTTCAACTTGAATGTTCAAAAGAATAAAATTATGTTTGTCAAAAATATTGTTTTGATTTGTTTTTTATACTAACAATTACAAGGACAAAGTTTATTATTACTAAATTAGATTTTATTTTCATTTGACCATTAAAGTTATTTTTTTAGGTAAAATCTGTCTAATTATCTATTAAATATTTTACTTGAGATAAAGATGGTTAAAAACATTTTTGCAGCAAGGGACGAAAAAAAAATGAAATTTTAATCATTAAAAACTTTATTAATATCATTTACTTGTTTGAAACAAAAATCTAAAATATAGAAAAGGATTGGCTTTCTTGGATCATCCCACACATTTATGTGTGTATGTGTTTTGCCATTTGACTTGCACAACAAAAAAAAAAATATATTTTTGGTGTAAATGTGTATTTGTGTAATTGACATTTTTCGTTTCCATGATAAAAAAAAGCAAAAAAAAAAAATGTTTTTCACAATTCGACGGAAACGGTTAAATATAAATTTGTTTGATGAATTATATGATCGGTTGATTGAAATGAAATACCCAGCTTATGAAAATGACAGACTTATTTTAGAAATGGTTGACATATATTAGCCCAAGTGAAATCGGAGATGATGACGGTAACATTGTGATTCATTATAAATTATCTTTAACTAAACCAATTTAGTGAGGGTGGAAATGGGAAAGCATAAAAACTTTCGACAACAGATTTGACTGATGACGAAAGAAAAAAATTAGACAAATCTTGTTTACTCGTCAAGTTTTCTTTGCACAATTATAACGAATGCGAATGTGCATGACGATTATTACGATGATAATGATGATCACATATTATGATCATTATGATTATGATGGTGAATAGATATTTAAGAAAAATTTATACGATGATTTTTGTTTGTTTGTCTGTGTGTATACATACATACATGTGATGGCATATATAAATTAAGTAACTGAACAAAATGAAAATGAAATATAGAGAAAAAATAGGAAGGAAGTGAAGAAGATGAAAAAAAGTTTGTTTGCAAATATTGATCAAATATTCATTTAAAAAATAAAATCATTATGTTCATTATTTTGTTAATTAGATTAAAATTATTTTCAAAACAACAATTATATATCAACCGATTTGATGTTTTAAAAATATTGACGTTTTCTTCCTTGTTTGTGTGTTTAATAATCGTTGGATAATGATTATTTGACAACATTTAATCCCATCATATCGTATCATTCGTGCATGTATTTTTTGTTTGTATTTAGAAAAATCTGGCAATAATTGTTGATTTGATATGAAAAACGACTATTTTTACAAGATTTTGAGATGATGATGTAGATATTGAAGTGACCATCGTGATCTTTTTTTTATCAGTTTGTATGATCATTCGTTTTGTAATTATGATCATAATGTTGATATGATGATTTATAGGCATTTATAAATGAATCATTTTTAGTTCTCACTTTTTTCTGATCATTTTATTCGTATAGATTAATTGATGATCAAAATGATGATTAAGAATATCTGTTAAACACCGTGAAATGTGATATAACTACTATGATTATGATGTTAATGTCGATAATGCATGAGGTGCTTAACTGTCGATTTATTTGAAACAAATATTTTCTCACTTGGCTTACACTTACACTTCACTTCGTTCATTCATTTAACCATATTATTTCGAATTTATTTGGGCCGATGTTTGAGAAGTTTTTAATGTACTTGTCATTGTATCAGCAATGATCGTTGGACTAACCATAGCTATCGCATTGTTTGTGGAGGAATCTGCAGCCATATAATGATCGATTGGTTGCATTGGATGATGATGTCGCTGTGGATTGAAATGCGGAGAAGGACGTCTTACCGACATCATCATTCGTGGGTGAGGATGTGAATGCATTGCATGCATAGGTCCATGATGATAGAATGATGGCCTATGTGGATGATGAGGATGATGATAATGATGAGAATGAGGATGTGGATGTGGATGTCGAGGAACTTGATGAGCATGATGGTATTGACGAGAGAAATCTTGATGGTAAGCTAGCGGAGGAGGATCGCTTGGTCCGTAAACTGGCTGTCCAACTGGGGATTGTTCTTCAGATTCTTGATTACCAGATGGTCGATATTCATCCTGTTCACGAGGATCATTTGATACACCTACCATATGATATCTTGGAATATTGCCAAGATGATGATGTGGGTGATAAGACTCTGCTGGTCCAGAATTTGGCCGGCCACCATAAACATGCGTTTGTGGCTCATTATCATCTATATCGCTTTCTTTCAATGATGAATGTCTCATTGATTCTGGATCTGGTGTATAGTCGGTTTCGAATACGGGAGCACGATGTGGATATTCATCAAGATGACTTCCACTGCCTATTATCTCACCTGGACCTTGTTCTTCTGGTTGATATTGCGATTGTGGCCTCTGCATTGAAGGTACCGATGATCGTATCGTTCCAGTTTCAAGACGATTATAATGATTGGTTGATTGTTGCTGATACATTGGAGATTCTTGATGAGAAGCAACGGGGTTAGAAGATAATGGATGCTGATGATGGTGGTGATGATGATGATGTTCATCTCGCATCATTTCTGCTCCATTATGTGGATTATTATCAGATTCTTTTCTCCAATGATCTGGTCCTTCATAATCTTGATCAGTATTTGGCGGATGATGATGATGTGGACCGTGACTAGTAGCCATTGATTCAGCAACTAATTGGGCAAATTCAGCTTGACTTATTGGCAATGTTTCATGATTTATACGTGCTATGATAACAATAAGATATATAATACCAGAAAAATATTCGTTTTTCCAAGAATAAAATTCTTTTTAAAACAAAATTTTTTTCAATTCATCATATAAACTTACCGGGATGATATGGTGAAAAAGCCATTGATGAATAATTTGGCCGATATCCAGGATATTGGCCGTACACAGTTTTCATCATCATTATACTGATAATGGCAATAAATATGGGATGGAATTTGACCATTTTTGACATTTTTTTTAAACGAACGGTGGAAAAAAACGTGGATCATCAATGTCGAAATAGTAATAAAAATAATAATAATCAACACACAAAACTAAGATATTGGGATAAATAATGAGGAACCAAGAAAAATTAATTATTTCGGGCGATTTTTTAAATACTGGTTGGTGTTGTTGGTTGGTGACAACGACACACGCTGATACGCCAGAAAGTTTTCGTTTTATCTTTTTGTTTCTTTATTTTAACCAACAAAAAATGATTCAAAATAACAATGATATTTAAGCAAGTTAATCAAAAAAAAAGAATGATACACTTTCGAATGCACCGACACTTGAACAAAATTTACCAACCGAATAGAAAATTACGTTTATCGGTGAGTGACCTGGAAACTGTTCTTTATTTTTTTCTGATTGACGACAAGCTACTTTTATAGGCAAAAATGATTTTTTCGCTGCTGCCGACAACTAAAATTTCCATTGCTACGTTCAGTTCCAGTAACGCGATGATTTTTTTTCGGTACATAGTACACATTATAGTTTGCTAGTCTCTTTCCTTCATTGGATCAGGTGTCTCTTGGACAATTTTTTTTTCGTTTAGCAACAATTGTTTGTTCCAAAAAAGAAAGAAAAATTTTTATTCTCACGAAGAGTACGAGTCAGTTCCGCGACAGTTTATCTCTTTATGGTACTATATCTCTCTCCCTCTCTCTCTTTTCTTCACATTTTACTCACACAAAAGAAATATTTTTTCCTTAAAGGAAGGTCCGAACAAACATCACCATTATCATGATAGGAAACAAATGAATGAATTCATTCGTTTTTTTTTGGATAGACTCGATGTAAGTTCAAGTGATTTGCTTTTGATGTAATCAACAAAAATAAAGAAAAGAAAGGAAAATCAAAAAAGTTCTCGAATTTTCCCCAAAAAAAATAAACTAAATTTTAGTAATGATTTTGATTTCATTGCTGTTCATACAAATTTATCTGGAATGTAAATGATGGATTTTTTGCTCGATTGGCATTTGCAAAAAAAATCCGCATAGATTGCATATTATATAATGGACACAATCACCGGCGGCAATATTCATCAAAAATTTTTTTGTTTAATACTTTTATACGATGATAGCTGAATTGATGATCCATCAACGATTATTATCATGATTATGGCTATGTGATATTAACATCGGAGCAAGCCAACACTTTTTTCGGTTAATCATGGTAATGGTGGTGGTGGTTGTAGACTTAATTCGAACAACTGTTGTTCTTTTTTTTCCTTATCATCATCACAAATATTGCTGCTGTTCTTAACCATCGTAATCAAATCGCCATCTAATTTCACTTTTTTTTCATTTTTTACATTTAATATTAAAAATAAGAAAAAAATCGATCCAATTTTCCAACTGGCAAAGTCCATCGATTTTCAGTTCAACTGACAGTTTTTGACCAATTTCAGGAACTTTTTTTCTTTGACCAATCATAAGACTATATTTTCGATCATCATCATCATAGAGATGTTGTTCGGGAAGCAAATGAGCAAAAAAAATGTTTGTCGTCATGGTTTTTTTCGAGTAAAAAATAACATCATGATGGAAGATGTTACTTCAAAAAAACAAGTAGAACAAGACGAAATTTTTTATTTTTGTTTGATGATTTCACTATTTTATTGAATGTGTGTGTGTGTGTTTTCCAATCAATCAATTCGAAAAATTTATTCTTTTCATTAGGTAAACCACATAATTGAGACGAATTTCATATTAAATCAGAAACAAGAAAAATCGACAAATGATTTTTTTCATTTCTTGAAAATCGCCTGCAAGTCAAAACCACCAGGGACATAAATGACAAAATGCATCATGAATCACAGTCTGTTACAGAGGTCATTTTTTGTGGAACTTTTATTTTTTTGGATCAAATTTCCAAAAGTAACGTAGCTTTTTCCTCACTTATTTTTATGTCATTTGTTTGGTCGACATAGAAATAATGCATTTTATATAACTTATAAAATAAAAATAATAGAAATAACTTTAACCTGACCTTTTTCGGGTTTAGAAGTTTCTTCCGTTTTTCTAACATTTGAATTCATGAAAAAAACTGTGCATAAATCCAAAAAACAAACGATCATCATGAAACGTTATTAAAATGAAACAATAACTACTAAAACCAGACAAACAAAGCCAATTTTCGAAGACAAAGGCCTTTGTATCATTATCGACTTCTTAATACTGATCCGATTTGATTTTTTTTGCAAAAAAAAAACTGTTATTTATCATCCGTATTATAAAAAAATCCTATACATTGCTTCTGTTTTGGATATAAATTGTTGCCCTGTTCGATAACTAGCATTGATGTTCATCATCATCGCTCAGTAAGTGGCAATCAGGAACAAAGAGAAAAATCTCGACCACATGAAATTTTAAGATCAATACAGACATTATTTTTTCTTGATCATCATCATCATGTACAATATATCATTATCGTCCAAGATTAAACGAAGAATGATTATTAATTAATATGGATACGAAAAAAAAATTCAGCAATTAAACGAAAAAATTTTGAATGTAAAAAAAATCTCAAAACTTGAAAGTTCCAGTCGTATAAAACTTCGTGACTAAAACGCGACCATACGGGAAATATATTCACATATAATATGAGCATCTTCTATAAGTTAAAATGTTCAGAAATTTCGGAACAAACAAACACCGGTCACTATATAGAATTATCCGATGAGGTTATGACGCCTGAAAAGATTATTCATCGTGCGCATAGAACATCCGTTTTTTTTCGTTATCATCTTGAATGGAATGAGTTCTCAATCCGTTTCACTACTACCCTTCGAAACTAGAAAAGTGAATATGAAATAAATATGATGATGAAAAAATAGCAGTAACAAAGAGAAAAAATAGGCCACACAAGACATTAATGAAATTGATATTCCTTTGAGTTTTCAACTAAATTTTCTTTGTATACAAATGTACACTATCACAGTGTCCAAAAAAATAAATTTGACAAGTTACCTTGCATAAATCAATGAATAATTATCAGTATGGATCGTTGTTATCATGGAACATCATTAAACGATCAATCTAGAAATGAACAAAAATCGGAATATTATTCTTCGATTTGATGCTAGTGAAAATTATCAGAATTTTAACATTATTGCTCATCATTTTGTCACGTTTCGAATGATAATTTCAATGTTTTCTTATTTATTTTTCATTCGAAATCATTTCGCATTTTCTCATCGATCGTTTTCATCGATTTGTACAACAATTTTCCTGTTTTTGATCATAATCATTTTGAATCAGAATAATCATCACCATGTGGCTTCACAAGCAATGCCAGCTTCACCCAGCAAGTATGATTTATTCTACACATTTTCTTTCTTTTTTACTTATATTATCTTCGATATTAGGGCTCAAACGGAAATCGGTCGTAACATAACGAAAATATTAAATACTATTCTAGATAAACGTTATGACAAACGTGTCCGGCCCGACTATGCTGGGCCACCAGTCGAAGTGGGTGTTACTATGTATATAATAAGCATTTCGTCCGTATCAGAAGTTCAAATGGTAATTAATAAGCGTTTATTTTATTGATAAATATTGATTTTCTCCTATATTTTTTTATTTTTTTATATAGGATTTTACAGCCGATTTTTATTTCCGGCAAGGTTGGCGTGATAAACGTTTATCATTTAAACCACGTCCCGGTATTGATGCCTTGTTTGTCGGTTCAGAGGTTTCCGATAAAATTTGGGTTCCAGATACCTTTTTTGCTAATGAAAAATGGGCACAATTTCATCAGGCTACTACTTTTAATACTTTTATACGGATTCGTGCTAATGGTGATGTATTGCGATCAATTCGATTAACAGTAACATCAAGTTGTCCGATGAATCTTCAATATTTTCCGATGGATCGACAATTATGTACAATTGAAATCGAAAGTTGTAAGTTTAGAAATGTTTGAAATGATGATGGCATGCAATAATTTGTGATTTGTTTCTAGACGGTTATTCAACGGCTGACATAAAATATAAATGGGGTATCGATGGTAAAGGTTCGGTGGGCATTTCAGACGTTGTCGAACTACCGCAATTTAAAATCAAAGGCTTCAAAGAGTTTTCGAAAACTGAGGTTCTAAGCACAGGTTTGTTTATTTCTAAATTATTTGACATGTTTGATTGATTTTTTCCTTCAACAACAACAATGAAAAAATAATCAGGAAATTATTCACGCCTGGTTTGTGAATTGGAATTTGTACGAAGTATGGGCTATTACCTGATACAGATTTACATTCCTGCTAGTCTGATTGTTATAATCAGTTGGGTATCATTTTGGCTACATCGTGTATGTATATTAATTCTAATTTAAATATTTAACTATTGGTATAATTTATTAATCATCACTTTTTAATTTAATTTTTGCTTTAAAAGAATGCATCTCCTGCTCGTGTACAATTAGGCGTAACCACTGTGTTGACGATGACAACGTTGATGTCATCAACAAATGCAGCATTGCCCAAGATTTCCTATATCAAATCGATTGATGTTTATTTGGGAACTTGTTTCGTCATGGTATTTGCCTCCTTATTAGAATATGCTACTGTTGGTTATATGGGCAAACGAATAGCTATGCGTAAAAATCGTCATACACAAGTAGCCAAATTCGCACAATCTCATAGGATATCAACAATGATGGCAGCAGCAGCTGCAGCAGCCGCGGCATCATCAAAATCAAGTGGTCATCCATCCAACAGTATAGAAATGATGCCACCTGGTACACCACACCCACCGATCGCATTTGCAGATTCAACAACAGGTGAATCGCCACGAGCTCGAATGTCGATCGCGAACACAAATAATCCACCAGTAAGTTAAATTTTTAAAATTTGAATTCACAATTTCCACTCTTAACATTTGTATAATTAGGAAATGCGATTTAGAATGATTGGCAGTTCCAGTGGTCAAAGTCAACCTGGTCAATCCGATCCAAAATGTCGACCATCATATGATTTTAACAAGAAAAAAATATCATTAGCAATGGTTGAAAGCGACGTTGAAGAAGGTCAACAACAGGCACCACAGACACCTGGTACACCACCACCACAGATACCGATACCCGGAGCAAAAAATCAGAACACATTATTCGGTGTTTGTCCAAGCGATATTGATAAATATTCACGTGTTGTGTTTCCAGTTTGTTTTCTTTGTTTTAATCTAATGTATTGGATCATTTATATGCATATTAGTGAGTTTCTCACTGGCGAATTCGATGAAAATTGATTGGCCATTCATTACACAATTCATAAAAGCCAATTGTGTTTTAATCACTTTATACGCCCATACCTACTACATAATCAATTGTTGATTATTATATGAAAAACCATAAAAAATGAACAATTTTGTGTTTTTTCATATGAAAAAATAACGATCAAATTTCATATAGACAATGGAGTGTGTCAAATTTGATATATAAATAAATTATTATTGCTGACCGGAAAACAATTTACACACAATCAAAAAAAAAACAAGTTTTTTTTTTGTTTTTTAATCAATATCCAATATCCATTTTTGATGTCCCTATAGAAATTGAATAAAATTTTAGTAGCAACGACAACACTTGATTGATTCAATTTCGATTTCAAACGCCATTAGCATCAACATCCATTATGTATTGTGTGGTTGTTTATTAATGAATATGCTGATTTGAATCAAAGAAATCAATACAATCCATTATCTTTTCTGTAAAAGTAAAGTATCTAATGTATATATCAAATGGGAAAAAAACCTTATCTCAACAATGTTTTTTGAGTGTAATTGTTGTAAATTGTCGGCTTACCTTCTTATCGGATACAATCTGTATTTTCATATTATAATTATATGTAACTTTCGCTATCATTATAAACAAGATTTTTCTCATTGATCGAATCCGATCGCGTGCTTAAATAATCGATGTCATGGAACCAATCAAATCGACCTACCAACAAGCCAAAATGATAAGAAAATAAACAAATAAAAATTGGTTTCATAATAATTACTAAAAAACATTGTTCAAATTCCATTCATATTGAAAAAAATACATTGTTGATAACATATGAACAATTTGACGAAATACAATAATTAATGATCAATATAAACCATCGGTTTAGGATTTTATCATGCTCAATAATAATAGTCAATGTTAGCTAATTTTATTTTATTTTTTTCCGTAGGTTCTTCTATATTTTCAACTACAACAGATTGTTCAACATACTGCATCATTTCCTTTTTAAATTTCGGAAGAATATTTTTTTTTACATTCCCCCAATTAATTTTGTCGAAAAAAATAACTTCAAGCCAGTGAAAAGTTAGATTGTGGTGTATCAAGATCAAAAACCTGACTCATGAAGTATTCAATCGACCTATCTATCTTTCGATCGGGCGTCACAAACAATTATCAGCAATTTGATCAATAGAAAATTTGAAAATGTGAAAATAATTATCAACGATGAATCATTGGCTAAACAATTGATTGATTAATGTATCGGTTTACTAAATTTACCATTTTTTTCTGGAACAGAAAAAAAAACCAAATTTACTCACGATGATGATAACAAACTTATTGCTTAATGATCATGTTTGTCATTCGTAACGATATTTCGTTGGCAATCATCATTAACGATTATCTTGATGATGATGACGATTATTTTAGAAATAAAATGAGCGAAAGTCATTTGCTTCAATAATCATCATTATTATCATCATCATCAACAACTGAAAAAAAAGTCAATAAGGAAGACTAATTTTCACCTAAACGGAAGTTATGAACTATATAATTTCATCATCAAATTATTTATACATTTTTTATAAATTAGAATAAAAAAAAATAATTTTTTTGGTAATTTTTTTTCTTTATTTAAATTATATTATTGAGCAAGAAATTTTATTGTTCAAATTGCCGAAAAAAGACAAATTTCTATTTTTGGTTCCTTGTATATGGACACACACACACACATAACTATATTTTTCATATTATTTGATATTGCACTACAATTTGTTCAAAATAAGATTATTGAATTCAATTATGGAAACAAACAAACAACAGATATTTGTTGAAAATTATAACAAATAAAAAGTAAAAGGCAAACTTAACAATAGAGAATTATCATGTCCTCATTCGACAAAAAATAAAATAATGAGCTTTGATTCGCTTTGGAAAAAAACTAGAATAAAAATGGACATTCTAAGAATTTGAAGAATTATATGAGATCAAAATTTTCGATCAATCATTTGATTGTGATTGATGAATGTGGATACTTGTGATACTTGTGATGGCAATGAATTTGTCATAGGCGATAATGATTCGGAATGATTCGATTGATTTGGATGTGGTTGTTGAAATGAAAACAATTGCGGCTGATATCTTGCCAGTACAGGTTTGGAATTCATCGACGATGATGTAACAGTGTTGGATTTATTTATCAAATTTTTTGGCTTAGGTGAAACTTCTGGTTTTTGTTGATTCTGCATTGATTGAACACGAACCGGTGGTTTTGGTTTCGGTTGTGATTGTTGTTTGGAATCTGGACGCGTTCCAGTACTTGAATTGGAAGATGCAGTAGATGATGAACGAATTGGAGGAACAGGTCGATTTTCTTTTTCACTTTCATTCATTTGTTTTTGTTCGTTAATGATTTTGGGTTGCTGCTGCAATGATTTAGATTTGGTTTTTCGACTTTTATCCACAACAGCATATAATTCTTCAGTTCCATTCGTATAGGTTTCTACCTTAGACATGATCGGTTTGGAATTTGCTTCAATTTGATCCTTTTCAATATGCATTGATGTAGGTAACATTGGTGTTGATAATAGTCTAAATTCTTGTTCAATAGGTTTTTCAGTAATTGATACATCATCATTCAATGATTGTTGAACAACTTTGCAATGTTCTTGTATTGAATCATTTACAGATGATGATCGTTGTTCATCTGATTTTTGTGGCTGGTTCAATTTAACAAATGTTGAATGTAAATTATTATTTTGATCACCCTGATTTTGTGTTCCAGATGATGAAGAGGATAAATTTCCATGTTCTTTTGCTATCAGCGATGCTTGATTTGTGGCTGAAATTGTCGTTGTTTGCTGTTTAACATGTATATTATATTGCTCCAAAACAATTTGATAGGCAATCTCGAATGCTTGCCCTAAGGTAAGAATTATTTCCGTGACTAGATCCTGTTTGTATTAATGAATGAAAATAATTATGCTCGATATTCATTGAAAACATTCTGTATTAACAAACCGTTTGTGTTGACATGAATACGTGACAATAGTGATTGTTTGTTTCAAAATCTTTTGTAATGTAAGCAAAATAATTTAAATCTTCACTATCTTGACAAATGCAATGAATGTTACGGATTTCGTGCTCACATATTAATCTCTGTTGAAAGAATGTTAATAAGATTAGTAGTAGTTTTTATTTGATGTAATGTTTGAAATTATTGGAAAAACTTACATTTGATTTTGAGTCCTTAAACTGTACTCCCTGGCATGAAATCGATAGTAAAATTTTCAGTATTTTCTCATTCGAAGTGGCTGTTGCTGATTTCAATTTTCCAATTGATGCTCGTGTCGAATCGATTCCGCGTAATTCGCGGACTAATGTTGATCCTAAATAATTCACTAAATATTGGCATTCTCCATTAATTAATTCATGACGAGCATGTTTCCAGCCTTTCCACGATGTTGTTGACGGATTTTGTTGTTGTTCCGTTGTTCGATCTCGTTCGCGTTCAAGATTCGTGCACGTACTAGCATTATCCGTGGATAGCCATGGCGAAAGAGCCTGAATAGAGCAAAAAGGAAAAGATTAAGTTAAAAGGTAACTAATACAAAGTTCAAAAGTTTACATCACTATTATCCGACACGATCATTGAATCACGTTGATTAAAATCGGATAATGAATAGAGGATTCGTCTACGATGACCACATTTATCAATCTCCAACATTGTTTCCAATTCTACTTCCCAAATGTTGCGAATTTTCCTTAATTCTGTAAGGCCATTATTATGAAATATATCGACATATTGCTTTAGATGAATGAACGCAAGCCATTCTGCAATTGATAACTGTTGTATTTGATCACGTGTCAACTTAGGTGTCCTATAGGGTAATAATTGAGCGGCGCGAAGAATGGCGTCTCGGTGCAATGCTTGAATTATGCCGATTTCAATCAGATCATTATCATCCATGACGTTATTATCCTGTTGGAATGAAAAGAATGTATATTTGTGACGCGCAAATAATAATAAATCAATAAAAAATAAAATTGTTTTGAAAAAGTTTAAACTAAACGAACCATAAAATCCAGATCATCGTAACCGTTTTGAATTAAAATATCTTTATATTGTTGCATGTCAATCTCTTTGAGCCAAAGGAAAATTTGTTGACTTTGATCCTGAAGAATGCTAGTTTTATTGTTCAATAATCGATCTTTTGTATCGGTTGAATGGAGACCATCACTGTTTTGTTGATGACCTCCATCTATGTCAATCACTGTCAATTGATGGTCTCCATTAAGACTTTTACTTTTCTTTTTCTTTCGTAAAGTTGCATAAATATTATTCGGCTGTGTTATCATTGCACCAGTCATTGTTGTTGATGATCTTTGATCAATTGATTTCGTTTTTTTCTTTTCTTCATGATTGTCATCATTACCGGTGTGATTATGAACGGAAAATTTGCCATTGTTCAGTTTGGTCAAGGATTCAGCACGACCACTCAGGATAGATCTTTGTTTGCGAAGCGATTTTCTCGCTTCACTCAATTCAACTGTTTTCTTTTTCTTTTCCATTGTTCCGTTTGATGATGATGGCGCTGGTTGTACCGTTACGTTTCGGTTATTTCCAATGGATTTAGCCGGCGTCAATCCTCCTCGACATAATCCGGCAAATGGATTTTCTTTTTCACCTTTTTTATCAAATTTTAATGTCTCACAAAATGCGCTATAATAATCAGTTGATTGAGGCTGTTCATTATTTTTACGCTTTTGTTCTGACGGTTGTGTAGATAAATTGGGTTGCTGTTCCGATCGTTGTTGTTGTCGTTTATTAGGATTTCGATGATGACGATTACGAGCATGTCCTTCCACTCCACATCTTGTAATTAATTTAGCATTCTTGTCCACATTTCCCAATTGAACAAGTATTCCAATTGATTTTTTATTATTTTCATGCTTCTCCATATTATTCTCATTGATTTGTTCGTTATTATCCGGATCAGTTAATGTCCAATTATCACGACAATCTTGATAATGGTGACAATTTTTTGTTAAAATTGAAACAGCTTTTTTTCTTCGTTTCGTTCGTTTCGGTTCAGCGGAAACGGAATAATGGCCATTTGTCTTCAAAATTGTAATGTTATGATCGTCATAAAATTGCTAAACTCCCATCAAATCGAATCAAATTTAATTCGATTCAATTCGATAAGGGCATATTAAGCATACATACCTGTCGTAACGGTTCCATCGCATGAATGATTTCGGTTTCGGCACTATTTGGACTTGGCGGATCATTTTTCGGCATTAAAATGTTATCAGTCTCGCGATTAGAATTGCTCACAATCGGTTTATTCACATTGGTTAGGATTTGTTGCTCATTTACTTCTGCTTTCGATTTTAGTAGTTGCGATGACGATTGCAAACGTTGTTGTTGCGGGGTCTGCTGTTTCCAACATTGATAGTTTACCGACGATCGATGATCTTGTTGATGATTGTTAGATTTCTCTTTTTCATATTCTTCACGTGCAGCCTGATCATAAAGTAGATAAAAATCATCAATGGAATGGTGTGTCGCCGATGATAACAACGATGAATCAATATGTACTTCATCATTGTCTTTTAATTTTGAAACGATTGTTTGAGGTTTTTTTGTTTTCTTGCTTTTGGTTTGATTATTTTCTATAGTATAATTATTTGCAAAAAAAATATTTTAGTTTTTTAAATTTTCCAATTGAGATAATTACCATTTTTGCTAATAACACTGTTCATATCCTGTGAAGTACTATGATCACTTGAATCAACCAAATCCGATAATCGAGATTCGGTTTGATTGGTCTTTATAGTAGTCGAAGATGGTGGTTGTCGTTTTTCATCACTATCTAGTCTGGTCATTCCTAAAGATACTTTTGAATTATCATTTTGATCAACTAAAGTTGACAATTTGACTTTTGTAGAAACTGAACATTGATCAACAGATTTCGCCTTTGAAATTTTCTTAGCATCAATAGTTTTTCTTGGCGGCTTAGTAGGCGGCTGGATCCCGGAAGTCTTGTTCATATTGGTTGTGGAAGATGCAGCAGATGAAATAGAATAATTAGATGACGAAATGATTACAGAATCATTGTTATTGTTCACAATAACATTATCAAAATTAGACTTCGAATTGAGCGATGTACTCATCATCATCATCATTCCAAGGGATAAATGGTCATCATGAGTTAGAATATTTGAAGATGATGCACCACCCACCAATAGATTGGGTGATGTAATTCGACGTGATGGTGAATCACGACCATATATTGCCACATCATTAAACGATTGATGATGATGAAAATGACGGTTTTTATTATTAGGATCATCATCGAAAAATCTCTGATTTGATGTTGATGAGCGATACATCAGTTTTTCATCATCAATCGTGAAAGAATTTGAAGATTTGATTTGTGCTGAATGCGATTCTATTGAGCCATCATTCATTAATTGATTCGATTCTATACATTTTGATTCTGTTCCATTTCTTTGATTGAGATGTTCATCAAAAATAGATGCTAATTCTGAAAAGATGGATGTAGAAAACAGCGAAGAAGACGGAGAAATACAATCGAGGCGACCGCCATGTTCATGACTCAATGGATAAAGATGATCAACTTGATGACGATCGTCATCATGTTCATTCATATGATCACCATCAGTATAGCCAGGCGGTGGTGAAATGCATTGAATATCGGTTCCATCTTCATCATCCATTATAAGATCATCGAAATCCGGATTATTATTATCTTGATGATTATAGAGTATATTCATATCTTCTTGTAACATTGAATCGACAATAGTTAGATCCTGATCTTCAGATTGTGAATGATCACCACAAAGTTGCCCACCTCCATAGCTGTTTGTATGACTAATATGACTAGTTGTAGTATCGGACATGGGAGAAATTAACTCGTTCGTACGGTTCATGATTTGATCATCATCATCCAAATTATTATCATTTATACGTTGTATATGTTCTAGAAATATTGTATTGTTCATTATAATTATCATCATAATCATTTATTAGCTAACCTCTAATCAATTTTCTTGTCTGTTTGGCCACAGACGTGTTTAGGCCTTCAAGTAGTTGTGTAACTTTTTGTCCATGATCATTGCATAATTGTATATTGGTACCTGCTTCTAGTAATAAACGAACAACTTCATTTTTACCGCACAATACAGCATCATGCAATGCCGTTCCATTCACCGTCTGACCGTTATCAAAAGTAAGAGACAATTAACAGATGAAAAAATCGAAATACATTAGAATTATACAATTATTAAATAGTCTATTATTTGGTTAATCAAAGTATAGAAAACGATCCTAATCAAACTAAATAATTATTATGCATGCCATTACCAGGTAATTAACATCAAATCCTAGATCCAGTAGTAATTTTACAATCGATTTATGACCATTTCGCGAAGCCAAATGTAATGGTGAATGTGGCCTTCGTATAACAGAATTCTGGTTATTGTTTCTATTTGTTGGCAAATATTCATTGAGCAAATCGAAACGTATTCTCAACAACAATTCAATCGTTTCTAAACGGCCATATTGACTAGCTAAATCTAATGGAGTTTCGTGACGGATATTCTGTACGAATGGATCAGCACCTTGAGTCAATAATAACGATACAACAGGAGTGTGACCATATTGACAGGCAGAATGTAATGCTGTTTCATTGTCTTTGTTCTGCCAAGAAACCAATTAAATTAAATGTACAAATAAAAATTGTTTGGTCAGATGAAAAAATAAAAAATATGTGAATTAAAGTAAAATTTATTCCAAAAAAAAACCTTGAGATTAATATCCGCTATCGTCCTTTTTGCCGAGTTATCATTGGTCTGACTATTATTATTCCCACTGCTATTATTTCCATTACCGGCATTGTTGATCGAAATTAACATATCTACAATTTCATAATCTCCGGTCCATGAAGCTAGATGTAATGGAGATGATCCATTATGATCCACTACATTTGGATTGGCACCATGTTCCAACAATATCCGTACAATGTCTCTATAATATTTAAGATTAGAAGAACAAAAACAGTGATAAAATTTTCACAACAAATTAACTGAATCGTATCCAAAATCGATCAAGCAAACCAAGGTAACTTACTTATGACCATTAAGGGAAGCATAATGTAAACAGGTAAAACCATTTCTGGGATCAGTTGTATTCGGACCGGGTAATCTTCTCAGGCTATCGGTTATTATTATAAAAAAGAAAACAAAAAAAAGATTAATTGATAAATTTTTATTTTTAAAAAAGTTACAATTAATTGATTTTAATATTAAAAGCGAACTTTTAAAAACTTTTACATTTTTTTGTCAATAACATGAAACAACAGCACCGTAAAAAATAGATTGAATTGAATTAGGTTTATATATTTTTTTTTCTTAAATAAAACAAGCGGATTATTAAATTTTTCCCGGTCAAAATAGCCATTTCGAAAATTTTAATTAATTTTATGATAAATAAAACATGAATATCGTATCTATAGTTTTTTTTAAAATTCAAATTGTTCAACTTATTGAAAATTCATTAAATTGTTGCCAAACATATTAATAAAATAAAATGAAATTCTTAAAAAAACAGAAATTAAATAGCGGAAACAATAAAATCTGAATAATAAATATAAGAGGATAACTGATTTTTGATCAATTTTTTTTCGTTTAAACTTTTCAACTATTCATTTGAACTTTTTAAGTTTGAATTAAAAAAAGAAAAAATAATAATAATTTTTATTTCTTTTGTTGTTTCCGGAAATTGATTTTAATTTTAATTTCATGAACGTTCTTGAAAAACAACAATCAGACAAACAATTACTAAATGCCTTTTATCATTAGTTCAATGGTTACTGACCCGTATGACATTATTATTTATATTATCATTTTCAAGAGGGAAAAAATGAATCAAAAATTTTCAAGTAAAATTGAATTTCTAGTTTGATTTTGTTTTTAATTTTAATAAATAATTTAGATTAGTTTTTTTATTTGTTTGAAATACCTTGTTAAATTAAGCGGTCCACTTTTCTTAATTCGAGCGGTAAGAATCTTTTCAATAATATGATAATGTCCACTTCGTGATGCTTCCAATAGATCCTGTTCTTTACCCATTATCTCCCGTTTTGTTTAATGTGCAGTTGATTTATTTGAATTTGAAAAAAATCGTTAAAATTGATTTAGATTTTGGATTTCAACATTGCTTGTGTGGTCATCGAATATTGACATGATTGATGATTCAAAACAAATATATAAACAAACAAAAAATAGAAATGATTGTCGGTTCATATAGCTTTTAGCTTATGATGACAATAATCTGTCTGTCGAATGATTATCGACAAATGAGAAAAAAAAATATCAAACATCATACAAACAAACACTTGTTTTTGCATATCATTTTATGATTTGACAAACAAATAATTTCTAGAAGATAATAATCATAATAATGATGATCGCCGGCGAACCGAAAAAAATAACAAAAACCGATTGACAAGTATTAATCGAAATAGATTTTCGATCAAGAATCACTTGATGAACAAAAACAAGTATTAGACGAATGTCTTTCGAATTGATGATAAACAATGAACAAATTAATGATGATCAAAGGAAATGTTTGTCTTTTCTCAGATAAATAGGTCAGATGTGAAGTTTTCAAAATAAAAATTTACATCATCGATCCTGTTTTTCTTTAAAAAATCATTGATGAATGGAACCGTGAAATAGCAGCTGTCAAAAGATATATTATGGCCAATGAGTATGGTTATGATTTATTTTATGTGAATTTTATTTCATTTTGATTCAAAATTTTATGTTGTTAATTATAAATATTAGAGATGTTACTATGGTGTCCTTGATTTTTAAATTTGTTTCATGATAAACTAGAGATTCTATACATCGCATGTTATGAATATAATAATAATAATAACATTGTTGATCATCATTAACTGTCAAATATTTATCCATTCATTTCATGAATACATTGCGGATGTAATTAAACATATTTTAAATTGGAAAAAAAACAGAGAGAATAACCAACCTTTTCGTACAAGCACACACACACACACTCACACCCAAACAACATAAAACGTTTTCAAGCTCAAACATCAAATAAATGAATAAAATTCTTAGTTTTTTTACAGCGAAATTCTTCACAATAAATGTAGCGCATTTTCATACTATAAAATATAGAGTTCATAGTCATTTATTTTCGAAAAAACGGCATAGAAATTCGGATAAGAATTCTGACAATTCATCGCTTCGTAAAACTAAAAAAAAACAACAAAAACATACAAACAAACAAAAATTCTAAATGGCAGTGTCAAAATACTTTACGAGACTTCAATGTAGTGGCAATACTAGAATTTTATTTATATTCCCGTATCATCATTTCTATCATACTATCTACAATCACCGTATCCAGTTGTGAATACTTAATATTATTTATATATAGTCCGGTCAATATCTTTTCGGAAGATATTTTTGAATTCGTACTACAGAAAAAATGCAGCCATCATCTAATGTGTTGAGAAGTATAGATGGGTCCTAGCACCCTCTGTATCGACCCGATCATTTATTTGGATCGCTTGCCTACATTCATTAATTTTTTTTTCACTGAAAAGGTCTTTCGGATAGAGGCGCGTCTCCTTCATTTTTGGAACAATTTTTAAAAACATTTACCGAATTATGTGCTGCCATCCTATGTTGAAATTTGAATAGAAAAAACGATATTTATGCCATCTTGTATCGATAGATATGAACTATCTTTTTTTTACAACGGTTATTTTCAATAAACAGCGTCGACTCGATTTATTTTTTCAGATTGAAATTGCCTTCGAATTATAAAAAAAATTCATGGCGTTTTTGGCGCCATATTTCTTTAACAAAAAATGTCATATCCTTTTAAAATAAATAACCTATCAGTGTTGATCATAATGTTCAACATGATCATAATACCTAGTCATTCAGCTCCGGTTAAATTCACCAACATATCTATCAGCATGGAAATGAATTCTTTTCCAACTCAACTAACCAATCAAGTCATTAATCATAAACTGATTCAATTAAACAATAGTGAACATGAATTAATCAAAGTCAATGATGATAGTCCAAATGATTTCAATGAATTCCTTATTTTCGGAATTCATACTTATAAAAATCGCAACGTTTCTTTATGTCGTTGGCAAAATCCGAAATCCATTTTAATGAATGGAACAAATTTTGGTGTTGCATTCGGTCGGGACAAACGTTATCATCGACCATATTCAACCTGTTTGTACAATCCTAACATCGATCCATTGAATGTTTTGCTTATTGAAAATAGATATTCGAGTATTTATGGTATGTTCAAGCTTCTTATATTAATTTTTATCAATAAATTGTTTTTCATGTAGCTCCCGTCCCGGGTGGATGTAACATTGAATTTCCATTGGAAATCTCTCCATTCATTTATATAAGACCAACAAATTTTCCTTTAATCAACTATCTGACATTTCAACATGCAGCTTTGGGTAATGAAACTGATTGGAAATATCAATGCGGCCAAGAAAGTCGCAATCAGATTGAATATCTTATCTATGCACATACCGACGATAATGACGACAATGATGAGACAGAATATTTTCATCGATTAATTTTAATGTCTAATTATGATTGGATTGCTACTCATTGTTGGCTCATAGCTAGAATAAATCCAAATCAATCACCACTGCGGTTGTATTTCTCGTTTAATTCCAAACAAACAATTTATTTTAACATTATTGCTCGTTTGAAAAACGAAGCTGCCCAAAATGACTTAATTCATTGGTCATTGTATGTTCCTAGTCATAATCTCGATAACATCAATAAGCATTCAGAATCTGTGGATATTGTATTCATTATTGTACTAGTCTTCATGGGCATATTATCAACAATCGTTTCACTCATTGGTTATCGATATTTTATTTTCGGTAATTTTTTTTACAAAATTTGTTATTTTTATCTCTATAATAATCTTTTAAATTTTTTTTTAATTCCAGAAATATTCTTTTTTGCTTTTATTCTGGTTTTTGCCTTTACAATATCATTGCTCACCACTATTTCTTCAAAATGGCATCCACATAATTCCAATCAAAGTTATCATTGTCAATATGAGAATCTAATCTATGCATTCATAATAAGTATGATTATAGCATCCATATGGACAATTTTCTGTCGATACACTCGAAATCTTCGTTTGGCATTATCATTACACTCAATTGTATTATCGTTTTGGTTGATGGCTACTCTGTTCAATGTGTATGTGTTAAGTTATGGAAGTTATTCATTCGAATATAACAATGAAAATCAAAATCTTGAGCTTTTTCTCAACATTGCATTTGTATTTGGCGTTCTAGTCTTCCATTTGACAATGTTTTATTTCATCGATTTATTTTGGGTATGTGAATAATTAATAAATACATTGTTCTGATTTTTATTTTCAAAAATAGATGAGTGCCCTCTCAACATCACTCATAACTGTTTACCTTCAGCTACTTCCATTTGATTGCTGCTTTTTACTAAAGAATTATTCTCTTTTTCGTATCACATATAATCTATGGCTTTATAACAATTATCACATAATTAGGGTTTACCCATTTGTCAATTTAATAAATTTGACCAAGAATGGTATGTACAAGTTTTTCATAATAATAATTTATTTTAAATCGATATTTTTTCCAATGATAAGATTTACTGACATTCATATTATTCCTGTTCATCACATCATTATCGATTGCTTGGCAATTATGGTCCAAAATTGGAAATATTTCTTATGGTTTTGCTTGCATTACCACTAACATTCCGGCGACTTTATTGATCGAAAAAGCATCAACTATATCATCATCACCATCATCGGTAAAAACATTTAATTCAAAAGATACGATCAAACAAAATCGATATCGTCGAAAAAATCATCATAATCACCATCGAAAATATCGATCAAAGATATTGTACGGGCTTCGCAAACCAAACAATGATAACAAGAAACAAACAAATGGTCAACAACATAAACGAAAATATTATCGCTGTAAATATTGTCATAAAATTTCGGATAATCCTAACAGTACTAAAAGTATAAACAGACAAATAAAGAATTTTGGATAGGAAATTTCGGATTTTTCAACCCATCCGAAATTTTGGACTGGTCATATAAAACGTGATTTTTTGAACATCATCATTATCATTTAAGTTTTTCCCCTGTGCACTAAGCTTTCCCTCATAAAATGTCTATTTCCAACAATGTAGACTAACAAGTTCTTCTGCTATAAATATCTGATCATCTGTAATATTTTTTTTATTTCAGTAAAACTTTTCAATCTTTCTTGCACAAATAAATTGTGGTAAGATTTTCAGCTCCAATTGTCATTGATTTCGGGTACGTGTTTGCGATGAAAAACGCATTGATTTCTATTGATAAATCAAAAATCAATGATTTATCAGAATGATTTTGATCACTAACACTCGATACTTAGTGCAAATTGTTTAAAAAATGAAATATAATTTGTTGCCATAGTTTTTGTCATATTCATTACTCAATGATAACATTTTTTATGCCAAACAAATATTATCACTATGACGATTTCATCGTTATTCGCTATTTTTTTCTAGCTCTATTATATAAGCTTTCATTCTTCTATGATCAATAAGCATTTTATTTTTATAAATCGTACGATTTGACAAAGTAGTATAATATTGTACCTATTTCTAGAAAAAATGGCTGATTCGAAATTTGTCACGTTTAACAATGGACAAAAATATCCAAATCTTGGACTTGGTACCTGGCAATCACCACCCGATGGTTCAGTTTATCGTGCTGTAAAAGGTGCATTAGAGAATGGCTATCGTCATTTGGATTGTGCATATATTTATCAGAATCAAGAAGAGATTGGTCAAGCTATCGCCGAATGTATCGAAGCCGGTGTTGTGAGTTTTTAAATGAACTATAATAGTGAATCTTTGTTTAATACGCGATTTTTGTCTTTAATGAAATAGTTGAAACGAGAAGAATTGTATGTTACTTCGAAAATTTGGCTTACTTTTTACCGTAAAGATCGTGTACCGATTTGTTTGGATAAAATTCTAAAACAATTAAAGCTCAAATATATGGATTTGATTTTATTGCACTGGCCAATGAGTTTCGAACAAACAGATGATTCATTATTTCCCAAAGATTCAAATGACAAATTGATTGATGGAAAAATTGATTTTATTGAAGCTTATCAAGCATTAGAATCATTAGTCGATCAAGGTTTAATTAAATCGATTGGAATTTCAAATTTTAAGGAAGAACAAGTTGAACGGCTGTTGAAAGTTGCTCGAATTAAGCCGGTCGTTAATCAAGTAGAATGTCATCCATATTTGAATCAGGAAAAATTGCGAAAATATTGTGCTGATCATGGCATTATTTTGACTGCCTATTCACCATTGGGTAATCCTGGCTCGACTTTCTTTCCGGATGAAAAGAAAAAAGATTTGCTTAACGATCCTGTTGTTGTTCGTATAGCTCAAAAATATAACAAAAATTCCGGCCAGATTTTGATTCGTTTTGCTATCGATCGAGGCATGATCGTTATACCTAAAAGTGTTCGTCTTGAGCGTATCATTTCAAATTTGCAGGTATATGATTTTAAATTAACCGATGAAGATCTTAAAGATTTGATGTCTTTGGATCAAAATTATCGTACTTGTCCGTTTTCTTTGGGTCCGCATTTGACCGATTATCCTTTCTAAGAGTACTTTATCTTTGAATATCTTTATCCTTGAATTTTTGTGAATGAAAATAAAAATTTGATTCAACCATTGAGATTTATTTAACATTTATTTTTAATGTTTTTCAACAAAAATTAATTTAAAACTATGTATATAACAATTCTTTATATGTTTTTAAGCTTGACTTGAAGCTGTTGCATTATCAAGAATATCTTCGACACTATTGTTATTTATTAAAATATCACGTTCAACATCCGAATTTACGCTATCTTCATCGTCTGATGAAACAGGTGATGGTGCTCGTGATGAGGACGGTGTTGCTGGTGCTGAAATTGGCTTTGGAAAATTAAATGAAGCTATGGTACCATCTTCAGTCATTATTTCCGGATGCATTCTATGCAGTGCCAATTGTCGTGCTTTCCGATAATACTATTGTCATAATAAAATTAGTAAATTTTAGCATTATTATCTAATGTTTTTTTGAAAATAAACTTACAATTCCAAGATTTCTCCAATCTAATAGATCAGATAGACGTTCAGTACGATTACGTTGAATAATTCGTTGTCGTCTTGTAAGACAACTAAAATCAAACATATATTGAGCTAATTGTTGAACACTTTCTTCGGGACTTTTATTTAAACGATCGACAATATAAATGCCGTATGAAATAGGATCTGCAACATGTTCTTGAATGAAACAGCCAAAACCAGAAAGATTAGTTGTTATTGATGGTATGCCCATGACAGTGCATTCAGCTGGTGTATAACCCCAGGGTTCATAATACGATGGAAAAACGCCTAAATGGCAGCCGCGAACAAATTGATCATAGCTAATTGGGAACAATGGACTAGTGGAACTTAAAAATTCTGGATGAAAAATTATTTTAACACGATCAGAACGATTATTAAATAATTGTGTACGGCGAATATGTTGCAAAACAAGATCCGAGCTATCATCTTGCATATTGTGCGTGATGACCGGTGGAAGTGTTGATCGTTGGGCAGCATAAATGCAACGTTTCAATTCAACAATGTCTTCTTGTTTCATCAAATCGGATGGACCGGGCAAACGTCCTTGTAAAAGAATATCAAACAAGCGTTTACCAATATTATCCTGAACTTCATCAACTGTTTCCAACAATTGTTTGGCAATGGCTTGACCACGTAAGGATTCGACATTGAAATTGTTAGTTTTTCCAGGAAATATCAAGAAAGCAATCACAGTTACATCACTTTGGCTGGACTATTATCAATCATGTTAGAATCAGAATATTCAAATAGGATTATTTTTTAGATTTACCTTGAGATAATGATTGAGACGAGCTAAAGATTCGATAAATAAATCAGCACCTTTGTTACTAAACTCGTATCGACCAGCGATAAAAAAATATAATGTCTTATCAAGATCGAAGTCATAATGACCATAAAAATGTCCTCGTATAAATTTATGAATTTTTTCTTTGGCTAATGCATGTAAATTTTGAAATTCATGAAGGGCACTGAATTTTTTTACATTCAAACCGTTTGGTGTGATTAAACATGGTTTACGCTTTAGTAGATGTTCCGATTCCATGGCTGTTATATCCGAAACAGTAGTAAAAACATGGGCTGAATGAGATGCAGCTCTTTCCATACAATATCGATGATAGATTTGACGATTGCCAGCTTCACGATCCAAATGAAATTTATCAAGATTATTATAAAAATCAACATTACCGGCACACAGATATCGTCCGAGTAATGTTGCGTGCGTAGTAAAAACAGTTGCAATATCTAAATGTCGAGTCCTGCATAATATTAAACCGACACCGGCTTGCCATTCATGAAATTGTGTCACCATCAATGGTGTTCCATAAATTTCCTGTATACGTTTGTAAGATTCTTCAAGAAACCAGGTAACACAATAACCAAGAATCAAAGCATCATTCGATTCACGATCATGATGTGGTATACCAATGTGAGTAACTTCATAAAAATCATGTTTCCATTCATCCAATTTATAATAAGCTGATCCAATATCGAACAAAATGACAGCCGGATAACCATCGATCAACCAATGGCCAAACACTACTTTGATTCCATGATCACGAAAGATTTGAATCGTTTCACGAAAACATCGTTCGGTAGGTTCTTCTTCAATTTCAACTTCAGTTCGAACCATATGTTCCATATAAGGACCCATCATAAAATAACGATTACCTAATTCTTCAACACTTGTTTGGGCTTTTGTACGAATCACGGTATGAATACCGCCAACTAATTACGAAATTTTTTTGAATTGGATTTAAAATCAAACCTATCAACATTTTTTCTCATTCAAACCTTTATTGACAACTTCCCAGGCCACTTCAAAACACCATTTGTTTTCATGTTCAGCTGTAAGGCCATGATCACCGGATGGTATAGAATCTACACGATAGAATCGACGATTTGTTCGATTCGAAGCGGTTTCTTCAGAGTTCATCAATGAATTCGATGCCATCATAATACTTTGATTGGAATTATTTAAATTAAAATATATTCGATATTTTTTTAAAAAACTATTTTTGACAAATATTAAAATTAAAAAAGGAAAATAACGACGACGATAATGCTGACGACCATTCAATGGCAATGAAGGAGAAAAAAACCTTGCTGTTATTGTTGTTGGTTGAATGTTGGCGGATGGAGGTGGTACATAGATTTTTTTCTTTTTTAATATATACACACGCTATTGATAAAAAGATAAAATTAGAATCGGAAAAAAGTGTCAACTTGAAATGCGGAAAAAATTATAACTACAATTATTTTGATAATATGATGATACGATTCAAACATAAATCGATGTCGATACAATTTTAATCATGACTAATAATCAAAAATTTTTTTTAATCATCAAATGAATTTTTGTTTTCAAAGTAAAGAACATGATAATGGTAATAATAAAACAATATTTTTCTATTGCTCAGCATCATATATTTTTTTCTGGCAAACTTTTTAAGTTTAATTTGTTTTTCAGACTTGTTTTCATCATGTGAGAATGATAATTTGTCGAATAGCTGGATGAATTCCAGTTTGTCAGCCGGGCGAATGTAAAACATGGATGCCAAATACCAATGAAGATAAGATTATGCAACAATCTTGCAGAAGATATATCTTCAAGAAAAAAGTTGGTCGTGATTTTCACACATGTGCGATTTTCAAAAAAAATACTGCTTTTTCTCTGAATTTGAAAAACACAACAGATGGCGTTCAATTTTTTTTCATGATTCAAATATCATCGGAACAACATGTAAACATCTAATATACCTGAAAATCAATTTGACATTATGCAAGGCCATTTTTTTAAAATAAAAATTGATGCAAGAAACCTGTTTTATTTGAAAAAAATGAAAAAGATTAAGAGAAACAAACACCATACACATAAATCGAATCGAAAAATTGAAAAACAAAACAATCAAAAAAAACTATGCCAAAACGTAAAAACAAACCAAACGAATATCATGACGAATATTTAAAATTTCTTCGACGTCGGATTGTCGTCGTCGTCGAATATTTTTTTTTAAAGCCGTTTTCTTCTTAGAAAGCGGCTCGATAATATGAAAAAAAAAGTCAGCCAGACAGACAGACCGATAGAGACATAAACAAACAAACGTCGACCCAACACAACAGATTTTTTTTCCATTATTCTGATCACAGAATTAAACACCGCCATCATCGACATTTTTAATTATTTCTTTTTTTCATACCAGCACAGCTTCGTATATTTCGACAAGCGCATATACAAATTAAATACAAGTTTGGGGTTTGGATTTGCTATAGCCATCATCAATGACAAGGAAAAAAAATATTCACACCACTTCGCTTTGTCAATGAAAGTGAATGGTAATTGAATGAAGAAATGATATAAAGCCATATTTCATTGTGAGAGATTCGGCTCTCTCTTTCTCTTTCTCTCTCTCTCTCTCTTTGTTTCTTCCCAATTTTCTTTCTCTATTTATATCAACAACGAAATTTGAACACAACATATATTCCTCAAATACAAGTTTTTTCCTCAATAGTTTTTATTGGTTGATATATGCGAATTTGATATTGCTAACAAAATTTTTTTTATCATTATTATAACTGTTTTCAGCAAAAAAATACGCACTGCTATTAAAGAAATTTGCTTTGTTTTTATGGATGCTCATTATCATCATCACCATCATCATCGAACGTTATAGTTGTTTGGTATGATTTTTTTTATGCAATCGACCAGCAATAGTCACATAGTATTCATTGTTGTTATTTGTTTAATCAAACTTTTCGATCATTTTTTTATATTGAGAAAATTTTCTCTTTAGATTCAACATCAAAATCGACACAGAGTGTGGTGTGTTTTGTGTTTGTGTTTGAAGCAGTGGATTTCGAGACCATGATCATCATTATAACGTCATGATTTGAAGAGCAACAAAAACAAAACGTTAATGCTCACTGTTTTGTATTTTTGTTGATATTGTATGAGTCATCGAATTTTGACCATCGTTGATTTTGGTTTTTAGTTGAACGTTTTAAGAATTTCATTCTATTTCTGCCCTTTGAATCTTTTGGTTATATTAATCATTCTTCAAATTCAATTCAAATTGTTTTTAATTAATTTGGTTTTAATTAATTTGGTTTTAATTTGTTTCTCGTATATCGATTTCTTTTTGAAAAAATGAGTATGTACCCAAATATTTCAGCGGAAGCATCCGCTCCAAGTGCTCCTGGTTTTGTTGTTGACGATGAACATCACCATAAAATACCGTATCATGATCAACAGCCACCATATGTACCATCATATAATCACCCACCTCCGCCATATAGTATGGGACCAAATTATAGCCAAGTTCCGCAGCAGCAAATGGGAGATTCATCGAACGTTGTTGTATTACAGCCAACTTCTTCACAGAGTAAGCAATGGAAAACACAAAGAATTATCATATATTTTGATGGTATTCATATTACAACTTTTTTTCCCCAATAAATTTTAGCCCATACAACAACAGTTATCATGGATAAATTTCCACCAACATCGATACATATGAAATGTTTTTTCTGTCAGGAAGATGTTAAAACGGTTGCTAGACCTAAATCGAATTTTTGTACATGGCTTGTATGTGCAGGTCTTTGTTTTATTGGGTACGTTAAGATCACCATCATTATTTTGAATCAATCATTGAATTTTTATAAAATTTTGAATAAATTTTTATCGAAAATCTTTCCCTTTTTATACCGGCATTTTATTTAATTGTTTCAAGTCACGCAAATGTCAATGACTTGACAAAACTTTTGTTTTTATATGACATCATTACATTATGATTTCTATACCTTGAAAACACCTACGTAATTATTAACTTCTTTTGAATTAATTGAAATTTTTTTCTTTCTTAAAACAGTTGTATTTTCGGATGTTGCCTGATTCCCTTCTGTACGGATTGTTCACGTGATATATTGCACTATTGCCCAAAATGTAAAAAATATTTAGGATCATATGAACGTTTCCGTTTGCGTATATGAAATCGGAACAAGAAAATCTGGATGATTACATAATATCAAAGCTCGAACAATTGTTTCAACAATTGTCATTGCATCATTTTTTTTTCAGAAAAATCGAATGGCTTATTTTTCAGATATATCTTTAATGCTGTATCATATCCTTGATTTATTTTCTCTATTTCTTTCCAAATAAAAATTGAAAATTTTGATTTTAATTACGACTTTTCGAAGTAACCAACATAGATTGAAATCCACGAATGAGAAATTATTAATAACCAGCGCCATCTTTTTGTGTTTATCAATATTTTTCAGTGAAAAAACTCATTTTCAATACTTGAATCATTGTCATGTATATATACAAGCCAGACAAAGTTTGAAGATAAATTAAAATTGATTCATTAATCAATTTTGTCGTCCATTTTGCCTATTTTAAATTTTAATATTTATCAACGAATGATACCCACTTTCATCAACATCAATGGGGATGTAGCTCAGTGGTAGAGCGTGTGCTTTGCATCAGATCAACTATAAGTTTGAAAGTGGATTTGCAAGAATGTATAAGGTCGAGGGTTCAAACCCCTCCATCTCCACTTCTTTTTTTTTGTTTTGTAATAATCCTTGTTTTATAAAATTAAAATGATGCTACAAATTGAGCTTGAGTTTTTGATGCACAAAAATGTCAATTGTTAAATTAATTTTGAAATAAATTTTTTATTTGCCTCAATGATTGATCAAATTCATACAAAATCCTATCAACAGTAATCGTACGCAACTGTTGATCGTTACCACAGCGTAACAATGTCAATGCAAAATGCATATGATTAGAAGCTAAATGTGCAGTTAAATTGATACGATGATCATAATATGGATGACCATTCGTAACCAGATGCCAATCATAATAATTTTGACCAGGTTTTAATGTAGTTATTTGAGCTGTTGATTTTCGTAATCGTCTCAATGATTTTAACTTAAATAATGCTTCTAAATTTGTCATCGTAGCGGGATCGATGTCTAAATCAGGAAATTTCGCTAAATTTTGATAGACTTTTCATAAAAATTTAAATAAAATGGCAAATTAAAGAATGAAATAGAAAAGAATTTACCTAGAAGAATAGATTCAATATTATTAGGTTCTTTCGGTGATGAATTTTCGGGCATTAATATTTCACGATGAAATTTTAGTGATTCCAATGCGAGCAATAACTTTTGTCGATCATTTGGTTCATGGAAAAAATCCACCATTTCTTGATTTAAACATTGAAACCACGTTTCTGCTGCATCTCCGTTTGGTAAATATCGTTGATAACATGGTCGAACATTTCCGGATAGTTTATAGAGAGCCAAATTGAATGAAACTTGTATCCAATCATCAGCAGATAAATTAAATTCTTTTTCCAACATATCCATTCCATAATCAACAAATTGAAGCATTGATAATTGAAAATGTCTATCAGAACAGATATTCAAGTATTTTTCCATCGCAAAATGATTTGTAGCTTGATTTATGATTTCGTTTAATCGTTTGGATTTGGAATTAAAAATTTGAAGCTTTTTAAATTGTATATCACGAGATTCATATTCGCCTTCTACTTTAGGCTTTGAAAACGAAATTATTAATCATACAATATATTTCTTCTAATTTAATCATACCTTGAATTTTGTCAGAAATTTAATGGAATGATCCATTAATTGAAGAATGGATTCGATTTTGGCATGTGATTGCTCAAAACAAAGACCATGTGAATAAAGTTGATCAGAATTTTTGTTCAATACAAACACCAATTGTAAGGACTTATCGTACCATCGATTGCCTATGTTTTCTTCATTCGACAATAGAATCTGTTTTGCCATCAAACTGATACGATGATCACGTTCTACATCATCAGTTTTCTGTGGAATCATATCGAATTTTTCGATAGAAACCAATAATTTAGATTGTCGAAGTTTTTGCAGGTCCAATTCGTTCAAAAATTTATATCCATACATACAATCGTTTCGTGGCAATGTGGATAAAATTCCCATAGGGAAAGGATTTTTCAACATTGATGCCGATGATTGTTCGAATAAAAATTTGAAAATCTGCCACAAGGCTTGATAAGGATTTTCAAATTGTTCCAGATCGATAAGATAATGATTCCATCCATATGCTATTGTAATATAATTTGTTTTTTTCTGTTGTTGATTTGATGACCTAGATTCTTCGATGTAATCATGTCCTAATGAAGGTGAACGAGAGTATTGAAGATTTTCTCCATTATCCAAATAGTCTAAAACTCCCAATATATTTGCGACTATAAAGTCAAGTAAAAATTTTTCGGGTAAAATTTTATCCCAAAGACCCAGGTCGGGATATATTAGACATGAGATTGATCCATCAGCTAGAATCGAGGAACGGCTTTGTAAGAAACGATCGCGTAAAAACTTTTGCGAATCAATCGGTGTTTCATCATTTATTTTGTCGACTCGTTGATGAAATTCTGTTACCGATTCGAGACTAGAACGAACTCGGCTCAAAGTCTGAATGAACTCTCGAGATTCTTCATCATTGACATCACCGACAAACAATGGAACAGATTTTTCCAAATAATTCAATACATTTTGAAATTTTAGACCAGAAGTCTTGACCTGATGTTGCAATATTGCCGGTTTGCCCGATGGTGGATCATCGCCAGGATCAGTAGATGATGATGACGATAAAGAACGATTCCAACACAAGTTTGCATTGAAAAACAATTTTCCTTGTGTAATTAATTTTTTCGCTTGTACTAATGATGAAAATGGAATCATCATAAAAATTTTAATTGTGAAATGATAAAAATTTTTGATTATTTATTAAAAAAATCATCACCGGAATTATGAATACAAAAATCAATATAAATCTGAAATTAAAATCAGATTCATTTAATTTGATTCAGCTGAATCAAGAACATGAGGTAAAAATTCTTTACAAATGTGATTAACGACATTATCGATAGAATCGATAGCCAATGCGAGCAATAGCAACGCCTTGTTTTCGTTTGTATTGTGGAATTTTTACAATAAATTTTAATTTTTTCGGTTCAAGTTTTCAAGTTTAATGATAAAAATCTTAAAAGTAAACACTAGATATTTTATTTTGATCCATAAAATTTAAAGTTATTAAATTGAAATTGAGGATTTTCTGGAGAAACTTTCTTGAATCTTTCGTCTTTGTCAGTGGCAAAGTTTCAACAAGTTCTCTGTTTGTCTGTCCATGCCACGTGTGTGTCTTTTGTTCCGGTTTTAGTGTTCATTCTAGCACATGGCACCATATCGTAACAGTGCTCAAAACTCACTATCATCGAACGTTAATGATTCGATTGAACCGACTGAACGTGACATTTGGTCTTCGATATTGAAACAAGTACAACAGACTGCAACTAATAAATTACCTTCGAATAAATCTATTCTTGTACTCGGTGATAATGATTCGGGTAAATCGTCCCTTATTGCAAAGATGCAAGGCATCGATACCACGTGCAAAGGATCCGGACTTGAATATCATTATCTAATGGTTCGTGATGAATATAGAGATGAACAAACACAATGCGGAGTATGGATATTGGATGGCAATTATAATTGGAAGTCTCAATTGTTACGTTTTGCGTTGAATGAAGACAATTTTGAAGATACAACTATACTTGTAGTTTGTTCGATGACGAAACCATGGGAGATGATGAATTCACTGCAGTATTGGATGAATTGCCTACAAAAACATGTACAGAATTTGAATTTGGATCCGAAAAAATTTAAAGAATATCAGAATAAAAGTAAGTTGTCAATGTTTGTTTTTAGCAAAAATTTTCCTTTATAAAATGATGAGTTATTTTACACAGACCTGTAATGATTTAAATTATATGATAAAAATACGTAAAAACTGACCATTATAACTAAAAATCATTTGTTTTAGTGAGAAGCAATATATTGAATAAGTTTGAATTTTTGTTCTATAGATACACAACGATTCCAGGATTATATTTCACCTGGTGATGAAATAGAAGGATTAACTTCGATGCGTCGTTCGCAAAATGGTGATCACTCAGTAACCGCAGCCGGTAATAATGGCATTCCAATCGATCATATCGAACCTGAACGAGATCCATTACCTCCTAACGTACTTTCACATAATCTTGGATTAGACATAGTCGTAGCTATTACTAAAACCGATTATATGTCTACATTGGAAAAAGATTATGATTTTCGAGAGGAACATTTCGATTTCATACAACAATATGCACGAAAATTTTGCCTTCAATGTGAGTAATCTAATTTGAATGTTTTAATTACTTTCTTGTGATGAAAAATGAGAATCATGCTACAGACCTCATATGAATTTCGATTATGATCTTTCATATAAACAAAACTGAAAAGATTTGTTATTAATAGGAATTTTATGATTTCCAGCATTCATTAATTCAACTTTCATTATTTTCTTTTTACAGACGGCGCCACTTTGATGTATGTTTCCGCTAAGATAAACAAAAATTGTGATCTATTATACAAATATATTGTTCATCGAATTTACGGATTGAAATTTAAAACTCCTGCATTAGTCGTAGAAAAGGATGCCGTTTTCATGTAAGTAACTCATTTTTTTTCTTTAAAGATTTAATATAATTTATTAATTTGATTAGACCATCTGGTTGGGATAATGAGAAAAAAATTTCCATTCTTTATGATAATATACAATCATTTTCACCGGATGATGATTATAATGATGTGATAATGGCACCACATAATGTTAATGTAAGTTATGCGAAAATTTGGTCATTCAAATACTTTATTTTTATTCAGAATGATGCGCCTTTTTTATACTTTCGTTCTCCTGAACGTTTTGATGAAACCTTTTAAAACTGACTATTGTTATTTTTTTCCATTTATAAAAACAATCTGTGGAATATTTTATTAATCAATATCGTTTTTTATTTTGTTGCATAGCCGACTATGAAAGAACCGGAAATAGTTGCTGAAGATGACCAAATATTTTTGATGAAACTACGAACACAACTGAATCAACAGGTCCCGTCCAATATTACTAACACAGTAAGTTATTGTTACCTTCTTTTTATTATGATTATCAATTAATTATTGATGTAGCCACTTCGAGGTCAACCCACTGTTGGTCAAGCATCTCCTAATACAACGAATCTTGTTGGTAATGCTGGAGCTCATAGCGGTGGATCTGCCACTAAATCGGATCGTCGACAGTCACATCAAACTTCATCAAGTCATAGCGCTAGTCCGGCTGCTGCAGCTGCTTTTCTTGATGCATCCGGTAAAGCATCTCCCGGTGGTGAGCGTGTCTTGCAGACATTTTTTAATTCATTATTGAGCCGAAAATCGGTTGGAGGATCTGGTGGAAGCAGTAGTTCACCTAGTGGTGGTAATTCAACTGGATCTGGTCGCAATAGTCAATCTGGTGTTTCGACACCTAGTTCAGCATCATCAACGGCAGTCGAATCATTACGCGCTCGTGATGTACAAGCTGAATTAGATCGCATAATCGAAGGTACAAAATCATCAACAAACGATGAATAATTTGATCACATGTATCATGAAATCATGAAAAAATTATGATTATTTATATTTTTATTTATTTCCATTTTTTCACAAAAAAAAACAATCATGAGGAATTGAACACTAATTTTATATGAAAAAAAATGATTTTAATTGAATAAATATGCATTGAATCATTCGTTTCCATGTTCACTCTGAAAATGATGTAATTAATAAGTTATGAATGCTTGCGAATTTTTCCACAATTAAATCTTTTTTCTTTTAATTTTATTGTTTCATTTGGAATTTGAATTGTCGAAACTCCTTGCAGTATGAAGAAATTCTCATTTCTTTGAACTTTATTCTTATAAAACCTGAAATGATATATTTGTATTGACATATAGGAATGTATTGATAATTATGCATTGTTAAATACGTCAAATATTTATTGTTTGTCAATAAATATTTGATTAGTCATAAATTTTATTCAAAAAACCGATAATTTTACCCATGTCAACTAAAATGATAGAGTTTTATGATAGGCAAGTAATAATATCATCATCAATCCTTGTATAGTCAAAGTAGTTGGCTTCAAAAATTGCCAAATTTACGTCATTTACACATCAATGCAAAATGTTTGATTGAAACAAATTAGATTTGAACTGAGTGAATAAAAAACTTAAAAATTTTATAGGCATTTCAAGTGTTTTGGAGATTTCCACAGAAAAAATCATACGTCACATCAATTTTCATTCAATTTATTAATGAATTAATTACTAAAAAAATGAAAGTAACATGCAAATTTAGAGATTGAAAAGAGATTCTTGCCTTGAATTCTTTTCATTGAAAAGGGGAAAGAAAAATTTCATAGTATGACATTGAACTTGTTCTTGCTAACAGTTTTTGTTGAAAAAAATAATTTTCCATTTTGTTTATTAGCTTACATTGAATTTGGCTGAAAATGTTTATTTATTGAATTGATTTTTTTACCATTTTTTTCAAATTTCAATAATGATGTCCACCACATGAACATGATAATGATTATTATCCTGTTTGTTATTGATCTATTTCAAGGATTATTATCCTGTTTATCATTGATCTATTTCAAGGATTATCCATTTTTAAAAAGAAAGGAAGATAATTTAAAAAATTTTATTTCTTTTGAAACATTTATCCATTATGAGTACAATCGTGTATCAAAAAATAGTTTCTAAAAAAAAAATAATAATTTTTCTAAAAAACTCCATTTTTCGAATATTTTTTTGAATCCATTGCGTATCCATAGATCCCTGATTTTTAATCATGTTTTATTATGTCGAAAAAAGCTTTAGTACATTGTGCAGTACCACGGACACACTATATTTACAGTTAGACAAAAAAAAACACAGACAAAACGGAAATATCGGCAGTGATTTTTTTTGAAAATAAATTTTTTTTTGTTGCCATCCATTTTATTTCAAGGAAGTTTAGTGTTTTCCTTCTTCACCTCATTTTTTTCTTTCGATGATTCAATCGTTTCTCATTAAGCATCACTTTTACTTTTCTCATTCTTTTTCAATTTTTGTTGTTTCGTTTTCACATACACAACAACAACAACAAAAATTTCCACATCGACGTTTGTTGTTGCGGGTGGATCACCATTTTTGTTTGCCGACGATGATTACTACCAACAATCATTCAAAATGATCGGTTTTCATTGCTTGTATAACGCGATCGGAACGAAAATAAATTGATGTCAAGAGAAATGCCAAAGAAAGAGAGATAGAAAAATCATCGTCACCGACTATTTCATATTTTATTTTTGCAAAATATTTGATTCGAGAAATTTTAGAAAAAAATGGAAAAGAAATGATGATGATAATTACTACAACGATAAAAGCATGACAAAATAGTAAAGTTTGGAGAAAAAGAAAATTAAAAAAAATTCCTTCTCATTTGGAATGGGTCCTTGTCGTCGTCATTTAATACCTGGAAATCTTTTAATGAAACGATTTTTTTTTGGCTAAAAAAATCTTATCTTTTCGTTTCTCATTATCACGATGATGATGTTGATCAATGACTTTAATATTGACTGTATCGAATTCAGATTTTCGCTGTTGAATAAATGAATGTATGAGATTTTCTAGTGCTTCGTTTTTTTCAAAAATCAATTTTCAAAAAAAAATCATGTAATTTTTTTAAATATTTGTTACAATTATTTATGATACGTCACAAATATTTGAATATTTGGTTATATGTAACACGTATACCCGCAAGGCAATTTTCATCGTCATTATTATTTGAATATACCCGACAAAATCATAAAATTAAATATGGATAGACGTTCTTTTTTTCTGTTCATTTTTACTTGTTGCCTGTATTGACGGATCATATAATCAACATCATAACAAGCAATCGACACATTAATCAATCACTATTAATCGGATCATTGTGTAGTAGCGACATCGATGAACCTATTAGATGGAAAAATTTATTTATTTAAAAAAGGATAATGTAAAATATTTGAAAAAAATTGTTTTTTTTCATACAAATGAATGAAATGATGAAGATTTTAACGGATTTTCCGTTTCAATGTCCGTGTCCGGGGCCAATCATTATTACCCGATCATTTAAAAAAGATGTGAAAGAGAAATACATGTTTTCTTCTTTCTGGAACAATGATTCGGATGTATCTCTTTATCATCGTTCCTGTCCGCTCTCATTCACTCTTCTACAAATTATTATTATTTATTTCCGAATCTCTTCCGATCCAGTAGCAAGTTTGGTTATTTGTACAGATATACAAACATGCATAAATGTTTGAATGTTTTAAATGGAAAATGCAAATCATTGTGAAAAAACATATAAGCATGTGAGAAAAGTAAAACTTGTTGTTGTTATTGTTCCTTGAGAGACATTTGATATTATCTGTTGAATTCATCGATACCATTAACATCAACAACAACAACGAAAAATAACAAGTGAATCCGACAAATTAACAAATAAGCAAACCATACACAGACTGTTAGCATACATTTGAAGGGTTATAATGTTTTGAATGATTTTCGGATCAACATTAAAATAATAACTACCTTGAGATAACTACACGGGTAGGATGCACAAAAATGTTTTTGTTTTGAATTAAAATGTGTTTTCCTGGAGAAAAAAGTACTGCTGCCAAATATTCATTCCAAATGCCAAGTGTATTTCCAGGTTTTTCCAAATCCATTCATGTCATTCAAAAAAACTATTTATCCAACTTGTTTTCAAATATGCAAAACAAGTTTTTTTGTTTGTTTTAAACCGAATTAATTGACCGTTCCAGCAATCCATCAACAACGACATCATTGGACATTCAAATGTATTTTGTTGTTTTTTTATTCAATTTGAATTTCATTTGTAATGTGACAATTTGTTTTTCTCATTTTTTTTTAAATCAAATGACTTTTTGTTTGAATTATTTATCACTTTTGTATTTTTCAACAAAAACAACATCGCAACAAAACATCGACCAACATCAGATTTTTATTTTCGATTATTGTGAATAATTATAATCAACAAAATTAATCGAATGTTTTAATGATGATGATGATTTCATATTTTCATTTTAAAAATATAATTCATAATTGTTGTGTATTTTATGCAAAAAAAAACAACTATTTTTCTCAACTTCTTTTGCAATAACGTTCACACAAAACAAATTTCATTTCTTCATTCTCATTATTGAATTTAAAAAATTGAAAAATTCAAAAGAAAAAAAACGGAAACTACAACAATCATCTCTTGTCTTCATCATCATCGTCATTATCAACATTGAATTCTAAATACAAAAAAAATAATAATTCACACACAACTATATAGATTGCAATGTAAATATTTGTAAATGGGTAATACATGAAAAAACAAAACGAAAAAAACCGGCAGTAGCATCGTCATTGACAGGTGTATGTTCATAAATTCATGTGCAATATATTTAGTTTTTAGTAATTATAAACAGAATTCTTTGTTTTCTCTGAAATGAATGAAATGAAATGAACGAATAAGTGGCTAATGTGAAAGCATATATTTAAATTCCTTTTATTATATACTCATATCTTATCTTCAAATGCAATATTTACCTTGACAATGACAATGAACCATTTTCATGATAAACACTTGATTGATTATTCACATCTATCTATATATATCTGCATATACATTCATCATTGATTATTTAGGTGTGTGTTAAAATAACCACTAGATCGTTCATTGATCAATGATCATCGTCAATTTAATTCAAATGGTACAAATTATCAGTCGTAAATTTGTTTATTTCACATTTTCAATTCAATCCTTTTGAAAGCATCATGGTAAAATATCACAAATAATTTATTTCAACAAGAACAACATAAAACATTTAATCATGTTCAATACAACTCGTCAAATCATTGTTGACAATCCATGAACAACAACCACGAAAATCTTTTGTGAATTAAATAGTTTAAATAACAATTGAATTCTCTATGAGTTTTGTTTAATCAATTAGTGATTGATTACTTCCGAAATTCGCAATAAAAATGTCGCCATTAACATCGCCAAAATTATTGCGGACAAAATTTTTTCTTTCATCAACATCATCAACATCATCATCATCATCATCAACAGCATCAACATCCACAAATAATGATGATGATAAATCAGTGACCAGCAATAATAGTACGACAACAACAAAATCAAAAACATCCGACACAAGTTTGGACATTGACTCACAAACCAATGTTTGTCTTGCATGGCGAAATCTTCGATTCGAAGTAAAACGAAGACGTTTTTTTCTGCCTACAAAACAATCCAACAAAGTTATATTACGTCGGCTAAATGGAACACTTGAATATCATCACCTCACTGGATTTATGGGACCATCCGGTGCTGGTAAAACTACATTGCTTAATTGTCTCAATGGTAATGTTCGTGATTCGGGTCTGACACGAGATTCCGAAATTTATCTGAATAAATTCGAACGACAAGCCCCTAAGATTGGATTCATTGAACAGCATGTAAATGAAACAATCATCGGTCGTTTGACCGTGCGTGAAATACTTCGTCATGCATTCCTTTTTAAAAATGGATGGAAATTTCGTTCAAGAGCTCAAATACATATCGATTCGATAACCGACGAATTAATGCTGGATCGATCCGTATTGGATCGACCTTTCGAACAATGTTCAGGTGGTGAACAAAAACGTGTAGCTGTTGCACAAGAACTTATGTCATTGGCACCACCATCGTTATTGTTTGTCGATGAACCGACTACAGGCCTTGATTCGAATGCTGCTTTTCTGGTCATGCGATGTCTTAGAAAATTAGCCAATCGTTATCGAATGACTGTTGCTGTGTCTATACATACACCAAATGCGGAAATTGTCGAAATGTTTGATAAATTATATATATTAGCACGTGGAGGTGTTTGCATCTATTCAGGCACGCCGGCCTTGTTACAAGAAAATCTACAACAACAATTAAATCCATCGCCAGATATCAACCTTAGTGAACATGATCAATCAAGCCGTGTGAACATGGAAGGAAAAGATGATAATCATCATGAAAGACCACCAATTGAGCAATATCTAAAAATCGCTTGTAATGGTCTGGAATCAGATTCCGTTCGTTTATTAGCCGATCGAACATTAGAGATGGAAAATGAAAAATTACTACCTCACATATCACGATTAGATTTCCTACCTTGGGGAACACCTCGTCGTTTAAAGCCATTCACAATCGGCGATTTACTTCTACAATTATCACGACTCTTCCGGGTGGTATTTCTTGTCAATGGCCATGTTTTTTTATTGCAAATTTTAATGTACGTTTTATCATATCTATTTTTGACATTCACATATGATCCACAAATGGTACGGCCAAGTGGTTGCTATTCAGCAACGACGGAAAATCAAACTTGTGGGCAAAAACTTAATGATGATGCATTAATGGAAACATATGTTAGCTATCAATCTTTTTGTATCATGTACACCGGATTCGGTATGGTTGGAATGGCGTCAGTAGTTTTTTCACCATTGCTCAAAGTATTTCGTAATGAACATCGTAATCGATGGTATTCGCTTGGAACATTTTTTTGGTCATATCTTTTTGTACGATTCATTGAAATGAACGTGTTCACATTAGTCACGAGCATACTCGTGTATTTTCCTAGCGGTCATCATACGGTCGAATCTCTTACTATGACTGATACAGGAATGTTTCAGCTGAATTGGAATCGTTTTGGCCATTTTCTTGGTCTGTTTTGGCTCTACAATGTCTATATGCAAAGCATTGGACAATTGGTTGCCGTAATATTTATGGATAATGCCGAATTATCATTGATCGTATCTTATGTTTATTACATAATACTTTGTCTGCTAAATGGCTATCTAATTAACCTTGAGCATATGAACGATCCATTTGTATTGAAGGCTGCACAATTATTAGCATCAAATGTAATATCAAAAGGTCTTCTTTGGTCATTTTATGGACTTGATCGTTGTGACCAAGAGAATTTTTTCTCTGTTATCTTGTACAAATATTACGTCAATCCAGAAACAGTATATTCAAATTTAACGCAAGTTGCATGGAATACATTGATTTTACGGCTAGCAACTTTGGTCATAATGTTCATAAGATTCGATTTTTCATGGCAATTACGTCCAATGATCTGTTCAAAACGTTCTAAAACTAAAAAAATTGATTATCCATCCTTGGAAACTTTATCAGTGCCATCGAATGTGAAAAAAACACCACCGCTTCCACGACGCATCAAACAAAATTCGGAATTAGAATTTGAACAATTTTCACGAGACAAAATTATCGTAGCTTGGCGAAATCTTACATTATTCGGTTCAAGTTCAATACATGAAATACGTTCCGTACATCAATCAAATTCGAAAATAATTCTACGCAATTTGAATGGACAATTTCGTTTCGGTACAATGAATGCATTAATGGGAACATCGGGCTCGGGCAAAACATCATTGCTCAAAGTGCTGAATGGACAATTTAAAACACAGTTAAGTGTTGAAACAGAAATTTATTTAAGTCGATTTACGCCGATCAGAATTTGTTATCTAACACAAGAAGTTTCCGGACATTTGTTGCCAGGATTAACAGCCAAACAAAGTTTGATTTATGCATCAAGATTGAAAAATTATTCAATGGGAGTACATGAAGCACTGAAAGTTGATCATGAACAAGTGGCAATGAATTTATTAGACGAATTGGATCTTACAGAGACGGCCCAAACAATGGTACAAAATTGTTCCGGAGGTGAACGTAAACGTTTAGCATTGGCATTAGAATTGACATCAATGTGGATGCCTAATCTGATTTGCATTGATGAACCAACCAGCGGATTAGATTCAAATTCGGCTGAAATAGTAATTGGTTGTTTGCGTGAATTTGTACATCGTCATAACATAACCATCATAGCAAGCATACATCAACCAAATACCGATCTAATGAACATGTTTGATCAGATATATGTGCTGGCCAAAGGTGGTGTTGGAATCTATTCGGGTCCACCATCAATGATTCGACAACATTTATCACAAATAACTAGCTATAATATGTTTGGTGCAACATTTCCCGTTGAAGAATTGATTAAATATTCATGTATGAATCATGATGATCCTGTTGTTCAAAAATTGGTTCAAAACAACGATTTCAATATAATCACGACAACAATGATCGACAAAAGTTTGGAAACCGAAACTCAATTTGTACCGGATGGAATTCCATCAAATCGTATTCGTTTTTCAATTGGATCATTGCCAATTCTTTGTTCTCGTTACTTAACATTCATTCATGGTTATTTATGGCAAGAATGGGCAATGTTTGTCATTATTTATATATTCTATGGATTTTTTCTTCGATATTTTTTCGATCCAAGAATTGCTTTGGCTGATGGATGTATATCTCTGGAAGAGGATTTCAATCAAACATGTAATCGTTCGACAGCCAGTATTGAAGAAGAAACAAATCTAACAAGTAATGGTCGATATAATTTTTTTGCTCTCAATATTTTTGCCTTTTTGGTTATGCTTCAATGTGGACTAGCCTTTGCTAAAGAGACAAAATTTTTTTTTAATGAACATCGTAATGGTAAGTTTTTTTTTCAATGGTAACAGACCCTAAACAATCAATACTTATTAATCCTTGAAATATATTTGGAAAATAGGTTGGTATAGTACGGGAATATTCTATCTGACGAAATATCTTTACGAAACAATAACTATGGTGGTGGTTGTAGCCGTTTATCTATGGATAATCGATATCTATGAAACCGTACATCCGGGCATCTATTGGTGGATGTTTTTATTGCTCAATCTTGGCATGCAAGCATTTCAAGGTCTTAGCCATTTTCTTACATTGATGGCCGATGGAAATTCATTCATATTCATTGCATTGGCAAATTTTTCATATATCATGATGTTATTGACGGCAAATTTTTTCAGTCGAATTTCTAGTCTTCATTATGTATTTCAATTTATATCATTGTTTTCTATTTGTCGCTATATGATTGAAGGTAATATGATACTACAGTATGGATTTGATCGTTGTGGTCCAAAAGAAATTCAAGCTGTTCTATATAATCTAGAGATCCCGGGCAATCATTATTTTCATCATTGTATACAGATGTTATTATTGCATATATTAATCTATCGTTTAATGGCATTGGCGGCTTTGATTGCTAAATCTAATCCATTGGAAAATCGTCGTAGACGTGCTGAACGTATCATGAAATATCATGAAGAATTAAAACCATCAAATGCTATTATACCTGGTCTTAGTTCACATGTAGAATTTCGAATCAAAAAAATTCATTACTAAATTTGCGAACAAATACCGATTGATGAAGAATGATTATTCATTCCGAAAAAAATCCACATAATGAATTTTATGTTCATATTTTTTAAAAATACATTTTATCTATTTTTGTCTTTTTCCAGTTTTCAATTCCATCAATTCATGTTATTATCATTGCTGTCGAATTCATCGGCGTAGTGTTATTATTTTGAATATAATTTTTTTCTCGCTTTTATTTTTTTCTGTCTCCATATAAATAAAATTTTTTTAAAACTTATTTAATACATTAGAACGTATCATTTGAATAGGATCAAGTTTCACGTGGATCCATACGTATGTATACATATGTCACTTGATGCTGGCTCGATTATCATGATCATAATCAATGAGAAATGTTTTCCACAAAAAAAAATGATAAAAATAAATTATAGTAAACAAGCATTAATTTTGCTCGATATATAGGTGATCATTTGTTTTATATTCTAACAATGTTGGGATTCTTCAAAGTAAATAGATTCTTTATACTTCATTGGGTTGGAAAACGCAATCTATCATCCATAAATATCAAAGATGATCAGACATACATTATATCGGCTGCACGTACACCAATCGGATGTTTTCGTTCTAAACTTGTTAAATTTACAGCTCCACAATTAGGAGCAATAGCTGTTCGAGGTGCAATTGAACGATCGGCCAATATCACAAAAGATTGTAAGTTTTAACATCTTGATTGTTAAAATTGAGAGTTCACTTAAAATTTTTGTAGTAATCGAAGAAGTAATCATGGGAAATGTACGGCAAGCTGGTGTCGGTCAAGCACCTGCTCGACAAGCAGCATTAGGAGCCGGCTTACCAGTGACTGTATCAACAACTTCATTGAATAAAGCCTGTGCATCTGGAATGAAATCATATCAGGTAATGGCGCAAGCTATCCAATGTGGTCAAATCGATATTGGTGTTGCTGGTGGGCAAGAAAGTTTCTCAAATGTACCGTTTTTTCTACCTCGTGGTGATTTACCATATGGTGGTATCAAATTTATTGATGGATTACAATTTGGCTTTACCGATGTTTATTATAAAAAATTAATGGGAGCATGTGCTGAACATACAGCAAAAAATATGAACATATCTCGTGCCGAACAAGATGATTATGCGAAACGTAGTTATGAGCTAAGTGCTAAATGGGCGGCTAAAGTAACCGAACTGGAAATCGTACCAGTCGATATTCCTGCAACGAAAAAAATACCAGCTCATAAATTCATCGAAGATGAAGAATATCGACGTGTAGATTTTACTAAATTTTCTAAATTGAAACCGGTATTTGAACCGGAGAATGGAACAATAACAGCTGCCAATGCTAGTAAAAGTAAGTGAATGACATGTTCTCTATGTCGGAATCTAAAATTTCAAATATTGCTCATCATCAATATCATAGTCAATGATGGTGCATCAGCTGCTGTTTTAGCATCCGGTCGTGCCGTTCGAAAATATGATCTCAAACCTTTGGCCAAGATTATTGGATTCGCCGATTCAGCTGTCGATCCAATCGACTTTTCTATTGCTCCAGCTTTTGCAATTCCAAAATTACTTGAAATGACGGGTTATAAACAAGATGATATTCATCTATGGGAAATTAACGAAGCTTTCAGTGCTGTAGTTTTGGCTAATCTCCGATTACTTAAACTTGACATTTCTAAAGTAAACATTCGTGGTGGTGCTGTTAGCCTAGGCCATCCGGTAGGAATGTCCGGTTCACGTATTGTTAATCATTTAGCTCTACATTTGGAACCAGGACAATTGGGTGTGGCAGCCATATGTAATGCAGGAGGAGGTGCATCCGCATTAATGCTTGAAAAGATGTAAAATTAAATTTTCTTTGCATAATTATAAAAATGTTATCTATAGAATAAAAATGTTAAACTTTGTTAAAATATATGCATAATTCAATTGGTTAATATAAATGTCAATTTTTTTGAGACAAATAAACATGAACCAAGAATCTATCATTGATTTATGACCAATTATCGATAGAGTCAATTTAAAAATGATCGCCTTGACAATGACATTTGAAAATATAGTGATCTCAACATTATTGCAATCATTTGTGATTTATAACCGGACTCATACAAATTCCAATCATGATCGATTCATATAAATACGGTGCCATTTGATTCGGATTAATCGATTGGCTTTTTTGTTCAACAGACATATTTCATACATAATAAATTAATCAATTTCTGTGAAAGAAACAAAAATATCTTGAATCATTTTCAATTTAAAATCAACAATGAAATTTGGTAAGATTTTCATTAAAATATAAATGAAAAAATGTTTATATTATGAATTAATGAATTGAATCAATGATAGGTTCGTTTCGTTTTGTGATACTGGTTCTACCAGTTATATTTGCGAATCAAAATATTACCGAAAATGGTGGCGAAATTTTGAAAAATGATTCAACAAAAGTTGTTCATCATAAAGAAAAACCGCAAGAAGAATCTCTAATGATAACTGATGAAACATCACACGATGAAAAAAAATCTGGTCAAGAAGATGAGGCTGAATTCGATTCACCTTTTTTCGAATCCGTTGAAGTTTTAAAAGATGGTGAATATTATAATGATTATATAGACACTCATAAAACAGCGGCAACTACCCAAAAAGGTAATCATCAAACTACAAAAAAAGGAGGTGGCGCAACAACACATAAAGGTGGTGGCGTAACCACAAATAAAGGGGGTGTTGTTACCACACATAAAGGAGGAAATGTACACACCACACCCCGGGGTCACAACGGAAGCAGTAAACGTAAGTTACTTGATTTCGGTTTTGGAAACATATTCGATTTAAATTCTTGATTTTTTTTTGTCTTGAATTAGAATCAGCGTTTAACATCATTTTTGTCGCATTGGTTATCACATTCGGACTAATCATTGTTTAACGTATTTTGTTTGTTTATCAAATTGAATTTATTTTTTTGATTATTTAATTATCGAAATGTTGAATCGAATAAATTTTTTTTAAAAAAAACTTGAATCAATTTTCGTTTGATTAGAATAATTTTTTTTTCGAACACAAACCAATCAAATGGAAAGAATTGATTGGAATCGAAATGAAAATCAGTCCAGCCGACGATCCTTGCCATCAGATTTTAATATTGGTAATTTTTTACGAAATGAAAAATTATTAGCTGCAGCTAAAAAATATGATCGATCACTATCATCAACGAATGAAAGTACAACTTCACCCTCATTAACATCGTCGAATCAAATAAGTTTGGTAGATTTATTCGTCAAGTTTGATTATTGGACATTGGATCTTGAATATATGATCTGGTTTGACTTATTCCTAGATAAAAACTAATAGTAATAATATTAATTTTTTAAAATAGTTGTTTAGTTTCAATTTTCTGGTCTTTTTGGGGCATTTTACTGATTTTTGGTTACATACGAGCCGATTGCTTTCAACAACATCAACTCGTCTTTGCATTATCATCCGTATGGTATTTTATTAATATTATTGGACAAATTTTAACAATTACGGCATTGACTTATGCTCGAAACACGGAAAAATGGTTAACAAAATTATACATTCTTGATTCAACTATTGGCACGAAAATTTTCATAACTATCATTCATTTTTTATGGATGATGACTGCATTGATGATTCAACCTTGTGGCCAAATTTGTTCCAATAATTATTTCAATGATTGTGACAAAAGTGAAAATGAATTTTTTGGACATCGTTTTACTAAATGGATACAATTCTATGGTATTCAAATGATTGCAATCACACACGCATGGTGTTCATTAGGCGAACTAACTACAGCAATGTTATTAGCGATCAAACGTAATGATTTAAAAATCTATTCATTATGGCGTATGAATCGTCTTGATGATTATATCAAAGAAGTTCAAACTATTATGTGATAATCATCGAAATTGTATTTTTGAATTTTTGTTAAACTAATGCCCGAATGAGATAGAGTATAGTCAAGATAAAATTTTGATTTATAAAAATAAAATATCGATTGTTCTAAATCGATAGTAATTTCGATTGCTTGCCAATTTTAAAATACTGATTTCTGATTGGCTGAAAAAACTTAAACGGTCTTTTGGTGTGAGAGCTTTTGAGGAACGCGAACGGTCGTTGAAATTGTCCAGTGCATAGCAAAGACATTTATATTTGTGACTGCATTGAAGTTAGTTCTCTGTCGTTAGTAAAAAAAATATTTGTGTTCATCATGTCTGAACTTTCTTTTCTCGGTCTATCGGTGCCCGATAAAAAAGATGTCAACCAAGAAAATCAATCCAATGATTATCTGATGAATTTCGAAGAGAATTCCAGCCCAAAATCAAGCTCAATAAATTCGAATATGGCTGAAAATAAACCACCAGCAAATCTGATAGATTCTTCTTTTAAAATGGCTGATATATCTACAGATCTTAAAGATGAGTCTGGTATTAGAGATGATGAAATAAAAAAATCTATTGATGATGAAATGAATCACGAGTCCAACGTTCAAATAGACGACGAAAAAACTGTCACGATGGAATCGACTGATGTTTCGAATACATCTTTAGATAAGAGCAAAGATGGCACGTTAAATGAATCTATTTATCGTTACATGACGTCAATGACACAATCTCCACCACCAGAAATATTTATTGTTTCAAATGATGACGAGGGGGATAATCAAAGTGAAAATAACGCAGCTTTATCCGATGTCGGTTCCGAAAGTTTTGTTGATGCACAAGATGAATTTTTGGATCAAACATTGACCGATCATGATGATAATGAAGAAGATTATGATGAAAAAGTTTCCACACCAACAACAAAATCACCGGATCATACCTTAACTAATTGCAAACAATCGTTAAATATTGATCATCTTAATGTTTCACCATGCTGTACATTGTCCAACAATAGTACACTTATAAAATCACCAAAAATATTGGCCGAAATTTCAGCTGATGATCAAGAATGTTCATTTACCTACGAAGATCGTTTAGAATTATTGCAGACCAAAATCACTTACGAAAAACAAATTGTCGAACTACATGAAAAACTTGACCAGCAAAAAGACGATGGTTCAGTACAGGTATCCAAAATGCAGGCTGAACAAATTGATCATATTCGAAAGGAATACGACATTCAATGCCAAAAATCTCAGGATCAATTAGAACAGCAGAAAAATCGATATGAAACGATCGTTGGACAATTGGAAGAAGCAATGGAACAATTACGAATGAGCAATGCTAGCATGAAGAATCAATACGAAACTAATGCTTTGGCACAAATCAACGAATTAAAACAACGTCATGAACAATTGTCAATAAAATTATATGAATCACAAGATGAAAATCAGAAACTCAATGATTGCATTCTTGAAATGGCTGAACAACGTGGTCATCTAAGAGAAAAAATGGAATCGCTGAAATCAAATATGATTGAATTAAATAATCGTCTTGTCGAATCGGTTCATGAGCGCGAATCCCTTAAGAGTCGTCTGAATGATGGGTTAGCAGTAAAATCTACTTTTGAAGGTGAAGAAAAAATGCAGAATTTGATTTCCGATCATCTTGAAGAATTGAATAAATTGAAATTGCAAAATGATAAAACAATTACCGATCTTCAAAATGAAATCAATAATTTAAATTTTACTATCGAATCGAATCTTTTGAATATGAACAATCTAAATGACCAACTTGTTTTAAAAAATAAAGAATTAGAAAAAAATCGTCATGAACTAAGCAAACAAAACGAAAAATTTTTTGAAATCGAAACAAAGTTGAAACGAGTTGAATGCGAAAATGAAAAATTAAAATTGAATGACCAACGAATTGAAGAATTCGAAACCAAAATTAATGATCTTGAATCCAAATTGGCAGAATTAAAGATTGAAAATGATTCTTTAAAAAAAGATATTCAAGTCGGTTTGACCAGAGAAAAAAAATATGATGTCAAATTAAATGATTCGAAATCCGAAATTTCGAAACTTATGATTGTAAATCAAGAACTTTCAAATGCCAAAATCGAATTAGAGGAAGCACGATCTTCTATAGAAAATCGTCTTTTCGACTGTGAAGAACAGAATGTTTTATTAGAAACAAAATTGGAACAAATCGAACAGCAAATCAAACAAGAGCAAGAAGCAAATGTCAATAAACAGGTAGAAATGGTTGAAAAAATTACACGTCTTGAACAAATAGTTTGCGATAAAGATGTTGAATTGGAATTTCTCAAAACAAATAATCACCGAGAAACACAAGAACTTCGTGGTAAAATTGAACAAGCTGAAATGGTTCATTGTGATTTACAAAAGTTGTATGATGATTTTCAAGCCAAACATTTAAATTGTGATCATATTTATGATGAAAATCAACGATTGCATAATGAAACCGAAAAGCTCCGCAAAGACAACAAAGATCTTAATGAAAAATGGGATCAATTTCAACATGAGTGGATTGAATCGCGAACAAAATTATTGGCTGAAAAGGACTGTCTGCAACAATCAAATGACACAATGCGCATAAAGATCGTTGAATTGAATGATATGGTGCGAGAATCGACTACTAAAACCGCTGCTTTAGAAGCTGAATTGAAATCTGGTCATGAACAATTGCGAAATAAATTGAACGAGACATCTCAACGTTTAGTTGAAACAGAACGGGTCAAATCAGAACTGGAATCGAAAAATTCAATAATTTTGGAGAAAAACAAGAAAATTGTATCCGAATTTGCTTCAACAGAAAAACGATTCTGTGAAGAAAGGTAAATTGTTTTATTAATTTTTCTCATCTATTTTACAGATTTTATTTATCAGATCGCTCATGGAGCAAAAAATTTCTGCATTGCAAAAACGTTTACGAATGACTGAAGCCGAGCGAGAATCTCTGGATAAGGAGCGTTTATCGTTGGAAAAGAATCTGCAAACACTGCAATCGAATATGGAACAAATGCAAACAAAAATATCCGAACGTGATGATGAATTCAATCGCTGTCAAAATGAACTTGGTCAACAACGTAAACATATCCAAAGTCAACAAGAACAGACCAATGTGTTGAAAGAAGAATGTGAAAATTTGAAAAAATCAAACACTGAAATCCAACAACGGTTACAGCGAAATCGTGAAAGATATGACGAAAATTTCAATACAATGAGACAAGTCGCACATAAATATCTAGTTGCGAAAACTTTGATTCCGACTCTGCAAAATCAAATTAAACTGCAAAAAGAAGTTGGTGAAAAATTGACGAACGAAATTGCTGTATTGTTGGCCAAAGTAGATTCGAACAAAAAAGATTCAATTAAAAATGAAAAAGTCAAGGAAATTTTGCGTTTAATCAATGATAGGTAAGAAGAAAAGAAAAATTGATTTTAAACTTTATTTAATGAAATTTTACCGATTGTTAGGATTTCTAATCTAGCAAAAGACACAACGTTATTGATCGGAACTCATTCCAAACAAGACCCTGTTATTGATGCTAATGCTGGACCACGAGTTGCTGAAGGCAAAGAACAAATGCCGCCACCACAATCAACATCGACTAAATCTGCATTCGAACCAATAGAATTGCCATCAACAGATGATCGTCCTAAAACAACTACTAAATCATTAAATGTATCAAACAAAGAGAATATTCTTTAGATTTACACATTATATTCATTATAATAATCTTTTTCAACATAAATTTTTTAAATTTGAAATAAACAGATGGCATTACTGTAGTGATGTGATTACTTCCTCTTGATTGGGGATAACCTTTATGATTGAAAAAAACATAATTTGTGGTTTTTCGATATTCATGTTTGTTTTTATTAAATTAATCATCGAACCATGCATTGATTGTCGTTGAATGGCAGATGAGCTATCTATTGTTATATATGTATGTTTTAAAAAGTGAATTAAAACGCACCCCAATCGATAGTAATAATTGCGTGCCATCTATTCATTTTAAGTGTATAGAATATTTGTGGTAAAAATAATAATGATAACATGACAAAACCTTGAAAATGAATGTAAGCTGTCATGGCACGAAATATAGTGATCTAATGTTTATTCATGTGACCAATTTCGGTCATTTGTAGAGAATTACCTGATGGCAATTTTTGTTTGCGTGTCTTGCCATTTTGGATCGATTTCGTATCGATCTATTATTAAATGAAAAAATTGAGCCATTTTTAGAATCGGAAAAAAAATCAAAGGTCATTCACTGGAACGATTGATTCTGGTTTTTTAAAAAAGTATTAAATTGAACATTGTCAAATCGTTCATGAAATTGGTGGCATACCATATACGGATTGACAATCTCAATAAACCTATCGGACAATAGAATCAAATCGAACATAACAATTTCAGTGATGAATTTAATGATGCTCATTGTTATAAAAATTTACTTATATTTTGTGTCCTTGTCAAGTAATTATTGTGCATTCTTTCTATTTATCTCTTTTTTTATTCTATGCCGTTATATTTTGGAATTTCGTTTATGGTTAATGTTTTGATATGTTTTTCAATGAATCCATTCTATTTATGATGATCATGACATTTCTTTTTCATTCTGATCAATCAATCAATTTGTTTGATCCGATCATGACATTTTTTTTTGATAGCTATCAAAAAACTAATTCCATTCATTTGATATAACTTTGTCATCATCATCCTTTTTTTCCTATCATCATCAATTTGATTTAATCAAGTGTAAATATATCTTCATCATAGCGCAAGTAATGTTGCATCTTGAACAATAAATAAACACCAACAACAGTATTAAACATTTGATATTTGAAATTTAAAATCAACATCTTGAAAATAGTTGAATATTTTAATTGAAAATAGTGTTGATATCTGTTCGTCATTAAATTTTTTTTCTAAAACATAGTACGATACATTGAATGAATCATCTTTGATTGTAGAAAAAAACAACTACCGTTACATTGAATTTTTTGTTTTTGTTTTGATTATTTTAGAGAATTTTCCTTTGTGGTGTTATCAAACAACAATACGAACAATATTGTTGCTAAAAATATACACAAACATTTTGAAAAAGAAAAATAATAAAGCGAAACGAAATCGAATCTCGGTCGACTATTTAGCTGCGAATATTTGCCAACAATTGTTATTCGGGATTTTATATTGAAAATCTTGACATTTTCACGAAAAGAAAAACAAAATAACAGAAACAAGAATCATACATATGCTAATATTGATCAACAGTACAGAAAAACAGTTATGGCAAAATAATATTTTAAACAATTATAAATCATGAACAGATTGTTCCACAATGAATTTTTTCCAAAATAAATCTAAGGTTTTTGACTGTAATAGTGATACAAATTCTAGCAACAAAATTGACAAACATCATTTGATGTCAGGTTATTTGGAATTTTCAAAACAAAATAAAAATTATTTATTGAATGAGTTTTGATTGATTTTTTTTCTTAAATCAATCTTTGTACTCCATTCCATCCATTTATTGCGCATTTGTATAAAAATCATATCTTTGTTTGGCGATTGCAGCTAAATAACGAAATATTTATTTATCTCATTTTTTCCATCTTAAATTTATATTTATTGATTTTTCTTCACTCTTTAATGCATATTTCTCTAAATACACTGGATCAGATTTTGATTCATTGGTTTATAAATAATATTTTCTGGCTCAATGTCGATCGTTGGATATATTTGATTAAAATGATTGTCAACTGTGAATGACCAACTGACTGACAATGATTTTATTATGGACCATTGAAACGAATACATTGATTATTACTATAGTCATCATATTTGTTTAACTAATGATAATGATGGTGGTGTGAATCGAAATGGAAAGACGAAAATGGAGACACCGCCCGAAAAAAAAACCAAGAGAAAACAAAACAGCAAATCAAAAAAGAACCATCACCTTGATTGTATGGTGTATATACTATTTATTCATTAGTAATGATAATGTCTAAACATCTGCTCATCTGCCTGCCCATTTTTTTCTCGCCAAAAATAATCACCAAACTATCCAAAATATTGGTTCGATGTTTTTCGAGGGAAACTGCCTAACTAAAAGATTGAATTATGACCATATATTTTAAGAGAGAATATTGTGCACACGATTCATTCTTTAATTCATACATGTTTTTTACATTCGATTTGAGTCGTCGTAGTCGTTGTCATGGAGCTAACCAAAAGAAAAAATGTTCCCAAGACGCAAACAAATAAAAAATTCAGAATAGGAAACAAATTTTTTTCTTTCACATGAACAACTACCCATTTAGTTTTTTTCCTTTCACATTCATTGTAAATCGAAAAGCCATCCATCCATGATGAATTGACACAACAATATTAAAATCGTTGTAAAAAGAATAAGTGAATGGAAAAAATTGAATAAAATAAAAACCCTGAACATAGATTATAGAATAGAAAGTTACATTCAATCAACATCCTCCATTTGTCCAGTAATATAATCTTTAGATTTTTCATTTTATCCATTCCACAATTAGCATCCTCCTACACAATGAAAACTTGTTGAATTCATCTGTACTTATTTTGTACATTTTTATACATTCTTTTTCTTTATTTCAATTAGATTTGGATGGCTGAGATTCATCGTGTCCTTGGAAACAACGAAATCAACAACATCATCAACTATTGCATTTCGTGACGCGCCAAAAAAAGAAATAAACATAGTGTGTAAGTGTGTCACTAAACTATTCTCCGTATATAAAACAAATAACTTGTTAGTGAAAATTTGCAAACAGTGTCTATGTTTGTGTATCCTGATCAATAGTTACTACTACTTGGCATCTTCAACACTATCAACCACCACCCAATCCGTCAAAAAAAATATTGCCAAAAAATCTTCATTTCATTCTCATTAGTTTCAACTTGTCTTCATTGTTGCCTATCAAATTGTTTGTTCGGTTCGAGGATTTTTTTTCATTATCTTTTTGTTTTGTTTGTTTATGAATCACACGATTTTTATATTGTATCAGATATCGATTCCTGACATAATTTCAATAAAACATAATTATGCCTTCATCTAAACATCTTAACTATTATGGCTTTTTGGGCCTATTTGTTTGTGTAAGTTCCATTCGAATGTCATTGTTTTATAATTTTCGATTAATTTGTTCAAGATCAAATTACTTGAAAATCATCCATTTCCTGTTCATTTAAAAAAAACTTTTTTTAACCATTTCTGTTTTTGATTATTGCACTTTTTTTGGTCATCACAGCTAGCTACAGCAGCCAGTTTTTTCATCCTTAAAAATGCTGATTGCAACATTGGCAGTGGCCAGAATTATGATAAATTATCACCCATACAAATAGCTGGTATCATAACCGGTGGTATACTTTTCATTTTGGCCTTCTTCAACATCGCCAATGTTCTTTATGATATAAAAATCGTTTTCTTTTTGGTAAGTTTTGTATGACAAATAATATCGATGTCTAATTGATTTTATAGGTGGTGATCGCCATTTTGGGTGTAGCCGGTGTTATGTTCTGGGGAGCATATATTGCTTTTAGTGAACCATGCAAAGGCTTAATTGGATTCAATACATCTTTGTTTTCAAAGAATGCATTCGAAGCTGAAGATGGTAATAATATTGCTGTCATGGTAAGTTTGATTAATCTGGCCATTGTGTTTTTGAAATTTAATTTAATAACTCTTACATCATTATCATCATAGTTTTTGGACATTATTGCCGGTTTAATGTTATGTTCGGTGGGTTTCACATTTGCTAAACGGCTATAGAATTGAAAAATTCAATGTTGACTATACGAATGGAAAAAACACGTTTAATATGACCATAACATCATTACTTGCCACATCAATTTATTATCTACAGATCGATGTTTTATATTTTAAAAAGGCAAAAAAAAATTATCTACACCTACTCACTTTTTACTCATTTGGGAAACTTTGTTTTCTGTGCTGCTTTACGTTTTTTTTAAACTTACCGCACACTTAACACACACACACACTTGGAACCAAATATGACAAAAACTGAAATTTTGTAATTAACGAAAATTAAATTTAGAAAAAAAGTAAACAAAACTCTGACAAAACAAAACTTTGATATGGTTGCATAAAAAACAATTCGTTAACATTGAAAAATTTAAAAAAAAACCCATTGAAAACATTAAAAACACAATTGATCATAATTTGTTATGGATGACCACCAAAGGAAAAAAGAAAATGTGGAAAAGAATAAAAAATTCAAAAAAATTGAATGTTTGTTCATTTTCTTATTATTCAGAATTTTATTGGATTTCAAATGAATAATCCATTTGATTTCATTATATAATTATAATTTAATCAATCCATACATCGAAATTTTCCGGTGTAGTTGTTTCTATAATATGAAGATCAATATTTTTCTCTTTAGCAATTTCTTCCAATTGATGGTGATGTTTTTGTTGTTGTTCATCATTACGTCGATGTCGTCGAACAGATTGATCGGTTGATTGTTCTGTCATTACGGTCGTTGTTGATTCAGTTACATCTCGAGCTTGTCGATGTTGTTCTTGTGATTGAGGCTGAGGTTGAGATTGTTCGTTTTCTTGTAGCGATTGTTCAGCTGAACGAAATGCACAGGCTTTTCTTTTTGCATCGAATACGGTGTTTGGTGGACATTCAAAATCATATGGATAACCATTTACGCATTCATGAAATTTTGTTGCATCCTTTTCATCTGGATAGAAATCATCCTCTTTACCGGTGCAATTGAATTTAGAATTTCCATGATATGGTGGTTTTTTTGTTGAGGCATCCGGATCAAATGTACAAGTACCACGTGTGTCATCGAAAATCAAACCGGGTGGACAATGAAATGGAAATGCCAAACCATTTGAGCATTCATAAAATAAGGTACGATCATGTTCATCACCGATCAATGCACCATCTTTTTTATCCTTACAAATGGTCAAATTAGTTGGTTTATTATCACCAACGTTGATCATTCCTTCGTCCATTTGATGCATGCCAGCCAATTCGGACACGGGCAACGTCCATATTGATCCTACAAAAAAGATTGAAATAATTGAAATCACTAAAATTGTATCAAAGTATTTTACCGATATAGATTGAAAATAATAAAAAAGATTTAATCATTATGAATCGATTGTCAATTTATTGAATGTCGTTGTGATGCAGTAATGATTAAGATTGATATGCCAAGTGATAGTCGAATTGTCTTTTAAAGTCTTTGATTATTGATTCTAAATCAGATTATAATTAAGACGACACCACCATCATACTTGAATATAAATATCTTTGTTTTGTCAGTCACCATTCAAGATGTAATTAAATCTATTTATCTCGCATTTATATGATCTTCAAGTGGAATTGGATCTAATCACTCAATTAAGAAAAAATATATTGATTTCCAAACTAGTAAAAACCAAAAAACATTATAAAAAGCAACAAGTCGTTGCACGTAGAGTTTTGTATTATATTTCGGGATTCCAGATCATCATGAAATTATTCATGATTGTCAACAAATGAAAAGTGAAAATCGGGAACAAAGTCATTTTATACATTTAATCAAACAAATATTCAAATTACGAGCAAACAACTAAAAACCGGATAGTGACGATGGAGGCAACAATATAGGAAAATTAAATCATTACAAATCAGTTAAATTGTTTTTTAAACTATCCAATTATTGAGAAAAAACCAATGATAATTGATATAGCTCATATAGACGATGAAAAGGATCAATACAATGATAATTTGATCCAATCAATTGTGATTGCCATGGCAGACAAATCAGAATTTTATTACAATTTCGAATTTTTTTCAAATAACCTCTGCAAAGAAACTGACGCCATCTATCAATGAAGAGAATAAGTTGAATTTTTTTAACTTAATAATTTTGAACATTTTTTAATGTAATGTAATGGAAAATAATTAGTTGCAGAAATTACATAGATAATAATAATAATATTAGATAATTGTTCAAAAAAAAGAACAACTATTTGTATGGTATATGTTTGTTTTTGATATATTGCTGCTGATGCATGCTGTTTGCTAATTGTAAAGACGATTGTGATAATAATGCTATTACCGAAAATAAAATGGAAAAAAAAATCAAATTTAAAAAAAGGAAATTGAACATTGTTTTGGAATATAAATCGAAGTAAAGAATATTACTTCGAATTAGCATTACAGAGCGAAAAAATTAAACAAAAAGAAGAAATGCGACATTATTTTAACAGCAAACATTCGCGATCAACACACGTGAAATTGTCGAATTTATGTGGAAAATTTTGTAGGCAAGCATGTATACATGAAAAGAGGTGATCATTACGGGGAGAAGAAAAAAAATTGTATCATTTTTTGTGATGTATTCAATAAGAGAACAGGAGATTAGGAAATTTTTCATCAAGATAGAAAATTTAGATTCGGGAAGTGCAATGTCAAACGAATGCAAAATGGTTAATGAAAATGAATAGATGAAAAAATATGAGATTGTGATGGAAATGATGATCATATGGATGATGATGATGATGATGATGAGAAAATCCTAGGCACCAAAGACATCTGTTTGTTCTGATAATTGTTAGTCATTAAGTTGGTAGAAAATCTTACAATCAAAATCGATACACCTTCACACGTAAACAGACCGACATACAATACAAAGCATGGATGGATGGATGAATGGGGCACGGATCGTTCGCTCATTAATTATATCGATCTGTTGAATTGCTTTTGTTTTTGTTAAAATGTTGTTCCTTCAGGTGGTTGATTAAGTTTCATATTTTCTTTTAATGTCATTGCTCGTCGAAGCTCTTGCAATATGGTTTTGATTGAATAGTTACGTTGCCATCGATTCAACACAGATATGGCACGACGATCGACCTACAAAATTTGAATTCAATAATTAAATGCTCAAATCATACAAAGCAACAAACTTACAGCTCCATTTGAATCATTGACACCATTCATCTTGATTTTCGACATAAAACGAACGTTCGGCGGATCTTCCGGATAATTTGAACCACATTCAACTTTTAAGCTATAAATTCGATTTTCATATGGTGTCTGAAAATGAAATTTAGAGTCGATCAAAGAAAAGACAGAAATAATTTACCCTTGGTGGTCCAATTATCATACCGGTCCAATATGTCAAAGTCATATCGGAATCATCTTCAAGACCCCAAGAAATGGTCCCATCACCAACACCTTTTTGTCCTTGTTCCAATTCTTCTAAGAGACGAAAATTTCGTGGTACAACTACCGATGCTGCAGAATAAATAATTATATCATTTGACAATGCTAGAATCAATATCCATTGTAGTTTGAGAAGTACTTACCTCCGGATGAGTTCATGGCAATTTGAAAATTTATTGATTAAAACTGCTAATTGCAAATGAGTTGTTTTAATTTATTTAAAAAAAATTCAAGTCTAAATTAATGGTGTAATAGTAGTTTTGATTTGAATGAAAATTTTGAGCAACACTGGTTAACAAAAACCTTTCGTGATTTTTTACCGAAACAACAAAAATCAGGCTCAAAATGAACCCGATTAAAATCAGAACAAGATAATCTTTCTCGACTTTATAAGTTGAAAATAACATACACATAAACGCTAAACGAGAGGCGTGATCGGCCAAGTTATAATCATTGATTTGATCGATAATCAGAAATTACACTTCTTTCTTTTCATTCACATTGGCTTGTTGGTTTCTGGTGGTTCGGCCTATACATACACATATAAAACACGATGTTCGATAACGAAGAACGGTCACAATGTCTACGCCGTCAAATTTCACATTTCATGATCATAGGAGAAGCAGACTAATTGTAGCGTCATAGCAGTATACAATTGTAATGAATCAATTTTCAATCATTACGCAATAATATTCGCAAAAATAATATGACTGTGTACTACGCTAGAGATTTTTCTAATGCTTAGCATAGTGATAGTCATAATGATTCATTATTGAAAGCATATGAAAGTTGATGAAAACGTTAACAATTATGTTGTTATTGTAGCCAATCCAAAATCGTGATGAGCCATCATAGTGCCGGTGCATGACCGGTTGTTCATAAATGAAATGTTTTAAATAAAGAATTTTTGTTCGAAAAGCTCATTATTTAATCTCAGAATCGGTTTCGAATGTCTATTTTGGATCTTATTTGATCAGTATTGCAATAAGATAAGAGATGAGTATCCTAACCTCTGACGATCACAACAAAGTGACAACTTTCATTAAGAAATTAATGAAATTCAATGTTTTCATATCTTTGATCACATATTTGGCTGGATGGTCCTTTTTTGTCTATCTAATCCATGAACCACAGAAAACATCATTTCATGATAATTCATTACTACCAGGATTGGCTAGTCGTGAATTTGTTGCCGTTAATCAAGCCGAACATCTTGTACATCAGCTTGCAAATCTGAGCGCCGAATTTCCGGAGAAATATTTCCCCGTGAACTTTTTGCGTAAACAATTCGAAGACATTGGTCTCGAAGTTTACGAACATAAATTTCAATTCAAATATCCTTTTGGTTATGAACAGTCAACCGTGGATGGTCTCAATCTGTATGCCATCTTTCGGGCACCGAGAGCTGCTAGCACCGAATCGATTGTCATTTCGGCGCCATATCGATCGCCATCAAATCCTAACGGTTCAACACTGCCATCGATCGCTTTAATGTATTCGTTGGCAAAATTTTTCAAAAGTAAATCTACCTCTATTTACAGCATTAAACTTTTTATGATCATAATTTTTGCTTACTCTCTTCCTCACTTAGCAAAAAATTACTGGGCTAAAGATATTATCTATCTTATTTCTGGTAACGAACTTCTTGGTATACAAGCATGGCTACAGTCGTATCAAGGTTTAGAGAATCGATTTGGCCAGTATCTCGAATCGGATGTTCTCCTTGGAAAAGCTGGTGCCATCCAGGCTGCATTGAATCTTGAGCTTCAATCATTTTCACCGCCATATGTACAGGTAAAACTTGAAGGTCTCAATGGACAGCTGCCGAATTTGGATTTGTTCAATGTCGCTGTTGAATTATGTAACCGTGAAGCAGTCCCTGTATTATATCACGGTGAATCATTTTATATGATGGAAAATGAATGGGAAAACTGGAAACGAAAAGCTCGTACTATGATATCGATGATGGTCACACAGGCAACCATGCTCCCGACCGGTGCTCATGGTCTGTTTCAAAAGTATGCAATTTCGGCCATCACTTTAGAAGCGCCTGATCGACGAGCCAAATATGTTATGGTCAATGGATTACAGCTTGGCCGATCCATTGAAGGCATAGTACGATCATTGAACAATATGATGGAAAAATTTAATCGAAGTTTTTATTTCTATTTACTTGCATCGACTCGTCGATTTATATCGATTTCCTCGTATATGATTGTCTTTGGTCTTATGGCGTTTCCTCTCGCATGTCGATCTCTTTTCTATTATTTTCAAATTTCCAATAGACAACAAATCACAACCATCGATAATAATTTTGATTTCTGGAACTCATTTAAGCCTTGTGTTCTTGCACATTTATTTGGCTTGTTAGCCATTGGTATCGTTTCTTTGGTTCTTACACGGTTGAGCATTTTTGATATGATATTATATGATATTCCAGTTGAAATATTAACCTTCTCAATCTTTATAATATTGGCCATTATTTCATTGAATTTACCGGCATTATGGACGGCACTTCCTAAAAAATCATCCAACCAATACAATCTTCAATCAATGGTTACACTTTTGAACACTTTATTACTGTTGACGAGTATATCTTTGATAAACATCTCATTAGCCATAGCATTAGCATCGATATATGTACCATTATTATCCATCTTTTCAATACAGGATCACCATCGATCGACAGAAAATTCAACATGGCTGCAGCGCTTATGTAACTTTATCAAATCAATGATTTTATTATTGATTCATCCAATTACATTACATCTCATTTGTCTGTTTGGCTTGTCTATTTCGATGGATCCAGATTTAAATTCATTACATAAATTGTCATTCAATGATTGGCCCTCATTATTACTGAAACATTTAAAGCGTTCTTTTCGATCGCAACCACGAACAATGATGAATTTTATTGAAGATTGGTATCTTTTTGATAATTGGGCATTTCCAATCATTTCTCTATTCCTGTATCCAGTTTGGTTACAGTTATGGTTTCAATCTTTTACAACAGTTGTCTAAAATTTATAAAAAACGGAACACATCTCGAATCTTACAAAATTGACTGTCCGCAAATAATGTATTCAAATAAAATAAATTTCAGCTGATGGCAGTTTTGTGATTTTAATTTCAAAATTTCTTATATGAAAAAATGGGCCAATTAGTTCTGCGATCAGAATCTTTACGGTGCTATAAATTGATATTGAAAACTATTAATCAAATTTTTCGCAATGATTATGATGCGATTCGTTTGGCACAGCAAAAAGCACGTGAAGAATTTGAGAAAAAATCTCATCTTCAGAATCCAGATGAGATTCGTGAATCTATTCAGATTGGTTATGATTCGGCCGAAATCCTTAAACGTACTGTGATACAAGCGCGCTTGAATGAACGAGGAAACTATGGTAAATTATTTTGATTTAATTTTTTATAAATTAATTATCTTTTTTTCAGAGGCAACAATTCGAACTGAAAACATTGATGGCAATGGAAAATAATGAATTATGTATAAACAACTAGGCCCCAGTGATGTTGACACTATTTTGCAGACAGTTAGTTTTCCATGTAAATCATATTGTAAATTATTAAAAAAAATTATTTTAAAGCATGTTTCGGTGTTTAATTACAAATTTTTACATTATAAAAATCAAAAAATATTCAATCTTTGGGCAAACTATTTGAACTTGTTTGTTGTTTTGCTGAGCTAATTGTTTGGCCAATTAGTTCGTTTGATTCGTTTAGAAACATTCGTTCAATAACATCACTGACATCGGCTGTTGAATCGTGTGATCTTACATAATGATCGCGGAATGTCTTCTCACAATCGGTAGCAAAATCACATCCTGTGCAAAGATATACATGATGATTAGAATGTTTTGTTGCTTTCATTATATGACGTTTGATTTCTACTAAACGATTGGCGACAAACGTACAATATGGACATTTGTATTTGCTCATTAAGTGAGCGCTGATATGAAATTTCAGATGACTTTTGGTGGTGGCTGAAAAGTTGCAACCGGGGTATTTACAATTGAGTGATTTGTCACTATCCAAATCTGCCATAATCTGTTGAATATTAGCATCACGCATCATAAATTCGAATGTTTTGCTCGCTTCACATGTCGAAGATGATTCGGGCTTGATATTGTTATCCTTCGTCGTAACATTGGATTCAGAAGTTTCGTTAACTAGCTGTTGAAAAATTTCACTAATGCTGGTTGGTTTTTTATTATCTGTACGGCTTCGTTTTACGGAAAGACTAAATGATTTATTTAATGGTTCGCTATGAGCCGTTAGCGATAATGTTGAATTCAAGCAATCAGTATTAGATATTTCTTGATTAGGGATAGTTGCTACTGCTATTTTATTTTCATTGCGAATCCGTCGATTTTTCAAATTACCTCGGCTAGTGATACTATTATTGCTTGACAAAGAATGTTTTTCGGCTAGATGATCATTCAGATAGGCATTGGATGTGAAATAGAGAAAACAGAATTTACATTTATATGGCACATCAAATGTATGAAATTGGTAAATGTGCATGTAGATTTCATGCTTCTGGAATTCTCGTTCTGAATCAATTTCACAATGGTGACATTGATATTTGAATCGTATTGAATCATCAGGCATTGTGCTAAATGATCGAGTAGATAGTTGAAGATGGCGAGGAATACCCGATTTCGATACAAAACAATGGTTTAATTTATGAATAAATAATGCAACCTGTGATTTCACCTCGAAATTACATTCATCACAATATTGGGATTGATCTTCGGAATTTCTATGATAAAATGGCTGAGATTGTTCATCATTGTGTTTCTGTAGTTGTTGTATTTGTTCCCAATAGTTGGATATTTTAACATTATCAGTCATGGCTTGATATTGACATTCGGTGTATGCTTGTCGAAGTTTTTCAATCTCGTTCTGTAATTCAAGATTTTGTTTCTTAAGTTGCTCAATTTCTCTCTGCATACAGTTAACATTCTTAAGATGACCGGTAGTTGATGTCGTCGATGATGATGATTGATTTGTATGCAGTTGTGGTGTTTGTACGAATGAAGTAAACTGATTGTTGGCAAACTGTTGAATAGTTGCTGCAGCAGCTGCTGCTGTCGCACGTACCGTTAAATTTGCTTGTTGTTGAGTTTGCGGTTGAACATATATAATTTGATGGCTATTCGAAGTTTGTTGGGCCTGTTGCTGCTGCTGCTGCTGATAATTAACATTGGCCATTCCAAATGATGGTTGACCCAATGTGTGGATGAAATCGTTATTCATCGAATTTTTTTATCAATTTGTTTTGAATTTCAAAATAAAAATAAAGTGTATTGTAAAATTCGAAATGGTGCTCAGCTGATGAAAACAAATTATAGCAATTAGGACTGCCATCTATGCTTCATGATTAGAACATTCTTTTCCTTTTCAACATGTATTTTGTCCATTATTATCAGGTTAACCTTCCGAATGTTGACGTATATGTTTGTTGGTATAATTAATACATGCGACCAGATCTTCATGTGATATTTGTCCATATTATTGTTGTTTAGTTTGGATTTTATTTTCAATTAAAGTCGAATTCATTTATTTTTTTAGCTACAATTTTATTATCATCAACTTAGCCTATAGGGTGACTTGTGTTTGTTTATGGCTAATTATCATCATCACGATGACAAAACGATAAAACAAATTGTAGAAAAACTTTGAATCCAATTCACATACGTTAGAAGTATGGCTTGAAATCATGTTTTTTATTATAGTATTGTCTATCCTAATTATATTACAATACAATCAAATAATTTTCCACATATAACGATAGTAAGTTAATCTCTTATTTGGAAAAAGTGATTTTTATACCTAGTATATGACTTTTTTCTAACTAGAATTGGAATTTTTGAATTACAATAATAAAAAAATTGGATAATAGCCGGCAATAAATATTTATGGATGGCTAAACTCAATCAAATATAAATTGTCAAGCAAAGACCTGTCATTTGTATTCTTCCTATCATATTAATTTAGTTGTTTCCTCTGAATGTCTGCGAATCCAGTCAATCCGTCGAAGACGATGCCATCGAATAAATTTATTTCGAATGCCGAAGCTCAAAATGTGAATGTAAAATGTTTGACTGATGTTCAAATCTCTTCAGAATATCGATTTTCCTTCTATTTGGAACGATCAATGATCGACACATTTCAATCATTTCTTCATGATTTATTCCATCAATTATATCAAATGAACATTGGAAAATCTTCTATTTCATATAAGTTCACATTCATCGAATTTCTTGATCATTTTCGCAAAATACCGTCGGATTTACGAAAATTATATGAATTTGATGAGGAATTTATTGGCAATAATTATAAGAAATATTCTGACTTTATTAAATGTCAATTCGCCTATCAAATTGATTCGAAAAATTCCATTGATGACGATCAGGATCGACAAAAATTCGCCTGGATTCAAGCTCATGTGCGTTATCGAATTCGTCAACTTTCGCTACGATTGTCCCGGTTGAATGATAATTTTCTCAATTTTTTACCTTCGATTCGATTCGATTTTCGTGATTCATATCGTCGATTAAAACAATTAGCCGCTACCAACGCGAAAGTACATAGTCTATTCAAATGTTGTCGCGAACAAATTAAAAAAGTCGATTCTGATCCCAAAAGATGGTGCCTTAGTTTTAATGGCGGTAAGGATTGCACCGTATTGTTACACACGTTAGCTACTATTTATCAGGCTAATCTCAACAACAATCAATCGGAGAATTCATTGATAAATTTATTATGGATAAAAACATCGGAACTTTTTCCCGAACAAGAACTCTACTTGAAACGTATTCAAGCATTCTATGGTTGTCGAATGAACATTTATCCGGGAGCTGATTTAAAATCTGCTCTATATGATGTACATAAAAATCAAACGTTTGAATTAATTTTTATGGGATGTCGTAGAACCGATTTTGAAGAAAAAATTGGTCAAAAACTAACGACTGTACAACCCACCGATATGGGCTGGCCAGAATTCATTCGGATTAATCCGTTATTGGATTGGTCATATCAAGATGTGTGGCAATTTTTACTTAATCTTCAAGTGCCTTATTGTCCCCTATATGATTATGGATATACATCGATTGATCGTCCGGAAAATACACATCCAAATCCAGCCTTGTTGATTCGACATTTCAACGATAGTTTGAAACAAAACTTTCAACAATCAATCAATGATAAAAATGAAACATCCGAGTTGTCAACAAGAATTGGCCTTGACGATGATGATAAAAACAATCGTGATGTTGATGAAATATATTTGCCTGCCTATTTACTTCGTCGCGATGATATGGAACGAAGTTGTCGCCATTAATTTTTGTCTTCCATTAAATATTTTTTTTTATGAATTATTTTTATGAAATAATGGACTCGTGATTTACAAAACAAAAAATTGTATGAACAGTAAACATATTTGTTGATGGATCTTCGACGTAGAAAATTTATTTAGCTTATCTATTCATCAATCAAAGACAAAAAAAGTAGAATTTATTTTTAGGCAGAGCCAATAGGAAATTATTATTTTTAAAAAACATTTTTGCTGTTGTTTATGTTTACAACAAACCTACATCTACATTTATTTTTACGATTTTATCGACCGTTATCGTTTTTTTTTCGAATTTATCCTTGTTTATATTTAAATTTTGATCTGTTTATTTACAATTTTTATGTATTGAAAATCTCATGGATCACCAGGTAAAATTCTGTGGTTGATGAAATTAAAAGAAAAACATTAAAATATTATAGTGATTACTGGTATCGATGATATCCTAAAAGATATGCAAAATTCTTATGATTTGATTTGTCTAATTTTCGTACTTTTTCTGCACTGTACTTTGATGTTATTTTGTTGTTGTTGAAATAAAAAACACTATACATGATTAAAACTAGCAAATCAATGATTGATTTAATCTTATTTTTATTTACATTCTATTTTTGTTTTGTTTATATAGATATATTTTTCTGATTGCATTCAAATTATTATTATGCAATGCGATATAATCATTTTTTTAATTTTTTTTTGATTATATTCACCATTATCATTATGTTTACATTTACATAAAATAAAAAAGTTGAAAAATTAATGAATAAAAATCAACAATGATAATCATAAATCCTTATGAACTTATAAGAACATTTTTTTTTTGAATTTCTGGGGAAAAATCATAATTATTATTACCGTCATAATTGAAAAATAAACATTTAATGTCTTTTCTCATCATTCTTCCTGACAGGATAATGAAGACCTTGGATACATATACGATTCTGTTTTTATTTTTAAAAAAAATCTATAGCAACAACTTGTACATTGAATCGATCCTAAGTAGTAAAACAATAACGATTAACAATTACGGAACTTGTGATGAATTCAATCAATAATAAAAATTATGAAGATGGCCACGCTTTTTTCTCTTTTAAATCCGATAATACCGTTGACAACATATTGCAAAGAGAAAAAAAAACGAAATTGGATTTCAATGATTAAATATTAAATTTTATATGATTCTATGTATAAAATTCATTGAATGAAATGATGAAAAGAAAATCATTCTTTCCGATGTGATATATATAACAAATATATTTGTTCATTACATGTACATGGTTATTTTTCTGACAATATGGTGAAAAAAATAAAGAGCCAGGAAACAGGACTTATAAACAAAACAAAAAAATTTATCGTATGCGGCAAAATGTAGAAGAAACAAGAAATTTGAAGAAGAAGTAAAACGACATGATACAATCAATGTCAGCTATATATGTATACGAAACATATAATCGGCCATCGATTCAACATAGTTCTGTTTGTTTGCCATTGATCTTCAAGATGATAGTAGCGATTTTATTTTCATTTTTTTTTTTAGTTTGATATCCTCACTATAACAAGTGCATTTACTCTCCTTCTCTCTTGCTTTTTCTTTTTCACCATTCCACAATCTTCACGTTAAGTTTGCATGTTCATTATTGTCTCATTTAATTTTGATGGTGATCACATCTTGTAAAAAGGAAAATATTTCTCATTTTGCTTTAGAATCAAAAAATTTGCCATCAACATTGCAGATAATAACATACTTTGTTGATTCTCAGTTTGATTCTGGTTAATTAATCGAAAGAGTTGTGAAAATTATTCGAATATTGATTTATATATTGTCATCAACATGTTCGAATTGCGCATATTCATTGTACTTTGCTATATTTTTTGATCCACATTTTTGTCTGGGTTCTGGTTTTATGAACATCCTAGATAAGGATCATCAACTGCATAATCATCAAATAGCTAAATAATCATTATATGTTATTGAAATCAAATTTTGTCGTAAAAATCATTTGTAATATGATAAGTGTTGATTGTGGCTTGTTTTGCATCACTGTTATATTTTCAACATCGTCAGCCTTTGTCGCTTCAATATAAAAACTGCCGGCAGTCATCGTCCGGATAGACAGTTCTAATTTCGTTTGGTTGACCTGATTTTTGTTTTTATTCAAAATTATCCGCATATAAATGAATTGTTATGGCCAGAAAAGACACATCAAAGCAAAATTCTTATAAACAAGATGATTCATACTTTGATCGAATTGAATCTACTAATGTATTGGTTATCGGTAATGGTCCATCGGCGATAACACTAAGTTTTTTATTAGCTGGTCATTGGCCTTATTATTCACCGGAAGATTTTCAAACCCATAGTGAGAATGTACCAAATCCAACATTGCAAACTCTACATGATCGAATATTAGATCATTGTGCTTTAGAACCCTGTTATCGTGATAAATATGGTAATGAAAATGAGTCATTATCGAGACCAAAACTACGTTCTTTAATGGAATCCGACCTGATGGAACTTGGTCTAAATCTTGTTGGCCGTACCGGAGCTAATCCTATTTCCGTATTAATGGATCAGCTTCAACATCCAAATGCTGATTTCGGTGAACGTAATTCTTCCTTATTAAAATGGACATATCGACCTGATCGTAGTGTGGAACACGTAGTGATTGGTACATCCGAATCACCCGGAGGTATTTGGCATGCCATTGCCAAGACATGTTTGTCCAAACTTCGTTCCACTTCTTCTACCGAAATGCTTACGTTATCGAGGAGATCATTGATGCAACTGCCCGTCTTGCCTATATATGATGACGAGAATCATCAAAATGATAGTGATGGCGAACTTCCTTTGGAAAATCGAATTCCTTATCGAGTAGTTGCCGATTATTATCGCCGATATGTTAATCATTTCGGTTTAGACAAATATTTTCGCAATTACACCCGTGCAACATCATTAGATTGGGATCCGATAAGTCATTGTTTTATCGTTGATACAGTAAGCCGAAAATCATCATCATCGCCATCTAAACAACATAAATATCGTATTCGATATCGTGCCAAGCGTGTAGTGTTGGCCAAGGGTACATCAACTTCACCTCGTATGTTGAACATAACAGGTGAAAAACTTCCATTCGTATTACATTCATTGACCAAATTAGATGTGATCATACGTAAAACACAATTGTTACCATGTTGGCGTATACCGATGCCCTCAACATCTAGAATCAATTCATCCGATCCAGTATTGATAGTTGGTTCTGGACTTTCTGTTGCTGATGCTCTGATATTATTATCACAACGCTGTCAACGTCATCCATTACGCATCATACATTTATTTCGAAAATCTATACGCGATCGTTCATTAATATTCAACCAATTAGCAACAAATGATTCCAATTATCCTGAATATTATCAAGTATTCCAACAGATGAAACATTCTGTTCAGAATAACGTTCATTGTTTAGCATGTTTACCAAAAGGTTCGCATCATATACCATCATCATCATCAAAACAATCATTATTGCGTTTTGAACATTATCAAGCATATCAGGAATGTATTTTGTCTTCCATACAAACAATGGCAAATGGTCATCGTACGGCGACATTAGAGTTTCTGGATAAAAATAAAACCGATTCGACGCTATGTTGTCGTTGTCATCGTCCTGTAAGACATCAGCTCACTGTTCGTATATCGTTCGCATTGATTTTAATTGGTTCGAATCCTCAATTTGATTTTGTCGATGATAATATTCGACAAAAAATGGCTCGCGATCCATCTGCTCCCATCGATCATCGAATAAATCCGATTGACATTGATCCATATACCCATGAATGTAAAGGCGTTCCAGATCTTTATGCACTTGGTCCTTTGGTGGGTGACAATTTCGTTCGCTATGTTCAAGGTGGTGCATTGGCAGCTGCCAATCATATCTACCATAAGGAGCAACAGAATCCTTATGACAGTATAATCGACAGCAATCATTCATTATTCGATATTGATGAACGCCGATGATCTAAATTGGCCCCAACATTCTAATCGACTGAGAATAAGTCAAAAAAAATCAAATAAACATATCATGATCGATTTCATTTTTTATGTCTCAAAAATTCCTAATAATGATATCTATTTTTTAGCCTTTAACATATGTTTTTTTTGGTTTTACAGTTTTATAATGAATTTTTGTCAATTTTGTTGGTGAAAATAATGAATCTCAAAACGTTTGCTTATAAACAAGATGAACAAAGACGTTTATTGTTTGGCTATTCGTCTATGTAACGTTTTATAATAATTTTTACTAAAATTTGAGTATATTATGATTGGATGATTTTTTTTTGTTTTTCATATTTTGGTTATACATTGGGGTTGTTATATTGGATATAATGTATTTGGTAACTTAGAAAAAATTTTTTATAATGATCCTATGTGAATCGATGGCCAAAAGAATGTTAATCATTATGAATGATGACAATGAATGAACGTATAAAATGATTTGATAAACAGCAAGTTTCTATGCAAATATGTTTGGGTGGTGTGTTTCGTTTCGTTGTCGGTTGGTTTAGTTTAAATGAATTTCCATCAATATGGTGAATAACCATACCAGCCAGTACGGGATCTATTTTTTTTTATTTTACCAAAATTTTATCGATTGAAAATGTATTTTTTCGAAGATTAATTTACCTGAATCCACGACCACCACGACCTCCACGCATCCATGGACTACCACCGCTTCCACGAGGAAAAAAACCACCACGACCACGTCCCATTATACCCCGGCCACGTGGTGGACGATTTGTGGTCGATAATCCCGGACGATTTGTTCGTTTGGCATTCACCTTGATTTGACGACCTTTGAATAGTGATTCATCTAGGGCTGTAGCTGTTTCGACGGAATCCTTATCAGCGAATTCTATATAAGCATATCTTAATATGGAATAAAAAGATATCATCATTGTAAAAAAATAATGAATCGCATACCCTTTCGGATGTCCAGTAAATCTATCACACAGAATGGTCACACGATTAATTGAACCACAACCATGGAAATGTTTTTCGAGATCATCAGCAGTGGCCGAATAATCAACCTGATTAGAGAATAATGATTTAATTTAAAAAGGAAAAGAAATAGAAACTTACGTTTCCAACATAAATGGACCGGCTATCTATTTCGGCTCGTTCTTCGGGTGATAAGGTTGATTGATCATCTATAAAAATAAAATAAGAAAATGGAATTTGAAAAAAAATAAATAAATTGACACATACTTGAGCCAGTATTGCTTATCTGTGAGGTAATATCATCTTGCATTTGTTTTAATTTTTCTGCTTCTTCTTCCATCTCTCTAACGCGAGCTTTTATAACCTCTAATTCTTCATCATCGCCTGTTCGAGCACCTTCATTATCTTCATGACTGCCACCATCACCATGGGATTCTGATTCCATTTCTTGATGAATGGAATTCTGACCATCGTTGAGCATATCTTCGATTAGGTCATCCGAATCATTTGGTGGTTGTTGTTGCTGTTGTATTGATGATGATGAGGATGATTGTGCTGCAACATGATTATCATTTACAGCAGATAGAGTCGATGTCATAATTGAATGACTTTTTCTATCTGATATTTTTATGATATCGGAAAAAAACAGTATTTGTTTTAAAATTTATTAACAAAATTCGAACGAATAATATGAATACTGGAGTTACTTAGAATGATATCTCACATGCATGCAATTAAGCTTCAGTTTTTTTATTAAATTGAACGTTGCATTCGAAAGGTTTGTCGACTGTTTCTACCTGAGCAGCTTTTTTAACTTTTGATACAAACAAATTTTTTTGAATACAATTTTGAGCAGATTAAAATTTATTAAGGCAAGAAATTTAATTTTCTCAAAAATAAAAGTAATTTCTATAAAATGTGATCCATTTTAGAAAAAAAAATTAAAATGAATTGATATAAACTAAATAATAAATAATTGGCAACCAAAAAAAATTTTTTCAAAATGAACATGCCGGTCGAGTGTAAATAGATGCTTTCATTGTTTGCGCTCAAAAGAATGAACGAACAAATTACGCTCGCTATTCATCGACTTCATTGACATCGACATCAAATAAATTTTTGACTGTATTGAAAAGGCCAACAGCGAAAAAAAATTATTCGCACACAGATTCGGAGCATATTCGATTCATGCTAAATTTTTTTACATTCCTTGATTGATTGATCTCTCTTAGTTTTTTTATCATTTTAATCTTAATTGAAAAAATAGAATTGAATCATTGATAATGGCTTCGGCGCCATCAGCAGCAGCTTCGGCGGCGGTACCACCATCAACATCATCATCAACACCGTCCAATGTTGGACCGTTGCCACCGCCACCACAACAAGGACAACAACATTCATATTCATCATCGATGCCTCCGCCATCTCCGCATCATCCTCATCATCATCATCATCATCAACAACAACAACATCAGCAATCGCCACAAGGATTACCTGTTGGTAAAACCAGTGGTAATCATCATCATGGTGGTGGCCATCATCATGCTCATCATGGTCCAAGGCAGCATCCAATACCTCAAGTTCCACCGCCTCCCATCAGCTCGTCTCAAGTTCAAAAGGTTTGTGAATGATTGCAGTTTGAATTAAATATTTCATTGTTGCATTTCGTCTATAGATATTGGACGAGAACAATCATCTTATTCATTGTATAATGGAATATCAAAATCGAGGCCGTGCACAGGATTGTTTTGCGTTACAACAAACATTACATAGAAATCTTGTCTATCTAGCATCGGTTGCTGAAACTAATCCAAATCTAAACCAAATATTGCCACCACCAATGTTTCCGCCACCAGCAACAAATGGTCCACCTATACCTCCGAATCATAATTCCACAGCCCCAGGTTATCCACCCAATATCACAGTTTCTGCTGCTCAAGCACCTTCACATCCTCCTCCACCAGCTAATCATCATCAGCCAATGTCGACACCGGCTACAACACAATCTCAACGCATGACACCGCCGAATAATTTGGAAAATAATAACACTGTTAATGCAGATCATCACAATAATAGTAATAATAAATCCTTATCCGAAAGTAATGAAAATTATCCACCTCGGTCAGCAACACCATCATCATCCAGAAGAGAACAACCGCAATCACAAGAATCGATACCACCACGGCCACCATCAGTATCAGCTTTACCAACATCGCAATCATCGAACGTATCAAATTCTAATCCATCCAGGCCAAATTATGGTAGTGGAAAATCGCAACCGTCTGGTCAACAACCACATCCAATTTATCCGCCTGCCCCTCATTCATCGCAAACCTGGATGCCACCTACATCCACTCAACCGCAGCAGCAACCGAATTCTCCTTATCCACCCGCAAACCAATATGGACAATATGGACCACCAACTGTTGGTCATCCATATCCTCCACAACAACCTCACCCTCAACAACAACAGCCGCAGCAACAACAACCGACTGCTCCACAGCAATATCCTGGCCATCAAAATTATGCAAATTACGGCTCAAATTATGGACCACCACCGCCTCATCAAAACCACCCCCCTCCTCATCAACAATATCCGCCAAATCAATATGGTCAATATCCAAATTATCCACCACAAAGTGGCCAATGGTATGGCAGTGGGCAAGCTGGTGGTCCTCAATCGGTTGCACAACAGACAGCTGGACAACCTCCAATTCTCCCAAATCAGCCATATCCTCCTCCACAAAGTGGCTATATGCCTAATTACTATCAAGGTTATGGTCAACATCCACCTCCTCCCCATCAACCATATGGTCCACCTCCATCCAACATGTATGGGGGTCAACCACCTTATACATCATCGCAAACATCAAATGGTTCACAACAAGCGCCAACGGCTGTTAGTCAAACTGGTGGTCAGCACAATCGATACCCGCCGCCACCTCAACAACAAGGATATCCTCCGGCTGGTCAATATCAACAACCTCCACGTGGAGCACCACCATCAATGCATCCAGGTTATGGTCCTTCGTCATCAAGTGGTTATCATCATAATGATCAATCACAACAATCGAATCAACCGCAACAATATCCACCATCAACAGCAGCAGCCGGACCACCAGTTTCTGGTACTACTGGTGGTGTTGGATATTCAATGCCTCCTCCTCCCCCTACATCTTAATTCACTTAACATGATAGAAAACAAATCATTGTCATATTTAAATATCAACTATAACAAAAAAAAATCCAAAGTTAATTCCATTCATAAAAAGGAAACAGATCTATTTGATTGTAAATGTATTTCGACGTATGTGTGAATTTTTTTTTTGTTTCATTATTTTCATTATATATCATGATACTACTTTTCTATATATATTTCAAGATTTAATTTTTGATCCAAAAATCAAGATAATCTTTTTGTTCCAACACTAAATTTTTTTTTAATACATAAAACGACATCTATGGATGGAATTTGCTAAGTTTTAAACAAAAAACCAAACAAATGCAAAAGAGGGGAAAATAATTTGTGTGCATTTGAGAGGATAAGATAGAGGGAGAAAATGAGAAAGTTAGCTCTCTCCCTCTCCCGCTCAAGAAAACTTCGTAGCGAGCCAATCTCAAGCTGTTTCTGAAACACATACATTTACACACCTTCAAATTCAATATATTTACAACAACAAATTCGACCTTTTTCATTCTGGATGTTCCAAAAATTTATTGACTTAAATCGATCGATTTTACTATGTAATTAATTAGTGTCCATTTAAAATTGTCTAATTAAAGAGAAGTGGATTTAAAAGCTGTATATTCAAATATGTAGAATTTAAATAAGTTTTGAAAATGGGCGCCAAATTTTTTGTGGATGTGTTTTTTTCTTGTTTGATTTTAATAAAATTCTTTAGCAAATAAAATTTCATCATGTTCATCAAAATAACAATTTAAAAAATACTACAAACAAACAGTTATAAAAAATAGGTTTTGGCGCCATTTCTTTTCATTCATTAACATGTGTTATGAATTTCATCATATTCATAATTTGTTCATTAGAATTTAGAAAAGATACTTGAATAAAGATAAATAATTATAAACAAGTGAAAACTTTTAATGAGATCTCATGAAGAATTTATTCAGTGATCGTTCACATTCGACTAAACATCAACAATCATCACCATCAACGTCGACCATTGTAAAAAGATCGACAATAGCAAAAACTACTACACCTAATAATAATAATGTCCATCCAAATTATCATCATACCAATGAACATAGTAATAGTAGTAGCAATGATTCTTTATCACGTAAATATTTGATGTCCAGTCATAAGGTTTGTGCTTAGTTTCCAAAAATTATGGAAATGATTTATGAATTTTTTTTCATTCCCAGAAACTTCGTTCAACAAAACAATACTCTAAATCATCATCGTTGTTCATATCAAGCGATTCCAAATTAACAACATTCAACAATAGTTTACGTCATAATCATCACAATTTAAAAATTAGTGGTAAACGAAAAGCTAATACAAGTAATTCACAACGTTCAAAAACTATTAACGGCAAAGTGTTTCAACGAAAATCTCAAACGGCCAAACGAAATTTAATAACGGGTTCATCTTCATCATCACGTCGACGTTTGACATTTAACGATGTTGTAACATCTGGAAGCCATATTGATGAGGATAATGATGATGATGACAGTCAAAACATTGATGATGATGATGAACAGGATCATGATGGAGATGATGAAAATTCTATGAATGCCAATGATAATGATGAAGAAAATGAATTGTCTAACAATTCTTCACATGATGGACATGAAGTTATGATCGGTGATCATGAATCCGGCTCATCATCATCAAGAAAAGGAAACAAAACCGAATCATTCAATACTAATAAATTATCATCATTACCCGCATCTATTGTCGGTAGCATTACGGCACCGTTCTCATTGCGAAAACAGATAGAATTAGCCGTTCAGCTTTCTATTGATGGTAAGTGCGATTCTGATGAAATTTTTTTTTATTTATTCATTTTGAGTAGCTAAGATACAAACATTTCTGTATATGTGTGTGTGTGTATGTATATAATATTTAATAAAAATCATTACGATTTAGTAAATGGTTAATTGAATTCACTTTTTTTTCGGCTTGACCAATAAATATAAAACACCAACACCAACTAAGCCCAATGTGATTGATGCAGCACCAGCCCGTCCTGTTCGGGTGTAAGAATTATAATATTTACGCCATCCTTGAAATTTTGCTTCATCGATTCCCTCGTCGTGAGCCATTTCAATATCGCAACAATTTTAAAATTCCAATCGAAAAAAAACACAATGAGAGGAGAAAGATGAGTGAAAAGTGTGATCAAGAAATGTGAGTGTTCGAATTTGTCCTTTGTCGTACTCTGTCCACTGATTCGAACCAATCGAGTGAAAATAGCTATATTTTTTTCCAATATTTGAACTACTTGCTATGTGTGAAAAACAAAATTGATTTTCAAAATTCATCAGAAAGATTATCTTTTTCCATATTATTTTTGTTTTTATTTTTATTTTTTGATCCTGTAACTTTATGTCAACTTTGACCATTTGGAAATTTATAATTTATGTGTGTGATTTAGGCAGATTTTTGTTTACGTTGGTGTGTGCCTATGTGTCTATATGTGATCAGCCTACCCCATCTTGCGGTGAAAGAGGTCCTTTTATAAACTAAGAACGTAAGAGACAGAGAGAAAGAGAGAGAGAGAGAAAAAGAAAAGACAAAAGGCAGTTGAAATCAGTGAAAGTTTATCTTGAGCATATTTAGCTCCCCTTGTTGTCACCATTATCAATTTCTTGAAATTAGTTGTTTATGGGGGGCCCTCAACTTGAATATAATCCTGATAGCTATATGACTGATTGAATGAAGATGAAATGACAGGACAAGGAGTTTCAAGTTTTTTTTTTGTTTGAGCTGGTTTGTTCAATGCAACCAACTAATCACCATTGATGAAAGCAAAGGAAAAAAACTGAGAGCGCAGTTTCTTTGTGCCAGTTGGTGAACAGACGCGTTGACTAAAATTAATTTGCGTTTCGCCATTTACTGTTTTTTTTGTGTTATCCATTGCTCTTAATCATATTTTTTTGTATGAAAGAAGGGGCAGAATTAACTGAATTTGCAATGATGATAATGTGATTTTTCTTTGTCTTACTTTTTTTATTTGATACAATTTTTACGATAAAATTGATTTGTTTTTCGTATTCGATTGTGATGTGATGTGATTTTTTTTTTGAATATTTTAGTGAGAATAAAAGAATCATTAAAAATGCCTCTTGTTTTTTGTCCACATTTCTTTTTTCATTGACTTATTCTTTAGAACTATCCGTTGATAATTCGATATCATCAAGTCAAACACCATTTATTGAATCAAAATCTCGATCGAATAGTCCGAAATTGTATCATCAAAATTCTCAACAGCAGCCGGCTTCAACAACAACATCCACCAACAATCGATTATCTGATTCAGAATCCTCAAATCTTTCGAATCAGGATACACACTCATCTTCATCTTCATACCATCATTCACAAAGTGGTGAAGATTCATCTTTACATCACCTAAATCCGCAATACACACATCCATCGTCCTCATCATCATCGCCAGCATCTGCGACAACGGCATCAAGAAAATTTTTTCGTAATAACAAAGGTGAAACTGAACTTCATTTGGCTGCCATCCGTGGTGATTTTGGCCGATTGGAACATTTGCTTCAATTGAACAACGGCGTTTTTAATTGCATTTCAAAAAAATCAACTCGATCCATTCCGATTGAACAACCATCATCAACTTCATCATTATCCGATCCATTTCATTGTATAAATACAACTACATCGACTGCGACAGCGTATGATATCAACATACAAGATTTTGCTGGTTTGTATAATATTATAGATATATATAAGACAAACAATAAATAACAATTCAAATTAATTTCTGCATAGGTTGGACAGCATTGCATGAAGCCTGCAATCGCGGCCATACACAAGCTGTTCGTGTATTGGTCAATCATGGTGCCAATGTGAATGCTTCGGCTCAATGTGGAACAACACCTCTGATCGATGCTGCATCAAATGGTCATCAAACTATTGTCAAGATTTTATTGAAACACGGTGCAAATCCATTGCAACAAAACAAACGAGGACAATCGGCCATCGATTTAGCTTATGACGAACACATCGAAGAATTACTTCGCAATCATTTGGAAAATAAACAACAATCTAAATTTATTTCGTCATCATCTTCGAGCAAGAAAAGTGTTCAGCCTTCTGGTAAAGACAGTGACGAAGAATCATTAACCAAATCGGAAAACCGAGAAGATTGTAATCAATTGCAGTTAAAAGAAGACGAAAACGAACAAAGCATAGTCAAATTTATAACATCAACATCCGAACAAACGATTCGTGACCAACATTCACCACTGTACAATCAAACATCCGATAAATTGATTATGCCGAGCCAACAAACTACATCTATTACAAATACAACACCTACAACCACAGTCACGACCACACCACAAACGCCATTGACAGTATCGTCACCACCTCTACATGTATCATCATTCGCCTCACCGGTATCCACTTTATCATTGACAATTTCTTCATCAGTCATTACAACAACAATTAGTTCTGGGAATGGAACAAATACTGAAACAGCAGCGACGACTGTATCTGCATCTTCGAAGCTAACACCTGTGTCCACGACAACAACCAATAACGACAATAATAGTGATTCTTCTGGACAAAAATCAGCTTTTGAAAATGATGATATAAAATCGAGTGCATTAACGACAATAAACAATGAAACAAAAAAATCACCAGATGGTTCTAGTGAATCCGATCCTACAAATATCCAAGTATCAAATGTCGGTGACAAAACCGAAAACGTTGATAATTTGAAGGATACTATAGAACAACAAAAATCATTGTCAGTCGTTGAATCAAGCGTTGGACCGACACCAGCAATTGTAGCAAAACAAGATGCTCATGTTAATGAAAACATCATAAAAGATTCTTCGAATACACAAGCTTCACATCAACTCCGAGGCCGTAAAAGACGTCGTAGTGGTGATTCGGCGAATAATAGTGGTAAGAAGACGCCCAAAGATTCGTCAAAATCATCGAAAAAGTCACAGCAAGATGATTCAAACGATCCCGAATCGACAGCAGTGAGCAAAATGGATTGGAACAAATCATCAACAACTGGAGAAGATTGTGGTCAAAGAAATAATGATAATGATGATAGCAAAAATGTCGATTCATCTTTTGTTGGTTCGCATACAACAGCATCCAATGTATCATCTACCAGTAGTGAGCAAATGATGATGAGAGTTCCACCCCTACGAATCGTGTTGCCACCATCGAATTCAAATTCGGTGGTCAACTCTTCAAGTGTGAGTGTTGTCGGCAGTGGTGTCAATAGTACTGTGAATAGTGGAACTTCTGGATCCAATCCACCGATGATCGTGGTCAATTCGATAAACAGTGGCAATGGATCACAAACTGTTTCTTGTGTTGATCAATATGGTAATGGAAGTAGTGCTATCAATGGAAACAATGTTATAAATGGTGGTCAAACCGCACAAAAATATCCATATGTTGTTTCAACGACCGGTGATCAGCAGCAAATGGAATCGGTGGATAATTCAAATGCTGAATCGGTAACAAATTTGAATACCAATACATCTGCTGTGATATCATCAACATCATCGAATTTGGGTGCAGCTTCGTCGTCAATTTTTGCAAGTTCGGCATCGACAACGACTAGTACTGCTACAACCACCACGACAGCATCAAATCATCGAATTACACGAAGTAGTCAACGTGTAGCTCAACAAAAACATCATCATGATGATGATGTACCTGTTTCGACTGGTACTAGAAAAAAGAAAAATCGATCATCTTTGGGTCATGGCCATGCAGTGGGAAATACGAATGCTTCAAATACAACAACTACTGGTGGTTCTGGCAATTCAAATAATACTATTGTTGGTGGAGCCAATACAAATTCCAACTATTACAATTATTCGAATGATCGTGGTTCTGGCTTCAATAGCGGACAAACCAATTTAAATCAATCAAATCAACTGTCTGGGACTAATTCTTCCGGACAGATCGGTGAAAATGCTGATGGTGATGGTAGTAATAATAATAATGAGGCTGGTAGTGGTGGTGATGGTAACGGTGGACCAAATGGTTCTGGTAATTCAATTGGTTCAAACGGAGCAAACAATGAATTCAACATGAATCTTTATCAGTATCAGGCAGAACGAAGTTCACATCGAATGTTCATGGCTATTCGGGATCATGTACGCCGTCGACGTCGGACCATGCCAATACCGATAATGAATGAATCAAAACAACCGCCTGGATTTCATAATTATCTATTAAATCGTTGCGATTACCTATTAAAAACAACATCACAGCAAAAATTGCCCGATCTTTTACAAATGATTTCACCACCGGATCAATTGACCAAAGATTCGCCATTGTTTTCATTGTTTATTGAACAAGAACGTGAACGTCATCATTTGCGTTTGCGACATCGAGTCGAACAAGAAAAACTTTGTATGGTTGTACAACAGGAGACATTACGTCTTTATAATCGTGCCGATATGTACAAAAAAAATCAAACAATGCCATTGTCGGTGTGTACATATTTGAAAGATGAAGAACTTTATAACAAACTTGAACTTGAAACTGACCATTCCCAAGATAACGTGATTATTGCACAGATCAAAACAGATAATCCATCATTTTTGAATGACGGTCCATCGGCATTGACCGGTTGTGGACGTATTCGTTTTAATGGCCGTGTTTTTCTATCATGGAAAAGTGATGATGATGATAAATGGAACAAAATCAAAATAGACATGTTGAATCGTCAACGATTGGAAGCAGAATCATTAGCATCTATTCAACGATTACGGTGGCAATGGAAACTGGCTGAATTAGAACCCAATAGTGCAACAGGATCATCCGCATCAAACCTAACAACCGATTTAAATAATTTGCCACCAATGTCCAATGTTAGTGAATTATTTGTGCCGATCGTACAAGTTCAAAAAGATTTTGAGCTGAAACCTAATTAATTGAAAATTAATTAATTATTTCTCATTTATTTTTTCAAAAAAAAATTTCCACTGATATAAATTCATTTATTTTTTTCATTTAAAAGTTATTAATAAAAATACAACCAAATTGACTAATTTTTAGGGAATGTAGTATATTTTAAATTAATACGGTCATTGAATAATCTCGATTAATAATCGGAGAAAATTTTGTTCATCTGATCCTTGACCATCGATCAGATGTTGTTCTAATGGAGATATTTGTTGCTCAAGTCGTTGATCTTCAAATAATGTTGATGCCCGATTGCGATCATTATGTAATCTAGATAATTGTTGATTTAAGAATTTATGCTCATCAGAGAGTATTTCCTTGATGAACATTTGCATTTTAGGTTTGTTTAGGAAAGGTTTCAAACGAGTATCGTTTCGCAATCGATCAATTAACCGATCTCTATTTGTATCAGTACTGTTGTTGTAATTCATGATGCGTGAAATGATAAATGCAATAATGATAACTTGAAAAAAATGCAAAACTCTAATTGGTTTTGGTAGTTGCGATGTCTGATGATGAAAAATTATCTTCTTGAATTATATTTTGAAGTAAATTACGCAATTTTTCTTGCAAATCATTTGCCTGTTCATTTAATCGATTTACATACATCTCAATAACGTCAATATCATTATCAAGCGTTTGAAATTCTGATTCCAAAAGATCTTGATCTTCAGCCAATAATTCAGGTGGAATCTGATGACGACCAGTGGTCGAATCAAAATGGATTTGACTGATATAATGTTGCAATTGATCAATGTTCGAATCGTCTTGTTGATCGGATTGCGATTCTGTTTGATTATTTGGTCTGATTTCTTCAGTAGTTGTTAATTCCGTTTGGTATTGTGTTGTCAATGTTGATTGCTCGGAATTTGACTGATTCGATTCTTCGGGATTACTTTGTGTATTTCTTACGTTTTCTACGTCGACTGTATTCGATGGTGTTGATGATTGTGATGAAGATGATAATCGTTGTTCGTCTTCTAATGTCATGGTTTTACTGAATCTTTGAAAATTATAAACGACTATGCTAAAAAGATATGGAAATAAATACATACCAGTTTGGTATGAAAACTCATTGCCTGAGCGAGTGGAGAAAAACACCTACGCACAATAAAATAATCGAATGATATAAGTGGACAAAATTCAATGATTCATCAACATAGAACTGTCCACTTATTTTATTTTTGTTATTCTAACTCACTCAATATAAAACAATCGACTGTTCAAATACAACAGGATACGGAAAGATGATGATAATGATATTGATTGACCAAACAAGTTTAAGAAAAGATTATTCGATGTTGGCTATTGATTAGTGAGTAGCCCAAATATTGTGAAATTAAATCTTAATTTGTTTTCATCAAAAATAATCCAATAAATTGTAAAAAAATTTCCCGAAAGTAAAATTGAGTAAAAATAGTGGAAATGTTCCTGAAATTTATGATCTCTTGCTTGTGTGTTTAGGTTATAGCAGATCTTCGGATGAGAATATTTATGCAAGCGGGTAGGCTTGCCAGTCAAATCCTCTGTCATAGCTGTAAGCCGTATACGTTGATGTTATAGTTACGCGTTGTTGGCCAAACACAGATGATTCATCAATATCATTCTGATAAAAAGCGATCATAATTATCCTTCGATAATATTCCGTAATATTTTTTGGAACAAATTTTTTATCTTGATGCTCCATTTATCCAATCTAATGGTTAACGCCTATATCTAAGTTCGTCTGTACTTCGTATCTTTTTTTTCCTTTTTTTTGCCGCTGGTTCTATTCCAATTTTATTTGGATGCAACTTTTTGTAAGTTTCAATTTCGAAACCAAACAATAAAAACGGCAAAATGACTGACCGTCGAGCTGAACTTGAAAAAAAGAAGCTTAAACTTCAACAGCTTCGTGAATTAAAAGAACAACGACGCAATGATAAATATCGTGATCGTGATTTCATGTCCGATCTTGGACTTGGTCAACATCAGACAAATAGAACGATAATGTCAGCATCATCAACTATGATGACCAATATTATCAATAATAATCCTACAAATGTAAATAATAATAGTTTGAATAATAATAATAACAATTCAATGTCATCATCATTAACATCCATTCCCGGAGATTCAACCACTCGAGACGTTGATGAACTGCTCGAATCGGTCGGTATTATGACGAATAAAGGTAAGTCATTTCAAATAAAAATCTTCCTGTTTATCATCATTTGGTGTTTGATTTATAATTTCAGGTAGCGCGGTATCATTATCCAACCATAATCAAAATCAACAACAACAGCAATCGACGCCTAACGATATGACTATATCGGAAGATGCTTCATCACTTTCGTCATCTGTCGCATCGAACCAAACGAAAACGTTGGGCTCAAATTCATCTGTGAAACTTGGCCTAGCATCATTCCCACCGGTTTTGATCGCTCCCAAAGAGCAGGTAACCTATGAAAAACAGACGCAAACGACTGCAACATCTACTACCAGTAATAATGGTTCGACTGGATCGACCGGCAATGATGGTCGCGGTGGTCCTGTTGATTACTATGGTAAGTTTTAGATTTAGAATCGATTTAGAGTGTTAGTGCAGTGAGCTTATTCATAGAATAGACATAGTTTTAGCCCATTCATAATGTAATTGCCTTCCTGATTGACAAAAGAAAACTCAATAATTTCATTGCTTACATCCACACATACATTGGCAATTTTCAATATCAGACCGATGAATTAACCCTATCTAACCAGTATTTCTGTGTCTTTTATCTTTACTTTTCTTGAAAATATTCACATTGCTTTTTCGCTAAATACAGTAATTCATTGGGATGAAGGTAATCTATTTTTGTCTTTTTTTAACGATACATTATATTGATTGTTTATCTTGAAATCTAAATTCTGAATAGCAAACAATTGCATGCCAATATTTCGTTTTTAATTCTCATTTTAATTTTAATTAAATATTGTTGACATATGCCTTTTCCGTTTGTCCATCTGTTAATGATGATTTTAATGATGTAAAAATTTTATGGTCTTGATAATCTTAGAATGGGACGACGAATTTCATGGTGAGTTGTTTTTGTCAAGTTCGCTGTTCGTTTAATTCATTCATTTCGTTTTTGTTTTTGCCAATCATTTCGGCCACCCACATACAGAAAAAGACATTCACACAAACATTTAAACGCGTATTGCTTATAATTTTCTGATTAATATTTGTGTGTAATTTGAGTTTTCTTTTGTTGTCCCTATTGATTTTTTTTGCTTTTTATTTTTTATGTTGTCATTATAAGCTTTCAATCTGTTTTTTTTTTTGTAAAAAATTACGAGAAAACCGAATTAATTATATTTTGATTGTTTTTCTCCCTAGTTCTGACATATGATGATATTGGCAATGAAGATGATGGTGATACTGGTTCCGGAATTTTTACGGTTGGTATTATTTTATTTTTGAATCGATTTACTAATTATTGGTTGTTTAAAGAATGGAGCGCCGGCACATCAAAATCAGCATGGTCATCATCAACATCCACAACAGCAATCAAAACAAGCAAAATCGTCTCTGCCTACCGTTGAAATGGTTCGACCAGCAACAACACCTCAAGACTTACATCATCATTTGCATCATCATCATCTTCACCATCATCATTCAACACAGCCATTAGCCGATCTTGTTGATATGCAACAGGAAGAACAGCAACAACAAAAGAAAAAGAAGCGTGTAGAATACAAAGAAGAAGAGCGGCGTCATTTAATGCAAACTGAAGCATTTCGAAAATTTCTTGATCGAGCTGTTCGCATTACAGAACGTGCACTTTCCTGTACCGATTCGATGGATATATTCGTTGATTACACTGGTCAAGTGGAATGTGGCCACGATAATGAAGACAAAAGTGGCTTACGTTTAAGTTTGAACACAACCTTTTCGGATGATCGATGGAGCCGTGGACGTACTGTAACAAGTTTTGATTGGTGTTCGCAATTTCCAGAATTGCTAGTCGCTTCATATAATCAAAATGAGCATGCTCCAAACGAACCTGATGGGATATGTTTGGTTTGGAACATGAAATTCAAGAAAAATACACCCGAATATGTATTTCATTGTCAATCGGCCGTCATGTCAGCATGTTTTGCTAAGTTTCATCCCAATTTAATTCTTGGTGGTACATATTCCGGTATGTATTTCAATTTCGATTATATTACAACCTTTAATTATTCCATTTGATGATTTGATGAAAAATTGTTTCAGGCCAAATCGTACTCTGGGATAATCGTTCCGGGAAACGTGTTCCTGTTCAACGTAGCCCTTTATCGGCTTCCGTACACACTCATCCTGTTTATTGTTTGAAAGTTGTTGGTACGCCTAATTCTCATAATTTAATTTCAATATCAAACGATGGCAAACTTTGTTCGTGGAGTTTGGACATGTTATCGCAACCACAAGAAACAATGGAACTTTGTCAGCAAAAGCAATCCCGTTTGATTGCCGTCACATCAATGTCATTTCCACATGCTGATTACAATAATTTTATACTGGGTAGCCAGGACGGTGCTGTTTATTCGGCTTGCAGACATGGTGCTAAAGCTGGTATATTAGATGTGTTCGAAGGACATCAAGGTCCGGTAACAGCTGTTGATTTCCACAGCGCTACCTCGCTGGTACATCATCAAGTAGATCAACAGCTATCGCATCTTTTTCTTACGGCATCTTTCGATTGGACTTTCAAACTGTGGAGTATGCGTGATAATTCAACATCCTCAAAATTGTTGTATTCATTCGAAGATGGTAGTGATTACTTGTATGATGTTAGATGGTCGCCTATTCATCCAGCATTGTTTGCGACAGCCGATGGCCTTGGTAAACTCGATCTTTGGAACTTGAATCAGGATACAGAATTACCTACATTATCAACAATTGTCGAAGGTAATCCTGCTCTGAATAGATTAATATGGTCTCCAAATGGACAACAAATTGTTGTGGGCGATGATAATGGAAAAATTTGGGTCTATGATGTGAGCGAGGTAAGTAAAATTCTCTTGAACTTAATGATTCTAAAATTCATTATTCGTCTTCGAATATTTCAGCAATTGGCATTTCCCAAAAGTGATGAATGGACACGATTCGCTCATACATTGCAAGAATTTACGAATAATAATGTCGATATCTAGATTTAAAAAATGCGATGCAAGAAATCTAGATTAAAAAAAAAACTCAAGTGATCTTCATTCTTTTCCGGTTAATTGAAATATTTTTCTATGAAGAATCAATGATGTTGTAATCGATTTTTCTCACCACCATCACCTCTTGTTCTATTTGTCGATCAGCCAACAAGCAGCAATCAACAACAAAAAAAAATTGGCCCGATTCTACTTATAGGCCAATTGATAAAATGTTATGATTTACACATCATTTTCTTGCCCCTTTGTATCTTCCTATTTTTATTAATTATTAATACTTATTTATATACATTACATTTAATTAAATTGGGCAAATTTAAATGTTTATATCAAAAATCAGTACCGGATATTAAAAGAATTATCATTATTATTTTATTATAATTAAAAATTTAAATCCATAAAAAAATGTTACTTGCTTGCAAGAATATCGATTGTAAACCATCGATATTAACAAATGTACGATGGATTCTCGAGTCGATTGTGTTCCATTGCAATTTGAATAGTTGCTCATGAAATACAGTCATTTTCCACTTTCTTTTGATCAAATGGTATTTAGTTTTTTAAATCATTTTGTAAAATTTTAATTTTAAATAATTAGGATTGTTTCCAATCGAAAATATATTCACATTTTCTAATCCTTTATGCTTATAGCTCATTCAAATGATTCAAATTTCATGATATTCAATTTAGAAAAATTCTAGTAAGTGCTTGACAAAACTAATTTATATAATTTATAAAACATTATTTGTAGACACATGGAACATCCGTCATCATCATCATCATCTTCTTGGTTTGTGAATCGTATAGGTAACGGAGGGAATGAAACTAACGTTATGGATGTCGGCACATTTTTTTCGTTAACAAATCCATCTTTGATTCAACAAAATAATAATAATAATAATGCCGTAACAGATCAACAAATACATCTAAATTCTCAAACACAGACAACGACAATAAGTTCTGTTGCGTTAATTGATCATCTTCAGCAATCATTACAACAGGAACAGGCTCGACGAATAGAAATTGAGAAAGAGTTGATTTCTTTGAAACAAAAATATATGGAATTACAACGAGAAGTCACCGAGACAAAAGCCTTACAGGAGAATAGCTTATCAATGCAACGAACTCATCTTGAATCAATAAAAAAACGATTGATTAATACGTTGAACATGGCCATCGACAGCAACAATCAAAGTCATGAGCTTACAACCGATCCGCCAAAGTTACAACGTCTAATCGAATACATACATGAATGTGATGAATGTCAATTCAAAACTAAGTCGAATGTTTCACTAATTCTGCATAAAATGAATCATCAAATTACTGATCATCATTATATGTTATCCACAACATCTTTTACTACCAGAAACTCTAATTCAAAGTCCATTTATAAATGTTCGGCCTGTGATACCGACAAGTTGACTCGTCATCAAGTTTATCGTCACATCTAGTAAGTTTGTTATACTTTGAACATCTAAAATAATACCATTTGATAAACAATTTAGCGATTTACACACTACGGAAAAACCTTTGAGCTGTCCGTATTGCGAATTTACTTTTACTCATAATGACTACCTCGAACAGCATATTCCGATAAAACACGGAAAAGCAACATTCGCGTCATTATCGTCGTCAAAACCAGCTCAACTATATTACCATAATGATGGCCCTATTCATACTAATTCCAATTCACACTCAGGCAGTAATAATAGCAGTCATTCGTTAACAACAACAATCACCGAAGTGGATCCTTCAACTTCATCACCCACATATGAATTACGTATGGTTTTTTATGATTCAATTTTTGGTTTAATTTAATTTTTTTTTAATTACAGAATCATCAAATCGAAACAAAAATAGACGTCAAACAACATCGAAAAATATTTCACAAACCGATTTGAAATGTACATTTCCTGATTGTAATTTTGTTACCATATTTCCCAGTACATTAGACTTTCATTTACAAGCACATCTCACGACAAAGGTAATCACATACTTTTCTCTAAAATTCAGCTGATTAATTTTGTTTTTAGTACAAATGTCCGTATTGTCCATACGTAGCGAACGCGATCGTCGATATTAAACGACACATACAAAAAAACAAAAAACACGAAGGAATGAAAATGTATTCATGTCAAAAATGTTCATTTGCAGCTGATTGTGATCGACAATTCAAGGAACACTTGCGTGCATATCATTTTGGCTTTGAAGCTAATGATGCTGTCATAGATTATTTTATCGAAGAAATGTTCTCGAATAAAAACAAACAACGTACCTGTAATGATGACCGTGAAAATATTAACAGAGCGATTAACAGCAATGATACGACTGAAACGGTTATAGCCATCAATTCGATAACTATGAACACTAACAACAATAATAGTGGTCAGCAAACATCGACAAATGAAGTAACTCCTCCACTTGTCAAAAAATTTGCCGGAATAAAAGATCATCAACAATGTCTGGTAACTGCTAATAATGATATTACGAATCAATCTCTGAACATTCAAATAGCAAGTGATAGAAATGCTGGACAAACTAGCCAAACCTTTTATAATCTGGAATTAACAACCGCAGCAGCCGTCTCTTCTACAAATGTGCCATTATTGTTTACGTCAGGCAGTGGTGTTGGTGATGGAAATCAACGATTATCGAATGCGATTAAATCAATACCATTGTCTTCGGTTACGATCGTGCCACAACAACATGGTCATGAACAACATCAACACCAACTTCATGTTCAACAGCCGCAGACGGCAACCCTTTTGTCCGTTCCTTCCGATGCAAATCTTAATCAATTATTAAATCATCATGCAACATTGATTAGTGTTGAAGAACAGGCATCAAATAACAATCATGTTCATCATCAACAATCAACGAATTCTTCTCAAGATAACGGTGGTCAGGATTCTAGTTTAACAACATCCATTCAGCAGCAGGAACAAATACCAGTAACAATAACAACACAATATCTTAGTTATACAAATTATTGATTTTTAAAAACAAATTCTTTTATGTTTGATGCCATATCATGTATATATTTTTTATTAATAATCTTATTCATATATTTGATCACAATCTAATTCTGTATGATCATAATGGCCATGATCATTTTTTTCTATTGATTTCTTTTTTGCTGAATAATTCGAAATTGATGCTTCACAAATGTTTAGTGATGATTTCAAATGGCCTACATTTTGATCCAATAAACGTTCTAAGCTTAAATCAATTAAATGTTGTTCAATACGGTGTGTTTGCAATTTTGATTTGCAATCACGGCAGCAATCAGATGTTTGTAACTTTTTTTCATTTTTCTGTACAACTTTATCGAAACAATAGCCATTCGATTTTATTGATAAAGAGGACGAAGAAGAAGAGGTAGCTGTTCCCATAGACGAACTAGTTGATGACGATTTTTTCATTCGTTGACTGAGTCTTTTGATTTGATTCATTAACGTGATATCTTGATTTGAATCAGTTGTTGTTGGTGTCTTACGATCAACAATAGCAATTTCATTGATAATTGATGACATATGATCACGGTCTCTCGGATGGATGACGATTTGTCGACTAGAATCGTCTTCAATCGATAATATTTCATCTGCAGTTTCAGAACTTGATTCAATTTGATCCAGGTTATTCTGTATTGAGAATTCTTTTGAATAATGAAATTGTTCATCAACTTGTTTCAATTGTTCGTCATTCGAACTGTGAATGCTCTGAATATCGGGTCTTAAAAGTTTTTTTGTACGAATCGGTTTTTTGGTCTTTTTGGGTTTTTCCAATTCGTCTGTCATAAGCATGTTGACATGAATATCTGGTTTGATTATTTTCTTTTTACCGAACGAATGTTGAAGTGGAAGTTCCTCTCGTTGCACTTGAATTTGGCTGAATCGAACAGAGCGATTTGAATATTCTTGTTGATCTTCGTTCACAGTCTGTACGGATCGATTTTCGGTTTCGATTTTTGGCGTTGGTTTATCTTTTTTAGCAATCAATTTGCGTTCCATTTTCGCCATTAATGATTGAAGTTTCGACAATTGTTCGTTAAGTTGTGTAACTTGTTGATCACGTTCGCTAAGGCGCTCACGTGCCGATTGACGTTCTTGTGATAAACGTTTTTCAATATTCCATTTTTCCAATTCAACTCGTCGTACCTCCGCATTAAGTTCGGTAATTTTTGATCGAAGATCAGCACTTTCTTGAAAAATTGAGTTTTCAACCTTTTTCTTTAAAGCTGTTGCTGTTTGAATTGATTGTTGATTTCTTCGGATCATATCATTTAATTTAGTATTCAATGTTTGAATTTTTTCTTCTTTAGATCGTGATTCGGATTCGAAAACTTGAATTTTAGCTTTGTTAGCCTCTAATTGTTTAGTGGCATGATTTAGATTTGATTCGAGTTCGACTATAAGATTAGATTTTGTTTGAAGTTCCATTTCCAATTGTTTGATACGTTCCCGTGATTTTGTTCGGACACTTAGAAAAAGGCATTAATTTTTATCCTGGATATAACTATGATTTAACGAAATTAAACTTACGATTCTAGCTGATGTAAAGTCGACCGCAACAGCTCCATCAATTGATCATTCTCTTGCATTTTTGGTTTGACGAATAAATTTTCATAAATTTTTTCCATTTCCAAAATGTTGATTTGTTCATCTTCAACGCTCGACTGAACGAATTTTCTCTCTTCCTTTTGATTGGATAAACTTTGTCGATTCTGTTCAATTATGCTCAACGAATTAGCTTGCTGTTGAATATGATGGCGAGATTTGTCTGCAGTCGCATACGTCTGCCGCATTTGTTCTAGCATCGCACGATATTCACATAAAGCTTCGTCTTTTTGTTTAAGACAATTTTGCAAACATTCGATCATTGTTTCAAGAATCGCTTTGTTTTGTTTCATTTGATTCGAATCGATTGATTGTCTTTCTAGTGGTTGTTGTTGAGGCTGAATTTGTGCTATTTTCGCAACAATTTCTTCTTCATCTTTGCTGTTGGATTTAATCACAATTAAAGAAGTTTGTTTCTGTTCTTTTTCCATTTGGATCGTTTGTATTGAGTTAGTCATTTTTACCATTTTGTCTCGCAAATCTTGAATTTCTTCATTTCTGGCATCAACATCCAACTTGTATTCTTTTTTAACCAACTAAAATAAAAAAATATAGAACTATGTTAGAATCGATAATGGTACTTACAGTAAGATTTTGACGTAAAGATTCAATCATTTCAAAGTTTTTTGTTTCCTGAAGTCGAAATTGTTGACGTTCTTGTTCGAATAGCCGGCGAACCGAATTCAACATGTTCAAATGCTTTTGACATTGTTCACAGTGAACCGTTTCTTGTACGACTTCTTTCCATTCGGTTGTTTGTGTAGATTGAGAATGAAAATTTGGCGAAAAAGTTTGCACCTGAACATCGGTCATTAATACGTATTGATCCTCGTCGCTAATATTTAAATTAGTCATTTCAGACAAATGATTTTCATAAGATTTCACGATTTCATTTCCAATTGATTTTTCATCAACTTTTTCTACTATGAACTTTTGTGTAGATTTGTTTTCTATTTGAGCTTCTGAAATCTGTACTTGCTCAGATTCTTTGGAAAAAATTGGATCTAATCCAACATCCAGAGTTTTAATAGATTCTGATGAACAAGTCATAGTGCCAATTGAGATCCTTTCCAGAGCTTGCTTTGTATCAGTCAAAGCTTCTACTTTACCTTCCTGCGAACTTAGTCTTCTTTGAATTCTCGATCTTGGCCTTAAAGTTGATCCTTCAGTCGATTTTGATTCTGCAATTGATTCTTCTTCATCTTTTGACTGAGAAAGCGTATCATCATCATTTTCGTAATCATCTGTAACAATAACATCATCGTTTTCATTTTGGTCAATGTAAGATGAATTCGGCATAGAATTATTGTCGTTAGAATTTGGAGCCTGTTCATCACCACTCATCGTCCAATTATTCAGTATATCAGTAGTGTATTCATCAATTACTGATAGAAAATCTGCTCTCAAGTTTTTTAGTTCGATTCGAAGCTGATCATTTTGTCCTCGAATGTGATCTAATTCAGATTTTAGTAGAATCATCTGTGTGAGATTTTCACCATTTTGATTTCCATTTAATCCATAATAAATTGATCGATTTTCAAGCATTCTGCAAACTTTTTCTAAACTTGGACATTCGAGTACCAGATCAGTTGTGACATCTGTTTGTCGTAAGCCATCAAGAATTTCTTTCATTCCCATTTGAAGCTCTAAATTTTCATTATGAATAGATTCCATGTGGGTTTGAACGGCTTCAAGATGACGTTGTAAAACATCACGTTCAACAGTTACGGCTATCAATTGGTCACGGAGTTCTATTTCTTGTTGTATAGATTTTATACTTGAATCATTGGATGCTTCAGATTCGATTGGACTTTCAGGAACTAAATTATGTTTATTGAGTTGATTGATAAGAAATTCTATACGATTTTCACGTGACCTTAACATTCGTGTAAGGACGGTATTTTCTTCGAACAACTTTCTTATGCGTTCATCTCCACCTATCAGCATCGACATTCGTTTACGCTGACGTGTTAATGCTTCGTCCTTATTACGAGCTTCATGTTCAAGTTCATCTATTCTCATTTCAAGGGATTTAATTTGTGTTTTTAAATTTCGCATCTTTCGATTTTGTTTACGTAGTTTGATTGGATCATTTATTTCGTCTTGATTACTTTGTTCTCCATCTTCTTGAAATTTTTGCCGCAAACCTTCAGTTAGAATACTAAGTTCTTCTTCAAGGCGTTCGATTTGATCTCTTCGTTCTTCTAACTGTTTAACGTTTTGATTTGATTCGTTTGGCAACATTTTGATCATTTCACGAAGTTCATGTATTTCAGAATCTTTAACTTTGATTAAAGTTTTTAGCTTATCTAATTCTTTTGTCATTCTTTGATGGAATGAAGTGTCCAAGTCTGATAAATGTCCCTGGTAATCAGCCAAGTTCTTTTGCTCTCCAATCATTTCTTTACGAAGGCGATCAAGTTCTTGGTCGCGACGTTGCCGATCTATTAATAAGCTTTCATTAAGCTTTTCTAATTCAAGGATTTGTTGTTCAAGCATTTGTCGTCTAGCTGTCAATAATTGGCAGTCATTGTCCGATTTGGCCAAATCGACACGAAGTTTAGCCACTTGTTCGGCTAGATCAAGATTAATACGATCCGAATCGTATAATTTATCTAACAGTTGTTCGATTTGATCATTTTTTTCTTTCAATCGAAGTTTCATCTCATCAGTTGAAAATCGTGAATCAGATATGTTATCACTAGTCATTGTTGAATCGGTGCTATGTGAAATGGATGTTTGAATTTGCATCAATTCTTTATCTTTTTGTTCAAGTTCATTGATTAGTTCCTGTCGTTGTTTGATAGCTTTCTGAAGCTGATGTTCTTGATCATCATATTTTTTCTGCAATTGTTTTAGTTCGGTATCTGTTTGATTATTTCTTAATGTATCCAATTCATTTTCAATATCTTCATATTTTTGTTCAATGTTTTGCAATTCTTCCAGAAGAACATTTGTTTGTATATGTTTAACATTCAACAAGGATCTTGTAAATTGAAACAATTGTATGAGTTCATTCTTATCCAAATCCTGTTCCACATTATTGATTGGATACTAATATCAATAACTTTATTAAAATGAATATTCAAAAAAAATCTTAGTTTTTAGAACATACCTTGATTAATTTTTTGCACCAAGAATCAGTTTCTTCTTCACTTAATGATTTATTATCGATTGCCGATATTCTTGATATGTCAAACATCATGATGGTTCGAAATCTTTCGGTGTCTATTGTGTGCGTTCAATGACTCAGAATCTCTATAGAGAACCTATAGGAACTCATTTGTTATGATTGACTAAAGTGAACAAATTCGGTCACCAAGGTTACCATTTTAAAACTAACTTATCATAATAAATATTTTTCGCCGATTTAAACTTCAAATTTCAGATAAAATTAACAATATAATCAGATTTTTTTTATTAAACAATTTTTCTTAAATAGATAAATTAAAATGATAACAGCTAAAACAGACCACAAAAAAAAATCCAATGATAACATTATGTGATTGTTATGAAATAATGACAATGATGATTATGAAAACCTTTTGTTTTTTTTGAACATTAACTTTGTTTTGTGTTTATGAGTAAGTGTGAGAACATGGTTGTGTATGGAATTGTATCAAATTTTTTTCAGTCTTCTTCAAATTTTCAAAGAATATTAAACCCATTCAAATTTGTCATATAATATTTTGTAAAATGATTTTCATATTTTTTAAAACATTTAGCAACAAATAAGGTAGAAGAAAAGAAAAAATATAATAGAGGTAGGAGATATAAAAAGTTTGACTTTTTGAATCAACATTGTAATCATGTACTGTGATTGTTACGATTCGATGGAAATCAATCTGGTTGATAGATGTGCATTTTAGGCAAGAAATCTATGATCAAAATATATTCCATAAATGAATGATTTGTATGGGATGGTTGTTTTGAAAGCCGCCAATTTAACCCTAGCTTGTTATACAAACGGGAATTTTCCATGGCCAAAAGCTAAAAATTTGATTTGAAACATGATTAAAAACGAATGAATAAAAAAGATCATTATTTACTAACCTTTTCTAATGAATTTTTAGTTCGTCGTGATAAGGCAAATCCAGGCCATAGTAGTGAACATCCCAATGAAAAACAACAACAAAGACACCCAAGTAATAAGAATTTAATATTAGTGGAATGTTGTTGTTGTAACAAATGATTGATACGACCGATAGTATATTCGAATTCTTCCTTGGATACACGACCCAATAATGCTGATGGAAATGATGATTCATAGCAATTGGAAAGACCAAACAATGTAATATTACCATTCCCACGAATTTGAATAGGATCTTCAAATGGCATTTCCATATTTAATTCATTTGGTGGTAATAATGAAAATAGATAATCAATATTCTGATTTGATGATGATGAGTGTTGTGACTGTCGTCTGGAATCATTGACAATAAATGACCTAATGCCGTCAGCATCACCACTTATAGGATTATTTAATCGACGAAAATTATCACGAGCACCACGTATATCACGATCACCATCACCATCATCATCTGTATCGTCCGTATCAATATTATTCGTTCGATGTCTATGTCGATGTCGATAACTGTTAGTTTGTCTCTTGTTAACTTTGTCAATGTCATTATCATCATCATCATCGTCCAAATTGATTCGTTCAATTTCAAGAATATTGGTTGGTTGTTGGTCAATCGATATTGTTCGGATCATTTGTTGCTGTTGATAAGGATTATGCGGCTGTTGTGTTTGTTGAGCATGATTATCACTGTTGAAAACAACCACTGTGTCGATTTTCTTAGTATCAACATTATCATCATTATGGTTGTCAAGGCGATTTGAGATAATTTTCGACAGCGATGTTGGCTGAGATTCAAATGGTGTTGATGACAAAGATATGTCCACAACAGCATTCACAGGAGCAGCATTTGGTAATGATGATGATGATGATGATATGTCCATAATATGATGATCATGTTGGAGATGATAAATACGACTAGTGGATGGTCGTTGATGATTGATTAATAAATGATTTTCACTAACATGAATATCTAATGCATTTTCATTTAAAAATGATGGAAATCTTGTTCGAGATTCGGATTTTGATTTTCGTTCTTTGTCTTCATTATTATTGATTTCTTCTCCTTGTTGGGTTATCATTTGAATATCTGATGATATTTGTTCAAAATCTATTCTATCCATTTTTTCCATCGATTTGATAGATTTTTCAGAATCATTAACAATCTTATTTTCTTGATGATCGGCCATCGTAGTTTTTTTAAACAAAAGTGATCTACATTTGGAACACAATTCGATGAAGGTAAATATTTTGATAACAATTTGAATAAGAATATATTTCTGTTGTTGTTTGCAAAAACGAGTATTATAGAACAAATTCAAATTTTGTAAACAAAATTCGATTCATATCATAAGAGTGAATAAATATTCACAAATATTTGTGGCGATAAACTCTTTATTTAGTAACTATCATCCTGGCAATTTATATTTTTAATCATGATTGTAAGTTTCATACGGATCATAAGGATATAGTCGTGCCGTTTTTTCGTTGTCGTCGTTTCTTTATACACTGTTGATATTAGATATTTTTACAACTTCTAAGACATGCAATCAACAAAAACAACAACAAAAAATGATCGGATATAATAAACTACAGTTGAATGAGATACATAATTGAATGATTGCTTTATCATTTGTTGTTTTGTTGTTGCAGGATATTTTACGTTTCGCATAAATACATATAATATGAGGAAATAGGTTTGATTTTTTTCAACGATTCGATTCGATTTGCTGATGATGGAGAAGTTAAGTATTTGAAAAAATTGTTCGAATTTTCTTTGAATGTAACAATATCAAGCTGCTTGAAAATGAGAATTTTTTTCTTATTGTTATATATCGCTGATCCAATGTTTTGCCTTAATAAATAATAAAAACTCTTTAAACACTGAATGGAAATGATGTGTGAGAGAAATGCTGGTATTATTATTATTATTATTATTATCATCTGGTTTTGATGTTGGATCGATAAGAAAAGTCATTAAAGTTGTTGTTGTTGTTGCGGATGATATCATTTATCATCTCTATTTATTTATTTTTTTATCACATTTAGACAAGAATAAAAATCTTGTTGTAGAGTTATTGTAGTTATGTGTGAGATTAGATCCGATGTTTGTAAACACCAACATCAATTTGTTATTTATTTATTTATCTGTTATCCATGAATGGATTATAATTTTAATAAAAATGAGAAAGAAACTAAACAAAAACAGAGTCTGTTCGAATTATTTATATATGGGAGTGAGCTCACTGTATTACTATTAATAATTCGTATACACAAATACAGCTGTAGCATATATGTGCTACTGCTAAATCCAAACACAAATCATGAAATTCAAACAAAACAATTTTATGAAAGCAAATGCTATTGTATATACTGCGCACTCTTTCAAAAATCTGGAATGTCAAGGGAGATTTTGTTCAGAATGAATGGATTTGATGATGATATGCGAGAAGAGCGCGCCACTACCACATTTCATACCTGACTTGAGAGAACACTATTCCCGTTTTATTCGTTAATCATCATAATCATAATTATCACTAATCACAACAGCCAAGCATAACCTGACCTAGACTAACTAATATTTTTGAAATGGTTAATTGAAAAATTTTTATTTAAAAAAATAATTTCTTTACGATGTAGTTGATGGTGATAGTGAATTAGAACTTCTTGGTTCTATCTTTTGAACTATGTCCTGAATGTTATGTACACAATCAAAAATTGATGATAAAATTTCGATTTGTTGTTGTTTTGTATTGGATTCATCATCTACATTTTCCAGATGATTAACTTTTTCTCGTAATAATCGTAGATAAGAGTCTAATTTAAGATTGATGTTTGGATCTAAACAATTTTCTTGCAATGTTCGTTCGGATAATTTCATACCCAAATCGACTGTTTTTTGAATTGTTCGTCGCAATTTTCTTATGGATATACTATCACTTTGAAAAAAATCAAGTGCTTTACGGACAGCAGATAGCCTAGATTCGAATGAATTTTTCATTGTTCTTATAGATTTACATTTCTGTCCGATTGATGATGAATCGGGTGATTTTTTCTTTCGACTTTCACTGTTAACTTTTTCTAATGGTGATTGACGTAATTTACTTCCTTTTCTTCCAATCGATACATTTTTTGCCACACGTTTCAATAGATCCGAATTGATCGGAGAAAATGATGAAGAATTAGTTGCCAATGATCGTGATTGTAGCATCGAATCGGCCAATTTTGATCTTGTCATTTTTACCACTGAATCACGAGAACGATGACGCCTTCGCCTTCGTGCTGATACTTTGCTACGTTTTCTTAAATTCGATTTCGACGAGGACAATTTATCTTTGGATCGTGATTTTTTTTTATCATCACCATTTCTTCGTTCACTTTTATCTTTAGATTTTTTAGATTTGCTTGGCGATGATAATAGTGGTGAGAAACTTCCAACAGATTCAGTTTCTTTAAATGTTAATGATTTATTTTTTTGGTTATCATCTCTGATTTGTATTAACGATCCAGATTTATTTGAAGACAATATACTAGGCTCTTCCGTTTGTTGGATCAACGATTTAGATTTTAAATGTTCCAATGGTGATATGTGTTGTTTAGGAATTTTATCTTCAGCCTTATTATCCGATGGAGATGAATCCATATATGTTTTACGATTCGGTTTTGTCGAAATATCAATATCTTTGATAGGAATTTGATTCAATTTTAATGATTTCTTACGTTTACGCTTTTTCTTACTGCTTTCGTTACTTGGGTTTAACTCTCCCGTTTCTTCAACTATCACTTGGGGTGGACTTTCTAAGGGTCGCTGAAAATCTTCTGGAATTTGTGGCGATAAAATTGATTGTTTTTTCGATGCGACACAATCATCAGGCTTTTTTCCCATCTCACCTCTTAATCGAATTTCTGCAGGACTTGTTTTTTCAGTTTTGGTTTTTTGTTGATCAATTAACTTCAACAATTCAGAGAGTGAATCGTGTTTTGTTTTTGTACTATTATCGTCCTCTTTTGGTGATTTTCTTTGTTCTGCTATTTTGTTAGACTCATTTTGGCCATAAATTACAGGTGGTGATAGTACTCTCGAGAAAGGTTTTTGAGTTTTTTGGAATTGCTCCAAAACTTGCTCATTTTCAGCCGAAAATCTCATTTTACAATCATCTCCAGGTAAAATGACAATATCTTTATCATCACAAATAAATACGATAATTGTTCCAGCCGTAATTTCAATGATAATGTCCGATTCTAATTGATCTTCAACCGCACAAACATTAGGTTCCGGATACATATGAGTCATAAATATATGACCTTTTAGTTCTAAGCTACCAGGAGCTTCAAATGAAAAACCGGCAAACATCTCACCATAAACAAAAACTTCTGGATTTTTTGGTCCATTTTCTGGTATTACTAATAAATTAAACAGCCGTGATCTTGCAGTTGCATGTTCCGTGATGTATAGGTAATCAGCTTTGAGTGCAGGATTGGATGATTGATATGGAAGCCATGCAAGCTGTCCATTACTTCGACGAAGAACATATTGATTTATTTCAGAATATTTTCGATTAATTTGACCTATTTGAAAAAATGCTCATGATTGAAAAACTTATGATCAGCAGGCGAATTATAATTTACCGGAAAATATTCCCATCGGTCTCACAATAGTAGCGCCTATCATGTAATATAGAATGAATTCCGAACCAACCTCACCTTTTTCGGGTGTCGAATCTATTTCGTCATAAAATTCTTGCAACAAATGATTTTTTCGCGTGTAAGGTTCATGTAACGAAATCGGTGAAGGCATTGTTTTAATTGATTTAAATTCTTGAATCTTTCTACTCATATTGTTTTTCGATTTTAAATATTTCTTTGGGAGTTTCTTTTCCTGAAACTTTCAAGTCAAACAACAAATAATAATGAAATCAATCGATTTTTATATGAGGAAATTCCGTTCGAAACAAATTGTTGCGCCATTTCGATTGTTTGTACGCGATAAGTTAATCAACGGCATAACAATTTGAGAATTTTCACACACGTGGATCTTTTATTGAATACAAGATGGATAGATCATGTTTCAAAGTTTTGGAACTGTATAGTGGTATAGGTGGATTTAATTTTGCCATTAAAGGTTTGTTAAGAAAAAGAAATTGTTTTTATAGACTTTTAGAACATTTTCATTCATCAATCAGAACTTTTTGAAGAGGAAAAATCCATCGAATATTATATAACCGCCATAGATATTAATACTTCAGCTAACATAGTTTATAGATTGAATCATAATTTCAACAACAAATGCAAACTTTTGGAACATAATATTGAATCGCTTACCAGCGATGATTTCGATCGTATGAATCTTGATTTGTTGACAATAAGTCCACCCTGTCAACCATTTTCGAGGTTAGGCAATCAATTGGATCTTAAGGATTCTCGTAGTTCTTCATTTAAACACCTAATGCAGCTGTTTCCAAGGTTTGTCTTAAAGTAATCTTTCATCATAAAACCTAAATATTCTCTAATCATCAAGTATAAGAAATAAACCTCGATTTATAATGTTGGAAAATGTAAAAGGTTTCGAAATTTCGAATGCTCATCAATTGTTTATTTCTACATTACAAGATTGTAAATATCGTATACGAGAATTTCTTCTTTCACCCGATCAATTTGGCATACCGAATTCTCGCCTTCGATATTACTTGTTGGCCAAACATGAATCTGGTGAATTTCAAGATGAAGAAAATGTGAAAATTTCGACTCTGGTGCCCTTGCCACATGGAAATAGTTCGATTTTCTCTCATGAAAATGTTGAATATAAGAAAAATATTCGACTCAAAGAATTCTCTCTCAAAAATTATCTGGAAAAAGATGAGAATTTTGATATTCGAAAATTTCAATTGACCGATGAACAGCTTCTACGTTATCATATGATAATCGATATTGTCGATCCCGAAAATTCTATGGCCAAAACAAATTGTTTCACAAAATCTTATGGACATCGTCTTGAAGGTTGTGGATCAATTTTAAAAACTTCGGAACAATTTTCTATTGACGAAATTTTTTCTGCTATACAAAAAACTTCCGATTCAGCCACAATCATCAAATTATTACACAAATTAAAACTTAGACTTTTTACTCCAAAAGAAATTGCTAATCTTATGTGTTTTCCTTGTTGTTTAGGTATGTAAGGAAATAGAGCAATTTTTTAAATTAAAATTTTTTCAATTATCTAATTTTTATTTCTAGAATTTCCTGGAGATTTTACTACCAAACAACGTTATCGTTTGCTTGGCAATTCTGTCAATGTATTGGTTTGTAACTATTTGTTAAAAATTTTACTTGGCCCACTTGCAACAATGAAACGGAAAATTGAATAAATAGGAAATTTTGTTTTTCATTCTTTTGCAAAAAAATTCAAAATGAATTTTTCTGAAACTGTTGCTAACGATACTGATGGGTGGACATCTTCAAACAAGTTTGACAATTCCAGGCGTATTAGATGTAAGTTTTTGTTTACTTTAAATGAAGATAAATTATTAATCAATTATTTTCAGTGGAACTTATTTTATTCTTTATTTTGACTACTTTCGTATGTTTTCTATTGATCGTTTTTTGGTTGAAGGGTTCGAATTTTTGTGATTCGAAATCGAAAAAATCCGGCAAAATCGAGGATATTTTTATGAATGATAAAAAAATGATGAAACTATCATCTATATTAGATGATCGATTTATATCATCAGTTGGTCGTTTACTTCCCAAACAAAATCTGGAAAATTTTCCCGATGGCATAGTTGATAAAGATTTTGTATCGAAAATAAAGTCAAGTGATGGCCAATTGAAGAAATTGACAATTTCATCACAACTTCCATTAAAATTATCAATAAAAAATTTTCGTAATATCGAAGATTTTACTACTTCGGAACAAGAAAATAGCTAATAAATGTGCTTTATGTGTTAATAAATGAATTATAAATTTATTTTTCAATTGTTAATTATTTTAAAAATAATGAACCACAGTTTTAGGCTTCGTTCCTTGTTCGATGTCATCACAAGATGACATATTCGATACTTGATCAGATAATTGATCAGATACTTGATCCGATACTTGATCCGATAGTTGATCATCGCTTTCTACTGATGATACCTGCTCGATTGGTCTGACAGGTAATTCCTTTCGACGGGGAGGTCGTTTTGGTGGTCTTCGCATAGCTGTAGAGGCAACATCACCAATAAAACTTTGGACATATCTACCTAATTGAGGCTTTCGAATTTGAATGTTTGGCTGTTTTTTATCATCAATTGTCAATTCCATTTTAGCCTCAACCATTTGTTTCCGTACCCATCGATCTATTTCCGCATTTTTAGCTCGTTTTTTTCGTTTGTCTAATCGTCGATCATCTTTTAATTGTTCTTTTTGTTGTTCTTTTTGTTGTTGTAATTCATATCTGTATTGATATTCAAGTAATGCCTGCTGATAGGCTCGACGGCGAAAGAAATCATAAATTTGTTCGAACGTCTCTTGTATAAGCACTCGATTATCCGGATTTTCATCGTTACTTTCCGCTTTCAATAGACAATAGGCGACACCAATGGCTATAATTATGAACATACCGACAGTTCCAGTCAATAACGTAACTACATGAATAGATCAATTAAATAAGCTATCAAACAATTAGAAATAGATATTATTCTTACAATAAGCTGCATAGCCATAACCATTTGATCTAGCTATCCAAGACAATGTTCTTGCCTGCAACGTACCGTTAGTTCTCGGCATCGTTTTAATCAGCCAAATGGAAAAAATTATTTTCGAGATTAAATGTACAGAATAATTTAATTTTCAAACATTCGAATTAAAATTTATAACAATTATTTGATCAAATGATTTTATGTTATACTATGTTCATTGTTGGTGATGGTGATGGTGATTGTGATGGTGGGGGTGGTGGCGGATTTAGATTGATAAATTCCAATTGCTCGAGCTGCATTTGATAGTAAATATCTAATAATGTTCGTACCAATTGTGGATATTGTCGGCGAGTTTTTCTCTTGTAAAATAAGGCAAAATAAACTATCGGTATAATAAAACTGGCAGCTGTTCCAAAAATTAAAATCACTTTATATTAACTCGATTTTAGTTAATCGTATAAAAGATTGAGGATATTACTCACGCAATGCACCTGTAGTAATTTTTATCGGTTTTGAACCCCACGATATTTCCGTAACCGCCATTGTCATCAATATGTGATCAATTCAAACTTTTTCGATCCATTTATTCATTCAAAATAAAATTCGAAATTTAAAAAACAAAAAATTCATAATTTATTGAATTAAAGGGAATAATTCTGAAAATTATTCAAAATGAATCAAATTGCAATTTTATGAAACCAAATAATAATAATAGAAAGAAAGACTATTAAGCTCAATTGCTGGCTAACACTATGATTTCCATTGTTTAAAGTTTTACGCTTCTCGAATTCACTGTTGAAAGGATTGAAAGGACGAAATCCAGATTCTATTTTTTTATGTCGGATTTTATCATCAACTCCTTCTTGACAATGTGATTCTTGTTGATATGGACCAATACAGGCAGCAAATCCCATAACATGTGCAATGTGTGATTGTTCATGTGTACCACCAAAAAGATGGGCCATTGGTCCGATTGCAAAGACAGCTATAAAATTCAAAATGATGAATCATTATTACATTAAATAACAATGAAAAAACTGATACTTGCCGACATCTTCACCAGCATGATTGGCTTCTTTGGTGTATACTGCCGAATGAACACGATATTTTAACTGGTCTATACCGAATATTTTAGAGAGATAAACAAACATCCATTTTTCAACTTACATAGATTATCATGAATTTGGCTGGTTCGTTGTTTTATTGTCCTAAATCCCGGACCATTAGTATACATTAATGTAGTATAAGGAATCAGAAACGAATCACGCGAATGGCTTTCTCCTTGAATCGGATTACCTCGATTTGGATATCCATTTATAACTAATGAATGTGAATGATCAGCTGTGACTACGATCAATGTGTCTTCCATCGGTAACATTTCTCTTGAACGACGAATAGCTCGGTCCATTTCCAATGTCTCATGTAAGGCAAGTGTTGCGAAGCCATCATGATGAGCATGATCGATGCGACCACCTTCAACCAGCAAAACGAATCCATTCGGATTGTTGCTTAAAACTTTGATAGCCGCTTCGGTCATTTCGGTCAAGGATGGTTCACCATTTGGACTTCGATCACGAAGTTTTTCATACTCCATATTCGTATAATTGAATAAGCCGAAAAGATAATGTATCTTTTGGTAATTTACACCATGTAAACTTTGCGTATCATTCACGTAGGCAAAATTACTATGATCTTTATCTTGTTTCGAACGTTTCAGTTTCCATTCTTCAATCAGATTTCGACCATCACGTCGTTTTCCAGAAACTGAATGTATATGACCTTCGGATAACATTCCTTTAGGATCCAATTCTTGATCTGACATGAATGATTGACGTCCACCGCCTAATATCACATTCAATGATTTTCCAGGTTCATCTTCGATCAATTGTCGAGCGATATCTTTACAATTATGACGCGTAGTGGGGTTAACCACTGATTCATCGATATCATATTCCCAATCACGATTCTGTGTATGAGCATATGATGCTCCTGGAGTGGCATGCGTCACTCGAGTTGTGGTGACAAAACCAGCTGCCTTACCAGAATCTAATGCCCATTTAAGAATTGAATCAACGGAACTTTTTTGTACAAGATTGCAATCAGGATGATCTTTGTTAACTTTGGCTGCTACACCTAATGTATAAAAATTTGCTTTCACACCAGTTAAATAAGCGGTTGCAGTACCGGCTGAATCCGGAACTTGTTTATCCAGATTGTACGTCTATTAGCAATAAAGAGAGAATTCAAAAAGATCTAATTAAGATTATTATTTAAATAATAGAAACCTTGATCAAAGCTGAATACGGAAATCTATCGAACTCGAGAAATCCTTCCTCACCATGATGGCCATGAATTTGCCCTTTTAGAATACGTGAAGCTGTGATAGTGGAAATGCCCATACCGTCACCAAGAAAAATAATCACATTCTGCGCTCGATAATGCATTGGACGTAATATCTGTAAACGTTCACGAATGTCGGCACGTGCCATCCAATACCAATGGCGAGGATCAGTCTCACTAAATCGTGTATAGTCTAGTATGGTGTGAAGTCGGAAATAGCTGCTTTTAAGTCTTTTTATCACATTAAAATCTTACAACATATACCATAAAAACTATGTTGTGAAGATTCGGCAGGAAACGGCTGATCATCTTGTTGTTCCGGTATTGAAAAGTTCGTTTGATTGGAATTATCATTATTAATGCTGATAGTTAATGCTGAAACTATAGACAAAACATGTACAATGACAATAATACTGTGGAAAATTACAAATTTTTGTCGAAAAATTTTTTCATTCCAATTGAAACCTGATCTGAAGAAATAGATATTCATGATCATATCGGGAAAATTGAATTAGATCTTATGAATGTGCTGAATGGATATGTTGTTTGTCAAAAGTAGAATGGCTGAAAAAAAATTCAAAGAGTTTGATTGTGCTATATGATTTAGGAAAAAATCCTGTTCAAATAAATCAAAATGGAATGTATTTCATTTTTTTGAATAACTACAATTGTTAAAATTCAATAATGAAAATTATTACAATTTTCAAGTCTATGAAGCTATGACGTATATTATTACCAATATGGTAATAATTCTTTGTTAATTGTAAACCAAATTGTACTTGGTATTTATTACAATAATAGACAAAGTCGTATGAATCAAATTATGGATGTTGATTATTTTTCTATGTTTATTCAGTTGCATGAAATGATTGTTTGAAAAAATCAATGATGATAATGATTCCATTCAACATTGATTTTTGAAAAATGATTTATTGATGATTGATTGCTATCAACGGCGACAAATGTGAAAGAAAAACATAAACTTATCAGTTGATAATTTATCTCTGAAATCAAATATAACAACCGCGAAAAAAAATGAACACAAAGGATTATTTCAGTTAATTTTTAAAAAATATATTGACTAAATATGGGCCTGGATAACTTTGTTGTTCAAACAAATAGGCAATCAATATTATTCAAATGACAATTTTCATTAATGTTATTTTTGGATATTTGATTATGTTGATTATATAAACAGTTGACAAATATGAGATAATAAAAAAATAGAATTAACTTTGAAAAAATTGCATGAAAATCTATTTCTCGTTTGTTTTAATAAAATGAAACGGAAGATGAAATAAAAAAAAATTTAGACGAAATTTCAAGTTTATTGATAATTTTATCAATTGATAATTCACACAAAACCACAATATATAAAAAAACATACTGAGACCGAGCACATGGTAAGATGTGATTATTGATTATAACAAGCGCAAAAGACTACGATTGGATTAACGTTGAAGAACTTGTTGTGCGACAAACTTGTCAAACTTGTGAAATAATGATAATCGTAGAAACATTTCAAGTCCAGAATGATGAAGATGATTGGTGTTGTTATCATATCATCACGGCTCATTCGTCATGGTTTTTAACATTAATAATAACAACGGGTGTCATCATCAACATCTATGTTTCTGCGTGCGTATCGAATTACAAAAATGAAAAATCAGTTTTGTTTGTAGAACTAATGATTGAAATTATCACAATTCGAAATTAGATTTCATGATAAATAATCACAATAAATGAATTTAAAGAGTTATTCTTCAGGTGATCTTGGATCTTGAAAATAAACCAACTTACATTCAGATATGATTAAAATATTCATGTTATCGAAAAAAATATGACAAACTGAAAAAGAAAAAATTTTTCGCACTGCTGTAAAGATGATCAAACAAATCAGAGAAAAAAAATGTCAAAGGTTTCATCATTTTATTCGTTGCATGTTCTATTTTTGGATATCAAATAATACCGAATACGAAAAAGACAAGGCCAGATGAATTCCTCACTTTCTCATATACGATGTTTAGAAAGTTTCCGTTTTTAAAGTTATTATATTAGAATATCATTCATACGACGATGACATTGGAGACATTTATGTTTGATGATGATGATGAAATTTTTATTGTTTGTAAAGTTTGTAAAAAGTATATATTTACGTTGATGAATTATCGCCATCGAAATCTTTGTTTTGCAATTGTTATTAATGATCATCAATATCATTAAAATTGCTTGCTTCCTTATGAAGGATAAGATCTTAACGCCATTTTTTCTTTATTTTAATGACAAAACAAAAACAAATATTAGGAAATCATTTTTTGAAAAAATTCATCTCAAGGATAATCGATGACTGTAAAAACAAAATTTTTATTTTTGTTCCGGTCATTTTTTTTGAATAAAATGTTGAAACATATTTGATAGGTTGAACGTAATTGAATGAATCAATGATGGGCGTTGAACTAGATTTAAAATCATTCACCACAAAACATGTCTAATATATAATACATTGCATCTGATTGAATGGATTCCATTTTTATTCATTCCATTCAAAGTTTATTGACGTGTTTGTTTTCCACCATTAATTGAAAACAAATGATCATCATTCATTCAACCATGTTCATACCCGTATATAAAATGGATATCATTACCGATTTTGTTATTGAAAATGTAATTCACTCGATTTGTTAGTAGTAGGTACATGAATGGATCGATCGACCAAGTATCTTTAGATTTTGATCTTTATGTATAAGTATCGAATATTAATGCGATAGACAGTTCTGATTTGGTTGTATTTTAATTGAATTGTACGTTTCATTCTCGAACAGTCAATATGATAAGCCCACATCTTCGATCAAGCATAATGAATGAATTTCAAGTACTCGCCCATTTCATGTTATTCCTGAATTATTACTGTTGGTATAAGGAAAATCGATCGACCGAAAATAATTAATAATTTTGCAATAGCATGTTCTTTTTAAATTGAAACATTATTTCCTGCAATGAAGGAAATGATGAGAATCAACAATCAATTCGAAAAAACAAATATCAATATTCGGCTTTAATTTTCGAAAAAAAACTTTGCAAAGAATTACATACTATTATAAAAGATGGCGATACCGTAATATTGTGTGATTCGTGTGTTCCATTGCGAAACAAGTGTCCTGACAATCAGCTGAAAACTGATTTATGAAATCTTATTTATTTAAAAGCCTGGTTCGACTTAAACAATGATAAAATAGCCTAAGATTTATTCATTTGAAGTCTAATCTTGCCAATCGATTATTTTTTAATCCCTTTTTTCTAATGTTGCGATAATCGTTGACTAAAATAATACCAAATGGAATTAAATCCATTAATTCAACCAACATCCGATCAAGAACCATTAACATCGTTGATGACAATGTTTTTAAACGAACAGCAACAACGATTACAATGGCAACTAGAATCGCAACAATTTTGTCAATCCTCTTTCGGTCATCATTCTTCATTGGGACCACTTCAACAGCCGCAACATATGACATGTATCTACCATCAATATCCATCATCACACAATGCTGCCATTCCTTTTTATGGAATGGATCCATATTCTCAATCACCATTCTGCCAATATTGGTCTTATCTTTCGATGCCAGCTATGGCCGGAGGTTCATCATCATCGACAACGACAGGATTTCAATGTGCTCAACAGCTATGCAATCATCAGGCAGGAAATCCCTGGCTGACATCATGTCCGTAAGTTTGGGTTTTTTTCTGTCGCTATAATTTGAGCGAAATATTGTCACTTTTTGTTTTAATCCGTCATATTTTTTGCACATTGTTATTCACAAAGAAATCAATCGTGTTTATCTATCATGTCGAATAATTCAACAGATTCGTTGGGTTTTGATCGACTAAATACCCGACTTCGAGATGATAGTGCAGCTCGCTTACAGCAACTTATTTCTTTTCTCGAAGATTCAGATCAACCAATCGATTTGGACGTACTGATGCCGAATGGTACAATAATTCCCATCAATGTAGCTCAAAATGCGACATTCTATGAAATCAAAGAAGAAGTGTTCGAATTATCTCAACGTGGTCCAATGTATGGCGCCCTAAAGGATCGTAAACTTTATTCATTCTATTATGTGGATGAATTTGGCGCGCAGAAAGAATGTGTTGATGAAGAGATTCGCTTGTGTGATGCATGTCCGGTGGGGAATATCCTGAAATTAGTTGAACACCAGGAAAATATCGATGATCTTGAGCTTGATGAGCAAATTGGTCAACTTATTGGTAAATGTAAGTTTTCAGAAAAAATAACATGAATTATGTTTTATTCATTATTCCATTTTTTTAAATAGCATTGAAAGATTTTGATGCTCTTTTGAATCCCGAAGTGAATGAATTTCGTTATCGAATGCGTTCATTGTGTGAAGAGATTGTTAAAACTCGTCAAAATAATTCATGGTTGGATAAAATGCGTTATGCTTATCCTACAAGTGTAGATCCATTGGATTTGACAGTTCTGCCTAATTATTTCCATGATCGATTACCATCCGATAATATGATCAATGTACAGATCTTGTTTGATAAACCAAAGTTTTCGATTGTCGTCTCTGTCAGTTGTCAGATTACGCCCGAAGAATTACTGCGGCAATCGATCGAGTTAGTTTTGAACAATCCAATACAGTCAAAAGAATTACTTAAGAACGAGCTTCATTCTTTCGACTCATTCCTTCTGGATTCGAATCATAATCATCAATCGACCGATGAAGAAGAAGAGTCCTATTATGAAGCCAGTTTTCCATCTAACAATCCTCCTAAAAGCCCTAGTAATTATCAATGGCAAAGCGATTTGTCCAATCTCTTCATGGATTCAAGCCAATATCTTTTGAAAATTAATGGAACTTTAGAGTATCTGCTTGATAATCATCGCCTCATTCAATATCGAATGATTCAAGAGATTTTATTATCAAACAATTCCGTTCTACAATTGTCGGCCATTCCTCGCCAATCAATAGAATTTGAAGATGAACCTATATATGCCATTCATACTGCGATTTCTGAAGAGTTTCGTCCACGTTCACATTCGATCATTTCTTTGGGTTCATTAGGTAACGTGATAATGTCAACAACGGCAACTGCCAGTCGCCGTCGAACACAACAAGTGGTCGTTTCATCGTGGTCAATGGATCGAAAACTATTGATAAAAATTCATTCCGCCCATATTAATCAACTTCAATTTAATAGTGATATAACACGTGTGGCCGTCATGGTCGGCATTTTTCATGGTGGTGAAATGCTCTGTGATTCACATATAACTACACCGGTAACATTAGCCGATCTGGTCAAAAGTTCACCACAAAATCCAAACATGGAAATTTTTGATACCATACCTTGGGAAGAGGATATCGTATTTAATTTAAAAGTTTCCGATCTGCCCCGAATGGCTCGTATCGCATTCACAGTTGTTGGTTTTACTGGATCTCAATCAACTCGAAAGATAGCACAATTACGTCAGAAGCCAATACCAATTGCATGGGCTAATATTAATTTTTTTGATTATCGTGGTCAACTCTGGGAATCCTCGACTACATTATCAATGTGGCTCCATGATAATGAAAATGAATGCGTTGATGATGCACAATCGGTGTTTAAACCTTTGGAAACTGTCGTACCGAATCCAAACATTGATCAAACAATATTTCTCACTATTTCATTCACGAAATATTCGGAAGGTGACAATACAGTCATAAGATTTCCAACACTTAAAGAAATTCTACGAGAATATCCAATTCAGCAGCAAAACCGTCAACAACAAAGCAATGACATCGTATCATCATCGTGCAATCATCAGCAAAATTCAGCACAGATATTATATGAAGAGAATGAATATGAATCAACATATGATCCAAGAGAACGAAAAATTTCCGAACAATCATTAATAGAAGAATCTCCACTTCTTTCTACAACTTCTCAATTGTCTCATGAAGAATCACAAGAAGAACGTGAACAGAATCTAGCATTGATTAAAAAGATTAGCGAAGAAGATCTTTTACATCGGATGGAAGAAAAACATCGTGAACTTTTATGGCGTCTTCGATTCGAGTGTTGTCAACAATGTCCTGAATCTTTGTGTAAATTATTGATCAGTTTCAAATGGAATAATCAGCGTATGATTGGCGATGCTATTTCATTGCTTCAATCATGGCCAAAACTTTCTCCCGGTAAAGCTTTAGAATTACTTGATTATGCTTATGCGGATAATTTAGTTCGAAAATATGCCATCGAATGTTTAAAATCTTTATCGAATGAAGATCTATCACAATATCTGCTGCAATTAGTACAAGCATTGAAATATGAATCATACATTTATAATGATTTAGTTCAATTCCTATTGGAACGTGCATTTGAAAGTCAGCGTATTGGACACCATTTGTTTTGGCTATTGAGGTCAGAAATGCATAACCCGGCTGTTTCCGTAACGTTTGGGCTAATACTTGAAGCTTATTGTCGTGGAGCCATTGATCATATCTATGTAATGATTTATTATGTTTAATTTGTCTTGATTTTAATCATTGATTATATTTTTAATTATAAACAATTACATAGATTCTTAGCCGTCAAATGGAATGTCTTAACAAATTAAAACGTGTCAACATCATCATCCGTGATGATCGTAGTCGTGAAAATCGTGAAAAAAAGATTGGCTGGATGCAAGAAATATTAGAGCAGAAATTCTATCAGGAAACCTTTACAAATGTGATTAATCCATTAAATCCGATTTTTAAATTTGGCCGATTAAAAATTAAAAAATGTAAATTCATGGATTCAAAAATGAAACCTCTTTGGTTAGTATTTGAAAATTATGATTCAGATGCCGGTGATATTTATTTGATATTCAAGAATGGTGACGGTAAGTTTAGATTCATATAGGATAGATTGGCTTTAATGGTTCAATTACATTTTTAGATCTTCGTCAAGATATGCTTACGCTACAAATGATTCGAATAATGGATCGTCTATGGAAAGAGGCCGGTTATGATTTCCGCATGACACCTTATCGTTGTATTTCGGTTGAGCATTGTGTCGGTCTTATCGAAGTAGTTCTAAATGCCGATACCATTGCTAATATACAGAAAAATAAAGGTAATGCAGCGATAGCTGCTTTCAAAAAAGGCAGCCTACTCGCATGGATACGTGACCATAATCCTCAGGAATCAGATCTTAATCGTGCGATTGAAGAATTTACACTTAGCTGCGCCGGGTATTGTGTTGCCACATACATATTAGGTGTGGCCGACCGTCATAATGATAATATTATGGTCAAAAAGAATGGTCAATTATTTCATATTGATTTTGGTCATATTCTTGGAAAGTTTAAAGAAAAATTTGGCATTCGCCGTGAGCGTGTGCCATTTGTTTTGACTCATGATTTTGTCTATGTGATTACACATGGAGAACAATCATCAAAAAAATCGGAATATTTTCGACGTTTTCAAAGGTATTGTGAAGAGGCATTCATTATCATTCGAAGACGCGGTTCATTTTTTATATCGTTGTTCGCCATGATGTTATCGTCGGGTATACCCGAAATATCATCGGTAAATGATCTTCAATATTTACGTGAAACATTAGTATTGGATAAAAGTGAAGAAGAGGCACGCGGCCATTTTAATACGAAATTCATGGAAGCGTTGAAAAATTCCTGGAAAACCAGTTTTAATTGGTGTGCACATAGTTTGGCCAAAGATAATCGAATGAATGATCGTCAAAAATAATTTGAAATTCATATAAATATTTATTTTTTTACTGGACCATTGCTGTGAATGAAAAAAAAATTCAGGATAATCAATAGATATGAATCAAATGTGAGATGGAATTATTATCAAATGCTTTATATGTAAATGTATGTGTCCTAAAACATTTTAAATATGTGATATAATAATAAATACACTTTTTGATATAATTATTAAATAAAGTGATGGAAGTTGCATTCAGAATATGAAGTGTGCTTTCTTCAACAGGTGTGTCAGATTCTTTGGGCAAAATGTATCTTTTCTAGAAAAAATCGATGTTATAATAATTATTACTTCGATAAAACGAAATTTGAATTTCGCAAAAAGTTTAATAATTTGGAGAATGAGAAAAATAAAACAATTTAGCCCGGAATACACACACACACACACAAACATTTACGGACATTGAACCTAAAATCATTTCTACAGGATATAAAATGACATATTTGACAATCGACATGAATAATATATCTATAGTACAGAATAGAACCACTAACTGCATTAAACGTACTATTTTTTACAAAGCAAACTCAGGTGACACACATTCACTCAAGCACACAAATATGATTATGAATAATAAAATTTAAAAAAAAATTCTAAGCAGTACGAAGTATAAGATGGACACCAGAATCCGTTTCAACAACTTGCGATAATTCACCAACTTTTAATGCAAATGCAGCCTCTTCGAACGGTTTTTGCATAGCACCACGAGCGAAAAATCCAAGATCACCACCACGTTTAGCCGAAGAACAATCGGATAGTTCGGATGCAAGTTCATCTAATGTGGCCATACCGTTTGAAATTTTTTCATGATAATCTTCAATCAAAGCAAGTGCTTCTTCTTTGGTTCGTGTAATATGTTCTTCACGCCAAGAACTAGGTCGTCGTGATTGATTATGTTTAACCAATAGATGTGAACATCTTATTTTTTCATTATCCTTTGTACTAGCCTCCTGTGTAGGTCGATCCCATTGTGATTCTTTAGTGTAAATATTCAAATAATATGCCTGTCCAGTGGATCGTGATACTCGTTTTTCCCATCCTTTAGGCAATGGCTCATCTTGATCATGTTCGACATCCTGTGATTGTTGTGGTTGATCTTGTTGATTATTATTGGCATCTTGACTATTGGCGTCCATTATTGATATGATATCTAAATCCAAATACCAAATTAAATTAAAAAAAAATAAAAAAAAAGATGAATCAAAATTATCAACGAATTAAATAAAAAAGTGAATTTGCAATGTGTCTGTTTTTTGATAAATAATTGAATAACACAGTATAGACAAGATTCGACTTACCAGTTAATTATTGTTATAAACAAAATCTTAAATTTTTTAGGCAATATTTTTATCTGTGGTCAAAATAAAAACCAAATGGTAATTTTTATAGCCAAATTTATCAAATTTTATAAAATAATATTGGATAATTGATTCGCTGAACACTTATAAAATTTGTTTAGATGTAAATGATTATATCATTAATATTTTCTAGTTCGTGTTTGTCAGTATATGTAGATGTCAAAAAGTGAATTTGTATCTCTTTCTCATTATTTTCCGGTGATCCAATAGATCTGTAGAAAAAAAGGCCATGCATACATAAACATGTCAGAATTGTTAGACCAGAGAAAAAAAATACTACTCCTATTTGTAGTGATATATAGAATCCATATTTATTATGATACAAATTCTATACACTATGTTCATCTAAGTAAAAAACCAGAACTCACTTATATTGGTAGAGGTATGTTTATGAATATGAATTGAATAGTGTAAAATTGATTCCGAAATTGAGTATCAAAATTGGATATCAAATACACCCTCCCATAAACAAGATTTTAAAAAAAATAATTTCGGAACAGTTGATAATAAAGGGCAAAAATTCATGACAAGAATTCAGTCATTTTATCATTCGAAATTAGAATCAAATAATAACATACCGATTATTTATTGGATTTTTTCGATTAAATTTAAAATTGGATGAGTTTATTAGCAAATAAATTATAATGAATGACCAGTAATTTTTAATAAATTAACCGATACCTAACATTTTACAAGCCGGTGTGATTTTTCATCATTGAACCATTACAAACACAACATGATCGAGATGTCAAAATACAGATAACTATAGGTTTCGATCGAATCAATTATTCATAAATACATCATTGCATTTAGTCAAGGATACACTGTATCGAAAATTTCAACTTTATTCCAAAGGTGGGATCTTTGGAGCGAATTTGTGTCACGTGATACAATGTTTAAACACGCTGAAATTGCAATTTAGGAGATCATCCCATAAACGAATCAAAATATTCCAAAGTATAATTACTCATCATCATCATTGGATCGATTTTAATGACGACAAACTACGCCGCAGTTGATTTTTCCAATTTTTTAACAATTAAGTAATCTATCGATGAATCGCTTTCAACTGTCATTCATAATAAATCAAAAATTTAAGATAATTCAACGAGTGTAATCGTTGATGAAAAAAGATCCCTGGTAAGCATGAACCCGTTATTTATCACGGATGATGATGAAGAAGAGAAAAGTAGCTTCAATTATTTTGGTTGTTTATTTGTTTTTTAAACTAAAACTTTGAAAAACCAAACGAAAATCCAAAAATTAAATTTGCTTCTATCTGATTAAAACCTGCAATCATATTTTATATTTGCTCCATAGCAATAATCTCATTCATTGTTTTTGTTATTTTTTGCTTTTTAGGTTCTTTTTCATTTCATTTTATTTGCTAATATTGAATGATCGAAAACTGATGAAATTTTTTTTTGTTTTAATTCACACATCGATTCGATTAAAAGTATGAGTTTATAGTTTTTTCTTTTAATTGTCAACTAATCCATTCATTTTTGTTCGTTGTCAGTTGAAAAAAAATTTAACTAAAAAAACGTGAATACGTATTGTTTTTTGATTTTGATTGTTGAATTTTTTTGTCACATTTTTTGCATAACCACCCCCGAATGCAAACGATTTTTTGATGGAACCATCTCGATCATCCAGTACGGCTTCATCATCATCTGCCCGTAAAGATTAATTCTGGTTGTTTTTTCTAATTTTTTATTGTACTATGGGATTTTTTTCTTGTTAAATAGAAAATAAACGAAAACATCAGCTCAAGAAGTCATCATCAGATTCCCGTTCGCATTTGGATCGTCAACAACGTCGTGATTTGCGTCGTATAAAAAATTCATTGAAAAAATATGATCCCAAGTCCTTTGATGAAATCAATCGTGAACAACAGTATCAAGAACCAACAAATAGCAATGTTCATTTGACCGAAGCCAGCACTAGTGCCGTTTCTTCATCATCGAATTCACAAATCAATCGACCATCTAAAAAAGAACGTCGAGAACGACGTAAACAAGAAAAACAAAGGGATAGAACATCAATAAATCAGGATAATCTAAGTGGCGAACTTCGCCACTATCTTGGTTCAGCCATTAAAAACTCTTTAGGTCATATGCATGATCATATAATTGCAACATTACCAACAGAAATGTCCTTATATTATCAAAAAGTACATGACACATTATTGTTAGATATTGACCACGATGGTGATAATGTTTCAAATCCTAACTTGAATCCAGCAAGTGGTAGACAAATGATGAATGAAATGCATGAATTTATAACTGCTTCATCAGTTGCTGCTGATGTTGAAGCCAGTAGCAATAGACCATCATCATCATCTAATCTCGGTCAACAAGAACAAGCAACATCCAATGTACATTCATTGAGATCTCAACATAGCTATTATACCATGCACAATCCGTATGCACCACCGATGCATAAACCAGGTATTCTGCCCATTAGAGATTTTCTTCATGATCCGTTAAACGCATCGTTAAATACTTTGAATCGTGTAACTAATTTGGTCCGAGTACCTACATCTCAAATCTATTCACATGGCTATAATATTCTCAACAATTTAGCCAGTCCAGTTAATAATCACCCATCGACTTTGCCTACTGTTTCACGTCCACCAGGAACTGCCGAACGAATTGTTCGCAGAGACGATGAAGGAATACCGGCACCGCCACCAGTTTTACCATTGATTCAATGTACACATCCTCAAACTCGTCATGAGCCCCTTGATTTGGAAGAATTTGAGGAAAAAACTTGGACAATCGAATTACTTCGACAACGGGTTTTTCTAGGTGTATGTATTTTTCCATAAAAATAGGCTAAAATAATAGTATTTTTATTAGGGAATTTCTGAAAAACTTCGCCTTCGACTATGGCCATATATATTGGGACTTTATGACGGTGATAATGATAATGAAGATTGCCGTAAGCAATTTGATTGGTCATCAAAGCAAAAACTATTTGAACATTATCGATCACAGTGGCAATCAATATTACCCGAACAAGAAAAACGTTTTATGTTGTTTCGAGAGCGTAAATCATTGATAGGTAATAGTTAAATTTTACATATAGTTTTGTCATAATGATAGTAAATTGTTTTTATCGTGACAGAGCGTGATGTGATTCGTTGTGATCGAGCCCACCCATTCTATAATGGTGATCGCAATGAAAACCTGGACAAATTGAAAGAAATTTTATTAACTTATATGATGTATGATTTTGATACTGGATACGTGCAAGGAATGTCAGATCTTGTTTCACCATTACTTTATGTGGCTGAAGGTGATACCTGTAAAGCTTTCTGGTTTTTTGTTCAGACCATGGAATTTACTGTGAGTTATAAAAAAAAATCTGTCTTTATTTCATGATAATTGATGTTGGTATAATCTATAGAACAATAATTTTGAAATGTCACAGTTGACAATAAAACATCAATTGGAAATGCTATGGAAATTGATTGAATTGACTGATCCAATATTTGCCCAATATCTTGGTATGATCTTAGTTTGAATAAGTGGTATATAATTTTCATATAATTATTATTTTCAGCCAATAATGAATCGGTCAATTGTTATTTTGCATTCCGTTGGATTGTTTGTCAATTCAAACGAGAATTTATGAAATCAAATTCTGATGATTATCAAGAAGTTCTATTATTATGGGAATCAATATGGACTTGTTCATCAATGAAAAAATATTATAAAAATTTACTTCGACAACAATTGGTAGTTGAAAAGACGTCAAAATCAAACGATCAAACTCCAACAACAACGGAATCAAATGTTGTTAATCCACAATTAGATAACATTGATGGAGATAATACAGCAGAAATAGCATCAGATTTGGCTAACAAAATTGACGAACAATGCAAAATTGTTGAGGAAAATTCCGAGTCAATCGATAGCACCGATTCGCAAGAATCAATGACGACAACTTATAGCGGTGGATCCCGACGACTTTCAGACACTGAATTATATGTATTGTGCATATGTTTAGCTATTATTCGTCGCGAACGTGACTTAATCATGGTTCAACGCTTCGATGCCACAGAAATATTGAAGGTTAGTAATTTTGATAAAACATAAAAATTCTAATAATTTGTTCACTTTTAAATTAAAACTGCAGCATTTTAATACGCTTCAATTGACCACAAATTTGAAAAATATACTGATACATGCGGCCAACATTTGGTCATGGCTCATATTCGATGACAATGAAAAATTGCTATATGCTTCATCCTCTCAAGCGCAATCATCAATTGTTGGTGATAATCAAACAAGAAATCGCAATGTTGAAGAATCACATTCATCAAACATTAGTAATCGTGATCAATCATCGCCAGCCAATGGAGATGAAGAATTCGATCTATTACAAGATCTTCGTCTACCATTAGATCGTTCAGCCAATGGATCATCATCACCAGCCACCATACCAAATGCACCACTGGCTAGTGATGACTATTATATTTTTAGTTGAAATCATTTTTACATCTCTTAAACAAATACCTTTTTTCACTCTCTTAAAACTTAAAATTGATTTATTTTAATTTGCGAAAATTTATATGATTCCTGATTTCCATTAAAAATAAGTCACAGTTCTGCGTGTTATGATTTTAAATGCATCCAAAATGCTGTTTTATTTTTAGTGTATAAAAAAATTACAACCAACAATGGAAATATTCAATATACACTTTTATTTGGCAGTGATAAATTATATGGACATCATGTAACTTGTTCGATTGCATTAAAGAATTATAAATGATTAGAAAATCAACAGATTCAATTTCCACCAACCAACCAAAAGCCAGATCATTGGTGATAAAATATTTTTCGTGGTAGTACTGTTTGCTTGAAGTATACCATGATGATGATGATTATACGGTTGCGTTAGATTCTGTTTTGTAATTTGATTGATGCTTTCCTCATTATTATTATCATTATCACAGATCAATTTGGAATCCAAACATGTGGTCATTATCGTAGTATTCGTTGATTGTCCATTGAATGATGGCCTATTATTTCTATCGTCAACATCACACATAACTTGTTGTTCATTTTGAATAATGTTCCGTTTTTTTAGAGTAGCATATGTCATTGTTTGGGGTGAATTCTGATTCAACAATTCGATTTCATTGTCCGATGATGCTGCTGCTTTTGTTTTTGACACCATTGCGAATTTGGTCGATTGTGTAGCATTCGGTAGTTCATATAGACTTTCATTGGAAGCAGAGAACCCATATGATGGCAATTGCTGTTGTTGTTGTTGTACATTTGTTAGGCAATATCGTGGTTCACTTTGTGAAAGATTTGTCGTGCTATAAGGAGTACAATATTGATCCGAATGATAATGATCAAAATGCTGATGCAAAGGTGTTGCGGTAATACTTGGGTGTGTTGATGTGAATCCATTATTGCTTATATTAGAATGAGCGGTGATTAGTGTATCGTCGTATTGTTGCTGCTGCTGTTGTTCTAATTGATGCTGAAAAGATGAACGTTGATGCTTTGTTCCAGTAACAAAACAAGCGACTAAAATGATCACAGTAAGGACTATCACAGAACATGTTGCCGGTATGACAATGGTCAATGATTGCATCGAGCTAAGTGTGTTTGATCCGCCAACTCCGCCACTTGAACCCATAGAGCCCGAAGAAGCCGAGATTGAATTTTCCGATGTCAATGTGCGTGAGATAGTTTCCAATGGTGGGATCGTTTCACCATCCATGGTCAAGGTCGCAAACATGTAGGTTTCTTCAGTGGTGCCTATGTCGGTTAAGGCAGCCATGTTTAGCAGGTACCATGTGGCAGGTCGTAAATCAACCAATTCAACAAAACGTTGTTCACGAGGCGAGATTTTTGATGAAGCCACAAGCCATTCGGAATCCATTCGCGGCCGATACTTAAGTACAAAGTATTTGATATCACACCCATTTACAAGCCAAGCATCCAGACGAATCAGTGCTACGGTTGAGTTGACAGTGATGAATGAATTCCAGTTCTTCGGGGCTATTGGTACTGAAGATAAATTGTTAATAATCCATATAATTTTGCAAATCTTACCAGAACCCTTGGTGCGAACGGCAATTGCCTGGCTAGGGTCGCCTTTGCCAACGTTGTTGTAAGCAATAACATAGAATTGATATTGCGTGCCACACAACAGATTTGTAAACGTGTATGAGTTTTGTTGAGAATCAACTTGTCGTTCCTTCCACTCTCCAGATTGGGAAGATTTTGCATACAGAAAGTAACCGGTTATCTCTGGTACGTCCGAGTTGGATGTTTGTTGCTCTGCAGCGTATGAATCGTCGGTTGCTTCGATCGACCAACTTAGTTCGACTGAATCATAATTAACGTTGACCGATGTCAAAATTGGTGCTCGTGGCGGATCGTTCACCAAAGTTTCGCCAATCACCTCCTCTGATTGTGGTCCTGGGCCAATTCTATAACAAAGCGACATAAGTTTCAGGTTTATAATCAATGGAATTCGAACCTATTGAAGGCTTGGACAATGACCAAGTACTTGGTCGCACGTCGAAGATCTGTAATCTTTACTTCTTTGTTCTGAGTCGATGGTTGTGAGGATTTTTCCTCAACAACCTTCTTGAACATAAAGTGTTCGTCCAGATCAATGGCTTTATAGCCAACGTAGTAACCCAGAATCTGGCCATTTTGATGTTCTATTCGTGGCGGATGGAATGTGACCTGCAGTGAATGTGCACTTGATGGGTAGACGTGAATGTTTAACGGAGGACCAGATGGCGCTAGAAATAGAGAAAATTTGTAATCTTTGTCTCAGTCCAATTTAAACAGTCCATCCTAACCTTCCTCTTTAGTCGTGATTTTGAGCGGTGGCATTTGAAATGGACCGAGTCCCAACTTGTTTTCTGCCTGAACTCGAACTTCATACGTAGTCATCGGTTTAAGAGAACGCAGACTGATTGACGATTCAGTTCCTATCAATGTTTGTCGGAAAATAGTACCGGCCGGTTTTGATGATGGCTGGTGTAGCTTCCCATTTTGCTCATTGATGTTTTGCTGTTGCAGGTTGGTTGTTGCGTCGAGATGATGCCATGAGGGTAATATTTCCAACCACTGGCGATATTCGACATGATAGGCGAAAATGGGACTGTTGCCGGAATATGGCTGTGACCAAGCGACAACAGCGGACCTGCTATCTAGTTCCAACACATGAACATTTTCTGGTTTCCCGGGTGGTTCTGGAATTGAAACAGAAAAAAATTCAATGATTGTTCTAGCTTCTGATCAAAATTACCTTGAACTATCAACTGAAAGTTGTATTCATCCTTGCCGAAGTTGTTGGATGCCAGACATGTGAAAAGGGAAGAATCGCGACGATCAACATTTGCGATGCGGACAATGTATGAGGTAATTGCTCGATCCGACTGACCTGTCACTCTTCTTAGCAGGTGATACCGATTATCTGTGTGCAGTATCTGTTGTTCAAGCAATGGATCGGATGATAACCGGTCGAATGCGGAACCAAAATCGAGTGGCATTCGATCTTTGGCAACTTGCATCAAAACTGGAAATTCACCATAAGCCTCACAAGCGAATTCGATTGATTCTCCACGTTGAACAGTATGAGCTGAAAACTTACTTTTGAAGTGTGCGGGCACTGTGTTAATGAGGTTATGAGGTTAATGAGAACTTTTTCGTGTTCAAATCTTACCGTGGACTTTGAGCGTGATGACTTTGCTCAATCCTGAGCCTACTCCATTATTGGCCTGGCAAAGGTAGACGCCTGAATCCTCTTCACTCACATCACGGATCATGAGACTGCCATTTTCCAGGGTGTGCATGTGCGAATTGCTGACCACAGTACGGAAGAAATGAACGATAGACGCTGGTTCTCCATCCGCCGGACCTATCGATGATGAAGATAGTTTGGAAGAGGAGGCTAAGCTCGACGATTTGTCATGGGCACGTTCCCACCAGATTCGAGGTTCACCGCTGGCAGAGCAATCTATGACCACGTTTTGACCTTCAATGGCTTCGGTATCGGTGGGTGGAATTTTCCATTTAGGCGGCACTGGGTATCAAAAGTAATTCATATTAGTCAAATACACTTCCAATTTCTGATGTCCTTACCGTTGACCTTGACTACGATTGAGTATGTAGTTACAGCTGCCATGTTGGATGCGATGCAGGTATAGTTTCCCGAGTCTTCGGCGATCACTGAAGAAATGTACAAAGTTGCCGAAAATTCATTAGTTACATCCAACTTTATTCGACGCGAGGCACTTGTGCTATGAGTGTCGTGGATGGGTTCGCCATCCTTGAGGAAATGAATGAGCACTGGAGAATCGCCTTCGACAACCGAACAGGTCAACATGACTCGCATTCCTTCCCGAAGATTTGGCGGGGGATTGAAAGGACTGATAACAGGAGCAACAAGTATTCGAATGAACAGTTCAGCACTGGCAGAGCTAGCACCGTTGGGCCCGGTGACCACGCACCTGTAGGCTCCTTCATCGGTGTTGCGTTCAACTTTTTCGATAACCAGCGTGCCATTCAACAGCGACTTGTGACGATGGTTTTGGGGCAAACGACTGCCTTGATCGCTAGGAGATGATTTCTTGAACCAAACGATCGATTCGAGTGGGTAACCAGCCGCCGGACAATGCAAATGAACTGTGTGGCCCGAAATGGCTGTCAAGTTTTTCATTTGACGGACGAACGCCGGACCGTAGACGTTAATGCGACCAGAGTGGCTGATTGAGTGGACATCGTTGGACGCTGTGCAAGAATATCTAGAAAAGCAAATTTGATATTGAAATCTGATAGAATTGATCCGACTTACATGCCACCATCTTCTGTACGAAGAGAACTTATGTTGACAAAACTGTTGACAATACCATCGCCATTGACATAGTCACCGATTCGAATTCGTCCATTTTCGACTAATGGAGCACCATCCAACGTCCAAACAATTTGCGGCAGTGGTGTGCCAGTAGCTGAACACTTGATCGACAAAGGCACACCTGGTCGCAATGGTTCGGTGATCGTGAAAACCGTGATGAATGTGGGCGGATCATCGGCCAACGCCAACTCACCGCTCGCTTGGACCGATTCGAATTCATTACTGACAATGCATTGCTGACGAATTAAAAGTTAATTTTTGCAGATTTATCGCTATTGAAATACTTACAAACATGCCACGGTCTTCACGACGAACTTGTCGAATCTGGAGCAATCTATCATTGTGCGATAAATGCACACGATGGTTTGCATGCTGACGATTACTTGCGGTTATTGCTTGCGCAGCCATTAATGGTCTAGCGTTCCGGCGCCAATGAATTTGTTGAACTGGCGAACCGCCGGTTATCGTGCAATTGAATGCTACATTATCACCATCGGAAGCTAATATGTATGATGGGGTCATAGTGACACTTAATGGCGCCTTGACAACCAGTTCCATTTCAATACGATCTTCACCCATTGAATTGTTGGCAACACAGACGTAATAACCGGAATCGGCGATGGCTACATCACGAATGAAAAGTGAACTATCCACTTGAACGAATCGACCTGCCCGGCTAAGGCGATACGGTGTAATGTATTGCTCTCCGTTGAGCAATTCATTCTTGTCATTTATATCAATGGATCTGTTGTTTAGTGGAACCTGAAATGTCCACAATTGAAGCCGTTGCAATTTGTTTCCATCGATTAACGTTGAAAGAAGGCTATGATGAGAGGATGATTGCAAGTCGTTTGATGTTGGTTTGATGCGATACCATGTAAAAGATGGCCAAGGTTGAGCTTGGGCGACACACGGCAACTCGATTGTCTGACCGACATTGGCAATAATTTTCTGTCTACCGGGACTGTTGAAGATGATTTTTGGCGGCATTTTTGTCTGTGGCTTTGTGACAATCAATCGTCCATAATTGGCACTTAATTTTATCATTCCACTTAAGGTATGCTTCGTTTGACATCGAAACATCATTTTTTTCTTCCGTTTATGACTATGATGGTGGCGATCTTTTTGGATTTTTTGATCATCATCATCATTATTATTATCATTATCATCATTATCATTGACATCATCATTGTTGATTCGATGTATATGAAGCTCACCATTGGGCATGACACTGTAACGTCCACCTACAAAACGAATATATTGATTCATTGATTGATTTTTTCAAACTTTTTTCGAAATGAAAAGTTTTCATTATTTTCCAATGTATGGTGTGGAAAAAGTTTTTTTTTCACAAATCTAAATATCTTGGCAATTCTGGTACAACCAAAACCAAATTTTTTCTCTCTAGAGAAAATCTTTGTGGTTCGTACGATCAAACATTCTATAGTGAAGGATCTTATCTCGCCGATAAAGATGTTAAACACAACAAAAATAAAATAAAATCTGAAATGTGTTTTTTCGGTTTTTCTCAGGTCGATTCGAATGTTTATTATTAGTGTATATGTCAACTCTATATCGAAAACTCGAACAACAAAAATTGATTGATTAGCCTGAAAAATAAGTAAGTGATATGATTCGAATAAAAAAAAATCTTATCTCGGGTATCAGTCACTTGTGTTCGAATAAAACAGTGAATATTGATTTTTTTCTCTTTTCTGAACAAATTGATCAAATTTTTTATGCATCATTAAATTGAATTGAATGGAAAATTTTTACCTCCAAGTAGATTAGAAATTATCGGATGATCATCATCACCATAACGTAGCCAATTCGTTACATGAATATATTCTCGTGCAAAACTTGGTATATGACATCGAAGAATCTGGTTTATGTTAATTTATACAGTTAAAATCGATAAAAAAAACAGTTAGATAAAATTTATTAAAAAAGTAAGATTACACACTTACTCCTGTATTCCCTTCAATAGCAAAATCATCATACACTTGAATTTCATATGGTTGACGAACACCTGAATTATTAAAATAAATGAAAAAAAAATAATTAACAACTTTGCCTATTTTCTTGCATTTCTATGCAGTGTTTTTTAAAATAATTCAAATCCTGCATTATTTTTTTTCTCCTTTTGCACTATAAAAAAAATATTTCGCTCTATTTTTGTCGTTGACGATTTTATTCTTTTGATCTCAATTTCGTTGCATCGAATAAAATCCACCAATATTTGAAATATGAGAAAAAAAAACGAAAGTGAGGATATTGAAAATTCATTCAACCAGGAAAAAATCTTTCGTTTTTCACTTGCACAATTTTCTGTCCAAATTCGTTTTTCGCTAAAGAATTTCATCTGATGTGAGCATAATATATTTACTCAAAAAAATATTCAATGATCTCAAGCTGCTCATAGATTTTTTCTTTCTCAAATGGTTGATGTAGCGAATGAAAAAAAATGATGATTCCCGTTATTTTTTCCGAAATTAAAGTAAAGCATATGTCCAAACGATGATGATGATGATGATGATGAAAAAATGATGCTAAAAATTTTTTTTGGTTCGATTTAGTGGCCATCGGTTTATTTCAAAATAGAATTGATGAAAAAAATATTCGAAATAAATTTCATGCTTCATTTGATTTTCATTTTATATGTGGATAAAGTAAGTCTTTTCTCTTGCTTTCTCAGTATCATTACCTTTTTTTCAACTACCGTCATCTTTATCACTTATAGATTTCACTTATATTTTTCATATTTGTTTGTTTATCGGTGGCAAGATTTCCATTCGATTCATTCATCCATTCGATTGAATTGAATTCGTTCATTTTTTTTCATTTGACAAGTCCATCCAACCAGACCGATCCATTTATAACTCATACATACATTCAGCATTTCTCGTGGTCGCCTAGTCGGTTGAATGGTTTTGTTGATTTGACTTGACTTTTCTTTTTTTCCACTTTCTTTCATTTTTTTCATTCACATTTTTTTAAATACTGCATGATGATATTTTTCGCCAAGATCTTTTATTATCGAATGACTGAAGACGATTCATGATTATGAAATGAATGATTTTTTTTAAATTCTTGCAAGAATTGAATTAAAAAATTTCGACCGGAATTTTGTTTCTATAATTTTTTTCTGGTCTTTTTCAATCCACACCGATATAATTCATTTTTTTGGATGATGACATTTTTTCCCCTTCATTCATTTATTATTAACTGATTTCTTTTTTTTCCTAAAATTCGTTTTATCTGTTTTGTTTTTTGTTGTTCATTCACAACATGTCTGATGATCATTTGATCTGATAATCATTGATTACATGCATACACCGAAACACCGATATAACAATATAACGACACTGACACATAAATTTATTTCGTAGAGAGAAATAAAATCGACCGAATTCTAAAATACGACTTCTCGTTATATATGGTTATATATGGTATTAATAAAAATAATAATAACCGAACTTGGATAATAATAATAACAATAATAACACTTGACCATCACACACACACACACACACAGATTAATTGCTCTAATAATAACGATCTTCAGATCATCATCATCTACAGACCATTTGTGTGTGTATTACACACAGGATTTTTTTCCATTTTGCCTATATTTTTTTCAACTATATTGTTAAAATAACAAAATTGATGATCATTTCTCATCATACTCTGAAACGAAAAAAGAAGAAATAATAATAATAATAATGTGTTATTGTTGTTTATATCGAATCAAATAAGCCTTCAAGACCCACAACAACAAAAATTATACGAGAAAAAAAAGACAACAACAACAATATCAATCCATTGATATATTTCGATATATGTAAAAGTTCATTATACTTTATCCATAAAAAAAATGTTGTTGTTGATGTTTACCATAATGTAGATATAGTGCGTGCATTTGGATTATAAACATCCACAAGAAAAAAGTGGATAAATCTAAGGAAGCAACAAAAAAATAACGGTAATATATTGATAGGCCATAATAGCCTGACGAAATATGGTTGTTGTTACTGTTTTATTATTATTATTTTTTTTCTGGCAATAGAAAATTAATGATTATAGATTTTTATATATAAATTGAACAAGAATAAAAAAGAGAGAAAATAGGATAGGAAATGTAAGTGAATAAAATTCTTGATGTTAATATTTCGATAGTAGATGTAACCATTCTTAATGTTGTCATGATGATCTTTAGGATTATTTTAATTATACATTACTATACATTACGAGTAGGAAAAGATTTTTGTATATTGTTTTGTAAAACTCTATTTTTATCACCATTATCATTATTTATTATCAATATTTTATATTGATAATAGTAATTTCATCATTAATTTCATCTGATGAAAATTAAAATTGAAATATCCAATCAAAAAAAAATATCAACAACAACAACAACGGAAAAAATCGGTGACACTGTTTTTAAATCCACACAAGATGAGAGAAAAAAAGTGTCAACTAATTAAATTTGTTGTCTGATGTTGAAATTATTGTTTCAATAAAACGACAAAGATTTTTCATTTTTCAATGCTTTCAATGACATTTGGATTGTAATTGTTTGAAATGATAATTTCTTTTCTATTACTTTTCTACTATAAATACACATTTGTTCTAAATGTTCGATCCATCCATAAATAACATCGATCAATCTATCCATCCATTCGTTTCTTATCTATTTTTTTCATTATTATTATTGTATTACTCTTTTTTTTATACTTGTTTTCAACATAAAACACATTCATAGTATCGAAAATACCATTAACCGTCAAAGTGTCCATTCGAAAAAAAAGTATACGATGATGATGACGATAAGTGATAGTCAAAATGGAGAAGAGTAAAAGAATGTGGCGCCTATGGCTTATGTCAAGTTTTTTTTCATTTCTCATTTCATAGATGTGCTTTTATGTTTTGAGGAGGAGGATAACAAAAAAAAAGCTGTCATTCAATGTTGAAATGAATTTTTTTTCTTCACTTTCTCGGTTAATATGTCGAACATTTTGATGATGATGTAGATGGTCGTTTTATTGTTGGATATTAGCAACAAAAAAAATTTATGGAAAATCGTAAAGTCAAAATATGTGATGGTCGAGAAAAAAATAACATCCATACATTTATGCATTTTTTCAATGTTTATTCGAATAGGTCGTAGAAAACCAAAACCAACAAAAAAAAGAAAGAAACGAATCTCATCTCTCAAAAAAGAAGAAAAAATATTTGACATTCATGAATTGATTTCTTGAAAATGAATAAAAAAAAAGTTTTACCCTCCGTTGTTCTTTGATGTATCCACAAACCAAACCAAAAAAAAAAAAAAAAATTCTCTCTCTTTGGTCAAACCCAAAAAAGAAGAAATATTCATAGAATCGATCGATTTGCAACCTTTTAGAAGATGGATGAGTTTGACAAATATTTTTTTTCTATCAATTTTTTTTGACTTTATATTATACTAGAATCTGTTTTTACAATGAAAAAAAGAGATTCATTGTAACAACAGATTTAACACTGGTTTGCATACACACAAACAAACACACACACACGCACACCCAAAAATCCAATTGGCCATCATTGTCAATGACATGTCAAATTGTGATTGGAATTAAAAAAAAAGAAGAGAATCGAAAGATGAAGAAGTTTTTATAGCAACTCAATAGACTGAATATATGTAATAAATGTGGTTGAAACAAAAGAGAGAAACTGATCATCACTGTATATTTTTTCATTAATGACTCCACCTCCTCATTTTAGCAAATCATTCATCCCAAGAAGAAAAAAAAACTTTGATAAGAATTTTTCAGAAACAAACTTTTTTTCTGGTCCTTTTCAATTTGTGTTTGTTCATATATTGGTATTCCTATTGGTTCTTGTCATTGATATTCTTCTTTTATTTCATTCCACTAAAATGATAATTGTTAATGTGAATAATTTTCCTTGTCTCTTTCAACAATATATTGAATTTTTCTTTTTCTAATTTGTCAGTCAATCAAGCTTAGATTTTTATCTAGTCATTTTGTTACCAATAATAATATGTCATCATTGAAAATGAATGTTCAATTCTTTCTTCTCGATTCGAAGAGAATATATTATTCTTCTAAGGCCTTTGGCCATCATTCGTGATCATAATAATTCATGATAATAATGATAATAATATTAATGATTGGCTATTTGAATATAATAAGCTAACAAATTTCTTATAACTTATTATTGAACATTGATTGAATTTTCAATCAAACGAAGAAAACAAAACAAAAAATAGAAAGAAAATGAATCGAGTTGATGGAAAAAAAGATTTTCGTTTGCCATTTTAGCAATCATCATTATCATGATTATCGAAACTATAGAGTTTCAAGCAAATAAGAAAACGAAAAAAAAAACACTTATATAGTTTTTTCGTTACGAAATTGAATTGATTAATCAATCACATCACATTTCAATGATAAAATTCATAATCTGAATAAATGATCATATATTACTTTTGTTTCATCGATTTGAAAATAACATTTTTTAATGTAAAAAAATTTGCTTATCACTTACTGGCACGAATATGAACATCAAGACTTTGAATTGATCCAGCTTGATTGGCAGCTATACAACGTACAATACCCGAATGAACATCCTGTCTATATGTTGATGCTGAAAACGGTAAATATACAAGCTGTGTTGTTAGTAAATCTTTACGTATTTGCCGTATTCCAGGTATCTGTACTAATGGTGTTCCATCTGCTCGTGTCCATGTTATTGTTGGCGCTGGTATTCCTAATCATTTTCAATTAATAATTATTCTGTTTATTAAACATCTAAATTTACCTTTGGCACTACAGGTTATAATACTTCCTGTATCATTTAAAAATATCACCAAACTAGGTGGTTCAACTAAAAATTCTGGTCCACGTTTTTCTGGTTGAATTTTATTTGATGATAATGATAATGATTGTGATAATGCAGCTTGAGCTTTATGCGAAAAGAAGAAGAAAAAAATGAAACCAGAAAAAAAATTTAATGCTCATAATAATAGGTTCTGATTTATTTTTCAGGATACAAAAAAAATGTCAAAAAATTTAAAGTTTGTTATCAAACTATATTAAAAACAATACAAGAAAATGAAAATATTGCATTTATTATGCACATGATCATTATTGTAGAGAGAATTTAAATTTCATCATTAATTTTCATCCCGCTGGAATTATACTGAAGAACTACTGTTGTGATGCTCAAATAACAAATTAGCTATGCATTTACAGGAATAAAATGACAAAAGAATTTATATTTTATCAGTTAGTTTTTTCTACTAATGATTATCATAATGATGGTAATCATAATGATGATGATGATGAAGTCTTAAAGTTTTACTTTTTCAATTTTTCATTTAGATTTTTTTATAGTGGTAAAATAAATTAATGTATTTGTGCTTTGGTTGAAAAAAACCCAAAAATGACAAACCAGTGAAATTTTTTTCCCCTCAACTAAAATCAAGTCAAGTTAGATTATTTCTTAAAGTGAAGTGAATAAATGAAAAAAACAATTAATATTAGTTAAGATATGTGGTAATATTCAGGAAAGATTCCCAACAAAAAGAAGAAGAAAAGACCTTGTTAGCTTGAATAAGTTGTTATTAAATACAATGGCTTAATATGAAGTGAATAAATTTCATATTCATTTGGGTTTTCTTTACTCTAGCTTTATTTTTCTTGTTTTTATTTATCTCTATTGTGAAAAATGAACAAGGATTCACTAATTAAATTGTTATTAATCATCACCACAAGCCTTTCTTTTCATCGTTTCAGTTTCGTTTTTTTGGCTGCTTTGGTTATTCATTCACTTATATCTTGAAAAAAAAATCTTGAATTTTCTTTTCTTTTCTTTTTTCTTTATTTTTGGTACAAAATCCTTTTTCATTTGGATTCTTGGATTGTAAGAAAAATATTTATGAATCTGATCGTTTGGTTCTATCAATGTTTTCAGTTGTTGTTTTGTTAATATTATTATGATGATGACATATACATTCAGGGATCAACATTTCTATTCGGATGTCCTCGACATTCTGTTTTTTTTTCTCAAAAAGAAAAACCATCATATCATTTCTTATCATAGCTTCTCAACATCTATAGGATTAATATTTATTTTATATTGCTAATAATAATAATAATAATAATAATAATAATAATAATAATAATAATAATACATCGAATTAGTTTCATCATCATCATTTCATCAATTCATTTCGATTCGAAATACAATTTTGTATCGAATTTAATGTTTCTAACAAAATTCATATCGTTTTTCTGTTGTAGTTGTAGGTTGTCAGAAGAAGAGAAAAAACGAAAAACATAAAAAAGTCAAAAAAAAAAACACTGGGATTAGTTTGGATTTAAAACAAGAAACAAAATTATTAAATTAAGTATTTCTTTTAGACAGTTCAAGATTTCGATAAAAATTTATACAATTTGATAGATTTATAATATGAAAAGAATCAAATAAGAAAAGAAATAGAAAAAAAAATTCTATATACCTTGTTTATGATGAAATATTACATTCAAAATGGTAATAATTATAATTGAAAATGATGATAATGATGATAATAATATTCTATCGTTTGATGTTTTTTTGTTCATTAAACGTTTTTTCATCTTTTTCTTCATTTCTGTTTTGATTTTTGTTGTTGGTGCTGATGTTGTTTATTTTGTTCGATCTAATTCGATCAATAAACTTATTGATATTCATTCATTCTAATATTATTCATTTTTGGTATGCAAATTTTTTCTCTAATATAAATAAATTGTTTTTGCATTAGAGTAAAACAAGGAAAGAATAATGAAGAAAAAAAACAATCAGATTTTTCTTGCTTGCTGTTGAATTGAATTTCAAATTTTGAACTTTCAATCATGTAAATCACTTAAATTTGAACATCAAATGTATGGACACGAAAATGATAAAAAAAATTTGTACCAAAAGAATTTGTCACATTTTTGTTGGGAAAAAATCTTGCTTGCAATTTATTCAGTATTCGAACATACATACATCATTTGACAGATTGAAAAAAATTTATAAATATTTTAAAGCGAAATTTTATTTTATTTTTTCGAAAAAAAACCCATTGAATCAAATGAATATCAATTGGTTTTTCAAATTGCTTTGTTTTCATCGATAATTTTTCAAAACAAAACAAGAAAATATTTGATCCACACAATTCTGTCGTTAGATTCCAATGTGCTTACGATGCAAGATCATTCACCGAACAAGTCTAAATGTTTACTGAGATTCATTTTTATTGGCGCTCTAATTTTTTTCTATCACTTCACGAACTTGAATCGAAATAGATTTTGGATATTGTTTTTTGGGACTTGCGTCGTCAAAAAATTCTGCCGGTTGCTACACTGTTATATAAAATAATATGAGTGTGTAGCTTTTATAATGAATTTTTTTGCACCACTAGCAATTTTTGTTCATTTTCTTTTCTTATTCTGGAATTCCTAGTTATCTGAATGATAAATTTCATAATAATAATAATAACTTTATTCAAGCGATTATCTTTTCGGATATTCACAAAATGATAAAAATTTACAAATTATCAGTTTTGATATGGGAAAGATGTTCGAAAAAAAACATCCACATTGGTTACCTGTTATAAACACAGATAATCTAGTTTAATTTCTGCTCAAACTGTCCACCCAACACCATCATAAGTGATTTGTTGCACACGAACTTTTTTGGTTTTTGTTTGCTAATTTACTACCAATTCGATGAAATATGAAACAAAAAAAAAGTATTGCTAATAATTTCTGTAACTTATTCGCATTGGCGCGATTTTTTTCAACTAAAATTCTTTTCTTTGAATGTTTTTAAACAAAAAACAAACAAACAAATGAATGAATACTGCTAAATTTTCAATTTAAACTAATCATAAGATATCAATCTATTAAGATTCATTCATTTGGAATTATAAAAAAGTTTCCTGAAAAAAACTCTTACATTTTCATTGTCAAATTCAGCAAACATTTTTATCACTATTAGTTTTGAATCATATTTTTTTTTGTTTGTCATAACTTTATGGATCAAATCTCAAATATCGTTAATAGTTTTGTTTTGTTTTGTTTGTTTTGTCTGGCAACTTCAAAAAAACGACAATCGCATTTCAGATGAAAAAACTTTTCACTTTAAAAAAAGATACTTTTTTAAAAAGACCTGTTCTCAGTGATCTGAATTCTTTTTGCTATTTTTGCCGTTGACGACGACGAAGGCAAAGATAATAACGATGATTTTTAAAGAGAAAAAACAAAGACTTTAAAATTTGAAGTAAAGAACAAAAAAAAGTCGCAATAACAGAATTCCTGTGACTAAATTGTTAAAATGAATTGGAAGACTTGAAATTGTTTTGAATTTTTTTCTTATATTTTTATAAATATAATTTCAATTTTCATATAATATTCCAGTCACGCATCAAACATCTTACATATCGTATCCAGGTATGAATAGTTTGAATTTATAAATCATTCGTGTTGGTCAGTTATTAAATTCAATTTTTCGTTTTTTTTTCTCACTGAAATTCCAAATATTCTCATATTATGACTGAGCAAACATTTATTTTGCTGATGTTTTTTCTCATTTGATTAGATACAAATAATAATAATGATCATTCGGATGTCATGTTTTATGTTTGATTCAAAAAAATTCAAGTAAGTGAAATATTTCCGGATTATTAACACATTGATTTTGTTGTTGTTTTTTTTTATAAAGTACAGATTTGAATGATACAAATCCTTGAAGGCATGTTGAAAATGTTTTTTTTTCTTCTTGCGTTTTGTAATGTGTACAAAGAAAACAAGACAAACACTTTTAGAATATTTAATCGTAAAAGTGAGAATCACAATCTGAACCACTCGCATAATAATAATCTTGGGTAATATCATCAAAAACCACAGCAACCACCGTCATTTTCTTATTTTCATAATGATTTCCGAATGTTTATTGTTGTTATAATTTTCGCATATAATAATAATAATAACAAATAGCCACAGGAGACAATTGAAAACTTGTCAAATAATGTTGAACCAATATTTTATATTTATTTTTTTCTCGAATCGAAAGATATTATAAAAAAAACTATCCATCACTATAGATGAAGAATACGTTTTTTTTTGTTCATAGAATAATAGTTTTGGTTTTTGTTCAATGGCCATCAGTATTTTATTCCTTTTTTTCATTGAGAGATCGAAATTTTGGACCAAAATAATAATAATAATTCCTGAAATCTAGTCGAAAATCATTGCTAATGATGATGACGATTGTATTATGGTATGTATAAACATTTTTCGGCTAAATTAAGAGAGAGAAAAAAAAATCTGAACATCTCTCGGGTCTGCACACCCATTCAACCATCCATCCATACATCCACCCACATAACAAATGCACAACAAAAAAACTCACGTATATATCATTGATGTGATTGCCATTTAGTTTGATGGCCAAACGTGTATTATGGTTTTCCAATTTTTTTTCTTTCTCTTTCTGTATTTGTTTCTTATAGAAGACTTAGGTCTTTTTTTTTGGTATACACACACACACACAAACCATCATTTGGCACATCTGCTGCCCGATTGATGCCTGCTGTTCATTCATTTGAATCATTTTCCAGCCATTTGATTTTTCGATTGGAAGAGATTCTTTTTTTTGAAAAAAAAAGAATTTCTTATTTCCATCCAAAGAAAAGACGATTCAATTCTTGATATATTCTTTTTGATTCTTTCCTGTTCAATATATCTATTTTTGAGATTTTTTTTCTTATTTTCAAAATTCGGTTTCAATTTTTTTCTCTTTTTTTTAGAACGATGAACCTTTACCGAAAGATTTTATTTTTTTTCAACTAAATACAAAAAAATGGATAAAAAAGAAAACAACCAGCCGTTACCCAAAGAATCGGTTACCATTGAATCAATTTTTATTTCAATTTCTCACATCTTCTGCTGAAGCACTACACACACATACATTATACCGAATCTTACTCTAGTTTCTTCCTTCCTGTCTAGTTGGTTTTTATGTATGTTTTTCTCGTAGAGACAGCAAACATCTCCGCACACACTTACATTTACATTCATATGAATGAAACAACTGAAATTGAAACATTCATTCATTCATTCATTTACCAATTCAATTCAAATTCGTTACTAGTATATTTTTTTCTCTGATTCGATACGATGATTTGTTGTTGTTGTTGTTCACGTCCGTTTGTCTTGGTCTTTTTTTTTGTCTATCCAAAATAAATTGTATGAATTTTTTCGTTCTCAATGATTCTATTGATAATGATAATGATGGCTCTCATCATCATCATTGAAATCGTTTGATTCAGTTGTAATTCAATTTGTTCGCTTTCTTTTTGCTCTCTCTCCCTTTCAATACCACTTAATTTAGACTTGATTTTTCTTTTTCTTCTCAGCAGAACAAATAATTTGAAAATAAATGATAAGTACAAATCAATCGTGAAAAAATCTATGAATTCAAACAGAATTTGTTACAGAAATAAACAAAATATTAACCTTCTTTTTCCAAAATTAATAATTATGTTTCTGTGTTGATCGGTTATTAATATTTTTTATTTTTATTTCCAAAGTCATCATTATAATTTTCAATAATTTATTTTCATTTTCAACATAATTATATTTTTCCTTATTATCAACGATTATCGATCATCAATCACATCGAATATTGAAAAAAAAACTGATTGAATCAATCAAATCAGATAAATGAAGAATCTGTGCAAATAAATTTACACATTACATCAATACATTCAATATCATAACATGGTAAAATATTTTCATCATCATATCCAATAATCAATTTTCTATCGTTTCTATTCATCAATAAAAAAAACTAAATGATATTTTTCTTCAAATAAAATCAATGTGTTTTTTCTTTCTTTCTTTCTTTCATTCGAAACAAAATGAAAAAGAAAAGAAAAACACACACACATTGATTGTTTACGTTGACATTTATTTTTCTCCTATGAATTATGTTGAGAATTTGTTATCGATTTGTACTCAAAATAATAATAATAATAAAATCGATACATATGTCATTTATAAATCTAAACAAACAAACCAAACATTTACAAAGATGGATGAAAAACAAAACTTATCTATAAAATCGAATCTATCCGATGACGGGAATATAAAATAAATTTAAAAAAAAAAAAATGTTTCATTTCATTTCATTTCTTCAATTCATTCTGTTGTCATTCTATTCGATTCGTATTTCAAACCACATTTTCAAAAAAAAAGAAAGAAAAGAAAAAGACATTTTTTCGGCTGTTGTATTTTTAGTATTTTATGCGTGTGTGTATGTAATATTGCAATTCGAGGAATGAATCAAATGTAAATGTTTCAATAAACGACAATGATTGTCATCATCATCATCATCATCTAGATTTTACAATCTAGATCTAGATTCTGGATTCTAGATCTTGCCCACCAACAAATAGATGATAATGATGATGATGGTGGTGATGTTATAACATAGAATGACAAAAACGAAACGAATTTGAAACTTAAACGACAATGACGATCATGTTGATGATGATAGAAAAAAATTGAAAAATATTTTCACACACAATCAGATACAGATAGGCAAACCAGGCAAAATAAAATGCAATTTTTATTCCACACATATACGGAATTCTGTTATACCATTTATGTTTGTGTGTGTGTGTGTGTTGTTAATGTCGTCTTTGTCATTTTAAAAAAATATTTCGTATAGTATTCGGTTTTAACAACAACAAAAAAAAGCTACACTGCCGTTATTGTGTTGAAAAAACCGAGTAACATTTTTTTCTCAACAATCAACCAAAAAACGAGCGACATTTAAATTCATTTTTTTATGAAAGAATGAAAAAAAACAATTTCTCTCCCCATCTCTCCCCTATTTCACATCTTTCGGCAGCATAAAAATGATGGATCAAAAACAAGGGCAAGAAAAAAACAGAATAGAAATTAGAAAAAGAAATATTTTTCCTGCCCATTCATTCTCAAAGTGATACACCATGATTCTGATCGTTTGTAGATTGTTGATCGGTTGGTTGGTTGGTCGGTTGTCATTTTTATTTTTATTTTTTATTTCTTTTTTTTCAAACATTCATATCAAAACATTGAAAAATCAACCGAGCAAAAATTCCAAGTTGGACGACAAATAATGGAATTGATGATGATGATGACGACCGAAACAACATTTCAACTTGCGTCTGATTCGTGTAAGTAATAATATTCTCTGTGTAAGTGGATATGAGATGTTTCTTTTTTTTCGAGAATTCTTTACTCATCATGTTCATTTCAAAATACGAAATGGTTTTAGATGAATCAACGAGATGAGTATCACATCTATAGCCACATATATTTGATGATGATTGCAATGTTTAAATGCCAATAATGACAATGACAATGATGATTTAGATTTCCTTTTGTTACAGACACACATATTGTATTTGTAACATCTATCCATCCATCCAAGTAAACTTTCATCTATTAAGAATCACATAGTCATTTGTATTTACCATTTTTTTCTCCCCATTATCCATTGATGAGATTTCATCTTAAGAATGGTTATTTGTTCAAAATCATCGATATCTATCGAAATGATGATGATAATATATAAAATGAACAAAATGTGATCATCAAAATAGTATTGAAAAACAAACAAAAATTTATTCGTAATGATAATGATTCATTTTTGATGATGATATTTCTTTTTTTTTCTCTCGGACATTTGTATATTGAATTCGTTGATCATTGTATCCCATTCATTCCAGTTTATTATATTCGTATATGATATTTCGAGTCCATTTTCTTCAAAATCGAAAAAAAAGAAAAGATAGAAAATCAATTTATTGTTCATGTTCATCAATAAAAAAGAATGTTCCCTTTCCATTCACAAAATTATCGCAAAATGAACCATGATCCACGACAATCTTATTAATTCTTCATTATTAACATTTATTCAGATTTAATGTTCAGATTTTTCTGCAAAAAAAACATTGTTTAAAATGTTTAAGATTTTTCTTGGAAATAGGAAAAAATTGATCCAAAATACGAATAGAAACAATCAACAACAAAAAAAAATCCATCAAAAGACAAACGTATAGAATCTCTGTTGGTGACAATTTTCTTATTTAATCCAAAATATATTCACTGTCTTTTGTTGCAGCCTAGGCTATGATGATGAAATGTAGAAAATTCAATTCTCATCATCATTTTGTATGAACTTTAACAATACCTTGTTTTATTTTTTGTTATTATCATTGTGTGATTGAATTTTTGTTTTGTTTTGTTTTCGCTTGCATAAGTCTCTTTATTTTTCTCTATCTATCAACTGTTATTTTAACACCTACTTTGAACGAAAATTTCCGAATCACAAAAAAAGGGATGTTTTTTTTGGATGGATGTGATTTCTCATTTCAATATCGAATGTTATTATGATGATGCATATTGTATGCATGCATACATTCATCATTTATTATTATTTTTTTCTGAAGATTTTTTTTCTTCACTGTTATTTTCATCACTGGATATAATGAAGTCTTTTTTGTTGCTGTTTAGAATCTAGGTTTTTTTTCACCAAAAAAAAAAAAAAAGATGAAGATGTGGATGTACATACGAACAACAACAACAAAGACAAGTCTCGAATATATGGAAAAAATGAAAGAAAATTAATCAACTTTGGTGTTGGAACCCACCAAAATGAACATGAGACAATGACATTTAGAATGGAAAGAAAAGAAAAGAAAAAATGAGATGAATAGAGACAAAAAAAACGTCATCATCATGCAAAATGTATGTTTTCTTTTCGTCTCTTTTTTTTTGTTTGGAACCACACAGAATGTAAATCAAAATCAAAATAATAATAAAAACAGCAAAAAAAAATTGCAATATACAAAACAATAGTGAAAATTGGCGGAAAAAGAAAAATTGTGACAACATCAAAAAAGAAAAAGAAAATTGCCAAATAATTAGCTCTATATATAGAATATACGCCCACCTATAGCCATCATTGTAAATAATAATAATAAATTTGATGTGTGTGGCTCTGATTTGTCGTTTTTTTTTTGTTTTGTTTAATTTGATGAGATGACATCACAAAAGATGTTTGTTCTACATGTGCATTATGAATTGAATTCATTCATTTATTCTTATTATGATTCTTTATATTTAATGTAATGTATTATTTGTTTTCTGTTTGTTCAGATTTAATAGTGAAAACAGTTTTTGCACCTTTTGAACAGTTTTTATTTATCATCATCATCACGGTGATGATCAACATTCCATCATAAAGTTTATTCTTTTTATTTTTATTCTCTCTATGATGTTTGAATCGAATTTACCATCATCATCATCATGTTTTTTCTTTGGATCATTGTTTCAACATTCATTCATTTTTTTTGTATGGAATTTTCCTGTTGTCTTTGGTGATAATCAATAGTGTCAACCATATAAAAAATATAGCCGCTAGGAATGATTATGATTGCTATTCATTTTTTTCATTTTTTTTCATTTTTGAATGGATCGTTCGAATAAAGGAAATATATTTTTAATTGATTCTCAGCATCAAATCAATTGTCAATACAATCAATTTTTTTACTCGAAGACATTTTTTTTTGCTTTCTTTCCTATATTATTATTATCATTACCACAATCGGATCACAATTTTAGTTTTACATTCTCTTGAACATTGAATAAAAAAACGCTCCAGGATCATTTGATTTGATTTGATGTTCGTGTCTGTCTGTGTGTGTATTTGACATTCTGGCATCGATTTTATATTTTCACTGTTTTTTTTGTTTCTTTCAATTTTCTTTTGTTCTTGTTCATCGAGTAGAATTTTAATTCGAAGCACGTTCATATTTTACATCTATTAACAATAAAGAGGAAAACACAAGACAAAAAAAAACCATGTTTTCAATTCAAATGTGGTTGTTGTTGGAACCATTTAACGATTTTTATAAATTTTTATTCCCTACCGTGAACGACATTCATTTTTATATATTGTAATCCTATTGTTTTTTTCTCAAAAGTTTTAGGTGTCAAGAATAAGTATGGTTAGATTTTTTTTGTTTTGTTTTACTCTAATCAATTATTACTATACCATTCATGATGACAATTTGCCTGTTGGTTTTTTATTATTATCAAATACTTGGTTTAGATTTGTTTGTATACAATGAATGATGTGACAAATGTGACAATCAATCATTAGTTTTTAGCTTTTTGTCGTTGTTGTTGTTGATCGAAATTTTCGATATCATTCGATATATAACCGGAGTATGAGAGAATTAGTCCATTTGTTGTTTTGTTTTTGTTTGTCACGACACACTAGAAATCATTTATTTGGTAGAATTTTTTTAATTCTTTTTATAAACAACAATAAGGTCATTTCGACAATGGCCAAAAGGTCATAATGAATAGGAAGGATATATTTCCGTTTTTTGTTTTAAACAAGGAAAAAAGGGTTCATTGTCATCATTTTTTTGAATTGTTGTTGTCGTTGTTCATTCGTACATCCATTCCTTCAACTTTTTTGTTGTTGTTGTTGTTTTTCTTTTTCGGGACTAGTTTCCGGTTCGAAGAAAAAATTCATTCATCCAAAAATGACTAACAATGCTTCTCTCAAAATGTTTATGGTAATAATAAGGATAATAATGATCATTGTATCGTTTTTTTTTTTTTGGTTATAAGATTCACGACTAATCAATCCTACAAAACAATAAAGGTATTTTTTGAAATTTTATTCTGTAAACATTGATGATGATCAAATAAAATCAATTAATTTTAATTTTGTCAATTATTTAAAATATAGCTTCATAGACTTTTCCTTTGATATAAACTTTTTTTTCGAATTGGAATCAAGTATGTATAAATGACGATAGTATCGACACGAACTTGAATGATTAATTTATTTTCTCTTCGAATATTCTATTCGAATGGTCGAAAATATTCAACAATATTATACTTACGGATATTGGAATACATTTAAAAACCGACCGACAGCTAACTAACTATGAACTGAACATACGATAAAGTGACATTCGTTGATTTATTATATCTAAAATGTTTCTGCTTTTTCTTTTTCTCTTAGCAGTGATGATGATGGCAGTCTATAAAAAACAATGATATACATTCGATGTGAAAAAGCAGCGACAAAAATAATAAAACATTGAAAAAAAAGATTCTCGATTCAACATTAACGATAAATATTATGAAACGGATTCCGTTTTTGCTTTTTCAATATCTCTCTGTGTGTTTGTATTGATCAACAATGATGATGCTTGTTTATTTATATGTTATTATTGATCTTCTAAATCATCTGGTTTTGAATCGTATTTTTTTCGGTCTAAATGAATCCTGTTGGAATCTTTATTATTTTTTCTTGTTTTTTGGATGCTTACACAACGATGATGAACCCAGATGCCGAAATGATTGTTTCTTTTACAATGTTTTGCAAACGCTAAAGCACAAACATTTTTCGATCCAAATGATGACCAAAGGAAAAAAAATTAATATTTTTCTCTTTCTATCTTGGAAATCTTTAAAAATATAAAAAAAATAATCGATAAAATTTTCATTCATTCAGCATTATATCTAGCTTGGTGGCGTTACTGAAATAAAAAAAACTATCTAGTTTAATTCCGTAAAAAAATGTAACAAAAAATTAAAATTCAATTTATACCGAATATTTTGGGTACGAAAGAATATTGTAAACAACAACAATATAAGTAAGTTCTAGTATTGATATAAACATAGATATAATGCATGAATACATGGTCATGAAATAATGATTCGACTTTTTAGTTTTCGGTATTCTATTCTTTTGAACGAATGTTGTGTGGATATGTTCCAAAAATGATGATGATAATGGGCATCTAGCGTGGTAATGATGATGATGATGAATTTTATTGTGGTTTTTTTCGCCTATTCGGTTGGCTGAATTTGAATTTTCACTGTAGTTGAACAAAAAAAAACAAGACTAAAAATGATAAAATAACACATTTGTTAAATACGAATATTATCGGACGCCATAAGTAATTACATCGAAACGATCGAATCTTCTACTTTGGATTTAATAAAGGAGAAATGAGTAGTGGTACAAATAAAACAAGCAAAAAAAAAGACACCTAAAAGGAATATTATGATCATGATGATGGCACCATTTGGTATAGTCATTTAGTTTGGTCGATAGAAATATATGGCTATTTAATAACGATTATGGTGATGATGATTATGATGATAATTATGATGATTATTATTATATTCGCGATTATGATTATTGTACAAACAAAACAGAAAAACATTTTTCATTTTGGAAAACACATATATTATCATCGCTGGTTTGAAAAAAACTTGTTGGAACCGGACAGTAGAATTTTTTTTCTCATTTTTTTAAATTCTATTTTGTAGGTCGCTTTTTTTATCTATTGATTTTTCATTTTATTTCGTTTCATATAGAAACGATCCATAATTTCATAATCATTAGCATTATTTTCAGAATTTTTTTCCTATTATTATTTTACAATTTTATAAAATTTAACAACAACAAAAAATCTGCCGTTAGAAAGAAAGTAAAACCGAAAAAAAGTAACGATAATCGATATATATGGGTGTTTTTTGAATAGGAAATTTTTCCTTTTCTTTTGTTATTTTGAATAATAATTTTTCAATTCGGTTTGTTTTTGTTTTTGTTTTTTTTTTTTTGAAAAAAATGATTCAAAATTTTTGCCTTGTTTTGTTTTGTTTTCATTTGAATGTTTTGTACTGATTTGTTGTTTATATTATCACATTGAAATATTTTTCATCATATTCATATGGAAAATATTTCGTTTCAATTATACTGCTGTTACTGGATTGTACACTATAACCAGAACAGCAAAAAAATGTACATTTTCTTTTTATTTTGTCATTATTCAATTCAGAAACATCTATCGAAACACAATTTTTGTGAGAGTGAAAAAAAAGAAAGAAACAAATTCTTGTGGCTTTGTTTTGTTTCGTTTTTTTTGTTTTGTTTTCCGTTTCTGGTTAAACTAATGATCTCTCTTTGGTTCGACGATTCTGATTCTCATCATCACCACAACCACAATCATCATCATCATTGTCATGTGCAGGTTCTGGTATTTCTTGTTGTTTTTATTTTCATTTTCATTCCGATTCTGCAAACAAATATTATTCTTTCGATCGCATACATACATTCATTACACATATTGTGAAAAAAAAGAAAAGAAAAGAAATTTTTTCTGTTTCTTTCAATTCTGTTTTTTTGTATTTTCCGAAATGTTTTCTTTTAATTTTTCATTCGTTTTCGTAATAATAAACACAATGTGAAAGCAAAAAAGAAAAGAAAATATTCTTGAACAATAGTAACATATATAACCATAGAGTGAGTGAATAAAAAAAATGGAAGAAGAAATAAAAAGAAAAAATGAAAGAACTTTTGACTAAGAAAAACCAAGTGAATTACCACATTTTAGGAGGTATATGTATCCAGAAAACAATAACGATTGGCAATTTGGTCAAATATTTTGTTTTTGTTTTTGGTTTAGCTTGGAACATCGTTTGTCTTATTGTTTTGGATCACTAAAACACGCACACAATGACAAACTGACTGAAATGACATCTGATATGTGTGGATTGTATATAGATTTCAAATCTAAAAACAACAATTTGTTACAATTCTTTTCTTTTTTTTCTGTTATTCGTTTTTCTTTTTATTATTATTATAATACCAATTGTTATTGTTTGAATTCATTCGATTTTTTCTGGATTCTATGTTTGATTTCAACAATTTCCAGTTTGGAATTATGGTTTGTTTGTCGTTTGTATTATTTTTTTTCAGTGTTGTTTTTATTTTATTTATACGCAATCAATTTCGTTTGGTTTATATTTGGTTTTATTTTCGGTTATCGATGATCATTGTTTTTTATGATTATTATTATTTGAGGTTTGGTATGAGATGTTTTTGATTTGATTTTTTTCATGTTATGGAAAACTATCTTGCGGAATTTCGTTCTTTATTCTTTTTTTCTCGTTTTATTCGAAGAATGTTGTCAATTTTTTCGCTTTAATATCGCCATCTATCGCAACATTTACAAAATGATTCGAATTCGAATAATAAACATCATTATCATTATTAATTCTGAACCAGAAATAAAATTGACCAAATATTTCATAGGTCAGATATTTTTCGAATTTTTTCCTCAACGTTTTTTTCCTTGTTATTTTTGATTCATGAATTTCGATACATTTTTGCACACCCTAGTGTAATTTGACACGCAACACTTGTTGATTTGGATCATTTGACATTTATTTCAAATAAGATTGTTTTCGAAAAATTAAAAAAGCTAAAATTATTTTCACAATACGAGTTCATGGCCATTGATTATGCAAATAAAACTCATTATCAATTCGAATATGATTGAATGATTATCTAAATTATCATTTTCAATTTTGAAATCTAAATTTAATGATGCTGAATGGAAAAAATGATGATGATTTCGGTACAACACACGCACACATCATTAATCATCATCTAATCAATACAGAAGTGTAAATGAATGTAATTATTCAATCAATTTATTTGATTGTTAAATTCACGGACATATTAAATGTGTCCGGGACATTTTATTTTCTTTGATATCAAAAAAATATAATAAAAATCAATAATCTTTGATATGGTTCGATGGTCTTTGGCTTTTTCACTTTCTCTTTCTTTGTTTTAAGTTGTGAAATCTAATCCACTAAATTCATATAAAAACCGCCAATCGTTCCTTTAATCATTTCAACTGTCATATCATTGTATTTGAACAGATTTTTGTCAAATAATTTTCATAGCATTTACTTTGTTACCAAAAATGAATTCAAATCAATTTCGATTACGATTCATATTGGCTATCATTTTCATCATATCATTATTGATTCAATCATTAGTCGAAGCAAGAAGTGGTGGTGATGTTATCATTCTTGGTGGATTTGGTCACGGTGGTCATGGACATGGTGGACATGATGGTTTTGGTCATTTCGGTCATATGCTAACGTTGGGTTCATTATTCGGTGCATTTGGTGATGGTACTGTTATTTTAGGACGAAGACGTTAAGAATTCCTGAAACTATTGTCATCCGAATGGAGCTTTTACATTCAACTATATTTGTTAAGAAAATTTTGCTGATTTGTATTTTTTTAATGAATAAATATTTAAAATTGATTTTTAAACATCAATTCATTTAACTTTTATTAAATGTTTTTTATTTGAAAAAATTTGGGTCAAGTTCCTTTTGTTGCAAACCAGAAAGAAAAATATCAAAACGAACAAACAAATCAAAAAGTACACACATGATTTTTTCCCATTTAATTTGACATCAAAATTTAGACTAAACACATTTGATCAATTATCATCATCATCAGGCCAACCAATATCATTGTACACATTTTTTCCGATAATATTATTTTTCTGTTATCTATATCATCTTATACTATCAACATCCTAATATTTTTTTTTGGGTAAGTTATTCTGATTTTTTATTTTTCTGTTTAATTGATAAAAATTTGGAAATTTTCGCCAATTGTTTTCTATTAGTATCAATGATTATCATAATTCACAATTGACCAAACATTTACACAGAAAAATTTCGGAGAAAAACAATCCTATTTTACATTCAAACTATGGAAACACGCACACAAAAAGAGGAAAAAAACATCGTCATTAAATTGGTAAAAAAAAATTTCAAATTATTTTATGACCACAGTATACTGTTGTACAATCATTATTATTTGTTGCCATAATAAAAAACATTAATACAAAAAGCCGTTAGAAAATGATCTTATCCGAAATTTAAAAAAAAACAACAGATTTTTATTAAAATTTTATTTGTTTGATGATGATGATGTTTTTTAATTCAAGATCATTAAAGTTATAAATTATTATTATTATTATTTTCTAGATCTTTTTTTTCACCTGTCGATGTCCGAGTGACAAATAATAATTTTGTTTTTTTTTTGTTTTTGGAAAAAATATGATTCAAATTTTTTTTTAAAGAAAAGGGCAGGTATGAGAAATTTTTTTTTCATTGAACAGTTTTTTTAAAATTTTATTTTTCAATTTGTTACAACGTGGAATTTGTTTGTTTGTGTGCATATGTATATCAATCCACGTGTATTCTTTTTTCTGATGTGCGAAATTTAATTTTTTATTTTTTTGTTGTCTTTCATTCAAAAAGGCTTAAATGTGTAGGAGTCTTATTTTGATGATGATGATGATAATAATGATAATGATGGTAATGATCAATGATGATCCAAGGATGTTTTTGGTTTGTTTGTTAATCGAATAACAATTTTTTTTCCAGTGAACTATAGTTAACAATGTCATTTAGAAAAAAATTATCTGGATTAAAAAAAAATATTTAATCAATGATTCTCAATATGACTGGTTTAACGATTTATATTCTATTATTAATTTTTAAAAAAAGGAAATGATAAAAATTTCACAGATTTTGCTTAATTGATTAACGTTTTCGATTAGATTGAATTGAATTATTGAAATTTTCTAATATTCAAGGTTAGGATATCGTTCAAAACAACAACAACAACAACAAAAACACATAGTATGATCTTGATCTTTTTTGTTTGATATGATTCATTCATATTATTATGATTTAGAAAGAAGCGAACCCAATGAAAGTCTAAAGTCTTCTTGATCTTGAATATTGTCTTTTTCCTTCACTCATCAATCTCAATATAAGAATCAGATATAGAATTTCTCTATGGCCAATATGTTTGAAATATATTTGCATGGAGAAAAATGATCAAAAATCATATAAATATAGTGATGTATATCAAACACATGATCCACATGTTAGAAAGATGTATTTGGTTTTTTATGGCCCATTATCATTAGTTGTGATGGATCCAGGCAGCATGAAATCCTGACTTTCTATTGTTTTATGTAACCCAATTTATGTTTGATTACATTTTAGTATCTCTAATTCTTTCTTTTTTTTTTTTTGTTGTTGTTGATAAGATTTTTTTTATAATATCAATTAAATTTCTGTTTTTCACTTTTTTTTGGTTTTTATCACAGTATTTATGTATGTCTAATTGGGACAAATTTGGTCATAATCGAGTTTCATCCGATCGGTGTCACTCGTTTCGACCATTGTTTATAGAACACTCGTATTTTTTTCATGATCCTTTTTTCATTTTATTTCTGATTTTTTTGCAATTTTTATTTTTTTCATTAAAAATTTTTGTTCTATCGTTTACATTTCATGCCAACAATCAATTTAAATATTAAAATTAATAATTATAATAAGTGGAAAAGAAAATTTACTCGTAAACGTTCGAATCATCAAAACAAATCGATCCTAATAGTTCCGTTAAGAACAAATTTTGGTGGAGCCTGTCACCCTATTATCATAATTGATCAATGTATTATCGGTCGTGTGAATATTAAATTTATATTCGATCGTATTGTTGATTGGTTATTAAGTAAACAACGTTTTAAATATCATACACCTTATCCAAAAAATTGGACCGAATTCAAAATATATGCTATTGATCTAGATACGAGCAATGGATAAAAATAACAACGAATCCAAATCTACTGTACCTGTTATCAACATGGTGGATGAAACAAAGCCACCACCATCATCATCACAACCGTCTGCTTCATCCATGATGACTAAGCCATTAACAATTAGTGAACAAAAATGTTCCAAAACGGAACGAGAAAATGGTTCAAATTTTGATGAAACTGATGAAGAACGTCGGTTACGTGAAGAACGAGAAATAGCGGAACGAAATGAATTATCGATGATTCGTATGCTTGTTCGGCATAATAAGCAGATTGGCATCGTAGGCAATATGAACATTTTCAAACCATCCGAAGAAGATGAACGTATTAAACGGAAGCCTGATATCTGTCCAAGATCAACAAGTGATGGTTTAGGTGCAATATCGATTGCCGGATCTATTGCAAGTAGTGATGAAGCTTTTTTTCATCAATACCAACGTGAAGATCTTCGCCGCACTGTTTCAATGGTATCATGGGGTTCTGGTCCAGTTCAAACGCAGATTATGACTAAACGTTATAAATTGGTTACCTCGGCTGTTCTTTGGTTCTGTTATTATTCACTTGCTTTGAATGATTACATTTTTGGTCCTACATTTAATGATCTTTCATCAATATTGGGCGTTCCATTCGATCGTATTGCCTATTTTGTTGTTTATCGTCAATTGGCTTATACGTTTGGATCATTGGGTGAGTAATTGTAGGATTCTTTTTCCTTTTTATGTCTGATTCATGTTTTATTATTTCGTAATAGGTGGCATCGCTTTTGACTATGTAAATCGGCAGTTATTTTTGATTGCTTTACTACTTTTGTCTGGCGCATCATTGATGGTCACTCCATATGTTCCAGATGTTCTGTGGCTGTTTCTGATTGCCGTTGTAAACGGTTTTGCTGCCGGTGCCTGCGATGTTGGTTTTCATGTTTGGATTCTTGAAATGTTTCAGAATGGTGGTGGACCATTACTTCAAGCTTTGCATTTCTCCTTTGGTCTTGGTGTTGCTACTGCTCCATTAATATCAGCTCAGTTTTTGCATTCAGGCGATTCCGAAGGATGTTCATCTAGTGAATCAGTTGAAATAGAAAGCATTTTGTCCGATGATGAAATTGAACACCGACGGCGGACACTTTTCATCCCATATTTGATTACCGGTCTAATTGTATCTGCTGGTGGGATTATTCTTCTTGGACTGTTCTTATATAAACGTTATGTGCCACCTAAGGAGCGAAAATTACCAGCTTCATTTGATCAGCAAATGCCTAAGCAGCTTACACGATCGGAAAAGATTGAGCTTTGGAAGCGTTCATTGCCATCCTTCTACATAATATCGATTATTATTCTTGGCTCTGTCATGCTTTGGTCTTACTATGGACTTGAGGTTACGTTTTTTCAATTTTTGGCACAATTTTCGAACGCTGTTCCATTGCCAATACATGGCACAATGTCAGCCAATCTGGAAGCAGCAACCGGTTCTGCGTATGCAATTGGTGGTCTCTTGGCAACTTGGGCTTCTTTCCACTTTCATCCAGAACACATGATTTATCTGAATTTTATTTTAATGAACATTGGTAACTATATTCTTTTGAGTTGTTCTGAATCATCATTGTTATGGTTTTGGATCGGTAACATTGTCATCGGTTTTGGGTATGTATCCTTGAAATTAAGCTTCATTTAGATTATAAAATTTTTCTTACATCTTTGTAGATTTTCATCATGTTATGCTACTGCATACACCTTTCTAGAACATCAGATTAATGTTACGAATGTGATTGGATCAATATTTTTGTTTGCAGGAGGAGCTGGTACGGCAATATTTCCTATTCTTTTGGCTGAAATCTGTTCAAAACCATTGTATCTTGTATATCTAAGTTTTTTCTGTTCCAATTTTGCCTTGTTACTGTTTATCGTTATGCATTTCATTACGAAAATTCGTCAACGACAAGTAAAATTGATACAGGATCGTTTAATGAAAAATCCGGCCATGTTGACCAAAATCAAACAACGTACCTTATCGCAATTGTCTTTTCCACCGCAATGAGAACTCCAGACATTTCAATACAGTTTTTTTTCAATTTCAGTAAAAAAATACAAGCAGATTTTATAATCCCATATTTATCATTGTCTTAATGAAAAAGAAAAACAATTTTTTCTTTTTCACACAAAAAAGTAATAAAAAAATCTTGAAAAATTGAATAAATTATAAACGTCGATATCATAATCATAATCAACATTGATGAATTTATTTATGTTTTTTTTTGAAACAACCATTCCAAATGGAGAAAAAAATCTTTGAATGATAATGGCAATTAGTTATTGGAATTTTTTCTTTCGGATAACTTCATCAAGAAGTTTGAAACTTTTCAAAATATTAAATTTTCTGAAATGAAGAAGCAACAAAAATTCTACCCATTTAACACATTCAATATGATTGATGATGTCGATAATGATGAGAAAAATAAAACCTTGAAACATTTAAAAGAGGAAAATCTTTTCCATCATCATGTACACGTGGAAATGTGCCCGTTTTTGGTAATGATTGAAAAAAAATCGAGCTTAAGTCTTTAATCCGTTTCAATACAATGTGATATTTTTTCGTCAAAAAAATGTTGCTGTAGAAAGAAAAAAAATATCTGACCATCTTGCATTCAATGACAATTTTAAAAGGATTTATTGATGGATGATTGTTAATTCCAGATACCAGTGTGCAGTCATCATTTTTTATTGATTAAATTTGAAAAAAAGTTTGATAATAATTAAAATCAATGATGATGCTCATTTCACTATCTTGTTTTTTGTTAATATTCAATTCATCAATGTTTTAACTTGTCGTCAATATGATGGGTTTTTCCATAGTATGAATAAAAAATAAGTAATTATTTTTGCTGTTTATCAATGAAAATTCCTGACTATTTACATAAAACATTTTATTAGATTAAACCACATTGATATAATGATTTTATAGATAAAACTAGTTATGTATGTCATCGATAAAATTTTGCTAAAAATATTCTTTACAGATAAATATTCGATCAATTAAGATAAACATAATCGAGAATTCATATTGATGTCATTAATCATTAAAAAAAATTCCATTTAATGATGAGATTCGAAAGTAAACAACTGTTGTTGATCGATGCTCTTCCCAAAAAAAAACACATTAATTGTTCTTAATATTCAATTTTGGAACTAAAATGATTGAAAATATAAATAAAAGATTTATGATTCTTAACTTTCAAAAAAAATAACATTATGATGTTGTTGAAGAAAAAAACGGTTTGACATTTTCAAGGCTAGCAGTGATCTTCATCGAAGACTGAATATGATATAATGAAAAACAATTGATAAAAAGTTCATATAATAATTTAACAAGCGTTTTTTTTTTTTTTTGAATTAGAATTAATTCGTGGTTTGCAATAAAGACGTAAATAATTCTTATCATCGATCAATGATAAAAATTCTGAATAATGATGCTTTTTAAAAAATAGAAATAAATTGCAGTCCGGTTATATCTAGATTCAAAAATCCGATGGGAAATCCGATCATCATCAATTTACTATCTGATTATATTTTGTAAAAAAAACTAAATCTAATACAAATCTTTGTGTGAATTTATTTTTATGGTAATTTGTATTTTATTACAAAAAAAAGAACAAAATCCGAACCTAACGCCATCCCGATTCAATTGCGGAAAGTTTTTTTTTGTTGTCTCAGATATATTCATTGGAAAAAATTTTGCATCACTTTGGATTATTATACAATCTTTAGTTATAAAGATAAACAATTGATAAATTAATGAAAAGTAATAAATTGAAAATGTGGTTTTTATCGAGTGTTCGTGAGTGGTCGGTTGAACATCATTGATATTGGCATTGAAATGTCAGACAAAGTCTGTTCCTCAATGAATAGTTTTATAAACATAATTCCATATTATTGATTGATTGTCAATTGAAAATTCAGTTTCGCATTTGTTTTTTTTCATTACCAATTTTGTGTTTAAATTATAAAAGATTTAGCGCCTCTTTTGTTTGATCAGGATCTAAATTTCACGCTTATTCAAAAGCCTCGCGCACATTATTTGACGTATTCATTGAGGTAACAATCTTCGTTTGAGCATAAGTCTTCTTTTCAAGAAAAAGTTCTGAGAATTAATGAATTTATTGCATAAATGTTTTTTCATTTTTGTTTCAAAATCGTACCATTAATCAATTCATCAGGATTTTTTTATTTTCAATATTTTAATTATTACAAATTTTTCCGAATTAAAAATTTGAAAAAATCACGTACCCGATCCAGAATGAATAATACAACTGTATAATGATGATGATGATGTTGATGATGACGTCTATCAATATCGTAGAACAATTAAAAGATGTAACAAGGTCACTTGGTACTCTCATTACAATCTTTGAAATTTCCAAAAGGATATTTTTTCAAAGTATTGAACATTATCATACATTTCAAATCGATATTTTCAATCTTGAAATCCTTTTTCCTTCTCGAAACTCTCATCATCATCATTATGTTTATTGATTTACTGATATGTATCGAAAATTTACTCGTTTTTCAAGATTTGAAATAAATTAATTCAAATTATCTTTGCAAAAATAAAAATTAATTCCATTTCAAGATCAACAAGAATTTGGTCAGTCAATCGATCAATCAATATTTCTGTTGTTGAAATAATTGACATTCTCGAACAAAAAACAACAATTCTAACATTTAATGAATTTATTTGGAAAAAATTCAAATTTCTTATTTCAAATTCGGATGAATCATTTAAAGATTGTAAATAAATGTTCAAATTAATTAATTTTCACGTGGATGATGATTAATAATTTTCATTCAAATTATGTCAGTGAACAATGAAATCATTTTATTGAAAATTGTTAATAATTTGTTTTTAATGCCTGAAGAATAATTCAAAAACAGGAAAATAAATTCTAAATCCTTTTATGAACTTACACATCATCATTTTATTTTTCTGTCGGTTCCAACAAAGCAATTCATTCATTGACGACAAATATTTCAAGATCATCTTTTTTTTTGTTTTGCTCGTCGTATTGAACATTGTTGTTTTCATCTTCAACGTATATATGTTTATCATCAAATTTTGATCTTTTCAAAAAAAACTAAATTCATTTCAATTTCAGACATGAATTTGCGGCGTTTTTTCCCTACGTAGAAAGAATGAAATTCATAATTCAATCTGTAATGATGATGACAATTTTGACCTTGAATTGACATTTTCAAAAAAAATTCTCTTTAAATATTATCATTCTTGTCATACAATGCGAAATTGTCATCATCATTTAATGGAATTAAAAGCAAAAAAAAACTTAGTGAAGCTTTATGTATATGAAATTTTTTTTAAAATTTCCATTTTAGTTAACAAATTAATTGATAAACTTGAAACCCTTAATTTAGTCATATCAATTATTGATTGATCATCTTTTAATTAAAAAAAGCCAAATTCCGATATTTCATCAATGATGATCTTATAGTAGTGAAGAATAATTTGACTAATAGATATTGAATATTTAGAATTTGAAATAGTGCATGTTTCTATTTCAATTTTCTATTCTCTATCATTGTACATAGGTATTCATTTGAAAATAATATCGATCAATAGTTGATTTGTCATAATATACGTTCGTACGTGAATTGCTGGAACACGTTTCAATTCGAATAATGATCCTGATGATGATTGAAACAAAACATCTTCTCTTATTTGATAATATCCTTCGTATGCTTAAAACTAGATGGCTTTGGAAAGAAAGAGGTGTATCTTTCTTTGTTGAAAAGCCATTATCTTCATACATTCATTCATGTACATTGAAATCAATGCCTGCTCATATAAATCACCATTATGATCAACATAATCGACGAATCATTGGGGAAAAAAAGGTTGCCTCATTATTGAAATTTTAACCTGAAATGTGTGTGAATGTTGAAATTCCATCCTCCATACTAATTATCGTACCATTTCCAACTAGTTGTTTTAATTCTAAGACGATTTATGATACCGACTTTTGACGATAGCGGCTAAGCTTTGCTCTGCATTGTGCCATAATTCCTTAATGGGATTCATTTCGTATATAAATGGATGGAATCACTATTTGAAAATCATCATTCGATTAAATCCCTTTTGGAAAAACATCGATACAACAAAACCCTCAACATGAAAGTTAGTAATTTGAATGAATTTCGATCTGATTCAATTCTTCGAATATCTTTCTATATACTCTCTAACCTTATCACCCAATTTATTTGTACATATTCTAATATTTATCATTTTATTTAGTTCGCCTTGTTCGTTGTTGCCAGCTTGATTGCTGCCGTTTACGGCCAACCAGCAAATTATCAATACTACCAAAGTGGTGTACGTCAGTTAGGTGGTTCATACTACCGAGGTGCTGGTATCTCTGGTGTTGCCGGTCTTGGTGGTCTTGGCTATGGTTACGGTTTGGGTTATGGAGCTAATTACGGTTCCGGTTTAGGTTATGGTGCCGGTTATGGTCGAGCTATCGCTTTGGCTCCAGCTCAAGCTATCGGTTACGTTGCCGCTGCTCCAGCAGTCGCCGCTGCCCCAGCCGTCACTTATGCTGTCCAAGCCGCTCCAGCAGTTGCTGCTGCTCCAGCCGTCTCTTATGCTGTCCAAGCCGCTCCAGCCGTTCAAACTGTTGCTGTTCAAGCTGCTGCCCCAGCTTACTCATATGCTGCCGCTCCAGCCATTCATGCCCAAAGCACCCAAGTTTCCGGTCCAATTCATGCTGCCATCGAATCACGACGAACAGTTGAAGTTGTCGATGCTCCCTCCACCCAAGAAGCTCCAGTCGCTCACACCGTTGTCATTGGACCAAATGTCCAACCAATCAACTTGGAATTCCAAACCCAAGCCTCACCATTGGCTGCCTCCCAAGTAAGGATAACTTCATCTTTAAAAGACTTTAGACAAATTTTAATCTCTTTATCCTTTTCAAATCACTATAGAACCACGTTCCAACTGCCCCAGCTGAACCACAACAAGCATCATACGAAGAACAACCAGACGTCTTGCGACAAGACATCGTCAAACCAGTTGTTCAAGATGTCCACGAAACCATTGTTCCATTCCGACGAATCACTCAAGAATTGAAACCAGTCCAAGAATCAGTCCACCAAGTCTTGACACGAGGCCAAGAACGAGGATACTACCAACAACAAGCTCGAGTTGAACAACGCGTTGCCCCAGCCGCCGTTGCTGTTCAAGCTGCTGCCCCAGCCGTCTCTTATGCTGTCCAAGCCGCTCCAGCCGTCCAAACAGTTGCCGCTGCCCCAGCTGTCTCTTATGCTGTCCAAGCCGCTCCAGCCGTCCAAACAGTTGCCGCTGCCCCAGCTGTCTCTTATGCTGTCCAAGCCGCTCCAGCCGTCCAAACAGTTGCCGCTGCCCCAGCTACCTACGCTGTCATCGCTGCTCCAGCTGCTGGTGTCGTTGGTTACGGTTCCGGTTACGGTTCAGGCTACGGCCTTGCTTCAGGTTACGGTTCCGGCCTTACTTCTGGTTACGGTTTAGGATACAGTGCTCGTTACGGTTCCGGCCAAGGTTCCGGTTACGGCATTTCATCTGGTTTGCTCGGTGGTGGTTCATATGGTTCCTCATATTCGGTCCAACCAGCCAGCTATGGTTACAGCAGCTACAGCTCCAGAAGCTCTTCATCCTACCCAACCCAAAAATAAACTAGTTTCACAATTTTTCTTTTGATCCCATCCTTACAATGATACTATCATTATACATCCTGCCCATCTAGTTATCTGAAGACATGAAGCGAAAGTTTTAAATCAATGACTGTTATTGAAAAATTGACAATTTATCAAAAGAGATATGTAAACCGATTACTACCAAAACGATTCAATCTTTGTCTTATATTTTGTCCCTATTTCCTAATCGAATGATATCTTAAATTTTACAATAAAAAAATCAAAAAAAATGGATTTTAATTAATTTTCTTAACTTAGTTATTGCTAAGTTAAAATTTAAACATATTTGCATCCCTTTATACGTTGTTCCAAAATTAGTTTTCTTCTCAAGATTAATGAATAATTTTTTTTCTTGGTAAAAATAAAATTTTCATAAAATCCGTCATTTTTCCATCAATATATCATTTCGAAATATTTCGTTAAGTTTTTTTCCTTGATAATTTCCTTATATAACCAGGTTTAAGATTATTCGAATGTATACATCAGTCTGTTCGATTTCAATTTAAAAAAATAAATATCGAAAATAGATCGTCGACAAACTCGACAATCTATTTTGAAGAGTAAAAAAAAGATAAAGAGAGAAAAATAAAAACCTCATCATCATCAGACTAGATCATTTTAATTATGGAAACGCTTTCATCATTGATCAGGATAAATAGCTAAACATAATTAACAAAAGTTAACGGAAGTTAAACGAAGGGTTGCCACAAAAATCAAAGTGACAAGTAATACAAACATTGAGTAATGAATATTTTTTCCATTATGAATAATAATCACCGATATTGAAAGAGATCAATAAATGAATTGACATATATATTATGACATGTACCTATTTATATAATAGGTTTGAAACAAAATAATGCTAAAAATGTTCGCTATATGTCTTAAATTCAAATTGATAGATGATTTCGAACCGGATAAGATATAAGATGAAAAACTTTCACATTCATAACTGTTCGGCGAAAATACTCTCGTTTTTGGAATATATTTTGACTTTTTTCTCTTCAATTTGGTTATAATTTTAGTTTTTATCACTTGAAAACGCTTAAATTAGCTGAATAAAAATATTTATCAATATCCTTGTTATAATTGTTTTTACCATGTTACCGCCACACGTTAAAAACTAACTCTTCTTTCTCTCAGAAACTTTGAGTTCTAAAAAATGATAAACCCAATGATCGTTCAACCGTGGTGTTCGATATAACCGTCATTGGAAATATTATTTTCCGCATATGAACATTTTTCTTTCTTTAAACACATGAATAAGTTTCGCTTCGAAATTTCTTAACATTTAACCATCATCATCATCATCATCATCATCACTACCGAAAAAAACATTCGATTCAAATGAACATATTGTTTTTGTTGTGTTCATCATTCATAGGAATAGGGTTGTTTTCAAAAAAAATTTAACTATTGAAATGTTTTGCATACGAAGATCTCAACTACAGTTCAAAGTGCCATCAATATGGTTGATCATTATCGGCTTTTGTCTAATCATACTCATGGATTACACTATATTTGCATATGCTAAACCTAGTAAATCGAAAAAATCTCGACCCAAAACCAAATTCGTCGTAGTTGATACAGCCAAATATTTACCATTAATCAAAGAACATGCTTCAGCAGATACATTAGCAGCTATTGCTGAAGCTGAAGTACAAGAATCCGCAAAACAATATACGTATAAAAAACCTAAATATCATAAAATGTATCCTGAATCACCACAAGCTGTTCCACATTCATTGAAACAAATTGCCGGACATTATTCGTCCATTCATCAGCCGCCATTTCCATACAAAAAAGTCAGACATCATCATTATCATCCAATAATATTGTATAAAAAGTAAGTGCTTGATTCAAAATCATTTTTATTTAAAGACTTATTTATTACTTGGTTTTTGTGGCAATTTATTCATTTGTTTTTGATTCAGATCGACAATCTTTGTCATTTTCTCCATGTCTTTTATCATTCTGTTCATTTCGGATAGATTTATAGATACATTATTGCTAATTTTTTGATCAGATACACAAAGTGTTTTTGATATTGTGATGCTTGGATTTGGTTGTTTGGATAAGATTCCATTCACACTTTTAGTTGTCTCTTGAATATCTAATGTTGTCTTGCTATCATTATCTTGTTGTTCCTCTTCTTCTTCTTCTTCTTGTTCTTCTTCTGCTTCGCTACTTTGTTCTTCATCTTCCGTACTTTCCTCATCCTCTTCACTAGAAGAACTCTCAGTTGATGTTCCTGGCTTTATTTGATTCAATAATTGACCAGCAGATTCCAGTGATGTTTGTATCATTTCACGTACAGGATTTATATAATTTTTCTGAAGTTCTTCGAAATGGCTTTCTTCTTTTAGTTTTTCGGGTAACAATGTAGCCATGAATTTCTGCAGTTGGTCTTTTGGAATCTTACGAAATTCTTCCAGATCTTTATCAATCATTTGATCAAGTTTACTTTCCAACTGTTTTCGTCGTTGATTCAACGGAGAAGAACGACGACGACGACGACGTTTTTTCTTATGTTTTTTTGCCTTTTTAAATGAAGATTTCTTTTTTCGTTCAATGATTGAATCAGAATAAGTTACCAATTTTTTCAACAAATCAAAGCGAAATATACAAGTGCTAGCCGATTATTTCAAAGCAATAAATAATATTGTTGACATTATAATTTAATAATTAATTTCATTAACAGGAAAAAAATACCGGGCAAATATTGGCACGAGGCTCAACGAAGATTGGTGACCAAACATGGTGGCTTAGACATACTTGGAGATATTATTCAATTGCCCAACGGTCGTGTATTGGACGGAAATCTTGGACAAAATGTACCTAATTTTAATGATGGCTATTTTAAACCATGGGAATTAAGAGCTCGACTAATGCAATCACAACGAGAACTGGTCAAAAGCCTGATTAAAGCATTAATACGTTTGGCAAGAGATCCACCCGCCACAGGTTCATTCATAGTGAAAGAGATCGATATGCTTGATTAGAATATTTAATATAATAAATATTATCATGATAGGCACCCAATTTGTACATATATTATTCATATTATTAGCAAAATGAATTTAGATTTTTTCTCAATCAAAACCAATATTAACAATAATTAAAATGAATACAGTAGTGTCAACATGAGATCAAACGTTTTAAAATAAACGAAGGCGATAATAGCCAAGATTGATTCGATTAAATAGCATAGACGGTATATTGAAATAATTATCACACATTATACATGCATAATGTATGATGGTAAGAGATTGATTAGATGAATGATACATTTCAAATAAAACATTACGGCGGACAGCATCCTCTAGCGCCGTGTTCAACATCAATGGCTGACTTTCATCATCATTTGAATTTGATGATAAAACCAATCCAGATATAGTTATAAGTCGTGGATAATTGAGTACAGGTTGTACTTGAAACGAATTCAAAATTTCCATCAATTTATCATGGAAGGTTTCAATGGAAAAACGTCGTCGAATTAGTTGGAGGTATTCTTCGGTAAAATATTGATCTTCAATAAAAGAGGAACCATTCGAAACATCGTGGTTAATATATTCATCGCTCAATAAATCATCAATATAAAAGACTAGGGGATGTTGAGCTAATGTGATCCAAGGTATTTCTTTGGACCATGGATTCCAATAGTCACGATTGTGTAACGGCTTATGTGAGTCCCATTGAAATCGTATGGCATATTTGAACCGATGATTAGAGCTAACAAAGAAACAAATTCATAAGATAAATTAATCGCAAAATAAGGATATCAACATACCAATTTAATGCCATTTGTGGATAAATCAATGGACCAATACGTATTGAATTGAAACGAGCATAATCATAGATGAATAATTGTCGAATCTCAAGACGTTCGAAATCAAAATCCATTAGAATAAGGCTACGTTCACATAGTAGAACATAGCGTTCCAATTCTTTATCCCAATGATCAATACTTAAAAAATTAAGCGATTAAAATTTAAATTATTCACAGTTTATATAAAACTTACAATGTCAAGATAAACACATCCAGGACTTGTTCTTGAATCTCATCCGAAAGACGATAGCATATGTTCCAAATGTCATCATAAGCTGATGTACGTGATGCAAAATAATATTTTATCCGATTCAATTTTTCAACGATTCTTGGATTCATTGTTGAATTCGGCATCGATGATGTTTTCAATGATAATCGTGAATTTTGAAGTAAAATGTTTCCCATATCATTCTTTTTCTTTGATTGACGATATTCAATTTTGTCTGGTTCATCAATATATAGAATAATTTATGAAAAAACTTTTGTATGACTAGAATTGAAAAGGAATTATATCTCATAAGATAATTCTTTAGTTTCCTTAGCAAAAGTTTAGTGTGTCAATAAAAACAGAATATTCTTCTTAGAATCAAAACAAGTGACCGTTCATAGAGAATGTGTTCCAGAAACGATCTCGACAAATTGATTTATAATTAAAGTTCTTAAATTAATACAATTCTACAACTAATAAAGATGTAAAATTCTATTTAATCATTGAATTAAGTTAAAGAAAAAATCTTGAAAAATGGGGGAAATAAGTACATCAGTATACTGTAAGTATAATAGTAATCATGATATTTTTTTAAAATTGTTAAGCTTTTTTCAACACATTCAAGTATTTATGCTTGGAATGACCACAAGTAGTATAATGCTATCATTGATTCTATGTTTTCGATATTTCTTCATGCCAAGAAAGATAAAATGGAAAGACGAAGAAGAACTAATAAGGACGTTACTGGCTATACATCAAAGACATCAAAGATTAAAACAAGTCATAACTCCATATGGTCAAACTGTAGCTCAATCTCCGTTTCAGAATGCAACAATGGGAACAGTAACACCAATGGCATTTAATGAAGCACAAATCCCTATGGGACAACAACAAATAAAATTTACAGGAATTCTTCCATTACCACAACAACAACAACAACAACCACCGATGATGAATGTAATGCAACCATCACCCACAATGCAATCACCAATGGGAACAATGGCACCTCCTGTGGCACAAGGAAAATTCTACTGATTAAACTTAATATCTTTAAAAAAAATTGACGGAAATATTCACGTTTTGTTTAATGGCAGCTAAAATTTGCTTCCATTTTGTAAACCTAATGATTTATGTTTGATAAGTTCATTTTCCGGTTATGTTATCTGTGGGACCAGAATGTGACAAAAAAAATGGTATAAAATAAAAACGGAGCTGTGTATACACATTTGAACTTTTTTTTTCGAATGTAATGAAAGAAGAATTCCAACAAATGTTTCGAAAAACCCGAAGAAAGCGAATGATTTATCGATTTGATCAATTTTTGGCTTCATTGAGCCCTCTCATTTTTTCTCTCTATCTATTCATGAAATTCTTTGCACGAATTGAATGTGTATTTTGAAATGGCAACATCATCATTGTTGTTTATTTCAAATTCTTTTTCCTTTCAAATTGTTGACAATTTATTATTGATTTGATTTTGATAACAAAAATTCATAACAGAGATCCGAAAAAAAGCTATGGATTTCTAAATGATAACAATGAATTTTTTCCATCGAATGAATAGCACTACAGAATAAATTTTTTCCAGTTTTTTTATCAAAAATCTTAATATAATGTCAAAATAATGATGAACATATTGAAACAATGTGAAATCATTCAATTTACTATTTCTGAAAACAAATTCAACGTATTGATTTGTCGAATCGAATTTATTCGGTTGAAATTCGAAACTCATGATTTTTACAAGATTGTTGACAAGAGTAAAAAAAATGATTATTTGAAATAATGATATTTAAAAAAGTATGAAATTTTTTCCAGATTCTCGTTTGTTTTTTGGATCAATATTTTTTGATGATTATTATATGTTGTGTATAAATCAAATGTAAGAAATGAAGAAAATGTAATTTGAGATCTTGAATCATTCTGAAATGATGGCCAACTGTCATACTTACTATTATTTGGGCATGGCGAAGGCAATAAAAAAATAGTTGAATTTTCGATTCTGGCGCGGGCGCCATAATCGAAAAAAACTTGACAGCCATATCATATCATATAAACCCACTGAACATGTTTTTTTCTCATTTAGTATGTAGATTCGTGCGTCGATAGAAAATTCTGCACTGTATAGAAGCAACAACAAAAAAAATAGAGATAGGCACAATATCGTGGATCTAAAACAGGAACTTAAAACAACCGATATATTCGACCAGTCCTGATCAAGAACACAGGACCAAAATATTATTTGCTTGGTGGCGCAAAGAAAAAATAACTTGAAAATTTTTTATGGTTTTATTAATAACATCAGTTTCTGTGCATTTATGTTTGTGTTTGTGATGAGAATCAAAGATTATATTTCTGATATGATAATATTAATTTCATTGCATTATCTTTAACAAATTATTTCGTTATATTATTTTTATGCATTGTTAATATGTTTGAACGTTTGAAAAGCTTCTTTTTTCGATTTTAATCTGCTTTGATTTAATAATGCTAATCATTAATTTATGGAGAATTGCTCTGGTTGAAATCGTATATTATTATTATTAGTTTGTGAAAGAAATGTGTTACATATTAAAGTTTTTAATTGGCCGTTATAATTTCATCGAATGATTTCCTCAATTTATGGCCATTTTTATTGAATAAATTTTGCAAATCATGATAAATACAATAATAAAATTTTTTGTGACGATCAACAGTATTGATGATGAATGTGAAAAACAAATTCCATTTTGGAAACATTGTTTTCATATTTTTGATGATATTAATATCATCTTCATTGAGCAATTGTTATGATAATACAATGATAATCAAAATGAAACAAACAACATTAAAATTGAATGATTATCAATCAAAACGATTACTTCGATCGATCAATAATAATGATGAACTGTCTCGACAACCAAAAAAAACTAATCAAATGGCTGAATATCCGGGTGATATTATGCTTGGTGCTGTATTCCCTATCCATCAACATGATACAACAAATTATTCATGTGGAGTTTTGCAGGTATGATTTTATAAGGGAATGAATATCATCAATATCTAAAGCTTTCTTTCATATTCGACGTATAGTCAGAAGGTATTCAACAATTAGAAGCGATGATTTTCGTTCTTGATCGAATCAATAATGATCCTAATGTAAGTTTATAATGAAAAAAACAATTTAATTGAATAATAATGAGATTGGAAAAATTGTGGGTTTTTTGGTTGTATGTTTTCCTGCAACGAAATTACATTATCATATGGCAAACAAAAAAAACAAAATCGACATTGAAATATGATAAGCAGATTTTTTTATATCAGAGAAAAAACATGGCATCCGAATCTGCCGCCTTACCAAAAAAAAAAAAACTGGAAAGTTTAACAATGTAAAATAGTTTATGAGAATAAGTGTTTGAAATTGGTTAGATAAATTTTGTCGATTCCAGAACTTCTATGCAACTAATTGTTGTTGTTGTTGTTTTGATCGTAGCACAATTTTTTTTTGTTGAAATTTTCTAGTGAAACATAAAAAACATTCTCATTCATTTAACCAACACACACGGGGATTGAAATTAATGATGATGACGAATTTTTTCCCCTATCGACATAACAACAATTTTCAAGGTTTTCTCACCCTTGGAATACACATAAAAATAAGACCAACTTTAATTACTTTTAAAAGTAGTCAAAAATTATATTTTAAAAAATCAAAATGAATTAAATTGGCCGAAATAAACATTGGTTGTGTTTGCTCAAATTTAAATGCTATTTCATTTTAAAATTTGTACCAAAAAAAAAAAAAGAAAAAACTTTTTGATTCTCTATATACCCGAGCTTTATGACAATCACCATTTTTGCGAAAAAAAGAAAGAATTTATGCTTGAATTTTTTTTAAATTCTCATTTCAAATTTTTAATGCTGTTAAATCGACCAAGTCAATAATTTAAAAATAATACCGTATAAGATTTTGATTTTAAAACTTTTAGCCGCAATCATTTTTTCTATGTTCTATCTTTTTTATAAAAAACAATTTTGAAAAAATTCCTAAGCCAATTCTATTTGATTTTGCTATTTTTTTTCGATTTCAAATTCCAATATAACAAAAAATTGCAAAACATTTTCAGTACAGAACCGACAAACTGTAACTAACAAACAAACAATTCGCAACAAACAATTAAAAACTATGGTTGAAGAATATAGAATCGACTTTGAAAGTATACTTGTCCCGATACAATGATAAATTGATATTGTTGATCAATTTTCGAATTTCGAGAACCGATTGCTTATGAAATAGTTAAAATCTAAAATCGATCGACTTATCTTGGTCATCAATCATACAATAAAATAACATTTAACTTATGAGAGATGATCTTGACTTATTTGTTTTTGATTTTGGAAAATTTTTCGGATTAAGAATCCTGTACGATTTCGGATCATACATTACACCGAAAAAAAAGAAGAAGAAAAAATGCTCAAAACAAACAACATTCAATTAAAGATTTTTATCATTATTTGCCAAATTTAAATTGTTTTGATGTTTTTTTTTTGCTTTCATTCAATCTATATTCGAAACAAATATACAAACAAAATATGATACTATATTCTTCGTCGAATGCCTGTTTCAATTTTTAAGTTTGTTTTTTTTAAACAAAAATTTAAAATTTACCAGATACCAAATTTAGCTGCTAATGATTGCACATATATTTTCCATTTGAATGTATTTTTAGATTTTTTTTTGTGATGTTACTGTTATTTGAAAGAAAGAAAAATCGTCTAAATAATTCGTTATGAATCGTGATTTTAATAGAAACAATGAAACATTATTTCCGCCAAGAATTTTTTTGTTAAAAAAGATATGTTTTCGAATGTGAATTTTGAAATAAAATTTCCTTCGGGGTATTTTTTTCTGTTAGGTCAAAGAATGCAAGTACGTGTGAACATTTGTCAAGCATGAATATTCCTCTATTTTTGAGACTAATGATAATTTAATGTTTTTATTCAACTGACATTGAAATTCAATGATTGTCAGTTTATCATTTTGGAATTGAAATTATTTGGCTGGATTATGGTATATATTTTTTAGTTTGAATAAAATTGTCGTTTTTTTTTCTTTCGAATGTTAACATTGCAATTTTCATTTAAATATTTTCTTTTTTTGTTTAAAATATCTGGGAAAAAATCAAAATAAAAAATCGAATAGGAAATCCTGAATAAATCTCTGTGAAAATATTCAGTGATGATTTAAATGAAAAACGAATGTTCTTTTTTTTCAATCGTCATACATTTGCGTTTCAACGTGGGATTCATTTTCCGAATTAGTTTTGCAACCAGTTTTCCATTTTTTTGCAATATATGATTTTTTTTTGTTATTGTACCTGACACACATAAATTGAAATTTGTGATTTAATCCAAAATGTAAATATATGTTGAAATATTTACACATACAAACATGATAAAGAATGAAAGAATAATGATAGAATTATACACTATAAATGAGAAAAAAATTGTTTATTACTTTTATATTCAATAATTTTATTCATTGTCTATTTTCATCGTCATCGTCATCATTATTATCATTATCATCATCATCAACATTATAGATATTGCCTGGTATACGCTTGGGAGCGTTGGCTGTGGATTCATGTGATTCACCTCATCATGCCTTGGAACAGACAATTGATTTTATCAAGGTTAGTCATGTTTTTTTTCAATTTCGTTTATTATTCTGTATGTGGTTTTATGTTTGTTTTTGGTGTTTTCTAACACTTTCATTACAAATATTTTAATAATAATAATGATGAAAATTTTTAAATTCAGTCATTTTTTAATAATGAATTCGGTAACGATGATGATGATGATGATGAACAGAATTTCATCATTTCAATTGATCGCTAATTTCAATAGCAATTATGTCATTACAAATCCAATATTTGATATATGATGTGTAAATTATTTTCTGACAGTACCTCATTTTGTTTTTTATTTTTTCTGTTGTATACAAATATTTGCTTCGTGTACACAAACATTGTGCCATCATCATTATTTCGGAATAAACATATAACAGAGTTTTGTCGCTCGTTCAAATAGACGTCTTATTCGACCAGAATTTCATTGTCAAGATCATTCGGCTGCTTTGTACAAAAATGGTGAGCTAGATCGTATAGTTGGTATTATTGGTGGACAATCAAGTGAAATATCATTACAATTGGCAAATCTATTGAGACTTTTTCATATACCACAAGTATCATACATGTCGACTAGTTCAACATTATCGGATGAACGACTTTATCAATATTTTTTTCGCACAGTACCATCAGATACGAATCAAGTAGATGCCATCATCGATATACTAAGGCAAGTTATTCATATTCTTTCATTCTTTATCTCAAACTTGAATATTCATGAGTTTATTAGTTGATCAATAATGATAAATTTACACAAAAGGGGCCAATGACATTGTATTCATCATTAAAAATATAGAACAATTGGATATTGATTCTGATGAAAAAAATTCAGCTCAATTATAATTGAGATTCCACTTGTCAAATCATTGACAAAAAAAACAAAAAACATATAAGTGCAATACATTAGCAAAATGAATGGAAATAAATAATAGAAATTCTTGACTTTTTTTTGTATAATACTATATATGACATCAACCTGATTGATTTTAATTCAAATTAGATTCGACAAGCAATGACAAATCTATTTTATTTTGGGCAAAAAAGAGGCAACCATTATAGATTCTAGGCTAGTGATCGATTGCCAATGTTGAGCTTCAATTTTTACGAAAGAATAAAGTCAAAAAAAAAACTTTTTTATCTTGATTATTGAATGATGGGATCAATTTTTTCTGATGTCAAATAATAATAACAATATTGATGTTGTTGAAAATATTGCTGTTAAAATATTAGCAAGGATTATTTTTTCTTGCGAAAGGAAAAAGTTTTCGGGCCATATTATTCGGACAATATGGAAACATTTTTTTCCGTAGCATATACTGAATTAAATGGAATAGTAAATGTATGTCAAAAATTTTTTCAATTAAAAGTGTTTTTTTTTCTCGTTCATATTAAAGTTTATCAATGTTCGATTTTAATAACGAATGACATACCAGATACAAAAATAGTAATAAATTTTTTGATTATATAGAAAAAAATGAATTAACTTTTTTTTGTGAATTCATTTCTGGTGTTTATCTGATGTTTATATGACAAAGAATTATTATTATTATTATTATATTGACACAATTATCAATTTACTGACTCAATCGGTCATAGATTAAAAAGAGAGAAAGAGATAAGATGGGAAAGAGAAGAAGCATGAAAAAAAATCAATAAACATTTACGAAGTTATAATCATAAAATTAACAGTAACCATTGATTAGGTTAGAATTTTCTTTAATTTTCAACATTAATAATAAGAACAGGAATTTTATTTGGAACAGTAACCATGTATAATATATTGTTATCATCATTGCATACGTCATGATGGCATATATACATCAAACAAATAATCATTATCATTTGTATTTTTTTTTCTTCTAAACCAAACAAATTGGAGAATTTTATAGAATAAATCGTTATCAGTATGACTATAGATAAATCTATTACAATTTATTTATTTATTTTTTGATGTTGGCACAATATGTGAAACATTGTCATCGTGAATGCAATGATATATGTGTGTTTCCGGCGACAAGTTGATTTTGTTGATTCCGATTTGTATCGATTTTATTATATGGATCAATGCATTATCGATTGCGAATTTGAAAACATTGAGATCAATTCTCTTGTGGACAAAAAAAAGAGATTGTTGCTATTTTTTTTCATTAATCGATTTTTTTTATATTTTTTGGTTTAGTATATCAATCGAATGATTATTCCTTTGTGGTTTTTTTCGAAATCAAACCTTGATTTATTCATAGTCAAACATTTGACAACAACAATAGTTTGGTTGACTTAATGCTAAATAAAAACATTCCCTTTTTATCATTAAAAAATGATTTAGATTCCAATCATTACAGTCAGCTATATTAAGACAATAGGATTTTTGTTTTCTACCAAAACATTGTGTGGAATATCAATTGTATGGCTTTGTTATCTGTTGTTATATGAAGGAATTCAAGTCATAAGAATTGTTGGAATTTAAAATAAGAGGATCCCAAGTATAATTCTTTTCAAGACATGATTAAAAATTACAATTACCAGAATAAGAGATAAGTTCACATTTTAATGGAATTTTTTTAAAGATGAAAATTAAAACGATTCATGCATGAAAATGAATATTATTTTTTTCATTAAAAAAGTAAATACGGTCATGTATTTTATATACGAAACCTTGCGATGTTTTCTTCTCTTTTCTTTTCAAATATACTTTACTTATTAAGTACTGATGAAATCGACATAATATATTTTTATCTTTTTTTGTACAATCAATAGACATTTATTTATAAAATTATTATCATCAACAAAATGTAATTAATATTTTCTTTTGTAAACTATTGAAATCTTAACATAACATTTTATCAAAAGTTCAACAAGATGATGCAATCCAATCAATAATTTATTATTAGGATTTTTTTCTCTTCTTACAATACATTAGATAATGATTAATAAATAACTAATAATATTTACATAATATTTGTAAATGATGATTATTCTAAAAATTGAATATTCATAATTAAAAATTCATAATTGGAAATGAAAAGAATCAGTACACTTGATACATATATCATAACGGACAAGAAGTGTGTATGAACAAGCTTTTTTCACTACTGTATTTTTATTTGATTTCTCTTACTCACTCTTTCCCCATCTGTTCCCCTCTAAACAAAAACAAAAAAAAACAATAATGTTCATTGAATATTTATGCAAATAGAAGTTTCGTATGAAAAAGTATGGTACTTTATCTTTTATTACAGTTAAGATTTTGAGTATCAAGTTTAATGATGATGAAAGATTGTTGTATTGTTATTAATCGAAAAATTATGTCTTTTCATCTTCATAAGCATAAGAATTTTTTTTAGTTGTTATTGTTTGTTTGTCCAAAGCATTAACGTTATTAACGAAAAGCTTCTTAGATTTAGATATGGCATCAATTTCATTAGAATTGGAACAACAACAACAACAATTGGTAAAATAAAATTCATAGGAACCATGAGAGGAAAAAAATGTCTCAAATATCAGATCGTAGGTTTTCTTTTCTTCATAGAACATTCTACTAAACTATGGAAAATATTCATACATTAGGCAAACAAACAAAAGAAAAAAATGTCTATTTTCTCATGATTTATGAGTTTTTATTTTTACACAATCGATTCATATAAATTTGAAGTTTTTAATAAAATCTTTGTATACGGAAACTAAACATCTATTTGTGCACATGTGAGTGGGTTTTTGCCTAAATCATCGATTTAACGAAGGTAATGACAGATTTTTTTTGCAATTGAAAATTCCATAACAGATGCTAGATGCTAATTTGAATATTTTTTTAAACAGATTTTTTTTGAAATGACAACAAAATTGTGGAACATTTTCTATAATTTATACATACATCCAGTCTGACGATTACATAACTTTAATATTGAAAATTCATGGAATAAAATTCTGATTATTATTTATTTTTTTCTATAGAAAATTCAATTGGACATACGTTTCGGTTGTTTATTCGGATACGGAATATGGCAATAATGGCTATGATCTATTGACAACAGCAGCTGCACGATATAATATATGTTTATCATCACCACAGGCAATCAATGTTGAACGTTTTCGACAAATTGATTATGATAATTTGATAACAACATTGATGCATAAAATAAATGCCAGAGGTATGTTGTAATTTGAATTGAAGTCAGTTTTTTCAAGTTGCAATTGAAAGTCTTGGAATTTTTGTTGTTATTGTTGTTTTTGTCGTTGATAAAATACAGAAAGAAAAAGAAAATTCTTCAAAATAAAATTTTTCTCTATCTTATCATTATTTTCTCAAAAAAGTTTTGATGTTTCTCAAATATCTGAATTGATGATTAAATCTAAGTAAAAAAAACATGATATTACCGACACAATATTTGACAGAATTTGGGAGGGAAACTAATAGAATTTCCAATTTGAATTTTAAAGTATATAAGAATTGTTCTGTTTAACCATAAAGTACACAGTATCATCTTGCACATCATTACGATTCATCAGAAGAATAAAAGAGAAAAAAGTCTCCAAATCAAGCCCATAAATAAAAAAACAAAATTCAATTTACCTCACATTAAAACAAATCTCTATCTTTATTTATTTTCTAAATCTACAAGATTTCCATTTGATTTAACAAAAAAAAACTATATTAAAACTTCAATTTCAGAAAATAATTTGAAAAAGAATGAAAATCGCGCCCAACATCATTAGCGCCAAATATTCTATATGATTCGTATCAAATTATCCAAATATTTTCCTTATGTGATTTATTTGAAAATCAGAAACTTTTTCAATCGACAATACATAGTAGCCTGAAAAATGCAAAAAAAAACAAACTTACAGTCTTACATCAGATCAAAAGAAAAAACAAACACAAGAAGAGAATTTGTATTATTTTTTATCTAAACAAAAAGTTTGAGCCCACAAATAATTCTATAGTCGATATACAAGTAATAATTTATTCAGTAGCGAAAAAAACATCAACAATTTCCGCCTAAATATTGAATGATTGATACGATCATCGATTAATTTTCGTTGGGCGATGTTTGGAAACATTAGTATCAACTAATTTTATTGAATTTGTTATGATGAGAAATGTATATCATGATCATTGTTATATGTATGAATTCACATTATTCGAAATTATTGCCGTCATGATATAATGATTGATTGATGAGAATTATTCATTTTCATAAGTTTCACAGTTGAGCAACATAAATTTTTATTTTTGATAAGAAAATCGCTTTCCTGTGATCATTTCAAAAATTTTCAACTTTTTTCTTTATCAGTTGTTATTGTTTACACCGATCCACATGTAGCCCGAAAGATTATGAAAGCAGCAAAGCGACGTTTGAACAAAAATGGTGGCCGTTTAGATCGTTTTATTTGGATTGCATCCGATGCTTGGTGTTGCCGTGATTTTGTTGTGCATGGTCTTGAACCGGTGGTCGAAGGAACAATATCAGTTACACCATTACATTATCCACTTGGCGGTTTTGCCGATTATTTTCGCTCATTACGTCCGGATTTTCCAGCTGAACGTAATCGTTTAAATCCCTGGTTTCGTGAATTCTGGGAACGTCATTTTAGATGTAAACTAATGATTGATGAATCATTAGATAATATGAATATTGATAGTGGTACGACAACCTTGTCAACGGATTCAGAATCGGAATCAAAAGAATCTCCCGATATGGCCTACTGTAATCAATCGTTGAAATTAGATGTAACTGAACATCAACATTATCAACACCTTCAACAATCACCATCATTGCATTTTGTTCGTGATGCATTCTATTCATTTGCAATGACATTGAATCATATTCATCAAAATGTTTGCAATGGTACTGCTGGATTATGTGATGAAATGAAAGAGTTAATTATCAGTGGTGAATATATGATTGAACAACTGAAAAAAGTACAGTTTCGAGGTGAGATTTTATCGATAAATCATTAACCATTGTCAAACGATGATGAAAACTTTTCCCATATGATATATTAGATGAAGGAGGACGACTATTTCGTTTCCAAAATAATGGGGATGCACCACCTCGTTATACAATTGTTAATTTTCAACGGCTTTCTAATGGTTCATATCAATGGCGTCCAGTCGGTAACTATATAAGTAAGTAAAATTGTTTATGAATATTCACAAATTAATTTGAATAATTTTTTATTTCATAACTAAATATATAGTTAACGAGAATGACAATAAAGTAAGACTGAAATTAGAGATGAAATTATTGCAATTCAAGCATGATATGCATCGATTTCCAAAATCATTCTGTTCCGAACCATGTACAAAGGGTCAGGCAAAACTTCAACTTGAAGGTGATACATGCTGTTGGCTATGTACAAATTGTTCGCAATATCAATACCTATTGGATGAATTTCATTGCGAAGAATGTCCATTGGGAACGATACCGGATGTTAATAAAACAAAATGTCATTTGGTACCGACTATTTATCTGAGCTGGACCGAATGGTGGACCATATCAGCAATTATATTTGCTATTACTGGCATGCTAGCAACAATAAGCACGTGGATTGTCTTTTTCTGTTATGCCGAAACGCCAATCATAAAAGCCAGTGGCCGTGAATTAAGTAATCTACATTTGTCGGGTATTTTTCTTTCGTTTGCTGCTACATTTGTGATATTGGCAAAACCAACACCATTAACATGTGGATTGACAAGATTTTTTCTCGGATTTTGTTATACCATATGTTATGCGGCCATAGTTACCAAAACGAATCGCATTAGCCGAATATTCACACATCGTAGTTGTCAAAAACCCAAATTCACTTCACCGCAATCGCAATTGGTTATCACCTTTTTGCTAATATCAGTCCAGATACTAATCAATATATTCTGGTTTTTTCATACACCACCAGATATAAAATTAGTATATTCTAATCGTGAAATTGCATGGCTCATCTGTAGTAGATCTGATCATCTTAGCTATCTGATTAGTCTGATTTATCCATTCATATTGATTGGTTTTTGTACTGTTTATGCATTCAAAACGAGAAAATGTCCCGAAGGTTTTAACGAAGCACGATATATAACATTCACCAATTATACAACCTGTGTCGTCTGGTTTGCATTTTTGCCATTATATGTGATGCTTTCGACAACTACACCATTACGGGCTATCACTTTATCATCATTGTTGAGTGTGTCAGGTGCCGTACAATTATGCTGCCTATTTGTGCCTAAGGTAAATAATAGAAAACAAATTCAATCTTTATATATCTTTATTTTATTTATAAAAAAACGTTCGTAGATGTATATCGCATTGCTAAAACCGGAGAAAAATACACGTGAAACTGTCATGTGCGGCGGACATCGATCTTTGGTTTTTAATATGCCAGTAGCTCATCATCGTCATCATCATCACCATCATCATCATAATCATAATCATAATCATCATCATCGAAGTAACAGTCATGAAATGCCCAAACAACGATATCATTCTTCACGGCCAAGTACAGCTAGTACCGATGGTCAAATAATTACAGCAATGATTAATGAAACAATTGATCATGATAAAAACAATAACAATATCGATATCAACACCAATGTTGCGAATGGTAATTCGATCAAAAATTCAACAAATACTTCAAAAATGATGATGATGGCATCTAATGATGAAACATCAACAATCATGACAATCAACAATATTGATTGTAATGGCAGTGCAAATTTTAATGATAAACAAGTCATAATGATTGAACCATATTCAATATCATCAGATATTGATACAACAACAACAGCATTGACTGCAATATCAATGAAATCTATGAATATAACAATTCCAAAAAATAATGATAATCATTCGCTTAGATTAAATGATTCCCGATTGAAAAGAGGTAGTATCGCATCGATGCCAGATAAATTATCAATTTCTGAAGAAAAAAATGATTGTGAAGCTGGAAATAATGAAAATTCAATTATTTACGAAAATCAAATATCAATTCCCAATGAAAAACATTTCACTCAACGTTCACAATCAGCTTGTGCAGCAATCATTACGAATGGTAAAGCTAAAAATGAATTCCATAGTTCATTATCATCATCACTATCATCTACAACATCATCCACTTCAAATTCATCATCAAATCAATCAAATTCATCATCAATGTCGTTGATAGTTTCGCCATCATCAATTCAATCTCCATTGAATAATGATTTAATTACGATAAAAAAACATAATACAAAAGCTGTATTGAAACATGCACATAAATGTTGGCCATCAATTCATTTGGATGATAATTTATCATCACCAACATCTACAATAAATGATTCAACAAATAATTCACATACTCAAACAACAATAGTTGATGATACAATGATGAACAATGATTGAATGACATAAAATATCAACATCATAGTAATTGATCGACACACTTAAGCACGTTTTTCATCAGTTTTTTCTAGATCATTCCAATTTACCTGCATATGGAAAAGTATTCTTAGATTTGATTGTTTTATTACTGTTTCTGTTGTTCATCATCAATCTACAACCAATATTAATGATGATGACGATGATGATGCTGAAAAACCAATTGAATTTTCTTTTTTGGTTTGTTTGTTTTCTAAGTTATTTATTTTTTTATATAACCAACAATATTCATTGTTTGGATATCGTTTTCGGATACAGTTACTTTTTTTCTATGAAAAAAAAATTTTATTAAAAACAATAATAATAAAAAAAATTCCGTTTCGTTTCGGGTGAATCAAGAAATTGTTTTCTATTTAAAAAATACTGTATTTTTTCCATACATACATAAATGTATTTTATTTTATTTATTTCCACAGTAAACAAAACAAACAGAACAAACAAATGAAGAAGAAAAAAAATGTAAAGAAAAAACAATTTTCCATAAAAAATAAAAATAATAAAAAAATTTCAAAGAAAAAAAGTTTCAACAATTTCTTTGCAAATTTAAACAGAACAACAACAACAGAAAAAATGAATGATTGAAAAAAAAACAGGAAAAGAAAACAATGAACCAGGAAATGATTGAATGATGAGGATGATGATGATGATGATGACAATGACGATTTTGATGAAGATGAGGATTTATATTGATGGATCATTGATGTATATGATTATGATGGTAATGAGCATCGATGAAAAATAATGAGACGTTTTTTATTGGGAAATGGAAATTCGATAGGGGGTGAAAATTTGAATAATTGAAAAAAATAAGGGACTATTTTATTTGACGAAAAAGGAAAAAGGGATAATAATTTATAGAGGACAATGATGAATTGGCATAATTCAGATAGATAGATTTATAGGAGAAGAAGAAGATTCCTTAGCAAAGAAACCTATTACATTTGGCAAGGAATAAGAATTGAAAAAATGAAACAAAACAAATTTTTTGACACAAATTATTTTGTAAAAAAAAAGAAAGAAAACATTAACTATTTTAAAGCACTAGAAAATTTTTCAATTTTGATCGGATTGGAAAAATTTTTGATGGATACCACAGTGTGTTTGAGATTTTGGATTCAGAAGGGAAAAAATAAGAAGGAAATGTGTTGGGAATTCGAGTAGGGATATTTTGTTATAAAGAATTTATGATTTAGATAGAAATTTAAGGTCACCGAAATAATTTTTTTAAAGCTGTAATGGGAAAGGAATAGGAAAAGGATGAGCAAAAAACTTCTTCATCTTTAGTCCAGCCACTGAAATGGGAAGACAGCATAAAAAAAGAAAAGGGAATTGGAAAAAGCAGATGAAAGGGAAAAGGAAAGGATTTTCGATTGAGAGAGAGTGAAGGAAAAAAAACGGCAAAGACATTGCAATTGATAATATGAACATTTGCGTAATTATTAGGACTCAAATAAACCAGCTATTTGATAGTGAAAAAAGAATATGATGTTGATGAGGATGATGATGATAAATGATGATGATGAGGACAAGAAACGCTGACAATAATGATTAGGATGATGGCGAAATGGACAATGATGATGAGCATGGCCAAAAAAAATGGTAATGATGATGATGATGACAATGATAATGAGCATGAAAGAAAATCGAGAGAGAGAGAGAGGTGTTCATTCATAAGTGAGCTTGAATTATTATCGATTCATTCGGTTTGAAACAATACAAAAAAGACATTCTTCTGAATTTTCAGGATTTAGCGAAATTGGATCATTTTAATTTTAGTATCCACCTCCACCTCCACCTCCACAATCACTACCACTCATGCTCATTTTAGGCATTTTGTTCATCATATCGCCCATCATATCTTTTATACCATCCATCATTCCACCAAATTTATCCATACCACCCATACCCATGTCAGGCATATCTAATGTTAGTTGAATTTTCTGCAATTGATTAAAAAAAAGTTAAAAAGTATAGTGAAAAATAAAAATAAATTATTATTCATTAGAATCAAAATCAATAATTTGCAAATAAATGATTACCTTGCCACCACATCCGCCTCCACCACCTCCGCCATAACCGCCACCACAATCATCTCCACCACCGTAACCTCCACCACCTCCATAGCTATCACCACCTTCATCTTTCATTCTGTTTGATTTGTTTTGTTTATTTTGTTTTTTTTTGTTGTTGAAATGATTGAAGAATATGAAGGATGTGAAATTTTTTTGGATTGATAAGAATAAATGCAAAGAACATATTGGATAAAAGGGTTTTTGGGAAAGATGTGATTAAATGGACACGGTTTGGATTGAACGAGAAAATAATAATAATAATTAAAATTATAATTATATTACCAATTAATTATGTTATGTTTGTTCAGACATGATTAAATGAGTTTGTTTTGATTTTTTTAATCATTTCAATCAATGATTGACAGGATAGTATTTTTTTATAGAAATGAAATTTTGAAGTAAGGTAGCAAGCGAAGAAGAAAAAGAAGCAACGGTAAGATGGAAAGAAGAGGAAGAGAAGAAGGGAGAGGATGAGAGAAAATCAATAACATGATCGCGATGAAATTGATCATTGATTTGTTGATGTTTTTTGGTTTTGATGAATAAGAAAGTGAAAGAGAGGAATAGAAAAACAAATGAGACAAAATAAATGAGGAAAGGTAATATATGGAATATGATGAGGTTTTGGTTGATGAATAATAAAACATTAATAATGATTAACTAAATAAAATTTAACGATTTTAAATGATCTGATTATTGTGGATAAGTGGTACCAATTTTTTCGTTGGTTTTAATAACCTCCTCCTCCGCCTCCCATGCCATAATCGCCACCACCACCATAACAACAACCACCACTTTCTTTCATTCTGATCATATTAATTGATAATTCGATTTTTGTTTTGTTTAGGATTTATTCATTCGAAATGAAGAATAGTAGAGTGATAGATGGTCAAAAGGTCAAGTTGGAAGAAGTAAGATTTCGAGGAGGATTTTTTTGGTGAATAACAAGGACAAGAACAAGAAGCAGAAGAACAGGAGGATAATTATTTGGTTTGGTTGGGTAAATATTGTTTGTTTGTTTTTTTTGCGGACACATTCAATAAAGCACATAACCATTTAAAAGTATGCACACAAATGTATGAAAAAATGCACGAATACACACAGATGCAATCGTTATGTGGGAATAAAGTAACCGGGAAAAAACATAAGAAATAAAAAACAATAACAATTAATAAATAAACCATCAACCAGGTAGGAAAAAAAATAAACAAACAAAATGACCAGGATAAATAGGAAAGATAAGGGATTCATTGTAATCGATCGTAAAGTAAATTTAAAGGAAACGAAATAAAATTGACAGAAAAAAAAACTTACGGAATAGGTATGGGAACTGGAATGATCATTTTCTTTTTGCCCTGTAAAATTGAGAATTCAAATTTTAAAAAAGTTTTTTTATAAAGAAATTCAAATAAAACACAATACATACCATCATCATCATCATCATTGGTAACATTTCTTTGATTTTCTTCATAATTTTCTTCTTTTTACCAGCCTGAACGGATGTGATATTATCGGAAATCAATACAATTTCCAATACAATGATGGCAAGCAAAAATAATCCCGATGCCATACGGTTACGATACGTTGATGAAGCCATATTTATTTGATTTTTTGAATTGGGTTTTTAGAATTTTTTCAAATAATTTAAATGAAATGAAAATTGATGAACACACAGAAATACAGCTCACTGAAAAAAATAACCACTAATACACTAGTGATGACACGAATTTGATAATGGAATGGAAACGAATGGTGCCCGAATCATCGTGATGGTCAAGTTTTTATATCCCGCGAATGATGATGATTTCATTATCTCTCGGTATTGTCATGAAGAACTTTCTTGTTTGAATTTCTTTTTTTCTCTCTCTCTTCCTTTCACTCTTTCAATATTTCTCACTTTCGAATTCAGGCAATAACATTTTTTTAACATTCGGTTATTTAAATTTTTCATTTTCATTTGTTGTCGTGATGATCGTCACATCACGCTATCATCATCATCATCATCATGTGAATCCTCAATATCATCAACGACAAGAAGAAGAAAGAAATAGGATTTACCCGACTCTCTTTCCCGATTTTTTCCCGAGTCAAAAGAACTTTTTTTTCGTATTGTGTGTTATTCGTGGCTCTCAATTTATCTCTTTTGCAATAACTGAAAAATCTTTATCGTTTTTTTTTGCTTTGTTTTGTTTTGTAAATGATTCGGGTCGAATAGGTTTGGAAAATAATAATCGAAACGTTTGTTTTTGCATGAATTTTTTTTCTTCGTTTTAATTTTTTAACATGTTGATTCAAATCAGTATTTAGAAAAAAAAAGGATGACACTTAAGCCTGAACGCGTGTGTGGCCCGAAAATATTTTACGGAAAAAAATTTCGGGCCAGAAAAACAATTGATCAACAACAAACAAACAAACGGAATGTGAAAAAAATGATAACTATTTTTTTTAATGTGAAATTTGACCTCGCAAAATATTTGATCAGATAAAATTTGCCTTCTTACGATAAATGAACATTTTGTTTTCAGTTTCAAATTCCAGGTCAAACCAGGCAGTGAAATGAAGATGAAATGAAGGATGTTTGCTTAATCGTTTTTCATTTTTTTTCGAGTTGTCGTTGTTGTTGTGGATAATTTGAAGAATTATCATCATTGTTTTCATAATTATAATTGTCTAGTTTTAATTAGTATAATCTGCTATTTCCTTATGATAAACATTGGCTATCGAAATTGCAATTTTTTATATATAATTCTTTTGAATTCTTAATTATTTTCCAATTAAATCTGAAAGAAATCATCAGGCCGCAAATACTCATTGTAATACTTTTAAAGTATAAATTGGGTAACGAAATGCTCGTTTTTTTGAATGTCTGTCTTTCTTCTATGAAAATTGAGGGGAGTAAGGAAGTTCATTGAGATTTTTCTTCGAGTAAAATAATGTTCACCAAAGAAATCAGAGTAAAGATTTTCATTTTTTCATTTATATTGTTGATTAATGTTGATGATGATGATGATGATGATGAATAAATGAGCAGCAATGGACAGTTTTTCTTTGCTGAAAAAAACTTAAATTTAAATTTCACAAACAAGCTCGTTGTCGGTCGGTTTTTTTGTTCATTTTCTGTGAAAAAAAGCAACAACCAATCTTCGTTTGGGGATTAATATAGCGGTATATTATTATTATGTACATTTGAGAAAATGATAAAAATAAAATTCAAGACAATATAAAATATCCTTATGAGCTTCACATGTAATGTTTCATCATCTTAATTTGGATTTGTTTTTTTTCCACCGTTCAATGATATCTGTGTTATAAAGGAAGAAAATGAAACAACAACAAAAAGAAAACAATTTTCCGTATTGGATTCATATCCGAATGAATGAATGAATGAATTTATGATGAAATAGTAATTTTCTACCCGCCAAAACAAAATTATCATTATCATTATTATTATAATAGAATAACATAACGGATAACTGTATACACAATATGAATGTGTCATTTACTTTTATAGCTTGAAAACTACACTAACCAACTGTTGTTGACTTGTTCGTTCATCATCATCATCATCATTAGGATCATTATAATTTGATTGATGTTAACAGAAATTTAATTAATGGTAAAGAACAACGATTCTCCGAAAAAATTAGTTGTTTGTAAATTCAATTGTTATGAATTTATAATTTTTTTCATAACCATTAATGTTTATGAATAAAACATGTTTTTTTTTGTATAAAAACCATCTTCATGAATGAATAATAAAAATAACAATGTTTTTTGAAAGAAAAATCAAAGCCAAAACCAATGGTCAAGACATGATAAATCAATTCAAATGTTAATGAATTATTTTGGATTGCAATGAAAAAAAGGCTACATCTTTATTTGGTAAAATAGATAATTTTCAAGTGAATTCATTCAATCATCATCATAATTCACATCACATTTCATTAGTAATTACAAAGGATTTCTTATTGTTCCATTACTGGGATCTAACTGCGTCTGTAAAAGAAGGAAGTAAAAGTTTATCATTCCGAATTTTGTTGAAATTCATTCCGATTAAATCATAATATGAAATACTGTTATATTAATTATTAATTAGATTCATATATGGTCAATAAGTTAGAAAAAATTATAAACAATACTTACGAATCAAATGAATAAAATTTCAATTATCATTCGATTCATATTTGGGATCATACATTGTACAACGACATTGGTCATAATAAAATTGGTTACAAAAAAAATCAAAAAAAAACCAAATCAATCGATATCGATAATTTGTTGAAGAGAATTCTCCATTCAATGAATATTGTTTAGCAATAATTATTGTTCATGGAATAAGATTGTACACACTCATTTAACCATGGACATTGTGGTCCCACGCATTGATAAAATTCTAATTAAAAAAAGCCTATTTCACATTAGATGTTATTAAATTGAAATCATAAATCATGATCATAATCAAAGATTATGAATTTTCTGTTTACATAAAATCTACAAAAGAGAAATGACCACAAAATTAGACGGAAATTAATGTCTGTAAACAAAACAAAAAACATTGTTGTTCATGAAGATTCATTATAATGAAACTTTTTCTTTTTTGTTTCAAAAAAAGTTTGGTTGTTTTGCTCATCTCATTTTTTTGGCTTTAATAATCAAACAAAAATCAACCTCATTATAATAATCATTAATATTGTTTTGTTTTGTTGTTTTTTTTCATAGGAAAATTAAACAAAACAAATGAATGAATGAATGGAACAAAAACAAATTTGTTGACAACAACCAAAAATGATGGATATGAAGTAATTCTGCTTTTATCATTCATTCATATGGATTGAATAATGATTGAACACATCAACTATATGAATGTGAAAACAAAATAAATGAATGAAGACAAAATATAAAAATGGAAAAAAATTCAAAGTTTTTTTAGTTTTTTTTTGTTGAATGAATGAAAATAATATGGAACAAACAAAGAAAAAATGTCCGAAAAAATTTGTTTGTTTGCTCATTTTTTTCTAAAAATAATTTTGGTTAACCAATCCCTTGATATGATATATGTCCAATACTAATGATGTATTTAACAAAAAAAAAGAACTTTTCAGAACTTTTCTTTTCGATTCAATGTAATTCATTCATTCATTTTGAATTTGAAAAGCGGGTAGGAAAAAAATACTTTTAATAAAAACTGTGATGACAATTGATGTTGGTAAAATTTACAAACAAACATTATTACAATCAGTCTAAACAAGTTATTAATCTATATTTGGGTTAATTTTTTTTACCAGAAAAAAAATTCTTCAGAGATGAAGAAAAATTAAAATTTTTATTTTTTTCATAAATATTTTATCCCTGTCTTATATCAAATAGTTAAAGTATCCAAAAATACCCGACATTCGATCATCACATCATTTACAAGAGAAAAAAGAAAATCTTTCCATCGTAAACAATGAAAAATGAAGAAGAAAAATTGAAAACAAAACAAAACAACAACAAAAATCTCAAATGATATTCTCCAGTCATATTTCCCATACACACACACCACATTGGGAAAAAATCTTTTCATGTATGTGTATTGTATTTGTGGTTCAATAGATCAATATCAGAAAATTTTCAAATCGTTTTTTTCGTTTATCATCAACTTTCGACAGAGACATAAATTTCCCAACAATTCGTAATGGAATTCTACTTCCGTTTTAGATCCGGTTAAATTATTATTTGTTTGAAATGAGAAAATGATTTTATGCAAAAAAAAATAGTGAAAATAAAATGAAATAATCTTCGTGGTATGAAAATGTCCGAAACAATAAATGAAATGAAAGATTTACATTGGTAGATATTGGACAATTTTTTTCGTTGTTGTTGTTTTTTTTTCATTTCATTTCAATCATCATAACGATGATGAATAAATTTCTTTGATTTTTACATTCATTCATTGATCTATCGTTTATTTTTTTCGCATACAGGTGTGAATCAATTTTTTTCCAAAAATTCATAGTCAAATTTTAAATTTAAAGAAAATTCACAAGAAAAATGATAACCGACGATGAAAATGATTAGGAAAAACAAGTGAATTTTTTTTCTTGTTCCGTTTTCCATTTTATTTTGTTGTTGTTGTAAAATTTATTGATAAATACCATAGACATTGCTTTTTTATACATTTTATTGATTCGGTTCAACATTTTAACAGCTAACGAAAACGAAAATTAACCAAACAAGACAATTTTAAAATCATCATAATCATCATCAATGAATATGGATGGAAATTTGGTCGAAACATCATCAAATATTAGCTTGTGCTCAATTTTATTTTCATTCTATTATTTGAAAATCTGGCTCTCTCTCTCTACATTTTAAGCCACTATATTCCTCTGACCAAATGATTCAATGATGGTATGTTGATTTATTTGATCGATACAGAAGAAACAAACTACCTGTATTTCTCTTTCGACAAATAATCACACCCAGATTGTTTAATTTTTTTACTGTCATCAAAAAAAAAAAACAAAACAATAACCTAGTCTGGTATTTGTTATATGTGATGATGATCAACAACCGAAGAAAAAAAATCCAAAATTGGTTGTTGAATTTATTTTATTTTTTTTAAGTTTCTAAAAAAACTTTCGATTGTATAATTTATAATCGAAAATCATTGTTATTTCTACAATGTGTATGTTGTTCCTGATGATGATCATCATCATCATTCAACCATACATCAATACATTCACCTGAATAGTGGATATTGGGTGATGATGGTATTTTCTTCTTCTTTTATATCCTCATCCTTATTAAGGATCGATTAGTTTGAACTGTCAATTATAAATTGGTAACGCCATCATCATGAATAATCGAAATATCAAAAATAACATTGATTTTTGTTTGAAAAAAAAGAACCGGAAAGCAGAATTGTAATCACAAATATTCAATATTTAATATTATTCAATCGTTTGTATAATTTTTCAATTGATGAATTGAAATTAGAATTGATTCGAATCAAAATTTTTTATTTGTTTGAATTGATCGATAATGATTACTGGTTAGGTAGTAACAAACTATATATTTGTGATCATCATGCATTTCAATCAATCGATCTATTATTAACGATTCGATAAGCTTAAATAAATTCAATTGAAGATTATTATTTTATTTTTCTTCCAATGATGTTGATGATGATAATTTGAAAATTTTTATTTCAATAGAAAATCCTAATCGATAAAGACATCTTTGCCATCATAATCATAGAATTGAAATTGAAATTCAAAATAAATTGATTTTTTTCATATCATAAAAATCAATTGAAAACTCTTTGATTTCATGATTTATCAAACAGGAAAAAATTGTTCATATTGATTGGGTTTGTTCAGGTTTAGTAAAAAAATCATGAATATCTTCAATCATCAGATATATATGAATTTTTCATAAATATCTGGCTATTTTGTGTTGTTGATCATCATCATCAGATGAAGAGATAAAAATTTCAATCTTTTTCTTTTTGTTTTGTTTAACGGTTACGGAAGTCAATCTAATCGATTGCTTCTAATCAACAACGATGCAAAAAAAAATGCTTGATTACAATTATGAACAGGATGAACCTTCAAACAAAAACAAAACAATAATAATAAATGATTTCATTCAATGACCAATTTTGACATTTCATTTTTTTTAATACATCAAATTTTAAAGTTTAAAACGTATTGTTTGCCTACACACAATGGTAATGATAACAATTCTTTTCCTATATCATAACTGTTTTGATTTGTTTTCAAACAAAAAAAAAAAAATAAAACGATACGATTAAATAAAGTGATCGTGCCAATTGATCTCTATTGTGAAAATGGATATTAAATATAATAGAATGTAGAAAATAAGCTATCTGGATCATCATCGGACATTATTCCAAATGATCGAAAAAATTGATTTCATTTTTTTTCTTTAGAAAGTTTGAGTCCGACATACAATTGTATACAAAAAAACGAATGATGCTAGCATCAGACACTGAAATAAATAAAAGTTTTTCAATTTTGATAGATATTTGAACTTCTTTTTTTCCGAATTAAATCCATTGTTTACTACAATCATCATCATCATCACCATCATTGTCAAGTGGAAGAAAATGGTCATCATTTATTCTCTAACTATTATTGCCATTAAATTATTTGGGATTTTTTTTCTTATCAACTATAACAAACAAAGCACACATGAGGAACACACACCAACCAACACCCAAAAGATACGATATTGGTCATTGGATTTTCATTCATTTTCAATTATTTACAACAGTGTAAAATAGCACAGATCAAACAGTATTTTCTTCGGAAAAAAATTTTTTTAGCTTAGAAATTGGGAAAATAAAATAAGGGAAAATAAAATAAGGGAAAAAATAGTTTTCTTTTTCGCTGAAATAATCAGCTTCCGCCTTTCCGAAAACAACCTCGAAACAACGAGAAAGCAGAGGAAAAAATATATATAAAATTATATCATGGCAATTGTAATCATAATCATCATCAACATCATCATGACGGCAATTTTTCTCAAATCATCATCTTTGTTGATGACTGGTCAACACAGTGTTCGTGGTCGTGGCCATCATCATCATCATCATCATTTTCATTGTTTTTCTTTTTAATCAATGTAAAATGGTGAGAAGATGATAATGATGATGATGAAAAACGATTCAGAGAATATTTGAAATGAATGAATTTTGATTTGAATTGATGATTATACAAGGAGTAGTGTGAAAAAAATGATAATCAAAGTTCATCATTTCGATAATGATTATGATTACAAAATAATCAATCGATTTTGATTGTTCCGATCGGAAAAATGAAAAAAAACAACATCACTTACACACGCAACTTGAATGAAAAAGATGAATCAACATTGATCGATTCGACCGGAAGATTCACCATCTTTTTTTATTATTATCCGATGATAATAACGAAAACAAAACAACATTAAATTATTGAGTTCAAGTTTGATGATAGCCGATGATGGCCATGAAATGATACTTATTTAATTAACTATTATCATTATCACGAAACAATTTATCTATCATTTTTTCTTGAATCATCTTTTTTTCAATGAATGACAATGAATTTATTCAAAAAGAAAAAGTTATTTCCTGTGTGTGTGTGTGCGTGTGTTTGACCCCAAACAAACAAACAAACATTTCGAATCATCAAATTTTTTTTATTTAATAAGATGATTATTTGAAAAAAAATTTGCCCGAAAAATCAACGATGCTTACAATGGTTTTCAATAAAAGTAATCATATTTTTACAAAAGCCTTTTGAAAAATTTTAAAATTCTATGGATTTTAAAGATGTACAGAAGAAAAAATAATAATAATGATTTCTCTAATAAGATCAAGATCGAAATTATTTTGACCTGTTTGTTGTTGTAATGGCATTTATATTGGCAAAGTCATTGTCAAATTTATTTACTCGTCATTTATTTCCGTTTTTATTTCTTATTGTCCATATGATTTATGTATTTTTTTTTCTTCTTTCGTTCTCGTGATATGTGTATGATTGCAATTATCAGATTTCAATCTTCATCATCATTATTATATGACTGAAATGGAAAAAAATACAAATCCTTTTAGGATCAAATCATAATTATAAAAACAACAACAATAACATATGACCACTGAATAGATGAATAGATTTTGAATAAATCATTGAATCAGGATTCATACATCAATAATGAGTATTAGTATAATACACGGTATATCCGTATATCATCAAATGAATCTGTGAATAAACATAAACATATTGTTTTTTCAAATAACCTGTCTATCAAATCTTTTAAATGTAAATTGAAATTAGTATTATTATTATTGTTTAGAAAAAGTAATGATAATTGTTTTGGATATTTTTTTTCTTCATTCATTCATTCATTATATTGAAGAAAAAGAAACAACAAACAAACGGGAATCATGTAATCAATAAAGGATAATTAATAATGATCGAACTGTCCAAATTATGATTCATAATTCATCTGATCATCGTTATTTGCTTTGTTTTGTATCCGAAAACTATGAATAATAATATTTTGCATACAGACAAATGAATTGGAAAATTTTCAACAGATCAATAATGATGATGATGAATCGTCGAGGAAATTGAGTTTTTTTTTCTTCAGTTTGATCATATGATCGTATGTCGACCAATGGCATTTATCCATATAGCTCGTCATCATCATGTTTTTTTCGGGATTGTTCTCGTAAAAACGGGATTGCCTGCTATGAAGTGGGAATGTGTGAGAAAGTCATATCATTCTTAAGAATGAATGTATCAAAGAAAATTGACCAATTTTTGAATTATTTTTTTTTCGTTCATTCGTTTATCGAGAAGAGAATAGGAAAAAAATGAAAATCATATTTGGCCTAGACTTGAATAACCGTGTATGAATTCGTTTTTCACTGACCATCAACTCAAACTTTTTCATATAAACAATTGGTCAAACAAAATGAAGGCATGAAATATTTGATGAAAAAAAAATGCAAAAGGTGAAGAACAAACGGATAAAGAACGAATGAAAAACAAAAATCTCTTCCGTTATTTTATCATATTTTTGTTGGAATAAAATATAAGTACTGAACAACTGAACAAGCAACTTGTCAAACAAACGGATGATTATGACGGACATGTAGATGGACACGCGATAGATTTTTTTTTCTTATTCACTTTTATTGTTATAATAACAACAATATTTGACTGTCAAATTACGACGGAAATAAATAATAATAAAAAAATTATTCGACAAACAATGAATAATCAAAAAATGATAAGGGTTTTTTTCCTAAATACATTCATTGATCAAATCGATCACTTAGTGCTTAACATCATCTACTATGAAGTTCAATAAAGGTTTTCAATAAAAATAAATTTATTATTATCTCAATTGATTATAATAAAAATTGATAATAATTTATCAGATCTGCTAATTATTAGAAAAAATTTATTGATCAATGACGCCATCTATAATCGATAATAAAAAGTTCAATTTTAATTTTTTTTCAAATATTTTATTAAAATAATTTAACAAAAAAACCTTCAATATATAAAGTTCAAATTTAAGATATTTATTAGATTGAATAAAGAATTAAAAATTTTCAACAAAAAAAAAAACAGACAATACATAATTAACAATTGGAAAAATGAATTGGCACGGTAAGAAAAAAAGAGAAAGAGAATCGAATGAAGAAAAAAAAAGGACTATTGTAGCTTTTGGAAAGTTTGTTGATCGAAATAGATCAGAAAAGAGGGAAAAATAAAAATGACGGTAAATGAAAAAATTTTTGTTGTAAACAAAATAACGGAAAGAAATCTTTTTTGGCATGAAATGAAAAATTTAAAAATAGTTTGGACATACTAATTGAATCGAGGAATGGAATTGGTCAAAGGAAAAGCATAGAAGGAGGTAGAGGGTTTTGGGTGCAAAAAAAAGTTGGATTTGATTATTTTTTGGAATAAATGATTTGGGGCAGATTTTTTTTCTTGGTTACACAATGGGATGGGAAAAAAGGAAAATTTTGGTTTGAATTGATAGAATAATAGGGATGAATTTGAAGGTAGATAGAACTGAAAAGTATGGATGGGACAAATAATATTTGGAAAAGGTGAAAAAATCGGTAGGAAAATTGATGGTCAAATGGGAAACGAAATGAGTTGAATGAAAATGGATGAAGACAAAATATTGGATGATAATAGAAATAAAAAGACACTGAGATTTTTATATTCAGGAAAATGAGGAAGGGGATGCAAAGACAAATGAATAAACAGACAAGAACGATAAGCATTGATAAATGATGATGATAATAATAATAATGATGATGATGATGATGATGACGATCATAATAATAATAATAATAATGAGGATGAGTGATTGAAAATGATGAAAAAATGGCAACGAAAAAGACAGAAAAAAAAACAAATAAAATCATAATAAATTCTTGTGAACGAATAAACAAACAAACAAAGGAAAAAAATATATTAATTTTGAGGTTTTTTGTTTCTCATTGACATCATCTATAATAAATTGATGTAATGGAATGAAGCATATTATATAACAGAATTGAATTGTAGATGGATCCAGCCATCGTTATTCACATTTTGTTATAAATCATTTTTCAAAACTTTATCCTCAATAACCGCCACCTAGTGTTAGAGAATCAAAAAAAAAATGTAAATTTTTGTTTTATTCAATGAATGAAACAAAAAAAAATATTTACCCCCACCACCATTGTTATATCCGCCATTGTTATTACCACCATAACCACCGCTATTACCTCCATATCCACCACCACCTCCGCCATAGCCACCCATATCTCCATAACCACCACCTGTATTGCCTATTAAAATAAAAATTTATTTATTTTTGATTTGAAAATGCAATCAACTATACTTACAATTTCCGCCACCGCCTCCACCACCCCCACCACCATAACCACTATTTCCGTAATTGCCTCCTCCGTATCCACCTCCACCGTAACCACCTCCCTGTGATTTGAAGCAAACATTTATTTCGATTAATGAATCAATTATGCATAACTTACGTAATCAGGACATGGCATATATTCGGGTTCCTTTTTGATTACAGGCAAAGGAACTGGCAATGGTACAGGGAGTGGAATGATCTTCTTTTTCGTCTTCAAATATGTCAACAATGTTAATAGTGGCGAAATTTTCTTCAGGATTTTTTTGGCTTTCAATTTTTTAAATGCTTGAGCTTCGTTCACTTGAAAGCTAAGCAAAAGAAATGATTCCAATACGATCAATGTGAGCAATAATGATCCAGGTGACATAAGGCACCTTAATGGTGTGATGGCAGTTTTTCTGGTCAACATTGTAAAACTTTTTGATGATGATGGCTATGAGGATGGCAAACTAAACGATCAAATGAACACACAAACGATCAATGTATGATTTGATTGCGATATGATTTGTTCATTCGATTGGAACGATCATTTTATATACAAATTTGTGGTCAACCACAAATCTATAACCTTTCATTGTAAAATTATTCATACCATACGAATCGAAAGTGTTGTAGAAAAAAAGGTGGTAATCATATAGTGAAAAGTGAAAAAAGAACAATTAAAATGAAACAAAAGAGAAACAAATCCGAAGCATTATCACACTTTGGGTAAGAAGCTTGTGAAATTGAAAAAAAATGAAAATTCAGGTTACCTTGTTCATCATCTCTCATTTGTATTGTTCACACCCGATAAGAGTTCAACTAAATCAACTGAGAATATCCCGGCGAGTTGAAAAAAAAATCAAGATGATGATGATGATGCTGAGAGAAAATAAATCGTCGGTTATTCGGTTATTTTTTCTGTTTTTCGTTCAAACAAACTTCCATCAAGATGATCGAAGATGTCTCAATTGTGTGAAAAAAAAGGTTTGATCAATAACATCCAGCAAAATAATAATCAATAGCTTTGTGTAGAACAACAAATAACAATGACATAAAACACTCAGTCATTTGTCGGGTTTTTTTGTTTTGTTTTTGTTTTGAATTTATAACAAACGATGTGATAATTGGAGATATGGACATTTTTTCGGAAAATTTTTCGCGGGTTAGTGCCGGTCTGTTCGGACAATACAGACCACCAGACCAATATCATCAAATTGAATAAAATGATGAACAAACAAAAGATTTTTTTTCTTTTTTTCTTCATAAACTGATCCATCCATTCGGGTCATCATCATTAAGATTTTCGTTTTCGTTTTGTTTTAAGTGGTGAAATATTCAAGTGGATTATTGGACAAATGAAGAAGAGGAAATAATTTGCGACCAAATTATTTGATGATGATAACCGCAGCGTAGGCGCTTAACAACAACATCGAAATATATGAAGGAAAAATAAATAAATCAGTCACTAACTAAACTAAACCAAATGTTTACCGAATGACAACGGGAAAATATGTAAATGAATTAAAAAGAAAACAAAAAAAAAAAAAAAAGATTTTAGCCGGCCGGTAACATTGCTGTCATTAAAAAATATTTACTTCCCGAAATTATTTCAATTCGGGATAAAATTCGATCAGTTGAACCACTTGTTGATATTTGTTGAACTAGCTATTCATCATCATCAACAATATCGCCACATTTATGTCAATCATTCATCATCGGGTTTCAAGATGCAATAAGTCGTTGACGAAGTTATTGATCGATCATATTTCCGGGGGGAGGAGGCAAATAATTCGGTATTACTATAGTCATACAAACATGAAAACAACAACAACAACAACATATTGGTTGTTTTTGTTTTTTATTGGAATTATTTTTTTTATTTTACTGTGATAATTTCCCTATTCAATCACAAATTTGACAAATTTTTTAATCTTCGAATCACCGGTACATTCAAAACAATTAATCTTTTTATTCTGATGATGATTGAACAACAGTGATTGAGACAACATAGCATTTATTTGGATTATTATAAACATCAGCCAATTACAATTTTTACTACAACAAAAACAATGTTTTTTTTTCTATACACAATACATTCAAAATGATTTGAAACTATTTTATGAATCAAATCTGGTACGGTCTTTAATTTTAAATGTTCCAATATTTGGCTGTTCGATTTCAAGCTGTGCAATACACAAACAATTTGTTTCGGAAGAAACAAAAAACACAAAGTGAGAATAAAATGAATGATTTCAATCCAAGGAAATCTTCATTCATTCATTCATTTCTGGATCGATGATTGTGTCAAAATGATCAATGAGGATGAGGATAATGATGATTATGACTAGCCATTTGTTTCCTGGTATATGTTCCAATGTTTGTGTTAATCGAAACAAATTCATGACTATGTTTGTTAAACAAGCATGTTGAAATTTTGATGAAAAGTGTAGCTTCCCTGTATATAATTGTTGTCACTTGATTCAAACCGTTGTGTAAATATTAGTGTTTTGACAAAACATAAATCGATATTGTTGATCAAATAATGGAAAAAAACTTGGATAATCGAATGAATTCTATTAAATCAATAAAATCTGGAAATATAATCAGTTTTTATTTGTATTAACAATTACAATTCTTTGATTCACAAATGTTGCCATTTTTTTCTTCTTGAAAATTCATTGGCTCTTATCCCAATCATCAATATCTATATTATTTATTTATTGATTTATCATAAAACTAGTATATGTTACTATAGTAACAACAATATATCAATCATTTAAATGATAAAAAAATCAGGATATATTTCACCGCTTATCATTTTGTCATTTTCAAATTATAATAAAATTGATGAAATGAGTATAAAATATGGCTATTAAAAATCGTTCAACGCCAGAAAAGAGACAACAATGTCATCGAAATCGTTGAAAATATTGTTCCAGCCTGCTGATGGCATAGGTCATATTAATGCTGCAATCGGTCTAGCTCAAGCACTTGCAAACCGTGGTCATCAAGTATTTGTTTTCACCTTGCCCAACGAAATCGGAACATTTAAAAAGTTTGGACTTAATGAAATTCATCTTCAATTAACGAATGAAGAGAATAATAAAAAGAAAAATGATTCAAATGACAAGAAAGATGCCGACAAAGATCATCCATTGAAATCAAGTAAAGAAACATTGGAACGTATGTCTGATGCTGGTATCTTTTCACATCGATCATCCATTGACAAAATAGACGCATATCGTGCAATGATAGATGTTCGCGATCAAACTTCACACGGCTATCAAAGACATCAACAACTTAAAGAAATTCATCCGCAAATGGTAACGGCTATTGATAAACTAAAACCGAATTTGATCATAGCCGATTCATGCCATTTTAGTTTGTCACCATGCATTGCTTATGGAAAAATTCCTTGGATCTTTTTGTACTCTGAGAATCCATTGTCATTGTTTGATTCACCAAATGTTCCACCACCATTGTCAGGTAAACAACATAGATTAAAGTAATTGCTTTTAACTTATTGAATTCAACAGGTTATCCCACATATGACAAAACTTGCTGGAAAGAATTCCGCGAAAAGTTTCAAAAAGATTACTGTGAAAGTCATTGTTACGCACAAAATTTGATCAATAAAGAACTTGGCTATCCAGAAGTCGATGAAAAAATACCTTTACTATTATCACCTTATTTGAACATCTATGGCTTCCCCGAAGAATTGGATTATACTGATTTAGCTAAACTACCAGATAATTATATTCGTATGGATACTTATTGTAGAAAAACTGCAGAAAAATTTGAATTACCAGACGAATTCAAAAAGAAAATTCAGACTGAAGATAAATTGATTTATTTATCATTAGGTTCTATGGCTGGATTCGATGTTGAATTGATGAAAAGATTAGTCAAAATACTTGGAAAAACATCTCATAAATATATTGTTTCAAAAGGTATCCTTCATGACCAATATGAATTGCCTGATAATATGTGGGGTGGGCCATATGTTCCACAGACAGAAATTCTTCCGATTGTCGATATGGTCATAACACATGGTGGTAACAATACAGTTTCCGAAACATTGTCATTTGGAAAACCAATGTTAGTGATGCCGTCATTTGTGGATCAATTTGATAATGCGCAACGTATCACTGAAAAGGGATATGGTTATCGTCTTGATACCTATGGATTCACTGATGGAGAACTAATCGAAACTGTTGATCGTATACTCAATGATCAGCAAATGAAAGAAAAATGCAAAAAAGCAGGCGAACGAATCCAGAATTCCAATTCCAAAGAAAAAGCTTGTGAAAAAATTGAAGAATTGGCCGAGAAATTTTCAAAAACTAATTAATCTACAATGTCAATTTTTTCATAATAGATTTGACTTATATTAAAAAAGAATTGCCTTAAAACTGAACCAATTTAATTGGTTGATTTACTTTGATATAAACTTTGATTTTAAAAAACCTGCATTATCTTATCTAAAAGACACTTCAATGAAAAAAAATGATTAATCAATTGATAATAACTGTTGGAAACAAATTTTGTACTGAGGATGAACGTTGCAGTTTTACAAAAATATAAATTTTGATTTTTGAGCTCATCGCAGGATAGAACTGGATCTGCAATCAACATTGAGCTGAAAGATATGAGATAGTCATGTTTGTATCCAGCAATAGACAGTGAAAAATTTTCGACAAGTCGATTATCATAGTGATAAACAGATTTCATTATTAATTAGATAAATCATAAAATACAGGGCGTTTGATAAGTCCCTGATGAGTTTTTTTTCGATCTCATTCAAAAACTATAAGGATATAAGATATGATGTTTATGATGAATTTATAGGGAATTTATTAAGGTTTTTTGAGTTATCATCAAAATTTTCCATCAATGATACTTTTGATGAAAACGATTTTTTCCGAATCAATGTCTAAAATTTTCATCAACGCAATGGCATTTTCTCTATGGAGGCATAGCCATACTTTCCAATGGAGAGTATGCTATGATCGCGTTCGAATTTCTGTTATGTTGTTGAGCTAAGTGAAAATTGTGTTGAATGACCAAAATTGTGATTTTTTCTGAATTCATGGATCATCCCGAAGAATCATAACTTGGAAAATCAAAATTACCAACTTAACAAAAAAAAAAAAAAAATTATCAATACCATATTATCGTCATCCATTTTTTAAAGTAATCTTGTCATTGTTGTTTTATTGTCGTTATCATATCATTGTTATTTTTTGTTATAACCATATCATTGTTATCCCCTTCTTCATTATTCATATTTTAATTTTTATAAGAAAAAATTTCTTAAACCGATCGGTCTGATTATTCTGGTCATGTTAGGTTAGTAATTTGGATTTGTCAAGTGATGATTCTTCTGGATTCTGTTGAATGACCAAAATTCTGATTTTTTCTGAATTCATGAATCATAACTTGGAAAATCAAAATTATCAACTTAACCTAACCAGGATCATCACTTGGCAAAGTCAAATCACTAACCTTTACAAATCATTATTTGACATATCCCAATTGACTGACCTAAAATGACCAGAATCATTTGAACAAACTCAAATTACTAACCTAACCTGTCGGGAATCATCACTTGGTAATTCTATCAATGTTTAAAATTTTCATCAAGGTAATGGCATTTTCTCTATGGAGGCAATAGCCATACATTAGCACAACTCCAATGTGTGCTAAATTGTTAAGCAAAGTGAGAATTATTTTGAATGTGCAAAACTTCAATTTTTTCTGAATCGGCCAAACATCCAGAAGAATCATCACTTGACAAATCCAAATTATTTAAAACAACAATCTAACCATCTACCACAGAATGGTATCAATTAAGCAAGCAAAAGATTCTTTGGCTCGAAAGCAAACACCGACCGGTTTACGAACATTTTCTTATAAAAATTAAAATATGAATAATGAAGAAGGGGATAACAATAATATGATAATAAGAAAAAGATAACAATGATATGGTTATAACAAAAAATAACAATGATATGATAACGACAATAAAACAACAATGACAAGATTACTTTAAAAAATGGATGACGATAATATGGTATTGATAATTTTTTTTTTTTTTTGTTAAGTTGGTAATTTTGATTTTCCAAGTTATGATTCTTCGGGATGATCCATGAATTCAGAAAAAATCACAATTTTGGTCATTCAACACAATTTTCACTTAGCTCAACAACATAACAGAAATTCGAACGCGATCATAGCATACTCTCCATTGGAAAGTATGGCTATGCCTCCATAGAGAAAATGCCATTGCGTTGATGAAAATTTTAGACATTGATTCGGAAAAATCGTTTTCATCAAAAGTATCATTGATGGAAAATTTTGATGATAACTCAAAAAACCTTAATAAATTCCCTATAAATTCATCATAAACATCATATCTTATATCCTTATAGTTTTTGAATGAGATCGAAAAAAAACTCATCAGGGACTTATCAAACGCCCTGTATATCATTATCACCTCAAATCAGAAATTTATTTTTACATAAAATGTTGTGAAGTTCTAGCTCGATCCACAATTGCTGTTCAAGTTTTTTTTAAAATTGTGAAAATATTTCCAACTAATTTTAATTGAAAAGTACTATGGCATCACAACCGAAAAAATTGATGAAGATTTTCTTCATGCCGATGGATGGAGTTGGTCATATCAATGCCTGTGTAGGAATGGCTCAAGCATTAGCCAAACGTGGACATCAAATTTATTTCCTCACGAATCCTATGTTTGCTGGTTCATATTCGAAACATGGATTCCAGGAATTTGTATTGCAAAGTGATGTTAAAAAACAAATGCTTGCTGGAAATGGAGAAAACAATGACAAAAAAGCGCATCCGATCAAGGCATTTGCTCCGATGTTGCAAAAAATGCGCGAGAGTGGCATGTTGTCCGGCAAAACACCATTTGAAAAAATCAAAATTTTCGACCCGAATGAAGAAGAAGAAGTAGACTTGATGGCAAAAATATATGAAGAAATGAAAGAAGTTCATCCAAAGATTGTAGAACTGATTGAGCAAGAAAAACCTGATTTAATTATCGTAGATCATTTTTTGGTACCTCCTTGTATTGCATATGGAAAGACACCTTGGGCGTTTTTATTTAGTGGTAATCCTATATTTATTTTGGATCACCCAGAATTACCTCCTATATCATCAGGTAACTTAAAAAACTCAAGTTTCAATACATATTCGCTTATATCTATTATCATTGACTAGGTTATCCAACAAATGATCGCACTCATTGGGATGAATTTCGTGAAAAATTTAACAAAGGATTTCCAGCCGCAATCCGTTATCGTCAGAATATGCTAAACAAAGATTTTGGCTACCCCGATGTTCCTTCAAATCAATTCTTGTTTCAATCACCATATCTAAACATATATGGTTATCCGGAAGAATTAGATTATACTGATTTGATTACTTTACCGGAAACTTATGTTCGTCTTGATGCATTCTGTCGAGATTCACCTGAATCGTTTGAATTACCAACCGAATTTAAAGCTAAAATCAAACCTGGAGATAAATTGATTTATGTATCAATGGGCTCGATGGGATCGATTGATGTTGATCTGATGAAACGATTAGTAGCTGAGCTAGTAAAATCGCCCCATAAGTATATTTTCTCAATGGGACCCGCTCATGATCAATATGAATTGGCAGATAATATGTGGGGTGAGGGATTTTTGCCACAGACAAAACTTTTGCCATTAGTTGATTTGGTTATAACACATGGTGGTAATAATACCGTAACGGAAACGTTTTCATTTGGCAAACCAATGATTGTATTACCATTGTTCGGTGATCAATATGATAATGCACAGCGCATCACAGAAAAAGGATATGGAAATCGCATGAATGGTTATCTATTTAAAGAAGGAGAACTCTGTCAAATGATTGACAAAATGCTTGATGACAAAGAAATGCAACAACGATGTTTAGCTGCTGCCAAACGATTAAGTGCAACGAATTCAAAGGAAAAAGCATGCGAAAAAATTGAGCAAATTGTGGAACAATTATCATCAAAATGAAACATTTGAATTTTGATTAGAAAATTTTAATTACAACATATATAGATGTAATTAAATGTTTTACTATGAAATAAATTTCAATTTATCGTCCATATTTCAAGTCAAAAAATTTGATAAGTTCTGTACTTTGATCATGTATGTGTAATTAGTTGATCTTTCTGATAAGCTCCGTGATAATATGCAAATATATCGATGAGTTTGTGATTTCCTATAAATCGATCAATAAATGTGAAATGCAGTGCAAAAAACCAGGAAAAAAATGACGCTAAGGTTACGAATGTATTATTTTTCGATTTATTTTGAAAGTATATGGAAAAAATTGACTTAACATATCAAATTGTTTATGTTTATGTTTACGAGTTCGGCCATCAGTTTATTTATTGTCAAATCGATTCGTTGGTCACATTACAAATCTCACTTGTTTATGTGTGTGCTGTCAATATGTTTCAGACAACAAGTTATTATATTTGCTTACCGATAACGATTTTTGAGTATAAAAATACAGCGAAAAAACAAAAAAAAATTTCGTTTAAATTTCAACAATAAATTCAGCACATAAATCAACAATCGATATTGGATGAAAAAAAATGGTTCAACAAAAGAAAAAATTGAAAATATTTTTCCTGTCATTGGATGCAGTTGGCCATATTAATGCCTGCGTAGGATTGGCACAAGCCCTGGCCAAACGTGGACATTTAATCTATTTCCTTACAAATCCATCGTTCGCTGGAACGTTCGAGAAATCTGGTTTTAATGAAATCATATTGATTGGAGATGAAAATCATCAGACAATTATCGCTGCCAAAATAAAATCTAAAAAAGAAGCGACACATCCCCTTGAAGCTATTGCGGCCAGGTTAGAACGAATAAGAAAAACTAATTGGCTCAGTGAAAAATCATCGTATGAAAAGATTCTCGAATTCAATCCAAATGAACCGCATGATTTTCTGCTGGAAAGATATGAGGAATTAAGAGCTGTTCATCCACAAATTGAAGTTGCAATAAAACAGGAACATCCAGATTTAATCATAATCGATCGATTTTTCATCCCACCATGTATTGCTTATGGCACAAAACCTTGGGCTTCATTGTTCAGTGGTAATCCATTACATCTGTATGATTCACCTGATGTTCCACCACGTTCGTCAGGTAAGATGAACATTGATAGTACAAATCGAATTTCAACACTGATTTTATTTCTTGACAAAGGTTATCCATCAAATGATCGTACTGGTTGGGAAGAATTTCGCAAAAAACATCGAGAAGGATTTCCAACTGAAATAAGATATCATCAAAATAACCTTAACCGAGAATTCGGATATCCTGAAACAAGTGAAAACGAAATTCTTCGTATATCACCATATATGAATATCTATGGTTATCCAGAAGAATTGGACTATAGAGATATTGCTCAATTACCAGATAATTACATTCGAATGGATACATTTTGTCTCGAAACATCTGAACAATTCGAATTGCCAAAGGAATTCCGATCAAAACTTTTGCCAAATGATAAATTAGTTTATGTTTCGCTTGGATCAATGGCCTCAATTGATGTCGATTTAATGAAACGTATAGTGGCCGAATTATCGAATTCACCACATAAATTTATTGTTTCAATGGGAGTAGCTCATTCACAATATCAATTATCCGATAATATGTGGGGCAAAGCTTATTTAGTACAGACAAAGATTTTGCCATTAGTTGATTTGGTCATAACGCATGGAGGAAATAATACAGTAACGGAAGCGTTTTATCACGGCAAGCCGATGCTTGTCATGCCGTTATTTGCCGATCAGTATGATAATGCTCAACGTATCCTAGAAAAAGGTTATGGTAATCGTTTCAATGGATATTTATTCAAACAAGGAGAATTATGTGCAATGATTGATCAAATTCTAAACGATCAGCAAATGATTCAAAGGTGTAAAAAGGCGGGGGAACGTATGCGTTCAGCTAATTCTAAGCAAAAAGCTTGTGAAAAAATTGAAGAAATTGTTGAAAGATTGTCATTTAAAAATTAAAAAGTCTTATTCCTGATCTTAATTTTTCTCTAAATTCAATACTTACAAATAAATTGACAAGTTTATAAAAAACAAAAACAAAAAATAATTTGTATAATTATGCATTTTCGTAATAACAAATGAAGATTGATTGGGTGCGTATATATGTGTAAATGTGCGCTCATGGACCGGATTCTCATTGAGCTAGTTGATATACAAGCTTTGATTACGAATGTCATAACTTATCAATTCTGAGAAAAATGCACTCAATATCAATAAAAACAAAATGTTTCGACTGTACGTTTCAAATTTCAATGAATGATCAGTAAGTTTTTTGCACAAAATTTTTTTTATTAATGATTAGAAATAACAAAAATTATATCACAATTTTTTCGCGTTAAAACAAAAATTATCAACATTATAAAATATTCTCATTAAATTTATTAGATGATTAGTATATAGATAGATATAAGTTGATAATTAGAACTAATGTTCTATTTCAAACCCATTTTGGCGGGAATGGCAAATCATATACATGGCTGTGATGATTATCGCCATGAAGATGTTGATGATTTTTGATATTTGGACGTAATGTACAGGTATTATTGGCAGTGTATGCAGCATTTAAACATGATAATTCAGCTATTTGATCATTTTCCATATCATTATTATTATCGTTATTCACAGCATTAAATTGATTGGTGAACTGGTCATTATTATTATTGTTAGTGTTGTTATTGTTATTAGGTAATTGTGATAGGGCATATGGTGTTTGAAAATAATGAACCGTAGTGTTTGTGTTGTCATTCGATTCGTTAGAATTATTACAGCATAATGTTGCCTGAACGGTCAATAAACCGGATGGATCTGTTATTTTATTCAAATCACATAATTTTGAATCCAAACATGTTGTTGTTGATGTCACTATAGTTTTCGCAGTAGATGTTGAATTATCAACCGACGATAATGGTTTAGATAGATCCAAATTTTTAATATCAGAGTCCAATATTGATTTCATTGTTTGAATATTTGTACGTTGTTTTTTCAAAGTTGCATAACCTAATGCTGCTGAATGTATCATTTCGATTGAATTTGTTGAATTATTAGCAGCCAGCATTGTTGGCGTACCATTAATCATACATTTGGCGGATGCAATACCATTGTTTAAATTATTATTTCCAGGACAGAAACCATAATTGTCAAGATTGTTGCTCAATAATCCAGTACTATAACGTGGTTCATTACTTGAATCACCGGTTGCTGTCGTTGGACAATATGTTGTGGATAATTGATCAGAAATATGGGCATGAATATGCGAGGGCGTTCCATTAATACTCGTATGATTATGAGAATTGCTGCTACCGTTTCGTGCACCAATGGCTGACAAAATTGTACTTTCAAATTGTTGAGATGACCGTTTGGTGCCCAAAACAAAACAAGCGACTAAAATGATCACAGTAAGAACTATCACAGAACATGTTGCCGGAATGACAATGGTCAATGATTGCATCGAGCTAAGTGTGTTTGATCCGCCAACTCCGCCACTTGAACCCATAGAGCCCGAAGAAGCCAAGATTGAATTTTCCGATGTCAATGTGCGCGAGATGGTTTCCAATGGTGGGATCGTTTCACCATCCATGGTCAAGGTCGCAAACATGTAGGTTTCTTCAGTGGTGCCTATGTCGGTTAAGGCAGCCATATTTAGCAAGTACCAAGTGGCAGGTCGTAAATCAACCAATTCAACAAAACGTTGTTCACGGGGCGAGATTTTTGATGAAGCGACAAGCCATTCGGAATCCATCCGCGGCCGATACTTAAGTACAAAGTATTTGATATCACACCCATTTACAAGCCAAGCATCCAGACGAATCAGTGCTACGGTTGAGTTGACAGTGATGAACGAATTCCAGTTCTTCGGGGCTATTGGTACTGAAGATAAATTGTTAATAATCCATATAATTTTGCAAATCTTACCAGAACCCTTGGTGCGAACGGCAATTGCCTGGCTAGGGTCGCCTTTGCCAACGTTGTTGTAAGCAATAACATAGAATTGATATTGCGTGCCGCACAACAGATTCGTAAACGTGTATGAGTTCTGTTGAGAATCAACTTGTCGTTCTTTCCATTCTCCTGATTGGGAGGATTTTGCATACAGAAAGTAGCCGGTTATCTCTGGTACGTCCGAGTTGGATGTTTGTTGCTCTGCAGCGTATGAATCGTCGGCTGCTTCAATCGACCAACTTAGTTCGACTGAATCATAGTTAACGTTGACCGATGTCAAAATTGGTGCTCGTGGTGGATCGTTCACCAAAGTTTCGCCAATCACCTCCTCTGATTGTGGTCCTGGGCCAATTCTATAACAAAGCGACATAAGTTTCAGGTTTCATAAAATCAATGGAATTCGAACCTATTGAAGGCTTGGACAATGACCAAGTACTTGGTCGCACGTCGAAGATCTGTAATCTTTACTTCTTTGTTCTGAGTCGATGGTTGTGAGGATTTTTCCTCAACAACCTTCTTGAACATAAAGTGTTCGTCCAGATCAATGGCTTTATAGCCAACGTAGTAACCCAGAATCTGGCCATTTTGATGTTCTATTCGTGGCGGATGGAATGTGACCTGCAGTGAATGTGCACTTGATGGGTAGACGTGAATGTTTAACGGAGGACCAGATGGCGCTAGAAATAGAGAAAATTTGTAATCTTTGTCTCAGTCCAATTTAAACAGTCCATCCTAACCTTCCTCTTTAGTCGTGATTTTGAGCGGTGGCATTTGAAATGGACCGAGTCCCAACTTGTTTTCTGCCTGAACTCGAACTTCATACGTAGTCATCGGTTTAAGAGAACGCAGACTGATTGAAGATTCAGTTCCCATTAATGTTTGTCGGAAAATAGTGCCGGCCGGCTTAGATGATGGCTGGTGTAGCTTCCCATTTTGCTCATTGATGTTTTGCTGTTGCAGGTTGGTTGTTGCGTCGAGATGATGCCATGAGGGTAATATTTCCAACCACTGGCGATATTCGACATGATAGGCGATAATGGGACTGTTGCCGGAATATGGCTGTGACCAAGCGACAACAGCGGACCTGCTATCTAGTTCCAACACATGAACATTTTCTGGTTTCCCGGGTGGTTCTGGAATTGAAACAGAAAAAAATTCAATGATTGTTCTAGCTTCTGATCAAAATTACCTTGAACTATCAACTGAAAGTTGTATTCATCCTTGCCGAAGTTGTTGGATGCCAGACATGTGAAAAGGGAAGAATCGCGACGATCAACATTTGCGATGCGGACAATGTATGAGGTAATTGCTCGATCCGACTGACCTGTCACTCTTCTTAGCAGGTGATACCGATTATCTGTGTGCAGTATCTGTTGTTCAAGCAATGGATCGGATGGTAACCGGTCGAATGTGGAACCAAAATCGAGTGGCATTCGATCTTTGGCAACTTGCATCGAAACTGGAAATTCACCATAAGCCTCACAAGCGAATTCGATTGATTCTCCACGTTGAACAGTATGAGCTGAAAACTTACTTTTGAAGTGTGCGGGCACTGTGTTAATGAGGTTATGAGGTTAATGAGAACTTTTTCGTGTTCAAATCTTACCGTGGACTTTGAGCGTGATGACTTTGCTCAATCCTGAGCCTACTCCATTATTGGCCTGGCAAAGGTAGACGCCTGAATCCTCTTCACTCACATCACGGATCATGAGACTGCCATTTTCCAGGGTGTGCATGTGCGAATTGCTGACCACAGTACGGAAGAAATGAACGATAGACGCTGGCTCTCCATCAGCCGGACCTATCGATGATGAAGATAGTTTGGAAGAGGTGGCTAAGCTCGACGATTTGTCATGGGCACGTTCCCACCAGATTCGAGGTTCACCGCTGGCAGAGCAATCGATGACCACGTTTTGACCTTGAATGGCTTCGGTATCGGTGGGTGGAATTTTCCATTTAGGCGGCACTGGGTATCAAAAGTAATTCATATTAGTCAAATACACTTACAATTTTTGATGTCCTTACCGTTGACCTTGACTACGATTGAGTATGTAGTTACAGCTGCCATGTTGGAAGCGATGCAGGTATAGTTTCCCGAGTCTTCGGCGATCACTGAAGAAATGTACAAAGTGGCCGAAAATTCATTAGTTACATCCAACTTTATTCGACGCGAGGCACTTGTGCTATGAGTGTCGTGGATGGGTTCGCCATCCTTGAGGAAATGAATGAGCACTGGAGAATCGCCTTCGACAACCGAACAGGTCAACATGACTCGCATTCCTTCGCGAAGATTTGGCGGGGGATTGAAAGGACTGATAACCGGAGCAACAAGTATTCGAATGAACAATTCAGCACTGGCAGAGCTAGCACCGTTGGGCCCGGTGACCACGCACCGGTAGGCTCCTTCATCGGTGTTGCGTTCAACTTTTTCGATAACCAGCGTGCCATTCAACAGCGACTTATGACGATGGTTCTGTGGCAAGCGGCTGCCTTGATCGTTAGGAGATGATTTCTTGAACCAAACGATCGATTCGAGTGGGTAACCAGCTGCCGGACAATGTAAATGAACTGTGTGGCCAGAAATGGCTGTCAAGTTTTTCATTTGACGGACAAACGCCGGACCGTAGACGTTAATGCGACCAGAGTGGCTGATTGAGTGGACATCGTTGGACGCTGTGCAAGAATATCTAGAAAAGCAAATTTGATATTGAAATCTGATAGAATTGATCCGACTTACATGCCACCATCTTCTGTACGAAGAGAACTTATGTTGACAAAACTGTTGACAATACCATCGCCATTGACATAGTCACCGATTCGAATTCGTCCATTTTCGAGTAATGGAGCGCCATCCAACGTCCAAACAATTTGCGGCAGTGGTGTGCCAGTAGCTGAACACTTGATCGACAAAGGCACACCTGGTCGCAATGGTTCAGTGATCGTGAAAACCGTGATGAATGTTGGCGGATCATCGGCCAACGCCAACTCACCGCTCGCTTGGACCGATTCGAATTCATTACTGACAATGCATTGCTGGCGAATTAAAAGTTAATTTTTGCAGATTTATCACTATTGAAATACTTACAAACATGCCACGGTCTTCACGACGAACTTGTCGAATCTGAAGCAATCTATCATTGTGCGATAAATGCACACGATGGTTTGCATGCTGACGATTACTTGCGGTTATTGCTTGCGCAGCCATTAATGGTCTAGCGTTCCGGCGCCAATGAATTTGTTGAATTGGCGAACCGCCGGTTATCGTGCAATTGAATGCTACATTATCACCATCGGAAGCTAATATGTATGATGGGGTCATAGTGACACTTAATGGTGCCTTGACAACAAGTTCCATTTCAATACGATCTTCACCAAGTGAATTGTTGGCAACACAAACGTAAATACCGGAATCGGCAATGGCCACATCACGAATGAAAAGTGAACTATCCACTTGAACGAATCGACCGGCCCGGCTAAGACGATATGGTGTGATGTACTGCTCTCCGTTGAGCAATTCATTCTTATCATGCATGTCAATAGATCTGTTGTTTGGTGGAACCTGAAATGTCCACACTTGAAGCCGCTGCAATTTGTTTCCATCAATTAACGGTGAAAGTAGGCTATGATGAGAAGACGATTGCAAATCGTTTGATGTTGATTTAATGCGATACCATGTAAAAGATGGCCAAGGTTGAGCTTGGGCGACACACGACAACTCGATTGTCTGACCGACATTGGCTATGACTATTGGTCTTTCACTACCACTATTGGTAGATATAGTTGGTGCCGTAGTGATAATTTTTGGAGGCATGTTTGTTTGAGGTTCTTTAAAAAGGAATTTACAAATTTTAAAATAGAATAAACGGAACAAATCATACCTGTGACGATTAAACGTCCATAATTGGCACTTAGTTTGGTATTTCCACTGAGCATATGCTTAGTTTGGCAACGAAACATTAATTTCCTAGGTTGTTCATGGCTATTCTGATTGCGTTGTTTTTGTTGCTGTTTATGATGATGATGATGACGGTCGTTTTTGTTATTATCAATAATATGGACATTATCATCACTATCGTCGTCATCATCATTATCATCATTTTCAATACGATGTACATGAAGCTCACCATTCGGCATAACACTATAACGACCACCTAAACACACACATGTGTTAAGATCAAGAAAACAAAAAAGTTAGTGTTTTTAGAATTTGTCTGACAAATAAATCTGAAAAAAACACTGCCATTATAAATGAAAAATTCTTGATGACAATCTGTTTGATACATGAAAACCAGATCCTAATGCGATATACATCTTATAATGTTTTTTATTTATTTTTATTTTTTTTTGCAATATTTTTTTTACTTTTCTGGTTTTCTTGTCTTGTCTTGACGTATGGTGATTCAAAAAAAAAAGAAAAAAAGAAAACAAAATATAGAAACAGAATCCAAGAAATAGAATAGAATAGTGAGATGAAATGCTAACAATCAAGATTGATTGGATAGATATGGTATCATGTCTTATGCTCCAACTATGTTCGATTGTTGGTTAGGTTAACCGAGTTTGTTTTTTTTTTTGTTTATCAAAAAGTAAAAAATCAATTTTTTTTCTTTCGTTGTGCAATCATGATACAGTAGACATTTTTTTCCTATGCGGATGTTGATGTTTTCATTTCAAATTTTTTCTCCTATTGTTTGCCAAGTTTTTGTTGTTGTTGTTTTCAATTAACTCAAAATCAATAATAATAAGAAGAAGATGAGAAAAATGAAATGTCAACCAAAATGATAAGGAATTTAATGAGAAAAAAATATGAAATTATAAAGGCGTGTCCGTAGAGTTATCATTTTAACGCCTTTTAATAACTGCTTTTTATTTACACTATCAAAATAAGTTGTGAATGAAATGATTTACTTTTTTCGTTTGAAGTAAGGGAAAAAACGCCTATTCGGTTGGCTAGTTTTTTTGATGGTTCTCTCATAGCGTCATTAACCCGTATGTGTGTTTTCATTAAAAAAAATATCAATTTTCACTATTATTTATTTATTGATTTTATTCGATTCGCATGAAATTTAGAGCAAAGAAAATGAAAGACAAACTTACCCTTAAGTAGATCGGAAATAATTGGACGATCATCATCATCACCATAACGTAACCAATTTGTTACATGAACATATTCACGTACAAAACTTGGAATATGACAACGTAAAATCTAAATTCAAATTCAAATTATAAATGTATCAACAACAACAACAACAAAATCAATCAATCAAATACTTACGCCTGTATTTCCTTTGATAGCAAAATCATCATATACTTGAATCTCATATGATTGACGAACGCCTATTTTGAAATGGAATAAATTGGAAAAATAGAATCTTTAGTTTTAAATGAATTTTTTTTTGTTGAGGAAATTAATAATTTTCTGATTCTATGTTTCTCTTTTGCTTTTTTTGTCTCCAAATAGAAATGTGTGTGTTCAATGAAAGGCTAAAATCTATAATTTATAGCTAGTTATAATTTATTTCGAGAAAGAAATGAAAAAAAAACAAGGCTCAGACACACAAATGTACGGCTAACAAACAATCGAGAATGAAGATATTAAATGAATGAATGAAAATGTATGTAATAACTAATTGCCTCAATATTTATCAAAATGTGTGAGATGAAGAAAATGAGAATTTTTTTTGAAATGGGGGTGTTTGTCTTGTTCTAATCATCATTATCTTTCGTTTTTGGTTGTTGATGTGATGATCATTGATGGTAAAACATTTGTTACAGAAATGAAATGATCTTTTCACTCTACACTTGCAATTAAGATGATGATGATGGTCAATGTATCACAATTTTCTTCTTTTTTTTCTGATCTGTTTTTCTTTGTTCTCATAGTTTCGATTTGTTTCTGGCATTTTTCTGGAAATTTCCGTTTCATGTTATTTTCTACTTCATTCCAATTCATTCATTCATTCATTCAGTCATTCATTGTGTTTCGTTGATGATCTCAATGATTATGAAGATTGGTTCATTCATTCATTCATTCATTCATTACATCGGACCAACAACACAAAATTCAAAAAGAAATATATATGAAAAAAAAAGTTCAGGAACATTCCGTTTCCGTTTTAGTTTTGTTTTTGTTATTTTTCACAATGATGATGATGATATTTATGGTGTACTTATTATTATTATTATTATAATAAAATACGTATTTTTGTGACAAAGAATGAGTGATCCAAAGTTTTTTTTTGAATTGATACAAACAAAAGACGATGACAACGAATGACAATGTCCGTCTTTTCTTTTTCTACATTTCTTGTTTTGTTTTGTTTTTTGTCTTTTATTTTTCACAAAGACAATACCAAAAAGAAGTAAATGAAAGAAAAGTAGAACTTGATTCTGAAATTGATATATCAATTTTCAATTCGATTTGTGGGCAAATTCTTTAATGTGTTCGATTGTATACGATAATGAAAATAAAAAACATTTCGTATATGTGTGTGTGTGTGTGTTCAGTTGATAATATAAATTCTGGTTTTTTTAATATTGTAACTTTTGACTTTTGAATTGCGTCATTCTTCTGTTCAAATAATATAATCATTTGATGATAATGATAATTGCTGCCGTCAAGATATCATCATCATCATCATCATTCGAGAATATATGTACACAATCGAGAGTAGAATTTGCCTTTCATTCGAATCAGTTCATGATGATCATCATCATCGTCATAATTATTTTTTCGTTTGATGATTTTATTACAATTGACACATGAATTTCTTTTGTTGTACATAGTTAACTCTGATATGTCATTGCAATCATCATCAATACAGAAAGTTTTTTTTCCATCATGATTTTTTTTTCTCTCCACTGTTTTTGTCATTTTGCACATGATTGTTTTCTGATCTAACAAAAAATATTTTAATTCTATATGCGCGTTATTATCATTATTCTGGAAAGATTTCTGCGTGTTTTCAAAATGATATGCAGAAGAAACTTCCGATTCTTCATCCACTCTTCAGAAGATTTGATTTTTTCTTTCCTCTCTTTACTAATATGCTCGAGGTCGTATTTCATATTCTTTGTATCCGTTCTTCTTTTTTTTGCAAGCTATTAAAAACCGGAGTGCTTCCAAAACTATTTAGTTCTCTTATCTTTCGATTAATTCAATGTGAATGTCAAATAAGATACTCGCTTTATGTTTTTATATCAATTTTCAACAACAACAAGAAAAAAAAAGTTGACAAAAGGAAGTTGAAGCAATAATAATAATAATAATAATCATCATATTCATCCTTATGTATGAAAATTCATTTTCCGGTATTTGAAAAGTAAAGTTAGGAAAATATGATCAGAATCTTGAATTTTTTGTCTTTTTAATTTTTTTTTTACTTCTTTTTCTTTTACTCTCAAATGTCATCAGTATCATTTTTGCATGTAATAAAAAAAAGTTTTTGAAGCAAAAAGATTTTATTTTTGCTCATTGTTTACAACATTTTGGTGTTACATTGAAATTTTTTTTTGACGAGTTCCATCATCATTATTAGGTTTTTTTCGCTTGATTATTATTTTTATTATTATTGTTACTGCTGATGATGATGATAATTTGATGAGACTTTGAAAAAGCTTGACGAAAAAAAATGGTTACAATTCTTATTTTCTTATTCTTTTCAGCTATATTACGAAGTTTTTAAAAGTGCGTTGAGGAGAAGGGAAAGGAAAAGTGATATCAACAAACGTCATTATCGTCAACACGATGATGAGTTATTTTCCCCTTTTACCAAGAAAAAAAAACGAAAACAAAATTGTCATTTGATTTTATGTCTTTTTGTTTCTGCCAACACATATAATCAACAACATCAAACATCCACATCCAAAATATCCAAACATACTTTCCTGAAAATGTTTTTATTGAGATGAAACAAACAGAAAAAAAAGAGAGAAGAAACTTAAGATAATAACAATGTATAATGACAATCGATGTGATGGGCGAATTGTTTGTTTGAATATTTTTTTTTTTGTTGTTTTCTTTTTCTGTATTGGTTGTCAAGGTGTTTACAATTCCTTTTACTATCTTTATAAGAGATGTAAACATGTTTACTAAAACAAAATGATTATTCAAGTTATTAAATACCCGAAGGGCTATTATTGAACACAAATAAATGAATATAAACTTTTATACAATAAATTTTCCATATAGTTATATTTTTATTATCAAAATGTTTGAATATCAAAAACATCATCAGAAAAATTTATCAAACATTGTTGTTCATTGATGATTTTGGATTCTATATTCCAAATTCTTTTTTTCAAATGATGATGATGAGTGATGCTATTTCTATCTAGTGGATGCAATCACCAGCGTGATGTTCGACATTTGAAAAAAAAAATATTTTTTTATCATTAAAATGAAAGATTTTTTTATATTTAATGCTTCATTTGGTTCAATCGTTCAACGATCGTCATCATTTATTACAATAATGGTGAAGAAGGTTAGAGATTTTCATTTGAATCATTCATCCGATCCATTCGTTTTCGATTAGATTTTTTTTTGATTTCGTCAACAACAGCTGTAACTACACATTGAATTCCAGATTCCATAATAATTTTTCTGGCCCATATCCATCCATTCATTCAATCATTCATCCAGAAGATGGAACCCGAAAATTTTTCGTTATTATTTTCATTTGGTTGACCGGTTTGACTTTTTTTTTTGGGGCCATCATTTTTTTTCATTTGTTTGTTTGTTTATAATATATTTTTGAGTAAAACAATAAGGTTTGTCATCTTTTGTAGTTTTTTTTTCAATTTTCTGATAGATCTCAATAATTTAGAAATCTATATCCTTTTTTCATTCCCTTCCATTTACATTCTCTCTTCGTCATCGAACAAACAGATAGATTCTAGATTAAAGTGTTTTTCATTTGTTCGCACACATACACACCCACACACATGTGATAAGTGTTTTTTCTTCAATTTTTTTTGATTCTTCCAGAATAAAGTGAAAAAAAACACTAAGTGTCAACATCATCAATTGATACAACAATAATAACAAACAATATAGCGAATGATGATTGTTTTATACGATAGGAAAAAAAACAAAGAAACTTTTTTTCCTGTGTTTTACAAACAACAAACACTTGAATGATGGTATATCAAAATCTGGGGAAGAAAAACTTGACCAAAAACAAAAAAAAAAAATAAAACAACAGAATCATTTTAAATGAAACTATGAAAAAAAAACTTACAAATGACAGCAACAACAACAACAAATTTTTTTTTCATTTTCAAAATGTCCATCAACATTGAATAAACATTTCGTAACTTTTTTTTTTTTTTTTGGTTCAAAGATTCGATAAAATGTTTGACAATTTGGATGACATGACATTATATGAAAAAAAGGAGTTTGTGGGGGAAACAAAAATATTTGAATGATCAAATAAAATGAAAATCAATCGACAAGAGTAATTTGGGGGGATACAAACAAGAATTTCTTTAAAGTAGAGACAAGAAAAAAAATGGCCCAGAATTTTCACTTGAAACTAATGATAGATAATAGAAGATATTTGTTTGAGTGTATTGAATATATATTTTTTCTCTATGATGATGATGATGATGATGATGAGTAAGCAAAATCATTGATCCAAAATTGTCATTCTCCTGTCCAGTCATCTTATTCTTTTTCATATTTCATATATAAACACAGAATAATATTTTCTTTCAATCCTGTCATCATCATCATCGATTTTCATTATTTGTAAGCAATCGAAATTATTAGTTTTTTTCAGCAAAAAATATTACTGTGATTGTTTTTTTTTTTTTTTTTTTTGGTTTCTTTTCAAAGATTTTCCATGATAATATAATAATGTTTTGAATATTAAATTCGGATCGAGAATTGATTTAAGGATTATTATTTTGTTTTTGTTTTTCATTTAGAAAATAAAACTGATCAATATGAAAGATGAGAATAAATCATCATCATCATCATTTTTTTCGTATTAAAATTCAGTGAAAAATACATAAATGACGTTTTTCCTTTTTTTTTCTCTTCTTTTTAGTATTCCGTTTTATTTTTTTCCCAGTGTGAAAGACAAAATTATTAATTCAAATATTCAAATGGTTATGATGATGATGATGATAATTACAGGCCATACTCGACCGGACATAGCATAGTTGGTGATGATGATTATTATATAACGTGTCATGTTCTGGTTTTTTTTTCTCTCTCTCTCTCACCCATTATTTTCCCAAAATTCAATTCAGTCCTAATCACATATAGGGGCAAACAAAATACTATGAACTGACAAACAAACTAACTAAATATTCAACAACAAAAAAAAAATTCAAATGAATAAATAAATTCAACTCATTTACATTATCATTGTAATAATAATAGTTGTTGATGATGTGGCGTAATTAAAATGATGATGATGATGATGACAATAAACAGTGATGATAGATATGGGATGGGGATGTTTTTTTCCCCACTTGGTTACAAATATTTATAATTATCATCACACACACACGCAGACATTCAGCATAATAGGAATATTCAAAGTAAAATTGAAAAAAAACAACAAACTTTTTATCCCATTCTAACATTGTATATTTTCGATAATTTTATAGTGACAAAAAAAAATGAAGAAGAAAAAAAATTAATATGATCTCACTTTTCTCTCACTTTTTTTTGGCCAATTTTTTGCTGGTTTCATGTATCCACAAAAAAATACATTGAATTTCATGTAATGAAGCGTTATTATATAATATGAAACCAAAGACCATATGATGGTGGTGATGATAATCATAATCATCATAGATGATAATCAATTGTCCTGTATGGGGAAAGCAAGCAAGCAAAACAAAAACAACTCCCACTTTCATCATATATGGATGATGATGAACGATCTTTGTCGATCTGGCCTCCTGGTACGAAAATGGGCGCTAACCGATGATAATCATTGAAAATTCTAGTTGTGTGTGTGTGTTTGTATGTGGTTACACTAAAGCATTGAAAAAAATGTAGAAAAAACGAAACGAATATATATCATATATACGCTCTAATTGAATTGATTGATTAATCACGCAACTGATCGATACTAATTTAGTCTTTTTCTTCTTGCTGATTTCTTTTTTTTCCCTTTTTCATTCTTGCACATTTATTCGCTTGGTTGATTGGTTGGCTTTTTTGTCGGGTTTGATTTTTCTTTTCACGTTTTATTTTTTTTACGCAATCTTGAATTTCGATACCATACTTATCTACATACAGAAACACGGGAAAAAATGGAATCTTTCTTTGCAAATTTTCTTGATTTTTCACCCTCACTCGCTCTACTATTTCGGAAAAACGAATAAGAATTTCATTTTGATTTTGATACAATTGACAATATATACAATATATGTTTGGCGCATATAAAAATAGTCAATGATAACGAAGAGACCGACACAGGAAAGAAAAAAAAATCCTTAATCTAATTATTGCCTTGTTCGGGTTTTCCGGGCTATGGATTTTTTTTTCGTTCCGAATATATATGTAATAGAAGAATCAAAAAATATTTTTTTTCAAAATGAAAACAAAAAGCAAAATAAGTTTGTAATTTATAAGTTTCAAATGAAATAGCAAAAAAAAAGAAAGAAAAATTTCCTAGATGGTTCAATCAAGAACTACAAATTATTGCAATATATATTCATTTTTCATATTGGTCCGGCTATTTTTTTCAAAAAAAAACCAACCATCTTATATTTTGGATATTGTTTGTATTGATTAATTATGTCAACTTAATGTCGATCGAATTTTCTTTTTCATTGTGGGGAGACAAATTTGTTCAAGATACATCTTGTGTGCGTGGGTGGCTGTTTTTTTCCGTTATGATCAATGTTTTTTTTTGTTTTGTCTTTTTTTTTCTCTTTATTCTTTTTCTTCGGTAACCGTAGCCCAAAGCCAGATTAGAACGTGAGGTCACGTTCAATGTATGTGTTGTATGTGCTGTGTGTATTTTCTGTCATCCAAAACATTTTTACAATATATAACAAATGAATACGTTTATTGTTTAGTTTGTGGGTTTAAAGTTTGTTTTGCATCCAAAGAAAAAAAAGACAAAACAAAAAATGATGATGATAACAATAATGATTCGAGGAAATAAGCCTGTTACAACAGTAACAACAACAACAACAACAACAAAAAATGAAAAATTTGAGTTTGGTAGATTATGACAAGGAGACAGAGAGAAAAAAAAGAAGGAGGAAAAAAAGTTTCCATTTCGTTTATCCGGTTATCTATCTTTTTTATTGATTAATAATATTTCTCTAACTATATCTAGGTTGATTTTGTTTTCTATTTTGTTTCTGAAACAAAAGACAAAAAAAAACTAGCATTTTCTCTTTTTCTTATAAATCAATTATAAATTACAATTCGATGATGATAATGTTCATAGAGATTTTGTTTTGTTACTTCGACCATAGTTTCAACAAACAGAATGGGAAAAAAATGTTTCGAAACTAAAAAAGAAGAGATTATTTCAAGATTTAACTCATAATAATAAACAACAGTAACTCATTCATTCATTCATTAACCCATCATCCATCTATTCCGTTCACTATATACTCCCACACAGACATCACATCATTTCAAAAAAATTTGAGATAGCAAAATAATTGTTTTTTTTCATATATTTTGAAAATTGTTTTGTGTAAAACAGGAAAATTTTTCATTCATTCTTGGTAAAAGAATTTACTATTGTTTGATAATATTATATTATGTTCATAATCATCATCATCAACAACAACAACAAAGTCAAACGAAGTTAGGCTTTAATATTTTTCTAGTTTTGTTTTGATTCAAGAATCTAGATTATATTGTTATATTGTGTCTCACACAGTATGTCCTGGATATAGACAGAGCTGTAGTATTTATGAAAGTATATTAAAGTGAATTATCAAAAAAAACGAGTTGATTTAAAGCCAAAGCTCCTTGTTAACACTATAGGCGCCAAAAAATAATATAAACAAGAAAAGAAAAAAATTGATGCTACTGTTTTGGTTCGTTGATTACAGGCTGGAATTATTATTATCATTAGTATATTGTTTATTATTGTCGATGTCATTTTCATCTCAATTTTTTGTTGTTGTCGTTGTTGTCATCGTTGATTCATAAATTAAAAAAGAATAAATGAGTAAATCTCTTTTTTTTTGTCTTTTACTATACTACTACTAATACTCTACAACTACCGTTATAAACTTTTCGGTCTTTCACAATTTCATTCCAAAAAAAATCCGACGAAAATAGTTTTTTTTGTATTTTTCAATTTTTTGGAATATTCTGATCTTGGGTCCATTTCATTCATTCTCTTTTTTTCTATTGAATTTTTTTTCATGAAAATTCTATCATTAGCTAAATATTGTTACTTTTTTTCATTTAATAAGTGGATTTTTTTTGAATAACTTTACATCATTATTATGATTATTGTGAATAAATACATAAATATTATCATTAATACAAAATGATCTAGGTTGATATATTACAATGAGATGATGATAATGATGATAATACAAAGATAGTAAATAAATTTTGTTGTTGTTTATATATGTCATCAACTAAACACAAACCAAACACCATATAACAATAGTTATTCTGAGAGAGAGAGGTCTATATGTCTATAATTCGAATATTTTTTTTCTCTTTTTATATTTTGTAACATTGAATTTTCATATGTGTTGCGTCAGCTGCTTCAATTGTTTTTTATTTCACTTCCTTTTGCTCTATGTTTTTATACAACATCAGTCAGTCGTCTGCTAGAATCTCTTGTTTTATTTTCTTTCAGTCATTCATTCACTTTAGATGTGTTAATTTAGTTTCACCGAATTACTTCATTTCCAACAACAAACACACACACAAAGAATAAATGACGCCTTTGGATTCCCTTGGACAATAGTAGATTTTTATTTATGTGAGGGGAATAAAGTATGGTGGGATATTATCTTTTTTTTTGTTTTTGCTTTTCTTTTGTTGTTATAAAAAGAAATTTTGGTTAGTTTTCACATCATCCATCCATCCATTCATTCATTCATTCATTTTGTTTCATTTCATCGTATACATTCATTCTATTCATTTATTTTCTCACTTTATTTTGTTTTGTTTCTCATTTTCGTTTCGTATATTACAATTCTGTCGACAACGACAACAATAACAAGGATGATGATAGAAAAATAAAGATACAGAACGAAATGAAAAAAAACGATGCTGGATCAACTCAAGAAATGATCGAAATTTCATATGGATGTTGATAAAGAAAGTTCTTCAAAAGAACAACAAAAAAAAATTGTCAACCTTTATCTAATTCATTTTATATTTCTTATATGCTTTTTATATTTTTTTCTTCTTTCATTGATTTAATTGCGATATCGATATACTAATTTGATCTAAATTTTTTTGTTCGTCATATTTTTTCAATAGGTTAATTATTCTCATTACGTTTGTTTTAAGCATACGCCCATTACTGCATGTTTGATTTTTTCCACATAAAATCTATCAATGAATTTTGATAAAGAATACCCAAGGAAAAAGGATCAATCTTTATTATTATTTTTTTTTTTGTAATCTCAATTCATATGAATGAATGTTGAACATGTCAAAAAATATTCCTTGTTCAATATACTATATGGTTAACTGATTGGTCGATTGTTTCGAATCCAATTGATTCGACCGGTTTTCGTTTATTCATCCATAATCATCATCATCATCATCATCGACGGCTGGTGTCGATACAGAATCGAACAGCATAACTAGAGAATGTAATAAGTGTTTATGAAATATTAGCAGTTTGAAACAGAAACAAATGAAAAAAAAGTTTTCTCGTTGCAAAAAAATGTATGAAAAATCGAATAGTCGAAATCCATAGTTGTCGACATGTGAAAAATCGATCATAATTATAAGTCCTGTCGGTCGCTCGGTCGTTCGTCATCCGTAAGTCTAATATTGGTTTGGGAAAAAAAACGACGTCAGGTTCAAGATGACCTAGAATTATTATTATTATTATTATTAGAGCTATAGAATTCCGTCATATTTGCAACATTTATTACAATTTCATGCTGCACTGTATACTGTAATACCATTACCAAAATAAATTATCACAAGAAAAACTAGAATTTTGGGCAATAATAATAATTTCGATTACCAATTTCTTATTACAATTCTAAAAAATGGTCCATTTTTTCTGACAGTAATGATTAACTCTTTTTTTATTTGATCATTTTTTTCTTTATTTGTTCAAATTTTTTGTTTGTTTAAAGATTTAATGTCAGATTAGTCAGATCGTTATTTGATTATATTTTTATTTGTCGAATAAACCACTCCCAAACCTCAAAATGAGAAAAAAAATGAAAATTTATCACTTACTAGCACGAATATTGACATCTTGACTTTGAATGGAACCAACTTGATTTGTTGCCACACAACGTACGATACCCGAATGAACATCCTGACGATAGGATGTAGCTGAAAATGGTAAATATACAAGCTGTGTTGTAAGCAAATCTTTACGTATCTGTCGTAATCCAGGTATTTGTATCAATGGTGTTCCATCTGCACGTGTCCATGTGATTGTTGGTGCTGGTATTCCTAATTCAATCAATTCCGAAAATTTTTTTCAATATAACATATTATTTATTTCAAATTTAATTTACCTTTGGCACTACAGGTTATAACACTGCCTGTATCATTTAAAAATATCACCGAACTAGGTGGTTCAACCAGAAATTCTGGTCCACTTTTTTCATTTGATTTTAATGGTGAAGGCAATGATGATGACGATGATTGTGATGACAAACTATTTGCTATTGTTATTGTTGATTGAGCTATTTTGAAAAAAAAATAATAGAATTTATATAAGAAAAATGATTTTTTTTAAAATAAAGATAAAATATCCATTTACACTGATGTGTAAACAAAGTTATTATTATTATAAAGAATTATAATATGAAATTCATTGATTCTATCCGATACGGGATTGGTTTTTTATTTCTCTTCAAAATTGTTTTTTTTCTTTTCAAAATTTATTATTTAGATCGTTTCGTTCGTTTTTTCTTCTTTTGGTCATGTGTATGTGTATCATTCTTTCAACCATGATAGACCATTAACGTTTCGATTAATATTATTGATATGATTATTATTATTATTGTAACAAACAAACATTGTGACGACGAATTTGAACGATATATGGAATGGTAACATATACCATCTAATAAACAAGCAAGCAAACAAACAAACAAACAAACAAAAAAGGAAAAAAATATTTATTTACGACGTAAATAAATAATATTTAAGCTTATTTCTTTTTTATCTTTGGAATAGTTACTATTCGGGTATTTATCGTCAACAACAACCAATAGGAGAGGATTTTACATCATCACCACTTCCTTTCATCATCATCATCATACACCCTTTCCCCATTTCACCCTGTAAATTTTCTTCTATTCAATGTGTTGTTGTTGAATATCCCTTCAATAAGAATGTTTTATGTTGTGTTTGTTTCGATTGAAAACGGTTTTTGTTGTTGTTGTTGTTGTTATTGATGATGATGATGAAAAAAAGGAGAAGATAATTTTACCGTTATAAGCGGATTATTTCTATACGGTCGTTTCTTTTTCTTCCTCTTTTTATACTTACATTTACGATTGCTATTTTCATTTCATCATCATCATCATCATTGAACAACAACAACATTCGTTTGGATAGATGGAGTTATTCTTCAGCATGATGATGAGTATGATTTGATTCCTTACTATTATGTAATTGATTATAACGAAAAACGAACGAGAAAAAAAAACATTCTGGAACCTCGATACAGCTTATAAATAATAATTGTTGACATTTAATAAAAATGTGGATATATAAATGTAAACAGACTAAATTTAATAATTTTTTTAGACAGTTAAACATAAACAACAACAACAACAACAACAACAACAAAAAATATTGCCATAATCTATCAACCCATCATAGATGACGGTACTTGACTGGATTGTTTGTTTATTTTTATTCGATAATCCACTATTATTGCTGTATGAATACGATGGGTTAATAAATTTCCTGTTTTTTTTGTTAAATATTGATACAAAAATAATGGATGTGAATATGAATCAGTTTTAAGAGAATATTTATGATAATCAAAACGCCCATCATCCAACAACATCATCGATCGCTTATGAATGACGTAACGGAATTTTTTTTTATTTAATATCAAATTGAATTTTCAATAAAAAAAAGTTTCATTCATTCATTGTCACTTTATAAGTTTTATTTCAAGAATTCAACCAAGCGTTATAATCAAAATCTTTGAATGACATACACACACACATATGCACACTTTTTTGCGGTAAGCTTGTTGATCAATTTTAACCTGACAATTTTATGTGATGCTTGACAAAGATTTTCAAAAAAAAAGAAAAAAATTGGCTCATTCTTTCATGACATTGTTAACTCACTTTTTCTCTTTCTTTCTCAATTTCCATTAACATAAAAATTCAATTAATTTTTTTCTGTAAGTTTTGTCTGATTTTTTTTCACTATGATGCCAAAATATTTGTGGCTTTGGCTTTTTTTGATGGAATTTTTTTTCCTTTTGTGTTATAATCATCGAAGATCATCATATGGCAGCAGCGGCTGTGAGAGGGTAATCATCCAAATGGATGAATTCTTTAAAAGCATTGTTATTGGAAAGTTTTTTTTTCTCTCACTATTAATAAGAATTGAACTTTTTTTTTCAATTTCAAAAAAAAATTGAAATTTGCAAAACTTTTTTTAAAAACATTGTCTCAATTCAATGATTGGCCTATTACATAAACGTCTGATGATGATGATGATAATAATAGAAGTGATGAGGATGTCATGTTCATATCAAAGAATATGAGAGAGAGAGAGAGATGTATATGCGAGTGTGATCGATTGCCTTGTTTCAATTTTTTAAAATTTCATTTCAATTTTTTTTTTTGTTAAACTTTGTATCAGAATCAATAATCATATCATGCAATTTTCAATTATTATTATTCTTACCAATATGAATGACCGTTGCAGAGATTATTAACATCATCAATAAATATTTACTTATTTGTATTTGATGTTGTTTTTCTTGCCAAAATATTTGATTATATTTGTTCATTTTTGGATAGTTTTTCTTCCTTTTCCTTTTTTTTTTTGATGAAAATTTTCTCCAACAAAAATTTCAATCGTTCATCATTCATATAATGAAATTATTCATTTTTTTTCTCAATCAAAAAAGAATTTTAAAATTTCATTATAAATTAATTGTCGTTTGATGCTGATGCCGTGTAATAATAATGATGATGATGGTTTTTTTTGTTGGTGGTAAAATTTTTCCTTTTTTGCATAATTTATCAAAAAAGAAAAAATGCAGGAATAAAAATGTACCTTTATTGAACCCAGTGAATGTTTACAACAGGAATAAAATTCAGTTGAATATGATTGAAAAAGATGGATAGAGTTGTTTTTTTTTCGGAATTGAATGATTGAATAAAAACACTCTCGGTTTCAACAAAATAATATTAATAACATAGGTAGTAGGAAGAAGAAAGAAAAAATAAGCGATGGCGGCAAAAAATGTGACCGGAATGTTTAACCACCACCTGGTTTCCGTTCATGGCAAGCAAATAGAAATAAATAAATAAATAGGAAAAAAATTCTGACGTTTTTTTCACAAAAAAAAATTGAATGAAAAATAGATATAAATAGAATAGATGGATGGTTTTTGAAGCAAAACACACACACATACACAGGATAGGCAAAATTAGCGATCCAACCTTTTGCTCAATCATTGGCAACAAGAATTCAACTGTTAGAATTGGTGCTTTCAATTATTTGGTGAAAAAAAATTATTTATTCATCATATCTTGAATGTTGGTAGTGTGTTGTTGTGTGTATTATTTAATAACAAGCTTCTCAAAACAAGTTTATTGGTTAATTTATGAAATATAACATTTGATACAACGTCAATGTAATATAGTTATTTTTTTCTATAGGTCAAATAAAGAATCGGTCATGTTTTCGCTGAATTCAATTTATCAAAAAAAAAAAAAAAAAAGAATAAGGAAATATACTGATGATATATTTGCTTGAATTATCGAAGAAAACGGAATGAACTCTATCTAAAGAGAAAGAGAGAGATGATCATTTGGATTATTAAAATATATGTGGGCCGCTATTTGCATACACATTAACAATGAAAAAAATTTTCACTTTGCCGTGAATAACCACATAACAAAAAAAATGATTGCAGGTAAAATTAATCATTGAACACTGACACTGAATGAACAAAACATAAAGAAAATTTTTTTTCAAGTGTTTGGTATTATATATGTGTGTGTATACATGATGAAGAAACACACAAATGATATCATCATGATTCATGTTCCAAACATAAACTGAACATTCAATATGCCCAAACGAATATTTTTCTTTTTCTCTTGAAACGTTAGGCGCCAATAAACCTAACTATAGTATAGAATTATTGCCAACAAAAATAACAATAACAACGAATCTGAAATCCGTAGGAAAAAAAGACCGGGTATTTCGAAACATTGTGTCGGCGCAATTCTATTTATGTATATACTGGATAATTCGTATAGCTTTAACATTACACCACTAGCAAAAAAAAATTATCTTTATAACCGGACGATCGGATGAAAACAAAATATCGGCGTGGTTTAACAAAAAAAAGTCCTAGCAGCATTTGATTAGTTAGTTATAAGGAGCCATATTATAACGATGATTAAATAACAATTTTTTTTTCGTTGGACCAACTGATTGACAAACACAACTGATACAAATCATACATACACCTTATCAAATTAGAATGTTTGTTTTTTTGATGTTGATGCGGATTTTTTCAATTTGGAATAGATTTATCGCACCATTCATAATATGTTTATTCAATGTTCATTTTCTATCAAATGAAAAAAGTTACATTTTCAAAATCTTTATATAATCTGCTATTTCTTTCACCTTTTATTCTTCAAAAAATAAGAAAAAAAAACGGAAATTGATCAACCAAATTGAATAGAAAAAAATGGTCCCAGCTAGGTAGCCACTATTGATATACACAATCTAGTTATTACCCATATAGAAATTAATATACCATCATAACCATACAAAAAACATGTTGTCTATATCCAGAATTAATCGATCTTGAACCCGATTTTCTCACTATAGTTATTTTTATATGCAACGTTTACTTGACGATTTATAACTATAACCAAAAGATTCAAAGTTTTTCTGGTCTTCTATGATAACAATAATAATCTCTCTTACTTTTTTCTAGCTATATTTGATAGATAATGTGAATAACAACAACAACGAAAAGAAACAAAATGAAGAGAAGCAAGAAAAAAAATCGCCAAAATAGAAAATTTGATTGCGTGATCTAGTCGAGTTTTTATTATTATTATGTTTTTTTTTTTGGTTTTTTATTTTCATGGTTCAACTTCGATTTATTTTATTTTTTTTCATTGAAATTGGTCATGGTTTCATATATTATATACTAAAAATCTTTATTCATATAAATTCAATTCGATGAAAATTCAATTGAATTTAACCACACATGAATTTTATATGTGTTGTTGTGTGTATGGACACCATTATATAATCATGGAATTGACTAATTTAATATGAATTTTTATAAATGTTGCCATCGTTTGCTTGTTTTTTTTCGCTCACTTACCATCATCATCATCTTTCAAAATAGATCAATCTTAAAACAAAGCATTAAAAAAAATCCCAAGGTGAATATGCCAGTGAATATATCTTAAAAGATTGATAATATTCTGATTTAATAAACAACAAGGGAAAAAAGACGATCCGGCGATTAGATCTATGTCTAAAATAATAGGACAAACAAAATAAAAAGACTGATCATAGGCGGCATATTTATTATTATATTTTCAGAAACATATGATATACTGCAACATACAACAACTATGGCGTGATGATACACGATCATATGTCATTTTTTTTCTTTCTTTTTTTTTGTTTCTGGTTAACACAATGGATCATTGCGTGGACATTGTAACAATGTTAAATTTGTCTTGAATTTTTGGTTTGATATTCGATAGATTGGATCGAATTATGGCAACGGGCGCTAAACGATCATTTTCCAATTTTGTCTTTTTTGTTGTTGTTGCTGTTAATGTTGATTATACAATGGTTATTGTTCTTGCTGCTGCTGTTGTTGTCGTGCGATCGATAGCTGGTTGATTTTTTTTCTCTTTCTTTTTCCCCATTGGTTCCACTTTTTGGATTGACATTGGCTGTGATTTTTCCTCTGGTTCTTTGGCTATTTTTTTGTTTTCATTGGTCTGGTTGAATAGTTCAAAACAATATTTGTTGGATCTTGAAAACGACACAGTAAAGTGAAAACAAAAATTTTGTGGTGGCAGATCGAATGTTGCTAAATTATCATTTAATGAAATGAAAACCTACACACACAAACATAATTTTTCAATAAAACAAAGTGACAAAGTATTTGGGTTATATGAGTGAAAAAAAATTATTGGTATCAAAACGGCCGGCATGACGCCCGTTTTTTTTCTTTGTCACTAAAATTTCATTTTAATTTTCCCGAATATAGAATCGTTGGAGTTGGTTTATTCTCGAATCTGACATGGCCTTTCCGCTTTTGGATAATTTTGATGAAAAATTCAATTGTTAATTTTACTTTTAGTTTTTTGTAATTCATGTTTCCGTGATTCATTCATGTGATTGCAAGTTTAAATTTCCGTTTGTTTGTAATATTCAGATTTTTTTTTGTTCAATCAATTAAAATATTTTATGATGATGAATATGAAATTGTTTTTATTTCACTTTTCATCATTGTTGTTTTCTATTATTTTTCTCTGATTCTGAAGAATTTTCCAATCTATATGATTTGTTTTGTTTTCTATGACGATGAATGTAGAGAAAAAAATGAAAATTCCATTCGTTCATATGGATTCCCATACGAATTTTTTTTCTGATTCAAATCAATTTGTACGTTACAATTCATCTTTTTTTTCATTTATCTCTCTCCGTTTTCCAAATATACTGATTCAGAATGGCAGAATTTGTATGATTTGATTCGATTTTCATTTTCATATTGTCGACACTTGTGAAATGTTTGATGATTTTGTTTGTCATCATGGTCGGATATTACATATCCGATTTGATTTTTCGATTCGAACAGTGAAAAAAACCGATACATTCACCAAAAAAATACAAGATTCTTTGTACTGATTTCACATTTTGTTGTTGTTGTTGTTGGACATGTTTTTTTTCTTTTCACTATTTTTTTCAATCAAAATTCATTCACTTTTCATCATCTCATTCAAAATAAATATAATCAAAAATGGTTTCCTAACGGAAACCTCAGTTTCGTAAAATCTATAGAATCAGGATATTATAATCTGATGAAAAGAAACGATGAAAATGTAAAATGAAAAAGAAAGAGAGAGATGGAAGATTTTGCAAATGTTTTAAAAAGGTTGAAAACCACTGATGTAGAATATTCAATTCCTTTTTTTCTTCTTTTTTGTTGTTGTTATTATTGAAATATTCCTAGATTGATTTTTTTCATCATCATCATCATCAACATTAGGAATGTCATAAATCTATTTGAATGAATTTGAAGGAGAATACATGGGAAATAAAATGATACAATAGTATAAAATTGTCACATACAAATGTCTTATATTAGTAATTTTTGTTTGACTAATAAAATCAATTTGAATATTGAAGCATTGTATTTTTTTAGAATCGGAATACACATTTATTCTTAAAATCTTTTGAATTTGATAAGTATTATTACCGATTCTTATCAATAATATTTTGGATACGTAATCATGATGAGTGTGTATTTCCATCGGAAACATCGACGAACAATAAAAAAGAAATTCAAAAGATGTTTTTTTCTCATCATTCGTATTCGTCGAAATTCATTTCCCACAAACATTCATTTCGTTTTATTATTATTTTTTTTGTGTGTGTTTAATATATTTCTCGACAATTACATTCAACCATTTAGATGAAATAGAATTTATTTCATAGATTTTACAATACATTTCCTATATATAATTATTATTATTTTGGTTGAATGAATGATGAATAAAATGAATGGCTACTAATAAATTTTTACTTTTTTTTGAAGGGGAGAGTAACAAAAGTGCGAAAAAGAATTCATAAGAAAAATAAGAAAAAACAACCAAGAAGATCATTGACGATGATAAGAGCCAATAAACCAAGAGAAGATTATCCTAAATTTTTTGGAAATTCGGTTCTACAAAAAAAAAGTTATATATAACATTTGTGCACGCATATAACATATTATATTGAGAATTTTGAAAATTCCATAACTTTTTGTTTTGTTTTGTTTTTTCTTGTTCATTCAAGTCACGTGCTTAGAATTTTGTTCTTGGTTGTCATCTTTCGTCGTTATAAATGTTGTGATGTTGTTAAAACAGTGATATATGTGTATATGTGTCCGATACAAAGTTATGTTGGAAACAATTTACAAAACAGTTTCATTTGGGGTACGTGTGTGTAGGTTTAGAATCACTTTAGCTAAACTTTCAATCTTGACATATTTTGCTTATGTGTGTGTGTCCAGAATAATATCTTGATGGGAAATAGAAAAAAATGCTAAATCTTCGTCAATATCCAAGAATGTGTGAATATTCTAAGAATTTTTTTCGCTTTAGTTGACTATTCAGGCATTGATTGACAATTTTTCTTCGGCTAGATCGAATAGATCAAATGTGTGACTTGAAGAAGACGAAAAAAAAATCTTGAGAAATGAATCCTCCAAAGGGCATTCAGACTAATTTTATTTGTTTTGTTTTGCTACCAAATAAATGTTAGATAACAAATTTAACAAAAGCATTTTTTTTCTCTGAATTTTACTTTTTGAATGATAAATATCCGAATATTGTCTAGTTTGTAGCAAATATATTGTATTGCTTATTTGATTTGAGACAAAATAATCATCGAAATAACATAGGACAGTTATATATAAACAAATAAAAAACAGAAGAAATTGTTGTTTTGAAATTGAATCCAAACCGAATCAATTTTATTATTTAGTCAAACAAAATTTCACAAATGACTTTTGATTCGATAGGTATGTTTGATAGGTATACCTAAAGAATCTAACAATTTCTAAGAATTCAGATAGATACAATTCTTCATTGATGAAAACAATATCATTGTTGTTAGTTTTTATCTAAAACTATTTTTTTTTGTCAAAAATGGACATGTTCATTTGTTTCATTAAAACACAGCTGTTACAGATTTTATTATCATTTCTGTCCTTATTTCTTATATGATGATGAATTCTTCTCTATTAAAGAAAAATCAGCATATTTCAAATATTTTATCATCATTATTTTTATGATGATGACAATGATAAAGATTCTGGTTTCGGATTTTTTTCATTTCATCACCAATTTTCGGACGATCAACTTTTTTTCTGATGGAAAGATAGATAGACTGAAAGATTTTTAAAATTTTCTTTCTTTACAAAAGAAAAATGGAACAAGGAAAAAAATAATGTCTATAGATCGGATGAAATGAAGCGGATATCGATTCCCATTCCGATTCATTCGGATCTTATGTTGAAGTTAAGTTTGAAACACAGCCGTTACGATTTGCGGCATCATTTTTTTACTTTCTTCTTGTTTGGTTATCCATCTTTTTGTTTGTTTGTTAGTATGATCTTCTTATATGTAAAACACATTGCAAAGAGATGAATGAATAAGAAAAACGTTTTTATTTGTTCCATTTTTTTTATTCCTTATTTCAAATTTGATATTTGTGATTCATTTATAACATTTTTGAATTCGTTTGTTCATTCATTCGAATGAATGAATGTGATGTTTGTGATTGATTTCAATATATCAATGATGATGATGATAATGTTGATCCAAATTTGTTGTCGTCATCATAATAATCATCATCAGTATCATCATAGTACATGGCTCAGATGTTACCATTTTTTTCCTAGTTTGATCATTTGTTTTTCTTCTGGTGTATAACAATCCAACAAATATTAAAAATCCTAAGACAATCTAGTTGAATCAAGAAAATTCCTTTCTTATATTTTTTTGATGAAATGAAAAGGAATGATTTTTAGCCATAAGCATCTATAATCGATCGAATAATGATGAAAATATAAAAATAATAACAAAAATGTCATTTTTTTGTTTCGTTTTGTTTGATTTCAATTTTAATAAATATCATGCAGATAGATTGCAAATATGAATCGATTCTATCATTTTTTTTTTCATTTGTAATCAAATTCATATAAAATTACTTTCTCTGATTTATCCATCTGAATGAATATTTGGCTGTCAACATAACAGGAATTTGTTATTGAAATCATCATCATAAACAATATCATTTCAATCTTGATTATTGATTTTTTTTTTTTTTTTTTTTTGATATTTAATGCTAATGTTATAAATCGTTAAGGAATATATAAAAATAATAATTTAGGCAAGTGACAAATGAAATGTAATACAAATTTCAATATTGGATATATTATGCGTATAAAAATCGTTGATCAAAAAGATGAATATTATCAAAATGTAATCATTGAAATCAGAGATACGCCCAACATGTTTGATACATGAAAACTAAAACTAAAAAAAAAAAATAGTAATAATTTTTCTAATACTTTTTCAAATGTGTGTTTGACGAATTGGTTGGTTTGAAATGTTTTGTTCGTCATTTGATTTGACTAAAATTGATTAGAATTATCGAGAGAAAAAAAAATTATTTTATCTTTATGTTGTTTCATTGTTTTTTTTCCAACCCGATTCGAATACAAGGAGAATGAAGGAAGAATCGGTGAAATATAGTTTAGTGATTTCAAAAAAAAACTTGCATTAGTGAATTTGGCATTCAAATTCTCATTTGCCAAACGAAAAAAAAACATCGACATGAACAACAATCCGAAACAAATCAAGCAAATGTACCAAAACGGTGTGTGTGTGTGTGTTCCATATGAAACGAACCAGTAACCAGATGTGACTTTTTTTTGAAAATTTTTTTCGTACAAACACACATTGTAACAATATAATGAAAAGCGAATATAGAAAAAAAAGTCCAAGAACAAAAAAAAATCAAATTGTAAAATCGAACGAAATCAACCAACCAACCAACCAGCAAGTCAGCCATCAAGAAGTTGTTGCTGGTTCATCGAGTGATCGTCAAAAATGCAAAGAGAGAAAAAAACTGTCGTTCCAAATAGAAGAAAAATAACCAATAGGAAATGGGAAATTATTTTTGACGAAGTAAAGACAACACTGTAAGCACAAAAAACAGAAAAAATTGTAGGAATTTTTCAAATTCATTTTGTCGTTTTTTTTGTGTTCTTTGAATTCTTCGATTGAAAATTTTTGAAATTTAAATTTTGTTTTGTTTGTTTATTTGTTTGACTCACAGGAATTTGACAATCCAGTTTTTTTCTTGCTCTCTACCCACCAAATAAGCCAAAATTAAAACAATTTTTTTTTGTTTCCGTTTTGTTTTTCTATCGAAAAAAAAGAGAAAAAATTACATCGAAATTAGAATTGTAAACGAAGTTGTTGACATTGTAAAATTGTTTTCAATTTTTTTTCACATTGATAACAATGTATGTTTGTAGTTTTAAACATGGTCAAAATTAGATAAAAAGAAAACATTGAAAATTGCTGATATTTCAAATATAAATTTGTATTTGATGTGGATGGGATGGATTCCTATTTATTTACTGTTTAGATTAGATTGAATAAATCAACCCAAACCATTGGGTATCGTTTAATTGAACATACAACCAATGATTGTTATTATAATTATCTGTTGAACTATTTTCTTATTTATTAGTTCACCCTGAGAATAAGTTCATGATTTGACCTTTTAACAAATTCTGTATATGGTTGTACAAAATGGATTAATGTTATTTGTGGATTTGTCACAAATATAAAATAAATAACCATCAATAAGTAATTGTTCGATTTTTTGGGGAAAAAAATAATATCATTTTCTTCCATTGTCTTGTCATCAGTGTAAGATATTTTTTTTTTGATCATTTTCTTTATATAAGTTACTTAGTTGCCATTTTGATTGATTACCATCATTGGCTCCTGGTGTGTATGTGAGTTTGTGTCAATTTGGATCCGTTTGTATCGGTTCATATCGACCCAAGAATCGGGATCTAATAAAGAATTTTTCTATACACCGAAATAAGTAAGTATCCAACTGTGATGATGTTATGATAGTTAGGTAAAAGAGAGAGAGAAAAAAAACTTGTGCTTGTTTGTTTATTTTTTTCTGGTATCTGTTTTCTTTTTTTTTCGGTTTGGATGGGTGGAATATATCATTCTTTACAGTGTACACAATTTGAATTCAATTAACGTTTTTTCGCTCTCTTTCTTCACATTTTTCTTTTTAACTCATTTCCGTCCTTTTTCTCGTCATTGTTGTTTTTTCATCTAGGTTTGTTTTCTTTTTTGTTTGTTTGGTTGAAGAAAAATAAAATAATATTATTACAATGATAATATACGACAAAACTTTCCGATGAGTACTCAATTTTATTTTATTTTCTTCTCTATTTTTTTCAGTTTCTACAGGACCATCATGAGTTTATCAATGATCATTGATACGATGATGATGGGAGGATATTTTCCAAACATACAGAAGGAGTTTCCAAACAGAAATATATTTACTTAGCTGTGGCTAAATTTATCATATCGTTTTCAATGGTTCATGTGAGTGGTGTATGCGATTATCATATCGATTCCATCATCATCATCAGGATCATCATCATCATTATGCATTGAATTTCTTCGATACACTGGAATCTAACATACCAAAAAAAAATTCTTTTTTCTTGCTCTTATTGGATAATACGATTACTTTTATTCTCCATCGATTCTAATGCAAACATCAAACATATATAAACAAATACAAATAGAAAACAAGATGATTGAAGAAAAAAAAACATGGACAAATGGACTAAATGAGAACAACAAGAATAGATTATATTAAATGAAACAAAAAAACGATGAGTCTTCATCATTATGCTCATGATAGTCATCATCATCATCATCATGACATCAAGATTCTTATGTTTGCTGATAAAGAATTAGAAGTAAGATTCGAGTTTATCTTATTCATTTTGTTTTAGTTTTACAAATGAAATTTCTGATAAAACAACAACAACAACAAAGATAATTTGTTTCTACTTTAAATAATATATTTTTGTTGTTGTCAATCAAATTTGATACCATACGAATTAATTGTTGTATTGTATAATACCTCTTATGTATCGATTATATTAATTAATTTCAATTTGCTAAATTTGTTCAAATTTAATTATAATCATATGAAAACCCTTTCGAATATTTAAGGTCAAAACAAAATGAAATCAATTCTGATGTATGTTCTTGGATCTTCATCATGTTATATCCTTTTTGTTGTTGTTGTTTGGTTGATTCTAAGAATCCGTCGAAATTAAGAACCAAATAGTTTCAAATTAGTGAATCTAATGTATTTTCCATTCTTTATTTATTTATTTATCTATTTTGTTAGAATTTTCGTTTTCATCATTGTCGTAGTTGACAAAAATTTTCTTCTTTTTTTTTGGTATCCTCATATGTACAATTTGAATGTTTTTACAATGTTTGTCAAGACATTTTAGCTGGTTGGTTGGTCGTTGATTGTAAATGTTTGCTACATCTATATGTTTGTCTATGATGGTCGACGTTCAAAGTTTCCAAGAATGATGATGATAGCAAAGAATGAATTGTTGTAAACAGAAAAAAATAGTAGTAAATACGAATATATTTTTCAAACGAACAAATGAATGGATGACGAACAAATAAACAAACAAACTAGCTAACTAACAAACAAACACAAACAAACACTGGTCTTCTTAAATGATGATGATGATGATGATGATGATGATGGTTTTGAAAATAGGATAGGATAGAATATCTTTTACTTGGATTCTTATTTGTTTGTTTGAATAAATTATTTATTTTGCTACATACTAAACAAAATGAGGGCTGACAAAGATATATACGAATATTAAAACGTTTATCGTTGTGATATATCACTATGTTGCATAACGTTGTTTTCACGCGTTTATTTCACTTCATTTTCATTGATATAATGATACATTGATCGAAAAAAACGAATAATTGTAACGATACGATATATTTATTTATACATAAGATATATCGATAGTCCGATGATCGTAAATTTTCATTCAGTTTTGTTTTTTTTTTGGTTAATTTCATCGTTAAATTGGGTTTCAATTCCAGTTTTTAGTTGTGTTTACTTGGAATATTTAAACTATAAAAAACGAAGGAAAAAACAAAATTCTTATTTACTTCACAGATTTGAAATTAAAAAATGAATAAATAAAATATCATTTTCATCCAAACTAGAAAGGTTTAAATAAGTGTAGAGAAAAAAATTATCATATATGAATAGTAAAGAATGACAAAATGAAACTGAGGATTTCAATATGGTTTTTAATTTTAATTTTTGATTTTTCTTTTCATTCATTCATTTGTCAGTGATTACAAATAACATTATCACATTCCATGAACGTGTGAGTTTTTTTGTCAATTTCCTTTTTTTATAAATTTTTTTCCTGAGAACTTGATGCACTGGTTACATTTACATATGTGGTGTATAGTTATCTAACCATTGACAGGAAATTTTTATATTCTTTTTCATTTTATTATTATTTTGATTTTTTTTCTCTCTCTTCTTTCCATGATGATGAGTCTGTTTTATAAGCAAAGAATATAAAGATTTAAATTTTTTTTATTGTTAATTCAGTTTATCTCTGAAAATTATAGAATATATATTGACTGTAGAATTCTGTAACTAAATTGAAAATATGCACACCCAAACATACAAATAGACTAAATTTGTTATGTTGAATGTTCCTGGAACGTACATATAATATACAAAATTCATTTTATCCAACAAAATCGTTTCTATGAAACTATGATGATAATGACTTTTGATGTCTCAGGCTGTTAATGTTAGCGAACCCGATGAAAATGAAAAGAGAATTTTTGCTGTTGTTGTTGTTGTTGTTCGGATATTCTGACACAATACGGCTACCATGATCATCATTATCGTTTGGTGCATCATTTTGATTCTCCTTTTTCTTTCTCTCTTTTGGTTTCGATTAAATCATCGCCCATCACAAACATCATGACCATTACTGGCATTGATGATGATGATTCTCTCCTTCCATGGTTTACGTCGAGAATAAAATTGTAAAAAAAATTCAAAACATTTGCCGAATTTTTTTCATCTTTCACATTTTTTTCGGAATCTGCATTCAATTGATTCATGTTTTTTTATATTTTTTTTGTTTACTGCAGAAAATGAAACAAAAATTTCGATTTGAAAATCAATCAATTTTCCATTTTCAATCGTCCCGAAACGCACAACAACCAAAATGAACAAAAAAAACAAAAAACAAAACATATCTCCCAAGGATATAAACGATATCAAATGAAGAATCGATGAATGTCATAAGATGAAAAAAATCATCCATTTATAAAATAGTTATAAAAAATATAGACAATCATTAATTTGAATCGCAAATAAAAAATTCGATTGGATTTCCATGTGCATAAAATCCATATAAAGATGTATCCATCAAAGATTTATTATTCAATCGTGAAAAAAAGACAAAAGAAAATAATGATAAAACATATGCAATCAACCGTTCACTTTTTTTCTGCTATTATGAAAATGATAATAATCATCATTAACCGAGATTATTTGGCTAAAAAAATTAAGAAAAATGCTATCATATTGCCATCTATTAGACATAAAGAAAAAGATTTTGAAAAGATTTTAATAAACAAATCGATTAGACAAAATGATTCAAATATGATATTGAAATTCTTTATTTTTGTCAAAAAAAAATCAACCGATTTTTCTTTTTGAAATACAAATAATTGTTCATGACAACATTTAGTATTCTGAAAAAATTGATGTAAGCAACAATTATTGATAAATTTTTTCGATCACAGATGGCGTTATTGTTAAAAGAATGAAAACCTACATCCGGTGGCTGGCGAAACGCATATCAACAAGTTTGTTTTTGTTCATTTTGATTTATGGCCAAATCTTTGAAAATCTTTCCTTATTATCTTAACAAAATTCATCATTATAATATGAATGATAGCGCAAGAATATAAGGAAATAAAAAAAAATAAATAAATAAAAATTCAATTAAGAAACGAATTGATTTGATAAAACAAAAACATTGGTCTTTGACACTATTAGACACTACGTCAAACTAATGACAAATATTGTTTATTTCATTGATCATTTCATTGAGAAAAATTGCGTACGCATGTTTTAAATCTAAATTAAATGATGGTTAATCGTCATTTGGATGTATATGGATGCGATAAAAAAACCCATATGATATTTAACGAAATGTACTTGCAAATTTTTCCCTGTATCAATATTTCCTTTACGTAATATGTTTTCGAATACATTTTATCAGCAATCAAATTTCTAATTTAAAAAGGCATGAATCCATTGAAATCATTCATTGTTTTTTTTTCGAATGTATTTTTTCTAAATAGTTATTTCATAATGCTTGAACATAAATCGATTCTGTTAGCAAATAAAATCAATACTTTGGCTATATTGCTAGTGATTGGTTCGATTCTTTTTTATTCTGCATCAAAATATTCTATACAAGAAACATTCAATACTATTTATCCTCGCATACCTGGTTGGATTGAACTCGATGACGATGTTGGTCGCGATATTGTAAGTAATTTAAGTTTTTTTTTAAATAAATAAATTTATCTATTTTTTCTTCTTGATATCATTAAATTTATTTATTATTAGTTTGAATTGATAAAATCAAGAGGATTTGAATATGAATCCCATTTTGTTGAAACCAAAGATGGCTATATATTGCAATTAGTTCGTCTAGTAAATCCATTCATCAAACCTAATCAAACACTTTATCGTCCGGTGATTTTAGCACATGGTATCGAATGTACAGGTTCGGAATTTCTTATGAATAATCCTGGATATCTAAATTCAGATGGAACATATTTGGAATGGAATGAAAATGAAAATCTAATCAATGGTTCGGAAACAATAACGAATACATTGGGCTTTACTTTAGCATCACGTGGCTATGATGTGTGGTTAGTGAATTTTCGTGGAACAGTTTATTCATTGAATCATACACGATTAGACATCGATGATCCGGAATATTGGAGATTTTCAATGGATGAAATGATTCATATAGATCTACCATCAATGATTGATTATATATTGAATCATACCAATCATTCGTCATTAAGCTATATTGGACATTCACAAGCAAACATTCTTATGTTAGCTTTGATGTCCGAAAGTGATCATTATCAGCAATTAGTCAAACCATTCATAGCACTTTCACCAACATGGTATCTGACTAATGTTCGCACCATACTAGTTTCCTCTCATATATTGAAGCCTTATCTAAAGTGAGTATTATAATCAAAAAACTCATTTTCAATAAATAACTTTCCATGTAATTTATTTTTTAGGTTATCACCAGGTCCATTGTTTTTTCGTGATATGAAAACTGTTCGTTCAGTTTTGTCAACACTTTGCTCAAATCGTATGATAAGATGGATTTGTTATAATATTTATGATTTATCAGTTGGATATCAAACTTCGGATATAAGAGTGGATCGTTTTCCCGTTCAGATTTATAATATACCATCGGGTGCATCGAATGACAACGCTATACATCATATGCAAACACGTTCTAAAGGTCAAGTCAGCCATTATGATTATGGTTTAGAGAAAAATTTACTGTTATATAATCAATCCGAACCGCCTGTCTACAATGTTTCACGTATCAATTCAACACATATGGCATTCTTCCAAGCGATAAATGATAGAATTAGTTCGATTGAAGGCAATATACAATTGAAGCAACATTTATCAAAACCATTACTAGATGATTACATTATTGATAAGCCAGATTTTGATCATATGAGCTTTGTTTGGAGCAAATATTCGGGTGTTCTCGTAAATCAGAGAATTTTGAGCCTTCTTTCATTGTACAATGAAAAATCTACTGAATGATATACAAATGACAATCATTTTATTCTATTTAAATGAAATTAGTGATTTTTTTTCATTGTAAAAATGCATTTTCATCATTTTATAATCCTCATTCAATAAATAAACATAATAAAATTCATTTTTCATATAAAAATTTGTCAAATATGGTTTGATTGATAAATGAAATTTTTTTGTAATCGTATGTGAATAATTATTACAAATGGTACATTTTAAAGATAACGAAATAAATCCAGTAATCATTTGATTTACTTTATCAATCGAATGAATAAAAGTGCAAAATTAATCTTACGATCATTTGGGTTGAATTTGATGTCAAACATTTTTTGTTCTTATGGTACCCAATAATAGTATTTCTTGAGAACAAGAAATTATTTATCAACTGAGAACATATTTTCCTCATACTAACATCCAACCTCACTACATATCCTTATAAATTGTATGTTTTTCCTTTTACATATTATATGAGAATTTTATCAATACATACGATAAAAAATTTCACAAAACATCCGTTCTCAATTCAAAATGGATAATATTTAAATAAAAAGTTTCAATTAAATAAATTAATTATTGTGGTTTTTAAAAAAAGACAAAATGCAGAGATTCAAAAATGTTACTAGTGTTGACAAAAATGTCAATATTAGTGACAATAAACGAGTTGATTCAAAAATATCACAAATCAATTATCGTTTCAAATTTTTATTTGTAGTAACTGTGATAAATGCTATCGTTTTCTATTTAATATACGCAAATTTCACAGCAGAACTTTTGGTGAATATTTTGCGAAAATTGCCCGGTTATAATCTAGATCAAGATCATGGGCGTAATGCGGTAAGTTATTTGAATTGATAAAAATAGATTAATATATTGATTTTTTGTTTCTAGTTCGAAATAATTGAATCGAGAGGTTTCAAATATGAATCGCACATGGTCATCACCAAAGATGGATTTCACATTCAAATGGTACGAATTGTGAATCCTTTCAACAAGAACCAAACACAACATCGTCCAATTCTTTTGTTTCATGGTCTTGTCAGTTCATGCGGAGTCTTTGTTAGTAATAGATTTGGTCATTTGGATGAGTATGGCAATTATATTGAATATGATGAGCATGGTCATGCTAATAATAACACCGAACAAGCGGGAAATACATTGGGATTTGTATTATCAGCTCGTGGTTATGATGTTTGGTTAGCAAATTATCGAGCGAATTCATATTCATCGTATCATAGTTTATACACGCCTGAAGGTAAGATTTTCATTTTAGAAAAATGAAATTTTCAATAATTTTCACTAAATCACAGATGATGAATATTGGAAATATTCACTCGACGACATTGTTCAATATGATCTAACAGCTATGATTGATTATATTCTTAGCCATACAAAACATTCATCATTAAGCTTTGTTGGACATTCACAAGGAAATACGCTCATGTTGGCTTTGATGTCCATCACTGATAGTTACAAAGATCGAGTTCGACCTTTTATTGCTCTGGCTCCATCATGGACTCATGTGAAATTGCGTGCTCCCATTTCTTATATTTCAGTGTTGAAACCACTTTTCAAGTAATGTGTATAATTAATGTTGTTTATTAATAATTTCTTTTTTTTTTTGTTTTAAAAAAGGAAATTACGTCCTCAACCATTTCTGTTAACCCCAAGAGGATTGGAAATATCAAGAGAAATAATGTCTAACATAGCATCGAATAAATATTTAGTTTGGGTGGTTCGATGGTTTGTAGATTTGATGATTGGTTTTGATCCAAATGTTTTACGATTAGATCGAGTGCCGGTGTATTTTTCAATGCTACCAGAAGTAGCCTCCTCCTGGAATGCTATTCAACAAATAGACAGAACATTGGGTATTGTTAAACAATTTGATTATGGACAAGAAGAAAATATGAAAATTTATGGAAGGAAAGATGCTCCAGAATATGATTTATCAAAAATAAATTCAAGTCATATTGCATTATATTATTCGGAATTCGATAGCTATGATAGTTTGGAAGATGTTAATGGAATAAAAGAAAAATTAAGATACGATTTAGTGGACGAATTATTAATTAGAGAGCCCGGATGGGATCATTTGTCATTTATTTGGGCCAAGAAACTAGGTGAACTGGTTAATCACAAAATTATCAAACTTTTATCACGCTATGATTGAACAAATGTCCGTATGCAATTTGCACCTAAATACTGTTCTATATTAGATTGTGTAATTAGAAAAATTTGTTGATAAAATTGTACAGTTGTTGAAATAAATGAAAATTATCATATCAAAATATAATGAATTTTTTATTATTTTTTTGTTGATAAATTTTGTAGATTTTTTTTCTTCAATTTCGATTTCTAATTATTTTTGTTCGCATTGATTAATCAATCGATCTGAGCTATCAGTTTTTGTCAAAACAAACTTTTTAAGAACAGTATTTGTATGAACGTACTTGTAAAATAAAAAAAAATCAATTTGAATGAAAAAGGCTGAAACACATATTGTGTTGGAAACATTCAGAAAGAATTTATTTAAAAAATATATTTTTTCTCATTATAACCAAAACATTGTTATTCATTATCTAATATGAAATAAAAATTTGCTATGAACATTCATAAATTGTTGTTTTGCTTAAATTGTTTTACAATTAGCAAAAAGGAAAAGTTGACCTTGACAAACTATATGATATCAGCTCTGCTACATTGTCAAAGGTTTTATTCTTTGTCATAAAAAAAAATATTTGTTTGTAGGAATTTGTTGTTTTTTTTGTCTTCGAATAATAATAATAATAATCGGATCCGATTATCATAATAGTTTGAATGAGCATTTTGCAAAAAATTGCAGAAAAAAACAATAAATACGAAACGAATGTATGCAGCACATATGTACGTAAATATTATTATTGTCATGAGGAAAATAATCAATGACGTTGAAAGAGAATCTGAATGAAATAAAAAAACAAACATAATTCACCAATATTAATGAAACGATCAATAAGTGTACATTGATAGTGATTGAATGAAACATAAAAAATACATCGATAATGTTTTGGGATGATTATTTGTGGAAATTATATATGACCCTATCATTATGGTCATATTCAATGTACAAAACTTTACCAGGATCATATCAAAATGAAGATACCGGCCGTGATATCGTAAGCAATGAATGATTATATTTTGTTTGATATTAGTTTTGTTTTGATTAATGTACAAACATACTTATATTAGTATCAATTGATCAAATCACGTGGATTCAAATATGAATCTCATTTTGTACAAACACAAGATGGATATATCTTACAGCTTGTACGTGTGATCAATCCGTTCGTGACTGGAACCAAAAAAAGACGATTGAAACCCATATTACTTCAGCATGGTTTCCAATGTACCGGGACCTTATGGTTGATTGCAGCCAATGGAACATTGGATCGTTATGGAAACTACATTGAATACATTGTAGATTCGGAAAATCGTCCGATTACAATCAACGGTACTAAAGAAGTTGCGAATACATTGGGCTATGTATTAGCAACACGTGGTTATGATGTTTGGTTGGCTAACTATCGTGGCAGTGTTTATTCATCCAATCATACAACATTAAATATGACTGATGAAGAATTCTGGAAATTCTCTATGGATGAAATGATACACTTCGATTTGCCAGCTGAAATCGATTACATTTTGAAACATACTAAGCGCACAAAACTTAGCTATATTGGCCATTCTCAAGGAAATTTAATGATGTTGGCATTAATGTCGATCAGTGATCGATATGCACGTAAAATTAATCCATTCATAGCTTTATCACCAGTATTCTATAATCTAAATATGTCATCGGCAATAAGAGCTATTACTCCAATAAAAACCATTTTGAGGTGAGTTTTCAAAATAAATTAAGAATGTTTCTTTGATAATCATTTTTCTGATAAAAAGAGCTTTTCCTCGAATGGTGCCGTATTCAAATACGACTCGATCATTGGTTGCACATATATGTCAGAATATCTACATACGAAAATTATGTTTCCAAGTAACTTATCCATTTTTTGGATCTTTCACACAAAATATGATTTTGGATCGTATTCCCGTCTATTTATCATCCTCACCAGGCGGTTCATCATCATGGAATGCGGCACATTTTATGCAAATGATAGAAGCTCCTAATGGACAACCAGAATATTTTGATCATGGACTATGGAAAAATCTAGAATGGTATGGTCAACTTAAACCACCAGTCTATGATGCTGGCCGCATTAATTCGACAAAAATGGCTTTAATCTATACGAGTGGTGATTGGTTGAATAGTTTAGAAAGTATTGAATTCCTAAAATCAAAACTTAAAGGTAATTGAATGATTCAATGTAACATGATTTTAGTTTCTGACAAATTTCTAATTATAGTAAAATTATTGGACGATTATTGCGTACCAGATAAAAGTTATAATCATCTTGATCTAATCTGGGCAAAAGATGTCGGACAAGTCGTCAATAGAAGAATTTTAAAAATATTATCATCAGCTTAATGTTTTTTATTTTTTTTCAGTTTAATTTGAATAAACTTCAGAAAATATTTGATAGAGACATGTACCTACATTCGATGTAGTCTAATTGATTGATTTGTTTTTATTTGATTGTAATATTTAACAGAAGCTACCTGAATGATGGATTCGTTGAATACAATTTGATAAATAAATTACTAAATAATTAATTATGTTGAAAAGAGGTTTTCTCAATACTTTTTTCTGCTACTTCTTTTCAATACCAATCATTGATGTTGACGTTAATTGTTATCATCTTAACGCGTTCGCTACCAGCGACGCATATATGCGTCGTTTATTTGCTGTAGTTCTATGTGTTTTTCGAAATCTCCGGTAGCGAACGCGTTAATGAATTTTCATTCAAGGACAACTTAATGATATGAATGCTATCTTGCATTTATCGATCGTTTTCGGCTGATATTCAATGTTGATAGTGATAAAATATTAAGAAAAATTCGTATTTTTCAAAAATAAAAAATATCGTTTCAATTGAATCAATATTCTTCCAAACTTTCATCATTTATAAAGTTATTGGGTTAAATAAGTGATCTTGATGGAGTCAAAACTAGAAACAAAACGAAAGACAATAAAAAAAACTAAAAATGTCTTTCTCAATAAATTCAACTTTTCTATTGTTATTATGGTTGGTATTTTCTACCTAGTTCGTTACTACACAACTGTCAATCTTTGGATCAATGTGGTTCGAGCGATGCCTGGTACAAAACTACATCCGGATGTTGATAGAGATATTGTAAGTGAGAATCTTTGTAAATTGGTTAAATTTATTAATGATATTGATCAAATAGTTTGGATTAATTGAATCAAGAGGTTTTCGATATGAAAGACATTTTATTACTACCCAAGATGGCTACATTCTACAATTGGTTCGGTTAATCAATCCATATTTGAAAGATAATCAAACTGTTTTAAAGCCAGTATTACTTCATCATGGATATTTTTGTTCGGCAACAATTTGGTTGACAGCAGCAAATGGTTCACTTGATGAGTTGGGATTTTTCAACGAATTTTACGATACTGATAATAAAATTTTGACAAATGGCAGTCAACAGGTGGGAAACAGTCTTGGATTTGTTTTGTCTGCATATGGCTATGATGTGTGGCTTGCTAATTATCGTGGTAATATTTATTCGACCAATCATACCACACTAAATACTGATGGTAAGTGTTATATAGATTATCAAACTATATTACATAAATATCGCTTTCGTATGAAATAGATCCTGAATTCTGGAAATTTTCGATTGATGAAATGATTAAATATGATTTACCAGCAGAAATTGATTATATTTTAGCTAGAACAAATCGTCCTACATTAAGTTACATTGGTCATTCACAAGGCAATCTTATGATGTATGGATTGATGTCGTTAAGCGATGATTATATGAAAAAGATTGATGCCTTCATCGGTTTGTCACCAGTGACTCATGGCCTTAAGAATACATCGATTCTTCGACTACTTTATTACTTAAAAGGATTGCTCAAGTACTAAATTGATAGAATTTTTTAACTGAATATTAATTAACTTATATTTACAATCACAGAGCATATCCCAATTTGATTGTGTTAAAAAATCCAACTCGACTTCTGATACCCAACCTTTGTCAGAATATATTGATAAAGCCATTTTGTCAATATTTAATATATTTATCTGTTGGAATGCAAAAACATAACATGATTCATGTAAGTCATCCAAAACGAGCACATCTGATTAATCTGATTTCATAATATATAATAGGAACGAATACCCGCCTACATTGATGCAATAATGATGGGTTCATCCCCATGGAATACTGTTCAGTTGTATGGTGAACCACTTTGGTTACGATATTTTGATTATGGAGAAGAGAAAAACCAAAAACTTTATGGCCAATCTGAAGCACCATTTTATGATTTTAGTCGAATAAATTCCACTAAAATTGCATTGTTCTATTCAGAAATCGATTGCTTAAATCATATCGAAAATGTGAAAAAATTTAAAAACGAATTGAAAGTAAAATTATGGGATGATTATTTAGTTGCTGATCCTTCATACGATCATAATGATTTCTTATGGGCTATCAATTCTGGTCAATTAGTCAATACAAGAGTATTAAAATTACTGCAATCAATACAATAATGATCATCATTTATTTAGATCAAAAAATTTCCCAATTGACAAAATGAAATAATTCATAGAAAATGTTTATTAAAATAGATTTGAAATCATCATTGCCATTTTTTTAAATAATCATAAAAAAACAATGATATCATAAATTACAGACATCCGCTTGCCTTTTATTGTTAATCATTGTTGAAATCTCACTCATCCAGGAAAAACATTTCACATTTATTTGATTTTTCTAGTTGGGTTGCAGATCAATTCTATAAATCAATATTCATAACATAACTCAATAAACATGAACCATCTCATCAAAGTATTTGGCTTGGTTATGATGTTAACTGTAGCGATGCTGGCCGCAATGATCCAATATTTACAATTTTCAATTTATAAATATATGTTTCATGTTACAAATATTCCTGGAACATATCAAATCAGTGATGATGTTTATCGAAATATTGTATGTTTGTCCTTACAGAAAAAAATTTAATCCATTTATTATAGTAAAATTTTTCAATTCACTTTAAAAGTTTGAATTAATTGAATCTAGAGGCTTCATATATGAACAACATTTTGTTACCACGCCAGATGGCTATATTCTTCAATTAGTGCGCATGGTAAATCCATTCATCAAAATAGAAGATCGTATCAGACTGCGTCCCATTCTATTACATCATGGTTATCAATGTTCAGGAACAATATGGCTTGTTGCTATGAATGGTCATCTAGATCATAATGGAAACTATTATGAAATGGATGAACAAAAACAAATTTTAACAAACAGTAGTAATCAGATGGGAAATTCATTGGGTTTCATTCTGACAGCAAGAGGTTATGATGTTTGGTTGGCTAATTATAGAGGAAGCATCTATTCGAGAAATCATACTCATCTAGATATTGAAAGCAAGTAATTCCAGATTTTTGATATATTTTATACCTCATCAATATTCATTTCAAGGTAGTGAATATTGGAAATTTTCAATGGATCAATTGATAAAATATGATCTTCCGGTTCAAATCGATTATATTATAAGTTATACGAAACATACTAAATTATCATATATAGCTCATTCACAAGGAGCATTAATAATGTTTGCTTTAATGTCAATGAATAATTCATATGCGGAGAAAATTGAACCTTTTATTGCTTTGGCTCCAGCATTCTGTAGTTTTCATTCCAAAGTTGATTCTTTATTCAAATATTCTGCAAGCATGCGAAATGTATTTCTTTCATATCCACAACGATTTCCGCCTTTGATTATATCATCATTATTGCGAACATTATGTCAAAATTATTTCATTAAACACTTGTGTTTCGTGTTCAATTATTTAATAGTTGGTACACAAAAACGAACTATATTTCCGGTAAGAAAAATAACTAATTCTACAGCAAAACAAAAAAAAATCTTATCTTAAAATACAATCCATAGGAACGTTTACCAATTTATATTGGAGCAGAAACGATGGGAGCATCTACATGGGTCACAGCGCATCTTATGCAACTAATTTTAAAAAATGACAATATGATGAATAGTAGTATTGATAGTGAGACAACAAAGGAGTGTCAATTGGAATATTTTGATTATGGTGAAGCAGAAAATCTACGATTTTATGGACAACGAACACCACCCATCTATGATGTGGCAAAGATTAATTCGACAAAAATAGCCCTAATCTATGCAAAGAAAGATTTTCTTATTGGAAATAGTGTGCAGAGTTTAAAATCCAAACTGAATGGTATGTATGGCTTTGGAAACCTGATAACATCATTCTAATTTTTTTTATCAAATGAAATAGTTAAACTTTTAGACGATTATGAAATACCAGATCAAACATATAGTCATATGGATTTGTTTTGGGCAAAGAATTCGGGCGAAATGGTCAACAAAAAAGTGTTGGAAATTTTAAATTCAACCTAAGCATATTAACATTGTTTTTATCATTTAAACTGATATTTTACAAGCAAAATAATAGTTAAAAAAATAAAAAATTCTTGAACTTGTGATCTGCACCTCATTTTTTTTGATGATGATGATAATAAAATGCATAACTTTTTTTGGATGCTTGCCATCATCATTCTAATCATACTGTTTATAATTAATGATCATAATGAACATCAAAATATATCCAAATCAATACAATTATATAGTATGATATGGCATTTTAAGTGCACAATGAACATGATTGACATTATCGTATGTCTAATAAAATACATTTTTCATTGTATTAGATTCCAAAATGAATGAGAATTATTTGTACTAATCGATTTATTTTGAAAGATTTATTCATATTATGATTCGATCATCAATTATTGATTGTACATAAGCTAAAAACCATAGCGATTAAAAAAATTGTATGTTGTGCATTTGAAGCATCTCTTTCCTGGTAAATCCAACGATGGATTGCCGACGAATTTTTTTGCTTCTTTGAGTTATCAGAAAAGAAAAATCTACCAGTGAACAAGTGTTTGGATATTAATGGTACAAAATCATTGATTGACGACAGGAACAAATCACGCGATATTATTATCCATAGAAAAAAATCGAAGTCTACATGAAAAGAAGAATGTGATAAGATTGTTTTAAACTTATCATTACAAATAACGAACAATATGATAAGAATGAGTTAACACTTCTTATAAGTTTATTCGGACAAATTCATTTTTATTGGTACATCTATAAATATGGTTCTTATAAAAAATTTTTCTGAAAATCAACAAGTGATACATGGATGAATTGCCGCCGTACCACAAATATGATGTTGGTTGTTGATGATCATATTTCATTCGCATATTCACAATCATCATTTGTCGATAAGGTTTCGATGATACAAGCCATGATCATTATTGCTCAAAACGGTTGAATCAATTGATTATTGTCTAAACTTTTTTGAGTCATTGAGTGAAATATAAAGAAAAATAAACAAAATGATGATCATCCTGTATTTTATAGCATTAATTTTATATTTGGGCCTGGCTAGTGTTGGTCATCGTTTTTTTGTGCATCAATTATATGTCAGCCGATTATTGAAACTTTTCGATTATGGCAAAAGAAAAATCCAAAAAATTCAACAAAACATTCAACAAGAAAGAAAAATTCAACGAAAAATAAGTCGAGCTATGTCGGTTAATGCTGATCTCAATCAATTGGCTGAATTAGCTGCAAAAGCTGCAACAATGCCAGATTCAGATGAATCGGATACCGATTCAGCATTCTGTGAAGATTTTGATAGTTCAGATGGTAAATCTTCTTTTATGTTAACATTTGTATATTTATTCAATTTCAACTTTGATTTCATAGTTCCTGCTGCATTTGCTTACAATAAAGCTTTATCGATAGAAATGGATAAAACCAAACATAAACTTGATCTAACTACCGTCATGAATTTAACAACGATGGGCATACGAGCAATCATCGATGATTCAGTTACAAAACGATTCGCAGCTGAAGAACTAAAAACATGGAATCTTTTGACAAGAACTGATGGAATTTATCACTATAAATCAGCCCGATTAGCATTTATTTGGATGGCTGGATTAATTGTTCGCTATGTGATCTTATTTCCCTCAAGATTGGCGATAGCTTTAATTGGAGTTTCATGGCTTGTGACTTGTACATTTCTAGTTGGTCTTATTCCTATCCCATGGATGAAACGTTTGATTTATCATTATATATCAGTAATGAGTTTTCGAATTCTATCCCGTTCATTTTCAGCAGTCATCACCTATCATGATTCACAGAACAAAGCTAAACCTGGTGGTATATGTGTGGCTAATCATACATCACCAATCGATGTGATCATTTTACATTGCAACAATGCCTATGCATTGGTCGGTCAACGTCAACCCGGTGTTATCGGTTTAATTCAAAGAGCATTGAATAGAGCTACACATCATATTTGGTTTGATCGTTTCGAATCTAATGATCGTCACTATGTATCACGTAGACTTCGCGAACATGCCGAAGATAAAAGTAAATTGCCCATATTGATTTTTCCTGAGGGCACTTGTATAAATAATTCGGCTGTAATGATGTTCAAAAAAGGTAGTTTTGAAATTGATGCACCTATCTATCCTGTAGCGATCAAATATGATGCTCGATTTGGGGATCCATTCTGGAATTCAAGTAAATATGGATATGGGCGCTATATGATAATGATGATGACTTCTTGGGCAATCGTTTGTGATGTATGGTAAGTTTGACTAACTTATATTAAATGCCTAAATGAACAAATGAAAATCTAAATCACATCCGACACTAGGTTTCTGCCGCCGATGTACAGAAGAAAAGATGAAAATGCAATCGAATTTGCCAATCGTGTGAAGAGTGAAATAGCTCGAAAAGGTGGATTAATCGATTTGGAATGGGATGGACAACTAAAACGATTGCCAGTCAAGCCAGAAATGGTTAAACGACAACAGTATCAATTGAGTAAATCACTTGATGTACTGGAAAAATAAGGTAAATAATTTACAATGGTGGTTTCAATACATTTTGGCATTCATCTGAAAGCATACGAAATTTATAAGAATTCATCATTTTAAAAAAATTCATACGCAAATAATGGCAAACAATCGATTATTTTGGCTACATATATGTTAAGCAATAAATAATTGTAATTGTTGCCGATTGTATATCAAAATGCTATATAATGTATTGTTTTTCAAAATAAATTTTTCGTAAATAAATTCAAATTTGAAGTAAAAATTCATTCAAGAAACTGATTGAAATTATATTAATTATATTATATTATAATTTATCATAATCAATTGTTTTGTTTTTTGAAATTAATTTTTAATTTTATTTGAAAATACTGAATAATCAAATCTAATTAGCAAAATGTGTCGTAATAATTCATAAATGAAATCGATGAAAATGAATTTTAAAATTTTTCAATTCATCAATGTTGTGATAATGAGGAAATAATGTTTTATTAATTTATCATAATCAACGGAAAAAACCAATTCAAACATTCAAAAAGTAATACATGTATAGAAGCTGTGGTAAAATTGGTAAAAAAAGAAAAATCAACAAAACACTCGACGAATGACTGAGAATAGTAGATGATAACACGATGAAAATATAATTAACAGATTATATAATAATTAAAAGTGTTTAAGAATTCGAATAAAAATTTATAAACTATTAAAAATGATTTGAGAAAATTCAAAAACAACAACACAAAAAAAAATTAAAACCGCCATCATCATTCGCTAATAAATCAATAATCTAATCATGAAAAATGATGAAGAAAATAATCAACATTGATCAAGAAAACAAGTGATCAGAATCAATCAGAATTAAAGATTGGTCATTGATGCTAAAACAGAACAAAATGAACGAATGATTTCAATTCAAGAAACAAAAAAGTTTGTCCATATGTTGAAAAAATATGGTTGTATAGGAAGAGGTATACAAATTATCATTGAAAGTTAAAAATTATTCAATATTCGATGTGCATGATTTGTGAGTATATAATCACTGTTATTATTTTTGTGTTGATAAAACATCGTAACTCGTAATTATTATCAATAATTAATTTTTGTTTGATCTATCTCTGGTGGATGTGTATTTCGTTGTACATAAGTTGTATGTTGTTTATAAGTGTATACGTAATAATATAACAATTCAGAAAAAAAAACAAAAAACAAAATTTTTAAAAAAAGGAAGTACACAGATTGTGACACATTGTGTCTCATATACAATGAATTTAAAAAAAAACAAAACAAAAATTGAGAAGAAAAATCATTTCCTACTATTTGATGGTGGCATTTTTGTTAATTTTTTTCAGTTGTTTGGCACGACTTTTTTTCCAACATACTAATTGTCGTGATACATTTATTTAATTATACAAATAAAAAAAAACAGAATAAGTATATAAAGAAATCAATAGAAAAAAATAAATCAAAATCCGAAAATAATTGATATCCCATGCAGAATATTGTGTTATTGTGTAATTCATTGAAGATACTTATTAATTATTCAATTGGTGTCATTGAATCGTTTGTTCAATAGAAAAACTCGACTAGAGATGAAAAGAAAATCATTAATTTTCAAAAGAAAAAGATAAAATCAAGAATACTTTTGACGATAAAAAGCAATTATAATGACAGAAAAAATGGCTCAAAAAGATTATTCAATAAATTTGGTGCAAACTATGGCTATTTTCGAGTCTTCTGTGTAAGATAAACAAACTTGAATAAAGACAAGATGTTTCACAGGAAAATGATCAGCATTGATAGAGAAAAATAAAAGGTTAAGATTGAATGAAAAAAAATTATTAAAAGGATTAAATGTATAGAAAAAACAATAACAACCAGAACAATAATATTGAATTAAGGAATGCATCGATACGATTCGAATAAGTCGGAGTAAAAATTGAAAAGAAAAAGGAAAGCATTTTTTGTATGAGAGAATACAAATTGAAAAAGAAAAACAGATCATATTCAGATAGGAGAAAATGACAACATATAAAATTTCATAAATTGTGATGAATAAAATGTGCGAAAAGCGATGTGTCTCACATTTTCATTCGTATATTTTTGCATTTAAAAGCCAGAAAAAATTGTGATAACAATCAAACAATGATTGATAAGTTTAAGTAGATGGTATTGTCACTATTATCATTTCAAAGAATGTGAGAAAAATTGCAGCAAATTGTTGATGATCGCAATGAATTCATATGTTTAAATCCATTATTGATATTAATGAAATGAAATGAATTTGACGAATTTAACATTTCATACGGATTGTTGTTGTTGCAGCTGTGTCGGTTGTGATTGCAATTGTTGTTGAAAATTTGGATTCAAGACCAGCACATGATGATTATTCTTGGCTAATGTGACGATATTATTGTCTTTGGTCAATTTCAAACCACAGCATCGTGATACTTTACAATAGGGACATTCATATTCGGCCAACAAACGGCCATCACGATTAAATACGACCACATGGAATTTATTACCATGTGAATCGCCGACGAATATATCACCAGCTGGTGATATATCAATACCATTTGGAAACGAAGTTAAACCTTCCATTCCAATTTTTCTAATGAAATCTCCATTCGTATTGATGACAACAACACAATGACCTTTAAAATCGCAAATATAATAATCTTCGTCATAAATTGCTACATCGGATGGTTCGCACATATAATTGCCACAATCCCGCCATTCGATTAATGTGCCATTATCGATTGTAATGACATAGATGGTTGGCGATACCGAATCGACAACCACTATATGTCCACGATTATTAATTGCAATACCAGCTACAATATCAATATAACGAATCGGTATTTTTCGAACAAAATTTCCAGTCCGAGTGAATATTTGCATTCGAGAACGTTCCATTCCACGATCACATATTACATAATAAGGACTGTTAGCATTCGAACGGACAAAGTTGGGAGGAATCATCGCGATCTTTTGAAAAAAAATTAGTAATTAGTATCAACTTGAGATGATAAATATTATAATAATTAGTTACCTTTCTAGGATACCAAAGTTGCCCTTCATCTTTTCCAGGATTTCCGAACATTTGTTTGCAGACACCGTTTTTATCGTAAACACATATACGATGATTGTTTGTATCAGCAATAATAATCTCATCGTTCATCCCCAAACAGAATCCATGTGGCGACGAAAATTGTGATTTCAATTGACCAAGACTGCCAAATTTATGAACAATTTGCATGATCTGATGGCTTTTTCCTTGACCAGTCGTATGAGAAGCAGAAGAATGTCCTGTGGGTGATTTTATGGTCAAAGGAGATCGTGATAAACCGTTATTGCTGTTGGAAGCTGAAGCAGAGGCTGAACCGTTTCCATTTCCAAGCGAAGACATCGTGGCCATAGCCGATGCTGAACGGCCAAACATCAATGACGGATGATTAATGGCAGCAGTGCTATTAGGACCTACACAAATAAATGAATTACAAATTAAGATCAAATAATCTCATTATCAATGAGATTGTTTTACCAGAATTCAGTTTGGCAAGCTGATTCAAGTTTTTTAGACATGCTTCGGTCAAAACCAATTCATTAGAACCGGTAGCAGCAGCTGATACAGAACCAGCTCCCCGGCTATTGCTCAAAACCAATTGTCTTTGTTGTAAATCAGATGATTTTCCGAACATAGAAGCTGCTGCATTCATTCCTGAAACTTCTGGACTTCGATTAGCTGAAAAATAATCAATTGTTCCACTTGATGGACTATATAAATCTGTGAAGAAAAAGAATAAAAATATCTCAAAAGAGAACAATTGGAAAACAAACCTGTTGTAGAACTGTTGAGGTCAGCATAGGAATCCAAAATCGATTGAGATTGTGATGTCTGAGGTGTAACAATTGATGATGAGGAAGCTAATCCAACGCTTTCATTCCTAGCAGAAAACATGGGATTTGATGAACCGATCCCAGTCAAAGTATTCGAAGTATCATCGAAAATATTTTTCACATATTGATTGCAATCATCCATACGAAGAGCGTGAGATGCTTGTTGCGGAAGTGATGCTCTTCCTGCTAACGATGAATTTTGTGCCGACGTACAGTTAGAATCAATCATATCATAGAATGGACTAGTAGCGGAATTGGTAGTTGCACGACCCGCTACGGAAAATCCTGCATTATTTGCATTCGACAGGGTCATTTGAATCGGTTTATCGATGAGAATGTCTTCTATATTTAGATTAGACAAATTATATTCCAATCAAAAAACTAAAAATTTGAAAACAAACCCTTCTTTTTAGCTTTAGCAAAAGTGACCAACTTGTGAAGCTCTTGGCTAGGACCAATTAGAAAACTATCGCATTTGATGTGTTCCGCATTTGAAATATGGCAAGCAATATTTCGATGACCATCGAATAAAAGTTGGCTGGAAATAGAAAAAAATTTATTAGAAATCTTGTGAATTCAAAAAAAACCTGAAAATACCTAATAATTAAACGATACAACGTTTGCCGCTCGCAAAATTGCTCTTCTTGTTGTTGCGATTGGTCAATTGTCGAATGAATATTTGGAGATGTTTGATGTTGGCCAGCAATTAGATTTGGTGGAGTAGTCAATGTGTGATGTTGCTGCGGCATTGTAGACGCTGTTGACATATATTTCGACATCATGGACAATTGTTTATTTGCTGTGGACTGGGTTATAGGAAACTTCGCTGCCTGATTACGATGTTGTTGCTGTTGCTGTTGTTGTGGTTGCGGATGTTGTTGAGATTCGTTTCCTTCAAGCATAGTCATTGTAAAGCATTGATTCTGTAGCTGGATATTAGGATCATTGTCTGGATACTGTTTTAAAATGGATGTCGATTGTTGATTTGTGGTTTGAATTTGTGGCTGACTAGTGAAATGATTTGTTATAAATGCACCAGATTCGACTGCGGAAACGTTATCATCAAATGATGAAAACAACGAATTTATGTTGAAATCATTGAAAAAATTATTATTGCCAACATTCGATGATGAGGCATTCTGAATATTGGAACTATCACTATCATTAAAGCCAAAATTGGATGATTCATCTGACATCGGTTGTTGTGGTTGACGTTGAGGATTACGATTAATCGCATTATGATTTGTACTGTTCAGGGAATTAAAATCAAATCCGAATTGATTGGAAACATTCGATGTTGGTGAATCTTTTGATTGATTTACAATATTGTTGTTGTTTGGAAATTGACGCTGGTGTTGCGGAGCTGATGGTGGTGGTGTTATCAGTTTAGGAAGTCCATCAACAAGATCATTTATCAATTGACATTTATTCAATTGAAGTAACATCGAAAGAGCATTTTCATTGGTAGTAGAACCATTATTACCGGTAGACACCGGGGCGAAATCGGCTGGTGATGGTGTCATTGAAGCCGATGATGATAAAACAGATCCGGCTGGAAGAAATTTGCTTGGTGACAATGATGATTCTTGAGATGCTGGACTCAAGTTGTTATGGATAAGAATGTTGGAATTCTGTTCAATCAAGCCTAATCCAGAACTACCGTTTATTCCAACACTGCGAGGATAGGAATCACAGAGAGATCCTACTCCGCTTGAAGGTCCACTCGAAACTGATGCAGCGCTTGAATTTGTATTACGTTCGATATGTGTATTTCTATTAGAATTTGCCTGCGATCCACTATCATTATTAATAATGGCCATCTTTATAGGACAATCAGATGATTGATTTGGATAATTGTTAAGTGTCTGCAACTGTTGTTGTTGAAACGAAGAAGGATCGATCGTTGTCTCCGGTGAAATTGTTGCATCACTCAGTTCGAATTCAGTGAGTTTAGTTAAAGTTGGTATTGGTGATTTGAAGGATTGAAAACGATTCGATGACAAAGATTGATTTTCAAAATATTTTATTGATGCAGCAGTTAGATGATCATTATTAGTAGTGATCATATCATTTGAAGGGGGAATGTTAGCTATAGCTGAAGCTATGGCTGAACATTCATCATCATCCTCATCACTATTGACATCAACATCGTTAGCATGATTGATATTGTTGTTGGATTCCATATTCAATAAAGCAGCTTTATTGTAATCATTATTGGACGACAATTTTGATGTTATAGTTTCCATGTATCGATTAGGAGCAAGAGGAGAAGATTGTTGAGATGAAGTAGATTGACGATTACAATTATGACCATCATTTATGTAGGTTAGAACATTGCTGTTATCAATGTCAGAATCATTATTATTTTGAATTTGATAATTAGCGCCATATTTCATCAGCATCATCAATAATGAATTCAATTGTCTCATCCATTGATTATACAATGATGTATGATCGGTTGATGATGATTCAAATCGTTCGAAAAGTTTATTGAATATTTGAAAAAATTTCAAACTATTATTTACGACCATATCATTGTTTTGATTGCTAATGCTATTAACATGATCATCGGATTGATTTAATTTCATTAGAATTTCATACAAAATCCTCAACAAATGTTGCAAAATTGAATGGAATAATTTGTGCTGTTGTTGACAATTATTATAACTATCATTATAATTATGGCTAATGACATTGGAAGACATTTCTTCTTGTTTTCGTTGTGGTTTGGGATGGTTGTCAATGTTGCCGCCGATCAAATCAACTGGTGATGATTGAAAAAGAGGCGGTGATTCTTCTTCATTATCATTGCTGCCACAAACTTTAAATCGGTCATCATTGGTAATCCAATAAAGATAAGAACGTATTTCTCTTGCCAATTGTTGGCACATATCTTTTTGTTTAGCATGTACGAATTTAGCTTCGATTGACATTAATAGTTCACAGAAATTATATAAATAGGTCATCGCATCTCGATATTGTAGCCATGTTGATGATGAATCAATATAAATTTCTTGGTCGTTATCATTTTCATCATCAATATTATTGGTAGATTGATGGTGAATTGGCCAATAGACAAATATTTCATCTACAGCAGTCATTGAATTAGATGACAATGTTAGATCGAGAATTTCTCGAACACGCAATGTACATTTTTTCTCATGAAAGGATTGTAAATATTGCTGTGTGAATCGCTCAAGCCAGTTTTCATCAAATATTTGCGGACAACTAGTCAACAACAAAAGAAAAAAAGAATTTATTAACAAAGCGATAAAAAATCTATGTTAGTATGTATATATTCAGAGTGACAATGCAGCGACTATATCCTACATATCTCACTATGTCATTTCCTATTTTCCTAGAAAAATTCCATGTAAAACATCGATAATAAATAAAATGTAGCTGTAACCATCATAGTTAGCAACAACAAAAAGAAAAAAAGAAAACAGCTTTAAAAAGAAATATCTGTTCATCATTAGAATTAATTGAAACGACAAAAAGAATATATCCGTTTCAATCATCGAAATGATGTTCAACAATAATAATCATAATCCTGATGACGATGATGTTTTCAGTTGAACATGATTTCTTTTCCTATTTTTTGTTTTTTATTTTTATGTTCCAAAATGAAAAGAAAAAACCTACGCATAATTGAAGAAAAACAAACATTTTGAATCGTTTGACGAGACCATTCGATATTTACATTATGATATTAGATATAAGAATATTGTCAATAAACACCTACACTAATATTGAGACGTCAAATTCCGAAATGGTAAAAAAATAAACCTTGTTGTTGCTTAATAAAAGTGATCGTGAAATTAATTCACTTCAGTCCATGCATGTGACTATGGCATACATTTATTTTTGGTTTTTGTTCCTACATTTTGAATTGTGAATCCAAGTCAACAATTTTGGATGCTTATCAATGAAAAACATTAACATTTTGTCTTTTTCGAGTCAATCAAACCAATGCCAAGGATTTTATGTTCCATGCAAGATTCAAATGGCAATGAAAAAAAAATTCAATGCGATACTTCAAATAGATCCACGAAAACTGTTCTACTTTTGTTCATTTTTGATTTTTTCTTTCATTCATATCATTACTATGTTGTTCATGAATAGAAAAAGCAACCTTCAAATTTATTCTTAAAGGTCGAGGCCAAGTAGCGGTAGTGCACAGAATTTCAATGGCAACGAATTTTCCGCGATGACGAAAGCGAATTAAAAATTATAGTTTTAGCCACAAAACCTGCATAACAAACATTTAGCAACAAAGAAAGAGCGACAACAACGGCATTGACGACAATCGCCAGCGCATGAAAATCAACAATTTTCTATCTGAAATAAAGATTCTTCATAGTTATTGTTTTCAAAATTCTATTTTCATATACAGAATATTTGAAATCTAGTTCAATGTTATGCCAATCGAATGATGGTAGCATGTAGAATGTGTTTGTTTGATTTTGCTATATAATGAATGACGCCCAAACATCCACAAATTACATAAATAGAAAAAAAGGAAAAATAAACAAACACCAATAAGAACAACACATCATCATTTTGCAAGAGAGATCCAAGATTTGTTTCAGGTTTTTCATTTATTATTTCTTTATTCGATGATGGTATGCGCTTACGCACGAATCTCTGATGTTCGATCGATTATTGACTATATCATTATGTGGATGTAAGTGGACCTTGAAATTTTTTCGGATATTTTTGTTGGCTTCATGTTTCCGTTTTCAGTGTCAAGTTCATGACATACATATTTTTTCAATGAAGCAATATCCCTATAAAATGTGGGAAATAAAAATGAGAAGGAAAAAAACTTTAGCTGCAAGTAAATCTTATTGTGCAATGACATACATAGAAATGTTTGGTAGATGTTGTTTTTTTAATCAAAATTTTTCCAGAATTATCTTAAATGGAGACTTTAGATTAGAATTTGGCGTTCATAGTGCCAGAAACAATATTGTTTAATTTGTTCCAGTTTGTAATGACATTTTCTTTTGATTGATTGATCTTATGTGCGTCATATTTGAAAGCTTTGTTAACAAATGTCAGTGGAAGATTTAAGAATATAATAATCAAAATGAATATCCGATAAACGTAAACAGAATTTTCAAAATAATTTCATTTTATCGTGAGAAATTTGGATACGAATTTTTAGGAATAAAATCAGTGAAAAAAAAATCTAATAATACATCAACCCTATTTCGACAATCAATTTATTCTATAAATAGATCATTAAATTAAACAATAGTATCTATAGTGCACATGAATCAATGAGATCGAACAGATTTTTTTCATCAAAACAAAACTTTCCTTTTTGATGGAATATTCCCAACAAATTTTTTTCATTATGAAATTTCCATTTGTTAATTTCTAATTATAAAATATATGGACAAATGACCATTCATAAATTTGCTTATTTTAATTATTATATAGCATCAATATTATATAAGAGTGTTATATATGAACACATACACATTTAATTCAGACGCATCATTTATGCACCGAAACAAGCATTTTATATATAGAAAGACAAACAATATTTTTCCTTGGCATTGAATTGTCCTACAATATGCACTCTTTCTATTTCCATGTATATCATTGGTATTAATGTTGATATTAAGAAGCTACGCAAAGCTTTTGTGTTTGTTTGTTATCCCAGAAATTCATTGATAAAAAATAATTTCTTTTGGCAAAAAAATCCATACATAAAATTGTATCACAAGTATATAAGGACTTGATTATTTTCAATGATTGTCATATCGATGTGATTAGCAAAAAACATCACAAATACTGAATATCACAATCTGAACATTTTTTTTTATTTTCATTGTATTGTTAATTTCTTTTAATGGTTTCAGATATCATCAAAACTTGACTTTTTTCATTTAAATAATGATATATTTTTTGAACAATTCATTCTTTTTTTTTAATTTCTGGTGCCATATATTATGTACGTGCGTGCATGTCTCATTTGTGTGTGTATATTCATTCATTGTGAATGATAAATTCATTCATTCTTATTGAATTGTTGAAATGTCATCAATGTCATTATAATGATGATGATGATGATTGATCAATTATGAAATTTAATGCCAAATAAGAAAATAAAAAGAAAATAGAAACAAAAATTTAAGCATACATAGAAATGATGCCGCATTTTGATATATGAAAACAAAAATAAATTGATAAATTTATCATCATCATTATAACTTTCATATACAAAATATAATATACGTCATCATTTATCACTAATATACTATGGATACATAATCAATCGATCAATCAATCAATTCATAGGAATCAATCATAATTTTTTTTTACCAAAATCCTAAATTTTATAAAGTACACATGTTTTTTTGTAAGTATCTAAAGAGAAGAGGAAAATTTACAACAACAAACAAAATCAATAAGCGGTACACAATGACAATCAACATACTAGCCAAAATTCAACAAACATTTGGCATCCCAAAATGTCTATATAAAGAAAATTATGATAAAAATTTTTCTTTTTAAACCAACAGACAACACAAATGAAAGTTTCTTTTTGCTTTGAAGAAACTCAAACTTCATTTTAACCAAGTGAAGGTCAATCAAAATAATTTATAATTTACTATCATTCAAATGATACTAAAATAACCAGCTGAACGAGTTGTAGGATTTTAACACAATGTAATATATATTGTAGACAATGTTGACGATATATACAAACGAAAATCAATCAATAGCATAAAACAAAAATTGATGGAGAAAAAGAAAAATACAAAAAAAAATTACTTACATTTGATGTAATAATTTACGAATAAATAGATCATCAATCATGATTGTAAAATTTTTATTCGTATTTTCTTTTTTACGTATATTTGTCGATGTTGTCATTGATGGCGACATCAAGGTATTATTATTAATTGTGGCCAAAATTGAAATCGTGTCGTTGTCCTGTTGATGTTTATTGTTGATAGTGGCCGATTTCGTTTTATCGACAACAACAACATTAACATCTTCATAATCATTATTGTCATCATTATTATCGTTATCATTTTTATTATCATCATTGATTATTAATTGACTAGTTGTATTATTTTTAATAATTGTTTTAGTTGTTTCATGATGATATTTTGGATGACCATCCAATTTTTCATCTTGATTTGATTCAAATGTTTCGATGATAGCTATTGATCCATTTGAATGTTTCGTCATATTTTTAATTGTTTTTGTTGTTGTTGTTGTTGTTGATGTTGTGGTTGGTGAAGAATAATCTAATTCTAAACTCAATGTTTCCATAATATTATCAAAAATAATAATGATAATAACTTGATAAATACATAATTTTGTTTGGTTTTTTGGTACATTTAAAATTTCATAATTTTTTTTCGTAAATAAATTTTTTTGACTAAGATATTATTTGTTTTAAAAGAATTTGTATATATAGAGACAAAAAAAACACCAATATTGTTTATGAGTCGATCGTTTACGTTAAAAAAGAGAACACAATCATTTGAATGAGATAAAATAAAATGATGTAAATGATCAAAAGATGAAGAATTTCATAAAATAAAATATCTAAAGTAAATGTAGAAAGAAAAAAAATGGTATATCTATTATGAAAATTTGAAATTTAAAAAAGAAAAAAACAAATGAATAATAAGATAAGGATTCAGTTTAAAAGTTTTTTTTATTTGAACTTACCTATTTATTTATATATTTGTGTGAAAAATATTTGAAGATCGTATCATTACAGAAAAACAAAAAAAAAACAAACATACATTTGAAAGACCAGTGTTGTACAAATTATATGATAACGAAAAAATTGTTTAATTAACTTAACAAACGGAATTTAAATAATAATAATAATAATAAAAACGGAAATGATCATTTACAAAACAAAAACAACAATTGTAAAATTGACATTAAATATTTGAAAAAAGATAAGACTAATATAATTTTGTCAAAATGGTATGTTATGAGATTATTGATTTGAGATTGTATTTTTCGTTTTTTTTTTAAATTTATTTATTTACCGGGAAAAATATGGGATAGAAAGTATAATTGTATATTTGTCATAGAATGATTTGTAAAATATCAAATTTTTTTTAATCAAAAAAAAAAAAAAAAAAAACAAAAAACAAAAAAAACAAAAATTGAAAATAATAATAATTTGTTTAAAAAAAAATTAGATAAGATGTGAAATGGTTTTGATAATGGATTCGATTTGGCGAAATATGATGTAATTGTCGTAATTTAATTGATTCATTAAATATAAGATGTTTTAGGTAGGTAGGTAGGTAGGTAGTTGAGTTAATTTGTTGGTTGGTTGGTTGATTAGCTGCAAAATATATTATGGATTTTGGCATAACATTTTCGACCGATTCGATTGATATAATATATGCTGACGTTTTTTTTCAATTTAATTTTGTTTCTTTTTTTCGTTATGTTATTTTATTTGTTGTTTGTCATTGTACAACATTGAAAAAAAACACTATTGATATTTCATTATCATTGTCACATTGCATTTGTTTCATAAAATAACATGATGAATAAAAGAATTTTCTTCACAATGAATTAGATATTTTTTGACATCAAAGACATACACACACACACACATTGAAAGATTTAATATAAATGCATGATGTGAGTGTATAATTTAAAATAATCTGTGAAACAAACAAACAAAAAAATGATCAATCAAAAAATCTTAGAATTATTATTCAAAATAATAATAATTTGAAAAAAAATCCTATCAAACTTTAACAATTTTGATTAAATCAGATCGTTATTAAATGGAAAGGAATTTTTCTAGTTTCACCATCGTTTAGTATATTGATATATGTAAAATATTTGATTTTTTAGAAAAAAATGCCAACTGGATATTTATTTTATCCAAAATGATCATACCTATCTAACATATTGATAACATTTCTTCGTTGGTATTAAATAAAATTGTTGGTAGCAATGAGAAAATGTTTTTTTTTGCACTAATACTTTTTATGCTAGGATTATGAATCAAATCTTTTTTTGAATAATGTTCATTCAACTTTCTGTTTGTCAATATTCTTACATAACAATATTCGATTGAAATGATTCTATGAATATCAAATACCTTTTCTCTTGTGATTTATGATTGGAAAATGTTATTGATGATGACGATGATGATTAAAGCAGTATTTCGAACAAAAAAAAAGTACACACAAATAAATGATGATTTGTTGAATAATTTGAAAAATCTAATTTTCTTTTAATGACTTGAATATTGCAATTTGATGATTAAATAATAAGATTTTTTTTTGTTAAGAATCACAATGTAATAATTTTTGAAAATTTAGAATTTGGAAGAAATGATTAATTACAATAGGATTTTTTTCGAAAAATTAAAATAAAACTATGGCTGTTTTTTCGAAAAATTCTTTGGTATCAATTATTAGGTTGGTTTTTACGGTATTTTTTATTAAACGGCCTTCATCCACGAAAGAAACAAACATTATAACGACACTTAGTTCAACACTGTATACGATTCAAAATCCAACTGACGGCAATAAACAACGACGATCATGATGATGATGGTGATGACGACAATATCCAACATCCATAAAATCGTCAGTGATAGAAAAAAAACGCGCCAAATCGGATGGAAACATTTATACATGTACATATAAGAATGTATATCATTGAATATACAAAAAATGATTATTTAGTGAAAAGATAGATATGAATGGAAAAGCGTAAAAAAACACAATATGTAGTTGTATTTTTGTCGTGGTAGTAGTACATGATTTTTTTTCGATTCGAATCCAATCATTTTGTATCCAAGGAAAGAGGATCCATCTTATTTAAATTGAATTGCGTCGACTCTTTTCGAACAATAATTATAATGAATGTTTCAAGGATAGCATCAAATTAATTTCCTATCCACGGCAAACAATATCTTTGCTCAATACGCCATCTTTTGAATGTTATCTGAAAAAAAGTAAATTTTATCATTCATAAAATTAAAAAATTTAATCGATTCGATGGTGGTCGATCCGGAGACCATGTCTGAATATTAATAAATCAGTTAACTCGCTTACATAACTGAATGTAGATATGATATTCGTTATTTGGAAAATTCTTTTTTTTAATCAAAACGAATGGAATTTTTCCATTATATATTCATTTACTAAAAGTCATACTAATGATTCTTGTTGATGGCCTTCTTGTTCGGTAATCATCATTTTAAATTAAGGTATCTCTATATGTTTTTCGAGAATTGTCTAGTTCCCATCGTTAAAAATTCCAAGTTTTACAGATAATTAAATACTATAATCGATTATATCTACCTTTTACCTTGTTACACAACATCGTTGATTAATCATCTATCATCATCAAAAAATAAAAATAAAAATAAAAATAATTAAATTAAACAACCAACAAGTCACAAGACAGTGTATGTAATCTATAGATCATTGATTCTCAACCTTTTTGTTGTCGCGGCACAATTTTAGCGGCACAAAATATATATCAGTTGCATTTTCAGAATTTCGCGGCACACCAATGTGCCGCGGCACACGGGTTGAGAATCACTGCTATAGATTGATTAAACAATCGTTCTTTTTGTAATTTTCAATTATCTTGAATGAAATTTTAGTTATTGATCGAAATTATTCGTGTAGGGAAATGTCATTATTTACACACATAGAGTACTTAATAGTGTTATTCATTCGTAAAAAAATTTACTTTGATTTCGATTCATATCATGTGCCCAAAATGATTCTGTTTCAATATCTTATCTGTATACGGTATTTCTATTCTTTCTAATGCCATATCAAAATGTTCTTTGCTAATCAAATAATAAATTTTTAATTATTACTATTATTTTGTACATTATTTTTCAAATTGATTTTGTTACGCTATTTTCAATGTTATGTGTGAAAAATCAATTAAAGCTTCATTATAAAAACACTATCGTTTCATGAATAATGTTTTAGATCATAACAAAACACTTCATGAATAATGTTTTAGATCATAACAAAACACTTCATGAATAATGTTTTAGATCATAACAAAACACTTCATGAATAATGTTTTTGTTCCGCTAACATTTTGTCATCTGAAGCCTTATCATTCGGTTCGAATAATTTAATTTCATTATTATTGTGATCCAGTATGGATTTCTCTGGTTTTTGTTATAATGAATTTAAATTTATTATCGAAAATAATAATGATCATCGATATAAAATTAAATATCGTATAAATACGTGCGTAATAAGCATAGTTTTCATTCGATTAGTGTCGTGTATTATAAGCTACACGATTGATTCGACACCATCTCATCACAAATTATGGCTATTAGATCCATATAGTCATTGCATTTATGCAGATCATAAAAATCTTTATATTAATTTCATGATATTAATTCTAATGATCGTGACAATTTTGTTCAGAGCTCATGAATTAATATATAATCCACGAAATATTCTTTCCGTTTCCTTTCAATTTCCATATGATTTGATTGTAATTAATCGACAATCATATAATCAATGTTTGTTACCAGAACAAGAATTTAGGGAAAAAATTGATGTCATGCTGGCTGATTTTCCTTCGAACAATATAAAACGATGGTTTTATCGTAATTGGGTCAGTTTCAAATTATGGCTGAATTTTGAACATGTTGATCCAGAACGATTTGCATCCTTGCCAGAATTCAAAACAATAACGACAGTTTCGATCAATTGCCGTCGTAGATTAATAATTTTACAAACGATTTATGAGCATATTTTTTCAATCATCAAAATTGCTTTAGGTAAGCGAAATTTTAACTGAAACAAATCTTTTTATCGTTAACCGATAATTTTTAGTCCCATTATCTTTACAAATTACCATACATTCTTATCAAATTCTTTATCAACCATTCAAACTTTATCTATGGCAACGATTGCCACTATTCATCGGAGAAGTTTGTCTGATAACTTATTTCCTATGGTTGTTATTAAGATTCACAGTTTTCATTGTAATTATACAACTATTGATACTTACCTATGTCAATGGTCAGATAGATCTAATGAAACATCAATTGCGCAATATTTCTATGTACGTTTCAATTAGAGTTGGTCGTTTACGCACATCATTCTTCTGTGGTCGTTGGTTGTCTATCAAAATTCTAAAGCAACTTTGTGCGATGCACCGTGAACATTTACAATTGTCCGTGTATTTTTGTCGAGCTTATCAAGAATTATGGGGTCCATTTTTTCTCATTTTCATTACATTCAGTGTTCCAATCAATGTGATTAGCTTGTTATCGTTAAGATCACTAGGCAATGGTTCCGAACGAATACTAGTGTATCTGATGTTTTTCATTCATAGCTCATCATTAATCAGTTTACTTGGCAATTTGACTGTGCAAACACATCTCTTACACAGTGTTGCCAGATATTTATCGACCATAATTCCTGCAATCAAATTCAGCCGATTAAAATTTCGTTATGAAAATTGGCATGATCGATTAAATAATGGAAAGAAATATGGACCTAGTTTTGAACCTTTCGGCACAATTACGAATCGAACTATTCTTAATGTAAGTATAAAAAAGAATTGAATTTGACGAGAAAAATTATTTAATTTTTTTTTCTCTCAATCAACCAGATTCTCATTGTTTATGTTGGAATGTTATTTTTCTTAGTAGAAAATATAGAAACATTTATGAATAAATGAGCAGTTCAAATTATATTATTTTATTTAGAATTTAACAAAAATATAAAAAAATTATAAAGCAACTTTGATTTTCTTTTTGATTGTTTTGATCCAATTTTTGGAGCGATTTTTATCAACGCTGTTCATTGCTGTTTTACTACTAGATGCAGTGACAGTAGCATTTGGAATTAAAGGTCTAGTTGATGATGAATTTTCGTCGTTCGATATCACAGATATGATTGAGTTATTTTTAATCTGAGTATTGTTTTCCATCGAAGAATCTATCGTTATTGTTTCAGATTTTTCTAATGGCATTAAAACATTTTGATGATTGGAAGGATTTTCGTCATTATTGTTATTATCATTTAATTCAATAGATTGATGATGATGATTTGGCGGTCCAATTTGTCTATGCTGAGGTGATGATTGTTCCGGCCTTATCGACATTATCAATCGTTTCATTGACCAATCGGGTATTGAATTGGCCATACTACTCATGTCAATTTTACTCATTAACCGTAAAATTGATGGTATCTCTTCACAACGCTTATAAATGATAGGTATCAATATACGCTGACATTTCTCGATTGCCAAACCAGCAGCAAACATAGATTGAAATTTACAATCATGAGATTGAAAAAAATCTGGCGACAATACGATGATCATACGACGACATTGTGTTTCAATTAGTCTAGCAAATGCTTCGTACACCCAATTGCCCACCATAAGATCTCGATCGCGAACAAATAAACGAAATCCGACAGCAGGTGATTCAAGGTATTCAGTTAGACGACGAACGAAATCCAAATCTGAATCAGCATAACAAACATAAGCGTCATACCAAATGATCGATTCATGTTGAATAGGTACAAGTTTCTGTGCCGATTGATTATGCTCTCGATTAATCCGATTGGCCATATCATCCAAAATCACCGGAATCATGTCATCAAGAATATCGAATCGGCCAATCGATACTAACAATTCGAACAGGTCAAATACGTTTAGTTCAGCAACCTGTTGATAGTTCAGTAGTGATCCACATGGATCGCATAGCTTTTCCAATCTAGCAATCTCAGAATATGATAAATTTAGTTGTTGCGCTATACCTCGATAATCACGAGCAAGACCACATTCCGACATAAGAATTTGTTCGACGTTTAAATATGAGGATAATTGCTGCCGTCGATTCAAAGGTAAATCTCGTACAGCCAGTGTGATAAGACGTTTATCGATTTCATAAGCCATCATCTACAAATGATGGTAAAAAATAAAAAAATTCATAAACTTGAGACATCCATTCATGAAAACAACTGATTTTTTCCATCATTAAATAATAATGCATTATGTTGTTTATAACACTCAAAATTTTTCATTTCGTACAATTTCAACCACTAACACGATCCGCACATAGATAACGTAATCAAATGAATTACACATGCTTTTCAATTTAGTTTTGAGGAAAAAAATCTAAAATGAAAATCTTAACTAATCTGGCCTTTTCCGGTGAGCATTCTTGTGTACTGATTTGGGTACTGTTAATATAAAAGTGAAAATATTAATACATTATTAATTTTCCCAGTGTTGCGACAAAAATGTTGGACAACATCGACAATATTCAATACTAGTCGCTTGATGTGTTCGAAATCATCCGAACCAAAATCTTGTCACGATGAAGATCTAGTAAGTCAATAGTTACGAATAGTTAATTAAACTAAATAGTTTTTTTTTGGCCATAGCCGGATCCAAATATGACCAATCCATATCTGAAGGAAAAACCACAGTGCATTTTATGTCGTTATGGAATTGAAATTGATTACAAGGTAAATACATTTTTTCGCGAGAGTTTGCTAATTGTCATTTTATGCTTACAGAACGTTCGTTTGTTAAGTCAATTTGTGTCACCATATACAGGACGTATGTATGACAAACATATTACCGGACTTTGTGAACGTCAACATCGGGCTGTACGAAAGGAACATTCACGCGCTGTTCGATTTGGACTTATGTCCATGTTTTATCGCGATCCAAAATATAACAATGACCCTAAATTGTTCGATCCAACTAGGCCTCAACGTGCCAATCCTTACTAAATGCAAAGAACATTGTAGATTTCATTTTTTGTATTATTTGAAATTTTATTAACCCATACAAAAAAAAAGTAAAAACTATAAAACTAATTGCTTGCCATTGGATCTAGATTTTATTTCAAGCGATGCCGTTTCCACTTTGCTTTCAAGTGATTGTTGTTTTCGTGTGCTGGCCACATCATTCGTTTCTGATTGGTCCAGATTGCTGTGATAAAATGGTGGTAATTTTACTGGTTTGGGTCTATTGGATTCCATCAGAGCAACTACTACAGGTGATATGAATGGATTTGGGCTGTTTGGATTATTCAATAATGGATTGTTTGAAGCCGAAGTGGCGGTTGAACACTCAGTAGGACTTTGTTCGTATTTCACACGGAAACCTTCCTTCAACGTAACCGAATGTGTCGCATCGGAATGAAATCGAACGACAATCGGTCCGTTGGCTTTGGTTATGACAGGAGTTTCGGTAGTTTCCAGACTTGAATAGGCTAACTTTCCTCCACAATATCGATCCAGAGTTGTTCCTTCGCCGGTTTGGGAACCGCCAATAAGCAATAGATAATCATTACTGCAATAACGATCACCGGCAGCTGGCATTGTCCCCGTCTGTGATGATTCAATACCGAAATTTAAATCGGTCGCCGAATAAATAACACGACATGTATCAGGTTGACGTTCAATACATATAGCATAATCTAAGTTGTTGAGATAATGACCAAAATTAAAACTTTCAATTGTTCCTGTTGGTTGTGTAAAATATTGCAGACAACCAGTGGGTGCAGGATATGTTAGTTGATTAGGAATCTTTTGATAAATGGTTCGCGACTGTCTCGCAGCCAAGGTTGAAATTGACGAAAATGGACCTGTTTGAGCAGGAGGTTGTCGCACACGACAATCGATTTGAGTAATTTTTAAATGAAATCGATAGTCACCAAGAGCGTTAGTCTCGAACACAATCGATACAGAACGTTTTTCTTGATTTGTTGGCAATGAAAGGTAAACTGGTGAGATGAAAATAAGATTTAAATAAATTTTCTTATATAAAACCATGATGCCACTTACTATGTTGATTACGATTATTACCGCAAAGCACAGGAATAGCTGTTGGTGTCATACCGGAAGCTGTTGCAGTGAATTTATCGCCCAAACAATTTCCTTCAGTTGGAGGATCAATTTGAAATTCAAGAAAATCGATACGTAATTGACAAATATCAGCATCGACAATATTAACGCTAAGATCGCAGAAATTTTGCTCCGAATCAGTCAATGGATAGTTGGGATTTTTGAAATAGACAACTTTGTTATAAGTACTATTATGACAAGTTCTGGACACTGTAAAAATTATGATTCATTAAGAACGACAAAATCTTTATAGATCAAAAAAACACATACTGATGCAACATGTCCCAAGACCTTTAGCGCATTTCGAACTTGGATTACCACCAAGTTTTTTGCATTCTAAAGCTGTATAACATGTCCCACTTTGATTGCTTGCATCCAAACATTCCTCGTTTGGGAATCGAACAATGTTGAACAAAGTAGGACGAAGAAAACCAAGGTCGGAAAAGAATGCTATCAGCACAATAATAAAATGAAATTTATATTTAAATTTTAATTCAAATACCCTTACTTCTTCCGTGACGTGTATCATTAGTGACGGTTGATAATGGATCGATGTCTTCAGGTGAACTGCTTTGTTCATGTTCTGAGTGACTAGAATAGGTTTCATCGTCCGCATTAACTTTTACATTTTCCAAGATTAACAATATGAATAATAAAGTAACGAAGAAAATATAATGGCAAAAATGTAAAATAATCATCTCGCATAAGGTATATTTGAATCAACACTTGGAAAAAAACTGAAAAAAATTATCATCGAATCATCACGGACAAAAGCTTTTATATATAACCGACTCAAATCCTTGAGTATATTTACTTTTTCGCAAAACTGCTATTTTTGGGTACAGGAATTTATCGAATCACAACCCAAAAAAAACCCGAAATTTTTATGCTGCCTATAGATTTTTTTTTTTGTCAATATTTGATCAAAGTTTTGAAAAAGAGGAAAAATTCTCATCCTCATGGTCTATTTTCCGTTAACTATTTTTGACTTTAAATCATTTATTAGAAAATAACTAATTGAATTGAGGACAACATACAATGACCATTATTTGAAATGAGTTTAAGGAAAAACAATTTACAGTATAATTATATGATTTTATAGTAAACAAAAACAAGATTCGATTTCATCGTGAATTAGCGAACGATACGATAAGTTTTTTGGCCATGTCCATCTGATTAACTATTGGCAATAATACCGAAGGTGTGAAATGGAATAAAGTTTGCATCGAATGTATGGCAGCCATCATCGGTATCAATTTCAATACTCGACATCTTTCAAAATCAAATAAGGCTTGACTGAGAGCTTCATAGGAATCGGATCTTGATGCAAAAAGTTCATAACCGGCAGAGGATTTTGATTCCAAACATGAGAACAATGTACTGGCATCACCAAGACCAAGATTAAGACCTTGACCAGCCAATGGATGAACACGATGTGCTGCATCACCAATAATTGCTGTATTGACACGTTTGTCTTTATTAACTAATGCTTGTAATAAAGGAACTTTTGCCTGGATTGTACCGACCATGAATGGTATGGTCGTACCAAACCCGAGTGGAAATGCGGCCCTTGATCCAGCAACCATTGAGCGAATTGTTGGAGGTGATCGTATCTGAGCGTTACCATAAAGCTGACGGACATTAAATGTAGATGCAAGCTTATCTAGCGGGTTTTGTATTTTTGGCTCACGAATAATTTCATTGTTGAGCCGAGAGACGAATTCCTGATCAGAAAGCTTCATCCAATCTTGTACAGATTGTTTAGGTACTGATAGTACCAAAGATGAATGACATTCATCAAGTGGCAGCAATGCAATTACTAATTGATCACTAACGAATCGTTGAAATGCTATACTATTATCCTTATTAAGAGTTTCAACTTCCAAAGTTCCCACTATGCCCATTTGGTCAAGATCAGCCTCGAAATAAGGCAATGTCGATTTTGAGCGTACAATCGATTTGTATCCATCACAACCGATCAACAGCCTGGTTTGAATTGATTTTTGCTGTTGTTCAGTATCTTCCAGATCGACAATCTTGAGTTTGATCGTAGTAGCTTGCGAATCGCGCACATCAACATCTTGGTTGATATCGACAACCGAAGTTTTGTAGGAAATTTTTTGTAATGGATTCGAATTTGATTCAATTTGATCGTGCAGTGCTTGAAGCATACGAGTATTCTCTAAAATGTAACACATTTCATCTTCATATGGTGAATCGTGTCCAAAATTGATTCCATTTTGATAATGGTTTGACCATACATACATTGCATGAACTGGTTTCGCATAAGGCAATAAAGAATTCCAAATCTTTAATTGTTCAAAAAATTGTTTTGATGAAAGAGTTATGGCAGATACACGATTGCTAAATTTACGATTCTCTTGCATTGCCGATGAAGATGGCTGAGGCTGCGATTGTTGTTCAATCAACAGAACACGTTTGGCTGACAAAAAAGGCGAGGATTTTATAGCAGCAAACATTGAAAAACCCACAATTCCACCACCGTTAATGACAATATCATAGGCCTCGTCGGTTTGAATAATTGAATTTTCTGCATGATTAGACAATGGCCTACGATGTCGGAGATGTGGACAACCAAATTTTGATGTTCGGTAAGGCGATGATTTTAAAATCAAATTGATAAAGCCAAGATCAGATAAGAATATTTTCTGAAATTACAAACAACATTTAGAAAATTAAATATCATAAATAAATTTATCAGTTACCGTAAACATGATCGCTTTATTGTGATATTCTATATAGCAACAATTTGAATTTATTATGATAAATTGGCAACCGATTGGAATTCAGATTGACAGCTGCTTTTGCAACTAAAAACAACATATGAAAAAGCGAGCTTAGTTCATAAAATACGAGACACAAAATTTGAATTTTTTAGCGCAATTGTGAAATTCAGAATATTTAATATCTAGCTAATTGAACATCGATTATTAATTTATATCCAGTTCGGATAAGAAATTCCATTGACTGTTGTAGAATTGTTTTGATTGTCGCATACGTTGACGACATTATAAATATAATGGTGAGGGTAATAAATACATATCGGATATCGGTACTGGACTTAGAGAAAATATTTTCCATGGCTATTTTTTCACCACTTAACTGGTAATCAACGATAGCCAAAAAAGCAATGTAAAACAGTAACCAAAATTGTAAAAATGAATTTATGATGAGACTAAAACCATGCCAACCCGAACAAAATAAATATCGATACAAAGTGATCGGTTTATCTTTAATCGTAATATAACGGAACGGTTCATGGCAATCAGGACAATTTCGGCGTTGTTTTCGAAGAATGTATCTGCGAACTTTTGAAAACGGCCATCGTTCTTCATCGCATAGACAGAATCTACGAGTTTCTCCAATTGATCGATTAGAACTTCCTGCCGTTTGAGAATCCATCGTATCAGGCGATGTCGATGTTGACATTCGAATTGCACAGAGAAATAGTAACAAAATATTTGGCAATAAATGTTTGATTGAATTCCATTTTATTCAATAAAATAAAATAAATTTCATTGTAAAAATATGTAATAAATAAATAATTTGATAAAACAATTCGATGATTATTTACAGATGAATTATTTACAAGTTTCAAAAAATTCGATTTTTTTCAATAGCCCATAACATTGCGACGTGTGCCCGGTGCATTACGAACAACACCAGCCGAAAGAATTCTGGCTGAACGAGAATAACCACTTGTTTGTTCGGTAGGATATGTAGAAAATGGTGCCATCCAAAATGGTTTCACAATGCCGTATGATGGCCAGCCATAATTTTCAAAATAACCAATTGATTGATTGCTTGGTGGACATAAAAATGTAATGATTATGAATGCTATCAACATCAGCATAGTTGAGATGTTCAAGCAACAAAAACACTGAATATTTGACGATTAATTTGGTTGTTTGAAATGATGGAATTTTTATCAAATGAAAAACTCACCTTAATAAAATTCATTTTGATTTTGACGATTATAATCTCAATGGAAGAAATGATGACCAAAATAATATCGATAAATAGTTATCGTCTACAAATGAAACAACAATAGTAGATCAATTGTATGTTGAATTATTATTAAACCATAAGCGTTTTTCACAAGAATGAATTGACATTGATTAATTTGAATGTCGTATTTATATCGATCGATGTATATCATGATTCAAAGATGCACAAGAACATTGTAATAAAGAACTATGATCATTGATCCATAGCTATATTTTTGTTGTTTTTGTTTTCTTTATCACCAAGATTGATGTTGTTGTTGAATTTTTGTTGTTTTTAGAATATATTTCATGTGAGACAAACATAGAAAAAATGTGAGTGGTCATTGTCAATGTTATGGTCAATTGACTTTCGAAGGTTTCAAGTTACAAATTAAAGATGATGATGATGACGATAAAAAAACACACAAATATTCAATGTCAATGTCTTTATGATGGTTCTAAAATGTTGGAACATCAATATTTTGATAGAAGAAAATGCTCACATTTTTACAACAAAAAAAAACAATATTCAATTGACAGATGATTATGACACAAGGGAGGTGATCCATGTATTAGATGTCAGATTTAGAATCGTACTAGAAATTCTCCTCCCATCATAACGGCTAAAAGTAGTTGCAACTTATTCTCTGACTCTTCAACATATTTTATCTTATTGGTCCAGAGCAAGAGAGATAGTTCGATCTTGAAGATGAAAGAAATTTCTCGTGTTTTTTTTTGCTTTGTTTTCTTTTTTTGTAGCTATATTTCGCAACAAGCTATTTATGTAAATAATTTCAAGATCAATGTTATCATCGCCAATCATGAGTGATAAAATTATTTCTTGTTTTTTATATATATACGGATCATGTTTCATCATTTTATTTCATTCGAATCATTTTATTGCATAAGCGAAAGCCTGAAGCTAAAATAAGTCGCGGACTTTTGTTTACTATATTGCCAATATTTAAAGTTTGTCAAAATCAAAATCATGTTGTTTACGATGATGTAATTTTTTAAGAAATGTTTTGTTGCAAAATTGCCGTATCTCATGCATATGTTTTGTTTTTTCTCTTTTTATTTTCGTTGTTGTTGTTTGAAAGCACTTTCGCCTGTTAAAATGTCATGTTGCGTAATTTTATATACACAGAAATATACCACTAACAAATACTGTTTGGAAAACATCATTTTGTCAAGTGTGTGTGTTCCATCATCATGATGATGATGATGTTTAAGACAACAAATTATGTAATCATTAAACATGTGTGAATTTACACCGATGATAATTATGTGTTTGATAATTCGATTACGTAATACATAAAGATCGATTTCTATCAAATTATATTAATTTGGACAAAATATCAGAGATTTTGGGTTTTATCTCATAAAATATACCAAATAAATAATGTAATCTAAATACCCGAAATTCTTCAGGTCAAGGTATATGGTATTTGGAACACATTATCGTTTTATTGTCGGTCGCATGCAAATATTTGCAAAGATAACATCAATTATCACATTGTTGTAGTTATTGTTTTCACATCTTTCCAACATAAAAATTCTTGAAACAAGCATACTAAAATGTGTCACTTTTGTAAATGAATGGATGTGGTCAACGTGATCGCATACACGTATGCAACAATTTCAATGATTATGGACATTTTTGGTTTTATTATTGAAAACGGATGTGATCAAATCAAATAATCTTACAAATGCCATATATCTTATTCAATAGCTTATTTTAATAAATAATAAAAATAAAATTTCGTAATTATAAAATAGCCTCGACCATGATAATGAAAAAAATATTCAAGTCCAAGATCAAGGATTAAATTTACGAAATCATGATGATCCGATCCTGTTGAAAATAACAAAAACGATTGAGCAAGAAGCTATTTATTTTGATGATGATAATAATCATCACCATGCCTATATTTTGACTAACTAAGTTTGATGTGGAAATCTTTTTTTTTGTAGAAGTTTCGAATAGATTTTCTATAGAAAGCATCCAACTAATAATAACTGTTGATGTGGAAAGAGTTAATTATAAACGGCTGTTAAAATTATTTGAATGAACCGCCGCCTTTTTTCTCGTTGTTTCTTTGTTTTTTATACTTGCTTCAGGATTCAATCAGTTGCCGATCCATTGACCTAGTAAGCAATTGACAGTTACGCAAGCGGCTTATTGATTTTCAATTGAATTATAAAAAAATGTTCGAAAAAATAAAGTTTTATTATCAAAAACCAAAAAAACAATTCCGAATAAGATTGAAGCGCGGTTTTGCTTTAGAAATTCAAACCAAAAAACCGAAATCACATATATGAACGGTCGTGCAAAGAACTGAGACAGGCATGCGTCAAACTTTAGTGTTCGGAATCACCTTGCAGCTGTTGTCGTTGACTTTTTTTTTACCAATTCGACGATTTTTCACGTTGATTTATTGTTTTTTTTCTGGTATAAAAATTATTCTGAGATTATCTAATTCTTAATAATATTCTGTTTCATCAGATACCCCAAACTTGATAAAATGTTGAGCAAAAATTTGAAGACAATCCGTTCGATCAATGTCCAGTTGAAACGATATTTGTCTGCTGGTCAAACTCAAGCTAAATCATCATCATCATCGATTCAAGTTTCCACACTTCCATCTGGTATCGTTTTGGCTTCAGCTGAATCTGAATCACCATTAGCTCGCGTAGCTGTTGTTGTTCGTGCTGGGGCACGTTATGAACCTCAATCTAAATTGGGCATTTCTCATGTCGTTCGTTCATCTGCCGGTTTAGGGACCGAACAATTCAGCTCATTCGGTATAACACGTCAAATCGAATATCACGGCGGACGATTGACAGTGGCTGGTACTCGTGATTCAATCGCCTACCTTTTGGAAGTACATAACGATGATGAAATTTTACCGAAAAATTTTGCCATGGTTGCAGATACTGTCGCACGGCCAGCTTTCAAACATTGGGAAGTTGCTGACAACACTGAACGACTAATGGTCGATCGGTCTCTGATGGAAGATACGCCATTTATTCAATTGACTGAATTAATTCATCAGGTCGCATACAAAGGCGGTCTTCGAAACTCCCTGTATGTACCGAAATTTATGGTGGGAAAACATTCAACGGAAGATTTGAAAAAATTTCATCGCGAAACATTTGTTGGATCCAATACAGTAGTTGTCGGACTCGGTATGGATCATCAACAGCTTACTGAATTGGTCGGACAAAATCTCATATTGCCAGCATCGTCAGGAACGAAAGAATCTAGCGATTTTATTGGTGGCGAAATCCATCAAGATTCATGTTCACCATTGACTTATGTTGCCATAGCCTGTGAAGGTGTCAGGTATTTTCATTTTAAAATAATCTTGACTTTCCATTAGATTAATGAAATTATTTTAGCATCAACAAATCTCCCAAAGATTATATTGCTGCTGCCTTATTACAGAAAATTCTTGGTTCGGGTAGTCAAATCAAAAACTCTAATGATCTAAACGAGGCACAACGTCTTAGTCAAGCAATCAAAGCTCAACTTAGTGGAAAATCCACGGAGAATATCTCAGTGGCTTCATTCAACTATAACTATGAAAATACTGGTCTTTTTGGCGTGAATTTAGTAGCACCAAATACCTGTGACATGAGTGTATTGGTCAAATCCTTAGTAAAAGAATTCCGTGCTACAATGACTTCGGTTTCGGATGCTGAACTTAATGATGCTAAGTAAGTACTATCTTTTTTGTGTATTTTGTGTTTCTAACCCATATCTGCCATGATTGAAATTAGAAACAATTTGAAAACTTCGGCAATGATCGCTTTGGATGATGAAGCTGCATTGGCATATGAAATGGGCACTCAATTATTAATGGGAGGACAAAAATTTTCAATTGATGATTATCTCAAACAAGTTGATTCGATAACCATGGCTGATGTTAAAAGTTTGGGCTCCCGAATGTTGAAATCAAAAATCGCTTTGGCTACAATCGGTCAAAATGCTCCGTATTTGAGCGATATCCAATAAATAATTTTATAATTAGGGTGAATAATTTATTTTTCCTGTGAAAACTAATGAACAATAGATCAATTATTAAGTTTGTTGTAAAAAAAATTAATAAAAAAAATTCAACATGTTCGTTTTCCATCTTGTGAAATCATCCATGTAATTAAAAATTATTGGGATTTAAGTTGTAAAAAAACAAGCTCAATGTATCCAAAACGGATCATCATTGATATGGACGGGGAAATTGATTACCATCAACATAAACATTGGACAATAAAATTGATCCCAACGAGACCACCCACAATGATGGAATACGATTGAAACTTTTAATTAAATTGACTATATGATACCTTTATTTCATTAAAACCATTGAACACTATGATATTAATTGATGTCCAACCGGCCAATGTCACTATCATTCTTTGGAAGATAAACGATCTTTCATGGATATATTGTTTGTGAGTGTGTATGTATTTTCGCAATTTGATCCAAATCGACTTGTTTTATTCATTACATTATAATCTATTTTTCTTGTTTCAAAATGAAGGAATGAAAATAAAAAAAAGGTAATACTGATAAAACGGAAAATGGTGAAATTGAATTTTTTTCGTTTGTTTTTTTTCTTCATTTGCTGTCAACGAAAATTGATGAAAAATTCAAAAACAAAAGACGGGTTAAATTACTATTACCACAGTTCATTGTTCTTAGGAATTCGCTTCATTTTTTTTTTTTTTTTGATCATCATCATTTTCAAATTGATTGCATCTATAGTTTGAATAGAAAAAAAATACCAAAAATAAATAGAGTGAGCAAACGCTATAGTGTTTAAATTGGATCAATTTTTTTTCTCTTCACCTTTATTCAAAACATTGAATGGTTAGCAATTTAGTTTTTTTGAATTTCTGACAAATAAAAAACACAAAATTAGAAATAAAATAATGGTAGCCATACAATAAGATGAAATCGATTCAAATCAATTCGATTGGAATAAAAATCAAATAGATTTTTTTGTAATGTTATCTATTCAACGATAAAAGGATAAATAATTTTCAAAACCTTGACAATGATAAAGATTTGAGTGATTATACGAATAACCGATTCAAAAAAAGAAAAAATGTCAAAAGACAACGAACCAACAATTTGATTAAAAATGAAAATAAAACAGGCAAAAATGTCAAACTTAGGCGGTGGTGTATTTTATGCAAATATGACTACATTTTTTTTTGTTGCCTAACATACAAACACTAATATTTACATGAGATGTAGTTAATACTATGATTAACCGACATTATATGTGGAATTATTCTAAATATAATGAAAAAAAAAGAAGAAATGAAGGGAGATACTTAGAGAACATGAACATGAATATTCCACCGGAGAAAGAGATTTGCTAGCAATGATTATGATTATGATTATTATGACTATATATGTGAAGCCATTAATTGCATTCATAACTAAGGCTAAGGGAGAACAATGAATTCTGGTTATGGTTCAAAGAATTGAAAAAACAACAAAAACATCGACAATAAAGAATATTCTTCTTGTTTATATATTCGAAAAAAAGAAGAAAAATATTCAGCATAATAATAATAATAATAATAATAATATGAAATTGGAAGCAATCTAATTTTCATTCTGTTGAAGAAATGAAATTGGAACCCAAACATCAACTGTGTAAATGAGTGGGTAAAAAAGAAAAATTGGTGAATAAAAAAAAATAATGGCTGTGATGTTGATAATAGGATTACAAGACAATTTACATTAAGTAATGTCATGTGTTATGTCGATCCAGATTAGAAGAGCGACAAATATAAAAACAGGCTCTCTCGAACACTTTCATATTTACACTGCACAGGTGGGCGTAATCTATTTTCCAAAAACAATTTCTTCATAGTGGTGGAAAGAGAAAAAAAAGTTTTCAAATCAATTCAATCTCGATAGCGGTTCGATTATGGACCATTATCATCATTATTGAAACAACAACAACAAAAAGTAGCAACTATAAACGAATTTTTTTTTCATTTTCCCCATTCAATTTTCTTTATGATCATAAAGAACGACCTAAAAAAATTGTCATCATCATTTTGAATCGTAATTTATCTTTTGTATGTATTTCTTTTTTTTCGAGCCTCTAATGTTATCACATTTGAATCGTTGAACACCCAACATCGGTTGATGATGATTATGGATAAGAATCGAAAGTAATCGGAAGATCGAACAGCTTTTTTCGATCCAACCGAACAAAAACAAAAAAAGAACAACTAACAAAAATGACAATGACGTTATCATCATCGTTGCTATCATCATAAAAGACGATCATCTTTTGAAAAGATGATGATTAAATGACACACACACACACACACACACACACACACACACAGGAAAAGAATCGAGAATTGAATGAAGATGATGGCTTCTATATAATAATGAAAATGTCTATAGTAATCATCATTGTTACCACGATCAAATATGTGGTCTTCGTTGCTATTTGTATAGTTTGTTGTATCAAACTTTTGATACGTTCATATCCATTCTCCCCATCATCATCATCAAGCTATGATCAAAGTTGTTGACAAATTCGTTATAGTTTTTTTTTATTCTTAGTTTTGTTAAGTTTCAAAATGGAACCATTTCTTTCTTTTCTTTTTGTTTTTTTGTTTACGAAGGAAAACGCCACGTTGTCGTTGGGGAAACATCATCATCATCATCATCATTGCCAATATGATCATTTTCATTGAATTAAATGACAATAAGTATCATTACACCAGACGTATTTGACACCATTATCAACACCAAACCAACAAGCACTGTTATAAACAAAATTTTCTTTGACATCAACAACGGAATAGTGCCCTCTTCCATTACGATTGAAATTCTCTGCTATGTTTTTTTTCCTTTTTCCTTTACACACCAAAGTTGGCCAATGATTTTATATTCAAATTCTAAGAACATTGATATTGTTTTTCATTTTGTTTTGTTTTTTTTTTTTTTTGTAATCTATTTTTTGGAAGAAAGAGAAAAAACATGAAACATTTTAAATGAAATGAAATGTAATATGTTTTATGTATATTCGTTTGTGAAATGGAATGTATTTTTTTTCTTCTTTATAATACAATCACAAATATTAAACAAAAAACAAATATATAAATTCCGGTACAACGAATGGATGAAAGAGAGAGAGGGTGAAAATTACTTTTTCGTAACTATCGTTTACAATCATCATCATTGTCATCATGAAAGAGAATTTCATCGAATGAAAATTTCTTCTTCTTTTTCAATGATTGACGGGTTGGAACGACAACAGGAAAATTTTTTCTTTCATTATAAGGGCTCGAATATAATTTAATAGAAAATAATGAAAAAAAAGGAAAGTCAATGTTATATAATAAGCCATCATTTTATGATAATATTTTTACAATAATGTAATATGATTTGAATAATTAATTTGAAAATAAAAATTCATCAGCAAAAAAAACTAGAAAAATAAATCAAAAGAAAAATGATAAATGCATTCATTTGTTTCATATTCATATTTTTTGATCTTCTTTAAACAGAATTTTTATCTTATTATTCATTTTCATAGAAAAACAAAACAAAACAAAAAATTTTGATGATGGTTATTCAACTAATTAACATGATGAATATTAATTAATAATTAATCAAATCGATGATGATTCATCTATAGATAGAACAAAAGGTGTGTCGTGAGTGTGTGTGTGTGTGTGTGTGTACACATTTGAAAAACTTTGGTTACATTTATTTCATTTAGAAATTTTGATGAATAGGCGATTTCTTTGCTTTTATTTTTTTCAATCATAAATGACTTGTGCACATACAAACACATTACCAACCTATTAGCATTCATGTTATCAAAGATGAGTGCAGAAAGAAAAAAAATCAAAAACTATAATTATTTCGAATCGAATACATAATTTAATGAAACTTTTTCCTTTTATTGTTGTTGTTGTTGTTACTCTTGGAACTTGGAATATGCAATTCATTAATAACTCTTCAAAAACAAATTGACATTTACAAATATTATTAGTTTTTATTCTCTCTTGCTCTTTGCCATTGCAAATACTTACATGAATTACATGAATGTAAATGAAATAATGAATTTCCCTTGTTTTTTTTTGTTGCATAACGAGTCCCATGTGTAGTAGTGTTCGGATAATACTTTGTAAGCAAAGAATTTTTTTTGCTATTGATTGATCAAACGAATAAATTGATGAACTTGTAGAAACCATTACAATTGAATTGAAAAGTTTTGACAGTGAAAAAAAACCCACAACCACATACACGTGTTCCTATTTAATTTATTATTATTATCATTAAAGTTGTATGCAATTTCATGGATTTCAATCAATTAATTATAATTCTTATAAATATAATAAAATATTGATTTCGTCTTGGGGTTAGTTTTTTACGCTTTCCAGACTAGAATAAAAAAAAATATATCGATTGAACTCAAGCGAATGAGATGAGGGGCAAAATGAAACGTTATATGCAATGAATTGAAAATTTTTCCCATTTTTGTCTTGTTTCTATCACAAAAAAAATAGATAAAATGGATGCCGAAGAAAATATGAAATATTCATTAGATTCGATCTGATGTTGGTTGATTTCTACAATGCTGCTATTCAAACGGAACATCATGATGAAAGTGATGGTGACAAAACATTATTTTAAAAAATCGTTTAAACATATTGATAAAAATAGAATGGATGATATTGTCTCTTAAATATTCTGATGATGATAATCTTTCATTTAAAATGTAAATAATTCTCGATTGTTCACATGTTTAACATTATTATTATTATTATTTTTCTGATTAAATTATACTAAAAATCGTCAATAACTATAGAGTATTGTTTAGGTAAATACTTCCTTTATATAAAAAAAATTGAATGGATAACGAAATAAATGTATGGAGATTTTTTTTTTTGCTGTAAAGACAAACATTTAACAAGGAAAAAATTTTAAAGATCAATATACTTTATGATGTATGTATGGTCCCAAATGTTGAAGTTAGGAATAATTTTTAAAAAAAGAAAAATAAAAAAAAAAGGAGACACAAAGTTTGAATAAGAATTTTTTTTGTCCATGTTTTCAACATCATGTTGATTTTTTCAATATTTAACAATTGGCTGAATAAAATGAAGAAGAAAAATTCGGTTCGGGTACATCAAATCTAATAATCAAATATCGTCGTCGTCGTCTTCGTTTTCTTACATGGTTTTTTTTACTATTCCAAGGAACAATGCAATGAATTTTCTTTTGCAATTCTTTTTAACAATACAATTCATTTTATATATTGAACGAGAGATGGATATTTTTTTTCTCTTTCGACACATTTCATATTGAAGTCGATTTTTTTTGTTGAATACTTTTTATGGAAAATGGCAGATACTTTTTTGTTGTTGAGAAACTGGATTCTTTGGATCAGATGGTTCGTTCGATGATCACGCCTGATGATGTTGATGATTTCAGATCGAAACTATTAAATTTCCAAAACAAAAATTTTTCTTCAAATAAAAATACTAGCAATAGTGAATATATGATTTTGAATGGACCAAAAGTATAAATTTAATTTACGTAAAATATTTTTTTTTTTTTGAATTCTTGGTTTTAGGCTTTTTCAAATTCTGGACCTATCTTTCTTTTTCAATTTTGAATTTCATCAAATTTATTCGACAGCAGCAGCAATAGTTGTTTTTTCACATCTTATTACGAGAATAACAAATGAATGAATAAAAGTTGGTGAAGAAAAAAAACTATTGACATTTCTGAATTGTGCATAACATGGCTTTTTTCTGTTGATGTTGGATGAAACTTGAATCGCAAGTTATTTTTTTCCTCGTATTTCATTTTATTTCTTGTTTTATGTAATTTTTTTCTTCTTATTTTAAACAAATCTTATTTTGTTGGTGAAATTTTTGTTCTCTATTTTCATTTTTCGTGTGTGTGTGTGTGTGTGCTTTGAATTTACAAAACTAACATAGAAAGTATGATTCTTGCGAATTTTTTTCACTTCTGATTCTTTTGTTCATCAGTTTTTTTGTGCCTATAGTTAATTCAATTTTAAACTTGCATAACGCATCTGCGTTTTTTTTCTTCTTAAAATTATCTAGTTGAAACTATTCAGGATAAAATTCATTCGGAATCATTTTTTGAAATCTTTGAAAAAATTCGCTATTATCGACATTAGCTGATAAAAATGACAAATCAATTAGTGACACAGCTTTTCAATGATGAAAATTGTGTTCAATCAAATTGAATTTTCATTATACATTAAAATTCATTTGTTCCAAAAAAAAGACCTTGAATATCTTTAAATAGATCAATGTGATTTATGCTTGATAATTTTAACTTTTTTTTCATAATCAACACCATCATCATCGAATGCTTTTCAGCTATAGTTGTAGTCCCTAAATATTTTTTTGTACCGAAAAAAACCCTTTATGTAAATGGATTTGGACACGCAAAATAAAAAAAAACTTTTTATGAATGAAAAAAAATAATAATTTACATTTTTTCTGTTGATTTTCCGAAAAAAATGCAAACCCAAAATAGTTGTCATTATTATCAGAATCAAACAATAAAGATAGGAATAAAATTACATCGTCGATGATATCAATAATCAATTTGCATTTCTAAATCACCATCAAATGAACAAAAATGATAAAGAGAGCGTGAAAATGAAAGAAAGCACTACAAACAAAAAAAAAGCTTTCGATCATGACTGGATAATAATGACGACGACCATCGGTACAAATTTTCCATTCCATTATATCAGGGAACCAAATTCGATTCATTTAATACATATAATGGCTATAAATATTCCGTTATATAACTAAAAATATCAACTAATCACCATTATCATATCTATATTCAAACCAATATCTGGTTTGTGTTTATGTGATTATCATATTATTCTAATTAATCGGTGTGTGTGTGTGTTATTTTTTTCAATGACTTAGAATATGAAAATGGGAGCCCAGAAAAAAAAATACAAATGGCACCAGAAAAAACTATAATAATAAAATAACCACAATAACGATCAAATTGGAATCATTTTTTTTGCAAAAGTTTTCCACAAAATGATGATGACTATAATGATAAAAATTACAAATAAAAAAAATATGATGGCAACTTTCTAATGTAATTCTATCAATTCTTTGCATTGGTTTGTCGATTTTTTTTTCTTAAATTGATTTCTATTTAATATGATTAATACAGAAATATGGATGGACAGAACCGATTTCGATTTATGATTTTAAATACTTTTTTCAATATCTATGACCAATATTGTTATGGTTGTCGACACCATACGTCGTTTTGTTGGTTGTCATAAAATTGATCGAAAAAGTGAAAAAAATTGTGAACATTAAATTGAATTTGATTCTATTCGATCGAATCGGATCCGATTCAATTTAATTTGATTTGATTCGATCATCCTAGGTTTCTGTTTGATATATTTTTCGTCGTCGCTGTTGTTACCGTCATTGTCGTCATCATTCTTTTCAATGATGATGATGATAATAACTTTTCAATTTTATTTCTTGGCAATCAATTCTATGGTCAATCGTTTGTATGTCATAAAGTAAAGAGAATTCTCTTTGCCAGAGAAAAATTTCACTGACCCTGTGAACATGTAAAGAAGTGAGGAAAAATTTTATTTAAGGTGTTGAGAAATAATGTCTCAATGAATTTTTCCTATTCACTATTAGTATGTACATTTGAAGTTTTATAATAATAAAATCTTAAGATTAACAACGACAACAACTTATGTTATTGATGAAAACTTTTGATCGAAAATTGTTCAATCGGTAAAAAGTTTTACGAAATGATGTTATTTTGTTAGGGACAAATCAAGGCGTGAAAATCCAAACAACCACGTGTGTGTGAAACGAATTTTTTTTTGTATTCAATCCCTTCACAAAAACTTGTTTGCTTTTGTATTTTGAATTATTTTACTATATAGAAACTAGGAAGCGATCGACCAGGCGCAATCATTCTTTGGATCGTTCGTATTTTTCTCATGAAAAAAACATTGATTCAGTCGAGTTCTAACATTGGTTCCATTTGGATCAACTTATTTGTTTTGTTGTTGTTATGGAATTTTGAAATGGAATTTCATTTGTGATTTTATCCAATGTATGGATTGAAAATGTTATTTTTATTCTCTCTGTTTTGATCGAATTATTCAAGCACAAATTTGGCGCCAAAAGTGATCGCCTTTATATTGTCTGTTACTGTTTTGTTCAATATTTTTATTTTAATGTTGTATCGAAAAAATCATTCATTCGTAATAAATGTCTATCATCATCAGTGTGAAAAAAGTGCAAGAAAAAGAAGAAAAAACAGAATTCAATCTTGAAAAAAATTCATTGAATCAATTGATAGAAGCTTTTTTATCGTTAAAAATGATGTGAATTTCTTTTTTTTCTTTTTCTTCATCACGCCAATATCCCGACTATTGTTACCTTATTCAAGATGATTGCATAGAAACTTCATCCGAATCTAGTATGAAACTTGAAACGAATATGAAAAGATTTAATTACAGCTAAACAATCAACAGCAACAACAAAAAAAACAAAATTTATTGCTACAAAGAAAATAAACAAACGTTTACGGATGTTTGTTGAGATGATATTAAATGAAAGCCAGTAGAATTAATTTCAACATCAAGCAAAAGTAAATACCATATTCTGATTCTTAGCCATCATCATGATCGTCTAGGCTTCATATCAAAATTTCATTTGACTTTTTTCACATTAGAAATTGTCATTACTGAAAAAAACGATTGCTTGTCGTGAATAATATTGACATTAATTAAACTAATTTATTATCCATCCAAACATTATTTGTACGTTATGCGATTCGGATAACGACGTCATTTTCAACGATCAAAATCGGAAATATTGAAAGAGAAAAAAGAAAGAAATATCCTTGATGATACATCCTTTGTTCACTTATTCGAAATGATTTTCCTGTAATTATTCAATACAGCAAAAAAAAATTAATAGGGAAAGTATTGCAAAAGAGTCCATCTCAAATTAACATATACATAATCATTATTGAAATAATAATGAGTATCATGATGATTTGGTAACAAAGTGTTTAAGATATTCTCCTGTTATAATGAGAGCGCAAAAAATGGTTATTAAAATTAGGATGAAATCACATTGTCGAAATAGATGAAAGAAATGATGCGATAACGATTGAATGAAAAGAATGTCCAATGTTAAAATTTTTATGGTGAAAGATAAAAACTTTCTAATGTATCATCTTTTTTGATTGAATATTCTACCATCAGACTATTATAAACTGAATTTTTATTTTAAAAACTTTCTAAATCATCTGAAATCGGTAGCCAAGAAAATTATGTTTAATATTTTTGTTATCATTATCATTATGTTTCAATCTTCATTATGATCATCTTGTTTTATTCTTTGGCTTTAATATTATTCTCTACACATTTGACTACTCATCCAAGAATGAACCAATCAATCAATAAAATCGACGAATAAATTGAGTGAGAATTCCAACGATCGATTTTATTGATTGAATTGTCCATTGTGTTGGCTGTTTTGTTTTTTGGCCATTGTTTCTAATATTTTTTTCCCTTGTCGCATTATAAGCAAGACATAATTTTCAAGTATAACATTGATTCAGCCGGATAAAAATTATCAAATAAAAAAAAGAAAAAAAATAACAATAATGACCATCCAGTGATAAAGGTTTTTTTTGTATCATAATAATTGAAATTCGATCGACAAAAAAAAATGTTGAATTGCCAAATAGAACAAAATCCGATGACCAATATGATGATGGTCAAACCATGTTCATCATGGAAACCAAAATTTCTGTTCATTTTTTTATCACTGATGTTTTTAATGTCATTCTCAAATTCTGCACTAACGGTTGTGAATATTTCGACAAATAATCATTCGAACGAACAAATTGTAACATCCACCTCTGTCTATTCAATAGTTCCGATAACAACAGTAGTCAACATTAGCGAAATTTCATCTTCATCAAAACGTCATCGTAGATATCTTCATCATCAATTAAAAGATTCCACATTTTCTTCTTCCAATTATTTTGACAGTTTGCCATCATTGACATCACCATTAGATTTTCATTGGACAAATCATCTTTATTATAATAATGATGATGATTATGATTATGAAACAAATAATAATGATGGTCCAGAATTTTCTGGTCCAATTTTCATTGTTGAACCAAATATTGCATCCAGTTCAGAGCGATATTATGATAACCAAACATTACGTTTAACATTAACATGTAAAGCTCAAGGATATCCAATACCAAAGATATATTGGCGAATTGATAATATGACCATAATGAATCATCATATGAATCAACAGGATATGAATACAGCAATGATGATGGAAAGTGAAACTGAATATAGTTGGGATACACCACAATATTGGCCACATTTGAATGCAATGATTACATTAAGAAATGATGGACAAACATTGATAATTGGTGGAACACCAATGAATAATGGTAATGGTAATATCAATCAACATCATCATCAACATCTATATCAAACGGGAAGTAATTATATTCATCATTCTTCATTACAACAACCGTATATGACCATATCACATCAAGTTGAGTGCCTTGCCATTAATCGTTTTGGTTCAATCATCTCGAAACCAATCATCGTTTCACAACGCCAACAAGGTATGTAACTTGTTTCAAACTGAATTCTCATCTTATTAATATTCACAAATCACTAATAATTGTGTGTAAAACACGTTTGAAAATGATTGATGGATTGAACAGTATTGGTGTATTGAGTGAAAAAAATTTAATTTTTTTTTCAATTTTCCTTCACAAAGATAAATCTCAAACCGACTTGATTAAGTCTGAGATTGGTATGTTTCTATTGAATTTTTTCTGTGGTTTCTTTCTATTCATTTTTTCTGTTTGAAAATATTTTGAAACAGTCCAGAAACTAACCGAAAAAAATGGAAAAATGAATTTGAATGAAATTCAAATTTGATAGCATTGTTATTTAATCGATGACTGAAGCGATGGATCGATGGGTTGGCAGTCTTTTTTTCATTGAAAATAAAATCGAATTTTTTATGAGTTAAAAAATGAAACAATAAAAAAAAAGATGCAAGAATTTTCAATGTGTCTGACAAATAAGCAGAAATTTTTCGAAAGGAAACTAATACAATATGCATTGTTCTTCTTACTTGATTCCATCATAAATTTTGCTTCTATTTTTTTCACAGAAAAAAATAAGTGAATAAAAATACGATTAATGAGTGCATGTAATTTACCTTTTTTCTTCACAAAGGTCAATCTTATGTGGAAAAAAATAATTTTTGGATGCAAAGAACATAAACGAAAAAAAAAATTCATGAGCCATAAAGAAATAATAGTAATAAAAATGATGATGATCAAATAAATTTAATTGAAAATGAACAGTTTTTGCCGTTTGTTACTGTTGATGATGAGTTATAATAATCATAATCATGATGATGATGATGATGATCTCAAATCATACAGAAAATAGAGAATTGGATTTTTTTTTATTTCTTTAAAATAATTCAATTCAATTCAATTAGATTGAAGAGAAATTTTCTTTTTCCAAATAAAAATTATTGTTCAAAAATTGTCGTTGTTTTATCACATAAATGAACATTGAACACATCACATACAATTTTGTTCGTATCAATCGAAGAAAAAAAATCCTACAGATTTTTCAATCTTATTAAAGGGAAATAGTCGAATTTTTTTGATTTTATAACAATCATCATCAGCAACGTTCCTGGAAAATAAAAAAATCAATCAAACTATTTTGTTGTTGTTGTTGTATCATACCAGCTATAAGTTTGATTGAAAATAATTGGACAAGACCGATAAACGAAATTCGTTTGCTCATTCATTCATTTTCCTTTCGAATTCTTCGTCACTATTTCAAAAATAAAATGAAGAATTTAACGAACAATCAATTTATGTTTTTTTGTTCTTTTTTTGATGATGGCAATGATGATGATGAAATAAACGAATCATAGAGAAAAATGAGAAAAGGAAATGATCAATTTGAAATTATCATTTTATTATCCATCATGAAAAATTCTTTCTCATATCACGGAGAAAAATAGAAAATATAAAGTCATTGCCGTTGTATCATCGTCATCATAAGATATGGAACATTAAATTCCAGAAAGAAAAATCAAATTTCATTTTTCACTTGTTCAGAGAATCCGAATTCCATGATTTTTTGCTGTTGTCATTGATAATCTTGATTGAAAGAAAATCAGTTCACATTTGCTCATACTACCTTACTATTATTATTGTTATGATTGTTTTATATGCAAACACAGGGCGTATAAACTTTGTCGTATTGTATTTCATATATATCAATCGTTTGTTTGAACAATAAATTCAAGCAAAAAAAATCACTGGTCAATCAAAATGGAAAAGAAAAAGAAAAATATGTCGACAAAATAGTCATACAAAAATGTTTTTGCCACCTACAATGACATTGTTGAAGAATATTTTTTCTTCGTCTCCATTCTCTCATTCTATCATCCGCTATTCCATATTGAATTTGATTTATTATTTGACTTTCCCTTGCTCTTAATACAAAGAATACATTATTTTTTTTCATTATACGATTCGTTTTTATTCAAGGCGTCAGCATTCGTTCAAGTTATTCCATTTTTTGTGTTTAGTTTATTGTCGAAACATTTTTTGGTACTGGTCGGGAGTTTTGTTCATTTTGAAAATTTTCAAGTCCTCATACTTGAAAATAACTTTGTACTTTTTTTATGTCTACTTGATTCTAAAACCTAACGATCATTGGTGAGAAACATAACTATGAAGTTGCAAATATTTTTTTCACTAGAATCTTTAGACTTGTCAATTGGGTTTGAGTTTCTTCTTTCTATTTCTTATATTAGTTTTTTTTCATATAATTCTATTCAATAAGTATGGATTCTATTGGAAATGATTTGAAAAAAAACTAGAATAATGGTGACAACAACAAAAATCAATACAAACAAAAAAAAACATGTGAGAAAGTGAACAACATTAATTCTGTTGAAATAATATTCGACCGAAGATTGTTCATATTTGTATATATAAAGTGAGGGGAAGAAAAAAGTTTATTACAAACGTGTAGATTTTTTTGTACCGTCGAAAAAATTGAATCGATTTTTGTTGGATGCCCGTCGCGAATAATTATCCAATTTGTTTTAATCTCATTTTACACGCACCAAATTGGAATTTATTTATTTTTGTCTTTTTTCATGTTAATATTCTATTTGATGATAATGATGAAAAAAAAATTAAACTTTTATCCAATACTACTGTTGTTGTTGTTGTTGATTATGTTCATAAAAGGAAACCAAACAAACAAAAAAGTTTTGATCCATCAACGGATACCATGTTTCTATGTGTATAGTATGGTTGTCATTATTATCATGTTATCAAAGATATTTATTTATTTTCTTCTCTTCATCAACATCATCATTATTATCAATCGTCACATTTATCTCATTCAAACTTGAATTGTCACGTTCGAATTTATAATCAAAATCAAATGGCTTACTATATCCGTTCCAGGAAAAAAAGTAGTCATCATTTATGGATTCAACATTGTAAATCATGGTGTTTTACTTTTTAGTTTAAAACAAAAAAGTTTTGGTCTGCAAACTTGTTTTTTTACTAATCAGCTTAGCCTTTATAAATAACCACAACATGATAAAATTTAAAAGTTTTATACATTGTTTGTTTATTTGTTTGATATCTATTTAATATAACCAATTTTTTTTAGAGAAACTATCAATGATTTTTCATTAATTATTTAGATGAAATATCAATTTATTTTTCGATCTGTTATTCGCTGAGGTAAACTTAAATGATGAAAACAGCGATCATCATACAAACATTTTAAAATAATAATTTTTGTTTTAGATTTTTCTTTTTATTTGAAATTCAAACTTTTCCATTTTCACTGTTTGTTTGTGTTTGTGAAAGAAAACAAAATAAAACTATACATAGTTATAATATGATTGACCTTATCTTGAAAAGTAATATAAAATTGTGTGAATAAAATATATAGAATCATTTGGGAATTTTATCTTGCCTGTTTGTTTGTTTGTTTCTTATTGTTTTCAAAAGACAAAGTTAAATATGCACAAAAGCAGAAAAAGAATCATTTTTTTCGCATCACATTCCGTTTCAAAATCAGAAAAAAAGTTATAAAAAGAAAAGCTCATCATTCGAATTTTAACTTCGACTATATTCCTATTTCATCAGTATATTCAGTCACTTATTTTACACTATCGTTTCTTCTGTTTCGGTTTGGAAACTACATCGATGGACAAATCGATCCCCAATGAATTTGGCACTTTAAGTGTGGTCAAATCTTATGAAATTCTAAATGATGAAATCGGTCTTTTTTATCATCCTTTCAACCTAGATAAAAAAATTTTCTCATATCATCGTTCATTGAAATAAAAATAAATGATGATTATGATTATAATGATCATAATCTTATGGAATGCCAAAAAAAAATTCGTTTTTTTTCATTATCCATCTTAACCCATCTTATTGTCGTAATGATATGAAATTTTGTTGTTGAATTTTTTTTTTGTTCTTTACTTTACGATTGATTAAGATTAATGTTCTTGGATGATGGTACATGGTTGCATATGTGTGTATGCTTTAAATTTCTTTCTATCCATTTACAGATTGTTAGTGATAATTTTTGTTGATATCTTGGCTTTACTCCCGTGTTACACATTCGGATACCTATTTATAAATGTATAAAAGACTTTAAATAATTTATTTTGTTTATCATGTTTAATATTTACCTCACCATAAAAATGTATACAAATTTTTTCTTTCACTTCAAAGTAATGATGAGTTTTATTACATTTCATTATCATTTCATCGCTACATACATGTTTATAGTGGGTGTCTGCTTTCATTCAAAATTCTACAACATACAATATGGACCATTTCTGAGAATTTCCTTTTTGGAATGTGTTTGATGTATATAAATATTTAAATAAATAGAAAAAGAAAAAAAGACGAAAATTCTGCAAAAGATTTTCGCCGAGATTGTTGTTTACTCTTTTGAGCATTTTTTTCTTGCTTTTACCATCCAGGAATTCGTTGATGCTTGACCATGTAGATGCTTGTTCTTTTAGACTTTTTGATTATTCACACACAAACACACTCTATTTGGGTTTTTTTTTATCGTTCAGCGGTTTGTTTCGAAAGAATCTGTATTGTTAATATTTTAAAATTTATTATCGTTTTCACCGCACGATATTTCTTTTTGACTGTTTTTTTTTCTCGCCCCATGTTCTTTTCACCAAAGGAATTATTAATTTTGTATCTGTACAAAAGACTAAAGACTGTCCATTATAATTTTTTTTGTCTTGTTTTTGTTTGTTTTGGTATTTTGAATACATATATTATTTTGAGAAATGGACGATGATAGAATAATGAACCTTTTTTTTGTTTTGTTTGCTGGTTGTGTAACCAACATGTGTAAAATATTCTCCATTCTCTAAATAGATAATGGAAATATTTTTTGATTTTATTATTCTAGCTTGGTTTAACTTCGATTTATTTTCAATGTTTTATTTTAATACATAAACATTTTACACTATTCTTTCTACTTTATTTATTGTCAGCCAACATATCAACACTCATTGTCGAATTATTAATAAGAATAAATGTTTTCCAATTTTTTTTTATAAATCAGTTAAATTGTGTGTAAAATCGTTATTTTTTTCGTTTTCAAAATCCAAAATCTCTATTTTTTCCTGCTTTTGTTAGTTTTTTCCGTGCATAACCAATGGAATTTTTGTTTTCTTGAAACCATTTCATATAATTTATATTGATTACCATCAATAAATTTAAATTTCTTTGCTTTTTGTTTTGATTACGGATTTCGATTTATTTTATTTTAAGTGAAGAAAAAGATTAGTTTAAAATTATAGTCATTGTTTATATAAAATTGATGCTTGATATAATTTTAAATAACCAGCTTTTTCTAAACAATTCAGGTGTTGATTCAGTGTGAAAACATCATTGATTCATTAATTTAATCTTTTTTTGGTTATATCATGCACTTCATTTCAACCAGGCAAATACATTTACCGATTATCAATTCTGTTCAATATCTATATTCATTTCCAATTATACATCAAATTCATTATAATTTCATATTGAAACGTTTGGTTTCAATTGAATGCGAACTCAAATTCAACAGACAAAAATCATTTATCTCGATTTTTTTTGATTTGTTCAGTTTCTCAAAACAATTTATTTCAATCTTTTTCTTTCTTCATCTCATATTCATCGTTTTGTCTTCTTTTATTCTTCTGGTCCTGTCATTTCCTGTATCTATCTATTCTGTTGTTTTTGTTTCATCTATTTTTCTGATATATTTTGATTGCCCATTTATTTATTTAGATTTTTTGGTAGAAAAAATATACAGCAGAGAATGCCACAAAAAAGAAAAAAAACAAAGTGATCGTTCTAAATTTGGTGATTTATTATCGCTACAATTCGAGCGAAAGAATAGCTAGAGAAAAACAAAGAAAACGAATATCAAAAGCCAGCCTAAACTATTCTTTTGACTTTATATGATCTTTCTACCGTTTGTGTGTGTGTGTGTGTGGATCATCGGCAAAACAGATACAAATTGTATTTATCCATCCGTTTGTCGGTCTGTCTTTTTTTTCTCGATTTGTTTTGCATTCTGTTTTTTTTCTGTTGTGGCGAATAGAATCTATGTACAAAAAAAATATTGAAAATAGAAAGATTGATTCATTTTCATTTCTCATTTATCTTTAAAACACAATATTGATGGTCAAAAATGTTTCATCTTTCTGCCCTTTTGCAACAAACATTCTTGTTTCTGTTTTTTTTTCATTCGGAATTCATCCAAAAGAATTGGGTTCAATTTATTTGAAAAATATAAACCCAAAACACTTACAAACACGCATAAGACATATATCAAAAATGTTTGGATTGCCTATAAATATTGAACATCTGATTAAGATAAATCATCGACAATTACTTTTCTTATGTCTTTATTTTTCTTTGGTATTTTTTTTATCAGAAATATATCTGTAATAAAATTTAGACATCAAAATTTGTTCTCTTGGGATCAATCGGTCAAATTAATAGAAAATAAGTTCAATAAGATACATAATTTTATCTACTGATTTTTAGATCATCATTTTTCATGAAAGCCAACCCTTTTTGGTTTCTTTTATTCTTGTTCACTTTGTAATTGGTTATAATTCCAATTAAATTGGCCAATTTCTAAGACCACTAAACCAATTTGTCGATGAATAATAGGTGATCGCCAAAAAGATTTTTTTCTTTTCCTTTTCTCATTTTCGATATCAATTTTCATTTTCATCTGAAACTATTTAATAGATCGTTTATTAAATTTAAGAACCACTAAATTGATCCATATAAACAAATGCATAGATCCGATTACAATGTAACATTTTTATTTTATTTTATATATAGTCGATCTGTGATTTTCGAGCAAATAGCTTCCATTACACATATAGGAATGAATGAACGCAAACAACTTATTTCAAGAGGAATTGAACTCAAATAAGAATAGAAAGATGGTAAGATGAAAGACCAACAACCACATGGTTAGGCTATAGTTTTTTTTCATTTCAATCCAGAATTTCTTTCATTCTTTTTTTAAATTTTTTTTTTCGAAAATAGACAATATAAAAAACGTTTCGTTTCAATGAATTCGAATGGCAATCACATAGCTCAAGCCAATGCATGCACACACACAAAACATTTTTCCATTTTGTATAAAATTTATCACCCTTTTTACCGAATAAAACAACAAACATAAAATGATGACAACGACGATCAATTTGAACAATAATCCTAGAATATAGAAATACTTGATTTGAAATAGAATCTTTGTTCCTGGGTAACAGGCTAAAAAAACAAATGGGGAAAAAGCAAATATTTCTTTCTACTCGTAAACCAAATAGTTGGAAATTTTTTTTTGTTGAATGAATGAATAGTGAAGAATTTCTTTCTTTCTTTTTTTGTATATATTTTTTTCTTTATAATTTTATTTTACCATTTGTGTTTATCTGTTTTTGCTCATGATGATGATGATGCATCAATTGTTTTTTGCAGAATCATTTTCAACAGCAATGCAATGTTACCAAGTTGAATCAATTCTAGCGTATATAGATTTCAGAATTGAAAATGGCATTCGTTTTTTTTCTTTTTGTATTTACCCGTTGTTTATTTCTAGATTCTTATATTCAGATGTCTTTATTTTGATTGGTTTTGGCTGATTCGTGTGTTTCAGGTCTTCTATTGTTTTCTTTTTTTTATGTATGTTATATTTGATGTTAAAGAAAAATATTCGTATAGTCAAATTGCGATTTATTTTGTTTGTTCAGGTTGATTGGTTAAGCTAGATATGTATCACAAAAGTCAACAAACACAAAGAAAACTAATAATAATCGATTATTGGCGATCGGATTATTGCGTGTTCAAAATCAATAAATTTTCTTTGTCCATTAAATTGATGTTTTATAAATATATTTATTGATAATCATCATCCAAATACACATGATCATTGTTTTTGGTTGTTGTTTGTATCACACGGTTTCTGGCCAATTATAAAGCTGTAAAATAACAATCAATGACAAACGATTTCTTATAGTCATTATTATGACATCCGTTGTCATTGTCGTCATTATCATATAGTTAGATTATTGTTTTCATTATTATGATCGTTGCGTTGCCATCGATTAAATGATGATCCCATAATTTTTTTTCTCTTCTTCTTTGGTTCGTGTCTTCCATTCATTCATTCATTCATCCATCCATTTATTTATTATATTCATTCATTCATTTATTCGTTCATAATAGTTCAGTGATTTTTTTCTTTTATTTTCTTTGATTCTTGGTTGTTGTATGTCAAATTAGAACTGTTTGTATGAAAAAAAAGAAAAAGAAAAAATTCTCCCGCATACTGATGGTGTCAATGGTAAATTGCCAGCCAATGTAAAGCTTTTTTTTCTATAGTTGCTTTGTTATTTGTGTGTGTTGTTGTTGTTGTTAGTTAGGTATAATTTATAATCCAGTAAATGCCATTCACAGAAACATCAGCCGAATGAACCAAACTAAACTATAGACAAGAGAATCACTATAAATAAAAATATCCAAGAAATAAGGCAGGAAATCGGCGCTACATGTTTGCTATTTTTTTTATCGTTATATTCTTGCATGTCGGTTTGTTTGATGTTAGTGGCTGAAACATGACGATGACGACTAAATCGACAATGAATGAAACTTATTTAAGACAACACAAGAGATCCAGGATATAAATGGGATTGATGGAACAAATCGACAACAACATCGAAAATAAAAACAACCTAAACAAATCCTATATAAATGCTTTAGTTATTTTGTTGTTAACATTGTTGTTTTATACATTCGTTTTTTTTGTATTCCAATCAATTCCAGTCAATTCTGACAATATCTTTCTAATGTCATCTTGTTGATGTTCAAAACAGAGATCTAAATAAGAAATAATAATAAGTATGAGTGAATTTGTGAGAAAATTTGTCTCAATAATGATAAAAATATAAAAAATATCCTGCTAATCACCAACGATTAGAATGTATGTATTGAGGATAACCTTGTATTTTAAGAATTTTAAATGTATGTACGATCTTTAATCGATGATCATTTTTATTTGGCATTATCCAATTGGTATATAATCGTAATCACCATCATCATTTCTATGATTATTTGATAATGATGCCAATATCTTTGGCATTGACAATTTATTCATTTGTTGTTTTTTTTTGAATTCTAGAATTGTGAAAAGAAACACAAAGAATTTAATACAAATTGTTCGATCGTGCTTTGAAAAATTTCAGAAACACATCAGCTACAAAAAAAAACATTATTACCATGTTTATATTTCTACGATCCATTAGCCATGATCTATGTATTTTGAAATAAAGAATGAACGAATATATAGTGCTTTGAAATAAATTTGAAAAAAAAATTTAAACAAATGAATCCGATACATCATCATCATCATGATCATGTTTAATGAATAAAAATGGATGAAAAACGAAATTCATACGTCATAACCAAAGATTCATATGTTGTTGGTATTTATCTGGCTAGAATTCATCAATAATGTCGAAAAATTATGAAATACATCGTTACAAATCCTGAATACAAGAATCCCTTTAGTCCGTCCATTCATTCTTCCATACATCCATTTTAGTAAACATAAAAATAAATCCATCGTGGAAAACATTTACAAAATACGATTGCCTATCTTTTTCAGACGGTCTTTTCCTTTAAAAATGAAATGTATCCAAATAAAAGGATGATTCTATGCGTAAATGGTGGGCTTATGTTTTCTTGATTCTCGCTCCATTACTCCCACACAAACACACACATGATAGTGTGGGATAACCAGAAAAAGACACCAAGTTTAACTATGACTATGGCATATATGATTTATTTGCATCAATTCTTTTCTGTTTTGGTTCGGCTAGTCGGTCGGTCTGTCGATCATCATCAAACGACATATCTTTTCCACCATAATATCTCTATAGTTATGTTGTGTTATTATCGCCTTGTAATCTTTTTGAATTTTTTTTCTTCGGTTTTGGTTTTTTCCCTTTTTACAATATACTGTTATGTACACGAAATAAAATGTCTGCGGTGGTCATCATCATACATTTTGATGGCCATTTTATCCCGATGATGATGATGATGATGGTCCATTATTACCACGAAAAAAATATAAAGAAAAATTAAACTTATAGATAGCTAACAACAATAGTGATATGAAATATACACTACTATTTTTTCTTAACGAGGAAAAAAAACATATTTCAACAATGAAAAGTTCGTCTGTTTTTTTTTGTATATTTAAAATATAATGGAACAACATTATAAAGAATGGATACATTGAATATGAGAATAAAATTACTACCATCATATAAAATTCATAAATGTCCATTTAATATATCAAATGTTTACATTTATTTTTTTTTATAAAGAATGAGCTATAAAATAATGGAAACAAAAGATACTTTTATTTATCCGACCACCCGATATACATTTTGTTGTTGTTGTTGAAAATTGTCATCGTTTGTCATCATGAAAATCCAACAAATTCACACATAAATTGTGTAAACACAATAATGGAGCCCAATCATACGCGTAGATCATATTTGAAAAAGAATTTAAAGTGTTTTTTTGTTGTTGTTGTTGTTGTTTGGACTAAAAAATTTTCCTATGCAATAGATGTTTTAAAACCGGGTGACAAACAAAAAGTGTCACATTTCAAAACCAAAAAGAAAAATGAAAACGATTTGCAATTGTACATTTGTTTGTTTTTTATTCGAAAAAAAAAGAGTTAATGATTTCTATTGTTTTATCGTTTTCGATTCCAAACAATAGATTTACATTTTATATTTTATTCTCAAATGAATTTTGGTTGTAAATTCTTTTTTTTTTTTTTGCTTCCATTTTTTTCTTTCCTTTTTCACACATCAACATCATCTTCATCATCGTCGTTGTACAATCAAATTGATTGAAAATATTTTTTTGTTCAAACGTTCTTTATTCTTCATATACTTTTTTCAATTTAATCCCATTTTCTTTCCTTTTGTATGATATCTATTTGAATTTGAATTTAAATTCTTTTTTTTTTGAAAACACATTCTGAATATGTTTTTTGTTCTTCGATTGATGGAAAAAGTCAAAAAATTGACGTTGTTGAGGACTATGATTTGTAAAAAAAAAGAATATTAAAATGCAAAGAAACTCTTTCCAATTCAATTCTCAATATCTATCTTGTGAAAAAATTGTATATCTTGCAGTATTGCTGCCGGGCGTTACAATTTAAATTGAAAACATTTATTGATATTGTATATGATACAATCGTGATCGATTCTATTTTCTTTGCTTGCTTATTATTCTTTTCATTTTTTTGTGATGCTTATTATTATTATATATGGGAGGAGAAAAGATGCGTAAATATTCATAAAATCGAATTTCATTGATTTATTGTGTTGGTTATTTTAGCTTGAAAAAAATTTTCATTTCTTTTTTCCAAGAAAAAAAATTCTTAAGAATAGCTGGTGTCAGAATTTTTGTCATGTTTTCAAATTAACATTCATTTTCAAATGAAAATAAGTATTTCCATCAAAATTATTATCAACTTAATCATTATTAGTATATATTTGAACTTATGAACATTAACACAAGTTCTTATCATATAACCATAGATATTATTATCGTCCAAGTGGTTTCATCGTTTTTTTTTTGTTTCCAGAAAATTTGTTCCAATTTCAACTGAAACAATCAAGAAAAAAAATAAATTTCATTAATTTTTCAATGATAATTTTTTCTATTGTCTACTATTCGTTGTTTTCGGTTCGTTTGGCTTAGCAAATTGATTGAATGAAACGTTGAAAACATAAAATTCAGGAACATGACAACAGAGTTAAATTAAAATAGCGGTCAAAAAAAATTTTAGATTGAGTCAAGAAAATGAGATTTAATGATCTAGAATGTTTGGTAGTAACTATCGACAAAAAAATGTAATTCATGAATCATTTTGTTTTGTTTTGTTTTTTGTATGTTCAGTCATAACTTTATTCCAATGGATTCATATTCCGGATTGTTGTCGTAACTTTTATACTCTTTTTTTCCCTTTCTCTGGCTTCATCATCATCATCATCATCATTGCATGAATTCGCATTTAAACATTTGGACAAGACAAAAAAAGTTCATTGCTTTTCTGTTTAGTCGTTGTCGTTATCCTTAGGTTGGAATGTTTCTCTTTCTTTTTTTTTTTCTTTTTCCATTTTCATTCATTGCTTAACACCATTAGAAATGATGAGAAACGAAGAAAAAAAACAACGATGTAACCGTATTGGGTATCAAACAACGGTTGAATTCATTGTTAGACCATAATGAAATGATGTTTTTGTGTATTCTTTCTTTTGTAATTCTATTTTATATAACATATGAACAATGTGAATGATGATGGACCAAAAAAAAACAGATTTTTTTCTTCTCCTATTGTCCATTTTCAGATCGTGTCCTGTCCATGATACGATTATTCTTTTGTTTCATCATCATCATCATCATCATTGAGACGTTCGAACATGGTAGGAAAAAAAAAGAGGATCGACAATTCTTATTGAGGAATCCAAATAAGAAAAAAGAAATGACGAAATTCTCTATTGTTATTTTATAATGAAAAAATAAATAAATTTGAAAAAAATAAGATGACCCAGTGATTTTTTTTTCGTTCGTTCGTTTATTTAATTTCTGTTCGGTTCGGTTATTTTGAATAGACAGAATGATGACATTCTATTGGATTGATTGAATCTATTTTTTTGTCCGCATCTACAATGTAACGAAAATAAAATAAGAAAAAAAAACAAAAAACAAAAGATTCAATTTCGCCGACCTTTTTTTCGGTATGTGTGTGATGATGATTTTTTCCAAAGATAATCATCATTGATGTATAATCATTGTTCGATGATTTGGAATTGATATTTGGCAATTCATTTGACAGCCGATAAGCATATTTTTCTTTTTCTTAATATGTTGACTGAAAAAGGAAAAAAGTGCCAAATAAAGCCTAATTTTATGATGTATGTTTTGCAAGAAAAATTGACCAAATATCATTTTTTTCTTGAAATTCGCAAACAAATCGGTTATATTTATCTATTTTCATCTTTTTTTGATTTGAATCATGTGATCAAGTTAAAAAGATGATGACAATGTTGATGTTTCCTGATGATATTCCAGCGGAAGACAATTTCCTTTTTGTCAAGTTATTTTTCTTCTTTTTTTTTGGTCATATTTTTTTATGAAAGCCCATAAAAAACAAACAGATAGTCAAACAAACAAACAAACAAATCAGATGATTTTGATGATGGATTTTTTTCTGGTTCCTTTTTTTTCTTTGGATTCAATTTGAAGTCCATTCATCTTCACTCAATCGTCATATCTTTTTTCATCATGATGATGATGAAAAATGTTTCCGTTGAGTTACAAAATTTGCTTTTTGAAAATTTTTTCTTAGAAAATAGCAAAACGGAATCGGTTTTCATTTTGAAAAGAAAGATGAAAGAAAAAAAAATCAAATATGAAAGAAATATTTGTTCAGATCTTGTTGTTGTTGTATGAAATGTGTCATCGTTTCATGTTGAATCGGTTTTTTGTTGTTGTTGTTGTGGTTTTTTTAATTCTATAATATGAATGAATGTTTTGCGTTTTTTTCCTTTTCGTCTTGTTGCTAATATATTCGCGGATGTCTTTTCATTTCTTGATGATGATCAAAAAATTATTTTGATTTTCACAGAATTCATTATTATTACCATTATTTACTTGACAAAAAAAGAAAATAAAGTCGAAAATAAAAATTGTCACCAATATCATGGTATATTTGATGAATTCCATTGATTATTAATTTTTTGCGTTTATACTATTCATAAAACCAGGATTGTGGTGATGGCAGATTTCATTCCAAAAAAAATGACCGGAATGCCGATGCAGACATTTTTCAATGTTTATGTCAATTTATCAAAGTTAACTTGATGGCCGAATAGTTGATAAAATCATTTTTCTTTTGATGAAAAATGATTTTTTTATTCAAAGATTTTAAATGGCAAAAACCAAAAAAAAAACAAACTGTTCACAGTTTTGATTATCATAATATGAAATTTTATTTTATTTTCATTATAACATATTTTTAGCTGTTTTGTTTGTCTCTTTTTGGCTATTTTAGTGCAGATAAAATTATCTTTTCCGTTGTTTGTTATCTACTTAACTATTCAAAGTATAGTTCTTTACCCCTTTATTTGAATAATTTTTTGTGTATTGTTATCATTCCATCTTGTACTATGATTCCTATTCCAAGTTTTTTTCTTGTCTTGATATCTATATATCATTGCGAACAGAATATTATCTTTGTATTCATGGACCAATGGATCAGTAATCCTATTGCTAGATTTGTAAGCTATTCATACTATTTATAGTCATTGTAAACGATTACAATCATTATCATTATCATCATCATCATCATTGTAACATCACATTGAACGTAGATTTTACTGTAACTTGAAATCAAATAAGTTATCATTTCCCTGCCCTGAAAGAAGAACATGAAAATCAAAAAAAAAGACAAAACAAAAATGATGATCTAAATAAATTGACATGATAAAGGCTAAACTGACCGACCAACCAAATGACTATAGTTAACTATTTTTGCTTTGATTCTTGTTCACTGACGTTATAATATAATGTTTCATTCATTTTCAAATTTGTTTGGCTTGTAGTTTTTATTTTGAAAATTCTTTATTTTGGATATCTTTTTTGTTTTGTTTCTTCATTTGAAACAAAACAACCAAACAAAACAACAATTAATTAATGTCTCATTAGTCTCTTTTTTACATCATTCTTATTGTTTACATTTAGTTTTATTTATTTCATTTCAATTTTTTTTTGGGGAAATAGAATTTATGTAGTACATGACACAATATCTGTAACCAACGAATCTTTCCTTCTATTTTTTGATACCATCATCAAAATATTGTTGAAAAAATTTAACTTTGAAAAAAAACAAACAAAACAATCTTAATGTCGATTTGATATACCTCCTTTTTTTAGTTGTTTGTTTTTTTAAACTAAATTCATGTTATCAATGGAACACGACTATTTTTCGATTTCGGCTAACAACAAAAACTGTCATTTTTTTCACTGATGACCTAAGCATTAAATCGGTAAACATTTGTTTTTTTTCGGAGAAAACAAACATTTATTTATGAATTTTAAATATTGCTGACATATAAATTGAAAGAATCGTCAAATTTTACATTTGTTTTCCAAAAAATAAACCGATTGTTGAAAAACACTGTTTTCTCGATTTGCGTGCCAGAAAAATGATAGGAAAACACTGTTACACAAGATTATTATCTACATAATCATCGTTTTTTTCTTCCATTGTTTTGCATGAATTGTCTTGTCTTTAATAAATATGAAAATCAAATATTTGTTTGGATTAAAATGTTTTGTTTTGTTTTGTTTTTTTTTTGCATCATCATTATCATCTTTTCATTTATTTATTGTTAATTCTAATTAAAGTAAATAGAAATGCAAACACAAATGTATTAATTAAATGCATTTGGTTTGTACTTTTTGAGAAAGAATCGATTAATTTGAAAAACGTGTGCTAACGATGTAGATTAAATCCATGTTTTTGTTGTTTTTTTGTTCATTAAAAAATGAAACAAAAAAAACAAATCATCTTGCTTTTGTTGTTTGTTTGTAATGGAAATAGAAATTGAAGAATTTTTTTTTGGTCTTGTCATTTCGAAAAAAAGTTAATTAAACATTACTTTTTTTTTGTTTCTTCACATACCTTAGAAATAAGCTCAGAATCATCATCAAGAATTTTGGGTTTATTCTTCTTCTTTCCTTTTCCCCTTATATTTTGTGAAGCGAAAACGTCATTCCGGTTAGATCATCATTTTTCTCAATTATTTTTTTTTGTTCCATATATTTTATCTAAATGGACAAATATCATGAAATGATGAGGTCAGAGAGGTGTGAGTTGCGATAACAAATTTCTTAGGCTAACATTTATGAATGTAGAGAATTTTTTTTTGTTTCTCCTATTCATTTATACACAACCGTTCTCTTGGGTTCTTGTTTTTTTCTCAAACAGTTAACCAAAAAAAACGTCAAGAACCAGAAACCAAACGATATCTCTATATTTTCTCTGGCCTATTGCATATATGCCATGCACACACACACACAAATACCATTGGTTAATGGTTACAAGAGAACAACAACACAAGAAAAAAACCAGTAACCAGAAACAGAAAACGATCTAGAAACACTGAAAAAACCAGATACATTTAGTGAAGATAAAAACAGAGACAGAGAAATAGGAAAAAAAGGAGAAGATTCATTTTAATTAGCATCATTTGTCATTTTAATTGTATTTGGGATTTTTTCCCTTACGTTTGGTCTTGTTCTATCGGTGTTGCAAGATTTTTGTTTCAGTTTTTTTTGTTCCATTTCATTTTCACAATCGTTCTGACAATTTTATACCCATCACTATCATGTTTTTTTTCATTTGTTTCAGGCTACTGCTGTTGCCATTAGATATCAAAATTTTCATTGGAAAATTTCCAGAAATCTTGTCCAAATTTGAAAGGGTTAATCCAGACAAGTTTATCACCAACACATGACATGAATCGTTTTTTTTTGATACAATGTTGAATAATTGATAATTAATGCAAAAAAAAATGAATGTACTGTAATTCAATATGGCCACAATCTAATAAAATTCATTTTTGTCATACATAAAAAAAATATCAAATCATCGACATAAATGACGACGAAAAATGATGATTATAAATAGTGATGATAATGAAATAATGTATCAATAAATGAAAAAATTACCACAGACTCACAAATGGATCTTTTATGTTTTCATCAGCTAAAATGTTGTTGATATTTTGTTTCTTTTCTATTTTCTTTTTCCAAAACAATATTACACTTATCACTATTTGATATAACCATATTACTTTATCTTGTTCCAAGTGTCTGTCTATGTCTATTTTGAAATGACGCCAAACATGAATGCAAGTTGTTTTATTATATAATTCTGTTCATTGATGATCGGTTGTGATGACAACTACTTTATTGAATTCTACTATTATTTTTTGGTTAATATAATAGTAAAATTCTGACCGAAAAAAAATATATTCGAAGTAATATTATTAGCAAATTGGAACAACAGCAAAACTTTTTTTTTTTACATACTTTTTACCAAATAATTGATTAATTAACCTTTAATTGATATTTTGTTCCGATGCTCATTTTTCCTTGTTTTTTTTGACTATTATTATGTAAATGTAAATGAACATTGAACAAAGAAAAAAAATTTCAATATTTTTTTGTGAAAATTATAGTCGAAAACCATTTTTAATTAAACACAAATTTTGCTTTTGTCCACGAATTAGAATGCTGATTTTACAAGGAGAATTTGTCGATGACACAGCTGTACAAATCATCATTCCAAAACAACGATGAATGATTGGAATTCTTTTTTTTCTGAAAATCATAAAAACTTTTTTTCTTTGCATTATAAAATCTTATACCTGACTTTTTCTTCACTGTACAAATCAAAATCAAATCATTTCTGCCATTTTGAAATAATTTTTTTCAAATAGAATAGTGTTGTGTTTTCAAATTGAACATGTTTTGATTTTGTGGTTATTTCGGATTTCTAATATTTTTTCCGGTTAAATAAATTATCGTTTCATAAACGAAGCTTAAAAGTTTTTTTTGTCAAACAAAAACAAAAATCATTTTCAAATCGATTATGGATCAAATATTTGGAGTAAGGAATTGAAAGTAATGGTGTAGAAAATGTCATTTACTAGATCTGCGTTTTTTCTCGTGGTTGACGTTCAATAAAATTCATTTATTTATTTAACCGATTTTTCCTTCTTTTCAAACTTTTGGTTTATTCAACCCTTTCGTACTTGAAAAATATTATTATAAAATAATCAAATCAAAAATAAAAACTTTAATTAAAAAAACTTTAAAAACATAATGAATGTTGACTAAAGTTTTGTCGTCTTTCTATTGCTCTTTCTCACAGACTTTTAATCATTTTGGTTCAGATTCCGGAAATTCTTTAGGGGATATTATCGCAATAATTAATAAATAAATGTTATAATTTTCTACTCTTTTTACCACTTTCAAAATTTCTATTACTGCTCTCAATCTTTCATTCAAATACGATAATGGTTTTCTTTTCTTTTTTTCTACTTAATTCACAGTTACCACTAACGGATTGAATCGAAGCTCATCATCACAATCGTCATTGGCAAATTCTTTTCTCAAACCTATTGGACAACATTTAGGACCGAATAACGGAAAATCATTCAATCATAATAAGAATAATATAGCTTCTGGTCATGAAATGAATTTAGCATCAAATCAAGAAAATTTTATAACATCATCATCCACAATAACAAGTCAAACAGAATTGTTGAATACAATCGACCAGATACAATTATATGACGAATTTGTATCTCGAGGCAATGTAGCAGTGTTGAAGTGCCTTGTTGTTGTCAATACAGTCAATGGTGTTAGTCATTTGATGATGATGCCAGGTAATAGTAATAATGGTGGCAGTAATACTCCTGTTACATCATCATCCGGAACATCATCTTCATCATCATCTTCTTCGACATCCGGTTCAACATCATCATCATCCTTTTATTATCATCCTAATCATCCAAATTCATACCAATATTCTCAATTATTATTGAATGTCATTTTTGAATGGCGTATTAAAAATGGTCCAGCCGCAAGTCCATTACCACCAATCGATCCAATCATAATGATTCGTTCGAATCAAACACAAGGCAAGTGTTATTATCAATTTGTTTTTTTTTCTTTCTCATTTTTTTTCATAGGTTTTTGATTCAATTGGTAAAGTTTTCATTGATTATATATAAAACATTTACAGATCTTCACGTTTCTCTTTTAAGTCAATTATACGCATCATTTAATCTAATTAGTGCCATAGGCTAGGGCAGTGATTCTCAACCTTTTTGTTGTCGCGGCACAATTTTAGAATTTTTGAATATATAACAGTTGCATTTTCAGAATTTCGCGGCACACCAAAGTGCCGCGGCACACTGGTTGAGAATCACTGGGCTATGGTGATGGCAAGCAGATCAGTTGACTGCCATTCTTTTAATTCAAAATATACGAATGAAAAGAAAAGTTTCTAAGAAAGAATCTATAGAAAGTGGAACATTGAAAATCGTTTCGTTTCTGGAATTTTTGTTTTTCCTATCCTTTTTTTCCGAATCGATCCAAAATCAAAAAATAGTTAATCTCTGTTCGACGATCTCGACAATTATTTGTGTTGACTTTAGAGAATAAAAAATCTATAAAAAAATCCAGACTTTTTTCATTTTCACTGATATTGTTTTACTTTTTTTTTGTTGAAAATTGATTAACCTTATAGCTTTTCTATTATAAAATATTTCTTTAGTTTCAAAAAAAATCTGCCGAAAAACCCGAAAAAAAACCAAATTTCTTTTGATTTATGGCTTTTTAATTTATTATTAATAGCTTAGTCAAATATTCGTTACAAAGTATTAAAAAAAATCATTCACGTCAAACTTGTTTGCGTTCATTCATTCAATTATATAAAATGCACAGCTTTAGCAATGTTGGATTTTAATTTTTTTAAAATATTTATTCAAAGCAAAAAATAAAATCAATGTTCAACTGTACTATATTGTAGAATGATAATCATAATTGGTGGTAATTATGATCACAATCATCATTATCATTATCATCGTTTTTTGATGTGATATCAGAATCTTGTTGACCGCACAATGGAAAAACACATAGAAAAAAAACATAACAGCGGGAAATAAACAACATACAAACAGTATAAACATTATTCATGTTATTAATATTAGGTTAACTGGGAAAGAAAATTATCAATTAATTCTGGGAAAATTCTGTTGCAAAACACCAAATTTTGCTTGATCTGTATACATCTAAATCATGATGATGATCATGACCGCAAGCAAACATAGTGAAAAAAATGATAAAGCAAACAACAGAAGTAAAAAAGGAAGAAATTACCTACGCCTATTGAATATCAATTGCTTACACTGAATATTTTTTTGGAAAAGAAACCAAAAACAAAAAAAAATCAAATCCGTTTCATACATTCAAAGCGAGAGAAAGAGAGAGAGAAAGCAAAAACAAAAGAAGAAGATAAGAACATGATGGACAGGATTTCTCATCATTTCTCGATCTGATAAAAAAAAATAATAGATAGAGATATATAAAAAATGAAAGAACAATGCATTCGAAGAATACTGAACAACTGAACTAAAGTCAAATGAATGAATAAAAAATAAGAATCTCTAACATTATATCTAAATTGACGTGACAGAAATAAATTCACGAAGCAACAACAAAAAAAAATTCATTCAGTTTGTTGGTGTTGGTGTTGGCCACAAATCAGATTTTCGGTTTATCGATATTTGAAGCTAGATGCATTTGAACATCACCAACATTATTCTAAAGTATGAAATAGATGAATTCGCTATATCGATAGATTGATTGATTAGTTCATTATCATCATCATTTCATTGGCCAATAGTTTGAAAGTTTTTAAATGAAATTTTTTATTATTATAAACGGAAAAAATTAACCATTTGTTTATGACGGCGATTTGCATTCAATCGATCATCTTCCGGTCGAAATAGAGCTACGATTTTTAAAATGGATGAATTTTTTACCCTCTTTGATGTGGAAAGTATTCCGTTTATTGAATATCAATGAGATTTTGAAATAGAATGTGAATGCCGCTTCAAATTTTTGACAGATTTGCAAAACCAACGCCTAATAAGCTTAATACGTTGCAATTTCTGCTGTTGTTGTTGTGTTGAATTTAACTTTTTTTTCACACATGGAATAAAACTAAGTAAAGGAAGTAAAAAAAGAATTGCCCAAAGAAAAAGTTTTCACTATTTATATGATTTCATTTTGTAAACGAAAAAATAAAAGGGTAAACATCCCTCTTATTCGACTTCAGTTTTGCTTTCAGGAAATTTCCGGCTACCATTTGTTCATTTATTTATTGAAAATTTTCTTCTTCATAATAAAGTAAAATTATTATTATTTTTTACTTTTTTCTGTGGCCTTGTTTTGTTTCTATTATTTGTGGATATCAATTTTGAATCAACATCATGAGCATCATGATGTTTTTTTTTCTAGCATGCATGAAATAAGATTCCATGATAATGCTAAGAATATCTTCTTCTTTTTTTTAATTTTCATTCGGAATCTTCGTTTATTTTTCTTCCATTCAAATAAAGAGGCAATGAAAAAAAAGGAAATAAATGTGTTCTATTCACAGTGATGATGATGATGATAAGATGACAAAGATAACTATGGTAGATGAAAGGACAAATATTTGTTTTAGAGATGTGAATTTGAGCATTTTTTTCTTTCTCCACTAGATGATATATACATGATGAAAATGTGGGCCAAAATGAAAACAAAACTTTGAAAATTGATGACAAAAAAAAGTAAAAAAGAAGACGTAGAAAATTTCGGAATAATAATAAACTTTACTCGCGTACGATATTTATTCTTGTGTGTTTGTATATGTGTGTTTGAATCGTCCCGTCAATGATGACGACAAATTGGTGGCCAAAGAATAGTAAATTAAGAATCGAATTCATCATAGTCTCTCTTGCTCTTCGGGTATATGTTTGTGTTTGTGCACTAACATCCAATTTTGTCCCGGTTCATTTCATAATGTTTTTTTTCGTATGTTTGTTGTTCTTACAAACGTAAACTTTGAATCATCATCATCATCAACATTATTGCATGATATTAGTAAAAACGATCCGGAACAAAAACGTTTTTATTGAATTTTTTTGTTTTGTTTTACTATTTCCAATTTTCTCTTTTTCACTTTTCAAGCAATAGCAAAAAATAACAAAAAAATAAAGAAATGATGAAAGGAAATACTTTCCATTCGAATCGTTTTGATCCATTTTCATTTTGTTTTATATTTTCGTTTTTTTGTGTGTGTGTGTGGATGCTGATTTATATAAATATATTTTTCTGAAATGAAAAATTTACATTTTTAATTTAAAAAAATAACAACACATTTTTCTTCTTGTTGTTTTTCTGAACAAATAGACAAAGAAAAAAAATTTAAACATTCTGTGATTCAATCATTCGTTTTGTTTGTATTATAACATTTTTTTTTTCAAAATAATATACATTCATTTCAAAATCAATCAACATCAGCATAAGATAAACATACATCATTTTTATTATAAATTTTCTTACACATTATTTATAATTTTAAATTTTGTTTGAAAACAACAGAATTTCTTTATGTTGTTTTTTGTTTGAAACAAAAAACATATTAATATTTATTTTTTGTTTTGTTTTGTTTGAAATCAGTAAGATCCATTTTCGTTAAAATTCAGGTGTTAAGAAAAAAAACAGTGATAGGATAAAAATTTATCATTTCGTTGGAATTTTTTTGTTCATAGTGAGAAACAAAAATGAAAATCTTAGTCGGATTTGAATTATTGAATTTTGATGTATTCAAATAAGCTTGATTTTCGACAATTTTTTCTGTTTTTTTTTCAATTTCACCATACATGAATCAGAAAAAAAATTCAATCCAACAAAATGATGTAAACAAATCATGTGAAAAAATCTTGAATGAAATGATTCTAATTAAATTCTTTGTTTGTTTTCTCTTTTATTCTTTACAAATTACATCATGAATAAAACTAAACTGGATGTCTGTTTTTTCTTTCGGTCTTTGATTATAATTGCAAACGAGTAATTGAAAAAAAGAAGATAAAAAAACAAATTTTTTTTTCGGGTACCAAGTTAGTGTATTTGAAAAAAATACTTTATATTTTTTTCAATTAATTTCCATGTTAGAACGATATTTCAAATGATTGAACAAAATAAACAACAATTTTTTTCAATTCGATAGCAGACCTGTGTCCTTTTCGAAGATTTTTTTTTCGACCGTTTTATTCGTTGTCAAATGAATGTTTGTGAAAATGAGAGAGATGGAAACAGAGAAGAAAAAAAATTCAATTAAATTTAGTTGAATCGATTTTCGTTGTTGTTGTTTTTTGTTTGCTGCTATTGCTTTACACTATCATCGTACATGCAGAATTGAAATTATTTTATTCTTTGTCTGTCTTGAATTTTTTTTTAACAAATTTAAAAAAAAGACCTGAGCCCATTCTTTTGTTGTCGACTTAGGCAAACAAATTTAATTAATTCTTTTCAAACTTGTACACAGTCATATCGTTTCGATCATGGTGTGAAATAATAAAAAAAACGAATTCAACACACATTTTGTGAATGTAATGATAGTCTGTTTCCATCTCTGGTATGATGATGATCACGATGATCACGATTTACTGTATGAGGAGAGACAAGGAAACAAAACAAAAACAAAAATTTGTCTAAGAAATTATTCGCTGTCAACTAAATTTGTCCATGTCATTTGATTTATACTTTAAAATTCTTCTGTTTGTTTTTGTTGTTTGCCTGCCCGAAAAAAAAAGAATTTCTATGAAAATTGCTGATGTGCACATTGTGTGACAGAAAAAATGAAATTGAAATATCGGACACAATTTATTTGTATTATTTGTTTTTTGTTTTTGAAAATTTAAATTTAAATTTTTATTTCATTCTTTTCTATCCATCTTTCTGTCTATGTAATTGAATTTTATATTCATTTGTTATAAATTTATGAAACAATCAATGTGTAGTTAGTTTTTTTTGTTCACCATAAATTCATAGCTTAATCAATTATTATTTATGTCAATTCGGTAGACATTTAAATGACAGAAAATTTTTATATTATTATTCATGTCATTTTTATTTTGTCCATTGTCACCCAAACAGATTCTTTTTTTTCAGAATTGAATTTAAATTTTAAGTGATAAAAGTGGTTGGCACTTTTTTCAAGTTTTGTTTTTATTTTATTCCGTATGACACATTTGATGGCCAGAATAATAATGAAATGAGAAACAATTGGCCCGGTTTTTTTTGTTGTTGTTTTTGTTTCAATCATTTTCACTGAAGATTTTTGTAATTTCTCAAAAACAATTACAAAATAAATCTTAAGCCTTTTTTTGGTTTTGTTAATTTGGCTCTTTTTTTGAAAATTGAGACAAAAAAAAATAAAACAAAACAGAAAATAATTCTATTGGTTGTTATATAACCCAAAATGATTAATGTTTAATCGATAGTCATCAATTGTAGTGTTGTTGTTTTCCAATATATATCCAATCGTTTGTTCGATTTGTGAAGAAGCAAAGAATCTGTTCACTTTGGATGAGAGAGATGAAGACGGCATTTTGTCACTCATTTTTTTCCTTGTATATCCGAATAGTAATAGATTTCGGTGGCCGAAAATAAAACGAACCTTTTTTTGCTCGTTATGGGTTGTTTGTCCACTGTAATATTGGATCGATAATTTCGGCTACCATTAAATTCGTCACCATCTAAATTTAGATCATTGATCCATTTTTTTTACTTCTTCATCTTCTCTTTCTTCTCGACTTTGTATCCAAGACGAAAGTCAATGTCCAAAAAAAATAAAATAAACAACAAATCGATTTTTTTTTGCTTGCTTTTGTTGTTGCCGGCGATTTTCTATTTGAAAATTAAATTAGCCTATGAATGGCATCAAAAAGGATAAATTGAAAAAAGATGAATGAAAAAGAACTCTTCCAAGTCATAATGAAAGTTTTAGTGTAAAACAAAAGAAAAACTTTTCCATACTGATCTGATCTGTTATTCTTCGATTGATTTTCGATGATAATGACCTTTTTGATCAATTTTTATAATAATTCAAACAAAATGTCATTCCAAATTGATTTCCATAATATTAAAAGAAAAAAGGTTTATCATGAATCTTTTTTTTCCAAATCATGATAAATTGGAATCTTTTGTTTTTCGATAGTAATTCGATACGAGAAAAAAAATCATTTTCTCCATCATTAGACTTAGACTTTTTTTCAAGTCGCATGCCAATTTGTTTGGATAATGAATTGTTTTGAAACGAATTTTTTTCTACGAAAAAAAGATGAAAATTTGAAATGAGAGAAAGTAAAGAAGAAACAAAAATGAAAAATCATCATTATTAATTTTTTTAGACATCATCATCGTAAAAGCACGTAGAATTTGAAAGACTTGTCAAAATTGCATTTGTTCTAAAGAAAAATAAAAAATATTTATTTCTTCTGAGATGGTTAATAATAATAATGGTATCTCACATTTCCTTTTTTGTTTCTTTCTTTCTTAGATGAACAAATGAATTTATGAAACTGATTCGTTTGTTATATAACATTCATTTCTTATATATTTGCTTATAAATTACTCAAATATAATAATAATGAAGCAAAGTAAAGTTATAATTAATCATTTTACATTTGAAATATCAACAACAACAACAAAAAGACGACAATGAGATGCTCTGTGCAATGGAAACTTAAATAAATGAAAATAATGATGAATGAAAATAAATGTAATATTTTATACTCAAGTATAATTCTAGCCTTGTATATTTACAACAACTAAGGAAATGGAATAAAGTTGATTTGTATATTACTATTTCGATGTTTATCATGAAATTCTTTATGATGAATAAATTATTCAATATATATAGTATCTATTAATCAATTTAAAAATTAGTCAAACATCATGAAACACACTTGCACACAAGAAATAATAATAAAATAGTAATCTAAAACAACAAATTATATTCTATTTTTTTTCATTCAAGTAATTGAATCTAATAAATATATCATTGGATAATGATATCAACAATGGTGAAATAACATCATCAATTTTATGACTAGATATTGAAATAAATAAAAAAAATTGAAAATAAAAAGTTTCAAAATTCAAGTCCAGATTCTTGAGATACTTGAATGAAAGAAAACAAAAAAAAATCATTCATCATATTATCATTGTGAATGAAAAAAAAGTGTTTCCCTTTAACGATTTTCATCATAAGTGAAGCCTATAGACAATAATAATAATTCTTAATGGTCTTTGAGATATAGTCTCTGGATAATATCTTTTGTCATTGATAAAAGTCAATCGAATCGATGGACCTCAAATAAAATCACTCTCAACACACATCGATAAATGAAAATTAAAATTCTTTGAACGTTTTTCTTTTTTTTTCGTGCTTATCCAGAAAAAATCATTTAGAAAATAAAAAATCTTTGAATTGAATTGATTGCCTATATCTATTTAATATTTGTGTGTGTATGTGTTGGTATTTTTGTGGAAAATTGATTTCTTTCCGCACTCATTTTTTACGCCTTTGTTTTTTCCGATCAATTCATCATCATCATCATCGAATTTATAATTTATTTACACTACATTTTGTTATGAAACATTTTCTTTTCCTGTCTGAATCATGAAGATCAGATGATGATGATGATGATGATGAGCTAAGAAAAGATAGAAATTTGAAACGGAAACGATTCAATGATTTTTGAATTTTTTTTTATCAACAGGAAAAGAAAACAAAATATTTTCCTCTTTTCCATCCAATTTGAATATATAGAGTTTGACATTTTTTTTGGGTTATTAAATGATGAATCTTTAATTCTAAAACTTCAGTATATAATGTATCTATTTTCAAAACTAAACCTTACTGATCAATCAACATTATTCTTTGAATTATCATCCAAGCATGGAAAAGAAAAAATTTGTTCGAAAAAAATACTTGATTTGATCCCGGATTTTTTTCCTCGTCGAACACAAAATCATGAAATCTGTGGAATACGATTAACAGAAAAATAGGGTTAATAAGTCATTATTTCATCGTAAACTTTGTTGCTGTTGTCAGCATTTCGATTCGATAATATACATTTTGCATCTCTTTTTTCTTACCAACTTTTATTAATTAGTTTAAGATGTCAAATTCAATTAGAAATCATTAATTTTGTTGCATAAGTTCATCCACTGATAATGACGATGTTAATACATAGAATGAATTAGAAATTTTGTTCCGCTTTTTTCAAAAATCGCATCATCTCTCCTGTAGACTAAACGAATTAAATTTCCTTAATCCTTTTTCTGTTTGTCTAGTTGAAAATGTTGAATTAATGAAAACAATCATTTTAGCACCATACAATATTAGATCTTAATTTTTCATCTTACCATATTGAAAAAAAATTCAAACTACTGTAATTCTTTGCATAAATTGATTGCATTTTATGTAAGATCAACTTTCAGTTCATTGTTGTGATTAATTATTGATGATAACGATAAGAATGAATTTAATATCCAATCACCTGGTAGCGTGACCTATAGAATTGAACAATGTTTTCATCATCAATCTTAATAATGATAATTTGTACGATCGTTTAGGTTACATTAGTTGTCATAAACGGTATCATCATTTTCATTGCTATTTTTAAAAAAATGATCACAAGAAAAATTTAATAATTTGAACAAATTCCTGTTCATGGTCATTGTCATAACATTTGATAATAATCATGTTTACACCTATTGAAACCACTTAAGTCATAATAGCATTCTATAATAACCGAGAATTTTTTTTCTATTTTTCGTTATAAACAATGAGTAACATTCCACAACATGTATGTAATTTCTTTGTTTTATTTGACTCGTTTATTTCCGATAAACGAATTTTCTAATCTGACATCAGAAATATTATCGATGAAAAAAATGGCATTTTGGCTATATTTACTTGAACATTAATTTTGCAGCGTATATTTGCAGCCATTGTCGATCCATATTTTGCTATCGAATTGATGGGAAAATATGTTTGGCTGTTTTTGTGATAACGAAAAAATGACATCTCTATTTCGTTCATAATACTATTGGATTTAGTTCATCAAAAACATATATTATTGACATTCAAATTTGATTGTTGTTTCAGAATACTTTTTTTATCCAATACATTCACTCATCCATCTTGTGTTAATATATTCTTTTTGGTTCAACTTTTTTTTCGTTGTTTCTATTTTTGCAAAATATTGTGTTTTAGATTCGAATCGAATCAATCAATCAGATTACTGTAACATCGATCAGAATGGAAAACGAACGAAAAGAAAAAAATTCAAATTAGCTTCTGTTTTTCTGCACAAAAAAAATCTGTTTGGTCAGCCATTTATTGACAGATTTCCTTTTGCTCATATCCCATTGATCATGTTGAAGGTGTTATTCGCTTAGAATAACTAATCAAAAAAATCAGTTTTCTGGTCTTGATTTGATATGGTTTGCAAACAAACAAAAAAATTAGCAGGATTACTATCACCAAAATCATATTATTTACGTTAATAATATTGATTGCTTCATTGGTATGATTCATGATTCAATAAATCCATTAAAACATCACTATGAAATTGTTAATCTTGATTAATATTTTAGGATCCAACCAAACAGTTTTTTTATAAAATTGTATCTAAATTCACTATTAAAGAATATAAAGTTATGAAACTTCAAATGAAATATTTTCATTGCTTACCACCGAAAGCAAATAAATCAAACATCTGAAAAATAAACTGTACATACCACATTGACCAACACATCAATGAGCTTTGAATTCTTTTGGCTAACCAGTGTTGTTTTTTTTTGTTTGTTTCACAACTAAATCTTTATGATTGTCTCATTTGCAATTACAAAATGTTACTATATCATCTTTCATATATTATTCTAACACAAACTTTTCATATTTTTTCTCAATATTTTTCGCAGATAAGTGATATGAAAAACGAGTTTTTTTATTTCTTTCTGCAAAAACTTTGAACACTTTGAAACTTTGTTTCACTTGGTGAGAATTCAAATTATTTAAAGTTAAATGGTCATTGGTGTCTTATTCAGGTTTCTGGACTCAAAGTCGGTTGTATCAGTTAATCCCACCATTTTAGATTGTCAATGCCGATTTTTGAGCTTTAGTGTGATTTCCATTTTTTTTCATTCATTCAATCAATCTGGATTTTCATTTCATTTTTTTTTATATTTTATTTTTTATTCCATTTTATCATCGTAACATTAGTTAGATTTAGCCTTAGCCGATAAGAATAGACTTTTCTTGGTTTTTTTTCAACCATATTTTCTCAATAATCACAAGTTCGACTATGAGATTCTTTTTTTTCTCTTAACTGATGATAGACAAGAAATAAAATATAGAAAAAATATATATCTAAACTAAACTCAAACCGATAACAACAAACAAAAATAAAAAATCAATTCTCTTTTTTTTGTTATTATTATTCCAAAGAAAGCAAACATCATGAGTAACTGAAGTGAAGAATTTATTCTTTGTTTGTTTCAAATACTTGTATATGTGCGTGTGTCGCAAAAGTAATATTGGATTATATATGATGATGATAAGCATGGCAACATAGAATCTTTATTTTTTTCATTTCTTCAAGTTTGAAGCATCAATTGAATACCATATGTATGCGTGTTTATTCTTATACTCAATGATATACAACTGATGGAACAGTCAAATGATGAGTCCAAAGTTCCAATTTCGTAATATTTTCTTACAATAGATTCTTTTTTTTTGAATGTCGAATAACATGTATTTCGAATCAATGATGCAGTCTCTCTATAGATCGAATGAATCAACAAAAAAAAACGACAATTGAAAAGTAAATCTGGTACTCAAACATTTTATTGATGATGAATAGATTTTTTCCTTTATCTATTTTATCCATGATCCTTATTATTGATCATATATTGAGTATATATAAAAAAAATAAGAATTTTACACTCTTGAATCCGATTTTGTTAGATTTAATTTCGATGATTTTTGCCTCCAATTCGGTATGCTTCATATACCAATTATTTGAAGAAAATATTATCGAATTTAGGCAGTGAAGCTAACATTTTGATTCGACGAATTATTGGAATTTTGTTTGAAAAAATTTCTACCCAGTAGTCTATTGTCTATGCCAACGAACTTCATCATTTTATATAATCGATTGGTTGAAGTATCAGCCATCAGGAAAAAAAAAATAAAACTCAAAATTGTCATTGTCATATTCACTGAATGAATTCGGTTGAACATTATTGCTTATGATGGCAAAAAAATGAATGCGGGATCAAAACAAACCAACATCGATAGCAATTGAAGTCAATAGTCTTTTTAAGGGGAAACAATTTTTTGTTTTTTGTTCATTTTGCTGACGCATGGAAGTTTTTTTTGCCTGGCCATAAACAACAACACGTATTAAAATATGACATTTTTTTTCTGTAACCGGCAAAGTTTTTTTTCATTTCGATCCTCAATCTAAAATCTTTTTTATACAAGTGGTGTGTAATCAAAAGTTTTTCATTTCCCAAGAAAATTGAGAGATTGTTTTTTTGTTTCAGGAAGAAAAAAACTTGATGCCAATCGTTTTTTTAGCCATTTTGAATTGATTCCTTGAATAATCGATCTATGGGAATAACAAAACAAAACAATTTCAAATAACATTACTAATTCATATGATAAAGTTTTTGCCCCTTTGTTAACTATAGAAATCTAGTTCATGGATTATTATCCAGAATTGTTTTTTCCTTGATTCATTTTTCATCAAACGAAGGTTCAATAATCATCAGCTCGATGCTAACAAAAAAAAACTTGTCTCCAATATCCTATTTTTATTCATTGTCATTCATTTCTCTCTATTGTGTAACTGCTCTCAAGTGGCCAATATTGTTTAATCTGAAATTTCATTTCCAATTGTCACCGATTCGATGGTGATCAGTAACAAGAACAAAAAAAAAGTTATAAAAATTTATGACATCCACTTGAACTTGTTCGAATGTTTGTCGTTTGTTGATTGGTTCGATTTGATCACAAACAAAAATCATTGAAAATCTGATCATCAAATGGCTAAATCGAAATCAAAATCGTCAAATAAAAGTTAACAATTAATTACAAACACCTCCCTTATGCATATAACATCTTTGTCTAACATGATGTTAAGATTAACAATTTCATCTTATGAATACGCCTTCGTATATGAAAAGGCGTGGTCGTAAACGATCTTTTGTCTTTGCATGTTTGGTGATTATCGTAATGAATGAATGAATGTTTTTTTCATTTGTTAATTTTTTTTTGTTGTTGTCAGAATATATTCTATTCAAACATTTTTTTTCATTTCATTTTACTGTCCATTCACATATATCATGATGATAAGCAAACGTAAAAGAGAGGAAAAAAATGAATTTTTCCTGTTCATCGAAACGTGAGTTGAATTCATAAAAAATCAGGCAAACAAAAAAAAAGACAAGAAACGGGAAAAAAATATTCTGGTATATGTGTATAGAATGTAAGCTCAAATTATAATTTCATTATCAAACACACACACTCAAAATTGTATGTATCTGTGTGTTGAACAGTATTGGTTAATCACCATTACTCCGACAACGAAAAAAAAACTGGTACAAACATTTTATTAGATAATGGCCATAGGTTTCTTCAAAAGAAAATACTGATAATAATTATAATGAATGATTCTGATTTTTCACTTTCTCTATATTTTTATCTAGAAACAATTACATTTACCTTTTATGATGAAAATAGTTTTTTTTTATTCTATTTTTTTCTAAATACACTTACTCTTTGGATACTAATGATGCATCATCATTATTATGATGATCTTCTTGATCAAGGTTACTAAATAATTGTAATTGTTTTTTATCATCATCATCATCATCATCATCATCAGCCATTTATGATGATCATTATCATTTACTTTGAAATTCAATCATTATCACAAATAACGTGATCATCAAAGTTTTCTTCTGGTCATTATTATTATAGATTATGTCCATTCGTTCTGTGTTATTTTTAAACTTTTTTTTTGTTGTTGGAATATTATCATTAACAACTTTTCAATGATTAATAATCCATTTATGAATGAGATAAAATTTTTCCTCTTTCATCGACTTCAACAAAAATTTATCTAATGTCTCAATCTTTTTATTTATTTAAAGGCAAATATACGGCATATCCAAGTGGTGAGCTTCATGTACGCGATGTTGATGAACATGATTCAAGACGAACATATCAATGTGCCGTCTATCATGCCCAAAATCAACCGAAAAAATCTCAGCAACGATTTACCGGTAAATATTTTTTAAAAATTTTCTTTTAATAGTAATTAACTTTTTGTCCTTTTTGTCTATTAAATCGAAGATATACATGTTCACCATCATTCGAATCAATTCATTCAACAACAACAGCAGCAACATCAACAACCAAGTAGTCAACAACAGACATCACAACAAATGCCAATAAATCTGCAACGACCATTGGCTGAAAGTACATTTGCACAAATAATACTTTCAGGTATTCCAAAAGAAAAAATATATATCAAAATGGCAAAATTTAACCCCTTAATGACTATTGTTTTCGGTAGTTTAATCTTGATATTATACCATATTTCTTATCACTAATGATTGAAATTTAATGGTTTAATTCAATCATTTACAAAGTAGAAAATTGAAGAATGTTTTGAAAAATTTAAGGAAAATAAAAACAAATTCCAAACAATTTTGTCAGTGGATGCACAAGTTTATTGTAGAAAATCATTCTCTTAATTTGAATATATTCCATGCTTTTTTGTCCCATTCTTATTACTTTTTCATCATTATATAAAGATTCCTTTAAACATTCAAAAAAAGAAAACAGACAATAGATCCAATGAAATGGAATTTCCAAAAAGCAAATTAATAAAAGCAAATAAACGACATAAAGAAAAATATTATAATGAATGAATTTTTTCGCTGAATAATCGAATCATTGCCATCATCATCATTGAAATCATTTTGTTCAAATAATAATATGCTGATGATGACAAAGATATAACCCTTTATAATGTCACATATGCAACCCACTTTTTTCCAATTTCAATCTTTAAAACAATCATAAATATTTTTTTTTTTTTGTTTTTTTCTGGAAAAACAATATAAAGACAATTTTTTCTTCTCACATTTAGTAATGGCCGGATTTTCATCGAAATCATTTGAATGAAAAAGAAAATAAATGAACGCCGCTTACGAATTCATTCTTTTTTTCTTCTTTTCGAATTCTTATCCAATTCGGCTAAAGATTTTTTTTATGAAGAAAGAAAGTAGGAAAAATAAAGAGAAATTCCAAAAATTTTTTCCAACCATCTTTTTTTTTGTTGGCCTCAATTCATTTGATATTAATTTTTTCATCTATTTCATCATTTTTATATATTCTATGATGGAACGTTATCAAAATTCTTTTACGATCATTATGATATAAATATTTCACCTATACATTTTTTTTTCTTTAGTCTTTTGTAATGGATATTATATCTGTCGAAAGAATTTCGGCCCATCAACCATTCAATAAGAGAACAAACAATAAAGATTTTTCAATTATGATTAGATCTTTTATTCAATGACAAAATGTCGAAGCAATTTGTCATTTTAAAAATTCAATTCAATTTTCATCATGATCATTTTCCGATAGAAATTCTTTTTAATTTTATTTTTATTACTTTATGATTGTTCTAAACAACACTGTGTTGACAGTGTTTTTTTTCTTCTTCACTCAACAATTTCAACAATAACCAACAAAATCTGGATCTGATTTTTTTTCTCAAATTTGAAATGTTTGATTTTTTTTCTCGCTTCTTTAGATAAAGATGTTCATATCGTTTTATGAATGAATTGTCGTTGTTGTTGTTAACAGTTTGGCAAATTTTTAGATGAAATATTATTACAGACAATCAGGAATTTTATTTTATTCAATGTGAATTACGAAATTCTATTTTGAAAACGTTTTTTTTTTCTTTTTTTTTTTGGTTTAGCTTCGAATGGGCCTTAGGGCAAACGGAAAACGAACAAATGTGTGTGTATGTACAACTCATCATTCATTTTATTTCAATTCAATAAACTGAAAATATCTTAAAAATAAGATAGATTGTTTGATGAATCTCTATTGAGTTTTTATATGAATTATATGTTATATGTATGTTTCCCGTAAATAATGTGATTCATTTTTTTCAAAGGGAAAAATCAACCATTTGAACAAGACATGTAAAAAAGAATATGAATATACAAGTATGATGATGATGATAATTTCCGTTGACTATCTGTATGAATGATACAAATAATACTTGAATGTAGTAAATTTTTTTTCCTTTTGCTTGCCAACTTTCATTTTTTCCCTTATTTTATTTTATTTTTTTGGTGAGTGCACATTTTGCCTTTTCGCAAATTGTATCCATTTAAATTAATCACATCTTCTGGTTGAGGGTAGTTGATTTCAGTCTTGTTTCTTCGGATACTTTGTACGAACGAATGGAATGTCTTCTTGTTTTGTTTTTTATTTATTTATTTGGTTAGATTTCAGTTGTTGTTGTTTTCATTTTTAATAATCAAACGAATTGGAATTTTTTGTTGACATCTATTTACGACGAATATGATGAAAATCCTATTTTTTACAAAATTTATCTATTGTTTTCATTTTTTGTTTGTTTGAAAATTGATTTTGCCTGATGGTGGTAATCCTGTTTTGCAAATTTATTTTTTTGTTTGTTTGTCGCCTTGATTTGTACAACGTTGATCTTTTCGCTTTTTAAAATGAATAATGTTGTTGTTTCTTTATATTTGATGAAAATGAAAGTAGAAATCCCTTTACCCGATTGATTTGTTTTACATTTTTTTTTTTTTTTTTTGGTATAGAATCATCCAATAGCCTGAAACCGGAGATATCATTGAATAAGTTGCACATGCTGAGTTTAGTTTGAATTGATGTGGATGAATCTTTTTTTATTATTCCATTTCAAATTCCATCGTTAATAGAAAAAAATCCGGATTTCCTTCTCATCATATTATTATAACAGATATTCATGGAAACAATCATTGAAAATTCTTCATCGTCATCATCATCATCATTTTACCAATTCCCAAATGCTATATTAACACTGAAAATCCTTTATTATTTTATATTGTAAATGTGTTTGTGTATATGTTATTTACATAGATGAAATAGAGCAATCAAAATCAAACACAAATAAAAGTATTCATTTTATTTTTGGTAAAAAAAAATCTTCATTCCAAATTTTAGATGTTGATAATAATAATAATAATTATCATTATTGTTGTATCCAATGACTATCTTTAGTTTTTTCCATTCGTTTCAGATTGCACAATGATTATTGAAGTGAAACCTTTATTTTTATAACTATAAATGAATGAAAAAAAAACAAATGGCCATTCATTTATTGTCCGTAAATAATTGCCATCAATTGCAATCAAAGTTTCAATCTGTATAGTAATATTCAAACTCATTTTTTTCTGGTTTAATCGTAACATGAATGTATACACGAGATTCGATGCTTGAAGCATTCGATTTCAAAGTTTGTTGTAGGGTTTTTGTTTCCTGTTTCATCAATGTTTTTTTTATTTGGAATGTTTCCGATATATCGATTTTGCCATTAGTATCGTATTTCTATGGTAGAAAAAAATATAATGTCATTTTAGTCAAAGAATCGGACACTTGTGTATGATTTTTTCCTTCATTTTTATCCTTTTTTCTTTTTCTTTTTTGCCAGATTCTCAATTTATTGTTCTCGATTATTGATGATGGAAATCTTTCTAATTCTTTTATATTTTATTTGTTTCTTTTTGTTTCATTTGGCATTTTTTACAATAATAAAATTTATTAGGTGGCGAGAAGGACATATTTCCGCCAAGAATTGTTCATCGATTAGACGAACTTGATGCGGATGACGGGCAATTGGAACCACTGTTGATACCATGCGCTGCACATTCACAACCATTATCGTCATATAAATGGTATTGGATTCCATTTGGAGTACATTTCGATTGGGAAACGGAAATTGCCACATTGTTATTGTCTCAACAACAACAACAAAAATCTTCATCAACTACATCATCGATCAATTCATTCGCCATGCCTATCCCTGTGCAACAATCTAATGATCAATCCTCTTCAAAATCATCTAACACTATTGGTGGCCAAAATGTCGATCCAAATAGCAAAGAATATCGTCGTCAACAATTAATGTTGAGCCGTCTACGATCAATGGATAGTACATTATTGATTCCTGGACCCATCACTCATTCCAACGCTGGCCATTATATTGCCATTGTGGCCAACACAGTCGGCTATGATCGATGTATCACTACAGTCAATGTACGTTCGCCGCTAACATTAAAAATAGATTCAGTGCCAATTCAAGCCGTTTCAACAAAGAAATTGTTCATGGTGCCAACTCATAATGCACGCCAACAACACCAGTTTCATCAGGAATCAAAACAACAAAAAATAATTCGTGGAGTTCGTGGTGAAATTATTCGAATACGATGTACAGTGCATGGATTTCCATTATCCGACGTTTATTGGCTTCACAATACGCAAATGATTCTGGTCAATTCCGGACAAAATGTAAGAAACGGAAATGAACAAAAACAAGAACAAAATCTACAACCAGCAGTAAATTATCATTATCATTATGGTGTTGTTGATTTGGATTCATTATCATCATCTGGTTACTATCCAGGATCAGGAAATTCTCGTATCAAAATGAATACTGCCCAATATTTACAATTATATGGTACAGACATTAATAAAGATCAGACGAATAGCAATAATCGTCGTGATATATCCGCTATACAACATTTAGATCTAGTACTAGATGATCGTAGCAAATCTGGAATGTATCAATGTTTTGCACGTAATCGTTTTGAAACTGTTCAAGCTACTATACAAATTCAAGTTATGGGTAAGTAGTCTCAAAAAAAAATATTAAGCTACAATTCAAAGGTTGCATTTTTACACATCTGTGATGTTAGTTTTTTTGTTATTTCTGATATGTACAATTCGTTTATCAAATTCTTGCCTGATTTGATTCAATACTAGCAAAAAATCATTAAAAAATTTGTGAATCATTAACTCTATATTGGCATACTAAAAAATGGATGAATGATCATTGATAATGATCAAATTCAATCAGTATTTTCCAAACAAATGTATAGAAAGTTTTTTTTTGGTTGATGGAATTATTCCCGCTGTATATGGTTTGTTAATCATCAAAAAATGGAAGAAATTGAATTTCCTTTTCATGTGCTACATTTCAGCATCGAATCAGAAACGATTTTAAAATTTGAGAAAAAAATTCTTTTTTCTAAAATTTTTCTACTTAAATCGAATTCTATTCTATTTTCATCATATCATCGATCGTGACCATTTTTCTATTCTAACTATATTCATATCAGTTAGGTACAATTTAACTCTGACATACGGTCAATCGATGATTGTGATATGAAAAAAACAGTAAAAAGTTTATACTATGTATTCAAAGGCGATTTCAATTTAAATTCAAATAATGCTCATTCATTGTGAAATGATGATGAAAGCAGAATTGTATGGAAATCATCGCTATATTCAATGAATGTCTCAGTCTTTTTTGGCGAGATTCTAGTTTAACATAGTTTTTATTATTATTATCTTTTTTGACATATCAAACAATGGGCGTTTGATGTTGATGTGTGCCTTTGCTTTACATTCAAACAACATACAATTATGACCGGCTTCATTTCGTATAGAGAATCATTTATTCTTTTGTCCATAACACAAAACACAAATTCCATCTCCATAATGTATAGCCAAATTGGATTAATTAACCGTAAAATGATTTTCAACAGGATACACTTTCTTCGGATAAAATAACGATTGAAGTTTTGAAATATTTTGGCATCGACATATGTCCCCTTTGATAATATAATGATAATACAATCGTATATTGATGAGTCGAATCAATTTTTCAAACGATCAAACAATTATCACAAATTCGGTGAATTTATTATTGACTAGCTTTATCTGAGCAATTTTTCTAAAAATTCATATTGTTTGAAACATCAATATTTCATATGATATTTTTTTTTGCTTTTTATTCATTCAAAATTTGTGACAAAGTTTAATAGCTCGTGAAAATGAATGAGTTAGCAATAATTTCGCAATTGGATGATAAATTAAGGTAGAAGTGAACCAGTTTTTCATTTTGGACAATTAATTTTCACGAAGAAATTTCTACCACTAGCACTAAAAAACGAGTATACTTTGGGTCATTTATCGAGAACCAATTATCTTGATTTGATTCATTCGCAAGAAAATAACATTTATTTATTAAATTTCTGTTATTTTGTTTTATGTTGCGCGTTGGTTAATGTTCCAAAATGTTATTTGAATCTTGATTCCAAATTATATGAAAGTATGAAATCAGCCAACCAAAATTAGAATGAAATTGAATTTGAAAATATTTATTTTAAATGATACGAATATAACATTTCCATTATATATGATTATATTTTAAATGTTCGATTTTGAAAAAAAATGATACTTTTATTTTTAACATTTCATACTTATTGAATACATTTTATAAGCACAACCATTGGTCCTATCGTAGTAATTTTATAAAATATAAATGAATAAAAAATGATCTGATCTCTTAATGGATTCACTCTATTATCTTTAAATAATCTATATACAATGATGAGAAAGATTAATCCGATTATTGATTCTTTACTATTGTATATTGGCCAAAATAAAAGTTTAGTTGAAAAAATATTTATAATTCTCGATTCTTTCATTCGATTTTCCAAATAGATCAACCGCCATCTATTGTCGAACATTTTAACGAGTTAACAGTTCAATCGGGCGAAAGTTTTACATTGCGTTGTGTTTCCCGTGGGTCACCATTAGCACAAATAGAATGGACATTAGATCGAATGCCTATGCCAACATCGAATAGATTTCGTTTGGGTGATTTCGTTATGAAAGATAATTATAGCCATCATGGATCATCAACTTTTGATTCTTTGTTGGTCAGTCATTTGAATGTAACCGGCAGTCGGGTTGAAGATGGTGGTGTTTATCGATGTACTGCAAAAAATTTAGCTGGTTCAACATATTATGAAGCACGAATAAATGTTTTGGGCAAAGGAGCAGTCAAAGTTCATACACCTAATTTGACTGTCCTGTCTGGAACTGATATAAATCTGAATTGTCCTTTCTATGGATATCCAATTAAGACGATAAGTTGGTTTGGCAAAGGTATGTTTGTCATTCGATCGAACGATTGGTTCATCATTATGATAATCAATATTATTATTAATTTCAATACCTTAATTCACACAGATGGATCACAGCGAAAATTGCCAACAAATGGGCGTCAACACATATCACCTAATGGAACATTACATATCAGGTAGGTTATGATCATTATCAATGTAATTCATGTGTGTATAATTAAAAATTGTTACTTTTTGTTTTATATGGAATCGTTATAATAATTATAATGAATGTGATTAAATTGCTTTTATCTTCATAATGATTTAATGAATGTTAGCAAAATAAACAAAAAAGAAGACGAAGGAGCATATGAATGCGAAGTGGAATTCTCTAGCAACCCGGGCTCTACTTCACAAACCAAACTTCATTTAAACGTCATCAGTAAGCTTTGGCCTAGATTATTTGAATTATTTATATGACTCGATATTTATATATATTTTTTTTAGCTGGTCCTCGAATTGATAATTTTACGTTTGCACCCAACCTTGAGGAAGGAATGCGTAGCGTTGTCGTATGTGCTGTGATATCGGGTGATCCACCAATTCTCATTCATTGGCTCAAAGATGGTAAACCATTAACTAGTAGTGGTGATCGTAAAATCGAAATGGTGAATGAATTTACATCAAGTATCACATTCACTGCATTGAAACGTCGTCACGTTGGAAGATATACGTGTATCGCATCCAATATGGCTACCAGCGATCGTCATCATGCGGATCTACGCGTAAATGGTAAAAATTGAAAGCTAGTGTTAATGATTAAATCACATTTCGTATTTTAAAATAGTGGCACCAGTATGGCTTTTTGAACCCGAAGACATTATAGCTATTTCAGGTCAGATGTTAGTGATCGACTGTCAAGCTGAAGGTATTCCAGAACCACAGGTTCGTTGGAAAGTTGAAGGCAACGATTTGCTTGTCAACAATAATAATGCGAAAAAGCTGCCAACTAAATCGATATCTGAGAGTTCCAATTCAAACTCTGATTCGAATTCTTTCCATGCTGTGATCAGCAATCCTCATATGCAAATTCTAGAGAATGGATCATTGATTATCAAAGAAGTAAATCGTGATGATCATAGACGATACATGTGTAGCGCATTCAATGGTGTTGGTAGCGGTATAAGTACTATTATAAAACTCTCTGTCCATTGTAAGTTCTTTGATCAGCATTGAATGTATTCTAATTGTTTTCTTGTTCTCAATTTAATAAGTTCCACCACAATTTGTACATGGTTTTTGGGAAAGTAAACAAGCAAAACTTGGTGAAATTGTTACATTGACTTGTTTGGTCAAACTTGAATATATCGACAATGTTCAAGCATTAAAATTTTCTAATCTTTCAGAAACTAATATTGACGAGCTTTTGAATATCCGTTGGTTTAAAGATACTAGTTCTACACCGGTGATGAATTCATCACATTCGAAACTTTCAGTGACCGACTTATCATATGATCGATATCATATTACTCAAACATTTGAAGTGAATCAAGATGGATTAACAGGATCAACTCTTAACCTTACCAAACAAGCTGATACATTTTCAATAAATCAATCCAATCAAAAACAGACAAATCCAAATGTCAGATATTATGCTACAAAGTTAACCATACGTCATACTGATCGTAGTGACACAGGTGTTTATCTTTGTACAGCACAGAATCTTTATGGTGCTATACGAAAAAATTTTACGGTAACCGTTTTGGAACAACCTGATAGACCTGAAGATATTCGGGCTGATGAAGTCGCTAGTCAATCGATCAAGCTTACTTGGCCATTGCCATTTGATGGCAATTCTCCCATAAACGAATATGTCATTTCTTACCGAACAATTATTGGTTCCATATCGAACACAGTTACTTTGGCTCCATATGCTGCATACCTGTCGTCTTCTATGGCGGCGACAACCACTGATCCGCACAAAAAATTCATCTCATTTCAATTAAGTGATCTGACTCCAGCCACCGCATATATAATACAGATTAAAGCTAAAAATTCTATTGGTTCCAGTCCATTCAGTGATAGTATAACAGTAAAAACAACCGAAGAACGTAAGTTTTAATATTTGAATAGCATCGAGATTCCTTTTTTACTCTTTTTCATCTTTTTATTTGTTAGCTCCAAATGATGTCCCGACCGACATAACAATATTACCTCTCAATACTCGAAGCTTAAAAATTTCATGGCGACCACCACGAAAACCTCAGACCAGTTCGAGCAATCATAAATCTCAAAACAACGTATATATTCCACCGATTACAGGCTACTACATTGGATATCGACCACATCTTGATATTATGGATAATAATCACCAGAATCCATTGAATGAATTTGTATTTAAAACAATCAAATCTGGCATTGATCTTTCATCGAGTGATACTCACGAAAGTTTCATTCTCAACAATCTCAAACGAGCTACACGTTACGATATAAAGTTTGTTAAATTTATTAAAACTTGATTTTTAAAAAGATTTTTTTTTCCATTCTTAGAATTCAAGCTTTCAATTTGGCCGGCGCAGGTCCTTCTAGTTCAGAGTATCAAGGAAAAACACTGGAATACGATGTGCCATCAGCTCCCAGAATTCGTGCATTAAAATCGAATTTGAGCTCAATCGAATTGATGTGGTCGGTTCAAGGAGAGGAACCAATTCATGGGTTTGTTATATCATATAAACCGGCAACTCAAACTGAGTTGAAATTAAGCGTGGCGAACGTAGCCGAAAAAATCAGCTCCACAGTTGATGATCACATAAACGATTGGAAAACGATCAAAATCGAATTGGAACTTTTAAATGATGCTAATTTAATTGATACCAATGTGTTTACACATTCCGAGTCAGCTCCAGTAATATCCACTTTTCAGCGAAGGACTTACGTTTTAGGTTCACTTCGTTGCGGCACCAAATATTTCATCTATGTAAACGCATATAATGGCGCTGGTCAAGGTGATCCCAGCGAAGTAATACTTGCACGAACTGAGGGAAATGTCCCTGTACCACCAGAATCTGTACAAGATTTTGTTAAACCAAATATTTCGAATGCTCGAATCAATTTAAATCAATGGAAACGTCTCGGCTGTCCGATCGAAAAATTTGAATTAGATTTTCGAGTGTTCGGAAATTTAGCCACAAATCGGAAGCTGACTTTAACTCCATCAACTTTAATGGATCAGCAATCAAACTTGATAGAAGTCGAATCCGATACTCATACTAACCTAACTGCCCAATTAGTCATAGAGCTTACAAATTTGCTGCCTGGGTCATGGTACGAACTATTAATACAAGCATTTACTGAAGCTGGAACTGTAAACCGGGAATACATTTTTTCAACTCAAAAATCAGATGGCTCAACGATTGCGCCATTAACTCTGAAGGCAATCGAAGAATTTCATGATCGAACCAATGGCCAACAACAAGGACGACAAAGTTCTTCATCTACACGTTCACAAATATTGACAAATTCCTTTCGATCATCAATGTTTGCTCAACTTCATTACATCGTTCCAGTATCATGTACATTGGTCATATTGTTTCTTGTGTTTGTTGTCGTCTGTGCCATTCAAACAAATCGACAAAATTTCTTGATGTTTTCACTGGTAGCTAATACTCGACAGCGACATCATAAAGTTGCTTCTGGTTCGAAATTATCCAGTCAATATTCGACAGGTGATGAAGGTGCTGGCCAACTTGGAAACTGTTTGGAATCAAATGATGGTAGCATTGTAGCGGAAACCGGAGGTATTTTCAATTGTATAACCATAATTTAATAATCAATTTGTTTTATATCATTCATATTAGAACATATTTATGGTTCCAATCCTGTTAGTATGGCTAATGGTAATGCATCCAAAATGCAATGTTCTGCATCGATCGATGAATTGTTAGATGGTTCAGGCAAATCAACATCTAAATATAGTTTACACAACGATTCATGTCATTCGTTGGTAATCGGTGATCCAGGATTAAATAAATGTGATCATAAACAACAAAAAGTTCCTGATGTCAAACAGCAACATTCACAATATCCATTGTATTCTCTTCCAGTAGCGTATGCAACTTCTTCGGTTCAATTTCAAAATGCGACAAATTGTAATGTATCTGTTGGACCCAATACAACTGTATCAGCTACGACTTCAAATAGCGCGGTACGTTTGATCGGTAGTAGAAAATCGCAAGATGATCCTCTCTATGGTACATTGAGCCATCACCAACAGCATCAGACGACTTTTACAGCTCCAAAAAATCAGTTCACGGAAATGTATTGCGACGGACCTCAACAACAGGCACCTCTTCCATCGTCTATTTTAGCCACTAAATTTCCATTTACATTGACAGAATCTGTAGAACAACATCGTCACCATCATCATCAGCCTTTATGGCCGAATACTTCCGTTGCTACTGATTGTATCAATCAGTCGATACCAACAACATCTAAATTACCACAGACATCGACGAAATCTGTTCATCCTTATGAACTGCCATTTGTATTCAAATCAACGCCATCAAACGGTTCACTAGGTAATCACAACAATGAATCCACTGCTTTTTGATTAAATATCGCCATAATTAAATTAATTGTTTTCTTAAACCTTGTGATATTTAAATAAAATTCAAATGTAAAATAAATTGTTTTTAATTCTTGAATTTCATATCGTGATACCAAATGAAATATAATGTTGAGAAGTGTACTCGTACTATTGTTTTACATTCGCCTAATAATTGCAATCACAAAGCCCAACCAATATGGTTCAACGATCAATGTTGATAGATCGGTCGATCAATGGATGATAGCGAAGAGATTTTGTTCTCAAAAAAGATATGATGCTGTTTATTTTGATGGGAGATTCAATAAGGCCATCAAAGTGGGACAAGTTTCGAGAAGAGGACTCTTTGTCTGGGATACTGGTGATAGAGAAAACAGAATGGAAATATACAAGTTCAGAGAAGATTTTGTCACTGAACAATATCAGTGGCAATTAGAGAGATCAGATAATTTCTATCAATCAGATTGGAAAAATTGTAGGTGAATTAATGTTTAGATAATGATTTATAAATTGTTTTTTTTCACATTCAAGTTGTAGTGACTTCTGGGCTGTATATCGAGAATAAGGATGCTTTGATTGAAATTTTTCAGTTTGATTCGTTTGATTTAAGGCTAGATTCAGAAACTACAGATCGTTTTCGTTATGCTGTATACTTAGATATGCGTAATGAAAAAGTTAATGATCATTTAACCATTTCAGCAGAACATTGGTTGCAAACTAAGCAAAGAATACCCGATTTATATGGATTATTCTTACAAAATAACCTTAAAATGAAAGATGATCAAACTTTCTTTCCAGAAATTGTTATCAATTTAATGCAACTTGTAGAAAGAGTTGAGGAATATGAAATCACTGGAAAACACTTTGCCCTTGTCTCCTTAAACAAATTTCAGTTGTATTATTTTTTCATTAGGGTTCCAGATACAAATTCAAGTCAAATCAAATGGAGAGCATAGTAAGTTTTTTTAAGTCAAAATAAATGTTATTACATTCAGTTTTTTTGCAAAAAAATGACAGTGCTCATGATTACGAGAAAAATAGTGGCCTATTAGAAGAGGAATTTGGATTGGATGGAGAAAAATTTGTGATTACTGGTGAAGTCGAAATTAATGATAAAACATATCTTTACATTTATGATAATGAATACGAATATTCATTCGGTGTGGAAATTCTTGATGTCATGCCATTGAAATTATCTCCTGAAACGGTAAGATACAACAATAATTCGATATGTCATGTTTTACAAATTCATCTGTGTAGAAGGATATTCAAGAAAGTATATGTGATTCTGAGCAAATTTATAAAAAAGGGTTGAAAAAAATGAAAGATCGATTCATTATATTTATTATTACATTACTGATTTCAATTTTGACGGCTTCAAGTATTTTCTATTGTAATCGAAATTCACCGTTTTTTCGTCGTGGTTTATCTCAACAAATGCGCCGGGGAATGGAAGTAGATGTGATACGTTTGAGTGCTATTTCATCGCCAATACCGGATGTGCCAAGTAAATACATTTATTCACAAAAACTTGGACATAAATCTAAGTACATTGACATGAAGCGTAAACAAGAAGATGATATTGCTTTAATTCTGGAAATCAAACGTTTAGCTCGGCAAATCATTAGCGAAAAATGAGCCAAAATTTATAAATTGTCTTGAATTTCAAGCACCATATGTATAATGTACTGTTCAAAATAAACGATACTCTCGTATATTCGAGCGTTTCTCTTCCTCTATTCATATTACCTTAATGTTATAAAATTGTTTTGTGTTTATTTTTTGCGAATCTGAATTTAAAATGTTTTGAGATAAAAATAAAACATATTGATTATAATTTCTATCATACCGGTCGCGTCTTCACTTCCATATAACGAAAATGTTCTTTCATTTCGAAATATTTGTTCCTATCGCTTGTTGCTTATTAATCTCAGGAGTGCATAACGAACGTCTAAAACAAAACCATTCAACAACTTTATCATCTCCAATATTGTGGCATCCATCATCACATGCAGTAGCTCAACAAATTGTCTTTCACACTATCAATTTTACAATTCAATCACCTTGTTCAGAATTTATTCGAATATTATCATTCAATGTCGGAAATGATTCGATTTCATCATTATCTGATGATTTTCTTAATTTTGATTACCATTTTAATCAGACAATCAAACGATTTCATTTATTGTGTCAAAACTTATACAACCAATTGGTTGTCAGTCAAATTCGCTCTAATTGCCGTGAAGTTGATGAAATTCGAATTCAAATGCCTGATATGAAAGGCCATACTATTTCGAAACGTTCATTGGCACCAAAAGACATTGCATCAATTAGTTGGATGTCAGTGGTCACTTCTTTGGGATATTTCACTCAAGAATTATTATCTAAATTTGATGTTGGAGCCAGATTGAACGAACTTGAATTGAATTATGCTACACGAATGCAACAGTTGGATTGGTATCAGAAATTATCAACTAAAATTCATGATGAATTATCTCAACAAATGGTACGGCTACATAACAATGTAGATAAAACATTATATCGAGTTTCTCAACAAAACATATTTTATGCTGCATTGTCTACTCTTTACATGTCAATCAATTCTAAGCTATATCAGGTTGATTCAGATCTCAAGAATTTTTTTGAATCATTGAAAAAAAAGAAAATTTCTAAAGATTTTCAATATCTTTTTCCAAATTTAACTCTTTGTAATTCCAGCCAAAAATGCCCTCGTGAATATTGGAATGGTCATGGTTGCGAAACATTAGTCTCAGATGAAACCAATGGTGGTAATTTTGTAAACATGATATTAAAATTATCTACCGTTATCGTGCATCCAATTAACCAGATCCTTGAAGTCGATCCATTTGTCATCAAAAAATCTCCAAATGAAACATCAACTTGTTTTTATGAATACAATGGTCGGCAATTATTTTTATACGATTCAAATACAAATTGCATTAGAAACGTTAACATTCCTAAACCAAAAAATCCTTCAGCTATTATTCTTGCCAATGAGATTGAAGATCCAAACGTCAAGAAAACACGTTGCTCGAATTGGTCCGATTTTTTAGATGAATTTTGGCGCAAATCCTATTGTAAAAATACCAAAGATTTAAGTGCTGAAGAAACTGTACAAATCAAAACTGATGACTATTACAACTACATCTATTGTTCCGGCTTTAATTTGACCATTCTTGATGATGAATATGGCCATCGATCTTTCCAATGCAACAATAATATTCATAGATTAAATCTCAATACATCATTCATGATTGGAAATATATCCTTTCTCTTGGGACATGAACATCATAATGTCCAATCTTATTTGGTTCCAATCAATGAAGAGAATGTTGATTCTGCGAATGAAACAATTTCAGAACAATACCTACGTGAACAACGTCATTATTTAATGCAAAAGCATAATTCCAGTTTGGTGTCGCAAGATCAAGGTCTAAAAAAACTTAAAATGCTACTTGAACATGAAAATAATCTAATTCTTGAAATTGAAGATGAACGAAACAAATTACTTAGTTTTTTTCATGCCAGATTTATGCCTTGGTTTATGCTATTTATTTTTCTGATCGTTTGGCCACTATCTCTGATCATTTGTTTTTACTGTAGTTGTTGTTGCTCTTCTTGTTTCGAATGTTTATGTTGTTGTCGAAGTTGCCGATCAAAACCTAATCGACGTTGATAATTTACCAATTCTGAACTTACGTTTTCAATCATTTTTCGTTATCGTTTACATGAATTTATTTCAGTTAATTTAAATGAAAATAAAAAAATTATATAAAAAATTACTTCTTCATTGGTTTACAAAATAACAAATTAGTTGCACAAAAAATGTCAAACTTATTTTTATTAATATTTCAAAATTAAAAAAATTTAATATTGCATTTATTTTATTGCAATAATGGTAAAGCTTTCTCGTGGAGTGATACAACCGATCCTAGAGAAAGTAAACATTGTGCTTCGTCTATTGTTTCAAATGATTCTTTGGTCTTGCACATGAAGTAACCAGATAATTCACAGAAAGCAACATTTAGGTTTGCATTATCTTTTTTTCCCCATCGTGGTTGTAGTAACCAAATGAATATTCGTATTATACCATTCGGAGTTCGTGTCATGAAAATGTTATGGCATATTTGGCCATCCTCCAGGCAAAAGTCAACGATACGTATCACATCTTTTATAATAACACCAATTGATTCATCATTAAGTTCGACGATTTCAAAGACGATTGCAGGTATGGGCCATTCTTGAAGCACATAATCGACAACTGGCAATATTTCAATTTGTAAACGATGATCAAAATAATAGACATGCCAATGTAAATGATTTACAGAAGCCATTGATCCGGGTGAATTGTATCCTAAACGTAAATTCGAAAAATCAGATAATGCCATAATTGAAACCGCTAACGTGAGAGCTTGTTCCGTCATCACCTAATTATGCAAACATGTTAGAGAAAACTTAAGTGAATATTGAATATTACCTGTGGTAAGCATCGTTCCAAATATGGCACTAAAAGTGAAGAACAATATTCGATTGGACTTTTGTTTACCAATACTGTCGCTTCTAGATAAGTTTTCATTTCTTCATTATAGCATTTAATTCGAAACAGAATTTCTTTGGGGTTTACTTTTGTAAAATTAAATTTATCCGGTTGAAAAGGCACAATTAAATTGAGCATAGTTTCGGGTGTTCGACGTTTACCAGGACCTCGACCCTCTAAAAGTTTGGCTACAAAACGATATTTGTTGGGAGATATTAGTTTGGTTGGCAAACTTTCAGGTTCAGTTGAATAATTCATTGAACCAGCTTTTAATGCTGCTATCCAACGATCACGAAGTAATTGGTCAAATGATGAATTTAATTCACATTGTATTGCGATATAATCTGCCTCGGTAAATTCGAACAAAGGAATTTCATTCAAAGATTTATTGCTGATTGATGGCGATTCTTCTCCATTCAACAGTGACATCAATTCTTGAGCTTCTCTTGGTGAAGGCATAATTGAAGGTGATCGTTTTTGATTGGAACCCATTGAAAATCACAGAAACAACAGGAATTATTCATTAAAATCAAATGGTTTTTCATCAAAAACCGCAGCATTATTATTTAAACCGATAATTGTTAACAATTAGGAGCAGCTGATTCAATTGTTTATTAGGATTTCCATCTAGTGAACAATTTGTTAACTTTTGGAAAAATTTTTAGAAAGAAAAGAAATCTAGTTTAAATTTTATTCGAATAGATGGCGGTTTTTCATCAATGAATATCCTAAAAAATTCTCTTTTTATTCAACAATCAAGATTTAATCGAACGTTCCGTTTTTTTTTCGATGTAAAGGCTAATAGGCAAATAGGAAAAAAAGATTACTCATCAATCCTGATGATCATTTGTTTCGGCCATTTTCTCTATATGTTTGACACATCTCACCTCCTGCCGGTATTTCATTTTTTTTGGTCCAAATATCTATATGGTGATATCATTTACGCGTATATTGTACTGAGAACAACAAATAGGTAAAACATTTTTTCTTTCTATCGATAATAATGACCATTTGAATAGACAATGAATGATCATCAGAAGCTATCTCATCACGGACATATATCATCTAACCCAATATAATATTATAATGGTATGGCATGATTTGGTGATATTGCCAAATGTATCCTCTTTCGTAAAATACAAATATTTATGTCAAACAAATTTAATTTTCGTTAATATTGAACACACGGATATTTTTCCACTATAGTTTATTTTTATTGGATAGATATTCAAAAGAAAAAAAATCAAATTCAAATTTGAACATAGTTGAGATCATCATTTTTCAAACTGACAACTGCCATCAAAATTCAGAAAAAAAAACTTTAACTTAACAGCCTGGTATGCTATATTGATTAATATTTTCGCCTGTTGTGCTCTCTCGTTCTTATTTGCAAGCTGCTGTTACCTGTTGATAATATCGATAATGAATTTTGATTAAAAGTATTTAATTTATAGCTTTAATTAATTATGTTATTTCTGAACACCTTTGAATGTAGTTTCTTTTTTTCTCTCACAAATTTGAAATTTGATTTTTTTTTTGAAAATAAATTATTTAATAATATCACGGTAATGAATTCAAATAAAGTTTACAATTTCTTTCAATTTGATTAAAAAAAATTAAATTCATTTTTGTCAGTAAAAAAAAATCAAGATTCAGATTATCAACATCTCGAATACATAGGAAAAAAAATTATTTCCATCAACGATGATCGGGTTACATTTTAGTTTATAATTAGCTATATATCATCATATCAACTATGGTGGCCTATAGAAACCATTGTATAGATTTTTTTGGATTTCAAAAAAAAAATTTGACAATATTAAATCGAATATTGGTTGAATTGAATTGAAACAAAATCAAAGTGTCGATTGCGGCGGACATTTATGAATTCGTAACAAATAATAACAAGTAAGTAAGTAATTCCAAACAACAACAAAAAACTAATCGTTTGTTTCAAAGATTTTCGGATTTTTTTTTTTTGTGAATTTTAATTTCATTGTAAGAAGATCTGCTTGAGTAGAACTTGATTAAAGTCTGATTGTCACATTGTGTGTGTGTCGGTACATAGTATTTTCATTTGTGTCATTCATTCCTTTTTTTTTGTTGCGGATTTGGATTTTCAATCATCATATTCATTTCTTCATGTTTCAAATAATTTGATTATGTCTGACTAGCTGATTGGATTATTACGGCTAGACAAACATTATCGATACCATTTCCACTCTAATAATAAAACTGATCGAAATACCAAACTAAACAAACAATTTGCCGCCATCATACGAAACACATGGGTTCGACCCTTCATATTGTCGTTGTTGTTTTTTCCGTTTTTTTTTCATTCAATCGGTTTTATTTGAACGATCCATAATGACAATTCAATGAAACGCTAATTTTACTTAGTTTTTTTCTATATGAAAAAAACAACTACTTGTATGATTTGAATTAACAATTGTGTACACACATTGTTTAGAAAAAAAATTCATCATTTTCATTAATCAAAATAAATTATTACAAATATATAATTTTACTGCGTATTTTAAATGAGTTTTACTTTTACCATACACATTTGAAAAAAAAACATTGTATCATTTGAGGCCATATGATTTATTTTGTCAAAAGATTCAGTAAAACAGATTTAGGATTTTAGAAAAGTTTAGCTGTTGTTGTTTTATAATAAGTTTTTTCATGTGGAATTTTTAATTTAAATTACAAATGACCCTTTTTTTATGAAAAAGGCATGAAAAAAATAAAAATCACCTTCAACAACAACAACAACAAAAAGAAGAAAGGTGTTTATTGTTTTGCCATAACATTAGCATACATAACATGTTCATATTTTATATTTGATTTTTTTGCTTTGTTTTCTCGCTTTAGATATTAATATTATTTTGGATTTTCATTCCGAATTGATTGATCGATGATTATATATAGATATTTTTTGGATTGCCGGATTTAAACATTTCAAAACGCCTAGAATTTTTCTTCCCATTTCTTTCGTGTTAATTCATTTGAAAAAAATTTGTTAAGTTATTTGATGATTATGATGATGATGAAGTAACTTAATACCATTGATATTAACAATCAGTTTTCTGTTTGGATGATACACACACCATAGGGAATCAACAAAACCTAATCATCATCATCATCATCAAATCCAACTATACAGGAGTAGTCATTCATAGAAAGGACAATAAACCAGATTTTGATCATTATCATTATCATAGACCTATGAAATTAATCTATAGATACAAATAGGCCAAATAATGAATAAATATTTCATAAAAATGATAAATTATTGTTTTCTAAATTCAACATATTCCAACAAATATTCAATCTTGGCAATGGAAATGGAATGTCAAATCTAGATGTACAAATTTTTTTTAGATTTCATACCGTCAAATATCTAAATGCTAATTGACAACAATCTAACTTTGTGTAATTTAGTTATGCTTGATTTGTCATTCAATTTATATCTATAGTTAATTTTTAATTACTTCCATTTCTATACATCAAATAAATGATCTTTGTTTTACTGAAAATCTAATGATTTCTTATCTAAGATTGATCAAAATTTTTAAATAACATACAAAAAAAACATATTGATTACAACCAGCAAGATACCAATTTTTTTTCTCTATCTCCGTTTTTGAAAAAATTATCAGTGTCAAATGTCAAGACCCTAGGGTTCCAGAATCGATAATAATCAATATTTTGAATTGATCTTTTCTTTCAGGTATTTCCATACATTCAGCTTGTAATTGATTGTTTTTGGCTACACTGTTCTGATAAAGATCAACATCAAGCGAAAAAGTAGTGAAAAAAGAGACGAGCAGCAAAGAACAAATATCAAAACACCTGATAATGGTGATTTAACATAGGTGACACTTAAACCATCATCATCATTATTGATGCAAATTTAATGACATTCATTCAAACAAGAAAATGAATTCATCATTAATCACAATAACACTAGAAAAAATGAACTATCTTCAAGTTTATTTATTGTTTGGTTTTGGAAAAAAAGTGTAAACTCTATCTTCTTACTTCAGTGATCGTGATGACAACGCCGAACAAAAAGAAATGTCCAAATTCATAGATAATTCGTGATTTCCAATATAGCAATACTGCTGGGCGTTGATATTTTTTCATTTGATCAAAACCAGATCAAAAAAAATTATTTGGAAAAATTAATTTAGAAAAAATGAAAACAGAAAAACAATCTTATTTTATCGTTTTTTATATATGTAAATAATATTTCCAAAACATGATTTGTTTTGAAATGTTATTGATTGATTACATGTCCTAAATACCATCGTTTGGATGTTTTGTTAATCAACTAATGAATGTTGTAGCCTAATGAATGTAATTAACTGATTTAAATCTAGTATATAAAGCCTTCCTAAATTATCATTCAATCATCGAGTATTTTGGAGATCTATGATCTTCATATGCTTGGTCAATAAAATATTTTATTCTAAATTAAATCCCGTTTTATCATTACAACGCCAAAGCTGCACACACAACATTCGAACACGTAAAGATTTACGTTGAAGTTTCCATTTATTAGTTACAAGCCAACAGGATGTCAACAGTGGGAATCTCCAATGTTTCAATCAATATCTGTTCGTACAACACACCGCCCAATCAATTCAAGTAAAATGAAAACGAAATTTTGAAAATTTTAACCAAGCTGATTGACCAAATTGTTTTGAAAAACTAAGTATCGTTTCATCAAAGTTTTCAATATCAAATTAATTCAATTATCAAGATTTAAATTTCAAATTGTTTCAAAAAGCTCAATAAAGCGGAAGATAAGCGTTGAGGTAAGAATCTATCAAAAAAGAGGCCTCCGAAAATATGCTGTAAATCCTTGGCAGCCTAAGGGTAATCAAATTCAAATTCAAATTCAAAATAAATGTTCAAAACCCCGATAAAGCTGAAGGTAGGCGTTAAGGTACGCACCTCATCAAAAAAATGGTTCACCAAGACACGCATCTTTAATAGCTTGAGAGCAATCAAAATGATCAAAATTTTATCAAGAAAAATTGAAAAATCGTATGAAAATTTTATGTGCAATAAGAAACGTTTTGACAAATGATTTGTATCAAAAAACTTCAAGAAATTATCAAACTGATTTATTGTTTTGCTGAACTGGTTTTCCAAAATATTTCCAATATCGTCAATATTATCCCTAAATTCCACACACCAAATACTTTACACAGATATACTGGATTATCTGTTAACAACATCATTGCAGTTATAACCATGGAGCTGATGCAGGAAACAACAACAACCTGATCCGGCCAGCCAGCATCATCTTGAGCGAGGGGATGTAAATAATATTTCCAAAACATGATTTGTTTTGAAATGTTATTGATTGATTACATGTCCTAAATACCATCGTTTGGATGTTTTGTTAATCAACTAATGAATGTTGTAGCCTAATGAATGTAATTAACTGATTTAAATCTAGTATATAAAGCCTTCCTAAATTATCATTCAATCATCGAGTATTTTGGAGATCTATGATCTTCATATGCTTGGTCAATAAAATATTTTATTCTAAATTAAATCCCGTTTTATCATTACAACGCCAAAGCTGCACACACAACATTCGAACACGTAAAGATTTACGTTGAAGTTTCCATTTATTAGTTACATATATATCAGAATTCTAGATTTCTAACGATATGTCTATAGAATAGATAGACAAATTTTTTGTTTGTTTGTTGCAATTCTAATTCAAATCGTGATGTTCAATTCTGATGATGAGCGAATCAATTAGTCAAAGTTTTCATCATCATCAACATCAACACCGTCGATCAATTTCAAATTGTTGTTGTTGATGATGATGACAGGCATTTAGAATTGAATTTGATTTTTATCATTATTATCATTTGCTGTAAATAGTTAGTTTCGAATAAAAAAAGAACATATGTAAGATTTTTTTCATTTATTTCTATACACTATGTTATATAACGATGAAGTTTTTTCATTTTCATCCATGATGAGATCTAATTTGGATAAAAGAAAAATCAAGGTGAAAAAAATTGGCAATTAAATTTTTTTGAAAAAAATGATGCACAATGTGCTTCTTCCATCGAACTTATCTCATTTGGATCAATTTTTTCAACAAATCATCATTTATTTACTGCCTTGTTAACGATTCTGTTGATTTCTTTTACACATACACTTATCTTTTGTTTGAAAATGAAATTGGCGAAAAATTGAGAAATTTTCTAAAAACAATTTGTCAAAATAAAACTTTGTGATGATTGTAATGATGGTTTCATTCTCTATTGGTATAGATTTTCTTATTATCATTCACGATGAAATATTTTTCCCTCTCTCGCTCGATCGACTTCTTATCTTACCGTAATTTATAATATTTCCTTATGATGATGATGATCTGATAATAATAAAACAAATTTAAGCATCAATTTCTATAAATCAACCTATATCCGACTATACTTACAGTAAAAGTGATTTTTTTTTATTGTTTTGGTTTTGTTTCGTTTACGAATTAAATTCGTGGCCATCCTCGTTAACCAAATGAATAAATGATTATTTTGTAATCGTGATTGGAATCAAACACACACACAAAACTCTATGTCAGTGATTCTCAACCAGTGTGCCGCGGCACTTTAGTGTGCCGCGAAATTCTGAAAATGCAACTGTTATATATTCAAAAATTCTAAAATTGTGCCGCGACAACAAAAAGGTTGAGAATCACTGCTCTATGTTAACAGGTAATAAGAAACAGGCAATTCATCTTTGCCCTTGTTATAATTGTAAGAATCAAAGATCTTTTTTTCATTATAACATTTTTAAGATCATGAGCACCAACAACAGAAAATTATCAAATAAAATTTTCCAAAAGAACCCAAAAAAGAAAAAAAACCAATCATTAATTATTAGCTGATTACTCATGAAAAATTAAATGTTTTTTTTTCAGTTGGTTGTTGCTGCTGTTTAGTGGTCACTTTTCCACCCCCTTTTTATTTACGGGTGTGTAGGTCAAATATTTTCCAATTTCTTATTGACTTGAAAAAAGGTGATGACATGTTTGAGGTTTTCGCTATCATCGGACCCACAAGATATCATCATGATCCTCGTGTTAACATGAGTTTTTTTTTCGTTTTTTGGTGAAATTCAACTTTCAACGTCATAATAATAATAATCATCAATAACAAGAACCTGATGATTGAAATTGAGCATATGGTCAGTCGAAAACAAAGAAATTCAAAATTACAATTCTAATTTGTTGTTCACGTATTTCAGTTGTTCATATTTGTTTCTTCTTTTTTTTTTTTTTTTTTTGGTGAACCATGAACCATGAACGATGATGATCATCATCATTATAATTTTGAAGGCGGTCATCATCATCATCACGGGTTTTGATAATTGGAAATTTCTCCCATTTCTGCACGTTTGTTTGTTTTAGCTCAGTATTTGTATTGTCATTGTCGTCGGACGTCAAGATTTCCAATTTGTTTTTCAGATTTCTGGTTTTTTCAATTGTTAATTTTTGTTTCAAAACAAAAAAAAATCCAATAATACTTATAAATTTGCGTAAATTTTACCGCCGCTAATGGTCACAGATTAGCAGCCTTGATGATGATGATGATGATCATCATCATCATTATTATCAACTAAAATCATAATCATGTAGACAAAATTTGTAATTTCTAAAGAGTCAATCCGTCTCAATTACGTTGTTTTTGTTTTCTAGTCTACGGGAATAGAATGATATGCAAATCAATCTACCAACCAGACTGGCTAAATCAAATTGACTATGTAACAAATTTGACTAAATTTTTTTTGTTTAAATTTCCGACATAAACAAAAAAAAACATTTTACTTAAACCTAAATTAAATCAAGAAAAGGAAGCGAAAAAATACCCAAACAAATGACAATTTATAATGAGAAGAGAAATTTTACTACCGAATTTAATGTTAGACATTATGAAAGAAACTGAAGATTGACCGACCATATTAATGTGGTCATTGTCATCAAACAAACAAACGTAAAGACAAAAAACTGATGAACAAAAGTATGAATTATAATGTAATTAATTTAAATATACAAAGATTATATACAAATGGCTTATGAATCTTTACATTCATTCTCACACACAGACATTGAAACACACTTAACCATCATCAACATTGATAAAAGAGAGTAAAAAATAAATATACCCAAAGAATCATCATCATTATCATTATTATCATCATAAAATGATGGCCAACAACGACATATATAGTCGACATGTCGTCGTCACCTGACCATAGACAAATTTATTATTACTCATTATATCAGCGAAAAAAAAAGAAAGAAACTATTACTTTGCTTTTTTGTTCACTGCAGAGCAAAATCTTTTGTAATTTGTTTGGAAATTTCAATTGTTGATGAGGTTAGCTACTTAATATCTATCTATCTAGATTTGTAAATTTTTACAAATGGGTGCTAAAAGAATAATATTATCGAAAAAAAACGATGAAAAGAAAAAATAATTCCCGATTATGATTGGTATTTAAATTGAATGTCTGATCAGAATTTATGTTGCTGTTTTTTCGAGTATTTTGGAATATAATGATAAATATGTGTGCAGCAGTAGTAATAGTAGATGATAATAGTAGATGATAATGATAAAGTCTAGTAGATATTCAAATCATTTTAAGTTCTTGATTACACTAAATTATTGTCAATGTTTTTTTTTCGTTTGTTTGCTTGATAATTTCGGTGATACACGAATAACACTATCAATTATTGCATTAGTCAGCTTCTGTTATGATGATGATGATGATGATTATCATTATCATTATCATCATCATGATCTTTGTCAAAGTATTTTTTTCATTTATTTGCATATTCTTTTTTGTTTTTGGTTTAGGAAAGAACACACACAAACTATAAAATGACTTGTATGATGATTATTATTATTACATTACATTAGAAAACCAAACAGGATCCATCAAATGATGATGATGATGATTCTCTTTTTTTCGTCTTTGAACTATTTGAGTGTGTTTTCTACTTCTGTTGAAAAAATAACACAATAAATTCACAGGATGACGAAGTTTAAAAGAAAAAATTAACCATTTTATACCAGGTATTATGAAAATTTGAATATAAAAAGAGAATGGTAAATTTTTAATTGAAAAAGACATAGATAAATTGTTATTCCTTTTAATGACTACCTAATGACCGTAATCACCATCATCATCATCATTATTGTCGTTGTCATTATGGAGAAAAAAATTTTATGATGAAATTTTTTGCGTTTGAAAACTTTACCTATCTGAACACTTTGTTTGGATAAATCTCATTTTTTTATCTTCTACAATTTAGTTAATATAATGTTCAATCTCAATGTCTAAGTTTTTTTGTTTAGAGAGAATTATATAATAACAATTATTTTTATAGACATAGGTTATGGCCATAATTTTATTCTATTTTTATATAAAGATGTAATTTGAATAAATTTCAATAATAGATCATCATTATCATCATCATGTTAATGATGATTATGATCATCATGATCGTTTGTAATTGTGTATAATGATATTTGAAATGAGCAAAAAAGAAAAAAGTCGTTACCGATAATTTCAATCTGGTGATAATTGTGATGTTACTGACAAAAAATTGTTTTAAAACAAATTAAATTTGATTGAATTAGTTAATCAATCGTTTTTTAAGGCTGAAACAATTTATCCCTCATACCATAAATGATCATCAACATGATAATAATAGATGTCAATTGTCATCACCAACAACAACATCAAAATTTGACATTTACATAACAAAACGGTATCATTATACTAATGTCAGAGCCTTATTTTTTCTATCATTGAATATTCACATGACAATAAAAATGAAATCAGACTGATCTTTTTGGTCATATAATGATAATCATAATCATAATCATCATTATGACAAGATGGTCAATGGTTTTTTCTCTCGCTAATTTTCTAGTGGAAATCCTTTTTCCTCCATCATAATTGAAATTTTCTATTGGTCTTTATTGTTAATGTGATTTTGTAGTTAAAAAGAAAAGAAAAAAATTTTTCCATGTATGGACTAAATGATAAATTAATTTTCAGATTCAGACAAAATAAAATTAACAAAAAAAAACAACGATAATAATAACATTAATAGAATTTATACGCATTTTACCTGCAAAACAGACACTAAATCACATTAGGTGACATTAGACAAATGTTTTATACATAAATCTATTACCACCATCATCATCATAGAATCTTTCATTTCATTTAAACATTCAGCAGCCGTTTCGCTAATAGTGATTATTATTATGATAATTTTTTTCTTAGTAATAGAAATGAATAAAAAGTGAGAGATAGTTAATTATTGTCGAAAAAAAGTTGACAGATTCAACAAAAAAAAAGCAAAAGAAGAAAACTAAGACTGTCACAGATATTATTTTTTTTAGTTATTAAATAAACTTACATTGCAAGCTAAATGCTTATATAAGTCAATAGCCTCTTTACTTTAAATCATTATAAATAAACAACTAAACACAAATTATATTTACATCAAGAATGAATGAATGGTTGTTGTTCATCAATTCGTGTAACACAATATAAATCGCCTGTTTTTTTTGCTTTGCCCTCTTTATCTAAAGTGCCGGAAATTTATCTAAATAAGCAATAGAAAAATGATCAGACATAAATGTTATTATCAATGTTAGTGTAAGTAAGTAAGTTAGTCTCAGTAAATTTCATCCCAAATAGCTACTAAACTAAAATATTATTTATTCATCATATAATAAAGTACAAGAACGATAGAAAGATGTTGAAGAATACAATTTGATTACGTATATCTGGCAATAAGGCAATGTCAATCTCTGGTAGTGTTTAGAAGATGGAATATCATGATGAGAGGTTTTTTTTCTTCAAAAAAAAGTAATATATCTATACGTCAAATGTAATATGCACCCAGTCAAAATAATATTCAGTTTTTGGCTGCTGTTGCTATTGCTTTTGCAAGTTGTTGTTGATGATGATGATGATGAAAAAATGTTAAATTAATTAGACACTAATCTATGGTAATTATAAAAAATGATAATTATCACTTTAGCTATTAGCCATATCCTCTTCTCTTTTCCTTCTCAATTTAAGTCTATTCATTATATATGAAGATGATGATGACGACAAAAAAACCTGTTGCAACATTCAAAAATTTTTGTGAATCCAAAAAAAACTAATGAATTTTCTGTTTGTCGTTGTCGCTAAAAACAGCAATAATAAATCAAGACAAGATAATAAAAAAATGATAATATTTCCACATTTGTGACATTGATTCTTTCAGATAACTTTATTTTTCTATTTTTGTTTCTTTGCGAAGGAAAATAATCAAAAATCTCAATAATTTAAACAGGTGGCATTTTTTTCAAACAAAATTTACCTGAATATATCCGATTAATTGTGAAAAATATCTCAACAAAATTCAATCATTAAACCAAAAATGATTGAATGATTTGTAATGGGTAAAAAAGATACCATAGATATCATAGATAAAGATAATCTTTGTTTTGAAAAAAAATCAATGATTTCAATTGTTTTTTGATCATCCGAAAGCAAAGTAGGAAAGATTGAAAACATTTGAATTCTATTTTATTCATTCAATTTAAGTTTAAAATAATGAAATAATTTATATTAGTCATCACGATTTTTTTGATTTTTTTTTGCCTGCATCATCTATTTTCTTTGATGTTCGATTCGAAATATAAGTAAGAAAACAAAAATCTCATCATCCATCACAAACACACAAAATCATTTCTCATTACAACAAGCATAGGTCATGATGATCTCAATGATTCTTTGGAAAACTGTCATTCGATATAATGAATTTTAATTGTTCAACAAAATGTAGAATGCAGATAATAAGAAAGAAAAAAACCAATAAATAAATAAATTTAAAGTTCAAGTTCTAACAACAAAATAGAGTAAGAAATTAAATTAATTGGTCAATGATGGATGATTTTCTAGATGTTTAGATTCGTGCTATTTTTTCTTTCGGTAAAAGAAAAAGCTTCATACGAGAATGAACAATAATTCTTCTTTTCTATTTTTTGCTCAAACTAAATTATGATGATTATTTGATTTGATTTATTAGATTAACATCAACATTATTTGCATGAATCAAATTTCTAGCATCATTCAAACAGTTAATTGACGATGCTTATATGGATAATCATCATTATTCAAATCAGGTACATAGCGTTTTGTTCATAATCAACGATTATTATTGAGTTAAAATCTAAAGTGTTGGAAATTTGAGATTTTGAATCAAGTTATTAAGAAAAAACGATACAAACAAAAACAGGATATAGCAACAGGATTTAACAAAGAAAAATATTTCTCCTTACAGTTAAATCAATGAAAACTTATTTGCTCATTTTTTTATTTGATAAATGATTAATTGAATATTTGTGAGTGATAATCATCATTATTATGGGCATCAATTTTTATTAATCCTTTTATGCAATAGAGTTTTGATTATTTATTTATTATAATTATGATTATTATCAATAAAAGATTAAGAGAAGATTTGGAAATTGATTTGAATTTTTTTTTAATTTCTTGCCCGTAGAATCCTTTTCAACACATTCAATGTGTGAAACGAATTGAATTAATTAATTGAATAATGATTTTAATGATTAAATTCCTTGAAAATCTAGTTTTTTGGAATAAATTAATTATAATGTTCAAATATGCATTCATCATTTTGATCAAAATGGTGATGATTATAAAAAAACATGATATAATTGATTAACTACATTGCCAAACAAAAAAAGGATGTTTTTTCTGTAGAAATAACTTTGAAAAACTGCTATTTTGGAGATAGAAAAATCCAACAAATTCAAAACAAATTAAAATTAACAAACTTTTTTATTTTTCCAGCATTTTTCTTTCAAATCACAAATCACTGTTGTTGCTGATTAATTAATTGGCCATATCATACAATGATTATCATCTAGTTACACTATTGGCCAAACAGAATACATTTTTTTGGCGTGAACTATCATCATCATCATATTAATTTTGATATAACCAGAAAATTTTGCTATTATTATTATTGTTATTATTCGGTGTTTATCTAAATCATTATTCAAAAATAATTAACTAGGCTATTTGCCCTTCATCATCATCATCATCATCATCGTGATAAATATTCCAATTTACAAATGATAAGAGTAGGAGGAGTAGATAATATGGTTGAAAAAAATGATTCTTTTACAATATTATGCTGGGTGTTTTGTTGTGATGATGATGATGATGATGATGATAATAGAAAAATAATTATGATTATAAAAAAAACCTATCAAGCAAGTTTAGTGTATTTACTGCCGATTAATTAGTTATTTAAAACAGTTTATTATCGTTTTTTTTCCTGTTGTTGTTTTATTTATCTGATCAATGATCTATTGTTCGCGTTAACAACACACGATGATGAAAAAATAATAATTCAGGGTCTTGTAAATGAACAACGAATAATGTTTTTTAAATCAACCATGGATAGATTTTATTATCCATGTACGTTTAAATTATGAAAATCATTTATTTTTCAATTATTGATAAACATCGATAACAAAAAAAACAATATAATAAACAAAAGATGCTTATAATCATTGTTTTAGTCAATTTTGATGAGTTTTTAATCAAATACACACCCTGAATTCATCGATAATTATTAATGATCGAAAAAATAGAAACCATATTGTCAATTTTGGTTTGAAATTTACATTTCCGGATTTTTTCTTTTTCTTTTTTTCCCTTTCCATACTACCAATGATAATGATGTGCAATACCATATGGGCAAGAAAGAAAACAAAAATAATCATTATATAATGTACACCCGAATTATGTGTGATTGCCATTTTGTTTTCATTCAAAAAAAAACAAAACAAAACATCCTTATATTTTTCAGATGTTTTATCAAATGAATAAGATATTTATTTTCATGGCAATTTTTTTTGTTCCGCTGTTCCGTAAAAGCTCATTACCATCATCATCATCATCATCGTTAGCATTCAAATAATATTTAATGAAGAAGAAAAGCTAGTTAGTTTTTGTTGCTATTGTTGATAGATATCTTTATGTATTTTAACATATCATGAAATGAAAAACCACACATTTTCATTTTTTTTGTATGCTGTTATTGTTCAAAAAAAAAGTATGGAAGCAATTAATTACGTGCTTGATTGCTTTTTTTCCTCTTTGTCTTTTACAACACACAAATTATATTATTCAATGCATGGATTGATTGTTCATTTTGTTTGGCGATGATCCATTGCCCATTTTTTTTTCTTTCTTTCCAATTTGTGAATATAATTTTGTCTACATAATGTTTTTTAATTCGAATTTAAATGAGAAAACAACAAACAAACAATGCAATAACTTCAACATTGATATGTTTTTAATTGAACTGTTAATTAATTGCGAGAAAAAAAAATAATTAAATCTTTAATTATTAAAAATGGAAATGTAAAAAAATAAACAAACAAACATTGATGAATGAATAAAAAACAAAAGGATTATGATTGTGGCCAATCCTACTCAATTTTTCTTCTTTTCATTTTTGTTGCAGGAATGTTTGACTCAATTTTGACAGCCATCATCATCATCATCATCATAAAGAATGATAATTAATGGATTTAATGTGGAAAACAAACAAACAAACCAAAATGGATCTATTTAATGATCAAATTTATAGGTTCAATCCGTTTTTTGTTTTTGTTTTCATTCAAGATATTTAAAAATGAATTTAGTCGAAAAAAACATTTTTGAATGTGTGAAAATTAATTTTTTTCTATAAAAAAAAATCATAGCCTATATTTCACATACATGTACAACACATGTTATATGTCAATCAAATGTATGTGAAATTGGAAAAAAATCATCATGTTGTTGTTCATAAGCCAAACTTGGTATAAGACTTCAATTAAATACTGATGTAGATGATGATGATTGGTGTGTTAACAAGTTTCTTGTTAACTCATCATCACATTTTTTTTCTTTTCATCGTTTTGGTTGATTTAAATTGCTTTGCTCCGAAATTTTGTTTTTTTTTGCCTTTCTCATTTAACATCATTTTTATCCAATTTATTTTAAGACACGAATATGGCCAATAATATACTACCATTGATAATGATGATGATGATGATTGTGATAGGATCAGTATCAGTATCTGAAGCCACAAAATACTCAACATACTAGACGTGTGCAACGAAACAATTAAATCACGAGCAACTTTATTATTATAATGTATATATTGAATTGATGATAGGCATCTCATCTTGACAGTTGAAATGTGCAAAAAATTTCTTTTCTTTTATTTCATTTTTTCCGAAATTCTGGAACGTTACCATTTTTTTTTTCGTTTTCTGATCAATTAATATAAATTGGATACAATGATTGTCAGTCATTATTATGAAAATTATTGTTCTTTGTTCTGGCTTGGCATTGTGTTGGTGTGGCATACATTGTTTTGATTATCCAAAATGATTATTAACAACAACAACAACAACAACATCATCATCATAAACGATCTTGTTGATTGCTGTCCTGTTCCCCGAATTTCATTAAAAAAAACCTACCACCTCCCCCATCTTTATCAACTGAACAATAATGTAGGGAGAAAAAAAAGAGATGATTGGCTGTTGCTTCTTGAATAAGAATATGAAACAAGACAAGACAGAGAAACGTGATTATCTAGCAATATAATATTCAGTTGACGATGATGATGATCATATTAATATTTTTATTATTTTTTCATTATTATTACCAAAAGTAAAAAAAACCAATTAGTCAAACAAAATGTTGTATGATAAGAAAATAACATTTTTATTCAAGTTTTTCTTTGCGTTTTATTGTATGTGTATATGAATATTCAATACATTGAATTGAGATACATTTAAGAATGTAAATGAATGTGAACAATGATGTTGATTGTGAAATTTATTCGTAAAAAAGCAAGCCACTAAGGACTTGTTTTTTCCCATACTAATGGTTTGACAAGTTATTCGTTGATTGGTTTCGATTCCATCGCTATACTATGCCATCATCATGATCATCATTTTTGACATTTATTTTGGAAATTTATAAATAATCAGATGATGATGACGATAACAATGAAAAATTTTTCATTTAATTTTTTTTTTTTTGATTGACGTTCATATGGAAAAAATATATTTGAACAACAACCACAACAACAATAATGAATCTCTTTCAAAAAAAAACCAAACCTAAATATATTAAGAAAAAAAATCATCGATTATGAATAACAACAACAACCTGTTGATTGTTGCTAGTTTGGGATTATCATTTATTTATATTTGTTGTTTCTCAATTTCAAAAAAAAATTAAGATCATCATCATGAATGCATTGTTTTTTTTCTGTAATATGAATCAATCGAATGGGATTGCCTGAATCTTAAATAAAGAAAATTTTCAAACAAATAACAAAAAATCAAAGTGAAGACAAAACAAATTAATTGTGAATGAATGGATTTTATGTGGATACATTTTCTTTTTTAATACTTATCATTCATTTCGATGGATTAGATGCATTCATATAATACTATCGAACAAATGATACTGAAAATAGACAAAACAAAATGTTTGTTCATTTACCAAAAATATCATTCATCAAAATTTATGAAATACAGAAAAAAAACCGGATAACAAATTTTATCATTCAAAAGAAAATGCATATAAAATTCGAAGATGATATTCCATATACATAAATGATAATGATGTTAATAAATTATATTAGTAGAATATATTGTACTATTTTGGCAAAACAGGGAGAGAGGAAAAAAAATACTTAAAAGTTCATCATAAAAAATGACCATTTAGCACGAATCTAAAAAAATGGAAAAAGAGAAAAATAGTTAAAATAAAATTGCATTCATTTTTATCATCATCACCATCAACACAAATGCATATAAATACCACTAATTATCACTTTTCATTATTCATAATCAAGAATCATCATTAAAATTACTAAGATTTTTTAATTGTTTGTCACACCAATTTTTTCCCTACATTAGTTTTTATTTCTTAGAAAAAAATAACCTGTCTGACTGGTTCCAATTTGTAATATATTTGTGGTGACACACACACACATATATGCAACAACAATATAAAGCGAATGATTAATGAAAACAATTTTAGTCAAAATTCTAATGTCAGTTTGAAATTTTTTTTGTTTCATTATTATTTCAATTAAATTTATCATTTCATGAACACTTGCAAACAAAGGTAATGAATATTCAAATTAGTATCATGATAATGATCATCATCAGATTTTAAATATGAAAAAAATAGTGATAACACACACACACGTATCGCTAAATAGAGGGAAGAAAAAAAAATAAAATTTTATTTCATTTTTTTCTAAACCAAATAAAAAAAACAGAGAAAAAGACATTTATTAATTATATTACCAAAAACAATAATAATTATCATTATAAAATGATGATAATAATCAAAATATATGCATATTTTTTTGTTGAAAATGATGATGCCTAATAAATAATAAAAATCCTGATGATGTTGATGATGATAATTTTAATTATCGTTAAAATGTACCTAATAAAAATTTAAATAGAACCATTGACCACTTTAAATTGTCTTTTTTTTGAAAAATAAAAATTATCGATAAGATAACATTACATCAAAGTGAATTCTTTTTTTCTGAGGTTGATTTTCCAGATCCGGTTTATTTTTGTTTGATTTTACGAATGAAAATTTAGTTCAGCCAAAACAATAACACAGAATGATAACAAATTTGGCCATAATAATAAACTAAAATTGCTAAAAGATAGGAACAAAAAAAATGGAAAAAAATTTGAATTTTTCTCTTCCGATCATCACAATATTTATGTCTATGCAAATAATTTGGAAAAAAATAAACACCTTGGTTTTTGGTAGCAAAGGAAACAATTTCTTTATGATTATTATTTATGATAATAAATAATCAAATTAGTTCTATATTTAAAGATTCTAAAACAAGAATAAATGAAAAAAAATATTAATATTACACATATAAATGCAGCGCATACATTTGTAAAAATTATATTGAACATGTTCCGAAATCCATTTCAAGTATCATCATCATCATCATTTTCACTCGTTTTTTCCGTTTACACACACACACACAAAAACACACAAATAAACAATAAAATAAATAACAAATCAAATTATTCATTCATTTTATTCAAATAATGATGATGATGATGATATGTCTATGAATGAATATTTGAAATGTCGGAATCTCTCTATTTCCTTCCATTAATACTATTAACTATTACTACTACTAGTTAAACTATAATACCAAATATTCATGACATGATGATGATATGTGATGTTCACACCATAATAATCATTATTATTTTCATTATTGGCTTCATTTTTATTTTTAATGTATATTTTGAATGTAAGGAAAATTAAATTTCAAATTCTTTCTCTCTGTGAATGTGTTTTTTCAGCTGTTCGCTTCCATCACACAAATATCGAATCACAAATATGTTTAAATAAAAAAAAATCTTTTTTTTTGAAAGGGTTGAAAGAAAGGGCAACTCCATAAATTTTCATTTGGCTTGAATTTTTGTTAGTAAAACATCAATATAACCCGAAACTATTGGCCATGATGGAATCATATGCATAACATAATTTAATGCTTCACATAAAAATTGTTTGTATTTATCGTGTTCGTTGTCTGTGAATATTTTCGTTTATAGCAATAAATGAAAAAAATCTTAAGTTTTACTAATAAAATTATTAGTTTAGTATAATAACCAGGCGGGAAAAAAACTGAAGAGTTTTCACTTGTTAGATCTGGTTTAAGCAACCAAAGCAATTTTTCCGTTTCGTTAATCAATATATGATTTGAATATCAATTTCAAGAATCATTAGAAAAAAAAAGATTATTGAATCAAAACTGTTTGAATGTTTATTTCACATATGGTTTTCTACATTTTTTTCTCAAGTCTTTCTTAAACGAGCTGATATATTCGATCATCATCATTATCGATGATAATCAAATAATAAAAAAAGATTTCCGTTGTTCAACTGTACTGGGATTACTTTTCAACCCTATATTTTTAAAATTTAAACAAGTGATGATAGGGCTGACAAAATTAAATGAAAACAACAGACATATGTATAAAAAGACATTAACAAGCAAAAGAGTGAGAGAGTGATGTTAAGATGTTAAAAGGAAGAGAGAAAAAAAATCATGTCATTGACGGTATGGTGAAAAGCTATATGGTTAATTTATGACATCTTTTTTCTGAAAAAAAATTTCTCTCCCAATCTCGTTCATATATGAATTCAAAAAAAGCGGTATTCAATATTTATTGATGCAAACTTTTTTTATTAAATAATGAAAAAAGGGCACATCCGATGCAGTTTTTTTCAAGCCTTGCCATCCAGACAACCATTATCATCATCATCATCATAATCATCATATAGTCAGCAGCACGAAACCAGCCCAAATGATTAGGATGATGATGATGATGATGATCATAATCATTCTCATTTGAAAATTAACACACAGAGAGAAAACAAAATCAACGATAAAGACAACGTCAAAACAAGTTCGAAATCCATAGATCATTGATGTGAGTTTGTTGAGAATATTTGAATAAAATATACAAAATCTAGTTTTCCTCTTCAACCAAACTGTGTGTTAAAACATTAATTCTTCTTGATGAACAACAAATGAAAAAATAACCTCGATTTGTAAATTGGCAAATCTTAAATGATAATTATACGACTAATTAATTACATTAATTATTATTGTAAATGATTTGGAAATAAATTGAAAGAAATTCTTTTCTTTTTCAAATCTGTTCAAATATTTCCATGATTAAATTTTCGATCAAATGAATTGAAATTCAAAAACTATCAAATATTCTATATGAATTGAAGAAAAAATGAAATTCTCAGATGTAATCAGTATTTTTTTTTTTTTTTGAATGATAATAATGATGAGTCCAAGCCCAGTGTGTGTGTGTGGAAAATTTAAATGATAAAATGAGAGATTCAAGCCTCTTTCATCAATAAACAAAAATGTTTCTAATTTTTTCCTTCGATAGTTAGACAGCTAGTTAGTCATTCAAATATTAGATAGATTAGCTATAGTTAGCTAGTAAGATAGATAGATAGATAGATTACAAATAGCTTTTCAAATGAAAAAAATATCAAATATTTTGACACCAATTTATAATGAAAGAAAAAATATCATCAGGAATGACCGAATCGTAGAACAACAACAACAACAACAAATTACAAATTAAGCCATACTGTGCATATAATTTTTTTTCATTACTTTTTTTGTTGAATAAATCTGATTGGTTTTATCAAGGAATAGTAGTAGTAATGGTTATAGTAAAATAGCAGTGATAATGGTTATTATTAAAATTAATAGAATATCTAGAACCATCAGGTTATATATATCATATCTTAAATGGTCATTGACTATGTAGTAATCAGTATAGTGGATGTTGTTTTTTAGATTTTCTAAAATCATATCATGATTGAACGATGTTAAAGTGAATGAAAATTCCACTCTCTCACACACGCAGTCAGTGGTAGTGAAATGTTTTCAAACACATATCATTGATAAACACCAATGAATTTCGTAGTATACGAAACGAAACAACATTCTTATTTTTGTTTTCAAAACATTCTCTTTTTCGATCAACAACATCTTTTAATTTATATTAGAAGCCGGTATTTACTCGCGCGTCAGCACATTTATATACAAACACACACGAATACACACCTAATAAGAATTACTATTAATCACAAATCATTTGATTAAGTACGATAAATATACAAAACCACATTTTGGCAACAAACATCAAGAAGCCAAATCGAATATTTTCTTTTTTCAAAAAACAAATAAAAATATATGGGCAGATGAATTCATAACATTTACACATGAATTGTTATGCAAGTTATATACGAATTTTTTTAAACGAATTGATGATGAACATTCAATCAGCTATTATCAGTCGTCATAATCACCATCATCATTTTTAATTAAAGTATGAAACACAAAATAGAGAAAAATCTTTGATCAAAATCAAAAAAAGCTTTATTAAGTAGGAGGATAGTAAATGAAAAGGAAAATTTGTCTTAGTATTTATCATCATCATCATCATTATTCGTGAATATCTTTAAACGTTCATTCAATTAATGATTTAATTTGACTCATCTACATTCATATTTAGTTTTAATCTTTTCGGTTGTTGTTGTTGCCCCGTCGTTGATTAATGTCGATGTGTTAAACTGTTTTTAACACTTGGCAATTGGTATCCAAATCAAATGGAATTATTCGATAGTAGTTGAAAAAAATTAAACCATTAAATCAAAAATATTTTCACTTGTGTGAAAATGATATGAAAATTTTCTGGAGGGTTTTGTTATTTTCCCATAACAAGTGTATTATATGATGGAATTTTTTTTTCTGTCCTTCAAAAATCAAATCAAATGTCAGAATGTGTGTTAACAAGCTGATCAAAATGATGATGATAACGACGACGACAACAACAACAGGCTAGGCCAAATTATTTCCAAAAAAAAAAAAAACAATAACATCCATATCATCATCATCATCATCATCGTAGAATAAAACGCCTTAGAACTCATGCTGATATAATATTAATAATTTGAGCTGAAAAAATTTAAATTTTCTTCGTTTTTTTGCCTATCCAATTCATTCATCTAGTCATCCTCATCATCATCAACAAAACAAAGAAGAAAAAAATTATTGGACACAATTATCGATTGTAAAAACCTGAAGAAGAAAATGTATCAAAATCATTTACCCACCTTGAAATGAATGATCAACCTCCTGCCCCAAAGTTTTTAAAAAAATCAACTAAAGAAAATTTGTAATTTTGTTGTTGGTACTTGACAAGTGTGTCGACAGGTTATGTCGATGTTTGTCGATAGAAATGGTATTTAATTAATTTCAATATTTAGTATTTAAATACTTTGCAATGCACTGTGTGTGTGTTAGGTTGATTGTCATTTTATCGATCTTTAAATCGTTAAAATTTTCATGATGATGAGAATAACAATAATAATAATGATGATGATGATGATGATGATTGTAGATTGATCTAATAAAACGTCTGTCAAATATTCAAATTATAAATGTCCAGATGAATATATTGGGTTATTATTAAAAATAATTTACTCTATGTAAATTTTGTTTAAATTTGATGATTTGCTTAAAATACATGATATTTAGCTTTAATAAATTTTGTCGTCATTGTTGTTTAAGTGTATGTGTGTGTGTGTGTGTGTGTGTTTCATAAAATAGCCAACAAAAATTTACCTGCTGACTTTTGACACATTCACAATCATCAATGTCCATCAAGACTTCATTTTTTTCTCCACTCCATTTCTTATTATTTCATCTGATCAATTTTTTTTGTTCGTTTGTTTGTTGGGATTGGTGCGTGAATGCATGAAGATGATGATGATGATGATATCAATATAATAGATGGGGATCCCGTTGTCGATCGTGTTGGGTTGATCAATGATCGGATCGATGATTTTTTTTGTTTGTTGACTCCATATTTGTGAGATTAATTTTCTTTTCTTGTTTTCTCAAAAGCAAAACGGTATGATCATTTAGATTGAGACTTTATTCTCGATCCAATCAATGTAGAAATGGCTAATGTTGTTATTTTTATTTTATTTACCAAAAAAATAACAGAGAAAGAAAAGGAAGCTAAAAATTTGATTGACAAGATCGTACAATTTAAATTGATAAACGTGAAAAGCAAAACAAAACAAAAAACAAGCAAAGAAACAAAAATTTCAACGATGGTGGCTAATTAATTAGTTATCAGCAGGTTGAAAAATAAAAAAAAATTTGATAGAGAAAGAGGGAGAGAAAAAAGAGCAAAAAAGAAAATCAAATTCAATTAGATTCAATCAAATTCAAAATATGCAATGCGAATACTTGTTAAACTGGTTATTTGTTTGATTGAAAATAATGATGATGATGATGATAAGTTGCTAATTAATAAGATGATGATAAATGGACATCATCAACATGATGATAATGATGATGATAAAATGAAAAACGGATCTTACTCTAAATCCTTGAATATTAGACCTACAGGTATTATTTACTTTATAATATAGCATAGATAGAGCACCTTGAATTTTTTTCCATATCAATTAATTACGATGGTATAAAAAAATATGAATAATGTAGTGATGTTTATAAAATTCATTTTTTTTAATAATGAAATTTTTCAAACTTTCTTGTATGGCCACCATGAAACGGATGATGATGATCGTCTTGGTTGTTGCAAACTTGGTCAAAATATTAGTTTTCGATCCAATTATTAGACAAAATAAAAGAAATTGAAGTGATTTTTTTTTCTCTTCACTAAATACCACCAAAACGAATTGTCGTATATAATACGGTTTGACTACTAAATATCTAAACAAACATTATTTTAAATTTCTAAATTTATTTGTCGGGTGGATTTGGACCTCACGCAAACTATTTATATTGAAAAACATATACCACTAAACAACAAAGGTCAAATATATAAGATCTACCCTCACTATCACTGTATTTGTTTTCTTTATTTACAAAAAAAAACCCAACGATTCAAATTCATTCATGCGAATTTGATTTAAATTTTTTCTTTCGTTTTTTTTCTGGTTTCAAATAATACATTTCAAGATTTTAATTATGCTAATCTCTTCTTTTTTTCTCATTCATTGTCTGCTTATTTATTTTTTTCAATTTATCGGGTTCGTTTGTTTGTTTGTCTTGAATGTATTCTTCTTGACAGTTTGAACAACAAATTGATTGTATCGATTATTTTCGGTTGTTGTTGTTTATAAAAAGAAATATTATAATAATAATATAGATCAATTTCAATTGATAAATATTGATTCAAGTCAAGTTGATTCAAGTTGAATGAATGAAAGAGGGATTTTTTTCCATATGGATCATGAATGGAATTATTTTCAAACATTGTGTCAAATGAAATAACCGAATAAATAAGGTACTTGAATAAAATATCAAAATATTATTATTATCATCACGATTGATGAGATGATGATGATAATAATAATCGTCATCATCATCAATGTCAAAGTCAATTGGAATTGATTGTTTAGCCACCAACAACGAATCAATTTGAATTTAGCAAAACTGGAAAAAAAATCCAAATTCTAAAATTTTTTTCTTATTTCAGCCTGATTGATTGTCACTAATCCATGATACTTGACTCTATTTCGATATCGGAACAGCAAAAAAAAGTGGACACTCACATCAATTTTTCTACAGCTGCAGGCTTAAATATCATTTACCAGTAGCAAAAGTGGCAGCTGTAGATATTTTCGTTCATCCAAATCAAATCCAAAAGTTTGTCAATGAGTAAATAATTCACTTGAATTTGTCACCAATGTGAAAAAAAATTAAATAAACTTTGTTGTTGTTGATACTTTTCTTCAATTTTTCCAAAAATTTTTACGAAAAAACGGTTTGAATGAGAACAAAATTTCAACATATTGATATTCTAAGTTTTTTTGGAATGAAAAATCAATTTAATTAGCCATTATAATATGTCCAAAAAAAATGTTTCAGAGGAATTTTTTCTTGTCTCGTTTGATTTCATTACCACACACACACACACAAACATTAATGCAGATTAACGTATTGAATGACTGTGTTGTTGTCTCGTTTCATTTAGTTTTGAATATTGTTATCAATCTTTGATACCGGTGTTCAAATATGAAATGAAATTATAACATTTGGCATTGATCACGAATACAAATACGTCAACAAACGTGATCGAGTGATTCCGAATATTATAAATATTATGATTGAAGAATTTTTTTTTCCATTTTTGAATTCTTATTCACTAAAATCTGTGCATTCATAATTTTTTATTTTTCGTATTTATTTACTATATATTCTCGATTTTCGAGTAACGAGCCGGATCCATCGAAGGTTTTTAGTTACACAAAAAAAAATTGGAAAAAAACCAAAACCCAAAAAAATCAATGTCAATGTTTTGGCCAATTTAATTCTACTTTGAAAGTCAATTAATAGTAAAACAAGAAAGTTTTTCTTTTTTTTTCACATGTGATTATTCTTAAGTTTTTTTTTGTTTTCAGGACAAATTAGCATTAATAAATTAACAACAACAACAACAAAATGTCAAACTTAACAACCAATAATAATTATAAATGACAATCACAAACGGCATTGACATTGATCATTTGAAATGTGTGTGGAACATTTTCTCTACCCACACTGTATATAAATTATCATTCAATATATGACCATATTGGACATTATACGCATACACATCGATTTAAATCGAGCGGAAAAAAACAAATTGTAATACAAGACATTCATATTGATCAAATGAATGAATATTTTGAACATCAAGCTTTTTTTTATTTTGAAAAAAGTTAAACTTTTTTTCAAAATTTATGTATTGACTTTGGTTTTTTGGGGAAGAAATTAAAAAAAATCACTTGTTTCTAATTCAATTCTATCTATTTAGTTTGTTTTTTCTTGGCAATAATAATGATAATGAATATTACAGTTTTTTTTTCTATCTTCCTTTTTGCTGGAGAGTATTTAGCACACACACACACAGAAAAATATAATTTGACTAGCTACTAATTTATTGAAATGACATGGATTCCAGTCAAAATTTCAAAATTTAAAATTAGACTTTAAAAACTTCCAGTCAACCAAAGTAAAATGTAAAATTATCCACTTGTAGAAATTTCATTTTATTTGGCCATAAATTTTCTTTTTCTTTTTCATTTTGAAAAAACAACAACATTGAAGTTTGTAGCAAGATATTCATATCTGAATAAAAAACAAAACAACAACAATATAAAAAGAATAACAATAACTTATTTACAAAATACAAATTATGATCCAATGAAAAGAATGACAATTGAAATAAAATCCATTGATCAAAAAGAAAAAAATCTCAAGATGATTTCCTTTGGGAACAGGAAAAAAAACATTTTATTCATATTCAATCAAGATGATCATTAAATGAATAAATGAACAAAACAAACAGACATCATTATCAGGATCAGTATGCGATTATCATATCCGTATCATCATCATCATCATTATGACTTTCTGAAATGAAAATATGATAAAATCAAAAACATTTTATTCTAATAAATAGGAAAAACTAATTTATATTCAATTCACAATCATATTCAGATGATGATCATAATCAGAGTGGAAAAAAGATGATGTAGGCAAAAATTTATCTGATAGTAATTTTCTGCTTCTTTTTCTTTTTATTTTAAACAAACACATTGAAAAATTTCTACTAACAAAGTAGTTTTGTCGCATATTTAATTATTATTATTCATTTTTGATTCTATTATCAATCATCTTCACTACATTAATGGGTGAGGCATTGATAATTGCAACACTTTTTTTCAGAGAAAAAAAAAGAATTTAATTTTGACCACAATATTTTATGATTAAGTGATTTGTGTGTGTGTATCATTCATTTATTGATATCATCAATGATTATCATCATTTATTTAGAATATACAAAAAAAAGTAAATTAGGTTCGGCTTGACTATATTTTCATATGTAATCATTCTTTTCATTGAGTTAAAATGATATGTTTGTTTGTTTTTGCAGGATTTTTTCTTTCTAATTGAAAGACATTTTTTTCTGACAAAATTTCCCATTTCGATTAATTGATTACCATAATCAATTATGATTGGCTATTTCAATGAGGAAAAAATTTGATTATTTCAATTGAAAAAAATATATAATAAATTGTTGAAAAAGAAAAAATTCCTATCAATTAAGTTTGATCGATTCACAAACATTTTTTTCGTACATTCATTGATCAAACATTGTCAAACCTATATAACTGTTTTAACTTTAACAAATCAATTATGATCATCATCAACAATGATTACAATTTGATTGCAAAGAAATGGGCGTCATTTGATCTGATCAATCAGCCAATCATTGACTATAGTCGACAAGAAAATTTCATTGTTTAGGTTTTTGTTGTTGTTGAAAATTTTTATTTCAAATGATTATTTGCTATAGTTAAGATAAGATTTAAAAACCAATCGATGATAATCCTGATCTATTTTCATTTAATATTTTAGCATAAAAAAATTGCTGATCAATAAGTTAGGTGGGTGATTTTTGAATAAAAATAATCGACCACCAGAGACAAAGTAAGAACACCGCAAATCTAATTTGATGATGAGATAATTTTTTTTTAAATTGGAAATGATAATCATAACATTGAAGATTAATTTCATTGAAATGGAATTTCGAAAAACATTCAAAAATTCATCATCAATATATCGAAAGATCATGTCTACCTCGATTTTAAAATGTAAAATTTTAACTGTCGAACAAATACAAGCAAAAAAATCGATCAATCGAAAAGAATCATTATTTTTTCTGTCATTTTATTGATATCTGTAATGCAATTATTAATTTGTATCGTTAATTTGTATTTACACACACACACAAAAATGATAAATTGGCTCAACAACAGCAACAAATTATTGATGCCAAAATATTTAGATCTACAGATGTAACAATAACAACAACAGCAGTCAGTCTGAATCAAGTGAAGGCGGCAATAAATGAAAAACAAAAACAAAAAATCGTTTTGCATTCGTTTCGATTCATAGAAAAGAATTTTTAGTTTAAGTTTATATTCAAAGAAATCTAGAATGGATAGAAAATTAATCAAATGATTGATTGTTCAAAATGATGATAATTTCCTAAACCTAAACACAGGAGGAGCTAATAAATTTAATGAACGATTTACTGCCAAGCATCTTGCCACAAAAAAAACAAAATGAAAAACTTTCATTCAATTTTGATCATTATTTTTGTTTTTTGAAAATTTTATTTGGCACATCCACCAAACCAGAATGATATATCTATCCGAATGAGCAATGAGACTATTCGTTTTTTTTTCGTTTTTCCTAATATTTTGACATTTAGCTAAAATGGCCAGCCAAATTATCACTTTCAATAGGAAAAAAAATCAAATGGAATAATTTTCATCATCATCAATGATTCTTTTAGGTTTGATGATCATTATTTTGAATTTTTTTTTCATGCTGTGGTCTCTGCATCATCGTCATTATCATCATCAACGATGAAAAATGCTATTGACCATCAAATCCAATATGAGGTGCAACTTTATAGCAAATTTTTTTTTACTTCGTTAATGATAATAATCATCGTGAAAAAAATATTAAAATAGTGAGAGAAAAAACGAAATCGAGAAAGTCAAGCAAAACAAATTTGATTAACCTAATCGAATACCTTTTCAAAATTTAAACATTTGTTTTTTCTTCTCGGACATCATTAACATCAAAATATTATCGAGTTAATTGAATAGTAGAAATCAGTAGCAAGGTTTTTTCTTTCTTTCAAACTATTACTAATGCAAAAAACTTGTTGAAAATCAGTAACTGATTCACAATGTCAGTGATGAATGTCAAAATCGATTTGATCGAATCAATCGATCGATCGATTTAGAAAATGCTATAGCGTGAAAAAAAAGGTGAGAAAAATAATATTTAAAATGCCGTTGATTGACAACCGAAATGTGAATTCATTTGACCGAAAGAAAAATCTATCTTTAAAAAAGTCTGGGCGTTTGTGACCCCAAAAATAAACTATCCATTTAGCCTTGTCATTATTATATTCTCATCATATACTAATCACAATGATTGACATTAACCGGAAATTGCAATTCAATCAGTTTCAATTTTGACATCATATAAAAAGGTTAACCCTTTTTTTGATATTATTGGAAATAACCCACGACCTTTGTACTCGAATTGGTTGTATGTTGAGGTCATGTTTTCTTTGGGATCACCTGATTTGACAACTTTTCAAATCAGGTAGCATTTCAATCATCATCATTATTAACTCTATTTTATGGTAATGAATAAGTGAACAAATTTTCTCTTCATTACACACTTTGATGATAATTAGATTTTGTGGTCAAAGTTTTTTTCTTTCACGTCTAATTTTGATTCATGAAATTGATTCCCAGGAAAAAAGTGTTGGTGAAAAAAAATTTCGCACAAAACAATAGAAATTTGGTTTCTCATTTTAGCCATTCTGAATGACCAATTCGTTTTTTTTTGGATATTTGATAGAGAAAAAAAACATAAAATCAATCAAAAGGTGCGAATTACAGTTAGTAAAAAAAGTAAAGTTGCAAAGTTCAAGAGTAAATTAAATGTATCCATTATTATTTTAAGTGTACAAACATACATTGACATTGACATTTATTGACTTTCTTTTTTTCTACTTACAACCCAGGTAATAATAATGATTTTGATTTTTTTTTTTTGTAAAAATATGTTCCGAATAATGTGAGAGAAAAATTCTCCCGTATATTGTTTCAAAGCGAAAAAAATGAGAAATGAAAATCTGAAACATTGTTTTATTTAACGAAACAAAACAAACGAAAAATGTATACCCGATCATAATGAGTGAATTATTGATCTTTGACACTAAGATCTTTTTCCATTTTTTTGAAATTGAACACCTCATGCTGCGGTCTGTATAAATCGATGAAAGAAGAAGTTAGAAAAATTGGAGCAACCATTATTGTTCGAAAAATCTGAAAAGAAATATTGATCTTGTCCTCAATGAAACAAACAAACAAACAAACGAATAAAACAAACGATAGCTTTGTTTTCTCATTCAGTCCGAGTCAGATTGATGGTTGAGAGGGTGTTTGTTTTTTTTTCATATATATTTCGGGACTTTGCAACTTTGTTACACCAAAACAAAAAAAAATTCTTGATCCAGAAACAAGTACCTATGGCTTTTCTTTTATTCATATCTGCATATTTTTCCTGTAATGAAAATTGTAACATTTTTTGACTTTGAGCTTTATTGTTTCTGTTATTTGGCCAGTCTCGACGACGACAACAAAAAAAAAGACAATAATATTGTCTCTTAGCACGATAGGTGTTTCAGGAACAATGAAATATACAATAGCAAAAAAAAACTTCTAATGACTTTACTTTTGACAACTCAATATTTTCTTTTTTTTTGATATCACAATTCAAACATTATATGATCATCATTATCATACACATTGACACATAGGTCACACCAAACTATTCAATATCAATTCTTAACGTTGGTAGTAAGATCTTTATCCAGGTGAATTATTATTATGACGATCATCATCATCATTATTGTGACTTTTTTTTGTTGTTGCAAATATCTATGTGTCTGACACATCCAATTAGAAGTTTTTCCCTTCGGTATTTTTTTTGCCGCCGCGTGCTGTTGCTCGACATTCGGTGAAAGGTGTAATAGATGTTGTCCCGTTGATTTTTTTTCTTTTCTTGGTTACTTTAAAGATTCATGAAAAAAATTGACTAAGAAAACAATTCAATTGATATATTGTTCAAGTTTTGTTGAACAAGAAGGCTGACGAATGGGTTTTTTTCTCTCGGCTACTTTATATTTTTTTTAAGATTATTGTTAAATTGTCACAATGGTCATTTATATAGAATTGTTTGTCGATGAACATACAAAAAAAAAGAAGTCAAAGTGAACAAATTTTTTTGTTTTCATTGTCAACGACAATGATAATCATAATCATTGTTATTCGATTGGCTAGACCAAATTCTATGGTTTTTGTTTTTTTTTGCTTTTATTCACAGAATAATTGTCCAGACAACAGGGAGTGTCAAAAATGTATCATGAATGACATAACATTTTTTTTGACATATGTGTTATCAATAGTAACAATTATTAATCAAATTAAAACAAAAAACACGTGATAAATTTATTTTTATTCGAAGGAAATAGACAAAATCATTAACATTTTATTTAGATAAATAACGTGACAATGCATATTGATTTACTTTAATTTGTTTACGATTAGAATTTGACCCGAATAAATTAAGAATCTTTTCTCTATATTTAATGTACAAGTAAGTTTGAAAATCAAATTTTTTATTCCAAAATCTTTAAATGTTAAATGTAAAACTAATAAAATGGGACTGAATAAATTGGTTTAGAATCTGAATGTTTATTTTTTCTTTCATTCTGTAAATCACTGAAACCACAAATTTGCCAATTCATTTGCAATTTATTGTTATTTGTGTAATAAATCTACATTTAGCAAATGGATATAGTAATAAGTTTTTCATTTTTAGACAGATTTAACAATTCCTAAATAATGATGATGATCATCATCATCATCATCATCATCATGATTCGAGCATCCTGGTGATCGGTTTTTTGTTTTTCGTTCTGGCTCATTCCATTTATCTTTGCAATAGTATACACAGTTGGTGTCATGACACCATCCATCTCATCTATCACAAATTATTATTGTTGTCGTTATTGTAACAAATATTTCAATGTAGATTGAATAAAGAAAAACAAATAACTTTTGAGCAAGTGTATCATGAATCTTTGTTGTTGTTTTTTTGTACGTTTGATATCATTGAAAAATATATACCGATTGTCTACCAATCAATCCATTCCATATTATATAACATGATGATGATGATAATGATGATAAAAGATCTAAAGATTAAAGTTATTATTATCATCATTTTTATTTGGAAGAAATGGATAAGAAAATAAATAATCAGTATAGATATTATTTGCGGATTATTAGCATAGGACTAATCAAATATTATATAAAATGTTATTGGCATTCAGTTTATTTATTGGTTTTTTTTTCTTTGATAGATTGAAAGATTTCATTTGTTTTTTTTGCATTCAATTTCGATTTGGATTTCGAATGATAATTTGTATACGGTCAATTAGCTCGTCATCAATAACAATCATCATTTTTTATCGTTTTGCTCTTTCTCACTCTCTTTGATTTGAATTATATTTGAAACGGATAGGATAGAATTATCGATCAATTGTCGGCTGATCGATCGATCGATCGACCAATCTAATATAATGATCTTTTAGTATACAAATTTTTTCGTTTCGTATAAATATTTTATTTCAATCATTTAAGTTTTAGTGTTCATAATAATAATTTAGTCTGATTTGACTATTCAAAATGCCATTTAAGATTTTGATTAATTGAATCAATAAGATTTAAAATCATTTATTCATTGATGATCATTGATATTGATCGATGTTGATCGATGTTTCGTTATCGATTTAATAAAATCACAAATCTCAATTTCTATTTATTTTCCAAACTAGCAATATACATCATTATCGATTTATCATTAAATTTTCTATTATGATTATAAAAAAGAGAGAAAGAAAGAAAAAAGAGAAAGAGAGAGAAAAAATCCATGTTACAGATTGTTGTTTCCATTATCATCATCATGATCATAATAAATGACACCTATTGAATAAATTGAATAATAATAGCAATAATAAATATGTGATACAAATCATGTCATGGTCCAATCAAGTATGTATAATTCAGCTGTTCATTTTGTTTTCTGATTATTTTCATTATTTCTCCAACAAATTCATTTCATCTAAATAAACAAGTAGCCACAATGAATAATGAAAGAAAAACAACAATTTTAAACATATATTCAAATAGAAAAATTCAAATACAAATATACTTTGATTATTATTCATTTATAGACCAATAATAATAACACATAATACAAATGAACTAATCACATTGATCATTCAATTTCTCGTTTTACTTTGTTTTGCTTCGAACAAAACAAAACAAAAATAATAATAATAAATTTCCGTCTTATACAAGTCACCATATTGATAAATAGAGAGATCAAGAACAATTTCGTTCGATAATGAAAATCAAAGTTAACAACTACAACAAAATAACATGAAAATGTACGATTGATTATTGGAAAATGAAGTCAACAATGAAACAATATCTATATGTGAATTTGAATCGATCAAAACTCTATATATTTTTCATTATAACCATAAGTCTGTATTTTTCGGTGTGATTAGCATTGAAACAAACAAACGAAACTAATATTAAAAGCATTATGGCAAGCCACAAATTTCCAGCAAAAAAAAATCCTCGTTCAATTCGAATAGAAAACAGGGCCCATATCCACATAAATTGTTTGTGTGTGTTTGTGGAGCCAGACACTGATTTGTTCCATAAGAAAAACCTTTGTTGTTTTATTTCTTTGAATGAATGAACGAATGAGTGTATGGGACCTATTGTTACCCGAGAAACACAAACAATAAACAAGAATCAACCAAACAAATAAGTAAAAAAAGATTTCAATAGGCCTCTTGTGTCTGTTGTCTGATATTGTCGTTTTTGCCTTTTCACAGCTGAATTGAGATGTGTCATGCACAAAATAATAATAAGTACCGATTTTTTTGAACAAGGGGCCAATTTTCATTTATCGTCTATGCGTTATATGATTTTTTTTCTCCTGTTCGGTAATCTATGTTGCCCATTTAGTGTTATTGTACGGTGTTTGTTGAATGAATAAATTATTCGAATTCAATGTGGTGACTGAATATATACTCTATATATTAATATGTATTTCAATAACAAAAACAACGTAATAATAATAATGTTTTTTTCTTCAATGGATACAATGAAGTGAATGAGGAAGAACATGAATGAATTTCAAATGAAATATTGTTGGATCAAACTTTTATTATTATGGAACGATTTGAATGGTACTTGTCTCATCAATTTTTTGTTTTTGTTTTGCTTCTATATTTATAATTGTTTTTTTTAGTCCATTGATTTTGATCGATTGCAAAATTGTTTAAGGTAGCATCAGATTTCATAAAATAAATGGCAATAATAACCGGATATAAATAAATGGGAATTGAATTTTTTTTCATATTCATCTTCTTCATCATTATAATCATAATGCAAAATTGTGTGTAAATAATATCTATTTTTCAAATATTTAAAGTAGCATCCATCAATCCATCTTTATGATGGCCTGAATTTATCTTGCTAACATGTTGCCCATATTTGTTCAATATGTTTGCATCTCTGTTTATTTATTTGTTTGTTTGTCATATAAGCTTATTAAATTGTGACAAATAATCCTTATGGTGATAAAATCTAGACTTTTTTCCATTCATTTTTCATTTATGATATCTTCAAATAATAGAAATAATAATGAAAACAAAATATGAAAACAAAACAAAAAACATAATCTTCATCGATCACACACAAACACACTCTGTTTTATATTTGAAGTTCAAAATATAAATATAAATTTGATTAAATAAATGATTATAATTCAATTCAATTTTTTTCAACATTACAGTGATTCAATCAAATCAGCCATGAATGATATAATTGAAGTGTAAATATTTTCAACGGTTGCACACAAACACATCTATGATTCTTTAATGCAGGTCATGAAATTGATTTAAAATTTGTTCAAATCTTGTTGATTTGTTTTTTTTTATTTATATTGATATATAGACGGTGTTTGAAGAAGAAAAATTTCTGGTTTTTTTACAAACAAACAATGATACTTGTAGGACAAAGCAAAAAAAAACATGACATTAATCAACTTGTTAATTGAAATGAACAATTGAATCAACAAAGGTGAAATAAAAAATTAAATCATTTATACTGAATTGAATATGCGAAATATTGATCAGTAAAAATTTCGTTATTATTCAAATTTTAAAGAAATTTTTTTTTGCAGTTGACAATCAACACGCCAAACAAAAGTAACCGAGCAAAAAAAAAACAAATGGAAAATCAAACAAACAAAATAATCGTCTTGAAGCTTAAGACCTAGACATTGTCGCCATAGTGTGGTCCCTGTGAAAGAACAACAACAAAAAATCCAATCAATTGGTGACAAACACACCGATCGTACTGTATTCGACATATACAAATTAATATTCATTATAATCTCTATTATTTTCCATTTTTGATTATAATAATAACATTTATATTGTCGTCGATTGCAAATGAATAAACCGCAACATTTTTTTTCATTTTTCTTTGACAGCAGCTGAATCAGAACAGCAGCAGCAGCGGCAATGTATTCATATAAACACCTTAAATTCAATCAAACATAGAGTAGCTGAATACATTGATCACAATTGTCAATTTACAAACAAACGAATTACAAATGACACACACAATAACAAAAACCGTCAAGCGGATAATGATGAAGCCAATAACAACAACAAAAACCCGGACTAAATCATTAAGCTCAACGGTATCGTTCAAAAGCTTTCAACGAGAAAAAAAATTTTCTCATCCAAGAAAGAAAACAAAAATGGAAATAAAATTGTTTCGAAACAAAACAAAGTACAAACATAAACCGATTTTATTTATATGAACCAATCAATCGGGTGTTTATAACCGCTAACCATATTAATAATATAGTTGAACTATAATAGTAAAATTTTCATTGATTTATAATGAAAACTCAGGCCATATGGTTAATCAAAAGAGAGAGAGAATGAGAAAAAGTGTGATCAAATGAATATTTCATTCAACATTTGATTAATATATTATGGTTAAAGATTTGGTGAAAATTGAAATGAACGTTTTTTTCTCCATTCATTGGGTTTGATTATTATTATTATTTGGCCAAATGAATTGAATTGTGAAATTTTTTTTTGTTTCGTATCCAAAAAAAAAAAAAATCTGAACATCAGAGATCAATCAGATTGATAACAATAACAACAACGACAAAAAAAAATCACTACTGCTATCACTACTATAACAACCATATAGTAGCCAATTTGTATCGCATTATTTTCCCGAAAAAAAACGATCATTATTGAATGTTTTTTTTCCTGTTTGGTTACAATAATGTGTAGCAATATAGGATCAAATGATGATGATAATATATTACATGAAATGATGAGAGTAAATATATACAACATGGATATGTTCAACGTTGAATGTTTGTAATATTTTATCCATAGCTATAGAGCAAAATGAAATGTCATTATATAAATATGTGTGTGGTTCATTCAATTTGATACTTTCCGGTTTTTTTGGTCGTTTTATTTATATTTATTTCATCAATGAAATATCAGCACCAATGTTCAATGTCATCATCATCATCATTGGAAAGATTAAAAACGATAGAATTTTTCTTTTTTCATTTGATTTGTTTTTCTGACAGTGTTCCAATTTCTGGTTCATCACAACTAACACCGGAAAAACTCAAGTAAATGTTGTTGTTGCTGTTTTGATGTGGTATGAATGTTAATATTGTTATTATTTGTTTTGTTTCTCTTGAAAATCATTTCAATTAAATCCTTTATGAATCGAATTCAATCATGCTGAACAGAGGAAAGACGAAAACTGAAAATCAATGAGTAAACTATATTAAGTGTTTGTTGGCAAAAAAAAAAAAAATAAAAGAATAGCAAAAAAAAGGAAATCGGATAACATGAAATAGAAATTTTTTCATTCACATACATCAATCATCAAATATCATCATTCATTCATTTAATAGAACAATACACATATATTTCAATGTCATTTTGTAACAATCATTTTGGCATTTAATAGAATAAAATAATGGATGTATAAAAGGGTTTGTTTTGAAAAAAAAGAACTGAAAACAAAATATAAAAGTTCAATTTGTTTAGGAAATTGCCAATCTCATTCAAAACATATTGATGATGATGATCATCATCATCATCATCATCAAAACCAAATAATTGAATGCCAATCAAACTGAAAATTTTTATTTCTGTTTTTGGGAACCAAACAACAACAAATGACCCAACCGTTTGACGAGTCAATTTCCTGGATATGTGTGTGTGTATGATATGTTCAAATGAATAACAACAACAACAGTAAATTTCGATTTAACAATTTATTTTGATTTCTTCATTGAAAGCATGCTGTCGATCGGTTATTTCAATAGTCAATGAACAAACGAAAAAAAAATCCATTTGTATGATCATCACCGGAATCACATGATGATGTTGATATGAATTGAATACAGTGAAAATTGGATCAATGAAGAAATCAAAAAGGCAAAAATATCTGCTTTTCAAATGAAAAGGGCAATATTCTACTAGAAACATTTAGTCAATATTGATAGTTGCGGTCTGAAATAATGTGTTTGGATATTAGTTTATTTGCTAATTCTAATCAAATTAATAGGTCAAAATTACAATACTACAAAACTATAGTCGTTTATTGTTATGTTTTTCGATTCTAACTAGATTTAAATAGCGAATGTTTTTCTTTATCTGATATTGTTGAAACAAATTACCAGAAAAAACTATTTAGTCCTTTGTGAATTTGTAGTTAATTTACAACAGACCTAAAATAAAAAGTAAATATAAAAAACCACATACAGTCAAAAAAAAGACAAAAGAATAAATTTCGAATCTCACATGCGCACAACCGAATATTCGAATTTTTGAAACAGTGTTATACGAGGTACACACATTATATTCCGAAATTCGAACAATAATAATAAACAAGAGAATAGAAAAACAAAATTTAACATCTTTTGTTTGCCACATTGTAATTGGCCTTGACTTTTGTCATTCTCAATTATGATGATGATGATGACATTGTCGGGTTTTTTTTCGTGGTTGTTATTACATTTATTTAATGTTCAAATAACCATTCAAATTTATTATTACACATGATGATAATCATTTCAGAATCAAATAGGGTCGATCATAATCATTACCATCATTTGTTATTCTATTTTAGTCTTTCATGATTACAAACAATCGATTCTGATTGGGATCAATAAACATTCTTATGTTTTAAAAGTGAATGAATTTTGTTTTATCATTTTCTTTTGCTCAAGCAAAAATGTGAACAGAAAAAAATCAAACATGTGTTTCAATCACATTTTCATCCTGTTCTCGATAAGAACAAATTTGTTACCATTTTGGGAACACCAGCAAAAAAACAACAAAAACAAAATGTGAATCCATTTGGGTTTTCGGTTAATATTCCAGAACAATATTTTTTTTAAAAAAATAAATAGCTCCCTTGTTGGCAATTGAATCAAGACCGTGGATTCTTTTTTTCTCCAAACCATAATCACAATGATGATGACGATCATTATCATCAATGGTAACAATCCAAAATCTATGTCATAAAAGTCTATTTTCGATAGATCTATTGTAAATGAATCTAAATTGGAGTTTTTTCTCCTTGTTCCTTTCGTTGTATAGCTGCCATCATATATTAGTTTAGGGGTGCAAAATAAATTCACAAAGAATTCAAGTTGATTAGATTTAAAGGCTGTATATGATAATCACATTTAAATTTAGTTTTTAAAATAATGATGAAAATAACTGGTAATATGGTTTTTGACAAAAAAAATATTGTCTTTTGGGTATTGATTATGTCAAATTAATGAAATTCCATTCGAGTAAATTCTGTACTTTTTTTCGGAAAATTTTCCATTTTTTCGAGTTGTTGTTGTTGTAAAGATTCCGGATAACTATTGTGTTTTTTGTTTGTTTTTTTAAAGAAACAAAAGAATTTATTTTTGTTGAAAAAAATTTCATTTAATTGACCACAAATCTTAACCAGAAATAAAAGGTTTTTCTTCGAAAAAAATAGATAAAAAGAACATTCCGAATCATAAAAAAAAAGTTTTCTCGCAGCATATTTCGGCACTTTATTTTACGTAAGAGTTGTGTCGAGTATACGTCCAATTATAATCGGTTCGTTTATTTTTTTACGAATAAAAATCTGGAACAATTATTTTTCTTTTTGGGTTGTTTGTTTGTTTGTTTTTTTTTGTGGTAAAACATCAATTATACGATGATGGTAATAAAAAAAACAACCATCGATTGCCAATAATTGATCTATTGTGTTATTGATCATCAAATCATCATCATCATCAGATGATTTTCGTATACATAAAAACAACTTGCATAATTGAACAAGGTAAAAATGAATAATAAAATTTGGGCAGAACTTTATTGATAGTTTTTTGCTTTTTATTTTTCAGTTTTTTTGTTGGTTGGCTATTTTTGCATATTAGTGTGTTCATTCATTCATTCGAAACATTAAAACTTATCATCATCATTTTATTGTTTTTTTCTGATGTTTATTGAAAATTTCTATCATTCTATGTTAGTTAAGAACCGTCTGATATTGTTGTTATGAAGGAAAAAAACCTAACATCAATGTATTTAACCTGTAACCATAACTAAATGTAAATATTCATCATCAATATGATAATAATCGATAATGATCTGCTGATGTACATTGTTGATAATGTTATAATGATAAACGTTTTGATCTGTTTGTGTGTTTTGCATCAAAATTACAAAGAAGTCATATTTTTCTTCCAAATATATCGAATTGGTTATGGTTATATAATGTAGACAAATGTGGAATATCAATGAAAATGAAACAAAAGTACCCTTATGTGTTTTATTTGTGTTTGTTCTCATCTCCTTATAAGTACACAATACTTTTAAATGATAATGATGATGAGTTTTTTTATCATTATTTCATATTGAATGATGAGAAAATCAAACAAATTGAATTCAAATGATTCACTATTGTTGTTTATTGTATTCTGTTTTGTTTTGTTTTTTAATTTATCATCATTTTTTTCAATTAGTCAAAGTGCTGACAAAAGGAACCGGAATTCAATGTTTACCCACATTATTATTATTCATTGTTTATATAATTGTAGTGTTTTTTTTCTACAAAGATACAAAATAAATATTTAGTAAAAAAAAATCCAATTTAAAATGAATTCTTCTTTACAGAGTTTGTCATGGCCATTTATCAAATTTGAAAAATTAAAAATTTTAAACAAAAACAAAATCAACAAAACACATACATATTATATAATCTAAGGTGAGAGACCTATGGTCATCATTGACTAATTATTAATGAGTCAAGGATGATAAATTTTTTTTTGTTGACCATTCATCTATTCAATGTTCAACTTAGTTAATTTAATTATAATGATGAATAATAATGATAATAGTTTGAAACATCCATGAATACAATGATGATGATGATGATGATAAATATCGGAAGAATGATGTTTTGGGTGAAAAATTCATGGTTCCATTGTACGAAAAAGAATAGTATAATTTACAATATGATGATGATGATGATAATAATAATAATTCATAACAAATGAAAAATTTTCTACAATGAAGCTTAAAATGCTAATTATTATCATCATCATCGTGGAATATGAATTAACAATGTACATTTGTGTTAATATGATTATGTTGGTGGCAGAAAAATATGAATAAATTTTTCATTTTGTTTTTAAAAATATCTTGAAACAAAAAAAAATGAAAAATAAATAAATAATTAGCCATATGATATGATAATGAATCAGGTAACGATAGCTTTCGTCAGATAAAGAATTAAAATTATGTAATTTTTTTTTAAATTATACATTTCAATAATGTTTGAATGGCCTTTGGCCTCTTCATTTTTTTTTCATTGAAAACAATTATTATTTATTTTAATAATTTCTCTCTCTTCATTTGAATAATCAAATGAATATTCATGATAATAATGATAATAATCATCTTGATTATCAAATTTATGATGATGATGATGATAATGATCCAAAATGATCACACACACGCACGCATAAAACATTTGGGTTCATATTTTCTTTTCTTTTTTTCATCACCCATTGGATAGCTCAACAAAAAACCTATTGTCTTTTTATTGTTATGAATATAAAATTAATGAATTGAAATTTTCATTTACTGGTAATGGTTTTTTATCATAATCATCATCATTCAAGTTATATCATGCCATAGAATACAAACAAATTGATTGATTTTAAATATCTAAAACTCACTTGTTTGTTTGTTTAGCCAATACACATTGTCTTCCTCATCTTTTTTTTTTTTGTTTTGTCTTAAATTTTCACCAAATTCTTTCATAGTTGTTCATTCGTGTTACATCATTGTTGTTGTTCATCATCAATAATTATAATTGTTATACAAATAATCTCCACCATAACCATTTATTGTATCTAAAATAAATAAAATTAGTAACTGAACAATAATGTTAATAACATCTACTCTTTTTTTTTCTTCTTCGTATGAATATCCACCACAGGGTGCGGATACTATTCACCTTTGATTCATTATTATTTTTTTGTTTGTTTGTTCGTTAATTTCATAATATAATAATCATATATTCACATAATGATAATTACAATGATAATGGTTCGCCCAAAAAAAAACAACAACACAAAGAGGAATCATCATCGTTAGTGATGATAGATAAATGTTGGCTTTGTACAATGGCTACATTCTGGATGAAAATTGTTATTATTATTTTTTTCGTTGACTAGACAAAATGTAAATAATCATCATCATGACGATGTATTCAAATTCAATTAAAACAATAAATAAATAAATGTAGATAGTTAAACCGATGATGAAGAAAAGAGGCGAAAACTACAGTGAAGAAAAAAAATGTCATTTATTCAACGATTCTAGATGAATCTTTTTTTGTAGAAGAAGAAAAAAACAATCATTGTTGAGCCAAGTAAGAGAAAAATTTGCATATTTTATTATGGACTGAGGTTTTCCTTTAGCCCAGAAAAAACCAACAAACTAAAAAAAAGATGTTCATGTTAATTATTGTTCATTTTTTCCTCTTATTTATTTGTTATGTTGTTGTTTATTTTTTTTCCTTGTTGTGTCAAATGTCCATTTATTTTGTTAATTTAAATTGGAAAATTTGTAACAGAAACCAATCACACAAAAAGTTATTATGGTTGATCATCATAATCTTGACACAAGCTAAGACAAATGGAATTTTCTACACATTCAAGCAAGCAAACAAACAAAAAAGAAACAGTGAAAAAAATTATTTTTGGGCGTTCAAATATTACATGAAAAAAATATCAGAAATGGCACCCAAATATGTCAATCTGTCTAATATTTACCCAACAAATTTGAATAGCCACAATTTTTTTTTCATTTATTATCGTTTCGATAATTTTGTTATTCTATTCAAAACCAAGACCAAAAATGATGATTCAAAACATGGATAATTTAAATTCTAATTTATATCGATTAATAAAACGAAATATTTAAATAGAAGAGAATGGATAACACAGATAGAAATATCATTATTATGGCTGTAACATCAATCAATCATATTAAATAGGGTTGGATATTCAACTATCTGTTAGTGTTTTGCTTTCAATTATTTCTGCCACATTTGAATTAATGATGATAACATTTCATTCAACTATTCAAAATATATGTGATCCAATTAGGCCAATCAAAATTTTCTTCTATGTTCATCCATTTTGATTATTTTTGTTTCTATTTTTTTTTTTGGTCAAATAAATAAATAACGATAATAAAAAGATGATGATTAAAATTTATAAATGTATGTGAAATGTCACGATTATATTCTTGAATCTTTGTTTTGTCTTGTTTTTTTTGTTGAACTTTTTTTCTCAAAACATTACATATCACACATAATGATGATGATGATCTAATCATAATCAAATTTCAAATTGTTCAGGACAATAGGACATAGGTGTGTTTTTGTTTGTGTGCATGTCTTGATTTAAGATTTAGATGAAAATTCCATAACCTATCATATTATAATGAAAAGAATACATCTGTCATCTGGATACATCTTAATATCTAAAATAACACGATAACATCATCATCTTTATTAGCATATTATCCGTATCGCATACATCACATCAATAATTTTTAATGATGAATATTGATCTTAATCTTATTGTTGTTTTTTTGCCTATTTGTTTGTTTGTTCACTTGTTATATTTCATCGTCAGGATTTCCAAAAGAACTTCAGAGAAAAAATGTCAATAATATGCCAATATTTCAACTGCCAAAAGAGCGAAAAAAAATCCACATGATAAACTGACAATCAGACAGATTGAACAACAACATCTTTATTTACAACAGCCAAAGAATTCATCAAAAAAATTTCTTCTCATCTCTTTGCCATTATAACATGATAATCATATTCAACCTGTAGTACAAAGTCAAAAAAAAGAGAGAGATTGGCCGGAAAAAAGATCAACATCATGAATAAATGATCATCATCATCATTATCATTATCAGTAGTAATGTAGTTGTAGTAACCATGATTTTTTTCTCTTTCTAATCATCATCTTGACCATCATGTATACGCCGAATGAATGTTTAAAATAAAATAAAAAATTCATTCATAGTTTGTTTATATGACAAGTGATGATGATATGATGATGATGATGATTATCATCATAATGAACAAACATAAATATAAAAACTAAGATTAGAAAATATTTTTATGAATGACCATTAAAAAACCAACAACAACAACAAATTACGAGTATACTCAAAAAAAACAAGGTATCAATGTATCCGATTCAAATCAATGACCAACAACGATTATCCGATTTGATTTGCAATAATATTTTTGTTTTTTTTTTTGTTTTTTTTTGTTGCCTGTGATGCATATTTGACTTTCGGATTAATTAGCATTAAATCTATTGATTTATTCTACTATATCCAACGATATCCGGTTAATTATACAAATATTTTTATTAATAGACAAAGTATCATTTATTCATTGATATGATGAAAAAAAGGAGAGAAAAATTCAAATCAAATTATCAATCAATTCGAATCGATTTAGAAAGTCAAATCATTGATGATCATTTTTTTTTTGGTTCACGAGAAGCAAATAAATATTTTTCTAAAAAACAAACTACAAATCTGTCAGCGTAAATATCTTGCCATAATTCATGCTGTGAAATTTTCAATTTTTAAGGAGTGGTTTCAAACAACCAGCCAGCAAACCAACCGATCAACAACCCGGCTACTCACAAAATTCTGACCTTAGATGAATGAATTCAATTCAAAAGATCATAAACCGGCGGTCGTAGAATTCAAATATGATCAACACGAATAACACACTACCAATCATCAATGTAAAAAAAGTAAAAAAATGGACAAATAACAAAAACACAACAAAAAATTATGAATACACCATCGATAATCCAGTAATTAATTGATATTAGCATTGTTTTTTTGTTGTAGATTTTTATCATCTACAAGATTTTCTTTTCCACTTACACATTTTACATTAAAAATCACGATGACTACGATAATCAGAATTTGACTAGAAACAACAAAATTTTAATCGGATTCTTAATAATATTCGGAAACGTTCTTTTTCTTCATCATTATTAATTGGGAAGCTGTTTTTTTTTATTTTTACACAATAAAATAGTCTATTTGATTAAAACAATAAACAACAACCCTATTCGTTTGAAATTCTCAATCATTCAACAACAAAAGAATAATCATCTAATTTATGACCATTTTTTTCACATCGTTACCTGTAAATGTTTGGAACGTGTCCAGCATACACACATAAACACAACTTTAATACACAAATAATTCGATTTGATAAATGTTAAAGACTTATTGGTCAAACAACAGATAATATCTTTTACTGTGTGAGATTGTATGTTTACTGTGTGTAAGTGAAGTCAGTTTTATTTTATTATATTACCACATCATCATAATCATGATCTTTCATTGAATTTTTTTTCCTCTTTTCTCTCTAATTTTATTTCTGAATGATGTTTATTTAAGAAAAAAAATGCTGATTACCAAATTTGATGATGATCATTGTACAAAGATTAGTGGTGAATAAATAAATAAAAAAATCATCTCTTTCACACATACACACACACAAACATAAACATTTATATTGACCAAATCAGAATATAAAGGTGTAAAAATAATGATCATTAAAAATTATAAAAACAAAAACAACAATAGTAACTGTAACAGTTCATTTCAATTATCAAGAGCAAATCATTGATGAACATCAAATGAGAGAATTTTTTGTTTTGTTTTCATTAATGATTATCAAACTTTATAGGGTTTTTTATTTCAGTTGATTATTTTGATTGTTTTCGAAAGTTCATTATTATTGTTGTTGTTTGGATTGATGTGATGAAGACACACCTGTTTGCTTCATTCAAAACTAAGTCGGATATTAAATGAGAATTTGTACAAAAGAAATTTAGACCAACAAAAAAATAATGAAGTTTTTTCTCCACTATCTCGTCATCATCATCATTATTATTTGAATGCAATAACAACCAATTTGACACCATTTAACCAAACATTTTATTATCATTATATGGAAATTTTTTGTTAAATTAATAATTAATGATGAATTTAATGTGATTTTTTTAAAGCTTAATTTATGTATATGAAATTCAATTTTTTAAAATAATTATGATTGAAAAATTTGATAATGATGACAAGTATAGAACCAAAGAAAAAAAAACATTATTGAAATCCGATGAAGAGAGAAAATAATCAAAATCCAATAAATCAATTTGCTGAAAAATTTTCTCCTTTAAAAAAAAGTAAAAAAAAAACGAAATAAATTCCTTAATAATCTTCATTAAATGTGATGTAAATTAAGTAATAGTAAAAATTGATTATATTTTTGACAGGCAAAGTAAAAAAAAGGAAATTGGGTTAATAAGGATTATCATTCAATGTAATAAAAATTGATCGAAAAAATCAAACATCTTGATTTGAAATAATTCGATAATAATCATTTTTCATTCAATTAAATAAAGATGCAAAAAACAGGTTATCATAATCAATTTTCTTTATTCATTTATTTACAATAATAATTAATGACAATTTTTTGTTCATGATCAAAGTTTTTTCATCAAATATCAAATTGGCCATTATAATATTTATTAAGCATTCAATAATAATGATTTTGTTTTGATGGGAAAAAAGAAAAAAATCTATCAATTTTTTAAAAGCATGACTATTTATGTAAGTGTTTCGTTGATAATTTTAAAACAAAATTCCATTAAATTCGTATTTACAACATGGATTTTCTATTCATTTGGAAAGTTTATGAATTTTTGTAATAAAGAATAGTTTTTTTTCATAAAATTTGATTGATTTATTGTTTCTCTAAATTTAGATAAGATCATGTGAATTGAATGAAATCAATGATTTGATTTTTATTTACATTTTGAATTTATATTCAATTTGAACCAGAAGATGTAACTGGTGGATGATGACCAGCATTATCCTGTCCATTAGCACCACCTGCTGCCATTAAGCCCATAGCTGATTGATACCAAAGATGATGCATATTGGCAAATTTCAATGCATGTTGTTGTGCGGCTGCTGCTGCGGCAGCAGCTGCAGCTGCCGCTGCTGATCCGCTAACATTATGTAAATGATGATGATGTGAATTGGAACCATGATGATGAAGATGATGATTTTGATTAATATGTCCATCATCTTGATCATCACCACTACCACATTCTTCATCTTCAAGATCAATTTCTTCTTCATCATCGGTACTAAAATCTCTCTGCATTGAACCGTTTTTATTATCACCATTGGTATTTCCACCGCCATTACCACCGTTTGACCCTGATTCTTCATCCTCTTGTTTTTGGCGTTTATGTTTTGTACGACGATTTTGAAACCAAACTTTTACTTGTGTTTCACTGAGACCAAGATGATTAGCTAATTGTTTACGTTCATTACCGACAACATAATGATTCTTTTCAAATGCCTGTTCTAATTTCAATAATTGTCCGGGGCTAAATGCTGTACGAATACGTTTTGGTTTTCGAAATGGAGGTAGCAAAAATGATCCTAATGGTGTATCGAATGGCATTCCTATAAATGATGATAACGATGATTAACAGTAATCAAAACAAAAAGATAAAAAAAATATATTAAAATCGATGAACAACCAGAAAAATTTAAAAAAAATCAAATCTAATCATAAATCTCACAAAAATTGATTACCATATAGAAAAATACACACTAAAAATAAGCATCCCACACACCCACATAATATCATCGCATAAGAAAAATTCGGGCCAAACAGCAACAACAACAAAATCATGTCGGCTTGTCTTTTTTTTACTTTTCAATATATTTATCACAACAGTGGCAGATTTAAAATGGCCAAAAAAACCAAAATTTGAAAAAAATTCAGCATACAAAAATCTTAGAACAAAGCAAACCGCCTGGCCATAGAGTAGAACAAAATCACACACTAATCTTATCTAAATTGCCATTAATTTTTTTTCACTTATATTCGATTTCTCTTATTTGATTGAAATTTGTCAATTGATTTTTCTGCCAAAAAATCATGTTCATATATGGCTTTCATTAAAAAATGATGTTTGTTTTAATTTCATGATGATAATCATTTATAAATCGATATTTTTTCCTAAAAAAAAACAAAATCGGCACCCAGAAAAAGGGCTTTATTTTCATCGACATTAATCGCATGAAAAAAAATTTGCCATATCTGCAATTAAAAATCTAAAACGATTTTATTTGGAAATCTGATTTGTATGATGATCTCTGGAACAACATTTACATCAAAAATAAAAAATAAAATCGACACATATGGCTAGTATTTGGTTTTTTTTGTTGATAATTATAATTTATTATATGATGATGATCAATCCTATCTGGAGATTAGTTTATTTTGTTGTTGTTGTTGTTGTTGCTGCCTGAATATATGATGAATATGATGATTATCACAAAAACATACAAACAAACACACACATTGAATCAACACTCCATAATTTTACTGTCAAAGTATAATGATGATGATGTTCATAATCATATAATCTTTATAAACACCATGGGCTATATCATCATCATCATCATCATGAAATGCCATGCTTCAATTATATGTGGATAATTACTTGCTGATTTTTTTTTGTCTTCTTCATTGACATCGTTTTAGTTATCTCTCTTTTTTTCATTGATAGATTGCATTCGTTTTCAAACAACTTTGGATAATCAAATGAATTTTATTATTTCTCGCTCTTTAGCTCATAAAAATTAAAAAAAACTAATAACCACATAAAAAAAATGATGGTCGATTAATGTTCAGATCATTATCAATAAAATCAATTTATATTTTCTTCTTTTTTTTATTTTCCTGTCTTCGGAAAAAAAGATAAAGATAAAATTGAAAAGTGTGAAGGATAAAAAATATTTAAATTCGAACAAATCAAATTCGATCATTTTTTTTTTGGATATGATGAATCGTGTGTATGTGTACGACTTTTTTTGTGATCATCTTATCAGATAAGACTTATCTTAATCATTGATTGATCATAATTTATAATCAAATCTATTATCATGATTATTGTGATTGAGGTCTTTTTTCTCCCTTCTCTAAAGTATTTCTTTCCTTCTTTTCTTTCAAACATCCCTGAATGTTAATGAGAAAAACTTACCAGGAAAACGGCCAGCAAATGGATTCGCACGAAGAAACCATGGATAGAATGCTGCTGCATGTTGATAATCGGATGGTAATGCTGTTTGAGGTGATGATGCTGTCGTTGCTCCTGTTGCCGATGAAGGAAGTTGTGAATGGGCAGCTGCAGCAGCGGCTGCAGCCGCTGCTACCATCATCGGGTGATTTGGATGTCCAATTGTTGATATTTGTGGCTGTTGTGTGGTCATAGTAGTTGTTGATGATGATGATGATGTTGTTGATGCGGCGGATGAAACAGGTAATGATGAACGCCCAGGTGACATTGCTGATGATGATGAATGATGGCTAGGTGTAGTTGATGATGGCGGTGGTGTTGATACGGATGGTATTATTAATCCAGTCGTGGATCCCGTCAACAATGATTGACGATTATTATGTGCAGCGGCTAAAAATTGCGCCATATTCGTCAATGAGTTTGCTGATTGTTGAGTATTTGTAATCAATGATTGATTATGATTAGTTACTAATGATAATGGTGAAAGACTTCTACCAGGCGATCCAATATCATGTGGCATTGTTGTCGATGTACCATTGGATAATGGTGGTGAAATTGATTGCCGTCCACCGGCAATATTGTTTGGTGAAAATCGTCGATGTTGATGATCATGGCCAATTGAATTTGGGCTAATCGAATGACGGTCATTATTCATATCGTCATTAGCTGCTGCAGCGGTAGAAAATGTTTCACTTAAACGACGTTTTAAAGATTTTTTTTCAAACGCTGATGATGATGTTAATAGATCGGACATTGTTGATGATGATGTATCATTATTAATAGTATCATTCGATGATTCATCATCTTGTGTTGTAATAGCTGTTATAGCTGCTGATGAATGATTATCCAATGTTTTCCTTTTACCAACAATAGCATCGATACTAAATGAAAGCTTCGGTTTCGAAGCTTTCATCATTTTTGTTGTTTTCGTTGTTTGATTGTTATTATTTAAATGATTACTGCTACGAATTTTTGGTGATGTTGATGATAATTGTCTCAAATGTGGTACGGATAGCTGTGGTGCCAAAGGCATCATTTCATCATTCACAATTATTCTTGAGGAAAACACAAATTAATAAAACTCTAAATGAATGATGATTATAATTTTTTGTCAATGATAATTAAATATAAACTAAAACAAAAATGATATGATTACGTCCACATAAACACATTTAACATATAAACAAGAATCGTGAATTTCTCACATATTCTCACAAAAATCAATCATTCAATGTGCATCAAAAGATCAATTAAAAGTTAAACAATATAAATAGAAAAATACAATAATATTGAAAACAAGTGACATCAATATTATCATATTCAAATGGTTAATAATGATTATTACATTAATCAATTGCAATTATAAATAATGATTATCATGACGTCTCTGTACATTAATGCACGCACATGCTTGCAATGATGATGATGTGGATACGATGTGTATGCGCACAAACAAATTGAATAAGACAATCCAAACAAAAATAAGAACAAAAGATGTAATATTTTCTTCTTCTTTTTTGGTGCTACTGTAATGGCTAAATCAACAACACTGAATGATTCGTCCGGTATGCCCGAAAGATTTAAACTAAACAAATTGAAGTTCGAGAGAACAACAAGAAAAAGGGATAGAAAAATGGTGAAGAAAGAGAAACGACTTTCAATGAGAGAAAAAGAGAGAAAAAATAACTTGAATTAATCTTGTATATGCATCATTTTTTCTCATACATTGTGAAGAAAAACTGCAAACAAACCAAAAAAAAGAAGAATCTATTACAACCCTGCCCATTATAACATTGAATGTTTTAAAATATGGCGTGGTCTATTCACTTATCATTTGTGTTAAATAGTTACAAATCGATAATACCCTTCAGATATACTTTAATTTGGTGATTGTGTATTAGGCTCCACCTTTATCAACATTTTTCTGTATAAATCAAATTGTTTAATGATTGGAAGATTGTTATCAAGTAGGAGTGGATATAATGGATATCCCAGTAATGTATACATCTATGTAATTTGTTACTTTTGGTGAAAATATTTCTCTCTCATTAAATGATTAAGTTTTAGGGAAAAAAATCGCTGTTCATTTGATTCAACATTTTGTCTAATTGTATACAAACACACATACACACAAATTGATACATACAAATCATCCACTTTACACTATCACAATTTCTTTCTTTTTTTTCTTGATTATGTGTTGATGATGATGATGATGATTGTGGTGGCGATGATCATATTGATGATGATGATGATGGTAATGATGGTGATGATGCATCAATATGCGCGCGCTTCATTGTATCATCATTGAGTTTCAATATACAAGAGACAATAATCAAAACAATCAAGTATTCTAAATTGCTTGATAATCAAGAAAAAAAATCATTATTGATCATCATTTTTTTTGGTATTATTATCATCACTATTTAAATTAACCTTATGAATAATGATAATTATCAAAGCAAAACATTCATTTCAACTAATAGATTGAAATGGGAAAATATAAAGATCAAGGAGGAGAAAAATTCATTATCAAATATAACAATAATGATACTGGAATGAGCAAAAATAAAAATCCATAACGGACATTTATTATATCATTCACACAGAATAATCCTAATGCACACACACACGCTCAAACAAACGCATATCCCATATATTTGAACAATTCAATCATTACACACGTTATTGAATGTTTTTATTTAGGTATCCACAATATCATTCTTCTGCTATTCTTTTGTCATTTCATCCATTATATAACAATATTATAATGTATAAAATATTGTCAACATTTATTATTTTCTTTTTTTTTCACATAAACGATTTTTCCTCCCATTTTTAGCCATCATCATCATCTTATATCCATAATCATAATGTATACAAATAACGAACCCGAAAAAAAACAAAAACAGATGGTATATAATTCTTACTTTTCGATCCTCTCAATGAAAAAAATAATAATACTTCAAATTTTGCTTTTTATCATCATCATCATCATGATTGTTATATCTTGTTTCTCAAAAAAAAAAAAATTTTCTCATCTTTTCAAAAATAATTTTTCTAGGATAAAATTCTAACCTTTTTTGTTGTTGTCGTTGCTGTTGAATGGGAAAGAAAAATTCAAACTAAACAGAATCCGAAATTCAAACACTTAAAACATAAACTTATTATCAATGGGATAATAAAAGACAAATATTTACACAATTTGGATTCAAGTTATTCTCTTTTTCATTTTCATTTTCATTTTTTTTGATATTGTTCATCATCATTGTCATAAAGAAATATGATGCAAATATTCTTTGTAAACACACACACACACATACACAAAAACTTATGATGTGGTAAAGATGATGATAATGATGATGATGGAATGAAGTGAAAAAAAACGAAAACTTATTAATTTATTTGAAATTAAATATGAAAAAATTGATAATTATTATTCAGCGATCATTTTAATGAGTGAAAAAAAACTGATAATGATAATATATTCTATTAATTAATTAATTAATCATAATCATAACAATGTTAATTAATTATTAAATAAGAAATTGATTGCCTATCTATAGTCTTTCATTCAAATGTTTGTTTATTTTGTTTAGGAATCTTTCTTCTAGTTATTTTTGTTTGTTTTGATTTGATTTGATTTGTACATTTAATACATTGAAAATCCTGCTGTGATTTTCAATTTATATTTCAATATTTTCAATTTATCCAAACATAAATGATGATGATGATGATGACCATCAAATCATTGAACAAATTGTACGGAAATTGAATTTATGTGTGCCTCAAATCTACACTTACTTACACCAATCTGAATATTTCAGAAAAAATAAATAAAGATTTATTTGTTTATAGCATGATGATCTCTAATCAAACTATATGGTAATAATTCATTTATTTTTGACTTTTCTTGTTTTTTTCCTTCTAATATAATGATATTTCTCAATCCTACACACACACACACACACACTTTGAAAACACATCAGTGCAGTGCAGTTGTAAAACGAAACTAATTGCCAATTTCGCCGTGTCGAATATTAATTGTAGGAAAAAAATTCTTTCATAAATATTGATTGCCGGGTTTGGCATTGGAATGTAATATATTTAACTTGTAATAATAATTAACAAAGACAGCTTCAGTCAAAATACCAATCATCATCATCATCAGCCATAACGACAACAACAAGTTACAAACTCGATAAAGCAATTTTCATATTGGCCATTCAATTGGTTATTTAGAGTGTGGTTTATGTTGTAAATGAGCAAAATTTTTCCCAAATTTACTGACAAGACTGGGCAATTTACACTTTTTTCAGAATGAGATATTTTATTTTTTTAAGAAAAAAAATATATGAATGGACAGTTTAAAGTTTTTTTTTGTTTTGAATAAAGGAATTTACATTTATCATTCTTGGGCTTGATCATCATCATCATCATTATTATCATCATCAATGCCAAGTGTAGAAAGTAAATAGGAAAAAGAAAAATTCGTGAATGTTATAAATTTTCTAATTGAATATTCTAATTTCTTCTTCGGTTGTAGAAACAAAAACCCGCTGGCTGTCTAACTAACTGACTAAATTTTGCTTTATTTTTTTCAAATAAATTTAACGAGGATAAAGAATAATGTGCTATAGTGATGAAGAAGATCATCATCGACAATAACAACAAAATCAAATAAAATGAAAATAAAGAAAATAAAATGGCCCATAAATTGACATACATTGGCTATGTGTTTGTTTGTATTTTGCAATTTCAAATGTTTAGCCAAAAACAAAATGTTGGTTTTTAAATGGGAAATAAATTAAAATTGATTTTTGTTTTTTTTTCTCTCTCATTCTTTCGGTATGAGGCTCGTGTCTTTCTGTGGCAGTAATGATGATGATTTTGTATAATAAATAAATAAATAAACTCATTTTGTGGTTTTTTTCACACACACAAACACGATGCAATCATTGGGCTAATTTTTTTTCTACGTTCAAACAATTCATCTTGATTGAGCCGGATGATCATAGCCTGTTGGTTTATATCAAAACCAACTAGCAAAAAAATAGATAAAAAATAAGGTCCATGGATATTTGTTGCTGTCAAAACAAATTTTCGCAGTTGTTGTTGTTTTTACTTCACTAACCTTAAATACAAAATAATAAAGTCTGGCCCAGCATGCTAGGCCGTAATGGTGATTTGTTTTTTGTTTTTCTTTTTTTTTCTCTAGCTTGTTATTGATTATTATGATCATCATCAGCATCATCACCATCATCAAGACATGTTGATACTGATCAATTTCAAATGAAACATGCTGTTTGTTTATTTGTTCAAGTAATCATAATTATTTTTTTTTCTTCAATGTAGTCATTATTGATTATCATTATTGACCGTCAAAAAATATTTCATCTGTTGTTTTGTTTTTGTTTTTATTCCAGTGTTAATAATCAACGTAATTGAGAAATCGTGTACATTTTCATTTTGGTTGACACAAACAAATTATATTTAGATTGATCAAATGAATAAATAACAAAAATTTTTTATTTGAAAAGAAATGTGTTTAGGATAAAATTAACAATTTGTTTTTTTTTGTTTTGTTTATAAATGATTTTTTCTCGTATTTTTATAATTGATATTTCATTAAATTCACCATTCGTATAATCAAGAATTTCATGATTAAATTCAATTTAAATTAGCCTTAAATTTTTCAAAAATAATAATTCCGGAAATGAATGAACAAATGATTGATTCATTTTATTTAACATTCATTCATGAACAAATTGTTAATGATCATTATGAATTTTCAAATATCAATTTTAGATTAAGCAACAACAATGAAAAAATAACGATAAATGATGATGGAAATAAAGTGAAAAATAATTATAGCTTATCATTATTACCTGTACTATTTTTAATCAATTAGTGAATTAATTGTTTAACATTGATCATTAATTTATATGAAAATACAGAAAATCAAATCATCAAGTTAAGTTTGAACATTTTCAAAAATAGTGAACATAAACAGATAATAGCCATTGAATAAATGAATGAATGAATGTGAAAGAGAAAAAAATGATCAATCAATTTTCAAACACTTGTCCAATAAATAATTGCTAGGTTTAGGTAAACACAACGTTCAAACTTTAAAAATTTACTTTTTTGTTTTTGATTGATTTTCAAAAAAAAATTGAATTTTATTCGTTGACCACTTTTTCAAAAGTATCAAAAAATGAATCTAATTATCTTCATCATCATTATTATCACATTGATTTGATTAAATTTATCAGAATCAAGGTACTGGAGAAAAAAGTCTAATTTTTTTGATGTTCACGAATTATAAATTGAAAATGTTTCACTTGTAATTATCAGCATAATAAATGTTGGTCGTGGAAATTAAATTCAGCTATTCAATTTTTGTGTGGGCGAATCATCACACCCAACATCAATTTTATTCAGACAAATTCTAATCGAATCAAGTTGGTAGTGTTCAATTAATCAATATTTTTTACTACAGTGTTCGTTTGCAGATCAGTTAATAAATAATAATAATTTAAACCGGGCGTGAAACAAATTAACTAAACGCTTAAACGTGTCTTGAATCGATTTTTTTTCTTTAACTAGCCAATAGTTATAAACAGAGAAAAAAAACTTGTATGTAATCGATCGATTAAATAGAATCAATCGATTACCTACATACATTTTTTGTTCCCCTTCATAATAGCTAATAGCTGCTAATGATGATGATGATCCAATGATTTATAATTAGTCTTTAATTATATTGTACAACACATATAAATTGATTGAAATTTTTCTATGCTGTTTTCAAACAACAGCAAAAAATCAGTCGATGTTTGAAAAAAATAAAGATCATAAAATGCCATGGTCTTGCCACTGTATGATCATGACTACATAAATACATTGGACAACAACAAATCATAATATTTGAACCAGTTATGATAATCATTATAAATGTTCAATCCTATTCAATTAATGATGATGACGATGATGATGATGATTATAATGATCATCTGAGGATACAAATTGAATTATAATAACTATTTGCAATATACCTTTTTGTTTTTGTTTTTGATTATTTAACAATTTTGTTATATTATTATCTTGATAATAGTATAAATAAATTGATTAATCAAATGATTATATTAAACATTCTTTATCTGTTATGATTTAATGCCATTTCGGTAAACATACAACACACCGTAATGGCTAAATAATCAGGTTTTGTTTGATACGATTTTTTTCATTCGTTTATTTATTTATTTTTGTTCATCATCAGCAAAACTTGTCGCGTGCAAATATATGTTTTATCATTTCGATTGTTTTTTCTCTCTTTTGTTCAAATGCGTAGGTGTTTATACCTGATTGATGATGATGAATGATTGTCAATTTATACAATTCAATAATAATTAAGGATGTCGATGTATTGATCACGTACAATAAATTCAATATCTGTAGGTGTTAGTTAGGTTAGCTATAGTAAATATTAAACAATATTTTGTATATTATCCTCTTGATAATATATTGAACTTTACCTATTTCTTTTTATTATGGCAATATTTTCATAATTCATCATCGATTTACGAAATAAATTTTTATTTTCGAACATTTTTATTTGTTCGATTTGATTTCAAACAAACCGAAATCATTTCATATATTTTAAGAGTTTCTTTAGCTTTTATATTTTCTTTTTGAATGTTCACTGTTTATCGTTTGTGTTTATATATCAAAATAATATGACAACAAAAATTTATTGATGATGATGATTATGATGATTTCAAGTTCAATCTAATCATAACCATAACCATGCTCATCATTAATTTGCCTGGTGGATAATAAAGACCATATTTCGTGATAATTATTTATTTGCTTGATTTGTTTTGTATTGAATTTTGTCATGTCTTTGTCTGCACGACATACAATTCACAATCAAATTAATAGAAAAAATCCATTATAAATCCAAAATTCAATGGCGACCAGTTATGATGTTTCGATGACAAATTTTGATGGCAATACTGGTGGTGATGATGATGATGATAATAATATTCATTATATCGCTAGTAAATCATTCAATCAATCAATTTCTAATGAACAACAACAACAAACGATGAATGGTTATAAAATTCTTTTTCATATTCCAGCACGTAAAATTCTTATTGGAATATTGATTTTTCTCGCAATTTTAATTTCGCTTTTAACACTTGGTATTATTCTTAATTATTTCATGGTTAAACATACCAATTGGTTTTATCCAGATCGACCAAATATTAGCCACCAGCATCATAATAATAATGAAATTTATTCAATTCTTGATACTTATTCTAAATATTATCCAAAATTAACACGTTTATATACAATTGGCTATTCGAATCGAAATAAACCGATAAAAGTATTAGAAATCAGTGATCAACCTGGTGTTCATGAACCAGGAGAAGCTGAAATCAAACTAATCGGCAATATTCATGGTAATGAAGTAGTTGGTCGTGAATTATTATTACATTTGATTGATCATCTTTTGTCAACATATCATTCAAATTCATCGACAAGATCATTAGTTGATAATGTACGTATTCATATCGCGCCAACAATCAATCCTGATGGTTATGAAAATGCAAACGAAGGCGATTGTATGGGTACTGTAGGTCGTTATAATGCTAATGGAAGAGATTTAAATCGTAATTTTCCCGATCAATTTGTAAATAATGATAACAACGAAAAACAAGAAATTGAGACTGAAATAGTTATGAAATGGACCAAACAATATCCATTTGTTTTATCTGCATCATTTCATGGTGGTTCTTTAGTCGTTAATTATCCCTTTGATAATAATAAAGAAATGATTAAAAATGAAACAAAGTGTCCGGATGATGATGTTTTTCGTCATTTGTCTTTAATCTATTCCAAGGTAAGTCAAGAATGAAAAACAAAGAATTATTACGAAAATTCATTCGAAATATTTTATATTCTTAAATAGAGTCATCAATATATGTATAACAATGATGGACGTTGTCTTGATTCATGTGATAATACAGTGGATTATTTCTCACAAGGTATAACAAATGGTGCAAAATGGTATCCAGTTGCCGGTGGAATGCAAGATTGGAACTATATACATGCGAATTGTTTTGAATTGACTATTGAAGTTGGTTGTAAAAAATATCCACTAAGCAATGAACTAGAAACTTATTGGCAACAACATAAAAATTCATTATTAAATCTAATCAATTCTACCTATAGTGGTGTACATGGTTTTGTTTATGATAATCATGGTCAACCGATCGAATCTGCTATCATTTCTGTCGATGGAATTGATAAAAATATTACAACTTATAAAACTGGGGATTATTGGCGTCTCTTAACGCCTGAACGCCAATACAGAATAACAGCTTCAAAATATGGTTACGATTCACAAACATCAACAATTTATATTCATTATTCATATCGGTTAGATTTTACATTAAATGAGTCAATTTTATGAAAATTAATATTTTTTAAAAATTTTAATCAATAAAATATAATGTTTTTATTCAATTCTTCAATTAAAGCCTGACCCAAAATAACATGTATATTTTGATGATATAAGTGATTATTGAATTAGTAAACATTTTGGAATGTTTCCCAGATCTGATGATGATAAATCCAGATAGCAAACACGGGGAATGGAAAAATTTTCAATCAATTCTAAAGTTTTTTCAATTGAATCGATGACGACAATTAAATTATGTTTACCATGTGGTTGTTGATAATGACATTTAGCGGCTGGCCGGTTAGTTTTATTAACATTGGTCAATTCTTTTTGCAATTCTTGATAGAAATCTTCATATCGAACTGAATTGATAAGGGTACCACCGTACTTTTGAATGTCTTCTTTTGAACGGCAATCAATCAGAACCAGTTGGGTGTTACGACCACAATCCGAACACAATTGCTGTTGATCGAAAGCTACCGCTGTGGTGGATGCTGTGCAATTCGATAGATTAAGCCGATCAACCAATGTGGTGAGATCTTCAATATTGATCCTTGGCAATCGTGGATACTTTTTAAGTGCCTGTATTTCCCACAAATTTCGTCTACTAATCGATTTAGGCGTTGAACAGAAAAATTTTATCGAATTTCTCACACATCGATCAATGTCAATTTGTGGCAAATCACTAAATATTAGGATGCAATCGTTGAATGTAAAATCTGATATACGATCACGTAACTGATGAAGAATGGCCAAACCAATAAACAAAGGGAAGGATTCATTTCCTATAATGGGAAAAATTATGCGACATTAATAATGAGAAAACAAATAACAAAATCTCCTTATCATGTGTAATAACAAGTATTAATGTAATAACTTACCTAGGATTAATGTGTCCCAAAGCTGAAAAATCTGATAAAGTGGTAATATATGAGTGAACATTGTCAGGAACCATGAAATGGCATATAAATCTGGGACAAATTTCAGTGATGCTAAATGATTGCTGAGCATTGGATCATGAAAGGCGATTATCACCTGAAAAAGGGCCAAATATTCTTGTATTGCTGATGAATTATCTTTCTTGAAAAATCCATTTAAATATTTACGAACAAAATGATCAAAACAAGCAAATGCTTGTGATTCATTGTTGAAATTTAATATTACAAAAGGTGCGGCTAACGAATCAAGACCTTGCCAATATACTTCACCATTAGATTCATTATGTGCAAGCCATGCTTTTAGTATTCGAGTTAATTTTCGATGTCCTTCAGCCGATGCTAACAGATCATTGTATTGATGACAACGAGGTATATCTACAGCAATTTGCCGATCGGTTGTTGTTTTGCTAATTTTATCAATTTGATCAAATAATAATTTATCTTTCCAACGAACGTTGAGTAATGAACTCCAGATTTGAGCACGATAATGAGGACAAATATCAGTTTTTGATTCAGTTATCAATTGATTTCGCAAAAAAGGATAGCCATTCAATAGAGCTTTGAACAAAAAAAGACGTTCACATTGATAATCGAAATCCATTTCGCGGATGGGCAACGGTAGTGATTCACAACTTTGTTTAGATTCTGGTCTTTTATTGAACAGATTAGCATCAGAAATAAGTAACGGAGAGAAAATTTCGCTAGATATTTTGAGGAGACGTTGATTTATAGTATCAACTGGTAATAATTTGAAATCACAGTTTGAAGGTAATCGGACCATTTTCCAATTGCTATCCAAATCGATGGCCATAATTTTGTCAATTAAATTGTTTTCATCATCAGTGATTGTTCTATTATAATTACTACTATCACAGTTTTCTTGATTCGAACATTCATTTTCCAATATGACTAGCTTAGGTAATGAGAGTATTGACGGAATTTTTTGCTCTTCTTTATCAGTTTCTTTGGATGGATATGCGATCGACCACAGATAATAGAATTCATGTATATTGATAAAATTACTAATCTTAAAAAATTCTTCATCATTTATTTCATTCACATTTTGATAAGATTTAGTAGTGATAAATTTTTCATATGTTGTATAATACTTTGGCTCTGGTATGGCCATTATTTTAATCAATTCTTTGATCGATGAACGTTCATTAGGATTACAATTTAAAGTAGATTGGAAAAAAATCATCCATTTTTCCGACAAATCTTGAATTTCAATGCCAAGTTTTGTTATTATTCTATTCAAGTCATCATCAATAAATTCTAATGGATTGTCAGGAAAATTTTGACGCTGATTTGGAAACATTAAGTATAATATTGATAAACCAAACGACCAGATATCGCTTTTCTTTGTCGCTTTCAATAATAGACATTGCTCCGGAGCTATGAAACGAATATCATCTAATGGCAATTCAAGGTAATTAAGTATGATTTTATAAATTATAAATAACGCCTACCCGGATAGATTTGTGTTTGACAAAGCCGACCCATGTCAGTAATGATGTTAACAGCCCAATGTGTTAGTTTGTAAGGAGTTTTCGAGTCATTTGTCGTCAAGAATGCACTTGGAGATATAAGACCATGAACGGCACCAATCACATAATGTAAATGATATAATCCATATAGGCCACATTGTAAAATTGATTGCAAATTTTCAGTAGACAAAGAATCATCGGCTGTACATGAGGCATAGTGTTCAAATACCAATGTAATTCGTTCTAATTCAGTTTTTGAAGAATATTTAAACAATTAGATTGAATTTGAAAAAAGGGAAAGACATACCATTTTTACTACGTATACAATCCAGATAATGTGTCAAATAAGGCGTTAATGTAGTGGCAGTATTAAAACTTTGAACAAAGGAATGAAAATTACCGACCATCGTGATGGACGGTGGGGTCAATGGTAAACCATTTGCACCAAACATATCATTTTGAGTGGTGGATGATTCAAAAGCCAGTGTGGCCAATCTATATTTGGCTGACAATTTCATTACCATCTCGAACAACAATCAAATTCTTTGTCCATTGACGAGAATAACAAAAAAAATTGAAGGATCAATGATCGAAATTTTTTTCCACTTGTTTTGTTTGATGGATTGTGGATCCATTCAAACATTCCATGTCGATTGTTCGTCTTTATAATATTTGGTCGTTCACACGAAATTTTACATACCGGCTACATATCGTTTTTTTTATCGTAAAAATTCTTTACATTTTTACAAACAAATTTGATTATCGTATTATTGGCTCATTTACAAACCCATTTTCGATCATTTATATGATGGTCGTCAAAAGTTGCGAATTGTTTTTTCAATTTTCCAATTCAAAATACGGCTCTTATGTGACGTGTACAAAATACCAAAGAAATCTTGTCAAATTTATTACATTTTTATCACTCATTCTGTTGATATTTTTATTCGAATGTCATCATATCGATGCCTATTTACAACAAAAAGATGAAACAACATTAGATTCGTGTCAACGATGTAAATTATTGGTCAAATCTTTTAAAAAGGTATGTGTATTATCGTTTGTTATTCTATCCATATAAAAATCGATATTTTTTATCAGGGTCTGAAACATACAGCTCGTGGAAAACATGAAGGTGGTGATGCTCATTGGGAGGAAAATAAATTGAATAATTATGCTGATAGTGAAATACGATTGACCGAAATACAAGAAAATCTTTGCAATGATGTGAAATCGGGAAAAGATCAATGCCATAGTTTTGCTGAACATTATGAAAGTGAAATTGAAGATTGGTTTTTAAAGAATCGCAAACAAGAACGAAAAGATCATTTGGAAGAGGGTAGCACATTGTATGAATATTTATGCAATCAAATTAGTCAAGCTTGTTGCCCAGATGGACATTTTGGTGCCGATTGTCAACCATGTCATGGATATCCTAATAATGTTTGCTATAATCGTGGATATTGTTCAGGTAATGGCACAAGAAAAGGTCAAGGAAATTGTATCTGTCATATTGGATTCGATGGTGAATTCTGTGAAAAATGTTCATCAAATTATTTAGCTATTGGCATTATTGAAATGAATTATGAGGAAAAAATTCAAAACATTCCTGAACAATGCATTCGTTGTGATCAATCATGTGCCTCATCATGTCATTCACTTGGACCACAAGGCTGTCATGTTTGTCGTACTGGATATTTTCGTGATAATGATAAAGGATGTATCGATATCGATGAATGTAATGTATCCGATGTTGAATTGAATCCGTGCAAATTTCAAACATATTGTATGAATACACAAGGCTCATATAAATGTTATCGTAAGTGTTTGCTACATTATTATCATGGATACTGTGAACCTAATCAGATAGCTTGGCAATCATTTATTAATAGATTTTTAGATTCTAAAATTTAACAAAAAATCACTGACATGAAATAATAAATTTATTAACTTTTATTGTTGTTAATTAATCGTTTCATTTTATTTTATTTTTTTCATCCATTATACTAATTTGAAAAAAAGCTTGCCATGAATCCTGTGAAGGCTGTACTGGACATGGATCCAATTCGGTAATAAGAAAAATAGAAAATTTTAATCTGGATCTTGATCATTTTTTTTTAATTTCTTTATTTTACAAAATTTTACAATATTAGTGCATCAAATGTTCATCTGGTTATAAAAGATCTGTGATCAATAATGATTGTATCCGAAATGATCAATACAGTATTGGACAATTATGGAAACGATACGTTAAATACATACGATATGTTTTTTATTTAATTGCAATGATCATCATTTTCATCGTTGCTTCACGTAACAATATATTATTGGCATCATGTTTTTCATTAATCACTTCGATTATTATAACATTTATTGAAAAACCTGATTTACTTTATGATTATTTGTAACAAATTGAATTGAATGAACGATGTAAAATACGATAATAGAATTGTTAAAAAATTGATAATTTTTACATGATCATGATTATTTTGTCCAGCTAACTTTTGGTATATCATAATGTTCACTAAGATTTTCCAGATGGCTATTAAATTCTTCAACACGTTGTTTATGCGTTTTTGATGCTTTTGACATTACTCGTGCTAATTGTCGTTTTTCTTGTTGTGCTAAAAATTTTTTCTGTGCTTCTGTCATCCAACCATTAGGATCGAACGATGATGATTGTTGATCATGTTGTTTAACAATAGGTTCATTCGAATTGGAATCACTATCAATAATCGCTTGTGTTGTTGATGATGATGATTTGACTGTTTCGATGATTGCTTCCAAATCTTGACCTTTCACTTTGTTTTTATTCTTTTTTATTTTTCTATCTTTTTTGCTAAGCCCAAGTGGATTGTTGTTTTTTCGTTTTAATTTTAATGATCCTCGGGCAACCAAATCATAATCATCAGACATTGTTATTATTTTTTTGTTTTTCTTCTTAATATTTCAAAATATGATTGATTGTTAACATACACTGGCAATTTTATCACAAAATACCCATTAACTAAATTAAAAAGCCTTGAATAAAACTTGTTGTTGTTGTTGTTGTTTTGATATTTTCATGTTACTCGATTTCCCTTCATATAGAATGTATTCAAATAAGAATTTGTTTTCATCCAATCCAAAGCCAACGAGATGTGATGTGGCTATCTTTCATTGATACATCTATCAAAAAAAAAATTCTATATCTTGATCTTGTCACATGAATATTTCATTCCAAGCTGAAAAAACAGACAAATTGATGCTTGCAATAACGTCACCTTACTCACGCATACTTGATTCACCTGTTTAATTTGTTTTTCACAATTCTTGTTCAATTGATTCAATATGGTGGCTGTCTGGAGATTTTACTTTAATATAGCATGATACACGGCTAATTCTATAGAATAATATGATTGCTTCATTCGTTCATATAATTCATAAAAATCAATCTATTTGTTTTGTTCTATTTGTTTCTATTTGATACCATGGCGTCATCCTTTTCCATCCGTTTACATTGAATGAAAAGTAAAACACAAATATAAACAAGAAAAAAAATTATATAACGGCATTCAATAAGAGGAAAAAACAACTTTTATAATAATAATCAGCATCTATGACGACAATGGATTCCACACATTCACCGTCAAACTTTTCAATAAATCAATTTACTCATGAAAAATCCGTGAATACGTCACAGGAAACAACTACATCATATAATCCAAACATCTACCATCAACAAACCTATGATACCTCAGATTCATTTGAATCATCTAACAGTAAAAATATGGAAATCAACTCAATGGGTAACTTAATCGATTTTTTATGATATAGATAATGTTTAAATATTGTTTCAAAACAATATATTCAAAAAAACATCAATCATTTAAACTAATAAGCTATCTGCTCTAACGTTATCACTTCTTTACTGTATCTTCACCCTCATTAGAAATACAATCTATTATTGCATTAAATCTTGATCGTGTGATCATCATACTCGTTCAAAAACATTGATTTTCTTTTATTTTTTAATTAGGAATGCAAAATTTATCCATGAATTCGATGGAGATTCACAATCTAAATCCCAACAGTGTAAATTTAAACACTGTTTTGCCTACTGCTGAAACAATGTATAATGATTTTACTGGCATTGGAGATAATTCAACTCCAGCCACAACTCATAGTAATTCACCAAGTACATCATATGGTCCTAATAGTTCATCATCGAAAAATCCTAGTGAATCTAATTCTCCAAATTATTGCGGATTAAATTCATCTTTAGATCAAATAAAAAAAGGAAACAATCATATTAAAGAATCGATTGTGTTTGCTGTTTCAAAACTGAACATGTGTGATATACCATTACGACGGCAAGTATTTGAATCATTGATCAATAAACAAGCAGAACATTCAAGTGCAGAAAAACGAATACCTGGTTTCAAAGAATTTTTGGAAATTGAAAAATGTAAAACATTATATCCGATTGAAAATGAACGTCTTGAAGAATTGAATAAGGCCTGTCTTTTGCTTCGAAATCCATATGAACAAATTGTCAATACAAATACACATCATTTGACAGATGCTGTTCAAGTGACCGAAGCCGCTATACGACGGTTGATACAAATGTCGAATAAATTGAGCTCTTTTAATCGTCTATCACAAGTTGATAAAATAGCTTTGCTTAAAAGTTCCATAATTGAGATGTTTTGCATTCGTGCTACAACTAATTTCAATATTGAAAATAATTTTTGGTATTTCGTTGATGATCAAAACAAAGGACTTTCATTGGTTTCGATGGAAGTACTTACTGATGCTCAAATTAATTTTCTCTCACATAAAGAGTTTGCCATTAAATATCAATCAGAATTCCGTAATGATAATATTATTGCCGATTTGGTATGTTCGAATGTTTTTTTAAAATCATGTAACCTTATTTTTTGATTCATATAGCTTACAGTCATAATCCTATTCCGGCCATCAAGAGCAACAGTTTCCGTGTCTAATATTGTTCAGTAAGTACAATAATAATTAACATTAAAATATTAACCGATTAATAATATTCTTATTTGTGATAACAGTGAAGAATTTCTCAACTATTGTTATTTACTACGCCGTTATCTTCAGGTTAAACATGATGGTGATTCATGTGCAGCTAAAACATCATTTATAACATTAATGTATCGTCTTGAAGAACTATTTCATTTATCGGAAGATATTGTTCGTATCTATATGGACCTTAATCCACAAAATGCAGGGCAATTATTCGTCGAACTTTTTGATCTCTCATGATTTTTATTTTTATTTTCTTTAAACATTCGAAACTATTATTTGCAATTATCTATCCAAATATCATCATAAATATCAAATACTTGAATAATATCATTGTTTAATTCCATAATCATCATCATTTATATAACAAAATAAATAAATATCCATTACACAACTTTATTGAAACGACATACTTCGTTTTTTTAAATAATAATTTTTGACAATACAACAACAATTGTATAACACATCATAATTATTATAATTTTGAATTCAAGTTTGATAAATTGTAAATTAAAAATCAATACGTTTAAACAATCGAAATATATTGATCAAATATGAGTAAACATACAAGGAAAAAAATGTATAATATTGTGAATGAATAGCTAGATCTGATTGATAATTTCCAATTACTTAAGTAGAATATTAATATGAATATTAGTAATAATATTGTTAACGATATTGCAACATATTCGAATAATCGATAATCAACATCGATTGTAAAGGCTTGTAATTTTTCCAATGTTGTACCTTCTTTTACGGTTAATATTAAAATCTTGAGAAACCATGGTAAACCAAGACAAATAAGAATATTGAAAATATTCGAACCAATTACATGACATATGGCCATATCGACTGAGTTTAATCGTTTGATGACAATAATTGAAGATATCATTTTTGTTATATTACCAAGTGCTAACATGTTTAACACTGAACTTGAATGTGTGAAATGAATAGCTTTGCTTATGATCGAAATCATCCACATAAGAAAATAGGTTATGGCCACAATCCAAACGCTTGACAGGATATATGTTGCGATAAATGATCGTCGGTTAGCTGGAGGAATCGTTATTGAAAATAGCCATCGAAATGGTATCAAAGCTGATTTTAAAAATTTATCCCGTGGAAAAGTTCCACGATAAATTTTTGAGCTACTTTCACTAATGTTTTCTTGGTCGGCACTTGTGGACGGCTGTCGAGGATTGGAAATCGTAAATTTTTTCATTGCTGGTTTCATATTGATTTTCGATTGTTGTAGATAGTGTGTATATTTAAGCCAAGGTCGATCTTTGGAGTGAAAAAATTTCCGCCTATTTTGTTGTTGCTGAATTATCTCAAAATGTGACCAAAGATAAAGGCATAGCATATATACGGTGTAGATAAAAATGAATATCAGTGATTCTATACAATCGATCGAATCATCTTTGATGCTCAGAATGAATATAACAATTGTAATTGAATAAAAAATAATTTCTCGTCGTACTGGCCATGCATTTATACATATAAATGAAAACGTTCGAGGGGTCAATACTATCAGGCCACAGATGCCCGGAATAGCCAATAAATTGAATAGACTTGATACGACAATTGTAGCGGTACCGATTGATTTTCCACCAATAAACGCAGAAATTATTGATGCAAACAATTCCGGTAATGATGTTCCAAACACCATCAATGTTGAGCCGATAATATTTAGTGATAATCCATAAATAATGTTGAACATTTGTAATGATGGCACAAAATATGAATCAATGACCAATGTTAAAACAAAACATAGATAACAGAATACTAAAATATGTACAATGTAGCCACCATTTCGACGAAATTGAGCGTTCATAAAATCCGGTGGTAGAAAACTTAGAACATTGATTAGATCAGGATTTCCATCACGATCATCTTCAATAGTAGAATTTTTTACATTATGATTAGTTATAACAGTAATATTACTTTGATTTTTAATAATCTGATCAACAAGCTCATCGACAGATATAATTTCTGATGTTGTTTTAACTGTTGTAGCTATCACCGATGAAGTTGTATTATTATTCAGGTTACAATTAGCTGAAATGACCAATGAAGATAGTAGAAAAACCAAATTCAACAATCGATTCATTATTTTATTTTCAAAAATGATGGTCATTAAGTCAATGAAAAAAAATGAAAGCAAATATAATGAAAGTCTTTGATCGATTGGATTTAAATGAAAATTTGGTTTCGAAGTAACATCATCGAAAATAACATTGACAATAAAAACAAACAAAAATTTCCAAGACTACGTGAACAAGATATAAATACTTTGTTATCAATAGACTTTAAATGTTCATCATTTATCACATCGAATATATATTGATTGAAATAATCAATATGGGCAAACATTTGATTATCTTAAAAGCATAAGATAAAAGATTAACATGAACAAACATATTGTTCAAGTATATCCTTATGTGTAATCATGATATTTATAATGTCATATCATCAAAACGACATTCAACATTATCATGGCCAAAAATTATCATCACCAGATTTCATACGAATATTGCACATTGATTCAGAATGGCTGAATAGTTTTCGTTCATTCAAAAACATCTGGCAGTTAAACTTTTAATCATAAACATAGTTTATCTTTTAGTTACACAAACCTTAGATGGTCAAACCGGGATTTGATTGATTTTAATTCCATTAATTTTCAAATACCATTTTCGATAATGAAAAACAAGTGTATGAATGGATTAAATGAAAAGAAAATATTTGGTTATTTTTATGAAGACAATAAATTTAATGAATAAAATTAAAGGGATTTTTTTTAATTTATTTATTTTGGTTTTCATTGCTGTCGATCGTGAGGATAGTAATGAGTGATTACAATAATAATAATAATAATGATAATGTATAGTACAAAAAAAACAAAACAATTCAAATTGAAATGATAAAAACAAAATATAACAAATAATGCATGAATGTGTTGTGTAATGTTTACGTATTTTTTTAAATTTTAATGGAGAATCACGGAGAAAATAAAAAATTGCAATTCCTAAAGAAAATAATGGGGAAAAAACTGAAACTTAATGAAAACAAAAACTGATTCTAATAAATTGATAATAAATTTTTTGGAACTGAAAAAAAACAATCAAAATAAATTTGTCAAGAATATTTTCCCGATATTTTCATTGTATTTTGGCTAGATTTTATTTTCGTTTTAACAATGATTGTTGTTGTTGTGAGAGCGATGTGTATGAACATTTTGCACAAATGGTGTGTGGGTGTATAAGGATATTAGCGGAGGATGTGGTTTTATTTTCAGTCAAATTTATTTTCACAGAAATTCATTTTTTTCAACAATTTCAATTTTTTTTTTTCGTTTTAATCACTTCAAAATTTTTAAATTGATTGTTGTTGAAAATTATTCAATTTATAGTGATTGATATAATTCTCGGTTGATTGATATTATACAGTGTTTTTTCTTGTTAAAATTACTTAAAAAATTGATTAATTTTTTTCAGTTTTTTCTATTTGGCCAAATTTCTCATTAAGGAAAAATATCCGTTTTTTTTATTTAATAAAAAAACGTTTCCGGCGTACCGAAACCACTTCAACTAATGGTGGTGGTGATCCGGATGGTGTTTCCAATCCATTTGTTGTTAAATTTTGACTACTATGATGACTATGATTACTAGTATCTACCATGATATTATCATTATTATTATCACGTTCGGAAATCGGAATTCTTTTATAAAAATTAGCACCTCCAGGCACATTATTACCGGACATATCACCAGTATTATCAACATTATTAGAATTTTGACTGGTCGATGATGAAGATGATGAGCTCGTAGTGTTTGACGTTGTTGAACTACTATTATTACTATTACTACTTTCGCCTTGAGACATTGGAACATAATCTCGATTCGATTGTTGTTGTTGTTGTTGGCTTAGACAATCATCATATCTTGAACTTGATAATCGATCCTGCTTTTGATTATGAATTTGATGATTATGATTATTTTTAATACTTGAATAACTAATGGAACCACCGGCAACATTATTATTGGATATATGTTTTGATGATATCGATGATGATGATGATGATGATGATGTTGATGTTCTATTATTTGTCAACGATGAAATTTTGCCATTTCGTTCCTTATCAACAACATTGTTATTGTTGTTGAGAGCAAACGATTGTTGATTAGCCGAACTTGAATTCTTACTATCGGTTGTGTAATAGTATACATAACTACTTGATGAACCGGATGATCGAGATTGTTTATTATCATCATTATTATCATTATTTTTATTTTCTCGATGATGATAATTTTTTGAGTAAAATTGTTGATCACAATTATGCTTTTGTTGAGATGTTTGTTGTTGCGATTGATTAAAATAACTATTATCATTATTATTAGTCGGTTGTCTAATGACAATATTTGCTCGTGACACAACATTGCCATTTGATGTGTATGAACAAATTGAATTATTGCCAATGTTATTTGGTTTAGATGTAGAGGATTCAATCCCCGGTTTGAATATTGACGATTGAGTTGATAATTGTGGAATATTTCCATTCACCTCCTCACCACCAGTCAGTGATGTTCGTTGTTGATTATCACGATTATGATGACGATGATTGATGATAACATTGTTTTTTACTTTTAACACTACTTTAACCTGTGTTTCTTCTTCATCATCATCGACTTCACTTGCTTCCTGTTCATCACTTTCATCGACTTTCACTTTGTCGACTTGTTCACTTTCTTTTTTGGTTTCAATGATATGTCTAACAATTGCATTGTTTGGTTTAACAATGATTCGTCTAGGTGGCGGTGATGGAGGTGTTTTTTGCTGTTGAACGGATGATTCTTGTTCATCTTCATTTTCGGAAATTATAATTTTTGAATCAACTTCTTCACCAACATTATTATTTGATTCACTACTAGAATTTCTACTCGTTTGAGCATGATGATTTTGAGATGATATTGTCGATGTCGAAGATTCTTTACTATCCAATAAAGTTTTGATTCGTTGCCTTTGAATATATATTTTTGGAATATTTGAATGACTTTGTTGGTTGCTAGTGATAATATTATTATTAATATGATTTGATTGAATATTATCAAAATATTGTCCTTTATTAGTGTATGGTGATGTTTGTCTATGTTGTTGATAGCTAATATGTTGTTGATGATGATGATGGTAGTAATGATGATAATTTTCATTAGCACTATAACCACCTCCATTACCGCTACCGGCATTATGATCATCATCATCAAACTTTTTATCAGATTTGTCATAATCCATCATATTAGTATTGATTTCATTTGGTTTTTCTTCCTCATCTTCCTCATCCTCATCGTCAAGATTTGGGCCAACAATCATAGATGGTAAACTCATCGATCTTAATTTATTTAAATCTTTAATAATTGGATAAGTATTTGATGGTTTTATGGATGATATGGCCGGATGGCAATAATTTTGTACATCAGCTGGATTTTCACCACTAAAATGATGTACATCATTTAAATGATATTGATGCTGATGATGATGATGATGATCAACACAGCAACCATTATCGCCATTGTAACCATTCTTGGAATAATTTTGTGTTTGTTGTTGTTGATGATGATTATGAGAATAATGATTATAAGGCAAACGATTTGTCGAATTGTCGTGGTTGTTTGCGACGAATTTTCTATTATTACTATTATCACTATCACCATCAGCAACAGCATCACTGGGTTTAGAATCAATGATTTTATCAATCAACTTATTGGAAGTCGATAAATGTTGAGCAATTGCTTGATTATGAATATTGATAAATGGATTATTATTCAATGATGATCTTTGCATATTATTATTATTTTGTCCACTTGTATCATAAAATAACGTTGACGAAAGCCGTTTCTGTTGCTGATTTATATTTGATGAAGAAGCCGATTGTTGATGTTGTTTTTGTAATTCATTATCATTATTATTATTATTATTTGACAAAGATGGCTGCGGTTGTATTGGATCACCACAAGAAGATGATGTTGGTTTATGTATTCCGGTACCGATTCCGGGTTGATCATCACAATCTTCTTCTTGATCATCATTACATTCGTTTTCATCATTAGCAACACTCTTTTCCCACATATTACTATAATTGAAAAAATCCAATCAAAAATTAATTAATATGACATCGTTTTTTATGCAAAAAAATACATACGATACACAATATTGTGTAATGTTGCGTTTATTATCAAGATCACCAGTAGTGTTTGGCTTCAATGAAAGATCATCGGCACAGGCGTTCATCTGTGTGACTAGACTAACATCTTTGTTGGTGATTGTCGTGCCAATATTTAAATTGTTAATTTTATTGGCCAACGATTTAGTGTTTACACCATCATCTCCATTATTGTTATTATTCGCAACATGATTTCCGGTATAATTGCCAGTAGATGTAGCTAAAACATTTGAAGAATTGGCTAAATTGACAATATCATTTGCACGTTCAGTATTCTTTGCATTAAAATTATTCTTCGCTTTATTATTATTGTCTGAATAATATCCGACAGAAATTTCATTTTCATTGTTCGTGTCACGATTTTGGCTAATTAATTCCCAATCATAAGGATCATCTGGTCGGATACTGCGTCGTTTAATGCTGCGTTCGAATATTGAATTCCTTTATTACAAAGAATATACAAAAAAAAATTAAAAAAAAAACACAATCTTATTATAATTGCATATCTAAAAAATGCCTAAACCAGAATTATTATTAGTTAAAATTTGTCTATACTTACAATAGTTGATAATTGGGTGTATCCGTATATGTCAATGATTCAATGTGTTCTAAAAATTGTTTAAAATCTTGAGGTAAATGTTTCAACAATAGACGATGATCAAATGTTGATTTCATTAGACCAACCGAATCTTTGTCTTTAATTTTACGCCAAGGTAGTGAACCATTGACCATTTCGATGAGCACATAGAATAATGACCATAAATCATCATGTCGTCCCATTTCTTTATTTTTGTGTGCATTAATCGACCTGTATATATTTTATTGTTTGATTTAGTTGACAATGTTTGTTTACACCATGAAGAAAGAAAATGATGAAAACAAAGGGAAAAAAATAAAACAGAATCCAGAACACCAATGACAGGTTATATAAACAAAAGAATAGTAAATAATCAAAATTAGAATGAAAAAAATATACAATGAAAGTTCAGTGATGGTCAAATGGGAAATAACTTACGCATATCTCACTGTTCCACGAAAGCCTATCATCAATGGATTATGAAACCACAGTCAACGAAAAATAAGGGCACCAGATACATTTTGTAAAGGTTCCGTAATAACAATAAAAGGAAAAAAAGAAAAAAGACAAAAAAAAACAGGAATTTATTTATATAGAATAAACAACAGAATGATGAAACCTATAGCAAAAAAAAATTCTTTTTAATCATTGGCAATGCTTAAACAAACTCAATTATTATTATCATCAAACATAATTTAGTCAATCAGTAATGCCAAAAAAAAGTGTCAACATAATGTTATATTTTTCTTTTCAAACATTACCTGCCGCAATTCTGGGTGGACGTACTTCATTCGTATTCGATATGACATATTGACGGGCGAGACCAAAATCAAGCATGTATACTTTTTTGGAATTAGTTTCACTACGTCCCATTGCAAAATTTGAAGGTTTGACTTTTTATTTATAAATATAATAATGAAATTGATTGATATATTTTTCAGTTGTCGAGCCAAAAAAAAGGTTTTTAAAAAATTAATAGAAAAAATAAGAATTAATCATTTTTGAAAAAAAAACAAACAAAATGTTACAAAAAATGAAATAAACTCACTATCACGATGAAGAAATCCAATTGAATGTATAGCCTGTATTGATTGTAGAATTTGTTGACATAATCGTAATGCGGTTGAAAGACTAAATGCAGGTTTTTGATTAATCTGAACAACTGAACGTCTTAATTCGGCCAGATTTTTACCCAACATTGACATAACACAATAATTGAAACGTTCATTACGGCCACAACCAATAAAACGACAAACATTGGCCGATGTATTCTGTAATTTTTTTAATACAGCTACCTCCATTTTGAGTACCTAATAACATCATGGTTATCAAATAATTCAAACAACAACAACAAAAAATTATTTTAAAAATTTTAAATTTATCATCATTAATGTATCAACTAATGTCATCATCAACAACAACAACGATCAACATTTGTTTTTGTCAAAAATTTTTCATCGTTATCCCTCATTTTCTTAAAAGCTTTCCTGAGGTTCTCATTCTGTTTTTTTTCAACCCAATAAGAAAATCTAACATTAGAATCTAATCAAAAGAAAGAACTTTGTATGATAAACATATCTTTTTCACAAGCCAAAAAAAATATGTTTATATCATAGAATCATCGACGATAGAATGTACTCATTCATTGAATAATATACTATTTAGAATCTAAATGATGACGGTATTAAATGTATAACAGAACAAAACAAAACAAAACAACAAAAAAAATATAATCTTAAAATAAAAATGAAAAATTTCAATTCTGAATAAAATTTTCACATGGTGTTGATGACGATGATGATCATTCATTGCCATCAATTTTTTTTCTTGGTTTAATAGTTAACTAACAAGAATTTTTTTTTGAAATGTTGAAATCATCAAATAATAACAACAAAAACAACATTAAAGATAAATCAGTGACAAACAATCATCACTTCTTTTCATAGTAGGTTTATTCTTATCATAAAATGTATCTTTTTTTCCGTAAAAGGTAAATTACGAAGCAATTCTATTAAGCGATTCTATGATGATGTATTTAGTTCATGAAAAGTTGAACGGTTGTCACTATCTGTATGTATAATTTGAATAAAATGGATCTAGTTCCTTAATCATTTATCATTTTTAAAAATCATTTTATCCGATTGATACTCTTATTCTGTTATTGATGTTAAACAAGAAAAAACGCATTAACAAACCTGTTTTTGTTGTCGTGTTGATTCTACTTTCAGTGCGACATGTTGATTAGTTTGAAGATCTAAACATTCGAATATTTCACCAAAGCCACCGCCACCAATACGTCGTATAACACGCCATCGTTCTTTGACAACATGTCCAGGTGATAATAACGATTGATGTGGTTGTTGTCCTTGCGGTTGTTGTTGTGGTTGTTGTTGATTGGCATCCATTTTTTAAAAATGATAATTTTTTTTAAATCCTAATATCATAATTTTCATAATGAAATGTTTTTTGAATGAAAATGAAGTTCACTGAAAAACAATATATTTCATTCATCATTATCTTACCTAAAAAAACAATTATCCAACAGATAACATTTTGATAACAATTGAAACAAAAAAAAATATATAATGGAATTGAGTGATGAACATTTATAAAATCATAATTATCGATAGTATTGATTTGATATTTAGGTAATTCATTCGATAATAATGGATATAGATTTTCATAAATAAATATTCTTTGTTGTCAGTTGTGAATCGAATTTGTTTAATAACAAATCAATAGATGAGTATAATAAAATGAAGAAAATATATTGAGTTGAGAATTTCAAAAAAATCGATTCGAAATAAGATTGAATGAAAAAATAAACATTATTTTTAATGAATTGAGATCAAATACAAACAATAATTGCAAACACAAACACAGAAACGTTGTGAACAAAAATTTACGCGAATAAACACACACAAACAAATACACAAGCACACATTTGGCAGTCAACCATACAAATGAACAAAAAGAAATAATTCTTTAAACTGTAAATGATTCTTATGGTTCGTCAATTTGTCTAAATTGACATTTGTTGCTATTTGCTGATGAGAATGATCACTGCTGAATTGATCCACCGATTTGTTTTTGTTTGGTGTTTTCTACCTCACAATTCAAAAACGATGTGTAAAAATATTCATCTAGAAAAAATAGCTGATTTCCATCAATTTTTGTAATCCATCGTAATATTGTTGTGAATAATGAAAACAAAAAGAAATTCTATGCATAAGAGACATCACCAGACGAATTCGTTTTGTTTTCACCACAGAATCTAGGCAAACACACAAGTCTTTTGTTAGCCAAAAAAAACATACAAACATAAATTTACTGAATAACTGAATTTGTTTTGCCCAGAATTTTCATCACATAAACACGAACATTAATGCGGTAATATTTGTTCTCGTTATGGTGTGACCGCATTTGTTTGCTAATATCGTTTTTCTTTGTTTTAAAATCATTGTTGATATGAACCAATAAAGAATAATCAAGAATTTTAAATTGAATTGACCTTAAGCTATGGAACACACGCAGACATGATTTAATTTAACAAGAGTAGGCGTGTGTGTGTGTGTTCGGAATTGTATTTGATCAAATATCTTGAACAAACAACAATCAAAGTGTTAGTTTTGACAAAAAAAAAACAGAAAATGATTAAAAAATAAATTTTCAAATTCAGGAATCAATGTGAATGAATTGAAATTTTGATTTGTATCATTTTCCTACGAAGCATTAAGAAAATCTGTAAAAAAAATTATTTAAGTCCAAAAGAAAAATCTAATAAAAGTTTTACATACAATTATTCATCCGATATAAAAGCTTCAATCAAATTGACATTATCGAAAATAGTTGAGTATTGATGCAAATAAATAAATTTTCATTTTATTTGACTAGAATATTGTTGTTGTTATGTTGATTATAAATCAATTCAATACCGAACAGACAAAATATGAAATGATTGAAATAAATTGATCATCCACAAAATTAGCGAGGAAAATTAATCGATCATTTTTAATAAACAAAAATTATTATTCATGATTTGACCACTTGATTTATTTTTTTAATCAATGCCTTTTTATATGTGCATTGTGATTGGCCAATGTTTTTCTCTTGAACAATGATATGTATAGATAACGTTGAATGTGGGTGAATAAGATCGATTTTTTTATTTTGTATGTTATTTGGCTAACTGATTAACTGGACCATAATGATGCTGTTGATGATGATGATGATTGAGTAAAATTTTTTTGTAAAGACTAGTATAGTCGGTAATAAATAAATATATAGAATATTGTGGTATCACAAAATTTCTGCATTAAAGAAAAAAAAACATTTCCTGGAACAGGCGCATTCATTGAATTAAGAATCCGACAATGATACCAGACGCATGTAAAGAAAAAATTTAAAGAGACAAAAAAAACAAAATTTTTTCTTTTTTTATCAATGATCACAAAAAATTGATGATGATGATGATGATGATAATCACATATATTGAACGAACAGTATAAAACAGTGAACCACTATCTTTCACACCGGAATAATAATAATAATAATTTTGATGCAATCATGCGGATGTATCGAATGAATAGGAATCAATCGAACGAAATAAAAAACATACTATAAACCATGTTCATTCGATGATGGCCCATAAACAACAACAACAACAAAAAAGTATTCTACTTTTCAATGATGTGATTTGATAAAAAGTCGTCGTATATTTTTGAATAATTCAACTACTGTTTAAACTTACGGATCATCACCACATACGATTCGGCCAAGAATATTCTTCTTCAACATATATATTTGGAGTGAAAGTGAGAAAGTCGTAGTAGTAGTTGTAGGAAAAATTGGAATCGAAAAACAAAACTTGGCTAGATGTGCTAGTATAACATTTTTATTGTTATACTTTTTTATAAACTCAAATTGTATATAACTCAGATTGCATATACAAATTTAATGGCGCCGTAATCATGTTCATCTATTTATCTAACAATCTATATAAACAAAAAATATATAGAATAAATGAAGAGTAAATATAGGAAAAATCCTGAACTCAAAGACAAGCCGAATAAATAAACGAACGAATGAACGGTAACCAAAATAACCGTTCGACCAACTTTTTATCATTACGGAACAAACATAATATATGATGAAGAGATAATGATTTTAGCGCGCATGACAATCTTCTTTTTTGGAATCCTATAGATCATTGATGTTTAATGATGATACACCAAAAAAATAGAAATATACGAATAAAAGAAACGGGATATATAAAATTTTCCGGAATGTAACGGCAATGATTTAAGTAAAATAACCGAGTTTTAAAGAAAATAAATAGACACACATACGCACAGACAAAACGGGATGAAAATACAGAAAAAAACTTGAATACAATCATCTCAGAACAGGAACAGACAGTGAAATCAATCGACCAATACGTTACAGTTCGGATAAAATTTATATTGAAAAGTCATATAACGACGATGAGAGACAAAGAAAGATCGACAATGTGTGTTGATGTTCGGTTTTGATGCAACCACTACCGCGACTATCATTTAAATATGATAACTAGGATTCCAATAACAAGAAAAACCAGAAACCAGAATATATAATGACAATGTAATAAAATGTGTGCATGTGTGTTTGGCGTTTTTTTTAGTATCCATGGTGATATTATTATATTGTTGGTCGTTTACTTACATCACCTTTTATTGGTTATGGTCCAACACACATATTGACAATATTCTAGCGTTTTGTAACAATCTGTAACAAACCTACCAAATTTTTTTAAATAATATAACTAACGTCGCAATTTTTGTTTCTTAATATAAGATTAATCACCCAAATTGTGAAAAGAAAAATTGAATAAGGAAAAAGACCAGATTTTACTTTATTATTATTATTAAAGATAAATGAGATTATGAAGTTTTTTTAGTTTTTTTTGAATGTCCATAGATTGATTTTTTTTATTTTATTTAAAAAAATGATGAAAACTTCAATTAACTACGAATATATGCATATGGTATATGACAGGAATCTTGATATAGAAATTGTTCAACCAATAAACCGGGTGGTATTGGAATCAGATTCGGTATGACTAAAAAATTAATCTTTTTTTCTGCATTAAATTTGGCGAGAAAATGTGACATAGATGATGTTGTCACAAAGATTGATGAATGAACTGTATCGACATTTCGTATGATACCACAGCCAAAACATTTACAACTTTTTGGCAATTGTTGTAATAATTTAATGTTTTTGTCTAATGAAGATTTTTGTCTGTTTAAATTTTTTATTGCCGTATTGCCGTTATTTTTTTGATCCAATAATACTTCTGCTTGCTGAATATTGAATGGTTCTTCTGTTGATAACGAAATACAGTTTGTGTTTTCATCTACATCGTTAGGATCCAGACTTCCTAAAAACACCCAGGAAACATTCAAAAGATTGTAAATAGATTTCGGTAGTCTGGATGGATAGTTTGTGAAATGTAGATAAAGATTTTTCAAAGGAATCTGAATTGGTTGTAATGAATAGAATGGTTTGAATGAGATTTTTGGCCATAAATTCGAACAAAGATATAAAAGTTGATTGATTTCACGTCGTAAATATGAAACACTGAATATTGATGGCTTAAAATTCGAAATAAGCGGAAACGAAGTGACCCATAATTGATAGCCAATTGAATTTTTGATTTCTGTCAATTGTGATAGATCTTGAAACTCGCGCTGATCTAATATTTGCTTTAGCTCGTTTCGATTTTGGATGTTTATCATAGCTGAATCGGAAAAGGATAATAATGGGAAATCATTCTCGATTCGAATTATGTGAGTAGGTCGTACTATAGAAATAATATTTGTCAATAATTCCAGACCAAGTTCCTCGATCCAACCCATCGTATTAATAAATAATGGTCGTTTTTTCTTTACATTCATTTGTCGATACGATTGATAAAGTTGAGAAATTAAAGAAATATATTCAAAAGAATCGCCCGATGGTGTAATTGTTCCGAATATTTTTGATATAATTTGTTCATCATCATTTAGAACATAATTTTCACCAAATAGAAATTTATCTCCAAGTGCATTTGATATTTTTTTAGTAATCTCAACCAGGCTAAGTATTCCACATGGAGCGAATTCCGGTTGTCCAGGATCACATTCTAGATATGCAACCGGTTGTTTATTAACATTTACATAATGATTTATAAGATGATGAAGCAGTGATGTTTTACCAGAATTACCCGGACCATACACTAAGATTACGTCTTCAGCACTGATTTCAAGAGTATAGAAAATTTTACAAACATGTAATGCAAATTTTTCGAAATCAATATCGGATATTTTTGACAAAATATTCATACAATTTTTGCTTCTGATTGTTGATAATTTTTTTCGACAGATTTGTCTGGCTTTTTCATTAGATGATTTCGAAAGATATTCAAGTACAAGTCTATATTTGGCCATTGACTTTGGAGACGATTCGAATTTCAACAAAATATATTCTCCATTCAAAACTTTTGGGAGGTGTTGTTCAAGAAAATCAAATTCATCAAGATCAATTGAATTGATGTTTTTATTTTCGCTAAAGTCTTTAAGGTCAGTGAAACGAATGAACATTCGGTTTCGAAAACATGTGGAAACAGTTATAGTTTCACCGGCTTTGGCCAGATATCCTTCACAATAAAAGCTCCAATTATTGAGTGGTATCAATGATAGATGGCCACAAAGATCGGACTGTAATTCAAATGATGATTGTACATCGGTTATCAAAATATATTTGATATCAGGTTTAGCCGTAGGATAAACTACCAAACCTTCAGTGTTTACAGGTGAATCATCTGTACTTTCTTCAACGTTAAAATCTTGAAACGATTGGTTATTTTGATTCCGACGAAATAGCATTCGATGTCTTTTTCGTGTGCGAAATTTCTTAATTAACTGCTTAATTTTACGAGCTAAAAACGAAAATTTATGATCAAATTATATTAACTCAGAGAAGATTACTTACGTGAATTTTTCGAATTAATTGTGTTATTAATTTTAGTCATTTTATCGATTCAAATTCGTGTATGTGTTCAGTTCATAAATTGAACACATGGTTTTTTCCAACGGAATTAGCCAATTCTGGCCAATAGATGGCTGAATATTCGCGCAGATTTGGATTTATTTGTTCACCGACAAAACTGGTTAGGATTTTTGTTGACATTCTGTTTCGAAGAAACAAACGTCAAATCGATTATATTTGGTTTTTTTCATTTGAATTCATAATCATTTTCCCATCCTTGATTTGATTTATAGATGCATTGTTTCGCTATATGCTAAAGGTCTGAAAAACAAATATCTATCATCTAAGCAAAAATACATCTGCATTTCAACAAACAAAAATCATTCAACAATGATGGCCATCAACGTAACATTATTCGGTTTTGCTTTGCTTGATACTGGCGCTCTACTTTTTCTATCAATTTATATAGTAAGCTTTTCGTATAAAAATTTATAATCATACTGGCTACATTTCTAATTATCAATGATATTTCCGAAATAATTTTCGAGTTTTATTACAAAATTTATTGTTTTTTTTTCAAAATTTTTTAGCTTATCACATTGAGCGATTTGGATTGTGATTATCTAAATCCAATACAATGTTGTGATAAATTAAACAAGGTAATTCAATGTCGAATATGATGATTATTTGAAAATTTATATGATTTTAATCTATTAATTGATTTATAGTGGATCATTCCGGAATTAATAGCTCATGGAACAAATATCTGTCTGATTCTATTGACAAGTCGTTGGTTTCTATTATCCATAAATTTAATCATGTTATTCTATCTAATCTACAAGTAAGAATCTATAACCAAAATTAATGTTTATATAACTAAATTTTTTGATATCGATTTATTTAATCGATCGTATAGCTTCTATATATCTCTTCCTCGTAGCAGCATGTGTTTTTATGATCCGTCCGAGATACATGTACGCGGCAATCTTAAGACTCATATTAAAATATCTTTCATACGAATGGTATTCCATTTGATTCATTTCTTTGTCTATCTGTATTTGTTCGTTATTTCATTACTCACTGAATCATGAATTTCGTATTTTTATTGGAAACGAAAAAAACAACCAACAAATCGACTGAAAACATTCGACGAATAAATAATAATTTTCAATTCAAATCATAAAAAAAACTGTGCCAGACTTTTGTCCCAATACATACTCGATGATTCTCACTTAATAAAAAAAATGTATTTTCTTCCTCAGTATTTTTGAATTTTGAACTTAATCTCAATTTTATAAATAAAAAAACTTAGAATTTAATAAAAAATTCTTTGTAATAAAAAAATATGACGGATATCCAGACATTTACTTTACGGATGGTTCACATTGGATATAATATTTGAGTTTAATGCATGCGCGCACACGTGTTCCAAATGACTGTATGCATGCTGCATTGAAAAAAACGGATTCTTGTTGTTTATATTAAGAATCAATTGACCTAATTTTTATTGATGTTTTTTTTTTGTGTTTTTTAAATTTGAAAATAAATGGCTGAAATTGTTCAACAAGTTTTTGAAACATCCATACTTGATTTAGCTGTATTGGAAAAATATGGTCTATTCAAATCATCCGAAATCAAAACCATATTGAATAAACGTCGAGAATTTGAATATCGTCTTCGTAAAGTGAATAAAGATAAAAATGATTTTCTGCAATATCTTGCATATGAAGAAAGTCTATTGAAATTGATTCGTGTTCGTTGCGATAAACTTGAGATCGAAGTTGATAGATATGAAATTGAATATAGCTTTATTGAACATATTAAAAAATTATTTGAATTTACTATTAATAAATTCAGATCCGATATTTCACTTTGGTTATCATATATAGATTTTGTTAAAAAACAAAAAATGTACGATCTTGTATCTATTATCTATTTTCGTATGCTACAAATTCACAACAAACCATGGTTATGGATTCAATATGCAAAATTTGAATTCGAAGAAAAAGCCTCATCACAAACGGCTCGTAAGATAATGTTGAAGGCAATTTCATTTCATCCAGAATCTAAAGTTATTTGGCTGGAATATTTCAAATTTGAATTATTATATTGTGCAAAAATCCGTAAAAGATTTAAATTGTTTTTAAAATTTTCCGATGAAAAGTAAGTACAAATTTTTAAGTGCAAAATATTTCATTGAAAAAATCTCGAGATTTATTAATTAATTGATAAATTTAATATAGATCGACCTCGGAATGGAGTGATAAACAATCAAAAGACAAAATCTGGAATGGAAAATTAGCATCAATTGTTTATAAGCATGCTACCAATCGTTATGATCAATTTGATTTTGCTGCTAATTTTATCGACATTTGCAATCGATTTGATTATGAAACAACTAAAGAGATAAAAATATTCATTATGGATGATCTCAAAGCTAGATTTGATGAAAAGGAAGAATTTTGGAATCTTGTGGCTATGAATAAATATGAAGAATATAAACAAAAATTGCGGGGCAATATGGCTGAAAATGATGATGAAAAATTGGAAATCAAAAAGATTTCTATCGCTGAAACGGTGGAAATATTTGAGAAAGCATGCATACGATTTAATACATCATTGATGTGGGAATTTTATCTCGAATTTAGGTACGCAGAGCCTTTTTTTATCGGTCATATTTTTAAATTTTTTTAATGATAATTTTCACATATTTTGGTATCAAAGATTTAAGGATTTATTGGAAAATTATAACAATAACACTACGGATCAAGCTGCTGAAATTTTACATTTATTAGAAACATTATGGAACGTTAACAAAATTACAATGAAAATTTTTCAACAATGGATCAGATTTTATCATACCTGCTTTCGAAGTAATAACCTGGCAATGCAAAGACTTCAACATTTATTATTAGATGGTGCCGAAAGATGGCCGAATGATTTGAATTTACATTTATTCATTGCTTGTTTTATGGCTAAATTTTCTTCTGAAAATCAGAAAATTGTGTATAAATATTTTGATGATTGCCTAATGAAAAAATTCACTAATTTCGATCAAAACAATGCCAGTATAGGTATGGATTTTTGGGAATTATACATCGATTGGTCATTAAAAAATAAACTGCCAGCACAAAAAATTCTAAAGATTATTAACGATTTTAATAATCAAATATTAAATCATTCACCGCGAAAAATGTCAGAATATTTTAAACCGAAAATTCTTGCTATTACTTATCATCTAATGGGCATCAATCGTGCACGTTCCTTTTATGAAAAAAATAAATCTGTATCACCTATATGTAAAAATTTTTTCCTAAAAATGATTGAAATTGAAAAGCACGCATTAAGTGAGGAAGACGACCAACAACAGCAACAATCATCACAAGCCAATGTATACGAAGATCTTATCTATTATTTCGGCAATGATGATGCACAAATTTGGATTGATTATATTAAATACGCCATGTATGATATGGGTAATATTGTTAAATCAACCAATCTATACCATAAGGCATTGAAATGTCTACCCCCGTCGATTTGTAATGATTTTTTGCAAAAATATGCATTGTTTCAATCATCATCTTTATATTATGATGGTTAATCTAGTACATTTGATTTTTTAATTTTTTTTATTCAATTGTATTTACCATGGTTACAATCAATAATGATGTTTAAATATCAAATAAAATGACTATTCAAAAGGTTATAGGGTTTTTATTTTAAAAGGATGCTATTATCCGTTTTTTAATTTGCTTTGATAGATAGAATTCAATCAATCAATTGATAGCAAAAAAACGTTGAGTTGCTTTTGTTCGACATAAACCTTTTAATCAATGATCGATCTACATCGGAACTAAATCCGAAAAATGTTTGGCTTAAATCGATTATGGCTTTTATCTTGGAAAAATTATAAACTTCGAATTCGTCATCCATGGATTTTGTTGTTCGAATTAGCTGCACCTTGTTTGTTTACAATCATTTTGGTGACTGTTCGTTTGATAACATCATTCGATCGGATCACCAATACGACTACTTTCCAGCAACGAGAAATTGAAGACTATCAAGAATTCAACAATAAAATGGTTTTGTTTGCCCCACGAACAAACAAGACAATTGAATTGATGAATAGGTTCAGTATACTTACAAAAGGCATAATAGGTAAGCGATAAATTTCGATTCGATTATTGCCAATATCAAAATTTTTATAAACAAATTCATCGAAAGTTAAGGATTTCGAAACAGAAAATGAAATGGTCGATTATTATGTTCAGCAAAATTCGGATTCAATACGTTGTGGTATTTGGTTTAATTCTTTGACAGAGGATTCGCTGGATTTTAAACTTCGCTTTTCGTTTGCACCGAAAGGATTAAGAGATGAATTCGATTTTGATCAAGTTAATGAATTTACATGGCAAACATCCCGGAATTTTCCAATATTTCAAAAACCAGGTCCTAGAACCAACTATTCCGATAAGGGAGGTCCACCTGCATATTATACAAATGGATTTTTATTTATTCAACATTTTATCTGTCGTGCATATTCTTATCTACAAAAGCCGAATGAAACGTCGCAATTTTTCCATAATGTTCATTCGTATAATGTTCTACGATTTCCATATCCACCATACAACAATGATCAATTTATGTTTTCACTTCAATTCATGTTTCCAATGATTATGATGATCAGTTTCATTTATCCAAACGTCAATCTCGTAAAAAATATTGTTTTGGAAAAAGAAATTCGATTGAAAGAAGTGATGAAAATGATGAATCTAAAAGATTGGATATATTGGACGTCATGGTTTTTTGATTCGTTAATTTGGAATAGTTTCAGTATAATAATCATAACTATTTTATTCTGCGTACCATTTCGACCGGATCATGGAATCATAAGTCATAGTAATCCGATTCTCATACTAATTTTTTTCATGGCTTATATAATATCATCAATTTCATTCTGTTTTCTACTAAGCGCATTTTTCACTAATGTAAGTTTCAACAGTTTTTTTTTGAAAAAAAAACAAAACAAAAAAATCAATTTTATTTTTAAATTTTAATTTCTCATCACAAAAAGGCCAATATAGCTGGAATAGGTGCCGGTACGATTTATTTTCTAACATTTGTACCATATATGAGCGTGAGCATGAATTATCAGTTTAGTTTTTTCAAATATATTATTTTTCATCTTGAAAATTATCTCATTTGATTGTCATTAATTTATTTTTTTTAAAGGCAACTATCTCGAGTGGTAAAAATAGTAATCAGCTTATTATTCAATACTAATATGGCCTTGGGTTGTATGTTTATATCGATTTGGGAAAGCGAACATGTTGGCTTACAATGGTCTAACTTATCAGAACCGGCTACATTGGATGATAGTGTAACATTCAAGGATATCCTGATGATGTTTGCGATAGATTCAATAATATATTTTACATTAGCATTATATATCAGTAATGTTTTCCCGGGTAGATATGGTATACCACGAAAATGGTATTATTTCTTACAGCCTTCGTATTGGTTTGAATGGAAATCAAAAAATCGAATACGTTCAAATGATAATGAAATGCAGGATAAACAAATTATCCAGAATAAACGTGGTATTGAATTATGTGGCCTAACAAAATCTTATAATCGTGGCAAAATTAAAGCATTACAGAATTTTGATCTATCAATGAAACCTGATGAAATCACTGTATTGCTAGGTCATAATGGAGCAGGAAAAACGACACTCATGTCGATTCTTTGTGGTTTAATACCATCAACTTCTGGATCAATTTATATTGGTGACAGTAATTCGGAAAATGATTTCGATGAAATAAGAAAAAGTCTTGGCGTTTGTCCCCAATTTGATGTACTTTTCAATCATTTAACAGTTCAAGAACATCTATGGTTCTATTGTAAGCTAAAAAATATTGATGATTCAAAAATCAATGACTATATTGATAAGATGATAAAAATGTTGGATTTTGTCGACAAACGTCATAATCAAGCTCATACATTATCGGGAGGAATGAAACGAAAACTTTCGGTAGGTATAGCATTGATAGGTGATTCGAAAATTGTATTATTGGATGAAGCAACATCAGGTATGGATGTTTCAGCTCGTCGATTTATATGGGATCTATTGATCAAAGAGAAAAAAAATCGTGTTATATTGTTATCCACACATTTTATGGAAGAAGCCGATGTTCTTGGCGATAAAATTGCCATCATGGAACAAGGCAAATTAAAATGTTTTGGCTCACCCATCGAATTAAAAAAAGAACACGGTCTAGGTTATTTATTGACGCTTGTTGTTCAAGAAGATCAATTTGATATTAGACTTTTGGCCGATTTAATTCGATCATATATTCATCATGCCAAAATATTAACTTCAATAGGACGTGAAGTAACATTTAGTTTGCCTGAAAATGAAGCTTTTAAATTCGAATCATTATTTGCTACAATTGAACAAAATATGACCAAACTTGGTATTATGAATTTTGGAATTTCAATGACAACACTTGAAGAAGTATTCTTACGTGTGGGTGATTTTGCTCAACAAGGCACCGAACAAATGAATAGATTTTATGAGGAAAAAAATCAACATCTTAATGATAAATTGGACAAAGAATTATCAATGATTGAAAAAATCAAACATAATTCATTGAAATTTAATCAAGGATTTCCTCATCATCTACAAGTTTATTATAGTCTATTTGTTAAAAAGATTTTGTTTACTTATCGTAATCTATTCACATTGTTTGCACAATTTATTTTACCCGGTCTAATATTAGGCCTAAGCATCACAGTCAATCGAAATCAGATGAACCAGAATGCAATTTCACCACCATTATTGTTAAATATTGATAAATTCCATGAAATTGAAGCCACAATATTTCATGATAATAATCAACAAATAAATTCACTATCCAATCTATATCAGAATAACATTAGGAATGCCCATACGATCACCATTGTCGATGGTAAATATTTGAACGATAAATAATTTGATTTTTTTCAATTTTAAAATTTAATTTTCAGAAAAAGTAAACCAAACTGATCAACTAAAAGATTATGCTATAGAATATTTGGCCAACTATGGTGCTGAACATGAAGATCGTTTCAATATGTATTATATTATTTCTGCAATATTTGGAATGACTGAAAATGGAATGAATATTATAGCTATGTATAATAATCAAGCATATCATTCCAGTGCTATTTCGGTTTCAATTGTTGATGAAACAATAATTCAACATATTGTTGGTGAAAATTTTCGATTAAAAATATGGAATCATCCGTTTCCTCGTAAACATTTTGATAACATTCAGGCCGTCGGATTCGATATGTCTGAACAGTTGCAAGTATCGAATAATATTCAATTTTCTGTCGCTTTTCTTTTGGCTAGCTTCATCATTTTTCTTGTAAAAGAACAATCAACGAATTTTAAACACATTCAACAGATTAGTGGATTACATTTGTTCCAATATTGGACTAGTAATTTTATTATTGATTTCATTATTTATCTGATTTCATCATCAATGTCATGTGCCATAATATATTGGCTCAATGTGACCAGCTATAATGAATGGAAACAACTAGGCCGATTGTTTGTCATATACGCTATACATGGTTTTGCATCATTACCATTTGTTTATATTTGTTCGTTGTTTTTTCGTAATTCAGCTACCGCTTATGTTCGTCTAGCACTATATACACTAATATTGGGTACAATTACATTTTTGGTCGTATTGATACTTGAAATACCTGCATTAGATGTTCTAAAATTAAGTAAAATGCTTGATTATGTTTTTTCATTTATTGTACCTATTCATAATATGGGTATGGCAACGTATGATTTATCATCGAATGCAATGGCATTGGATACTTGTCTTTCTGATGTTATAATATTTAATCAAACATGGAATATTCAACAACTTTGTCACTATGATATTGAGAGTTTAGGAATGATCAAAATGTGCTGTAAAGAAATATGCGGAATGAGATGCTGGGGATTTGAGGAGAATTTTTTCTCGATAACTAAGCCGGGAATCGGTTCCAATTTGCTTGCTATGACTATTCAAGGGATCGTTTTTTGGATCATACTTGTCATATTGGAAAGTCGATTGATACATCGAATCAAAATAAAATCATCACCGACAATAGATAATAAAAAGCAATCGAGCGATATGGATACCGAAGAAAGTGATGTTGAAGCCGAAAATGATCGATTAAAACGACGAAGTCTTTTTTCACTAAATCGAACTGATTCGATGATTGTAAAAAATGCAAGTAAAAATTATGGAAAATTTCAAGCTGTGCGCGATATAAGTTTTGGTGTGAAACGTGGCGAATGTTTTGGTGTATTGGGTGAAAATGGTGCTGGAAAAACAACAATGTTTAAAATGATAACCGGAAGCGAAGATATGACCAGCGGTGATATTCTTGTCAATGGTAACAGTGTTAAAAAAGACATTCGGCTCATTTATCGTGACATCGGCTATTGTCCACAATTCAATGGTCTTATCGATCATCTAACCGGTCGAGAAACATTGAAAATTATTTCGAGAATTCGTGGAATCAACGAAAATATCATTGATGAACAAATTGATGCATTGAGTAGATTGTTATTTTTTCAAAAACATATTGATCAACAAATCAGTGGATACAGCGGTGGAACTAAGCGAAAACTTAGCTTTGCAATCGTAAGTAGAGTTTTCTTTCAAATTCAAACTTATAAATAATACAAATTTTTGTTATGTTTAATTGATTTTTTAAAAGTCTATCGTTGGAAATCCATTAATTGCATTTTTGGATGAACCAACTACCGGAGTTGATCCAGTATCACGACGATGTCTATGGAATGCTATACATATGGTTCGTAAAGCCGGTTCTTCATTGGTATTGACATCACATTCAATGGAAGAATGTGAAGCACTATGCAATCGATTAATAATCATGGTACATGGTCGTATCACCTGTTTGGGCAGTCCGATGCATTTGAAACAAAAATATGGTGCCGGTTATATTGTTCATATCAAATTGCGAAATCCGATCGTAGAAAAATCCATCCGAGAATTGGATAAATTTATGCGTACGAAATTCATTGAATGTTACGTAGATGGAATTCATAATAATATGGTTGTATACAAAATTCAAACAAATCAGATAAAATTAAGTCAATTGTTTGGTAGTATTGAACGATCAAAAGATTTATTATCGATTGAAGATTATTCCATCTGTCAAACATCATTAGAACGAATATTTCTATCATTTGTACGTAAATCAAAAAAATGAAGCAAATTCAAATTCATCAAAAATCATCGATAGATGGCATGCATACACATTGACCAATTTTATCTTATTTTTTTGTTAACATTATTTGTTAAAATAAATTTTTATCATACATTTATGTCCTGTTGCTTTATTCATTGAAATCAAAAAAAAAATCAATTGATTAGGATCGATTTTGAATTATTCAATTAGAAAACATATTCGGACTGTTCCATTATCATGTAAAATGATTGAAACGATGACATTTAACATTTTGGTGATTAAATTTAACCATCGTATGATATTATCCCATAATATTATGCCACACTAAATGTGAACCTCGTTTATATGTTATAATCTCTTATTTTATTTGGTTTCCTCCATTGTTATTAATGGGAATCCTGACTCAACCCAGGTTGAATTATAATGACAATAAATGGTATCCATATACGAAAAAAACGAATTTATCCCAGCGAATAATAGTAATAATGCAAAAAGCTAGTCGCGCGAGAAAAACCAATAAAAAAAAATACGCTAGTTCACATAAACTGAATCCTGATGAAATCATCATTGTTGCTATGCTTTCGGATGTTTTATAATGATAAAGGTACAAAGCTAAACATTAAAATGGCGAACAACATCTTATCTCTGTACTATTATTTTTGATATTAAATTTCATTTTGATCCATGAACATGACTTGTATGCAATTCAATTACCATTGATAATCATTATTGTTATTATTAAAAAAAGGGGCCGCGCATTTTGATTTTGGCGCGCGTGATCTCATTGGATCCATTGAATTTTTCTTCACATCAATATGTGCTTCTACCATCAAATAACTGTTTATTGATCGAGATCTGTGTGTGTATGTGATTTGGATTTGCGTGATGTCGGTGTGTGCATTGGGATCGGTTGGGATCCATTCGCACCAGAAAAAAACCAACCAATGTCATTTATTTATGAAAAAAAAACTGTGCACGCAGAACTGCGCTGGCGAAATTTATATATACAGAAAAAAATCCAATGTGTGAATAGAATCACCATTCATGGATGGATTCCATTTTCATTTCATTTCATCGAATACAACTGCACTAACATAACTAGCCAAAAGAATGGTTCAGTCGTATTTCAGTCAACGATCCGGACAGATGAACGGTAAACGACCGTTTTTCTGACCGATCAATCAACTGTATATACCAGTGTTTGTTTGTTAGTGTTCCAACAAGCATGAGATAGGCAGATCAAAACAATCATTTTTAAATATTACTTTGGTCCCTTGTTTTGTGATGATATGGTTTCGGTTGGTTGGTTGGCCGTGTGATCATCGTTTTAATTCAATGTTTTTTTTCAATGTTGAATTCAATTGAATTCAACATAGTTTATCAATTTTTTTCTTTCGACGATGATAAGGATATAATTTTGATAAAATTTTAGTTAGAAGTTAAAGTGTTTGTGTGTGTGTGTGTGTATATTTGATATTATTTGAATTGATTTTGTATCCATTCAAACATTGATGAGTTTGAATTTCTGCTGTTTTTCTTCTTTGTTTGTGTTTACACTCTTTTTTGTTGTTGTTGAAACATCATGATACCGTTTTTTCATATTGATCAGTTAAATTGTTCTGAAGTAGATTGTTCAAGATTAAATCAATAATCATTCAGCCGAATTAGATCGATTAATGAATTCATTTCAAAACACACTTATCATCAATTTTAAAATTAAAACATTGTTTCATTTCGAATAAAGCTCACCGTCAACAAGTTAATTGCGAATAGTGTTTGTCAGAAAAAAATCGTAGAAAATTTCTTAGAAAAAAAATTCTGCCTCAAAATGCATCAATGATTTTTGATATCGTTTTTTTCTCGCAAAATAAATTAAAAGAAAAAATACTAAAGAATGAACAAAGAAAAAAATTCTACTTTCCAGAATTCTACATGAAAATTAATTTTCAAACATTAACAACAACAAACTTTTTTGTTGTTGTTGTTGTTATACTTTGATGATCATCGACAACAAAACAACAAATAAAACACTTGCAAATTCTAATTTCTAATTCTATAGATAACGATGCTTTTATCGTTTTATTTTTGTTGGCTTTCTTGATTTTCAACCGGATTCCATTATCAGATTGTCAAAATGGTGAAATTTATCGTTTGTGTGTGATCAACAACAACCATCACTCCAACCGCAATAACTTTTTTTGTGATTTAGTCTTTGGTTAGTTGGTCGTTTAGTGAATTTTGAATTTTTCTTTTTTTATTTTAAATGAACCGTTACATTCAAGTGAATTTTCAATGTTTTTTCTTTCATTGTCAATTTTCTGTCTTCTAAGACATTTTTGACATTAAGATACATCTTTGATCATTTCAATATGAAAAAATTATATGTGAATGACCAATGTCCATCATCATCATCATCATCAAAATCATCATGATTTTTCTATTCCTAACATCAAAATAATGTCAACCACTATATATCTATGAAGATATTTCAAATAATTCATCATAATGATAATGTTTGTTGTTGCTGTTGTTGATGATGATGCCAATGTTGGCGATAGAATTCCCAATTGGACAATGTCATGTCAAACTTTTTACCCTTATTTGTTTTGATCATGTTTCATTTCCAAGTTTATTTTTCTTATTCTTTTAATTCAGAAAAAAAACAACAACAAAATTTCTATTTCTTCATTTCGTTGATGAATATTTCATTCATTTCATAAAGTTTGTTTGTTTTATTTGATGACGAAGAGAAAAAAGTAACAAAACAAACAAATATTACATCAGGAAACGGATGATTGCGAATCGATCTTATATACATTGTGAATGAATTAAAAGTCAGAAAATTACTGAAGATTTAAAATATACGAATAAAATTGAATGGCAAAAAGAAACGCAAAAAAAAAATTTAAAATTTAGGAAATCCAAATTTTTTGATCATTAAAAATGGCCAGTAATTATGCTCAAACAGTTGTCCAAGCAATGAAAATGATGTCTAATTTGATGATGACCAAAATTAAACAACGATCAAATTGGTCGTATTATGATCGAAAATTTATTATCAATAATGATTTATTGAAAACTACCTATTTATCATCATCATCATCATCATTCGCAACAACGACAACAACATTGCCATCAATTTTTTCATCATTATCATTGTCGAATTTGAGGAAATTTCCATTATATTCAATCATTATTCAAAATATGATTTTGATGATTATAATGATAACAACATTGTTGCCATTACCTAATAGTTGTTTATTGCTCAATACAGCAGGTATGTTTAGTTTTTTTTTGTGTGTTTTTATTCTTTAAATTTCACTTGCAAACAATGTTATTATTTGTTTTTTATGTTAACATATAAATCTTCATTCAATGTTTATGACATTCATATTTTTTTGTGAAAAAATTTTATTCATCTCAAATTTCAGCCGCATCCAGTATTTTAGTAAATGAATCTTTTTTTAATATAAATGACGTTCATTTGTTTATTTCGTTTTTGTTGTTGTTGTCGTCGTTAGTGAAAACGTTCCAATTGGGACTATTTTTTTTTTTGTTTTGTTTTTGATTTTACCCTGTTGTTATGTTTGCATCAAGCCAGTCTGTTTTTTCCATTTCTTTTTCTTCTTATTCAATGTTATTAAAAGTTACAACGAAACATAGTCGACTTGACTTCATTGCGTGAATAGTGAATTTTGACTGGCAATTTTATTGTAAATTTTCAATAGTAAAAGTAAAAGTTATTATTATTTTACTTGTCGTAGTCAATTGGCTTCTTTCATGCACGAGATAGCATTGATTCAACCATCTATCTATCCATCCATCCATCTTTGTATCCATCCAAACATTCATTCATTCAACCAAAAATCAAGAATCGCGAAACCAGAAAAAAAGAGACAGAAATTTTTTTTATTTATAAATTCTACGATTGAGTATGTGATTGAATGAGAGAGAGAGATTGAATAAACGACGATGGAATTCAGCCATCCATTCAAAAAATTTCTCTATGTGTGTATCAAGTATTTATGTTTTGATAGAATCAAAATTAAAGAAAAAAATGTATAAAATTCAGTCTATCGTTTTTGGTTTGATTCAATTTTTAGTGTTTTCATCTCTCAGATATATCTATAGGAAAAAGAAACAACATTTTATGACAAATGTTACCAATATTCCCCCCTCCCACCATCCAGTTTTTAACAAAAATCCACATGTCGATAATATGGATGCACAACGTTTTACAGCTGTTTTCGCTTGTCATCATTATTATTATCATCATTTTCAATTGGTAGATGGGTCGGTCGGTTGATTTGATTATCTTGAATTATCCTAATTTGCTTTCATCATATTTGATATAAAAAAGAAAGAGAGAACAGAAAAAAATTGATCCATGACAATGATGATGAATCAGTATGGAAATTTTTGTTTCAAACATAAAAACAATTCGTTGGATGTTTCATCTCTTTCTCGATTTCATATTTGTCTTTATTCAAATATGATTTTCATCCATTAGTTTTCGATTCATTCATCCATTCATGAATCATTATTTTGAATGTAAAAATTGAGTTTTATTTTTTCGTTTCTAATGAATCTTTTTTTTCTTCGCAACAAAAACAAAAAGAAAAAGAATAATGCAAATACATCTTTTTTTCTCTAACAAGTCATGATGTTGATAATGAAATAATGAAACGCAAACACACACACAAATAAACACACATTTCCAATTTTTGAATTCTGTTTCTGTCAGTTTTTTTTTGTTTTTTTCTTGAATCTGTCAAATTTATTTTTTGTTTTCGTTTTTCCCCTTTCAACTTACAATTTTGATCTAGAATTGTAAAAGGATATGAATGGAATGAAATGAATAAATTCTTTAATTCTTTTGATTCAGTTTTTTTCAGTTCTGCTTCTTTCGGTTGAAAATCTTTTCTGACATTTGGTATATTTTTTGTTGATAACTTTTGATGTCATTCTTCTATAGTGTGTGTATGAGAAATGGATCAAAATTTTTGATTTAAAAACAATTCCAATTTGTTTGTTTAATTTTTTTTCGTATTGCTGAAAATTCATAAATCCATTTCGATGCTGTTCAAAATATGGTTGAATAAAATTGTCAGTAGATGCGATGAAATCCAATTTTGTCCTAATTTAAATTTTTTTCATTTTTTCAATTCGATAGAACACATATAAACAAGTTAAAATTCATTGATTGAATGAATGACGATGGATTTTTTTTCAAATTGTCCATTAGAAAAAATATCCTGAATCTATTTTTGTTTACATTTTAAATGTAATGGTTAATGTTAAAAAAAGAAGAACAGTAAGAAATACAAATTGTTTCGATTTAGTTTTACAATCTAGAGAAAAATAAGGTTTTTTTCAAAACAGTCAATTGTTGAATGTATTTCGTAAATTTGTAATTGTAACTGAAAAAAATATCAAAATGTCAATTAGTCGATAAATTGGTTATCCTATCGGATAATTTTAATTTAAAATTAAGCATCCTAATTTGTGAGACGTTAAAGAAATGTTCAATGTTTTTGTTGGTTCACTTATGAAATGAACGAATTCTTAGAAACTTGAAAAAAAAGAAATAATGTGAAAAAATATTCAAAAATTCTTCAATTTAAATCTTATTTTTCTTTTCACACGAAACAAACATTTATCATGTTGTTGACATATATTCTCTTTTTAACTCTTTTTTTTTCTTTATTTGAAATTCAATCGAGTGAAAGCAAAAAATAAACATGAACAACTAAAATTAATGAATTTTATTTTCAAAATTTATTACAATAAACAACATCATTATAATATAATTATGAATGAAAAATGTATTGAGAAACAGAAAAAAATTTGATTCTTGTTTTAATTAATGAATGATTTTTTGAATTTTGTTTTGTTCATCGTTTTTGTTTGTCTTTTATTGAATTTGAAATTAAAAAAAAACAAACATCCTTTTATGCGAATAAATTAGAATAGGTTTATTTTCTTTACATACACTTATTATTATTGTCAGTCAAATGAATATATATTTTTTTTATATACAGAATTTAGAATCTCAGCATGTGAATTTTAATAATGAATGCCTTTAGAAATACATACACACAGCATTGCAATTTTATAATGGTAAAAGTTATTTCACAAAATTTATTTTCTTCAAAATGTTGTTCGTGCGTATTTTTAAATAAATGTGTCATATGAAATATATGAATATGAAGAAAATCCAAAAGAATTTATATCCGTATGGATCGTTTTCAAAAAAAAGACGAATATTAGTAGATTGCCTCATTGGATTATATCAAGAGAAAAGAAAATATATCTTTGCGTGTGTGTTTGTGTATGTTTATATTGCTTTTTTTTGAGTTTGATTCACAATGCAATAATGATAATATGAGTCAATGCCAATAAGAATCAATGCTAAATCTTTATGCAAATTTTTTTACTGAATTTATTTTTTTTTGTCGATTTTACCAAAAAAAGAAAAAAAATAGACATTCCTAGTCCTTTTGGATTGAAAAAATCTTGTCGTTTACTTTATTGTCGTTTGAATGAACAAGTTTTTCTCTCTCATTTTGTCTGCCTAGCATTGCATTATTCAATTCCGTCAAACTTCTTGTGTATGTCTTGTGGTTTCGTTTGACTGACTAACTGACTAGCTGACTTATTGTATAGAATGGCTGGAATAAAAGCATATCATGTAAAAATGTATAATGTGTATACGATTCTTATATCATGGGTCTTATCGGTTTAGTGATTGAAAGCAATGAATGTTTTCCCGAAAAATACAACCACATCAGCTACTCAATTGTTTGATTATAAATGTGTAATGTATAAACTTTTCGACTGGATAGTCGAAACGGAAAACAGTAAAACTTTTATCTTTTTTATATTTGAATTTTTGTTTGTTTGTCAATAAACTTCAATTCATAAGTTTACCGCAAACTATGAGATTCTTTTTTTTCTTTATTTTTTTTCTAGTTCATTTATTAAATTTTAAATTCATTCATTTTCTTGCACAATTTTAACCGGAAAAATTCTGAGACATTCTATTGGTTAATAAAGTAATTTATCATTTTTTACTTTATTATTTTTGGAATATAATGTATTTTTCTTATTGTTCATCATGAAAATTTATTCAATTAAAGACATATTGTACTTGAATTTCATTGTTAATCTTTATATTTCTAACATAATATTTTTATCTGGTTTAGTTTGTTTTTTTCTTAATGATTATAATCGTTTTCTATTCTTAAAAAAAATTCCTGAACATATATTGTTTTCATGAAATCATCATTATATCATCATCATTATCATAATCATTTGTGAATTTACATTATTATTTCTTAGAAAAAATATATTGTTTAGAAGTTATTCCTTTTTTCATCAAAACCATACAGAATCTTTTATTAATAAAGATAATCATTTTTTCTTATTTATTCTTGACCTTATTTTTTTGCTGTTTATTACATAAAATTTGTATGTGAGTACATTGGATAAATGGATAACAATTGAAAATCATTATCATAAAATTGAAATCGAACTAAAAGTATTACAGTTTATGGGTTAAAGGCTATAATGATGACTATCGAATAATGATCGAATTGAATCCATCAAATCCCTGATGATCCATAATGATCACACACATACACTCAATGCTCCATTATCACCATAGTTGATCTTTTTTTTTTCGGGACTATGTATACGCGGAAATTATATTTTGTATGATGATAAACGATCAAATGATGACAAATTCTTTTATTATTATCATACGCGTATTTTCAATCTATTTTTTTTATTTATCGAATTTTCTTATATTCAATATATTAAAAAAAGAATATTCTTATCGAACAATGATTATCGATAATTTTGAGCCATTTTTGTTTTATTATTATTATTATTATTATTTATTAGTTATTGAATAGTTATTATTGTTGTGGTCTATCGTTATATTGTTATGTGGAAATATGTATGACATGAAACATGCATATTAGGAATTTTTTTCCTGTATGTATGAATATTATATACCATATAATAATGAATGATAATAATCGCCATCATCATGATCATCATCACGGATACCACGATGATGATGATAGTGATCATCATAATCATCATCAAGTCGATGAAAAATGATTGCCAATTTCATCATCACTTTATATTAAGTATAAAGGATTTTTCTTCTTCTTTCCAATGATTCTAGTAATTTTATTTCTCTATTTTTTTATGGTTATTATGTTTGATTATTATTGACTTTTGATTATGACGATCATGACTTGATAGCAAATGAGTTATGGTGTTCTTATTTTACAAAATTTTCTATCCACACATTACATTACATAGATCACATTCAGAAGACGATGCAACTTATTCGATAATAAGAAATATAGATAAATGAAGGAAAAATTCTTTGATTTTTATATTTACTGGATACTTTCATTGGCTATTACTATTTGGTTAACATTTATTTGTTTTTTTCGACAGACATATGATTATAATTAAGTCAATAAAATTTGGACAATTTGAATACCCCTTCGTTTGTTTTATGAATGATACAAAATCAGAATAAGAACGAAATTCCTTTGTAGATTATAATAATGAAAGTCATCATTATTATTCGATCAGAATATCTTAAATATGTAGATATTCTTTTCCTATTACATATCTTATTTAATTTATTGAATGATTTTTTTTCTTCAATATTTTCTTTTCAAAAAAAGGAGGGCGGATGTATACGGCATACCGTTGTAATACATGTTTGGTTATAATCATAATAATAATGATAATAAAAATAAAATTGGAGCTTCCATAGATTTTTGACTTTCTTTTTTTTCTCTCTCTTTTTCACTATTATGGAACATTCTTTTTTTCCTATTTTTTGATGATTTGATGTCTGTCTTTTTTTCGGTAGTGGTGGTGTTTTGGTGCGGGAAAAGCTGAATGAATATTTTGGCTGCTGTTGTTGGTATTTTATTTTATTTTTGATGTTCCGTTTTTTTTCTTTTGAATTTCCTGGCTTCATTTTTTTCTCTTTCCCCCTTCTTTGCATATATATCGTGCCACACCAAATTGGTGCTATGATCATCATCATCATGGATCGTTGTCATATATGCGACCAACAGTCAGTCATTCATTCATTCAGTCAGGCAATAGCATGACAATGCACGCTATGACAATATAACCTCAATATTATATATGGATTTCACTATTGTCGCTATCATCATCATCATCATCATCATTGTGATGATCATCTGGATGGAATATTTGAAATTTTTATCTTTTCGCCCATTCTTACGTTTTTCTCGCTTTCTCTCGTCTTTTTGATTTGGTTGCTCAGAAAAAAATGACTGAATAGAAGCAATATATGTTGATGAGAAAAAAAGTCAAAAAAAATGACGACGATGATGATATGATGAGCTTGAATTTTTTTTTCATTCAACGCCTTTGTATAATTTATATATTAGATTCTTTGGTTCAAACAATTTATTCTTGTTAATATTGTTTATTATGAATACGGAATTTTCATCATTGAAAGATTTTTTTTTCTCTTTTTCTTCTGCTTTGTTTCGTGGCTTAAGAAGGCGTATGGCATTTGTGTGAGTGTGTGAACCGATTAACGTTTTTATTTTTTCATTTTCATATCTGATATTTGGTCGTTTATTTGTTTGGCTGGTTGGTGTAATATTCAATAAAAAAAATGGTTGTTTCACATATATAAGTATAGCCTATCATCTAATATATAAAAAAATTCATTTTGCGTGTCATATCAATGAAAATGAATTTCTATATATATTTGATATGAATGATATCACGCAAATAAATAAATATCTAACCTTGTTGTATTTTTTTTTGTGCAAAAAGAATCAATGAGAATTTGTCTGTTTTTCTTTTTTTTTCGGGTATCTAGGGGAAAAGAATTCAATTCAAACATTATGAACTGATTGATTTGATTTATTTTCAATATCATTCGATATTGATTGAAGATAAATAAGTTCCAATATCATTATTTGACAATAATCGTATATGATTCTTGTTATGGTTGCCTATGGTGAATGAATCATGATTTCTTTTCTCTGTCAATATCCATTTCAATCAAATTGATTTTTTTGATCCAAAAAAATACAATGAAATTCCATAAACAATCTATCTAGGTGAAATTAAAAAGTGAAATGAATAGAAATTTAATAATCGTTAACTAGATATTTGCCCCTTCCCAAATCATTCGCTATTGTTTTGAGAATTTCATTCATTTTCCTTTTTTGGCGCTTCCTTGGTTGTCAATCTTTCATAGTCGATTCTATTTAGATGATTTGTCGCTTTTCTTTCTTTCTCTTTCTCGTTTAAATAATGTACATGGAATTTTTGCCTGGATTTGCATGTTCATCATCATCATCATCATCGAAAAAAACATGATCAAAATCAAACAATGAGAAAAAAACTACGAACAATGACAATGATGCATATAACATTAAACATTAACTTTCGGTTGTCTATCCTTTATTATAATGAACATCATGATAATAATGTGTTGAAAATTAATTTCATAACGAATCAATGAATATGATGAATGAACGATAAGAGAATTAATTTTTTTTCTCGCTTATATTCATTTATTTTATCATTTCGGATAATAATAATATGATTTTTTTTCTTTCATTTTTATATTTAAAAAAATAGATCATATTGTCGATCATATTGGGCCATATTTCATACGTGAACCACCACAGCAAGTGATATTTTCAAACAAGTAAGTTTTGTTCATGATAAATTGTATGACTTGTTTAATTGGAAATGAATTTCATTATGAATTATTTTATTTTCCATAATTTAAGTACCGGTGCCGTAATTTATTGTTCAGTGAATGGAAATCCAATGCCAAAAGTTTATTGGGAAACAAAAAATGATCAAATTATAACCGATGTTACAGGTAAGTCATATGCTATATTTCTTTTCAAATACAAAGAAAAATCAACCAAATGGAAATTATAACACCAAACACATACAATTCTTATAGGGATTTCTAATATTTTCCCTGATATACGAATATACTGAATTTTCTTGTCATTTGGCAATGAATGAATCTAAACATGAAAAGATAGAGGAAGAACAAGAAAATATCTCATGTTGGCCATTATTTATGATCATCGATAGGTGGATTGCGAAAAAAAGACCAACCAAAATGGACGTTAAATCATGAAAACCAATGAACAATGGACGGAACAATTTTTAACAATTTTTTTCAATCATGTGAAATATTACAGATCAGGCTTATCTTATTGACTATCACGATGAAAATGAACCGAATAGGAATCGATTCAAGCGGAAAAGAATTTTGTTTAGGTAGTCAAAAAAAAAAGAAAAAAAAAATTAAAAGAAAAAACCAAACATAATTTTCTTCATTCTGGCCACATCAATCAATCATCAACAACAACAGCAGCAACAACGAAAAACTTCTATTATACTGATCTTTGAACCTATAATTTTTTTCTTTGCTTTTGTTTTTATTCCATTATATAATGATGATTATTATATGCAAAGAAAATAATATAAAAAAGTTTAATTTTCCTGAGTATACAGATTTTTTTTTTTTTTTTTGGTTCACTTCTCAGTTTTTTTTTTTAAAGAAAAGTTGAATTCTATCATCATTTGAGCGATGAAAAAAGATGATGATGATAATAATAATAATGATGATGATGACGATGATGAACTGGATCATAAGTCAAGTAAGGGCGTTGTTGTCGACAACGTCAATTTACATAATTTTCCTCAAATGTCATGATGTAAATGGTAATAATAATTTTTTTTCTGTTGGATACCAAAATATGGAAAAATAATATTTGATGACAACTGACAACTGCTGACTTTGTTCATTCGATTCTTTAATTTTTTTTGAAAATAATGTTGATATGTGTGCTCATAAAATTTATTTGAAAAATTTTCTTTTATCCACCAAAAAATCTTGAGCTTTTTCACATCACATTGGTAAATTTATTTATTAACTTTTTGATTTTTCCATTTTGGAGATGTTTTCTCTAGTTTTTTTTGGTAGGAAAATTTTCCCGAATAAAGCACACACATACCAACAAAAAAACAACGACATTATTTTACATTATCCTAATTAGCTCTAAACAAATGATTTTGAAAAAATAATAAATGGATAAATGGAGAAACAAAACAATAATAACGATAACACACAAACACACAATGGCATCATGGAAAATTCTATAGAATTAAACGTATTTAATGGGAAAGAATAAAAAATTGGGATAAAATGAAACTGGGAAAAAAACACAATGGAGAAAAGAAAACAAGAAAAAAAATTCATTTTTATTTACCATTATTTTTTAACTTTAATTATATTGCAATTGTAATTGTAAATGAATTTTTTCTTTTTTCGTTGTAAAAACGATGTTTCCTAAATGTGCAAACAAACAAACGAACAAACAGGAATACCGTTTGTATTTTTGTTTTTCAATTTTTCTTGATGATGTTTATTTTTGAAAATCATTCAACGCCCATCCAATTAATTTTGACACGCCTATTACACGAATTTTTTTATTTTTCATTGCTTTTCACTAATTCTGAATTCATTTATCTCTCTTTTTTTTCACTGTTTCCTGTATGGCACCAATTATTCATCATGGCTGTTGTTTTTATTACTATCATTATTATTATTATGTTGAATTATTTTCGGAATATTAAATGCGGAATTTGGAATGGAATAAATTTAAAAAAAAGGCATACGACATGTACGACATGACAATGCACTCATTTTTCAACAATTTTCGACCAAAGATTATCGTCCAGATTTACATTCACAAACGTATCGTTGTTGTGCAGAAAATTCTGTTGGCATTATCAAAAGTCGATATGTTCAAGTTCGTGCCGGTAAGTGTGTGTCTGTTGAAATTTCTGACTTTATTTTATTTTAAGAAATATTCATCATTATTATCATTTAAAGTTATTTAAAACGTGTAAAATAAATTATTCTTCATTTCTCTACCCCCTCTCATCATATGTGATTATTTGGAGCTGAATTTTTTCTAATATAAAAATTTTATTTCATTTTTCATTTCTCTCTATGTGTTTATGATCAAAGAACTTTGAAGTCATGAGAAAATCCGATTAAAAAATTCTTAGTTCATTTCTTATTATTTATACATCATAATATTCATATGATCATGATAGAATATAACAAGCTCAAATTCTATTCCTATTTTTTTCATCACTTGAAATTATTATTCACCTAAACAATGATTCCAATATTCTTTACTTATATTGTGCTCTATTTTTTCTTATTTTGATGATAATTTTCAGAAATGTTAAGTATCTTTTCGTTGTTTTCGTTGGTAACGGAAGAAAAAGACAACTATCACCAACATCATCATCAGAGAGGAGATATAAAAAAAACTGGAACAATTTCGTTTGTTTTTTCATCTTTCGTTTTCCTTACTTTATTATAAAACAGAAACAGAAAAAAATAGTATTAAAACAGATAGAAAAACGAAAGAGAAAACGAGACAAAGAAAAAAAAATTCTTGAACAGATTCGGCATTTGTTTTCATTACCCAGGCATGATGCATACATACATACATGGAATATGATAGTGCTAAATTCTTGAACGTTGCGAAAAACAAAAAAACAGAAAGAATAATTCGCCCGTCCATTTCTAAAACCCGAAAATGAATCAAGGAATATAATAGAAAGAAAACAAAAAATAGAAACAACTCGACAAATAAAAATGAATGAAAACAAGATTGTGATTGTGTTTTGTGTAACATACACAGGAAATTCAATTTCGTTCTCATTTTCCCATCATAGTTGCAAGTTTGGAATAAAGAGTGTGTGAAATTCCGAATATAAAACTTGTGAAATGTAAGAAAAAATAAATGAGAAAATGTAAAAATATTGTTCGTATGAAATAAATGTCTAACTTCATTATGTTAGGTGTAATATTTACCAATTTGGATAAATTTTTAATCATTTTACTCAATTTATAATTAGAAGATTGATGCAAATTTTTGTTTTGTTTGGCACATTCTGTTTGATTGTCAACAGATTTCATATGGTTGTCCTCTTGTTTGTTTTTTTTAAGTGAAAAATTCACAGAAATTTTCAGTTTTTTTTTTGATTGAATTTATTGATGCTCAAGTTTCCTAATAGGATTTGATTGTAATCAAATTTCAATAGCTTTGATTCGAATATCATTTTTTTAAATTTTGCTTTTATGATGACGATGAAGTCGACAATCAATGTATTGATATTTGGGAAATAAAAAAAAATTCTTTTGTTGATTTTTTCATAGAAATTTAATTAATTTTAATTTCATTTACAATACTAACATTAAAAAATAAAAATTATTTACATTGAATTGTTTGAGAATTGAACTTTATTTTTATATTAGAATTCTTTTTCGTTTCTCTTTTTCACTTTTCAGAAACAAAAAAAAATTGTAAAGAATATGTTTGAATGAATCTATGAAAAGTCTCTGAAATAAATGGTAAATAAAAGAAAAACGGTCTTTAAATTGACAGCAATTGAACAAAATAAAAATCTCTTCTTTATTTTAGGACAAAGAATAATAATGATGATGATGATGAAAAAATAAATTCTCTATCTGATTGCTGCTCAATGAATCATCATTTCAAATAGGAAATATACAAACACAAAACATAGACATAAGTTCATTGGCGAACAAATTAATTTAATTTTTACGCACACACAATGAGATAGAGAAAAACAAGAACGAAATAGTTTGAGTTGTATGAATGCCGATTTTTTTTTGGTTAATATTTTTTTTTCTTGTATTTTACCAACTATTCTTGCCTGACATTTGGCAATAAATTTTTTGACAACAACAACCAGAATAAAAATAAAAATGAAAGAATAAAAACATCATCTTGTTCTGTTCTTCTTTGAATTTATTATTACTTTACTCTCTTTAGAGAATAAAATACATGAAAGGTATAGCAATGTCCTTTGAGTCTGTATTTTTTCAGGAATTTTTTTCTTCTTCTTTTTCATATTTTCTAGTTTCTATTTCATTGAATTTTTCATTTTATTTTCTTTTCTTTTTCATTCGTGATTTTTTTTTCACGAATATTTCCCCAGGTTCCAATGTATTTGTGTTTGCATGTGTTTAATTAATCATCATGACTATCGTATATAAAAGTCATGGAAAAATTCATTTTTTTTCTCTCGTTGATTCCATAATGAAGAAGAAGATGATGATGATTACGAAGAAGAAAATGTCCTCATTCGTTTAATATTAAAAACGTTATTCTTTTTTTTCTTTGCTTACATATTTTTTTTTGCTCATAAATTGGATAGATGAATTGAAGCGATTAATTAAGTTTTGCTTTTGCTTTTTTCATATTGCACATTTCATGAATCTTTGTTTATTATTTAACATTGATTAGAAAACAATGCTGATGATGATATGGAACATCAGTTTCATTTGTTCAGCAATTGAAAAAAACAATGTTTATCCAAAAGTTTAATTGACTTGACAGAATCCTGGTTAAAAGGTTTTTAGTGAATTTTCTTTAGAAATTTAGGGATTTTCATCAATTTTCTTTTCGAATTATCAAAACATGTTTTTTTTAAAAAAATTACATTCACCTTGGAATGATAATGAAACAGAAAACTTGACTTTTTTTTCCTAAACACACACCAATCATGTCATGTTATGTTGTCAGTATATATTGTAGTTTATGGCCCGAATAATGCTTGACGACGAAAAAAATGAAATGAAAGAATAAAAAAAAACTTTTTCATATTTACGGCCGGTTATGGTTTGATGAACATTTTTGTTTTCCATACAGACATACTTTTTTGTTGTTGTTGATGATGGAACTTGCTGTGTTTCAAAAAAAAAATAAAAAATAATAATCAAAATTTCATATAGAGTTATCATGATATCATCAAAACAAAAAAAAATGATGTGTGATGGTGAATTCAGCAAATAACTTATAATAAGCTATTTGATGTATGTATGTGACTATTTCTACCCTTATCACATCACTTTTTTTCATATCATATTTTCATATATTTCAAAAAAAAATTCCTAATTTCCTTTCATCATCTTGTCTGTCTTTTTATTATTTTAGTTTTGCTTTTATGAAAACTTTTTTTCGACAACTACGCAATGAACGAATTAATGAATTTGAGAATATTATGGGGGAGGGAAAGAAACATCCGTCTTACAGGCGGTACATTAGAATAAATATGGGGAAAATATTCCATATTTCATCATTGTCATCATCTTTTACTTGTCAAAAGATACACACACACACGCAGACATGTTACTTGTTTTTCCATTTTTTTCCTCTCAAATCATTATCATCATCTGAATTCCAAATTTCAAGCTGTTCTCAATCGACAACAGCCCAACAGTAGGAAACTTTGACCTTTTTTTTGTCGTTGCATGTCTTTGCGATGAACATGTTTTCCATTATTTTTCTAACGTTTTTTTTTGATCGTCATTGTAATCGTCAATAATTTGTCATCCGATGAAATGTGTGAATGTAATTTTTTTCTACATTCATTTCATATTCTGGTTGTTAAAGGTATTAACCAAAATTTTTCATTTTCCCATATTGAATAATTTAATTTCATTTATCGTTAGTTAAAGGTTTTCATTTTTCTTCACTTTTTTTCAAACAATTTCTTGTTCACATTTGACGTTGTTTTACCATACCTGCACAACACAAGCAACAACAAAAAAAAAAACATGGTGATGAGAAGGGCTCACAGTTTCGGTTTTTTTTCGGTGGTTTGTTCATTGGTTTTTGAAAAGGTGGAAAGTGAAAATGAAAAAATATTGAAACCAAAAAAGCATTCAATATTATTGATGATTCATGTGGATTCTTTGGCGTTTTTTTCACTGCGTTTCACGTTTCAACATTCCATTTAGCAGGTTCATTCATCAATTCCATATTCTAGCTTTTTTTCATGTCGCTGAAATGGAATGAACAAAAAAAAATTCATCAAACTATGTGGTAGTTCGGTCCTTCTGCCTTTTTAATGGCTTGTGTTCAATAGATAATATCAATGTGTGGAATTTTGTTTTTCCACTTTCATTTCATCATTTTTTTCAATACGAGAAAAAAAGACAAAGAATCGGATTGATTTTATTCGATTTTCATTCTTCTTTTCGCTTCGGTAAACGAAAACAGCTTAGACAAAAGAAATGAAAAAAAAGCCAAATTCATGATGATGTTTACTTCATCATTTCACTTTGGTTTTTCTTGGGATATATTCTTTCCAATCCATCTATCTATCTATCTATTTATTTATTGAGAATTCAATTAGATTGAAATCCATTCCATATCAATGTTTTTCGTGTGTAAATATTTTTTTTATATTATCCCACATAGATATTGTGATAGAAATAATGTTTGTTTTTCTTTCTTTTTTTCTTTCTCTACACTGGAACTCAAAAACTCAAACTTTCAGTTTTCATCATTTAGTTTTCTCGTTAAACCAGAAAAAAGAGAGAGATTCACTCAAAGTATAAAATAAATAAAATTTAAACTTTGGTAAATATTTTTTTTCACTCTTATCCACGAATACTTTGCCGGACTAGAAATAGAAGAAAAAAACCATTCGATATTCACAAATAACAAACAAAAAACTAACAAAACCAAAGTCAATTGAATCAACCAAGTGGCTATAACAGGATTCACTTTTTTTCGATTCATTGATAATGGTGGTGGTGGTGGATACATTCACTATTATATTCAATGGATATAATGGCAAAGAGATTATATAATTTTTTTTCTCGTTACTTGAAAGAAAAACTGTTTGGCTTTTTTTTAAAAAAAACCAAAGTAAATAAAATTTGATATTTTTTTTTTGCTGTCATTACTGTTGCAGTGTTTATGTCCATTCAACATGATTCCCTAGAAAATTTGCAATTCTTGATTGTTTTTCTATATTCTTGTACTCGATACTATCGATATTATGTGATGATGGTGGAAAAAAATATTTATATTAATGGGAATAATAATTTGTTTCCCTTATGGAATAATTATTCGATTTTTGTTTTTTTGACGACGACAACATAAAATTTTGTTTTTTCGTTTATGAATATTTTTTTTGTGGACCAACGCGATAATAATGATGACGATGGCAGGTTAACACAAAATACACCCAAATATTTTTCACATTCTGCTATTTGTATTGGTTGATCTTGTTGTCAAAAATTACTAAGGTGATCCAATACGAAATGTTGAATTAAAAAAAAATGGTCGATTATTATATGAACATATTAAATAAATAAGTCTTGAAACTAAACAGTGAAATGATAAAAAAATCCATAATAAATTTAATGTGATAATAGAAATACAATGCAATACAATGGATATATGATAGATAGTGCGAATCAACCAACCAAAGAATCATTTTCTCCACATATATTATAGCATCGAATATAATGATGATGATGATGATAATAATAATAATAATTCATAAACACAAGCATCATCATTATTTGAAACTTAAAAAGTGAGAGAATGAAAAAAATCATCATTTTCACCCACTCCATTCTTTTCTATTCATTTTTATTTATTTCGACATAGATGCATTCTTTTGACTATCGTTATCTAATAGGTCCACTCGTTCATATTTTTTGTTCTTCTAACTGTTGTTTGTAAATTAATAACGCGTATCCTGTCAACAACAAAATTTGTTGATGTATGGATGGAAGCATCATCAACAACAAAAAAAAATGAATGTAAAAAATCCACATTGATGGAGATAGCGTTATTATTGGCTTTAGTTGTTTTTCAATTTTTCATTTTTTTTCATTTCGTTCATAGATTTTGCCTTTTTTTCTCTTGAATCTTTTTTTTTGTTCATCATCATTATCATCATGAATGTTTTTCTTTGCTTTATGATGATGATTCTATATATTCTGTTATTTCTTTGAATTTTCATCTTCTCTTTGTTTGTTGTATATGAGGTTATCATCTAAAAAGTGTGTGTGTATGTGTGTGAGAGAGAAAGAAAAAAAAAGAGTAAATATAATTCATTTTAAAACATTGTCGACATATTTAAGTATTTTGTTTTTGTTCCATACTTCACATGTGTATATTATAATGATATTATCTTTTTTCGTTTGTTTTTATTTTCTTGCATTATCATCAACAACAACATCGTTATCCTTTTGATTCATTTTTTTTCTCATAGTTTCATCATTATAGACTATAATTGACAAATGGCTCTTTTATTCTTTTTCTTTCTCTATTTTTGTCTTTGATTTACATTTTTAAATGATTTTATGATAATGATAATGATGAATTTGACAGAATTACGCAAAGTATCTCAGCAATTTTTTTTGTTGTTGTTGTTGATCATGTTGTATGTTGAAACAATATGTTTCACTTTTCTCACATAGATTACGGTTTAGGATTTGTTGTTGTTTTTATTTATCCAGTTTTATTTGGACTATGATAACTTGGAACTTACAGAAAAATAAAACCTGTTCCATAACATTTTTTCTTCATTGTTTGATGTAATTATGCATATGATATGATTGTTATATGCATTTTTTTCCTTGAAACACAAAATATTACGATATACCAGATAAAACATATTTCATATGCATATCTTTCGACAACAACACTGGTTTGTTTGAGAACCAAAAAAAAACCAGAAACTCTTTAAAGATCTATGATGGTGTGGTTATGGCCGGAATATTTATTCCTCCTTTATCATGCTATAGGTGAATGGTGATTTTCGGTAGTTTGGTGGAACATTTATTCATCCAGTTGGTCATTTTGAACTTTTTTTTTGTTCATCATCTGGCTACCACAGTTTACTTCTTACTATCCGGTTTACTAGAAAAAAATAGTTATTTTTCACTTTTTTTTTCTCTTACCATACTTTCAAATTCATTGTTGATGTAAATGCCCCAAATTCTTGTTGCTGTATTCGTTGTTTCTAGTTTTTTTTATATTTATTTATTTATTTTACCATTTCGTATTTCTCAACCAGTGAATGGGAGAGAGATAAAAAAATGTGAAGCATCTGTCGTTCATCGTTTTTTCTGAGTTGCTTTGTGTCAGTATATTTTTTTGGCGTCTGGTGGTGGAATTTCGTTCGTTATAATTTTTTTCTATTTTACTTTTTTCCATTTCGTTTAAGAGTTTGAAAACGATTTTTTTTTTTTGTATAGGGTTTTCAAAAAAAAAAAAAACGATGGACCAATGAAGTGTGCCACACACACTGTTGGTACTGATTTTTTGCATTCATCAGAATTTCAGTATCAGAATCAATGAGAGTCAAAGAGAAAATATGATGTGAAGTGTCGATTCTCGAATCTAAATTTATCTAACAAGTTTTAAAAGGCAGCGATCAAAAAATATAAAAAAAGATTTTCAAGATAAATTCCACTTGATTTTCTATCGATTTAACATTTAAAAAATAACGTCAAATTTAAATGTTTCCCATCATTTTATACAGTGATGGAGATTTCATTTTGATTTTCATCGAATGATCCGATTGTCATCATCATCATCAAAATAATCGTTGACTTTTTCCTGACAATTTTAAGTTAGTGAAAATTTCAATTCAAATTTAGTCATTTTAATGTGATTTTTTTCGGTGAACTTTTTATTCTGTTTCCATGAATTTTTGTTTTTGTTTTTTTTTTTTTTTTTTTTTGCTCATGATAAGATTCATTCATTTGATGCCTTTTACAAATCATCAACATCTTAACTTGATTGAATCAAGAGTGAAAAATACAAATTTCAATAAATAAAACATAAAAAGATAAAGTAGTAGTCATTCACTATATTTACTGATGGTGAAAATTGTTTCATTCCTTTTTCGTTGTTATATTACTCATTTTAGCGATCACATATTTTAGTAGAAATCGTTTCCGAGGAGATGAATTTTATTCTGTTGTCATTCTACTTGGTCTATAGTTGTCTGTTCTTCACTAAAACACAAAATACTTGTCATTTTCATTTCAATGAATAAAACCTGAAAATATCAGCATCGATAACGATATATTTTTTTGTTTGTCATTAAAAAACAAATATGAAGAAATCAAATTTACATTAAATACATTATCATCATTGATTGTCCAATTACAATCAAACCAAAAAAGAAAAGAAAAGAAAAGAATTCTAGAATTATTTAGTTTCAAATAAATTCGGACCCGTATCCTAGGCTTTCATTGTCATTATTATCATCAAATTGTATACATTTGATATAATGATGATATACTAGAACTTTCTAACTGTCTTTTTATTATCCAAAATGTTTGATATTATTTTTTCGCAATGATAATAGTTATAATCAAAATGATGATGATGGAAAAAAAACAAAATCTACTTAGTTGATGACATTTTCAACAACGATGCTTGCATCTCCAATCGATAGTTGATTCAACCTGTCAATTAATTCTTTTCCTTTCAAAATGATTCCGTTCAAAAATAAATGTCTATGCAACAAAAAAAAATCTTAATTTCTAAAATTCCTAAAATTATATTTGATAAATAAAAAAAAATCCAAATATTTCTATTTTAATGATTTTCTATTTTTTAATGTATGTGATAAGAATAATTAGCAACTTAGTAGAAAGCCAAAACAACCTCTTTTTTCATTTCAAATCTTTTCCTAATAATGAATCTTTTTTTTTTTATATTTACTTGATTGCTTCTTTTTTTTTATTTTATCGGCCTGATGGGTCATTAAGAATTCTGTCCTATTAAATCAGCCCACTAACAACAACAACAACAACCACGCATAGCAAATTATTATTGAAATCTAATCCAAACTGTTTCGTTCAAAGCCTTAGCTAAGTTAGTAAAGTTTTAATGAGAAAAAAAAATTTTCTTTTCTCTCTCCGCCTTCCTTGTCTCATCATTAGTATCTTTGGTGTTAAACCATGGTGCAAACAAAAAAAAGACACTAGGTATCTTTTCAATAATGAGAATAATAAACAAATAATTTTTTAATTATCATTTTCATTCGCTATAAAAATTAATGTCATTTGAGAACCTGCGCCTTTGAAGAAATTAGAAACAAAACAAAACAAAAAAAAGTTGGTCATCATCATTATTATCATGAAGCAAAAAACTGGTCATTTTCACTGATATTCTCTGTTTCGTACTCTGATAATATCGAAACGAAACGAAACAAATATTGAATTGAGTAAAAAAAAGATTTGAAATTTCACCCAAAACAAAAAATAACGAAACATAAAAATTGTCATTTTAATAAATCACTTTTTGAACTTTTCTCTCTCTTCGTTGTCTTCAGAATTATCAGAGTGTTTGTTACTTTTTTTTGTCGTCATTGTTTTTATGTCAAATATATTCCTATTAATGGTTACCACCTTTATTTTTTTTCCATTTGGTTCCCATTCTATTTACCGTTTCTTTTGTTTTTCGGGTTTTATTGCGCTATACCTAATATATTCCTTTCCACTATCTTTTTTTGCCATCTTCATTCATTCATTTATTTGGTTTTCAAATGTTTTTTGCTAATGTTGTTGTTGTTGTAATGATTACATTATAATAAATAACACAGGTAGCAACAAATCGATATCATCATTGTCGATAATACAATTCTGAAACAATCAATTGATTTATAATCTTGAACAAATAAATTGCTAAATTTAGCATTTCATTAAATATCTTGTGTGTATTACTTCTATAGAATAGGCATATATTCTTTAAGTGCAAACCAAAAGTAAAAAAAAAAAATGATGCTTCGGTATCAAATTTTGATATTTTCGAAATGTTTTGCACAAACAATTTGATCTTTTTGTTTGATATTATCTTCTGATTATATATGTCAATAATCCTCAAACAAAATACTTGGATTTTTTTTTCTCTCCGACAATCAAAACCAAAAGTCTTGATTTTTGCTTTTGTTTTGTAATAATTTTCGAGCAAAATAAAATAATAAACTTGATTTTGTTTCATCATTATTATTATTTTCATACTGTTGAACAACAGACGGTGATGTCATCATTGGCTATTATTAGTTATTAGTAAAAAGAGAAAAGAAAAGATTGATAAAGTCCGATATAGTTGGGAGCGAGAGAGAGATATTGCAATCCAGATGTGTATCAATAATTTTTGTTCATTGATCATTGATATTCTTTCATATAATGTTACATCCAGAACAAATTTTCATTCTTGTTATTTTTTTTTCTTCCTGAATATCCACTGAAAACCATATTGTGTAAAAAATGAAAATCTTGACTTTTCTTCAATCTCCATTGTGTGTGTGTGTGCCTGTTATGTGTGTATTTTCACAAGTATTTTTCTGGTCGCCTTAATTTTTTATATTTGTTCGGATCCATAGTTTTGAGTTTTAGCCATTTTTCATGTCAAAAACAGCTTCATGACATAAATTTTCCATGTCAACAGCTACTATATTGACTATGTTTAACTGTTTAAAAGTACATGGATGATGATGATGATGATGGTTATGATGTCTTACAAGACGTTTCAAACAAAACAAAACGAAAAAAAGACCTTTTTTTGTTTTCATTTAAGAGGGTGTTCAAACAAATATTCTTTGAGTTCATTCATTCATTTTTTTTGAAATAAATTTATCATTACAACGTACAATTTTTTTACAAAAATACGATTATCCATTGTTGTTGTTGTTATTCAACGAATTTGACATTTACATTTTCTAGATAAGAATTTTTTTTCCTGTTTGAATTTTCTATTTGTTTCATATAATCCTTCAGTATATCGTTTTTCATTCATTCACACAATAAAATCGATGATAATAATATGCAGCAACAAAAAAACAAATTGATTATTATGATTTTTTTTCAATATTCTGGAAATTTCATATTGAATTTTGTTCGTGAGAAAGAAAGTGAGAATGAAACCCACAGAAAATTTGATTTGATTCAATATTTTTTCTTTTTGTTTTGTTTCTCACGACACATCTAATAGTATGATTTCTGTGATTCAATTATGTTGCGGCTCTTGAATTTTGTATTCAATTTTTTTTCACTATTATTTTCTTGAAATTGTTTTGAAATAAATATGATCGATTTTGATTTATACATCCATGTTTGTGTTCGTGTGGTTTTATGTATCAACCGTAGGTAAAAAAAAATCAAGGGAAAATGAAAAGAAAAATAAATAGTGGTCAAACGCAAAAACATATGTGTGAACGAACCGAAGCTGATATTATATTTACATTCAAAAGTGAGAACAACAACAAATACGTGTCATGAATTTTAAAATTCTTGTTTTGAATGGGAAAATGAATTTTTTTTTCTTTGGTTCATACACAAAAACCACCTCTCATTGTATTAACTTGGAAAAAAAACTTTTTTCTTTTGCTTGTTTCTTGTTGTCCATCATTTACAACGGAAAACAACAACAAAATGTTTGAATATAGATCAAATTGAAATGAAATGAATGTTGAGCATTTATATTAGAAAATCTTATTTATATCGAAAGATTTTTGGTTGAAAAGTTTTTTTTTGTTGTTCTTGTTACTATTCATTAAAGAAAGCAATCAGAATTTGTTACCCTTTAAGAAATTCATCAGTATTAATTCAAATCATCATCATCAACTTTCAATGATGTGTTTGTCATACACACACGCACGCACAATCTGATTGTCATGATTATTATGATGATGATGATGAACAAGATGATTTAATTAATTAATCTTAAATCGTATTTGTATTAATATTGTTTGTTCGAATTCATTATTGAAAAAGAATTCTGTAACAAATATAAACAGGAAAAGCAAACTACTGATATAATAAGAGAAAATAAATTGCAGAAAATTGAATTTGAAATCGAATTATAATAGGATTACATACACAGACGGTAACAATTGTGGGATTGTCGTTTTTTTCTTTCTCTTCATCGTTTCAAATGACAAATCTATATCGGAATATTTCGAGAAAATTTAACAATTTTTTCATCGATTTTTAAGCCTTTTTCTATGGAATCTGTTCAAGAAACGTTCGCTTCTCTCTTGCATGTTTCTATTTGGTTGTCGATACGATTCTGATTTGATTCAAACAAACCTAATTCAATACATACACAAAAAATAAACGAGAAAAAAATAACGAAAATTTCTGTTCAATTGAATTCATTGTGTCAAAAACATCAAATTATAACTTTGTTGTTGTTTTCATCATGTTTGAGCTGTGATAAAAAAAATGCGGGATTTTAATCATTTTGGTTCTTGCCTTTTTTTTACCTCTATATTTCTTTTCTTATTTTCATTCTTGATTTTCGATTGCTGATTAGATTAAATCTTTGGTTTCCGAGTTTTTTTTTGAAATTCTTGTCGAATTATACGCCCAATTCGTTTGTTTTCACTAAATATATTTTCCTTCTTCTGTTGACTATATGTCAGTTTTTTATGTTTGTACTTTTTTTCAATTTTATTTGCGCTTGATTAAATTTCATCATTTTGTTTCTTTTCTTTTCTTTTTTCTGGTTTTCTGGTTTTGTTTTCTACTTCTTTTTCCTTCATTTTTCTCCTGAATGAATCTTATGATCTAATGATGATGCATAAGTTATATTTCCATAATTAATATTCCATTAGATTTATCCATCGCCGTCATCGTTGGTTTTTTTTCGCAACAACCGATTCTCAGCAATCTACTTATAACAATGTATATGGTTTTAATACATCGTGATGGTTTTGACTTATATCTCCAAAAACACACATACACATAGATTTAAATTTCACCAAATAGATTTATGTCATATTTGTATTTATATAAAGATTTTTTTTTACTTGTAAACAGTTATTAGCCATAATACTTGATGATAATAATATTTCCTATGTTTGATACAATTCAAATTAAATGGTTATGGGTGGAAAAGATTCTAGCGAAAGCAATAAATAGTGGATACTATTTGAAACAAGAAATGTTGTATCAATTTATCACACAACAACAAATGAAAAAAAATACAACATCCAAACAAGCACGAATAACTTTAACTTTACTTTTACCACATACACACAAACAAATGCATTCTCGATAGCAGCCCTTTTTTCCTAATCATAATGACGTTACACAATGATTGGTGAAAGAAATCAATTTTTCATTTTTCTTTTCTCTCTCCATCTCTTTTGCTTTCATTACAAACACAGATAAAAATTAGAACTTTTAGATATGATGTTGGAATGAAGAACAAATGGGATAAAACCAAACAAAAAATCTTGATAATGACTATTATTATCGTTAAACGATTATTCTTTTCATTTACAATTTTTTAAAATTTTTATTATTATTATTGTTTTTGGCCAAGCCAATAATTTATAAGATTGACAATATCGTTGAAAATTGACCATGATGATGATTGAAATCAAAATCGAAAATGATGATTGTCGTTACGGTTGCTGAGAAAACTTTTATTTTATTCTATTGAACAAAAAATTGTTTTTATTGCAGAATCATAATGACAATTTTACCGCTTAACATAAATCATTTTTATTCCAAATATCAATCAAATAGCAAAAAATAATTAAAATTTAATGACTGCTTAAATTTCAAATATTTTTTTTTGTTTCTCTTGAATGAATGCTAAAACAATGAAAAATTTGTGTCTGAAATTCTTTCGTTTTTTTTCAAAATTTTTTCTTTACTTGATGTTCAAACTTTCAACATCATCATCATCAACATGATAATAGTCATACATTAACGGCCAGACAATACAACGAATGTTAACAATTCGGTTGATTCATTCGTATTTATTTTTTATTCAGTATTTCAGCTTGATAGCTATAGTTTCATATTTGTTTCTCGAAAAATGTTTCTGTTTATTTTTGCTCATTCATTTCATTTCGTTATTTTAGTTTTGTTTGTTTGTTCCAAGATTGCAACTCACTGATGATGATGATGATGAAAGAGGCTAGATTCTTCTACGCTCAAATGACAATGACAATTGATGATGGACTAATTGGAGAATTTTTTTTTCATTTCACATTGTCTTTTCTATTTTTTTCATTCGATTCCAAGTCAGTAGTTCAAGATGAGGAAAAGAAAAAAAACATTTTTTTTCGTTTATTTTTGTTTGATGGGGAAAACATTGTATGTTGATGATGATGATGATAATAATAATGATGATCCTTTTTCGTGTTTCAATTGATTGCAATTTTTCACCCAATTCAATTCATTTGTTTTGTTTAGGTTTGTTTTTTTTGAAATTGAATCGAAAAACTTTAATGATCTTATCATTATTAGAAAAAAATGTGATTGTTTTGGTTCAATATCATCATTCTATTTTTTTGTTTTGTTTCACTCGAAATTCACATTTTATTTGTTCTTGATAATGATTGACAAAATCATAGCCAATAGAATTATGATGGCAACATAAAACTTGAAACTTTTTTTTCAGAAATCCAATAGCGATGATGACATTGGAATATTAAAAGAATCAAATAAGAGTGCAAGAGTGGGAGAATTAAATATGTCACATTCAATTAATATGTTCATCTAATCACTTTCTATATTCTACTTATTCTATATATCAGATTCCAAAAGCAACAAAAAAAATAGTTTGCAAAAATGTTGGCTTCACTGCCATAAATAAATGAAAACTTTATTTCTGGTCATCATCGCCGTCAATATTTTATTTTATTTTAGTTGTGTGTTTTGCTTTTATTTTTCATCTTTTTTTCTCTTTTGATTATTGCAAAAAAAATGAATGAAATTCTTTTCTTCGTTCATCCATCATGAATTTATTTATTTATTTCTTTTCTTCACTATTATTTTTATTGAAATAAATGGTGAATAACAGTGATTAAATTTTGAATTGAATTCAATCACGCAATATTCTCATACAAATATACAGAAGGAACAATTACGACAACAAAATAAAACAAAAATTTATGATGAACAAATAGTTTTTAATGAATATCATATATAATCATTTATCATCAAATGTGAATAATGTTGATTAAATGAAATTTACACCCTCATTTGTTCATATACCCCCATATCAACAAAAAAAAACAAACAAACAAATAAATGAGTTTTATGATTAAATTCTTCTTGAATCAATTCTTATTCTTTCTATTTCTTTGCATTTTGCATATGTTTAATTCAATATGTAATTGAATCTTTAGATTATGGATTTGATTGTATTGGATCAAAAAAATATGTTCATTTTATCATTTAAACATGTATTCCATTTTGTAATCATGATTATCAACAGCAGTAGTTTGTTAATTACTTTGTTATAATTTAATTTAGCTGTTTTTCATCATCATCATCATCATCATAATCATCATAATGATGAAATTTTTTTCTAACTGTGAAAAACATTGAAAAAATTTTCTACTACTATTGTATTTGTATAAAACTATTTATAATATAATAATACTGTTGATCATATAGACAAGGAAAAAAATAGAAAGACATGATAAAATGAATAAGATGGTTTTAGAATCTAGGATACTAAGATACTAAGATTCTATGATGATGATGATGATGATGATGATGATGTTTTTCGATATATATTCATTTCTATTTAGTCATCATATCATTTCATTTATTTATTTGGGTAGTAGTTTTTTTCTGTATTATTTTTCATGATGATGATAAGTTTTACCAATATAATGCAGAATGTTAATGTTAAGAACAACGACAAACATAAAGACAGAAAAAAATCCATTCATTAAGGAATCTTTTTCATCTTTTTTTTTTTTTGCTTTCACTGCTATTTATTTATTGAACTAGAATATTGTTGAACTATGTCGTTGCTAGACTACAAGAATACAGTGAGTGAAAATTGGTGTTCTCTTTATTGTCCATTGAATGAAATAGAGTAATAATTGCAAAAAAAAATAAGAAATAGTATAGATGCTTATGACAAACAGAAGGAAATATATTCGTAACCTAGCTACCGCTGGCGGCAGCAAAGATTGCCCTTAACATTTGTTTTTTTTTATTTCGTTCACATTTTAGTTATAGCCAATATGCCAATTGCTCATTCTTTGTTCAAAAAAACGATGGAAATAGTCTTGAAAAATCATCATTAGACACACATCTTACATGTCACATGTTACGTTCTTGAAAATAATGCAGAATGATAATAATAATTATTCTTTCATTTTATTCTATCAGTTTTTTTTTCTCATTTTAGCATTCTCTTTTGTTGAATAAATGTATACTTTAATTATGAATTGCTCAAACTTGTTCGTTGTTGTCTATTCATTCTATCTAACTGGAATTTTGTACAATAAATCTATGCTAAATTATTTGTTGTTGTCGCATATACAACAACAACAACTACCAACAACGATATGAATGAAATATTTGTTTGAATATTACATACAAGCACACATACTTTGTTTTTAGGATGTTTAGCATCCTAGTTTACTTGAAATATATAAGGTTTTTGTTTCACAAATCTCATGGGATCGATGTATCAAATTAAGCTTACATGTAAAGGGGGAATAAAAAACTATTATATCAAAATAATATATGAGATTTTTTCTCCCCCTTGTTTTCATACTAAAGATTTAGATCCATGGGAGAGAGAGAGAAGATGTTTCTAGTCATCGGTGTTAATGTTGTTGTTTGATATCGGTCTGTTCATCTTTTTTAGTTGGTCGGTCGATTTTGTTTTCTGGTTGTTTTTGTATGGTTTATTCTATAGTCTTATCAACATTGTTTTGTTTTGTTTTATAATTTTCATTTATTCAATTGTTGTTTTTGTTGTTGTTAGTGATGATGATAAGATAATTCGTTACGTAAATTCATATTGTTCAAGTTTTAAAAAATCATATTTTTATTCTTCTTCTTCTATGATCCTATGGAGAATATCTTGTTTTAACTTTCACTTTTTTTACGAATCAGTCAATGTTTTCTGTTCATTTTTTTCACCGTGTTTTTTTATCATTTTCTATTCTTCTTGTTTGAATATAAAACAAAAAAAAGACAAAACTTTTTTTTGTTAGCTAATTTGAAAGGCATAGTTGGATAAAAAAGAAAGAAAATTTATTATCAAAAATAAAATAACAAGAAAAAAAAACTAAAAATGGAAAATAAAAATAAAAACTTCTATGATGACAGCGAAAAAAAGGATCACTGTTAAATAGCTGATAGCTTTGTGTGTGTTTCGTTTATGAAAGAAAAATTTTTTTAAAAAAAGAGAGTGAGCTTTTGGTGAACTAGAATAAAATTGAAAAAATTAGTATCCAGAATTTTTTTTTTGTTGGAAGGATGATTTTTTAATTTATTTCATCCTGTATAAACACACAGACATTATTATCATTTTATTTAAATGCAAACATGATGTTTGCCATCATAATTTGCCATAATTTTTTTTTTAATTTCACAATGATAATCAATTTGAATTCTCATTTCATTTTTTTTTGTTGTTGTATTTATAATTTTTTTGGGAAAAATATTATGGGAAATTCACAACAGTGATAGCAATAATCGCTTTTATTTGAAAAACAGACAAATCAAGATTTTTTTCATTCATTCGCATAATTGTTTATAATTACTTTTTTAAAATTTATAATTGTTGTATGTTACTGGCACACTTGGAATGATTTTATCAAATCTATTGTGATTATAAGATTTTCATTTATTGAAAATCATCGAATCGACTAATTCAAATGATAATTTTGAAAAAATAGATGAATATACCGGAATAGTATTTTATTATTTTGACTATCAAACTGACCCAACAAACCAAATGATAACAATAACAATAAATCTATGGTGAGAATAAAATTATTGTTCATTATTATTATTTTCACCAATATCATTGATATTGAAAACAATAAATATAAATTAGTTTAACAATCGATAGTTTTGTTCTACCAATAATGATTAGAAGGGAAAATATTTGAAAAAAATAAATGGACAAAAATGACATTTTATGGATCCAAAAAAAAATTAATAGCTTCTGTCGGAGGCTTGTTGTTTTTGTTGTTGGGTGACATCTCTTTTTTTCGGGTTTTCGTGTAATTAACCCAATATACCAACCCATGAAAAAAATGTCGTTATCGTATTTTTTTTTTTTGGTCTCCCTTTCATTTTTTTTTATTTATTTCATTCACCTTATTAACCATGTCATTTTATTCTTTCTCTCTCTTTTTTGTCATTTGCGATCGGAAAATGTCAATTTCCCTTTATCATCATCATCATCATCATTACATTGTGTTTTACTTTTTTTTTGATTATTATTATTATAAATAATAATAATATTCGTTTACCATTGTTCGATTTCATGACATCAAATTATTAATTGATCTTTTTTTTTCTTTCTTTCCTCTTTTTTAATATTTGACATTATGTGTTAAACGACCATCACCACAAATAATAATAAAAAATTAAACAGTGGTTGAACAACGATTTGTAATCGAAGTTTACGATGAATTTGTTACCGCAGGCAATTCAGCATTATTACGTTGTCATATACCAGCATTTATGCGTGATTTACTTGATATTATTGGTTGGATAGAAGGTTCATCTAATCAAATTTTACCCGATACAACTGCCTTTGTTTCATCATCATCATCAACATCATCGTCGTCGTCGTCATCGTCCATAACACACCGTCAAAATTCAGGTATATAATGATTGAATTTTTAAATTTTTGAATTATTTTTGAAAAAATGAGCTAAACTTTTTTCTATCTTTTCATCATTATGAACAGATAAATATCGTATACTTTACAGTGGTGAACTTTTAATCAATAAAGTTGAGCCTGCTGATGCATTAAAAAGTTTTCGCTGTCAAGTTAAACATCGAATGACGAATGAGAAATTTTTAAGCTCTAATTCTGGACGTTTGTTTGTTTCCGGTAAGTAGACATTATTACTGAAAGGATGATGTTTTATCATTAATGTATCCATTTCATTTCGAATGGTTGATTGATTTTCCATTTATTTTATCTTTTATATAAAATAAAATTCTGATAATAAAAACAACTAATATTGCATTTTGTTATGCAGAGCTAATTACTAGTCAACCACCAAGAATAATCGATACAAATCGTGTAATAATAGCGGAAGAAGGTTCATCAGCAGAAATTGTTTGCCTAGCTCAAGGCTATCCTGAACCAACATACACGTGGTATAAAAATACTGATCTAATATCAGATCGTATTATAACCGAATCATCATCATCAACATTAAGTGGCCTAATGTCAAATAACTATCTAATACCTCGTTTTCGTATATTAACAAATTCAATATTGATCGAAAAAGTCAACCAAAATGATGCCGGTCTATATCGTTGTATTGTAAACAATAGTCTTGGTTCAGAATTGGCTGAAACACAGTTGATTGTTCGATGTAAGTGATGTTTCTTGTCATAATTTTTTTTTCTCTTCCTTTTGTCGATTTTACCAAGTGTTTTTTCTCTATCTTTTTTTCACATAGTGTGTGTGTAGTTACATTGAAAACATTAACGAAAAGAAAAAATAAGAATGGAACAGTAATTTTTTTCCTCTATTTATTCAGAATTGTTTGATCTACGACATGATTTTGACATTTTTTTTCTTTTTGTTGTTGTGACAGACAAATTCCGTTAAAAAATTGTTATAATGTTTAGCTAACGAGGAATGAAATTTTTTCTTTCTGTTTGTTATCCATTGTATGCAATATCGGTATGTGCTTTGTGTATCAATAGGATTTCCTGTATATATTTGTGTGTGTCCCTTGAAAAAATATCAAAAAAAAATATATTTTCATTCATTTAAAAAACTAACGTAGAGAATGTGTCACCATAGATTTCATTTAGTTGTTACTGAGAAAAAATAAAAGATTTTTTCTGGTTCTAGTTTTTTTGAATATAATCTTTTCGTAAAAAAGCCATTCTATTCAATTCTCATTCATTTTTTCCCATTCGACATCAACAAAAAAAGGAAAGAGCATAATAACATTCAGATTTTTGTTCACATTTTATATGTACAATTCTCCTATCTATTTGCAATTTATTATTATTATTATTCATTCATTCTTTCCATATTACCAAAAACATAAATAATCATGCCCAAACATGGACAATGTAAATTTGCTTCTATTTCTCTTCTTTTTTTTTCTTGTTGTTATTGTTATTGTTAGATATTTCTTATCTATTTTTTTTCTCGGGAACAAAATTGGGCATTTAGTTATATACATTTAGTGTATTGCCTATTTTGCCTATCAAATTTAATATGATTGGTCCTTCTCCTCCTCTTTTTCATCTTGTTTGCAAATTTTTCATTTTCATTATTTTTTTTTTTTTTTTTTTTTTTTGAAAAGGCCAATTGAATTCACATATACATAGTTTATACATTTAGTTGGATGATCACCATAAGAAACCAAAAATTGTACCAAATGGGCAACAACCGAACAGAAATGGAAAAATCATTTTGATGTATTATATCCTAAATCGGTGGGAATTCATAGTGATTTTCGTCACTGTTTGTGTGTGTGTGACAGTGACTATTTCTATTATATCTTTAGCGTTCAGTTTGTTCCGTTAAACATCAATCACATTCTTTTGTCCATGTCATGGAATCGACCTCATACAACAATTTTTTCTCCTACTGATTCTGGTAGCCCAATTCTATTTACAATTTCGATGGTTTTTTTTGTTGAATTGTTACAATTTGCTTTTTTTGCAAGACCAGAAAAAAAACAAAATGTTATCTATGCTGGCATCTAAACACCCATTGAACAGAGAAATCTTCTTTTTCGGTCTTTTTTTCACTTGATTGCCATCGCTATAAGCATAAACAATGTTGACATTTGTTCACACTCAAACATGAAGCGTAAATTTTCTTTTCTCTTTTTTTTGATGTTGTCGTTGTTGTGAAACAGTGATCTAAGAGCAAGAAGAGATATTGCAAGCTTCAATCCAGAAAATCTACTCGTCAATTCGAATGAGATTTTATCATTAATTTCATATTAGAATTTTTTTTTGCTTCTTCTTTTTCTTTATGATGCTATTACAAACATTTCCAATTTTTCATTTATTTATTTTGGTTGTTCTTTTTTTCATTATAATTATTTTTTTTCTATTGCTTACCATTTTTTTTCACTTCTCTTTAACGACACATTCTTGTGTTTGGATCGCGAATAAAATCTGTCAATTTATTAATTGTTTTCCCAATTGACGATGGTCGATCATCGATCGATCGCGATATACATGTATGTGTTTATACAAAAAAAAATATCCATCTACCAAACCACCGAATAAACACATATAACCAGAAAAAAAACAAAAACAAACGATGATTATTGAATTGAATAGTCGTTGATGGTCGAAATATAATGAATGTGGAATTTTTTTTCTCTTCGGTTCATTCGTGCGTTATTGGCATTTCATCTAAACATAACTGTTCAATCTCAATATTATAATATTGAACATCATTCCTTACAACATGATTATATATTTTTTTGGATGATGATTTGAGGCTTATCATCATTTTAGCCTATGTTGTTTATAAAGGGAACAACAAAAAAAAATGGGATCATTCTTCGATGGTGGATTTTCATACTTTACATGTTTTTATGTCACCAAATTATTATTTTTTTCATTCGTAATTTTTCTTTTATATTTTCTTCATTTGATTGATCACTTTTTTGTTGTTGTTGCTGGTAACCGGCCATCATTATTTTTTTATTTGAGGTTGTGAAACAGAAAAAATGATGATGATAATGGGAAGTTTTCTCAATGTAAAGCTTTTATTTATTATTTTATCAAAAATTCTTTCAGATAATACTAAAGTAAATAGGGGTCATTTTGTTTTTTTTTCATCACCGTCGTTCAACTCTATTTATTCATCCATTATTGAATGTGGAAAATCATCATGATATAAGAAGAAAAACAAACTATAAATTTTCTAGAATAACATGCAAAAAAAATAAGTTTTTTTTCTCCCTATCACAAACATATTATATTTACGGTAGATTTACATCTAAAATCTACTCCATCTTTTACTATAGTTTCAATTATGATGATGACGAGAATCCTCTTGAAACCTCTCTTTTCATGAATTTTGTCCAGTTGATTGATTTCACTATATTGATATTGGAGACAAATAATAATAATAATAATAATGACATATTAGATCCTTTAGATCATGGACAAACAAAGTTTTTCTTTTTTTTTCTTTTCCTCGTTTAAGATATTGATATATATCATTGGATGAAAAATATTGTTTCAAAAGAAAAATTATTGATGATGATATGATTAATTGTTTCCAATGATGATCCATATAATCTAAGTAAGGAATGATCCACTCTTGCATTTGACATATTATGAAACACTAAATTCATGTCGTGTTTGTCAACAAGATTGTTGACCTCATCCAAAAAAAGGATCAGTACATTTTGACCAGATCAAAACAAGAACGTTTAAAAAAATGAAAAATAATTCAATTATCACATCATCATCATTAACGAGAAACAAATTCAATTTTTTCTAATAAAATGAAATGAGATGACTTTTGACCTTAAACAGCCAACGACAACAATCATATCGATGAATGAAAGAATTTAAAAAAATTAATTTGGATCCGATTTTTTTCTCGCTATTGTTTTTGTTGATTTGTTTGTTCGTGTGAAATAAAAAAAAAACAAAAACAAGCAAACAAACATAATTTAATCAAGCATTTGCAAAATCAGCATAATTTTTTCCCCTTCAATATTGTTAGTGGTCGATAAGTAGTCGAACAAAACAACCCTGTAGAATAAAATAATCGTTTTACTAATTAAACTTGATATATTAGATAACATTCGAAATAAATTGCTCATTAGCCATCGGCATTGTTTTTTTTCACTGCTGTTGCTGTATTTGGTTCAAATAATTACCAGATACTCTAATTTTTTTCCATTGCTTACAGTATGAACAAATTCAAGTCGGAATGTTCAGTATGAGAGATCCAAATAGAGAATGAAAATCAATGATTGTCCGCTTTATTTTTTTCAACCATGCTTACTGATTCTGTTTGTCTATTGTGTGTTTATCTTTATCTATATAGTTAAATAAAAAAAATCAAAATTATATCAACAATAACAATTTCGAATAGAAAACGAGAGAAAAAACATTATGTTTATCTCATTATCATCTTGTTGATAATGATGATGATTATTATTATTATCATTACAATCATCATCATCATCATAAATGTTGGTCTTGATGTCTGTAATGTTGAAAAATTGTCAATTTATCAGATGTCGATGTTAGAATGTTTGTGTTTTATTAATGAATCGATTTATTTCGTGTCATCATCCCCATCAATGACAAAAATCACAATTTTTTCGCTTTTCTATTTTTTTTGCTTCAATTTTATTTATTTATTCTCTGTTCATTCTCAATTGTTTAGCACCATTGAATGTCCAGATTGGTCTTCCAATAATTCGCATTGAATTGGGCCATAGTTTAACGCTTAATTGTACTGTTAGTGGTGGCCCAATTAAAGCTATCGAATGGTTACATAATGGTCGTCCCATATCAAATATGTTGACGAGTAGTAATAGTGGTGGCACATCGTCAACATCAACTGGCATTGGTGCCATTTCATCATCATCATCAACTTCATCGAATGGTAGCGGCGGATTTCGTATACGATTAATTTCTCGTGAAGTTTTACACATTTCCAAAGTAACACGAACAGATCATGGAATGTATCAATGTGTTGCATTCAATGATTTTGATTCGGCACAGGCACAAGTTCAATTACAACTTGGTGGTAAGTTTTCAGATTTTTTTTTGAAAAAAAGATTGATTCATCGATGGACTTTTTCATTTTGTGTTTTACAGATAATGCACCACAATTGTTATCGGTATTTTCGGAACAAACATTACAACCAGGTCAACCATTATCATTAAAGGTAAGTTTTTTCATTAGCTAATATAAAATTTTTTTTATAAATTAAAAACAAGAATTGTAAATCATGTAACAGACACGAATATCTTGCACACACACAAACACAAAACAGCAACAACATTGATGACAATCCCAAATGACGACAATGATAACATCCCAAGAGGCAAAAAAAAGAAAAAGTAAAAATAGAAATTCTTGTTTAATCAAGCCTAGTAGTGGTGAATAAATGATTGAATGAATCATCTCTCATTGGCAATATTTTCTTTCTCTCACTGGATTTCTTTACCAATAAAGAAAAAAAGATCCATATCCTTAATAATAATAATAATAATAAGGATGTAGATGAAATTAGATTGATTGGTTTTTCTTTTTTCTCTATCTTTTACTTTTTCAGGATTTCAAATATTCTGTTCAAGTCAGTTTGTTTTTTTTTCTTCTCGATGCATCTAGTTTTAACATTACACTAATGCTGTCATCAAATCAGTGATACAAGAAAATATTAGAAAGTTGAGATTGATTGATTATTATAAAGAAAAAAAACGAAAACTATGATGTTGGGTAAATGGAATACATTCGAAACATATTAATATTTGTATGAATCAATTCTTGTTTTATTAATTCCAAATTCCTTTCTAAAACATATTGTTGGTTAAATAAACTGGAAATTTTCTTGTTAAAAACAGAAGAATTTGATTATTAAAGAATATTTTTATGAAGAAAAATGAATTTTTTTTTAAATTATTTATTTTCAAAATAATCTAGTTTACTTGATTCACTTTATTCAGAAAAAAAAACAATATCATATTTTAAGAAAAAAAAACATTGATGATGAAAGAATTTCATAATCATGATCAATATCTTTGAATGTCTTGAGGCTAAAACAATATATAGTTTTCTTTTTTATCATCACCTTTTTTCCAGTTTTAGTTTTTATTTTTGTCATCATTTTTTCGAACGAAAAAAATAATAATTTCATTTAGAAAAATTCAATTCGTAAACAAAATGCCATTAACAGAAACTCATTTTTCTTCGATTTATTTTGCTTCAAGCATCAAATATAGTAAAATAATAGTCATAGATTCTATTATTAGAAAAAAATATGTCGGTTATCATAATAATAATCGAGAATACGTTTCATTGAAATTATTTTTCTTTAAAAGAAAACAAAAATTCGAATTGAAATATTGAATTGAATGATGCGGCAAAATATATCGATTTTATCATTTGTTGCTCATTATTCAATTTTTTCAAATATATAGCGGCAATATTAGCGTGAAAATTTTCAATTTTATTTTTCATTTATTTTCAATTTTGCTTTATTTTTATATCGATTATCTTTCAACCGCCCTTTTTGTCATATCATTGTTGATTGATTTTTGATGGGCAAATTTTTATTCGATATTTTTTCACTTTGTTTTTTTTCCGTTTTGCTTACTTTATGGATGATGACCTCGTTCATTGTTGTTGTATTGCAATATATTTATATGATCGAATGCAAATGATCATTTTTTTTGGTGGGTCGGATGTGTGAAAATGGATAAACAAATTCATTTTTTTCCTTAGTCAAGCCAAATTCCTCGGGCCTAAATCAAATTATGAACACTATTCGCAAGTGAATGAGCAACGACAACGGAAATGTTTTCATTTTAATGCTGGAAAGAAATAGCAATTTATTTCCATGTATTTTTATCGAAGAAAAAAAGCAATGACATAATATCCATGTGTCAATTCTATATATCATGTCTATGAATGATGATAATAATAAATCAGTCCGTTCAATTTGATACGATGATTGATTTTCAATTTTTTTCAACCAAAGATTCGATCCATTGGATTGTTTTTTTTACACTCTCGGATGTATCATCATCATTATTATCAATTTTTCTCTTTTCATTTTATGTTGTTATTGTTTTTCATTTTTCATCCACTATTTTGATGTACATAATGATATAGACATGCTTATGTAGAAATAGTCAAAATTATTCTTTTAGTCGAATGTTTACTCGATATCCACTTTCATGGACATTCATTTTTTTCTTCATTTTTGTCTAACTGGTTTTTTTCTTGTCGTTCATTTTTCGAACGAATTTATCGATCGTTTCTCTATCTGGTGTCTGATGTTGTCCAAATAGTTTCACATTAACACTTTGTATCATAATTACTAATTCAAATTTTTCATTTTTATTTTCTCTACTTTCACACTTTCTCACACACTTTTCCTACAAACCATCCATCAGTGTATTGCATCAGGAAATCCGATACCACAAGTTTTATGGCATGTTTATGACAAGTTACCGATACCCGATCATTTGGCTAGATATCGTATTGGTGATTATGTAACAAGAGATTCATTATTGGTCAGTTATGTCAACATATCATCCATACTACCCGAAGGTTTGTGTTTGTTTGTTTGTTTACATTTCGTATCAAGTTTGTTTTTTATGTCGTTTATCGATACAGTTATTATATTTTTTTATAAATAAAAATTTCACATTGTTTTTTCACTATCTTTATTTTATTCTTTTTTTCTTACTGTCAGATGGTGGCCTTTATACATGTCAAGCTATGAATGATGTTGCAACTGTACAGCATACAGCTCGTATCAATGTATATGGGCGACCAACTATAAGACGTATGCCAAATATAACTGCAGTTGCAGGTGAAAGTATTTCGATTACATGTCCAGTTGGTGGCTATCCGATCGATTCTATTGTTTGGGAAAGAGGTATGATGAGAAAAAATGAAAATTATTTAAAAATCAATAATTTCTTTTTTTTTAAAGATTCCGTACGTCTTCCATATAATCATCGACAAAAAGTGTTCACAAATGGCACCCTTACAGTCAATGAGCTTGAACGTGTAACCGATGAAGGAATTTATACATGTATAGCACGTAATAAAGAAGATGTTCGTTCAAGTGCCAAAACTTCATTCTCATTAAGAGTATTCGGTATTTGGTGTTTTTCATTTCATTTTTTTTAATAAAACAAAAATTCATTCAGAGGAATCTTTTTTTGGAAAAATTCGATCAATTCGATTATTATTCAAGTTATTAGTTAAAGAATGTTTTTCTTATTACCATCGATATTAAGTCTTTAATATGCTTGCATTTTTTTCATTAAAAATCATCATCATTATCATTTACTCGTTTCATTTACCATGATAATCCAACTTTAATAAATAAATGAATGAATGAAGGGATATATACCCGTATGGAACAAAAAGCAAAGAAAACGAAACACTGTTTACCATTTCTAAAACATAATTTCAAACATAAAAAAAATCGTGATGACAAACATTTGTATTTTTAGCCCCAAAACGTAAAACGACGACGTGCTCTGAATTGTCGAGCATAGAAAAATATTGTATTCGATATTCGAAGTTGAAAAAAACTTTAAAAATGCGAATCAAACTTTAAAATCACTAGATATTTTTGTTGTTGTTGTTTCATACTATGAAGTTTTAAGAATAAAAACCAAAATAAATTGTAAAAGGAACATGAAAAATTGAGAATAAGAAATGAAAGAAAATTGCATTGAAATTTTTGGAATGGGGTTTCGAAATGAAATGAATAACTATCACATTTTGTCTATTATAAATATAGTTGATGATTTGATGATGATAATTAAAATAATAATAATGATGATTATCATCGAATGCCGAAAAAATAATAGACATTTGAGCCAAGATGATGATGATCATCATCATTATATCCGGTGAAATATAATTTTTAACTTTTGATAAGAATTGATGTAAATCGATACATTTTATGTGGATATAAATTTTTTTTCTTTGAATTTCATATCAATTCGGCAACCAATTATAATAGCCATGAAAAATATTCTACATTAGTATTTTTATCTATAACCGATATCGATTTCATTATCATTATAATATTTAATGTTGTTTTTTAGTTCAATTGATTGGTTCAAAATTTTATTATCACGCATATGATGCAGGTGATAGAAAGGCCAGACAACAAAAAAAAATTCCTAAGGCTTATGCCGAATCGATTTTGTTTTTGTTCAAATTGATGTTTTTTTTAAAGAAAAATATTTCATTACTTATCAAAAAAAAAAATTCTTTAGCCGCCGAGAAAATATTATCATAATATTAACAGTTAGATAAACATTCATTCATTTATTCATTCGATTCAGTCAAACAATTTGAAGTTCAAAAAATGTTCACTTTAAACAAATATGATGAAAATTGAAATTTTATCATTCAAATGTTTATCTGAAATGTATGAATCACACACTTACTCTCTGGTAATCAGATTTGTTCCAAATTTTACATCCATCTAATATATGATGCATATATGACTGATGAATATGAAATTAACTGGATCCTTAAAGCAATAACAACAACAGAATTTTATTTTGAATAATGATTATGTTTGTATATTTGATTATTCATTCATTCTATTCCGTCAGGTAAATTTCTTTTGATCTATGTTTCTTCCCTATATGTGTAATGGATGTTTATAACATGAAGTGAGCATTCAAGCATAGTGAGAAAAGAAAAAAAGAAAATTTTTTCCTTTATTGTGTCAGTTTATTTATTTATTTATTTTTTGTTTGAAAATGAATTGTTTGCTTGATTGAACACACTGTTCGTATACACACATTTTTAATTCTAAAGAATAACTTTTATCTGACAAATCTGGCTTTTTTATTTATTCGTTGATCAATTTTTGTTGTTGTTGTTGTTTTTTCATCATTTGTGATCCTCTGACCCTGAAGAATGAAGAGAAGAAAAAACAATGAAATCAATTAGAATTGTTATTTATAACATTTCATATCTTAACTATTGAAATGATGTGTTTTTGTCTAATACATTAAGTTTTCATTAACATCATTCATCATTCAATAAGAATTTCATCACTTTTCATTTTGTCATCAAGGTTTAAATCTTGTTCTGCATTTATATTTCATATCTATCATATATATGGGTTTCATTTATTTTCATTTCCAATTTCTATTTTAAGCTTTTGTCAAAGAATTGCTCTTCAAATTTATTCCCATATGAATTGTTTTTTTAATCAAATTCTGGAAAATATTGTTTTTGGATTCGGTTGTTGTTGTTGTTGTCATAAATTTTTCATTTATTCTTAAACACACAACAGGAAAACCAAATGGATTGATTTGTTTGGTATCTAAGAAAAGAAAAAAAAGTTTGTCAAAAGAAAAAAAATTCCATCCATAAAGTTGACATCAAATTCTGAACTTTATCATCATCATCGTCATCATTATTTTTCATAGATAGAATTTTTCGAAAAAGAAATGCGATAAATATGAAGACGAAGAAAGAGAGAAAGACGATTTTTAAGTTCATTCAATTGATTTCTTATCGAATTTTCAGTTTTTTTTATTCTTTGCATCCATTTTTTGAGTTATTGGGTTACCAATGAAAAAGCAGAACAAAAAAAGCATATTATCGTCAATGTGTTTGTGTGTGTGTGTGTTTGGGCACCAAGTTTATTGATGAAATTATCGATGACGAAAGAAGAAAAAAAACAAAATTCTTTGTGAAAAACAAAAATTGTGAATCGAAAAAAATAAGCACAGAAAAAAACTATTATCATTATCATATGTGTGTGTGACTATGTCAAATTATTAATGGCATTCTTTAGTATTCTGGTTATTTTTTTTTATTTTTGCTCTCGTTTATTTCGATAAGCAAATTCTTTCATTTTCGATAATCATTTCTTATTCGGTTTTTTCTACTGTCTTATTTTTTTTGGTGGGTCGATTTTGTTTTTCTTATTCTACAACATTTTTTTTTGTTCAGGAAAAAAATGAGATTATTTCGGTTTTGGTTTATTACTATCGATCGATCGATTTTTTTTATATGAAGCGTTTATGACGATGATGTATTCGGAATCATCATCATCGGAATAGTTGATTGAAATGAATCAATTTTTTTTTTGATTGGCGATAAAAAATCAACCAGAAATAAATGCACAAATTTTAATTGTCATATTTTATTTAAATTGTGTGAATATTTTTGATTGGATAGAAAAAACCAACTTTTTCCATTCTCCTCCTTGAATACATTACCAACAAAAAATAAAAGAAAAATCTAAAAGCTCACAATTATATAGCATCAATAATCAATAAACCATTTGTTCGACTTCGTTATTTTCTTTTTTATGTTTGAAAATTGAATATAAAAAGTAACCAAAGAAAAAAATGGGAAAGAAAAAACAAAATTGATGGTTATACACTGTTTAGTATTTAACCATACAAATTTCGATTGATTTGTCTTGATTGAACCACTTTCCAATGTCTCATCTCCTCCTATTTTTTCGACTTTTCTTTTTTTTATGCTTGGAAATCAAAATTGTGAACATCTTTGTGTGTGTGTTTATAAATACTGATGGTCTGCTCCAAAGGAAAATGGAGCTTGAGCAAAGAATGATGAAAGATAGAGAAAAACCAATCAATTGATTATGACTTTGATGAAGCACTCAACTCACCAATTGTGACATATAGAAACATTTTTTTGTTGCGGAACTTACTAACTAAACAAATATGTTAGCCTATTTGATTTCGCATGTTTTTATTTGATTCTACTTTTTTATTATTTATTATTGATCATATATCATATGCTAGAATTTTTTCTCTCTCTCTTTGTGATTGTCGAGCATATCAAATATACTATACAAACAGAATCATCATTATCATTATGGAAACGATATAGATGTTGATGATGATGATAATGATGGCCCAATATAAATATCCTAATAACATTGAGTGTCCAATTTCTAATTATCACTGAACATCAAATAGCCAAATTGATTGTTGCTTTTCACTTTTTCATCAAGTTTGAATATAGATAGAAATTACGATTGTCGATTTTCATCAATATCTTTTGTTGATTATGGCTATTATTATTTCTTATTCTGACTGTCATTGGAAATTATATTTTATTATATCCACACACACACCCTTTTATCAATTCTGTTAATAAAAATAGTCATTTTTTTTCTTTGCATATTACATTCTCGAATTATTACTGTCATTATCTCATTTGGCTAAAAATTCAAATTCAATTTTTTTTGTTGTCCATTTTAATCTAAATATATTTCATTAAATATTTTAGCTATTGTTGTCGTTATTATCGTATCAATGTTGTCGAAATGATTTATATCGAATTGATCGATGTTTCGATTTCCACGTTTATTATCATTATTATTAAACTAGATTATGAAAAAAATAGACATAGAGAGAAGGAAAGATAGGAAAAAAATTATAATAAGAATCATAATACATGTGTGTGTGTGTGTGAAATACATTTGTATGATGATGAGCTATTTGGTAGGTCTTTTATTCGCATTCGATGATGATGATAGTAAAACGATATTAAATTCGCTACTAGACTACTGATTATTACAACGTTATCGTTCATTGATATATATGTGTTACTATGAAACTATAGTATGATGTCCATATGAATTGCCCAATGATGATAATATAACTGTGTATGTCGTTGACTGACCAAAACAAAACGGGAAAATTTCAATAGCTTTGTATGTCTTATGTAAAAATGTATGTATCGAGAAAAAAAATAACCATAAAATAACCGATCCATTTATCTATTTTGCTCAATCATTTTAATGATTTCTACATTTTTGTTTTTGTCCCACTCCTATCATGTGTGTTGAGAGTTCATTCATTTTGTTTTGTCATTCTTTTTTTTCCCATTCTATTGTATTGTATATGATTTTCATTTATTCTCTTTTATTTCGATTTTGTAATTCTCATTGTCGAATCATGATCATGATCATTGTTTATGGTTGTTTTTATTAATTATGATTAAAATAAAAACTAAATCATGTAGATATTGTTTTGTTTAAATATTATTTTTATTTTGGATGGTGTATATGTGATATGATTTAGATTGCTCGGTTGTTGTTGATGGTGGTGGTGGTCAAAATCGAATATATGAACGTAGGGGAAATATATTGGAAAAATCATTCAGTGCTTGTGGTTTTTCTTTGCCTTCTTTGTTATCGTAACAATCTCTATGGATTCTGTCCCATTATATTTCTTTTTCTTTCTATTTTTCACTTGGCATATATTGATTGTCGATGTATTATCAATATGATCATTTTCATTTTCTTTTTCTTTTTTTTTGTAGATGAATGAACAATATTTGATCAGTAGCAGGAAAACAACTACAATTATACTCTATATGTTGTCTTAAATTGATGATGAACACGAAATGAGAAATCATGTCTACCCCTCATTCCAAAGAATAAAAAAAAACACAACAAAAACAAACTCAAAAGATGAAAAATTATTAATAGTGTTTCTTATGTTTTCTCTCTTTCTCTTTCTCTCCAATGTGATATGTTGGTGATCATCATTATTATTAATAGTCATAATTATGATCCAGAATATAACATGAGATTTATTGAATAATGATCAAATAGATGATGGTGCTTGCTTGGCGGTATTGTGTAATGAGATAGAAAACCATAACATATTATTCTGGTTGTTGTTGTTTTTGTTGTTGATTTTTTTTCTACTGATCTTTGTCCATTGAGTTCATGATATTATTGTTCGATAATAAAAAACTAAAGAAATTTTTTTTTTTGAATTTTCTCGACGATTCTTGATTGTAAATTGTATAATATGTGATATGTGAATTTATAATTTTATCTTATCTCAATCTTATCATTATCATCATTATTGGAATATATTATAAGATTCATTTATTATCATTATCAATTGTATATGATACCTAATGATCAAATATGCTGCACAAAAAAAATTTATCTAATCTTTGTTATTTTGAAGTGAAACAAAAATGCTAACTTCACTGCTCAAATTCAATTAATTTTTTTTTTAATTTAAAAACAAAATAATTTTATTTAGTTTACTTATGATCCATTCTTTTTTTTTTTTGTTTTGTCCTCTATAATAATTTACCCTTCATAATTAATTAATGCTAATTTGTTTATTGTTTTTTTTTGCATTTTGGATTTCATTTTTGATTCAATACGTTTAACCATTTGGAAATAATGTTGATTATGTGATTATATTATATGATCGTTTTTAAATACTGTCATTTAGTTTTTATCGTAAAATAAGAATTAGAAAAATTATTATAACCGGTTATGACAGTTTATTATTTTTTATAGCTTTGGTTTTTTCTGTTCAATGAAAAAGAAAAAACTTTCATTAGATTCTTTGGTCTTGGTTTTTGGCTTTGGGTTTTCTAATCAAAATAAACTCTAGAAAAAAAACTCTATTTAACCACAATGAAAAACATAAACAAAAACCCACAATAATTAAACCAAGTTTGCGTAAGAAATAGAAGAATATAACAACAACAACAAGTCATTTGAGAAGCAAAATTCTTGATTCACATAGTTTTTTTATCGTTGTTGTTGTTATTATTATTTGGTTTTGGCTCGATGATTTTATTCGTACGAACAAAATATATTTTTTTGTTAGCAAAAAAAAACATCGGATATATTTATGCGCATTTAATTGCTTAAATATTATATCTACTTGTTTGTGTTTTTTGGTATGTTTATATTCTTCTTTTTTGCTTGGTTGATTTCCTTCTGTTGTTTTTGTTGTTATTGTTTATGGGCATCAAATTACCGATTATATTCTTCCGTTTTGGATTGTTGATTGTAATTGGGTGTGCGTGTATTTGTTCACTGAATGCCTTTTCTCTATATTATAATATTTTTCATCATTTCCTATTATAAAGATTTACCACCATCATTAACACAGTATGTAGAATTTGAGAATTTATAGAATTCAAACCAACGATAAAAATGACAAAACTTATAATAAAAACAATGATGATGATGATGATATAAAATCAAATAACCATAGAATCTATATGCTAATTCATCGTCATCATCATCATGTTGTTATTACATATGTCATGTCGGTGTAAATAAAATGTTTTTTGAATTGTTTTGTCCAGAATCCCAAATCATTTCGGTAGTGTTTAGTATTATTGTTGATGTTGCTGTCGTTGTTTTTTGCTATTATAAAAATGTATAAAAGAATGGGCGTATTATTTAGTAATTTATTTTCATACGGTTCGAAGAATCAGAATATCGTTGTTGTTGTTGTTGTTTTATCCATACACAAGAAATATTATTGTTTTAATCATCATCATTTAAACTGTACAATTTTTCATTGATGATGATAATGATGATCACATCTCTAATGGTTCGTCAAATTTGTTTTTATCGTTCGTTTAGTTTATTCTTTTTCTTTCTTTTTTTTTCTTTTCGTTGATAAAACTCGACTCATTACCATAATTTAATTGAAGCTTCATAGCATATTCATGCGTTCCGTTTCAACAAATTTACCAATGTTGTAGCCATTTTCGTTGCTATCAGCAAGATGTAAAAGTACTAAATGAATGAATACATAAATGGATTGATGAATGAATGTGAATGAACACGCAATCACTGAATGATGAGGAACGTATGGTTCCAGAAAATTACAAAACATTCTATTTTTTTGGCATTATGCATAAATGCAATGTTTCCATTATTGATAGTAATTTTATGTGTATGTGTGTATAGGAATTTCTCAAACACTATCCATCGAAAAAAGTGGAAAAAAGCAAAATTAATTAAGTGAAAAAACTTGTGTTTTAAATGATTGCTATTTCCTATTTTTATCGTTTTCTGTCTATCCAGCTCTCATTATTATCATTATTATTATCATTATTTTATTTTCATTCAAGTTAGTTTCTTCACTGATTTGTTTCTAAACAAAAAAACAACAACAACAATGATGATGATGATGAGAAATCTTTGATTCTTAAATAATGTAAAAATTTCTTGCTTTTTCTCACTTGAAAAATTTCCTTTATTTTAATAATCTTTCAGGTGTATATTTTTTTCGACGAAAAATATTCATTCAATTCATGAACAATAGTGATGATGTGGATGAAAAAAAATCACCGAATAAAATCTATTAGATTGCAACGAATGTTTTTTTTCCTATTAATCTTTTATTATTCGTTTCTTTCAATGAAAAAAAAACATTGAATAGAACCGATCAAACAATGTTCGTGTATGTGTGATATGATCTGGCCTTAAGGAACTTCGAATAATAGAAATATCTTAACTAATAGCTATATTGAATACGTATAGATGTCTAGTGTTGATAAAATAATGAGAATTTGAACGTTTCATATATACACACATACAATACCATAATTCTGAATTGATTCGATGAAATAAACGAGATATTCCTCTTTCTCTATCTTTTTATTCATTATTTTCATTTTTTTTCCTAAAACAGGATGTATACGTGAAACTAATATTTGATTATCATTTTTTTCTCTTTTTTTTCCTTCAATTCTATTATTCGGGGTGAATAATGTGATTTTTTCTTTCTCTGGCCCTTTTTTTAATCATTGATTTGTTTAGTTCGTCCTGTGATCGAACCATTCAAATTTCCACAGTCCTTACATCAATCTCAGCGTTATAATTTACTTTGTACGGTTGTCAAAGGTGATCCTCCGATCAAAGTATGTTAACAATTATTTTATTTTCCATTATCATCATAATTTTATTGTCATTTATTCTAATGAAAAATTTTATCATTATCACACATTTAATTATAATTGACTTTTATAATTTTATTCAGGTTGAATGGTATAAAGATGGAAAAAAATTATCTATTGGTTCATTTCCTCATACGAATATCATACATGTTACTGATTATTCCGTTACTTTGGCATTCGAGTCTGTACAGCCTGACCATAGAGGTAAAGAAGTGTGAATATTAAAAAAATATTATTTTTTACCTTTAAGAAATTTTCATCAATTTATTCGATTCTTTCTCAAACAAATAGGTAACTATACTTGTGTTGCATCGAATGGAGCTGGAAGCAGTAGCCATAGTGCAACAATGATCATACACGGTAAGTTTTAAATGAGAAAATTCATCAACATCAAATGAGTATGCACGTAATAAATTAACATTTAGATGCCATGGCCTTTTCAATTATTGTTTTAACCATTGTCATCAATAAATGTTGAGCTAGAATGAAAATTCTATTGGTTTGTCATCGTCGCTCATTATTATTATTGTTTTTGCTGTTGCTATTACTGTTATTTGATGATGATGGTTGTACGCTAATTAAATTAATTACATCCAACTCAAATCTTTTAGCTAAAATACCAGAATGTGAAATTGTAGTACAATGGCATAAAAAACGTGAAGAATGTAATCATTATAATTAGTGCTTAAATTCGAAAAACCTGAAACACCCCGTTTGAATCTATTTTTTTTTATCGCCATTCACCTCAACTCTCTTATTTATCAATTGCTACGTCAGTAGCTCGAATAATTTGTTCTGTTCGATTGTCATTATTAAGGAATTTTTTTTATCTATTCAATTCCGGTTGAAGAATTCATAGCTAAAATGAAACATTCATACATCCGTACTGCACAACATTCGAACACATTCGTTATAAATTGATTAGAATTTTAATTGTTTTTTTCTTTCGTCACATGAATATCTAATGAAGTGTTTTTTTTTCTCTCTCTCTTGCATCAATTTGAACAATTTCGAATCAGATAGAACATGATTTTTTTATCGCATCACTTTCAAGACGATGATGATTTGTTTTTTTTGTTGTTTGTCGACAGTTTTGGTTGTCGATCTTTTCAAATGGAATTCTTGGATTGTAAATTGTAAAATTTTTGCTTATGTCAGCAACAATTTGATTATGAAGAGAGTTGTTTTTTCTGTCTTGTAAAGTTTTTAGCTTGCTTTCAAATTCCCCAATTTTTTTCGTGTATGTTCAAGTGGAAAGAACAATCATCATTCGTATCTTTTCATTTCATTCTTAACACTATATTCGCATAAGTTTCTTTTCTTATTATTTAATTTGTATCAATTACGAACATAGAAATAAATACGAATATTATTATCGAGGTTTTTCATTATAATTTGTCGATTGGCAAAATTAGTAACCCAGTATTATTTCCTATTCAATTTTTGGTTCAAAATGATAAATTTTTCTATTATTTTTGCCGATTTGTACTTCAGATTGTTGTTCTTTTTTTCTCCCATTTGATTCAACAAACAAACATTTATTCCAAACAAATTGTTTCCAATGTTTATAATTGATTGACTTGTTTTCATCAATTCTATTTTGACTTTTCTTTTATTCATTTTTATACATCAAAATTGCAATCTCATCGCCCAAAGATGCCATACAATTGTCTTACAAATAGACAATATCAAAATGAAAACAATTTGTCTCTCGAGAATATTGGATATTTCTTTGCTCTCTATGTGTGTTTTGTTTTTTTTGTTGCCTAGTTTGTTTGGTTGGTTAGTTGAAGAATCCCTATAGAATCTATTGTATATGGAAAATTTTTGTGTCTAGACCGTATAGTATTGCGAAGATGAACGCGAAAAAGTGAAAATAGAAACTTTACTTCAATTTTTTTTCACAGTTCAAATGTGAAGTTAAAAAATCAAACCCAAATAAAAGCCAGTTAGATTTTCTTTGCTCATATCAAATGTTTTTATGCAAATGAATCTGAAAATTTGGAATCAAAATATTATGATGAAAATAGAAGAGAGAAGGAAAAAATTCGAACCGACCATCCGTTCTTGTTTTTTATAATATAAAAAGATATAAAGAATATTCAATAATCATTTGCAACATCATATCTATCTAATATTTATGGAGAAAATATTAGAAAATCAAACGATAAATGATCATTCTGAAAGTAATTCATCATTTAATGACGTTGAATGCCCTATATATTCTTGACATATACTGTAAAAATAAGTATCTGTTATCGGTATTCGATTTGATGATGGCTCTTAAAGTTTCGAGGTTAAAGATGTTTGGCGTTTGAATGATAACCAATGAATATCTACGAAAAAAATATGAAACAAAAATGAATCATTTTTTACATTAATTCATTCTTCTTTTTTTATATTTCCACTTTTTTCGTTTATCAATCATTAATATACATACAGTACCACCACGTTGGCGTATCGAACCAACGGATATGACGGTCGTTAAAGGACATAATGCCATTATTGATTGTGATACGGATGCCTATCCGGAACCGGTTATTACATGGTCACGGGCTGAAGGTATAATTAAATTCTTTCTTTCTTTTTTTGAAAATCATTCTCTATTATAATCATTATTATTTGAAATATATTTTGAAAAAAAATTCTTCTCTTTTTTTCCATTAAGGTCTAGATATTAACAATGAATTACCATCGAATTTCAAGCCAATCAATTCAAATGGACATTATCGATCATATGAAAATGGATCATTGGTCATACATAATTCACATAAATCCGATACTGGTTATTATATGTGTGCTGCATCCAATGGTATTGGTCCTGGTATCAGTAAAGTTATTAAGATTACTGTCAATGGTAAGCCACTGTAAATGATTTTGAGAATAAAATTATTATCAAACAAACATATAACAATTTAGTATAAACAATTCTATTATTTGACATTCATATTAAATCGAAATCATTGAATTCTGTCTGGATCATCAGATTCGCAGATTTTTTTTCATTTAATGGTCATTTTGCTATGCTTTGTTATTTATTTTGTTTTTGTTTTTTTTGCTTTTTATTATTCAATTAGTTGCGGCAACATTTGAGACAAAATTCCGTACTGAAACTGTTCATCGAGGATTAGAAGCACGAATCAAATGTAGTGCAAATGGTGATAAGTAAGTGGAATCATATTCGGATTTATCTATTTTTTCTATCCTTTTTGGAAATAGTTTTTACATTGTGGAGTAAAGAGGCTTATAATGTTGTTATCCTTTTTTGTTTGTTTTATTTGTATGATAGGCCTGTTACCATTTCTTGGTTCAAAGATAAAGCACCATTAATGACCACTGAAGATGGTCGATATGATCTAATTGAAACAATTATGAATGAAGGTATTAAATCCGAACTATTGATTCGTAATGCTGATCGTCGTGATGGTGGTCTATACACGTGTTTGGCATCCAATTCATTTGGTCATGATGATACCAATATACAACTTATTGTACAGGAACCGCCGGATCCACCAAGTGATATAAAAATTATTGAAAGAGATGGCCGATCAATACGTATTCAATGGTCAACACCATATAGTGGTAATAGTCCATTAACTCATTATATTGTTCAACATAAACCTGAAAGTGGTATGTATTAAAAATTTGATTTAATTTGTAAAATTATTTTTGTTCCCCATACTTGATTGATATGAAAATTAGGAACACTAAAACAGAACATTGAATTTGTTCATGTAAAATAATGGATAATAAAATTGGAATGAAACAAAACGAAAAAAAAACACATATGGAGATCCTTTGGGTCTCCTTAAAGGCAGAATTTTTTTTGTTCATTTGCTTTATTTTTGAGTAAAACTTAATTAAAAATAATATCATAAGATCCAGACAGAATAATGTTGTTGAACGAAATGTTTTAGTCTTTCTTTCTGGTGTATCACTATTCTATATGTTAGGTTTCAAATGAAGAAAGCGGATGATGCAGAGGAAACAGTTCATTTGATTTGGAACAATCTTGTACTTGCAAGCAGCAAAAAAAAAAAAACGAAAACGAATGATTCAAATAAAGAGGAAAAAAACTTGATACACACGCACATCTTTACACACAAGAATCGGTTGATCATTTTTTATGATTTTCACGATTGAAAAAATTTAAAATCATTATCACTATCGTTTGGGTTGTTCATCGTATCACTATCATTCTTCATTTTTTTTATTTGTGGCATCACACACACACACATACTGAGATTCTGGTTACCCTTAAAAAAACATTATTATATTTAATTTTCTTGCTTTTTTTATTTTGGTTCTTTATGGTGAAGCATCAATAACAACAAAAATTGAAATCTTAACAAAGAAAAGGCCTAAAGAATTGAACCTAGAAAATAAAAATAAAATGAAATGAAATTCGTTGCTAAACGAATCGATAGGGTGGTAAATGATGATGATAATGAAGATGAGTGAGAGAGAATATAATAGTGCAAAAATAAACAATAAACCACTTAACAGCAAATTTTTTTCTCAAGATTTTCTAGATTTGTTTTTGTGTGTGTGTGTTTTCGTAAAATTGAAGTTGGAAAAATGTTTTTCACTATTTTCTGATTCAGATTGACTATTGACTTTATAAAGAATCCACAAACTTTAATGTTGTCGAATTTTTTTTCACACTGATTTTGTTTTTCAAGTTGAATTAACTAAAGTTTTGAAAAATCCTCAAACTTGATTATCATTATTGTTTTTTATTATTTAATGTTCATCATCATTTAATTTGATCAAATCGACTAGGCTTTTGCTTTTTCTTCGGATCATATTGATTGAGCTAAAATGATTTACGAATTGAATTGGATATTTCTGTCAAAAATTTTTCAAAATTGAAATTTTTATATCATTTTTTTTCATATCGATTTGTGTGTATTGTTTGAATTTCGAAATAATTTTGACGCCTCAAAGATTTTTACTTTAATTGTTGACTTTTAACTTTTGAGGTTTTTATTTCTGATCATTGATGATTGAAATAGAAGTAATTATTAGATTTTTTTTTGTTCACAATTATTTGATGGATAATTATAGTTAAGAAAAAATGTGAATCAAACAAGAGAAAAGTTTCAACTTTTTTTTCGCAGATTCGTTTGATCATTTGACTTTTGTTTTCATATAGATTCAATATACAAAGACACATAAACACACACAGATACTGGCACACAAACACATCAATTTGACGGCTTTTCTTATGATCAAAAACGGGAAAGGAAAAAAAAATATTTTTTTTTTTTTTTTGGTTTTCACAAATTGCTTGAAACATCATTCCACAGAATTGACAGGATATATCTTATAGAAAACACACATTTACACAAATACAAATAGTCATCGATTATAGTCATTTCAAATATATTCTTCTTCATTTCACAAGGGGCAAATTTACCCATTAGAATTCCATTCGGAAGAAAAAAAAAGGTTGAAAGAAATTGTTTAGATAGAAAATAATAATAATAATAATGCCATTCAATGATGATGATGATGATGATGAAAATGGATCTCAAGCTTCTTCATTTCTTTTTATCTCTTTTTTTCAACAAAACAATGTCTGTTTGTATAAAAAAGTATCTTATTCCAATAAATCATTCGATTTGAGTTTAGTGAATTTTTTTGTGTTTGAACAATTCGCACGATGCCTTTCGATTTGATCAAACGTTTTTTTCTCATTCTTTATTGCTCACCATTTGTTTGAAACTTTAACTGTAAACTATCAAATGAAAACAAAACAAAAAAATTATACAAACGAAAAAAATGAAACAAGGTTGTGAACCTTTTGTTTGACGTTTCAGTTGTTACTTTGTTGCTGTTGTTATTGGGTTTTTTTTATTGATATGGGAAACCTTGTTTTATTTTGGTCATCCACATCAATTTTTTTAGTTTCATTCTTAAAAAATGGTTATAGCCTGGATGATGTTCATTTTTCGGTTTTTTTTGTTTCCATTTCTCGAGATCCCATTTCACTCCAATTAATCATTCAATTTTTCATCCATTCTGTTTGAATTGGTTTTAGTTTGTTGAAATGAAAAAAAATTCACTCACACACACATTGAACACAAAAAATCAAGACGGAAATTTTGAACAATTTCAATGGGCTATTAATCTACAAATAATGTTTTTTGGTTTTTATTTTTTGTCTGATTATTTTTTTCTTCTCACTAGAAAAATTATCGTCACATTACTATAATTTAACATTGGTTGCATCGGAAAATTCTGTTTCATTAAATGGCCTTCAACCGGTAACCACATATCAAGTTCGTATTATTGCTATCAATGATCTTGGTCAAAGTGAACCAAGTGATGTAATGTTTGTACAAACGGATGAAGAAACGCCTGGTGGTCCGCCATTACATTTGAAAGCTATAGCATTAACATCTACATCGATCAAAGTATCGTGGAAAACACCACGTAAAGAGCTTCAATTTGGTTTTATTCGTGGTTATTATATTGGCTATCGATTAATTCAATCGACCTCATCAATGGATGGATCATCATCATCATCATCTGGATCTACACAACAAAGTGATTTTATCTACAAAACTCTTGAAGTTAAAGGAAAAGATAATGTTGAAGAATGTATTATTAGCGAGCTTAAACGAGCTTCACGATATGAAATTATCGTGCAAGCTTTCAATTCAAAAGGTGCCGGTCCATCATCTGAACCGGTGCATGTTAAAACATTAGAATTTGGTATGATATTTCACTTGTTAAATCAAAACTCAGAAAAAAATTCAACTCGCAAATTTTTATTTATAGATCCACCAACATCACCAACACTGCAAGTTACTGAAGTAACATTTAATTTCATACGATTATCATGGTCAATGTTGTCCGATCAAATTATATCAGGCATGTTTAATCTCAAATTGTTTTCGGTTTTGTTTTGTTTATCTAATAATAGCCATTATTATTTATATAATGATTATTTTATTATTTAGGATATATTCTACATTATAAACGCGAATCAAGCGATTGGCGTGAATTGAAATTATCAAATATCCAAACATTTACACATGAAAATCTTCGTTGTGGTACTCGATATCAATATTATTTGGTTGGCTTTAATTCGGCTGGAAAAGGCGATCCAAGCCAAGTAGTTTCGGCACGTACCGATGGAACTTGTAAGTTAACAACAATATTGCTTGCTTTTTTCTGTTTGTTTTCATTTTCATTATTGTTGTTTATACAAGCAATACTATAATGTTTTTATGATGATCGAATGAATGATTAATCTTTAGCAATGATGATCAGATTTTTGAAATTATTCTGATACAATATCCATCATCATCGAATTTCGTATGTTTATACAACGACAACGAAAAAAAAACGAATAGTTTTAGCATAAACATTCGATCACACACAAACGAATACGTATCATGTTTACAGACAAATCATAGAGGATTTTGTGGCCAAAATACGTGATATGCAAAATTGATGTCTTTGATTTTTCTTTTATTCTTTTGTTGTTATTGTTGTTCGTGTTTTTAGAAATTCGATGTAATGTGATCAATCGAGAATTAGCCGATAATCAGACAGAAAAAAAATCCAATTTCTAATGATCGAGATTGCAATCATCGATAATCATGAAAAATCATGATCATTGATGATTTATCGATGCTTATTTCCTTCAGTCTAATCAATTTGGCATTTGATATTGCCGGAAAATTTTCCTTTTTTTATTTGTTGGAATGGATTTTTCATCATTTTTTTTTCTTTCGACATATCTTCGAATCTAATCAAGTATTCAGATATGATATGATATTTAAATTATTTTCCATACAATAATAACATACAATAAAACATAGTGGGAATGAATTTCATATTTTTTTTTTCTTCCAATTTTAGAATTTCTTACATTTGATTGGGAATGGGGATTTAAAAGAAATTAATCATTGTTCAGACATTGTTGACATCAAATCCAATATAGTGTCATTATATCAATGCTTTCAATATCATTAAAAAAATGTGGTTTTGAACAGCGACAATAACAACAATGAAAATATGAATTCATTTTCGATTTCGATTTTCGATTTTTTCTTTTTTTTGCTTGAATTTTAATTTAAACTAAATATCATTTTCATTCAGTTTTTTTTTCTCTCTCTCTCTTGAATTTTTTATTTTTTTCACATACTTCAATTTTCATTCCAAAAAAATATACATGCAATCAATAACAATGGTTGTGAAGGATGAAATCATATTTTATTGTATTATTTTTTTGAAAAAAGGAGAAAATTTTTAATGCTTTCTTTAGCTATTGTTGTAATAATGAGATTTTTTTCTCTCTTGCTTTGGATCGTGATTATTATGGTGATGATAGGAACGGAAATGTTTGAAGAGAGTGATGGAAATTGCTTCACAATGATGATGATGTTTTTGTGATAATTTATTAATATGTCAATAATGATCTTTAGAATTAAGAGTGGTTGAAGAAGAAAAAGAAAAGAGACAGACAAAAAAAATTGAATGAATGAAGATTGTCGAATTTTAATTTCAAATCCAATCTTAGGGTCATCATTATTATTACTTTGAGATTTATTGAATAACATGGAAAAAATTATTCAATTTTTTTCTATGTTGTCATCAGCATCTCACAAGATTTTGATGAAATTGAATATATGAATCAAACGATAGAGATAGAGATAGCGAAATTCTTTTCCATTTCAATGAAAAAAAAACAGAAATGATAATCAAATGTTTGGCTGTGTAAATGATTTTTTTCTTCATTGAATTCATTTCATGTTCATTCATTTGTATAGCACTTTAATGTTATAGAAAGATGAGTAGAGGGGAGAAAAAAATACATGAATTGGATATTGAATATACGACATAGATAACATGAAATAAATTCTATAATTGCTCTCGGTGCCCATCATTCATGCCAGAATCAAACGTGTGTGTTTGTGTTTGTATATACCATTAAAAATGAATAAGAAAAGAATTTATGCTTATAGAAAAAAAAATTCTTTTGGGCACCATATCAACTATTTGTGTGTGTGTGTTTGCAGATGTCAATGGCTTTTAATTTTCCATTTCTGCCTTTTAACGACGGAAAATTGTATTGAATTGTTCTGTTTGTATTGAATTTGTGAATAGAAAACTAATGTCCACAATATTAGGATGATAAAAGTAAATTATTATTTTTTCGGTCAAAAAAAAATATTAGATTATTGAAAATGAAAAAAAATGTTCAGAATAAATATTGTGGTAGTATATTTACATGATGACCTAATAAAAAAAAAACTTATATAATCGTTGTTATTGAAAATTTTGTGTTTTCATAATCATCATCATCATCATCATCATATTTGAACTATTCGATATAAAGAAATAAATAAAAAAAACATTCGAGATCAAATATGACTACAAACTAATAAAGAATTTTCTAAATTTTTTTCTTTTCTTATTTTCCATATTGACTTCTTTATCATTTTCAAGTTTTATTTATTTATATTTTCCGTTTTCAATTTCGATCTTAGTTCAAATAATATTCTGGAACGAAACGAATATTATAAAAAAAGAAAAAAAATAAGTTGAGTGGAATTTCCATTTAACATTCACAATTACACATTCACACACTTTATTCATACGGCATTGACTATTTGAATCGGTCATTTCAATTATTATCATCATCATTCGATCATCAAATAGTCAATGACTCTCTCGGTTTTTTGACGTTATGATGAATGAATGAATAGTGAAAAAACTCACATTTTTTCAATACAAAAAGAATCCGAAACATTCAATTCGATAAAAATACCATACAAATCATTTGTATGTGTATATGTTTATTGCAACAAAATGATAGTCACGAAAAAAAAGAAAAATTATCATACATATTGGTTGAATCAATTATTATCATATTTTTTTATCATGCTGACCATCCATAATATTGATTGTAACACCTGCATGGATCTAATTTCTTTCACACCTTATTCATTCTACTATGTGTACTTAGTTAAATTTAACATATCATAAATTTCAAACAAAAACTCAAGTTAAAAAAGAAATTGTCAATTTTTTAAAATAAAAATCACATAGAATAAATGAGAATTTGATTCTTATTGATGAATGTTTATCGTTTTCAAACTATTTATGAGCTTGATACACAAAGAAAAACGAATTCTAATGAATTCAGTTTTTAACCAATATTCCAATGATGTCCTAAATGCAAAAAAAAAAAAACAAGAATTTAATGAAATCTTGTCATTAATGTTGATGCGGTCCTGTCTGGCCGTGGTCACAAGAAACTATTTAAGATTTATCTTTTTTATATACAATTAATTTCTTCTTCTCTTTTTTTTTACTTCTTTATTTCGAGAAAAATAATTCTTTTGTATTTTTTCTTTTACATTTTTATTTTTTATCTTCTCTGTCGCTCCTTTTTTTCCTTCTCTAAATATAGCTCCAGTTGCTCCCGATAAGAATTCGTTGCTTTCGGTCAATTACACTATGGTTACTATTTATCTTGATTCATTTCATGATGGTAAGTTTTTTCCTATATTCTTTCTTTTTTCTTATTTTGGAATCTTTGAAAACATTTTCTTGAATGGAATCGAAACCATATAGTATATAAATCTATGTACCGCTTCCAGAATGAAAATAATAAAAATAATAATAATCATTCTTAATGTTCATTTACTATCATTTTTTTCTCGTTCATTGTTCACTCTGTTTTCATCGTATTTCTATTCTTGATTTTTTTTTATTTTGGCCATGTTGACAATGACGATCAAAGGCGGATGTAAAATAAATAATTTCGAAGTGATGTACAAAACGGATCGATTACATAACTGGACCCCGTTGACAATGTCCGATCAACGAACTATTGTGCTCAATGATCTACTGCCAGGACATAAATATCAGATTCGAGTGACCGCATTCAATGAAGCCGGTAGTACTGAAGCTGAATATCATTTCATCACGCCGATGTCATCGTTACAAAGTAATAATATTAATGATGATGATAATTTTAATAAAATATTTTCCATTGAATCTTCTCTTATCTATTCATTTTTTTCTATTGTATTTTCAGATGATCAAGCTATCATTTTAATGGGCTCTCGGTCAACATCTTCTGTGCCATTCTATGCTGATGTTTTAGTTGTTGTACCATCGGTCATTTCATTTGTTGTCATTGTCGTTCTTTTATCACTTGTTTATATCATTTTTACTCGAAAACCTCGGCATACAAATAATATTTATGGTAAGCCCTGGTGTTATCTAATGAATTAATTTTTCCAATGCTTTTTCTATTATTTTAGGCAATTTTAATGATCAGAATAAATTTACAACCGAAGGAAATGAATCGGTCATTATGGGAGAATTAGAGGCTAAATATGCCAATAATTTAAATGGCGGATTCAACACCAATACCGACCTTAAAGGCTATCCAGTTGCTGGTAATGGTGGTGGTTGTGTAGCCACAATGAATCAAAATGTTGTTCATTTTCAAAGCCCATATGCAATGACTAATATTCAGGAAAAAGCCGGAAATGAGGAAAGATATCCACTTAATCATTTAAACATGTCGCCAATGAAGGCGGCAAACGTGAGTTTTATCATAGTAAATCTATGATTTTATAAAACTAAACTAATTTGACTATTATAATTCTATACAGTATTCAATTGAACATGATGGAATCTATGCTACAGTTAAACGGACACCAAGGCCACCAAGATCCGATGTGCACATCTATCAATTTCCTCGTACGACCAGGATAATACCGCCTAACGCCTATAGTATTGTTGATGATGATTAGTATTACATACCACACCCCCATCATCATCATTAGAAGCATGTGTCTTAGCATTTACGAGATTTGCAATTGATAAATCATCATTTCCTCCATCCATTTACATAGAAAATTCAATTGATCCATCGAAACCCCATATCCTATGTAGTTTTCCATAGGTTTTTTTCTCGTTTGCAATCATAACTAATTCACACCCATTCTGTGATTGTATCTTTTAGGTGGCTCAACAATGGCTACAGCCACAACCGTTGCAACAACCGATGATATTATCAACCTCGATTCTGAATCATTTGATTCATCAACACCGAATAGTGGAGGATGTCGAATATCGAACAACAATATGGGAAATGGAGGAGGAGGATTGGGATCATCATCATCAACGGCGACGACGAATCCACACACATCCAACAACCATTCGAATAATCAAAACACTGCCAATTGGCGAGCAACAGCAAATCCAAACACAACAATGGTCACACGATATGATTCAAAGGAACATCATCAACAACAACAACAAGGAACAATGGCTCATATGAAAAAAATGCAATATGGACAAAATCCATTGTTCCATGAGTAATCTTTCTGGCTTTAAAACATTATTCATTTTTTATTAACAAATATATCATTCGTTTTGAATTCGGGAAAAAGTTTGAATGTTTGAAAATCAAAGGTTTAATTGTTTTCATCGTGCTGCTTATCATATGTAATAATAATATTTTTCTAATTGATGAAAAAAAACACTTATTTAATTTGCTCATCCTACTCATTAATGATGATTTTATCCAATTTTTTAAAAATCAAATGTTCTGTTCTGTATAATTGTTCATCATCATGTTATATATAGACCATTAATGTTTTACAACCAAACTGAATGATTATATCAACCGATGCTTTCCTTTTCTTTATATCTATTTGTTTGCCGAAATGATGATTATTATTATGATCATTTAAATTTATTGATCGATTTTTAATCAATAAAGCCAAATGTTTTTCTTTTTTGTTGTGAAAACTGTAAAAAGAATTATTAAATCATTTTTTTACGAAATCAAAAGCTGCTGCCACCTATCCAATCGAAATAGTAATAATTTGTTTTTTGTAGATAATTCGAATTCATTAACTTGGATTAAATCTAAAAATGGATTATTAATTTAAATGTATTTACCTTGAGAATTTAGCATCGACCTTTGGATAAATCGAGACTACATCGTAATTAATTTCTTTATCTTTATTAATCCCGTTGAAAACGATTCTCTTTTTTTTTGTTTATCGACAAGGATCAATCAATTAACGACAAGTCGTCTTAATTTTAGTCTCTGGTTTTAATTTTTAATCATAAAAATAACAATCGATTTGCCATTTTTATTATCAAATTGATGTTTAAGAAAAAACTGATGCCATTTATAACCATCCAGGATCTTACTCATAATATTGATTTTTATAATCAAATCTTTTTTCGTTCAACTAACCTGAACAATATCGTGTCATTATTATTGCATTAAAAAAATGAAATTATTTTTATTTTTCTTGTTTATTGGAACAACATTGGCATATCCAATCAGTCAAGGTTTGTTTGTTACATTTATGAATTTAAAAGCACATTTATTTTTACATAGATCATCGTGATAATGAAATGGCCGAAACATTGATTAATCGCGCTCGATCATTGGTTGAAAAAGCAAAACATGTAATCGATGAAAATGAACAACAACATGAAGATTTACTATCATCGATCAAGAATCTTAAGGACCAAGTGAAAACATTGTCAGATGAATTTGAAAGAAAATATCAGGGATTAGATTTGACTAAGAATGAAATCCACACAATGAGTGAGGATTTATTGCATTTAGAAAATCGATTGACAGAAGAATTCATAATTTTTTACGATCACATCGAACATGATGATGATGATGATAATAATGTCGATCATTTAATCAAACGCGCAGAAGATTTGATTAAGAAAGCTCATGATGAAATTCGACAATTTAATCCAGATTACCGGACAAGAGCAGTGGTACAATTTGAAATTGCAGCAGTGATGAAATTGGTTGAAGTTATTCGACATGGTGATGAAGAGCAACGACAAAAATATATACCACAATTAAAAAGTCAATTACGATCATTAGAAATTGTTTTAGAAAAGATAAGAAAATAAAATGAAACAATTTTTTGATTATCATAAGAGGAGAAATAGAAAATTGTATTTATTTATTAATTATTGATTTACAAGATGTCCAGCTAAAAATGGTTTGATTTCTTTGACCAAAAATGTAACAAATAAATCAATCTGTGGATTTGAATTGGACGTTTGTTTCATCATATTCAATAATAAATCTGAAATTTCTTGATTATTTTTAAATACAGTAATCATCGGTTCCAATTGAAAATTATATTCTTGATCATTGACTAATGCCTGAAATTCTTCTATAATATCGGATTCAAATATATAGGATGAAAATAATGGGTAAATAAAAGTTGGCTTAATAGGTGTCGATGGTGGCTGCTGCTGTGTAAAAGTAGTAGTTTTAGTTCGTATGATCATCATTGTTTTGATGAAAGCCGGATAAAAATACGGCCATTGATATTGTGATAACACCATTATATGACCGATAGTAAAATCCGTGATTAAAGATGATAATAATATAATAGTTGCATCAATCAATAATCCTATGACATTTTCTAAAGTTGGACATAGAAAAATCATCTGTCTGGAATTATGATATTCATTAGCCAGTTTAATGTTACAATAATTAATTTCAGATTTTTCGTTTGCATTTTTGCTCATTAGACTCTTTGTCAACTGGTAACCAAAAGTGATGTTGGAATCACCCGAATCACTTGAAACTGATGAGCATAAAAGATCAATAATTTTGATGATAAATACAGCAGCATCTTTTGATTGATTGAGTTTTATGCTTAGCGTAAGATATTGTATATAATATTGAAGCCAATATAAAAGATTGGAAAAATTATTGTTCACAATATCTCTATATTCGAAATTTTTCAAAATTTGCATTGCATTATGATAATCGGCTTCATGTAATGCATGACAAATTTTGTATTGAAGAAATCGATAATTTTTGTTGAGACCGATTTGAGCAATGTAAGCATTGAATTCTTTGTATATAAAAAATAATTATCATTTATAGTTGATATATGTCACAGATCATATGTAAGCTTACCTTGTTTAATGAAATCTATAGAAACATTAAATTTCAGCAACAATTGAACATCGGTGATCAGATCCTTATCTGAAGCAATTAAACAAGGGGCATAGTTCATTAGTTTTCGTTTTTTTAGATTCAAATGGGCTATAGCTTTTCCATCAGAATACCCGGAAAGTTTTTCACAAATGATGCGATCCCCAATCTTGGACATTGATCGACAGAAAAGGATTGTAAACAAAACAATTGAATAGAAACCGATTTTTCGATAATCTGAAGAATCCAGCTTCAAACTTAAGTCGAGCACTTCATTGTCGCGACAGAAGCATTTGTGAGTATATGTAGATAATGTGTCTAAATTAGATTCGATTTGCGATAACTCCAATGGGTTTTCGTGACTAAATACTTTCCATTTTTTGTGATCACCAATCAATGTAACCAGTTCAATAAGTTTCTTTTCAAGCAACGGTCGTTTCTTATGAATATTTTCTGTCAGCAAAAAAAAAGATGAAATGAAAAATTGCTAACATTTTACTTTACCTTTGCTATCGTCAAGAAAATCTTCAATATAATATTTAAGTCCTAATAGAAAATGTTTTTCCAATACGGTCTCATCAAATGTTTTGTAATAATATTGGGATGAAAACAAAACAGGCATCACATGAAAAATGTACTTTTCACGAAGATATTCTTGAATGTTTGGCTCAAAATCTTGGGAAAATTTTTCTATAATTTTTATCAATGCGATTGCTGCTTGTATAACATTTTCATGATGATAATGTATGAGAATAAAAAGATATAGATCGATCAATTGTTCAATTTTATCCATGTAAAACGAACAAAATTTAGTTATAAAATTGATTCGATGTTCCACTTGAAACTTTTTCCAAAGTTGGTAATAAAATTTTGTATCACGCATATCGACATTGAATAAAATCTCAAAATCTTGTCTTTTCAAACAATGTCTCCATTGATCACTTATCGAAAATAGAATGCATTTCATTTCTTCAATAAAAAAATCTTTCAAACCATTCATTTTTTCTAGATTGTGACGTTTTGAGTCATCAGTTAATTTGTTCCATGATTTGTTATCATAGAACAAATCGGTAAAATTTTTGTATGCATTATCATAATCATTTTCAAGTTTGGCCATTCTATACAGTTCTATCTGTAAAAAAATAATTTTCAAACAAAATCGATCATTGAAAAAACATACCTTGATAAGGAAATTATCTTTATCCATTGCTCCAGCTACCATTAAATAGGATTTTGCAAGGGGATAATCTTTCTCTTCGATTATTTTTTTAGCTTTCTCAAGAAAATAACCAAATGATTTGGTAGATTTGGTTTCTTTTGATTTGGTCATTTTAATAAATTTAATCAGAGAAAATGGTGAGATTTACGAAATTCAAATGAGTTTATTGTTTTTTTATCTTCCCTGCTCAATCATCATCATAGATCAGCTGATCGAACGTTCCATTCGTTCGTTAAAATATGGAGAAAGCGAAATTCATTCTGAATAATGTTTATCAGTTTTTAGAATCGAAAAAAATATCTAAAATGGACATTTTCATTTTTCATCATATTATTTTCAGTCCTTGAGACAAATTGTGTATCAAAATGCTTAAGTTGTCAAGTAGTTTTTGAAATGATAAGATTTATTGGTTACTTACCCTATAAAATGACTCTAAGATCCGTTTCTTATTTTCTAAAATTAAATTATTTGATCTTAATTGTTCGAAAAATTTTTGCTGAGAAAACAATTGAAAGATAAACGAAAAAGATGAAATTGCTATTTGTTTTTGCAATTTTAGTTATCACTGTCTATGCAAAAGGTTTGTTCGAAGAAAAATTTTCACTAATTAATAAAATTTATATTTAATTTCAAAATAAAAAAGATGATTATGGCGAAAAAGAATTTGCAAAAAGATTGCTTGAAGATTGTGAGCATCTTAATCAAAAGACTTTATCGCTTATCGAAGACTATGAACGTCATCAAAAAGGTCATTTATTAGAAACGGTCAAACATGAAGCCGAAATGATAAAACCACTAATTGATGAATTGAAAAAAGACAGCGAAGAAACGGATTCGTTGAAACAAATAAGTCGATTGCATGTGATTGAAGAACGATCGTTTTATCGGGAAAATCGAATCAGTGAAGAAATGGAAATTGTACAGGAAATAATCTTTGACTATAAAAGTCGACAAATGACTGTCGGACAAGTTATAGAAAGAGCTAAGATGTTGGTAGAAATCGTCAGTGAAGCATTGGAAAATAATCAAGTTACACAACGCAACCAAGAACCTGTTCACTTCGAATTGCAATTGTTGAACAAAATGATAAAACGATTAGAAGTTGAAGACCATAATATAATCGCCGTCACCGATGAAGAACGTTTGGCACGTATTGAAAAGAGTCTGCATCAATTGATAAAAAATTTACAACCGATACCTACTCCAACAACACCTGTTCCAACTACTACTGAACGATCAACAACGGGATCATCAACGACTGAATCCTCAACAACGGTATCATCAACAACCGAACCATCAACGACTGAATCCTCAACAACGGTATCATCAACAACCGAACCATCAACGACTGAATCATCAACGACTGAATCATCAACAACAGGATCACCAACAACAGGATCATCCACAACGGAATCTTCAACGACTGAATCATCGACAACCGGATCACCAACAACAGGATCATCCACAACGGAACCTTCAACGACTGAATCATCAACAACAGGATCACCAACAACAGGATCATCCACAACGGGATCTTCAACGACTGAATCATCGACAAGTACACGTAAAGATGAAAATCTTCATACAACTGAATCTCCTTAATATGATTCGTATATAAAAATCCAATAAAGTTTTTTTAAACTGTTGTTAAACCAAAAATTTTTTTTAATAATGAATTAGTGAGCATGCCCAGTATATCAAACAATTTCGTCATTGAGTGTTCGAGTTTTCTAACAAATTCTGATTCTAATCATTCATTTCGATGATTGTTTTCAATGCATATATTTTATCATGGTATTTCGAATTATTTTTAATTTTCTTAGCCGCTTTGCTAACAGCGAACACATGGTCCAGAAGCTATCTGAATCTTATCCTATCCGAAGATCAGCTCAAATAATGGCTTATTTTTACCACCGAACTAAAGGAACAATTGAATCGGGTTCTTTAAAAGATAAACTTCCACCTTTAAATAATCGTCTATTAACTTTTAAGAATCGTTTTATGAATGAATTTCGACAAGAAATGCAGAATGCTAAAAACAAGATCAAAAGATGATGGTCGCATTTCTTTCAATCACTCGTAATCAATGTTGTCAATCATTTAAATTATAATTGTGATATTGAATTGTCTCTGATTTGTAGAAAATATGATTTACAATAATTTATTACCTGTCAAATAAATTAATTTCATCTAGCATAATTTCAATCTCATGTTAAAAATATAATGAAAATTCAATTTAGGCCGAATATAATCGATTGTATCGATTGATGATCAGAACTTTAATTGTTGAGTTGTACAAGTTTTTTAGTCCAAAACTTGAAATTGTATCAAGATTTCATCATATTCAGGATTCAAAATATATAAAGATAAATTCCATCAAATAATAATGGTTGATGAGACTTGTAAATCAAAAATCGAGTATACCATATTATTGCCGACATATAATGAAAGCGAAAATTTGCCCATAATCGTTTGGTTGATCGTCAAATATTTGAAGTTAGCCTAATTGTTTGGTTTTGTTTTTCACTTATTTGATGAATATTTTTTTCTGACAGAGATTATCAGTACGAGATTATCATCATCGATGACAATTCACCAGATGGTACAACGGACGTGGCCAAACAGCTCCAAAACATTTATGGCGATGACAAAATCGTTCTAAAACCGAGAAAAGCTAAACTTGGACTTGGAACGGCTTATCTTCATGGATTGAAATTCGCTCGTGGCAAATTCATTATTATCATGGATGCTGATTTATCACATCATGTAAATAGAAAATACTCTTAATTTTAAGTATTCTCCAGCTGTGATTTTCGACTGTTTTTTTTCATGTAGCCCAAATTCATTCCAAGATTCATTCAAAAACAAAAAGAAACCAACAGTGATATTGTCACCGGAACTCGTTATGCCGGTGATGGAGGCGTATATGGCTGGGATTTTATGCGCAAATTGATATCTCGTGGTGCTAATTATCTAACACAAGTGCTATTACGCCCTGGCGTTTCCGATTTGACCGGTAGTTTTCGTTTGTATCGACGTGAAGCATTGGAAAAATTGGTCGAGAATTGCGTCTCAAAGGGTTATGTGTTTCAAATGGAAATGATGGTACGAGCTAGAAAATTTGGCTTCAAAATTTCCGAAGTACCAATTCAATTTGTCGATCGTGTCTATGGACAATCAAAAATGGGAAGCAATGAAATCATTCAATTTGCCAAAGGTTTATTATATCTTTTTGCAACTCTTTGAATATTAGGGACACAACAAAAATTATTTTTTTTTATACATTCGCTAACTTTTAAACAATGAGGATTATATCATTTTTTTGATTTTTGATTTAAATAAAAATATTAAATAATTTTGGATACCTGATCTATGAATGGACCAACTGCCGAATGCGAACACGTTTTTCCATGCTTGATTTTACAAGCGAGATTTTTTAAAAATAAATAAAGTTCATCTCTGAAAAAAATATCATCAGAAAAAATGAAAAATAAATCATCAGAACCAAAGTCATCATCTTCATCTAACAATAATGGTGATGGTCAAAAAACAGATGAAAAAACATTTGTCACCGAAGGAAAAATTCATGAAGCTGTTAATGTGCTAAAAAAAGTGATACATAATCGAAAGAATTCAATGAACGATGAAGGCAAGAAACAATTATTCGAGCAAGATATTGATTATGTTTTTCTACAATTTTCATTGAAAAAAATACCCCTTAATAATTCAACATACATTCATCGCATCCCATTAAAATATCATTGGCGAAGTGAAATCAATTATGAAACATGTTTAATTGTTAAAGATATAAATGAAACACCATTAACTGATAGAGATGCGGATTTGGAACAAACAAAAAATTTCTATCGTAATCTTCTTGATGAACATTCAGCAAACGAATTAATAAGCGAAATATTACCAATGCGCCAGCTTCTAACAGAATTTCAGCAACCAGCGCTTCGAAAAAAACTTTCCAATGAATACAACGTATTTTTATGCGACCGAAAATTATTACGTAACAAACAATCATTTTTAAGCCGTTTTCTTGGCAAAGCTTTTTGGATCGATAACAAAAAAGTGCCCTTGCTGCTAAATCTTAATGATAAAAATCTAAAAGATCAGATTGAATCTAAATTGAATGCTACATCACTTTATGTTTCTGGCAAAGGTTCTACGCAAGCTATATGTGTTGGATCATTACAACAAGATTCAGACAAATTGACAGCAAATCTACTTTCTTGTCTGGAGAAAATTCAACAACTTTATGGCAAAAATGTTCGTGAATTGGCAATCAAAACGGAAAAATCTATGTCGATTCTATTCTACATGGATCTCGGTTCGGCTAATGAAATTAAAATGGAAAAGCGTGAAGAAAATGAAATGAACGAATTTGTTGAAGAAGAATTCGATTTCATACCAAATTCAAATATTCGTGTTTACAAAGATGGTCGAATCAGAATTGTGAAACGTGATGTAGCTGAAGGAGAAGAAATGGATGATGATAGTGACTTGTATAATCTTAAAACAGTCAAAGCGATCAACACTGAACCAGATGATGAACAATGGACACGAAGATTAGTGTTTAATCTGCCGGAAAATTTACGAAAAAGAAAACTCATTCAAAGACGTCCGTTCAAAAAAATTAAAACTCAAAAATGAATTTTAACAAACATTAATTTCGTTTTTTTAATTTTTAATTAAAAAATTTTTTTACAAAAAAAAAATGCACGTAACGTCAATTATGTACGGCTTAGACCAAGCATTAAAAAAAAAAATTTGGCGCTTGTTTGCGCGCTTGTTGCTGCGCGAACACTTGTTTTGCCGTTGTGATCAACAATCGATAAATTTCGATTTTTTTTTAAATTTTTTGTTTGACATCATTTAAATAATGGATAATATTGTTTCAATTCTAAAGAATCGTCAATATCATCTAACAGGTGGATTGCATTCAAATTCAAGTCCAATTTTAAGGCGAAATTTTCTACCTCCATCACGTTTCGATTCGCTGATGGTTGAAAAACATTATAATTTTATTGATTCTAATGAAACATGTGATTCACCGATTACTGCCATAGCTCAACGACCGAATAGCAACGAATTACTATTAGCCAATGATGTTGGCGATGTTGTTGTTATAGAAAAATCATCTTTTCGAGAATTGAAAAAATTTCATGGACATAATTGTGCCGTATTCGATGCTAAATGGCGACCCGAACATTCGAATCAAATATTGACTGCAGCTGGAGATCGTAGTATAATTCTTTGGGATATTAATCGTACCGATCAATCATTGGCCAGTTTTTTTCCTGCACATCAAGGTTCGGTTAAAAGTCTTTCGTTTCATTCTACCAATACGTTCGTCAGTGGTGGACGTGATGGTGCCATCAAAATCTGGGATCTCCGCACTTCTTGTATCCTTAAACATGGGCCAGAATTATCTATTCCTGATCCTCACATCCATATTCTGCCATCGATCAAGTCCCCAAATTTTCGCTCAGTAAAATCACGTCGACAAAATCCTATTGCATGGTCATCACAAAATATCAATTATCATCCTTCCAATGTTGTCACCTGCGTTGATTTCCATCCTATTAACAATAATTATTTTTATAGCTCTGGTATAGCTGATAATTCGATTAAGGTTTGGGATATACGTCAATGTCGACGACAATTTCAATGCACTATCCTACCTACACCAACGAAAATTCATACGACCAAAAATATTTCATTAACATCAAGTATTCATGGATATTCCTCTTTTTTTATAGCCAATAATGGACGAGATGGTTGTATATTATATGCTTCATCTACAAATGGTAGTATTTATGCATTCACCAATAATTCAACTTATCCAGTAATGGCTCTTTCTGGACGATATTCGAATTCACAAACCAAAATTTCACCATTTGGGGAAGATTATCTGTTGAGTGGCTCGATAAACAGTCGATTTTACATTTGGAATTGCAATCTTCGGCGACCTTCTGATTCGAATGATGATAATTTGATATCTATTGAAAACCGTTTACCATTGTTTGAAATGAAATTCGATCAGCATCAGGAATTGTCATTAATTTTTGGTGATTTCAAGGATCAGAACATTTATTGTGCATCCGAACCGCATGTTTTGTGGAAATGGTCGTTTGGTATCGGCAAGCATCAAAATTCTGAAGAAATCGATTATATGCATTCTGTACATCAGCCTATTCTTCAACAATTCAAAAGACCCGAAAATCATTCATCAACATTACAAATTAGCCTGAAACGAGCATCATCATTCGAAGCAATTACTCAACGAAGATCAACTAGTTTAACAAGGCCATTGTCATCCATTACTAATTGGATACATTCGGAGACGAAACGTTTTAAATCAAATAATAATGATTCAAGTGATTCACCATCATCGAAAAGTGCCAATAAAAATATCAATACTAGTATTGATAATGATGGTCAGGAAAATCGAAAGTCAAAATCAACGTCACATAAATTAATGACTAAAAAATATTCACAAAAACGTGGTTTACGAAAAAATCTTAAACGAAATCTTTTTAGTGATAATCGAAAAATTAGTGAATTTTTCTCCAAAACCGCCGATAATTCTCAATCAATTATGATTTAAAAAAACTTTACTTTTCAATAAAAATAACAATATTCTATTCTGACACCTGTGTGTGTGTGTGTTGAGGAAAAAAATTCAATAAATAATGTTGAAGATCTATTGAGGGAAAAACAAGATTGTCAAAAAATACAAAAAAATTGATAAAAAACAAAAAAATTTTTTTTTGAATGAAATTCAACGAGGATGATTTAGAAAAATGAAATTGTAATGAGTTGAAGGTTGATGATGAATGATGGATGACCAGGATACATGTGAGCAAATATTTTCAGTTCAGTTTAGTTTTTCAGATGAAAATGATGATGATGATGATGGCTCTATCATATTAAATATTATTTAATTCGATTATTCTCAATACATTTGTATTGGACACAATTGTTTCCAATCGAATGTCCTTATAGAAATCTGTCCACCATTTTCATCGTCTTTGGCTTGTCCAATGTTTATTATATTTACCGGTCCATTCGTTGAGCCTATTTTCGAGTCATATGTTGATATTTCCGATTCAGACATTCGTAAGCCATCCAATCTAAATTAAACATAAAAATTAATATACATTTGAAAAAAATCGAATAAAATTGACTAACCCGTTGGTAGCAAATGAGCTCCAAATATTCATTGTATATTTTTCCAATCCTTTCAACCAATGATTAGTTTTCACACCAAAAGCAATGCTTATCTCTTCAAGAAGATTGACCAAAACTTTTGGATCAACACGATAGATTGAGACCTTCGGGCTAACCCCTTCAGCACTATTTTGTTCCTGTTGTACATGATACATTTTGACTAGTCGACATAATTTAACCATTTCATCTTTATCAAAATTCGATTGCTCAAGTGTTTGCCGTTGTGGACGTTTATGACTTCGACGGCGACGACGACGTCGTCTTTCTTCTTCTTCTTCAGTTTCATAATCACCATCATTACTTTCTTCAGCTTCTTCGTTGCTACTATCGATTTTCGAATTGGACTCTGTCGTTGTTGTTGATGATGATGACTTTTCGTCCATTTCTTTGTTCTTATTGTTAGCACTACAAATATTTAAAAAATATACGAAATATATAATGATACAATAAATAAACGATCATGTTATTGTCGATATTGTTTATTTGTCCCAATTTCTATCCTTTCGGAACAACAATAAAACTTAGGCGATGGCGATCGCTTGTCGCCCAAAAAGTAACAACAACAAAAAATCTAAATGAATAAAAAATGACTACTGACCTTGTAATGCTTGTTTCGTCGTCTTCTTCTTCTTTACTATCATTATCATCATCTTTGTTATTGTCGTTTGTATTGTTTGATGGTTTCTTTTCATCGTCTTCGTTTGATTCTTCAGCTTCTTCTTCACTATTATTGCCACCAGTTTCACCATCATATTCATAATCATCTTCACTTGAATCACCGAAACGTATATATGTGGTAATTTTATTATATTTTTCGAATTGATAGTCATCATCTGAATTGAGACCGAGCAATATTCTATATTCAAGATAATAATTATAATGAGATTTTTTATATTGTTATACAATCACTTACTCATGATCAGGAGAGTAGATGTTCCATTTGTTGAACATTGTTTCCAATAATGAATCATTAAAACGTGATTCGGAAACCATATTTTTGGCCTGATCCCAAATCTGTTTAGTTAATGGATTATAATCCGGTACGAATGGTATGGCAAATTTATCTATTAAATATTGTTGACCTTCCATGAATACAATCGATTGTATACGACTTTTTTCCATACACGCTCTTATATCGCGTGCCGAAACAGTTTCATCATCACAATTTGAATCTTCCATCAAAAATGGAACACTTTTAGTATTCATGCCATATATACCGATGTTCCAGATTCCCTGAACTCCTTGAAGAACTGCACGTTGAAAATATTTATTGGTATCTTTATGCATCAAATGGAATCCAAGGGATATAGCGCCTGTTCATTGAAAAATGATATTGAAACTTTATGATTATTGTTATCATTTTTTAAACATACCAGCACCATGACCAACAACGGTCACTTGATTTGGATCGCCACCAAATGATTTGATATATTTTTGTATCCATTCTAATGCTTTAGCTTGATCTTGCAGTCCAAGGCTGCGAAAATTTTCATTTTTTTCATTGGCAACGGATGATCCGAATCCGAACACTCCCAGTCGATATTGCATAGTGATCACAATAATATCTTTTTCTGCTACCAACACTGAAGGATCTAATTCTGGCGATCCAATGCCGCCGAATTGAAATATACCACCATGAATAAAGACCAAAACTGGCCTGCCAGTTTTTTTGGCCGTTTTATTATTTTGACCATCTTCTTTGAACGGTGTCCATATATTTAGAAATAGGCAATCTTCTTTAGTTTCATCTCCCAAGCCTTTGACTTCGGTGATACTTAGCACAAAAGTACTCTGTCATAATCGAAATTATTATAAAGTTATATAAATCTTAAGAAAATTCAAAACAACATACCTGATAACATTTGATTGGTTGATAAAATGCATCCAATGTTAGATTTTTATTGAATTGTTTTAATTGTGGAGGTCTAAATCGTCGTTGATCAACTGGAGGTTCTGCATATGGAATGGATAAATAACTGGCTACTAATTTACCATTGGCAACAGTACGAACTTGACCTTTGATTTGAATGCCCGGCAATTGAATCAAAGGTTCATATTCGATCATTTCATCACTATAATATTGACGTCGTTTGCCGTCGGTTTTACTCCTTGACGGATCACGTTGACTATTTGAGAATATTGATGATGATGATGATGATGACGAACCATTTGAATTTGACACATTGTTACGATCACGTCGAGATAATATGATTAACGTGACTAGAATTATTATAACGATAGCAGCTCCGATTATGCGATACCATCGTTTTCGTGATTGATTTTTTGTCGTGAATGTAGTCATTTTCATTTATTTTATTTTGGATTATTTATTGAGAATATCTTTACACGATTATAAATGATGATTCATTTGAATAGAGATTACTTTAATATACAATCTTATTAACTTTGACCAAGACTTTCAAAATAAAAAGGAAAATAGATAGAAAACAATCTGATGTATTAATGATTGATCAGAATGATTTGATTGATCACAATCTATTGATATCAATTTTTTTTGTCGTTGTCTTCGTCGTCGTCGTTATTGTTGTTTTTGTTTTGATATTTTTATTGTACTGTTCGTAAAGCAACAAGTGGTATCTTTTAAAAGTGGTCACATTTGCTTACACCGTTTGACATTGGGGAGAAAAAACGTTTCTGTTAAATAGGAAATGTATAATGCCAAAATGAACAAATAAACAAACAAACAAACAAAACAACAGCTTACACAGGACTATCCAAGGCGATCATCTACAGATGTTTCTAATGAGTTTGTTCATTTAACAAAAAAAAAGAATTTGTTGTTGCAAAATGCTATTTGATTCGTTTAAAATGATGAATCATCACCATCATCAATTTTGGATCGATTTCAAGGTTTGATACGATTTAAAAAATGAGAGGATTGCAACAAAACAAATAATATTTTACTTTAAAATCAACAAATTAACAAACAAAAAGAGAAAGAAAATATAAACACTTCTAGACAAAATAAATTGAATTAAATTGAATGAGGATGATATCAACGAAACAAAACAAAAAAAAACTGTCAACATCAATAAGAATCAATTTCAGATTGTTAGCATAATTTTCAATTATTGTCTGTTTTGCATTATTTATATTAATAAAATGATGATTATATGATTCAGATTATTTCAATTTTTTTCGTTTTTTTTAAATTCGTATGTTGTATAATAAAAAGAATAAGAAATGGTAGAAAAGTTTATCACAATCGATATTTTTATTTAACCCTCGGCTATCCATGTGGGGTCAAATTTGACCCCAACGACATTTAAAACTTCGCCATTCGAAAATCTATCAACAAAAATCAATTTTCTCTGGAATGATCGAAGCTCTATGTTTATGGAACATGATAGGCAATTTTCACCGTTTTCCGACTTAAAATAGTGGAGAAATCATCGATTTTCGGGATGAAGTCTAAATGTGCATAACGTAAGTGTTGTAGGATTCCTACCAGCCATCACTTACGTTATGCACGAGCCCAAATTCAATAGGAAAATCAAAATTTGTTTGCCGCTTTGTATCATTAATGATATGCTTTTAAGACAAAATTTTTTGATGAAATTTTAAAATTGATAATATTTTCTAAGAGTTGAGCACAAAATTTTAGATTATTTTAACTTTCTAACATAATTTAAAAGAGATCAAAGTTGGGGTCAAAATTGACCCCACATGGATAACGACGCGAGAAATGCTGCGTGAATAGCGGAGGGTTAATAATAATGATGAAAGCCTGTGAAATGAAAATTGCAATCACAAATACACACGCATATACAATTGATAATTGATTTGAATGAAAAAAAATCAAAATGAAGACAGTCGCTTAAACAATTTCAAAATAACAGATTTAACGATTCGAAAAAAGAACAATAATTTTCATATTGATTATCAACGTTCTGTTCAGTTGACGATTTCGATTTGTTATTCAATTTTTTGTTTTACGTAGATCGGATGTAGTTTTTATTGTGAAAACCAAATTAAAAAACAAAACAAAATATTTAAAAAAAATTTCATATACTGATGATGAACGAAACAAACAAAAGAAAAACAAAATGTAGTTGTCTTCAACAATCGCAACGGATGCCACCACACTTTAATGTTTGTTACATTTCAGGATTTAGTTTTCGCATGTAAATCATTTGCAGTAAAAAAAACCTGCTAAAGCTGTTATTACAAGTTGTTGTTTAGAGATAGTAGTTCGATAGTTTAAATGATTGGAAGAAAGTGAAAAAAACGAAACAACAAAAATTCAGATTTCTCTCTCCCAGGTTTTTTATTTTCTTCAGAGAAATATTTATAGTGCCGTTGTTGTTGTTGTCGTCGTCGTTGTTGTTGTTGTATGGACCAAACTGGAATGCCACACATCCGTATGCTTGTGTGTGTTCATATCAATTAGCAAGTTTCATATTTTTTTCTATCCAGAAACTATGAAAACTAGAAAACAAACACACATACACAAACACAAACACAATCCCGTTTTATGAATGACCAGAAAAAAAGATGGCGAAAAAAGTTGGAAGCAATATTATAATAATCAAAAATGAAAATTTCCGTACATTGATAGTAACGATTGATCGATCATAATGATGATGCTCAGTGATCACAGAAATGATGAAAATTAAAATGAAAAACAGCAAAAGAAAGAGACGATATATCAAAACACGAGATATCTAGGAGAAGCTAATGGCGATCATCATCATCATACCATGTTTTTGTTGTTGATGATGATGATCATTGGTTTCTTATGATATCGTGATAGTGGTCAAACAAATGAACAAAATAAAAAAGTAAAAACAAAACAAAAAAGAGAAAGTCAAGATATAATGGCCATCGATGATTCGTATAGATATGATAGTGATGGTGGTAATATTCGTCCTCGTTGTCGTTTTCTTTCAAACATCATTTTATATAAGAAAAACATCTTTTTTACATCGTTATCTATTATACAATAGTGAAACAGTATTTATTTATTTGGTCAAGTTCACGAATTCAATTCAAAAACATTTCATGTACATACGTAATAAAATGGAAGAAGCAAATGAAAGAAAAAAACATATTGATTGAATTGAAAACTTTTTGGAAAACATTATTTACATTTAAATTCGATGATAATGTACACGGATGGATACAGAAAATGAAATAAACAAAAAAGAGACGAACTACGAATTTGCATTTATACACATCGAATAAATGAATGATGATGATATTTGAAATGATACAAACGAACCAGATAGATTACGTATGTAATATCTGATGAAGCCCATGTTGTTTTGCATTTATGAATGTTATATTATTTAGTGAATGAATGGAACATTGAAAAAAAGAAGATACAATTAGCCTTTAGCTAAATGCATTGATTTGACTTTATACGATCAAGTTGATGATGATCCTAAGCAATATTATCCATTTTTATTTTTTTTTATTTTGTTTTTGTTTCGTCGTAGTCGTGTCGTGATGATATGTTTTTTATTGAAAAAAGAGAGAATGTGAAAGTGTTTTTTTTTTGGATAAAGATATGATGGATTGATAATATTACTAACGAAGACAACAAAAGTTGATAGTTTCTCGACTCCTTTCGCTGTTACTATCTTATTTTTTCATTTTTTTTCCATACAACTTGAATAATAATGATTATAAGACTCATATACACATTACATATACAAATTCGTTGTTGAATGATGTTTCTTAAAAAGAGAAATTGAAAACAAGAAAAGGAAAAAGAGTGATTCGGCAATATATGATGGTCGTTTTCATGATGATGATGATGGTGGTGGTTGTGGTGGTGATGATTGAGAATCTGCCATTTAGTATGACTAAAGAGAAAAAGAACATACAAAACATCAACCATGTCTCTGTTTTTCAATTGCCGGTTAACACTATTCCCTGTATTTGTTGTTCCAAAATTGTAATGTTTTATTATGAAGAAAGAAATCTAAGAAAAAAGAGAAAAATATGACTATTTAGTATGTTTGTACATGTGACAAATTTCTTATAACATCGTTTCGTTATGGTAATGATTTCTGGTGATAGAATCATCATGACCGAAAGTCTTTTTAGTGTTTTTAAATTCTATGTCAAAATGTTTGAAATCTAATTTATATTGAAGATTCCATATGTTTTTTGATTATTTGCATTCGAATTGATCCTTTCAAATTGATTATATAATTTGTGGCAAAAAAAAAATCAATTATAAAAAAATAATTAAATTAATTTTTGATTTTGATAAAATAAAAGCGAAACTGACATCAATCGATATTGGGTAAGGATTTCCGGTATCCTGTAATAGAAAGAGAAAAAATTTCCATTTTAGTTCCGTTTTCATTATCAATTGATGTAATTATAGTTGATTTAGCCACAAAAAAAAACAAATATAACTTGATCATTAATAATTTGACGCATTTCGTTAACAAATTTAATTAAATTAAACTTTTTCATGTTATTATCAAATCACTCAATTTGATTTGAATGAAATTCAAACCATATGGAAAAATTTCTGCCATAACAAATTCGGAGATAATGAACCTTCGGATCAATCAATAAAAAAATTGATAAAGGGGAATAAAATTCATGGACTTCAATCTCACTGTATGTTTAATTTTGATTTTTCAAGATTTTAAAGTTTGGAAGTTTTTGTAGCGAAAAAAAACCAATAATAATAGATAGATTTTGAAAAAAAATTTAATATCCAATATTTGAACATTTGAAATGATACAACAACAACAATATTGTGGATTTAAGGCCAAGGATGTCCACACATTACATCCACACACGCGATCATCATTGTCATCATCGACATTCATATTATTCATATACAAGTTTTCGTCATTTTTATGATTTCCCTGACAAAATTAATATTTTCAATCTCAATGTTGTTTATGATCATGATGATGATGATACGAATTTTGATTTCCCTGTGCAAATGCTATATTAATTTGTTGATAAAAGTTACCCTCGAAACAAGTTTTATTTATTTATTTCTTTTTTATTGAAGTTCCTAATGATTGATTATAAACAAAATTGAAAAATCAATAGTTAAAATTATTGCCTGAAATGAAAAAAAAAGTTTTGAAGTGAATATCATCAGGAAATTTTCGTCTGTAGCCATTGATTGATTTTGTTCAAGATCAATGATAATTAAGAAATTTATTATTTTATTATGGGAATAGGGAATGAAAAATGAATATTTTCTTATCACAAACATCAAATTCTAAATTCACAAAGGTTGTTTCATGTTTTTTTTGTCATTTTTGTTTTCATGAATGTCAAATGATTTAGCGTGTGTTATTAATGTATGTTCGGTATGTGAAACCCAAAACTGGTTTTTATTTTTAGGTTGTTTTCCTTGTTTAGGTTGTTTTCAGCAAAATAAAATATCCAGGCTACAAATCTTTTTAACTTTCGTAAACAATTTTTTTGCAAAATGCACCCAAAAACCGTATCCAAAATGTGTATATTTTTCTCTTGTTGTTGTTGTTGTTGTTACAGCTAATTATCATCACCATTCGCACATTAATTCAAGGATTCTAAATAAATATTTTTCAATGTTTCGATCAAGGATAAATTGTTTCTCGTGTCAGAATAGATTTTTCTCTGCATCTTTAGTTGAGAAGAGAAAAAATTCCATTTTTTTCCTTTCATCTTTTCGATTAATTATTCTGTTGTTTTGAATTCCAAATCACATGTTTGTCTAGTTATTTTTCTTCGACATTTTTTTGACATTTATCAATATTTTTTTTCAATATCAAATTTGATAGATGATAGAAAATTTTTCGCCAGAACTTTATTATTCGATGATGACGAAAATAAAGAATAATAAGTCTTAAGTCATAATTTTTTTTTCATTAACTTTGCGTGTGTTTAAGGCCATATTTTTCAAAAAAATGAAAAATTATATCTGAAGATGTTAATTATCATTTTGATTGTCAATCACAAAGATGAGCATACAACTGCATATATGGGCAAATCAATCAAATTATTTTTTCTAAAAAAGACCGCTACTATCAATCAAATAATCATTCAACCGAATGAATTTTGATTGAAAAAGACAAATTGTGAAACATAAATCAATATATGATTCTTTTGTTGGACGTTTGTACAAAAAAAAACTTTGGTCACAATGATTGGTCATGATGTTCCATGATGGAGCTATTGGAAATTAATTTGCATCGTTATTCGACTAAATTGGAACCTTTTTTTCTTTGCCTAATTTGGCTATATATCCTGGAATATATTGGAAATTGCAGATGTGAAATGTTTTTTTACAAATTTTGGCAAACAAATTCGCACATCCTGTGAAATCCTTGAAATAAAGACGCTAAGAGTAAATTGACATTGATGAAGTAGGAATATAAATTTTAAACAAAAAATAAACAATCAATAAACAAAAAGGAAAAAAACAAAGACAACTTAGAGGAGAGTTAATTTTTTTCGATGAAGAAGAATTATTCGATTTGTTTCGAAAACAACAAACAAATAAATCATTGATTTTCGAAAAGTAAATAATCAATTCTCAATGACTCAACGCTTGACGCATCTTCTTTAGATTGGAAATTTTTTTGAATATAAAATTTGTCACAAAATATCCAAACAATATTTTAATTTTGATTTTTAAGTTTGGTCTTGTATCAAAGATAAGAAAAAAATTAATCAAGCGTAAATTTGGCAGCAAGAAAATTTAATTTTATTTGATTTTAATCAAGTTGGATTTTAATAATTTCATCTATAATGATGAATATTGTGTTTATAAATGTTCAGCACACCTACACATACAACAACAACAACAATTTGATAAGAATTCTTGTTTGTTTTGGCCACCATCATTGTTCTTTCATCAATTCGACTGGTTTATCCGATTTTTAGATTTGAAAACGTTTGCTTACGCAGGTACCTTCGAAGCAAAACTGGATTTTTTTTCAAATATTCATTCATTGACCAGGTATTTCATATTAAAGAGAAATCAAAGAAATTATTTTGTTATTATCGTGAAATGATAAAACAATTAATTTTCTCATACCTTTTGTGAACCACAAGTTTCATAATTTGGGGAATTTCGTTCACCTAAAACAGTTGTCAATGCTGGATTTGATGGTGAACGGAGACGGCATGGTGTTTTACAAGGTGATCCATGAATATCCTAATGTAAATAATAAGTGGGAAATTTTGGAGAAAATTTTCACATTAAATTTAAAGAACTTGACATTGTTGTTATTTGAATAACCAATCATAAAAAAAATTGAAAAATTTTACAAGGTTCCGAAAATGGAAAAAATATCAAAAATCAAATTAGCGCCATATAGTGACATTGAATGGAAATTTTATCAACATAATCATTTGTCATTGAACGAATTATAGACTTAAAATGTAAACGAACCGATTATCATCATCATTTTTATCATTGGAAATTTTTTCAGGAATGTCAAGATAATTTGAGGACATTCAAGTACATTTAGCATCATTCTTATGACAATAATTATGATAATGAAAAAGAAAAGAATAGGATAATTGTTTTATTGAAGATTTGTTAATGTCGTTGTTATCATATTTGGTTTGTTAATGTTTTTATTTTACTCACATGGAATGATTCAACAACGGCATATGGATCGGCTGTTTGCATCATTTCTTCCCATTCATTAAAATATTCCATTTTACAATGAAGATGATCACGTTGATTTGGTTGTCGAGATGCTGATTCGACCATTACAAAAATTGCCACTATTGTAGTGAAAAAAGTGATCGATTTCAATTGATACATTTTGTTTATAAGTTTATCGTTGTTGATTGTATTCGAAACGAAAATAATGATAAATGTCGAGGGTTTTTTTTGTTTTATATCGAAAAAAACCAGGTTATTTCTACCCTCATTTTTTCCGATCAAAAAAAAACGGAAAATGGGATTTCACAGGAAAATACCATATATGTAGCAAAAAAAAACAACAACAACTGATCTGGTACTTGATGAAAATTTTCCATTCTAATTAAAATTAATTTCAAAAAATCAATTATCAATTTTTCAATTGTATCCAGTTTTTTTGAGGAACAACAAAATCATTTATTTTTTCAAATTTATATTTTGAAATATATTTGTACTTTTTATAATGATTTGGAATTAAAATAGAAAATGTGAGAAAAAAAATATAATTAAAATAATAACAATACAATGATTTGGATAGAAAATACATACAAAAAACATATATGCAAATATGAAAACCGAAAAAGAAATAGACAAGAGGGAGAGAAAGAGAGAAAATAAGGATACAATAATAATAATGATTAGATCAAATCAGATTAGATCATATATCGATTATTTATAAAAATAATAATACAGAAAAAAGTATCAATTTTAAGCAAAATAAAAAAAAAGAATAAGTGAAAAAATATCAATTAAGAAATTAATATGGAAGGAAAAAAATAAAAGAATGTTACCAAAAAAGATACAATAAGTTTTTCTCTTGGCATACAAATTATCATTACTTAATGTTTGTGATAAGAAAAAAATCATGATAATAAGAAAATATCATAATAATATTATAATGAAAGAGTATCAATCAACGAATTGATTCATTATGGAAAAAATTGTATAAACATTTGTATGTGTGTGGGTGTATTTGCAAGAAAAATCTGAAATTATAGTATCATTTGAATCATTTGAAAATTCTGGTTTGAAAACTAGAAACAGGCAAAAAAGAAAAAAAGAGAAAGAAAAAAATTGACGATCCAAGTTCAATGAAATTTATCAATATAAAAAATCACATTAAAATATAGAGTAGAATTGAAGAAAAAATGAATTTGATGATCGATTAATAAAATAAAGAAAAAATCAATCGATTCTATATGAATGTTTTTTTGGTGTAAACAAGAAAAGAAAAACTTGATAATTAATTAATAATAATGATAATGAATAATAATAATGAATATTCGTAATTATTTCAATATATTAAAAAAGTGTGCATGTTTTTTATGTTAGTTTTCAATTGAAAAACAATGATGAATGTTGATACTGATACATTGACGTTGTCACTGCTGAATGTAATAAGTATCATTCAATGATGATGATGTGATTTTTGAACATTATTATTTAAACCATTCTTATTTTGTGTTGTTATTGTCGTTGAAGATGGAGATGATGATGGAATATTCGATCCTAAAATACGTCTTTGAGTACCGCCAACAATCAATGATCCATGTAGATTATTATCAAATGTTGTTAATGATCGTTTCTGATTACTGTTGGATTGTTGTTGAATATAATCTTTGAGACGATAGAAATAAACATGAAGATCTTTACTTGTCACAACAATCGAATGATCGCCAAATAATGCAACATCTAAACATTGTTGATGTTTTGCTGATGATTCATAAGCACCAATCAATTGTCCATCCAAACGAAATAAGGTAACATTGAGATTGTTATAATTATCGACAACTAACAATTGATCCAAGGATTCATTAAGACAGACACCGATCGGATAATTGGTGATACCTTGACCGCCAATTTGTCGTAAAAAATCGCCATTAAAATTAAATACTTTTACACAATGATTTCGATTATCTGAAATGAAAATTTCATCTGATCGTGAAACAGCTACAGCATTCGGAAATTGAATTCGTTCTGAACAATCAAACGAATGTAATAGAACACCTTGAAGACTGAAGGCAAATACACGCATCACTTTGCATTCAACAACGACGACACGATTCTGATGATCAACGGCCAATCCACGAGGATGGCGCAGATGTTTAGAACCGAATTTACATTGAAAAATACCATTCTTGCTATACACTTGTATCTGATGAACTGGTGGCCTTTCAGATACCACAATTTCGCCTGTATTACGAGATAAGGCAACCCTGTTAGGAAATTTAAGTTTTCCATCACCAAAATGGAATTTAAATTTCCCCCATTTATCAAACACTTGAACTCGATGATTGTTAGCATCAGCAATGTAGATTTCATCATTAGCCAAATTGACGGCTACACCAGATGGTTCAGCAAACTGTCCTTCCTGTGTTCCTTGTTCACCGAATTTCAGATAATAGCTAATACGTTCACGGCGTATACGCGGCTGAAGTGATTTAGTGATTGCTTGTTTTTGATTCAAAATGTTTAAATCATTGGTAGATTGATGTATTAATGACGGATGTATAGATCCGTTAAATGATTGTTGTTGCTGTTGATGTTCATTTATGTATGACGTCAATGTTGAAAATTCACCATTAATGTTGCCAAGAAATAATTGATTTTTTGTATCAATAAATGATGGATTCACCTCGGTACGTTGTTGTTGTTGAAAATCTAAAGATGATTGTATCAAGGGTTGAAAATTTGATGTTGGTTGGTGAAGTGAAGGAACCAAAGAAGTATGTTTTGTGGAAATATGTTGTTGGGTGTATGAGTGATTATTAGCATTTGTTGGGTGTTGTGATGACCATGCTAACATGATGGATTGTTGTTCGGATTGTTGATGATCAGAAAATTTGGCAAAATTATCCTGAGATAATGGTAGGGTATCAAAATGGCTATCAGCAGTTGATAAAAATGAATCTGTATTATTAAAAGGAATCGATTGTTGTTGATGTTGTTTGTTTATTGGAAATATTAACGCACGTATAAATCGATCAATTGTTTGCACATCGATGTTTGGTATTCGAATCGAATCAATCGATCCAGAATCGATTGTTGATTCGAGTAAATTTTTTACATTATGAAGAAAATCTGCATCAAGAATATCTTCACAATTAATATCACTTAATTTGTTTGTACTAGCTTCTTGAACATTCAATAAATTTAATTGTTCATCCAATTTATTCACAATATCTTCGATTTTGGCTTTTTGAATATTCAAATCAATCATTTTATTTTTGAAATAATGATTCAATTCACTATCAATATTCTGCAATATAGTGTCCAATTGTAAACGGCATTGAATAATAAATGAACGATAATTACTAAAAGAATCATCATAATTATTTTGAATTTCTTGTTGCAATCGTTTAATTGTGGCTAATCTTGATCGAAGTGATTGTTGAATAAATTCAATAGTCAAACCATTATTACTATTGTTAATATGGTGAACATGATTATTATTGTCTAATGTTGAATCGAAAAAGAAATGATTATCTTCGTTATTTGATTTTTGAACTGAATAAAAAGATGATTGATTCGAAGTAGGTGAACGACGATTACCATTCAAATCGTAACTATCGTTGTTGAGAGAAATTTGTGAAAATTTGTGATTTATAGAAGATAAAGAATGAAATGAATCATTATTGGGCTTGGGATGATGATTAGAATTGAACATTTGATGATGATGTGATAAAGAATTCGAACCAGAAAAGTTTAAATCATTCGATGAAATAGAATGATCAACGGTGGAAATAATTTTCGATGATCCACCATTCATCATCATCAATGTTGATGTAGATGTTGGTGATGATTGATGATTAATGATATTTTTTTCATCATCAATTGATAATGATTTTAAATTGTTGCCATTCGTATCCAATTGTGAATAATCGATATTTGAATCGAAAAACGATGCTGCCATCTTTTAATCGAAGATTGAAGTAATTTCAATTTTTTAAAAAAATAAATAATTTATCCAGAATCAAATCATTTCATTGATGGATAAATAGAATAAATATGGTGACAAAATCTTGTTGATCGAACAATATTTCCAAAAAAAAAAAATAAATCAAATTTATATATGACTAGAGAGAATACGGGACCAAGGCATTCAAGCAAATAAACCAAAACGAAAGCAAAAAAACTTTCGCTTTCGTTTCAAAATTTCTTCTCGTTTTATTTTGGTTTATTTCTTTATTTTTCAAATTTCTTCATATGCTGTTTTGAGATTTGATAATTTGTTGTTATCTTTCATTCATTCATTCACATTATTGATCAATCATTTATCCACCCTCACTCTCACTCACTAAATCACAAGCACACATATACAAAATCACATTTTGATGATTAAACAAACTATATTTGATGATGATAATAATCATTGAATGGAATCATGATGATGATTATTGATGTTTGCATCGCAATTTTGATTGGTAACGACGACGTCAATAACGACGGCGACCACACAATCACAACAACAACAACGACGACGATAATGATATTTATATGATGAATCGACGTAATTAAAACGTAACAAAAACAACAAAATGAAACGAAGAAGGAAAAAAAATGCAAATTATTTCTGTCAAAAGCTCAATATGTTTTCATTTTTTCTTCTTCACTGATGATGGAGGGTTTTGTTTCATGTTTGATTCATTTGTTAATAATGAAGTAAATTTAGAATGATGTTTGGAATTACAATAATAATAACAGCAACAATAAACGAGATCTGAAACATATGACGGTTATTCGATGATATTATGGATGAGTGAATAATGTCAATTGTTGTTGATGATAACCGTTTGAAAAAATTGTCTGTTTTTCTATTTTTAAAAAAAACCGAAAAACATACACAATGGATATAGGAAAACAAACTAAATCACAAGAGAATAATAATGATCAACAAATAAATAACTAAACAATATACGTCACAATTGTATAAATCAAATTTTGGAAGTCAATATAAACAACATGTGATTTAATAATTGAATACAATGAAAAATGATGATGATGATGATGTTGGACAAATGTATGATAGGGGTTTCACACTAGCAGCAATGTGAATGAAATATTTCAAATGCAATATTTCAGTCCATTTCAACCTTATGGGCTGAAATATTTTCGTGTATATATTTCATGAAATATTGCTGTAGTGTGAAACCCCTATGAGAAAAATTCAATCACAATAAATAATAATATTAAAAAAAACAATGATGATACTTGATTATTCAGTTGACTTGAAGAGAAATATATTTTTTAAAAGTCGTAGTAAAATGATCCAAGTTTTTTTTTGTTTTTCGTTGTTGTTGTTTGAATTATTTTTTCAATCAGTCATTATATGAATTGATGTTAACCTGTTGATATTGAGAATAAAAAGATGAAAATTAGATCAATAATGAATCAATTGATTTGAATATATTTGAAATTTAAGATAGAAAAAAATGACAAACACTATTAATTATTGATGATTCTTAATGATTAGCATTGATTGATTCAATGGAAATGGAATGTTTGTGAACACAATTATAAAATATGAACATTGGCTATTGTCACAAAATTTGGTTCCAATTTTTTTTCTTTCTAGTTCAATAAATTAACAAAACAAATAAAATTGATAGTAGTAACAACTTGTTGCTATTGATTTGATCGATACCAGATTGTTGTAGTTGACAACAACAACAACAACTGTAGCAGAAACAGAAGAAAGATCCGTTTTCATTTATTTTTTTGTTTGTTTGCATTTTTAGGTTTGATTTAATTTTTCTCTTTCTCTTATATTGCTACAATTTTGTTTGCTTGTTGATGTTTTTTTTTGTTTTCTTGTTGTTGGATGAAAATATTCAACAACAACAACATTCATTCTCAATAATTATGGTAACAGCAAATGAAAAGTGAAATAGTGTGAAGGCAGAAAAAATTCCAAAATCTGAAATCAAACGAGAAAACCATATTTTCAATCGAAATATGTCAAAACATTTCTACTACTTCTCTTTTTCTCATTAGGATTATGTTAAACGTAGTTGTCAACTAGTGTTTGATTTTGGATATATTTTTTTGACATCGTACATTGAACGATATGGATATTTTTGTAAATATGCATCAGCATATTATTCTATTTAATTAATTAATCATAACACCAGATCAAAATTTGAATAAAGTGAAAAATGGTCAACATTGCAATGTGACGGATAAGTCGAAAACCAGAAAAAAATGTTAATGATGATTGTATTTGTTCAGAAAAAATGTGTCATAAATGATAACCACCAAAAACAAAACAATGATAATCATTAAATAATGATAATCATTAAATGGTAAATGATGAAAATTTTTTCATGTCAGCACAAAATCATTGGTTAAATTGGCATTTTCTAGAGATCTACCAAGATCCATCTGAACAATGACAACAACATTGAATGATGATTTAAAAAACCACTTGGAAATTATCAAATTTATTGGTGGGAAAATGCACCGGAAATAAGAAAATTACGAATATTATACGAACCTTTAAAATTAAATGGGAATTTTTTCAATCAAAAAAAAAAAAAAAAAATGATAACAACCAACGAAACCCAACAAAAATTGTCAATCCATCAGTTTTGATTACTTCATTTTATGTCTGATATCATTCATCGTTAATTAAATTGATGATTAATTTATTCGTATTAAAAAAAATTTGTACATCAAAATCACATAATTTTATTATGGATGAAAATTCATTCAACAAAATTAATTCACAAAAAAAAGATTCACGAGAACAAAGGACCTAGAAAGAAAAACATTATAGCTACTAGTTGCATTTATGAGTAGAAAAAAAAATAAAAGAAGAGATTTACGAAGACTAGAATGAAAGAGAAAAAGAGACGTAGGGTCGTAGGTCACTACCACATATTGTAAGGTCATCCTTCATCAACCATTCATACAATACACACATTGATATGAGATAGGAAAATGCTCCAAAACAACAGTAATATAATTCGGAAAGGAACCAAAAAAAAAAAAAAAATTTAAATGAAAGAATGACTGGCTGGTTCGTCGATCATTGATGATGATGATGAAAGCCGAACTACTACCACACTTGTTGATAATAACAGCAACGATGATGATGATGAGAAAAAAACCACGACCACTATACCAAAGATTTTTTGAATTTGTTTGTTTATTCGAAAGATAACTTGATTGTTAGTATGATGAAATCACAGATATTGATCACAATTGAAGAATTTATCTATCGTGGATCGAATTTACTTTGTTTGTTGAAATGAATAATTTATTCAATTAAAAAAAAATGACGAATGAAAATGCAAACAACAAATATCATAACGACAACAACAACAGAAGATGATGATGATGATGTTATTCATTTATTGTTGCATTTTTCCCCTTTTATTACATTGAAAATATCTTTGTTGATGTATTCGTTTTTGTTGTTGTCATTGTCCGACAATGTTAGAAAAAGAGGAGATATTTTTTTAAATAGGGACCACGCCACAAAAAAAACGACAAAAAGCAACAACAACATTTGAATGCAACAACAACAACAAAGTTCGTAAAAAGGAAAAATTTCTCTTCTTTTTACGTTGTTGTTGTTGTTGTTGTTCCTTTACGATTCGTATTATTTCAATTTGAGAGTTGCCGATGTTCTTTTTTTTTAATTTTCTTTTCATAAATAAGACGAAATTGTTGTTGTTGTTGTTGTCGTCGCCATCATATTATTCGAGGTTTTTTTTCTGTTCTGTTCTGTTATTTTTATGTTTTTGTCATCGTTGATGTGTTGTTCCGTTATACGAATAATTTTCTTGTTTTTTCATCACATTATTGTATCATCATCATCATCATCATAGAAATTTATTTATTTGAATCAAATTGAAACTTTGTATGATTATGATGATGAATAACAAAGAGGGGAAGGAAAACACAAACATAGACACACACCAAAATAACAACAAACTAGATTGATATTTTGTTTCTGTTGTATTTCTATTTGAGAATAAAGACATTCATAACGGGAATGAATGAATGAATGAATGAGAGAAAACAAAAAAAATTATGAATGAATAAAAAATATGATTATTACTTGATTTGATGAGAAAATATGATGATGATGATGATGAAAAAAATAGGCAAACAAATTCATATTCAAAATGTTCAATTTTTTTTTTGATTATTATTTTGATGCAATCATGAGGCAATTTTTTGTTTTGTTTTCGACATTTGCAATATGTTACAAAACATATTATTATATATAGAAAACTAGCATTGCAAGCCATTGGCCATTGGCTTCGTCTACTAAGTAGACGAAGTCTAGCTTAGTCATAAGGCCAAGTCCAATGCAAGCCAGCCATTTGTTTATGTAAAAATCAAAAGACCCTTATAAATAAAAAATGCAAGCCATCCATTTTTCGAGCATGCGCATTGAAATAGAAAAATGTGTTTCGTCTCAGCCAGCCAGCCAGCCAGCCAGTCAGTGTTTTACTTTTTTATGTTATTAGATGATAGAGAGAAAAAAAAATCTAAAAAATTTTAACCACTATCAATGAATCGTCGAATGATAACATACATTCGAATTGGAAAATGGAATGGAAAATTATCATTACGAATGTGAATGATTCGTGAAAAAAAGACGGCCAATTATTGATGATGATGATGATGACACATCGTATCAATTGATGATATTAATTAATTTTTCAATTTTTGTTGTTGTTGTTATTGTTATCATATCATTAATGATAAACAGATTGAAAATTGAAATAAATGTATCGAAAAACTTTGTGGATGATTTGTTCGTATTGATTTATCACATTTTGTTTTTTTGATCGTATAGTGGTGGTGGATACGGTTAGACGTGGTTGATCGACCCATAAAATGATGATGTTGTTATGATCGAAATATCAAAGAATTAAAAAAAAAATTTGAATTTTCACTTTTATTTTTAAATTCATTTCTTTCATTTCGGTTTTGTTATTGCAGTTTTTGTTTTTATTTTTGTGAATTGAGCTCATAATCATCAAAATGTTGATAATGCTTGATGTTTGATGATATCATCAGACTAATGACGCAATTCAAAAAAAAATCATCAGTTGTCTGCAATATTCAAAACAAAAATAGAGAAAATACATTGCGCTATGCTTTTGTTGTCTGTCTGTTGGTGTTATTGTGGGTGCTAAATGAAAAATTGCGCCTGTCCATTTCGAGATTCGGCGCCCATATCGGCCATTATCATCATGATTTTGAATGATGATCATATTGTTGTTGTTGTTTTTTTTTGTGCCAAACTATCACGGAACTATCAAACATTTTTTTAATTTTAATATGTCAGATCATAGCGGGGTAACATGGATGGCTAAAGCAAAACATGATGATATTTTAACCCAAATATTTGGATTGAATAACACAATATGTGTGTTTTATCCATTGATTGTTTGTGCCATATTTTTATCGGATTTTGTTTTCGGTTGTCTTGTTTTTTCCAAGTTTTTTTTTCTTCACATAAATTCTTTGTTACATTAAATATATGAATAATGATGAGGATGATAATAATAAAAAAATGTTTTGATTCAATTTTATAGAAGATATCCGTGAATCCGATAATGTTTTTTTTTGTATTCAAATCATTTATGATAATCTGACAATGTGGGTTGGATCATTCTTTTTCCTTCACTATTCATTTTTTTTTGTATCACATAATTTCCGGCAAGTTTATTTGTCAGGAAAAGTTTGATTCAGTCAATCAACATTGTAAACATTGATTGTGTCGACATAAGATTAATCCATAAACATTGATTTATAAAGATGAATGAATGAAATTATTGTTAAATTTGAACTAATCTATCTTTGTTTTTTGCATGTTTTTGGCATATTTTTTCGATAAAAATAATCGAAGGAAGTAAAAATGATCACATTTAGGTTGACAATACATCTTTATTATCAATTGGTCGAGTCATTGTCCAAGTAATTTGAGTTAATTAATTTAAAAAAAAACGAATAAAATAAAATTTAAATTGATAGTTGATTACACATGTTTTCCAATCAATGAATTCAAATCTGATTCTAATTTTCAATACAAATAATCAATCAATGAATTTAACATTATTGTTTTTCAGAATTCATTTAACGAATATCCGAAATATGAAAATATTATCATGATCAATGATGTATCTGTCAAAATAAATGAATCAATTGGTTTGAGAATGGCAATTTTTATATTGTTTTTTTTTGTGTTAAGAGAAATAATTTCAATGAAACACACCCAAACTCAATGATTGAATGAAAAGCAAATATTATTATCATTGACTTATTATCGATCTTTTCTTTTCTTTTGTAGACATCTCATTTTGAGCATTCATTCATTCGTACATAAATTATCTTTCTTCTTTCTTCTTGCAATATGACCTATTCATTATATCGATTGGCATTATTTTGTACAATTTGTTAAATTATCAGACAAAATGAAAAATTTTTATCAATCTTTTCATTTTAAAAACATTAATTCAATTGTGATATTGACCTAATATGATAAATTAATTATCTTAATAGGGTTCGACCTTTTTATTTGGATACTTGTTTTTAATTCGAGGTTAATCCTATGGATAATGAAATTAATTTTTTTCTGTTTTCTCATTTATTCAAGTTTGGAAATCAATCTTGAATTGAGTTTAATAAAAATGATTGACCATTAGAATTTTATCAAATCGATATTTTTTTATTTATTTTATTCATTAGGAAGTACCGTTACGGTCGATGATGATGATTTCAATTTAGAAATTTGATTTAAATTACTTTTAAATAGATTTGAATTACAAGTTGTACAATATGGTAAAAATTGACAAAATATCGATAAACAAACGGAACAAACATAGCCAATATCTAATACTTTACGGTGACAAAAACAAGCAGCAGGTGGCGCAATTTCATGTTTCGGTGGTAAAACATATTGTTGTCTTTCAGCAGCCGATGGTGTTAAACACCAGAATAAATGTTCCAATATGGATGCAACTTTATGTATACGGATATAGCGGCCACCGGTTAAATCACATCCTTGTTGTAATACTGAAGCAGCAAATTGATCTTCAAGACTAGCCGAAACTGGAACCGTTTCTTCTGTTTCACGATTCATATTTATCGAACAGGCATCGATTAGGACATTTATTTTTTGGGCTGCAAAAAAACAGTTGATTAATTTCATATACTGCGAGGAATATGTATCCGAATGATCGGCTCCAAGACTAAACACTAATATTCTGGAATTTTTTATCTCATTTTTATAAGAATGAATCATGCATAAAGCTTGTGCTAGCGCACCAGATAACAATGATGTTAATGTTTGCTGTATTTCGGGTTGTTGTTGTGTTTGTTGATCTGATATTGTCTGTTGAAAAATATTTCGACATTCTTGAATCCATTGTAGAAAATTACGATGAAACGTCTGCGTGACCAAAGCAAATTGTTCATTCTGTTGATCTTCGATTATGATTCGATTCTGTTGTTGTTGTTGTTGTTGTTGATCATCATCAGTAAAATTTTCATCGAAATACAGTACAGCGTTTTTTACTGAACTTGATCCCAAAATATTCAATCGATTATATCCGGATTGCATTAGAAATGAATTACCAAATGCGAGAATAGCATCCAAACATTGAATTAAGGTTGATTGATCAAATCGTGGTTTGAGCAACATATCGATAACAAATACAACATGCACACCATCATTATTGACGTTTGCTTTGCCATTATTAGTATTGTTATTATTGGTTATTAATGTGGCCATTACGGAAACGTTGAATTCAAAAAAAGTGATGATAATCACAATTGATGAAGGCAAAAAAATCAAATAATTTGACAACATAAAACAATTTCGAATCAAATCACATGTTTATTCGAATTGGGTGTATGATTCGTCAATAGATGACGTGATTGTTGAAATGTGCTTGACATGTTGAATATTTACGAAAATGATAAGCAATTTAATTTCTGATTTTTGAAGTTCCGCTTGAATTGAACAAACAAATCATAATCTAGTTATTAAATTTAATGATAACGTTTTTTTCGTAAGTGAACAACCATATATTTTAATACACCTAACAATAATCAAACAATTATGATCAATAAGAATCTCTTCCTCAAATGACTTACATTGCATAACAAGTTTTTCATTTCATTTCATTCATTTTTTTTAACGATAACGAATACTTTTCATTAAATAATACAATAATTTTGAAAAGGATTGGTCAGGTTTACAGTTCATCATTGATAATGATCAAGATGTTGATGATGACAATGGAAAAAAAGTTTGGCATATTTACAGAGAAAACAAAACAAAATTCTCGCCCAATTGTTCATTTCATTCAATATAACCTATCTGGTTTAACTAATCCTATAGCTGCCAATTTTAGCTGTTAACATTTTTTTAAAAATAATAATTATAATTATTCATCATAAAATGAAGTGGAAAAAAACAAGAGAAGATGCCAGAGGCCTGGTTCATCATTACTATATTTCGAATGTGTTCTTTTGTTGCACCAAGTTTATTCACATTCCTATTGTTTTTCCTATCATTTATTTTGCGTTTCTTCGCCAAATGGAGGGGGCGGAAGAAAAACCTGATGATCATCATGCATGATGACAACAAAAAAGTTTTCATTTTCTCCCAAAAATGTGTTCACAGGTCATGTAAACTTTGTCCATTCCGAAGAAAAAAAAACAAACGATAATAATGATAGAGGTTAAAAGTGTTGGTGAACCTTGTAACCTTTGAACTTTGGTGATCATTCAAACAATTACACAAACGCACATAGAATAAATTTTCACGCTAAGAAATGCCAATATTGTTGTCATTTTTTTATCTTTACAATATTCACCGGGGTTTAATGAGAAAAAAAACAAGAAAACATAATTGCAAAACTTTCTACAGCTGCCAAAATATTTATGATCACCTAAACCATCTATTTATGCATCTCACTGTGTGTGTGTGAGGAAATGTTTTATTTTTACAATTTTTTGTTTTCTGAAAAAAATAATGTCCAAAATAAATGACAAACACCTGAATGAAAGATACCCATGTAGAAATGTCATTGTTGTGCATGAAAATATCTCGACAAAAGAAAAAACCCGACTAAGTTACACCAGTCAATATTTACAGTTAATGATTTATTGTTATGAAAGTATTCAGGTCATCAATAGTATCATTTTATTGACGAATTTATTCTTTGATCTTAATTTCATTCATTCAATGAAATGATTTGGATAATATTTATCAGTTTTTCTGGTTAAGATATCATCATCATCGTCGTAATGATCATGAGCACCATAGTGTTGTTTTGTTGGATATTTTATTCAAACACGATTTTTCTTATTCATCCATCTTAGATACTATGTATATTTAATAACATCCATGTAAACTTTTGGCAAATGATAACAATAATAACTATTTTATTGTAATGATAGTTTTATAAGAAACTTTAACGATAAAATTATAAACCGAACGACGACAACAAACTCCTCTCAAGCTTGGTCATCAAAATGATGATGATGATATTTTTTCAAAATGGTAAAGTTACACAACAATATAGTATAATTACTTGTTTTTTTTTCTGGTGAACATTGGATTGGTTGAATGATTTGCATCGGTTTCTTTTCGGTTGTTGTTGTTGTTACTACAGTTGTTTTGCCTCAATGATTTTCATCAATTTATTCATTCATTTTTTTTGCTATGTAATTCATGGGATTTTTATTTCCATGATCATCATTAATGGTTATTCCAATGAAAAAAAACTTTCAACTATATCCACAAAGTTTGTTGTCATGTTTTTTTTCCAGTTTTTGTTGTTCATTGTCGCGTTCATAAATGGTCATTATATCATTTTATTTCGATATGATTCATCATGATATTTTTTTCCGTGATGAATGATGGAAATATTCATGTTTTTTATCAACGAATCTTTTCAATGGAATTAGAAAAAAAAATCATTGAAATAATCGAATGTAATAATTTTGAAAATTTAAATACAATCATCGGAAGTTGATTGATTCGATTATTTTCATTTAGCAACATATAGTATAGAAATTAATCCATTTGTTTTCGAAAAAAATGATGAATTATGATGTAAGGATTATAATTTGTTTTTGTTTTTAATCAATCAATCACAAATTCTCATCATTGAAGATTATAATCATGGTCAGATATTAAAAAAAAACAATTACTATCCTTGAAATTTGTCTGCATTCAATTACATCCGCATTGACTGCGAAAACTTTTTGTTGATGTAGATGAGAAAAAAAATTTCATTCAAATACATTCAAAGGAATAACAAATTGAATTGAATGGAATTAAATTGATTCGATAGCAACAACAACCAGTAATCATTCATTTTATTGGATAATTTGATCCATTTTTTATGAATTGTTGATTGTCATTCGATCTGAGTCGTCTCATTTGAGCATTCTTTTTTTGCGGATATTTTACACGAATTGAACTTCTACCACAACTGCATACAGAATCTGAGACGTTAATGTTCCATTTTTTTTCCTGTTCCAAATATTAATACAGTACATTCACCCATACTACACACCAGATCAATATTTTCGATTTAGAAAGCGACAATACACTATTATCAAATGAGGATGCTTTGATCATCAAATAACGAGAAACGAGAAAATTCGGTTCATTATTCAGTTTTGTTATTGAAAAAAATTTTTCACGCGCATTGCGCCAAATACATTTTGTGATATAAACATGCTGAAACTTTGAAAACTTTTCGTATTTGTTTGTTTTGTTTTTGTTTTCCTTTCACAATATATACCCAAACAGCATATTTTTCTCACATACATTGCAGACAGAGATACAACATTGAATTCATTTGCTTTCATAGGCATTCGGTTTTTTTTGGATGGTATCCTCTCTCCACTTCTCTCACACTCCATCTCTGGTCGGTTGAGAGGAGGCTTGTTTTAATATCTCATCAGTGTAGGTTGAAATAATATTCCTCTCTCTCGTTTCATTAGGTTTTTTTTGTTGCTTGATTTCGGTTCGAAGTTTGGCCATGGTTGCATTCTGATCCGTTCATTTCAGTTTGGTTTGGTTTGATAAAAAGATTTTTTTCTAATTTGTTTGATGTTTGTCGACAATGTTTGAATGATTCATTCGATAGTTCGATTTGACAACTTTGAATCACATTGAGACAATACACAATAAATATTGGCCAACATACCATATTAAATTTTTTTTTCTGTGAATTCCTGTTTTTACATAGAAATTATCACGTGTATTTAAAGAACGAAAAACACAACTTCTAAATATGACAACCAAAAAGAAAAAGTTCTTATTTATGAAAAATTTCAACTTCGGCCATTAATCAAGAATTAAACTTGCCATATATCCGGTATGTTTTCAAATCTATATCGAAATAATTGATATTGAAAAATATTAATTAACAACACCCTTAATTTGTTTGAAATCATTTAATCATTTTTTTCTTAGAAATCGAAAACATTCACAAACAAACTAAACATTTTCGAATTTCCAATGCATGTATTCTTTTTTTTCTGCCAGATTTCGAAAAGATTTTTTGTTGTTGTTGTTGCAAAAAAAAACATAGTGTTTTTGATTGCTGTATGATAAAAATGATAATCCATCAATCAACAGTGAAAAACAATGAAAAAAAATCATTCATCAATCTTGATCTTTGATGTAATATTAATTATCATTATACAAAAGTTAGTGATGTCAATTTTTTTTATATCCAATTGATTCAATATGTTCTTTGATTAGTTTAAATCAGAAATGATTATAATTTGTTCATGTAAAGTGTGTGCGTATCAAATTTCTTCTGATTTTTTTTCTTGAATCCATCCATTAATCTCGATCATTGAAATCAAATCAAAAATCATCAAACTAGATAAAACAGCAGCAACAACAGTAACGGTTTTTTTCCTTTCAATATTTTCAATAATCTATCCGGAAATACATATCTATTTCTTGTCAACTAAGCATGATTCCGTTTCGCTCGTCGAAAACATCTTTGTTGACATTTCATTTTTGCTTTAACTTTTTTTTTGTTGTTGTTGTTTGCTCATGTCTGGGTCATTTATTCAAAACAAACAAATTGTTGACAGATTCGTTACTGTAGAATAAAAAATGATGAACTAGTTTCAGCCATTTTATCTTTTCTATTTGATGAAAACGCAAGAATAAAAGGATTGTCGTCATAGATGATTGAATTGAATGAATGCATCATATAAGTTTCAGTCTTTTGATTATTTAGTTTTCAAGTTTATATTGCTCCAAATCATATACTAAGTCGGAAATTATTGCCTGAAAAAAAATTTGTCATGAATAGAAAAAAAAGATTAATGATCTGGATTATTTTTTTCTATGCCATTTTGAGCAACAACAACAACAACAACAAAGAAAAGAATCCATTAAAACTAATGACGAAATTCATTCGAATTTTGAATATTCATTTGATCAAGATTTATTGTTATTATTGTCGATTGAAATCAATTGGACTATTTTTTTTTTAATTTTGGTTTTATTTTCTTGACTACAAAAATTCTATAGATTTTTTTTATTGAATTTAACTTAATTCTTTATATAGACAACAAAATACTATCATGAATTTAGAAGTTTAGACTTTTTGTTTGTCTTCGTTTTTTTAAACAAACAAATAAAGAAATTGACTTGGAATTTTATCAAGAATTACGGTAATCCAAATATTGGGCGAGTCTTGTTGCAATAATAATAATAGAAAAAAAATGTTGTTTTCTTGCCATATGACATATGAAAGATTTTCTTGTTTGTTTGTTTGTTTGCATGTTATCTTTATGTTTTTTAAAAAATCCAATATTGATAAATAGTCAAAAAAGATGGTTGCATATTATTATCATCAACGAGAGGCTACTTAGAATAGATCTATGACGATTTTCCAAAATCCAATTTGGTTTGATCCATTAAAAATTGTTATGATAATAAATATTGTCATTAAGTATTGATTATTTCCATAGAGATAACTATGGATGTCATTTTCAACAAAAAAAAATTTGTTATTCCAATCATAAAACATGCAACAACAACAAAAAAATTTGCAAATACTGTACGTGTGATATATAAATTTATATAGGATAGTAGTGAAGATTATATTATCATCATCATCATCATAGATCTTTCATATTTCATGTACTTTTTTTCATTTTTGTTGTTTAAATGATAAAAATATTTTTTGTTTGTTTGCTTTCCGTTGATTCAGGTGCAGTTACATAGTTATTTACTATGTTATGATTATTTTCAATCAATCACACAGTTATATTGAAAATATTTTCGGCACTTTTAGTAAAAAATGATTCCAAAAGCAAAAATAAATCCAATCTAAATGTATGATTGAAATTAATAGATTTCATTTCAAAAATAATTATCAGTTTGAATTGATAAAGCAATTTTATTATCGATAATAATCATTACTATCATTAATGAATTGATCAATATTATTAAGTGATTCAATTGATTATGTGGATAACCTGATTTTTTTTTGCTTGTCTTCCAATAATCCGGTATTTTATATAAATTAATCAATTTAATTTTTCTATTTTTGTGTGTGTCCCTCTCTGTGTGCAATTAAATGTTTTTTCTTCTTTTAAATTTCTATTATTATCTTCTTTTTTTCATCCATCCTCATCATAGATATTCCTTTTCCATTTTGCAAATTGGTTTTGCATTTTTATTATTCATTTAATGATTCATCATTGTCATCATCAATTAAAATCGATCATCAAATAGATTCGAATTGTTTAAATTTAAAATTATCACATCATCGGGCAAATGATTCGCCCATTTTCTCGTTATTCTATGTTTTTTGTTATCTACATTTAGTGCCAAAAAAAAAAACAAACAAATATAGATAGAATATTCATCATGTTGTCATCATCATCATCACCCAGCATCAACAGAAGTCGTAGTCGAAAATTTTTTTCCAACAATTCAATTTCACGCCTTACATCATCGAGGATAAACATTGCCGAATATAAAAATGATTATAATTATGATAATATTAATAAAAATAGAATGAAAATGATGACAAATTCAAATCATAAGTTTTATTCATCATTTCTAATTTTTGCTTATATTTTATTAATTATTGTTACCCTTAAAACTACAATTGTAAATGGTAACAATAATATTTGTGGTGCAACAGAAAATTTTCTTTTCTGTAATTGTGATAATGGAGATAATGCCCAAGAAGCTGCATGTTTTACTTTGGGTGAAAATATTTTGGCTAATGATTCAAAATGGGAACTGTTTGCTGAACATAAATCATTAAAACGATTAAAATTAAGCGGTTATAATAATGTTTCGTTACGACAATTTCCACAAAAATTATTCAATAACCAAACATTACGTGATTCATTACATGATGTGATTCTAAGTGATCTTCAATTCAAAACATTACCAACTGGTGCTTTTAAAAATATGGGCCAAGTACGATTGATTGAAATTTCGCTAGGTTCACGTATGGAAATTCAAGAAAATGCATTCGATAATCTAACTAGCCTGGAAAAGATTGTCATGACCAAAAACAATATTACAAAATTACCAAGAATGTTTCGTAATGTTTCATCATTGAGAGAAATATATTTTGAAGATAATAATATTGTTACATTTGAACGTGGTGTATTCAAACCGCTTAAAAATTTAAATTATCTTACATTAGATAATAATAAAATTGAAACATTATCCGCTTATTATTTTGATGGTCTTGTTGAATTAAATTCATTAGATTTACGTTTCAATCAAATCAAACATTTACCAAGTCGTGTGTTTGAACAATTGACTAAATTAGAAATATTAGATTTAAGCCATAATCAAATTGAAGATATTGATGAAAAAGCATTTGTTGGCTTAATACAATTGAAAGAACTACAAATGAAATTTAATAAATTGACACATATTGGTACACAACTACGAATAATGGCCAATTTGATTGAAATTGATTTAGATGGTAATCAATTGCAAGCACTTTCTAAATATTCATTTCATCGTCCTGATCAAAAACGTTTTGTCAATATAAAGATTCGAGGTAAGTTTTTTTTAAATATCTAATCATAATTTCCATTACTGCCTATTCAATTTGATCATATTGTTTAGTTATTATCGATCATACATTTATACAAACAAATAGTTAACCGTTTCATTTGATTGCATTCCATTAGCTATCATTTGATTTTTGTTATCTATTGACAAATAGAAAAAAACGAAATTTGCAATTTGCTTCATGCAAATTGCTAAAATAAAAACAAAATATGGTCATTTTATTTCATTATATGATTTTATGATACCAAATTCTAAATGAATTTCCGTTGATTTTAAGATTCTCGAACATATATCATTTTTTTGACCTGATTTACCGACAAATTAGATATACGAATAATAATATTAATTTATATGATTTCCTTTCTGTTGTCATATTGAAATTATCAACAACATAAAATCTTTCATCCACCCAATGACCGTAAAACATTTATTGTGTGTTTGTTCCAAATTCTTTTTATCGGAAAAAAAATTTCTTTTGATTCCACATTCGTGTGATTTTTGTTGTTGTTGCTTTCTCAGTAATTTCCTGCTGTTATTTTTTCATGTATGTGTGCTTGGAATCAAAAATTGGAATTTTTAGTAGTTTGCACCACAATATATTATTATTAGTAGTCGGATTGTACAAACAAATAAAAGACAAAAGTAAACAAGCGACCGTTTTCTTTCATTTTTTTTTTTTTTTTTTTTTGATTTACTAGAATATTGGTTGTGACCATAGTGACAATACTTATTTCTCATTCAAGATATATCTGAAAATTAAATTTTTGTTTTCACCGAAACCATGGCGATTATCATCAAAACAAAAATGAAAATAAAAACATATTTTTATCCTTGATGATAATGGTGATGTTTGTACAAGGATGATATTTCAATCATAAATTAAATAATGTTGATTGAAGATTAAATCTACACAAATGATAATTATTGAATTTTTTTTTCCAATAATTATCATCAATATAGAGATGAATAAAAATTCCCTTACTCGAATATACCGAACATTGATTAAAAAAAAACTCTTCAATACAATGACCTTTTGATTGTTGTCTTATTTCACAATCGACCTATGAACTTAATGTGGTAATTTTCCTTGTTCGTATAGGTTACGATCACTTTTTTTTCCTTCCTCTCTTTCGTTGTCAGGTTCTTAAATAAATTGATGTGTGTGTGTGTGTGGCATGTTCAACATCAAGTCAATGTTTATTTAGACGATCCAAATATTTTTACATTGTTATGTCAAGATTTTTTTCAATTGATTTTATTGTAGCAGTTGGTTTTTTTCATTTTTTCCATCGTACTTGGATTTAATATCAAAAATCAATGACCTGTATGATTTATTTATTTTTTAAAAGTCAATTTTTTCTTTCACAATTCTATTAATGATTTTTTTTGCTATTTAATTTACAGATAATCAAATATATTGTAATTGTCAAATATTTTGGCTAAAAGATGCATTCGAAATGAATCCAGAAAATCGTAATTATAATGACAAAATACGTTGTTATCTTGGTCAAGGACAATATTCCAATAGTCAAACTATTGTACAATATTTAATGAATAATAAAACAATTGAACAATGTACAATACCATTACCACCAACAATGGCCACTATTGATGATGATGATAATGAAACGGTACCGATTGAAACAATTGATTCCGTGGATGAAGAAAATGAACAAATTGATAGAGATTTAGTTGATGAACCAATAGATGGCGATAAAAATGTTGATGAACCAGAAAAAATTGAAAAAATCGAGGAATTTAAAGAAAAATCGGATTCTTTTGATAATAACAACAAAAATGAACCGCCACAATTAAATGTAGCCGGATTTGATCGTACTAATAAAGATAATGGAGCATGTTCACTACGTTTATGGAATTCAACATTCTTTCTATCATTATTATTGATCTTCTTGTATCACTGCCAATGAATACATTTTTTTAAATTATATAACTGAAATTAAAAAACCGCACATAAACACATTTATCCTCAAATAATGTCTACCATCAAACAATAATAATTACTTTTACAATTGTTTCATTGCAACCATTTTTTTGTTTTCTTCATTTTTCTTTTCTTTTTTTGATTAATTTATGTTTTTGTTATCTGATCTTTTCAATTAAACATTTTTTTTCTCAGAATCTTTTCTCTTACACACAAACACACATCTTAGTCAAACACATGTATTTTCTTGTCAATTCCATTTTGATTCTTTTTTTTTTTTTTGATTAAAAATTTAATCCATTCTATGAATTACATGTAATTTAATCTGAAAATTTTTGCATTCATTGATGTTGATTTCGATTTGTTTGTATGAAATGAAAAAATAATAAACATATTAATATTGATTAATAATGAATTCAAATTCGAATATCTTCATTTCATTTCAATATTCAAATAGGAATAACAAATAAATATTTTTTCTTCATAAATATTTGTCATGATGACAATCAATTATCTAATCAATGATCGATCATTTCATTCTTTTATTTATTATGCCAACTGAATATATTTGGTACAAACTAAAGAAAAAAAATCGAAGGAATGCAAATAGTGAAGAAAGATCAAGGACAAGTGAATATGATATATTCATTCTATATTTCGATCGAAATTCTTTTTCCATTTCAAAGTCGAAATGAAAAATAAAAACAAAACTAATGATGATTATCATTAAATATACCTATATTTTATATGTAAAAATGATATAAAAACTTAATTCACCACACTACGGAATCATTATAAATGGAAATTAACTTTACTAAAGTTTCCTTTTAATAAACTTTTCCAGACTTTCGTCAACATAATCATTAGGAAACTATAGATCATAATATGAAAAATTCTGTTATTGATCAATATCACTGTTCATTTTTTCTCTATGTTTTTTTTCTGTTATTATCATATTTGATAAATCGATAAATAAATAAATATTCCGAACTAACAAAAAAATAATGATGAAATATTGACAGAAATTGACAGAAATAGAATATTAATTCGCCGAAAAAAAAACATTTGATCATGGTCATTGCCAAGTTCAATTTATTATTCTTCATCCCATAATCCAATGAATATTCTTCTGTCATGTTTCTTTTGCACAGAAATCATTAAAACAAATGAATCAATGAGAAACGATGAATTTTATTTTAAAATTTTTTTTATGAACCGAATAAATCGTAAAACAAAATCATTTAATAATCATTATACATGTATACAGGAATAATTTTAAAAAAAACAAAATAAAATGAAATGCACTTGATAAAAAAAAAAATTTAGTTCTTTTCCTATTCGAATAATATTTGAAAGGGCGTATGCTAGTTTTTTCATTCATTCATCATTGTCACCAAATGGTGAAAATTGTTTTTTATCATTTCAAAAAGAATTTCATATGAAAAAATAATATTGATATCAATGAAAACAGTAAAAAAAAGTGTATGGGAACATTCAATTTGGTCGATATTACCACCTTTTTTTTCTATCGTAATATCTAAATACTTAATCCATTATCAAATAGATTATCCATTATAGGAATATAGTGGGATCAAATTGAATGAAATAATAATTTCTGATCATTAACGAACTTTTTTTTTGATGATTAGTTTTCCCGAAATAAGATGCGCGCATGCCACAAATTGGAATAACAATAAAAAAAATACCTGTAGAAATTTTATGTTTTTTATTTTTATTTTGTTGTTGTTTGTTTGTCTGTTTCGATTTTTATTATTATTATCATTTTTCATTGTTGTCATCGTATCATTGTCGATTTGATTGGCCATGAAGATGAACTTATTGGATCTGCGCCTGATCACAAAAATGGTAAGCTTGAATTATCCATTCGTGATTCCATTTATTTTTATTTCAGTGGGGTTTTTCTCTCTCTCTCTCTCTCTATCCAACTCTCCCCTTTTTATCATTCATTATATCTTACACTCGGAAATTATATGACAACATTCTGTTATTCTTTAAAAAGACGAATGAACGTTTGGACAAGGGGAGAATCATAATAATATTGATTAGAATACAAGATGAATCGAGTTTATTTTTTTCTTTATGACAATAATGTGATAGTCATACATAATTATGTTATTCATATCATTCATACCTAGATTGGTGATCGTTCGGTCAGGTTCGGTACTTGGAAATATATTTTTTCCTTTTATTTTTTCATTATTATTCTTTATTTAGACGTGTCCACAACATTTATGTATGTATTTCGGTTGCTTGGGACAGTGAATATCGAGTAAAAAATAAAAAAAATTATTGAATATTTGCGTGCCATCTCCATTCAACAATATTTCAATGTCAAAGTCAAAGTTTTTCACACCAAATAATTGGACTATTCTAAAATTTTTATTGAAATTTTTATCGAAAAATTCCGAAAAGAATACCACCAATAATGAGGATAATCGTAACATCAATCAACGATCATTTTATATCGGAAAAAATCGTCCTAAACTTCAAATCGATCCACCATCGCCATTGCGATCATTATCATCTTCACCATCATCATCATCATCGAACAAAAACAAAGATCAATGCAACAATCATTCTCCAAATTTAAGCGCATTAATATGCAGAACTATTCTGGCAATTCTATTCATACTAATCATTCTTTTACAATTTCTATGGTCATCCTGGTGCTTATGGTTCCAGATGAATTCGATGGATCCATTATTCAAAATGGCATTGTTCACACCGATGACCTTTATTGATTCTTATTTGTTCTATCATGTTTTACTGTGGCTAATAAGTCTTACAAAATTGATGAAAAAAAAGACACACCAATATTTGATCGAACGTCGAAAAAGGAGACGACGAACCCCGCCTGATTTACAAACACCAGTTACAACTCCAATGAGTGCATTAACATTACAAAGTCTTTCTTTGGTTTCTAATTATTTTGATGTAACCCCCACAACAACTCCAACCATGATTATACCGACCATCAATGTTCGTTTGGCTCAAGACCAAAATGATGATGATGAAACGGGATATGAATCAATTAAGTTTATCGATGATTCGAAATCAACAATGAATAAAAATTCTAATTTAACATCTATTGAAAGAAAATCATCTGTCACATCATCATTATCGTCAGTTGATATGTTGGCAAATTATTTAAATCAATTCGATATAAGTTATTTGAGAAAACATAGCCAAGATTTGGTTACGGGAGAGAAGCTAACCACTTCGAAAGAAAGTTTGGCAACAGAATGTTCAAAATTTTATTGTGATTCAATGCCCTAATCAAAAAAATAAAAAATAAGAATGATATATAAATAATTTAAATTTTTTCAAAAATTTTAACTTAAAGTTTATTCTCGAATAAAAAAAAATTTACTATGAAATTCCTTTTCCGTTTTTTTTTCTTCAATAAACAGCTTGCCAAAGTATATTTTTCAGTTTGAATATTTGTCAATCTGCTGCCATCTAATGTTCATAAAATGAATCCCTCCAATTTTTCGAATGTAAACAAATTCTTTCAATGCTTTCTTTTTTTATCTATAGATGGAAATGCTACAGATAAGTCTGAATGCATAAGTATTGCCATCTAATTAAAAAATATTCAATCAATTTGTTTTCGGAAATGATGAATAAAATTAGTTTATTTTGAATGATTTTTTTGTTTGTTTGCAAATTTCAAAATACAAAAAACGAAGAAATTATAACAAAATTACAATCATCATGTTAATATGATTCAGGCATTTCTTGTTCATAATCCGATTCGATTATTTCATCGGTATCATCGTCATCATCGTCATCATCTTCGTCTTCATCTTCGATTTCAATTATGATCAGATCTTCATCTTCATCCAAACAATTCATATCTGATAAAATTATATGATTTGATCCATGATGACCATTATGAAGATCAATATCGTCAACAGTTTCGTTGATTAATGGTAAAGAAAAATCAATTTTGGTCAATTGATTTGATGAATTTATTGGGTTGATTTTAACATTAGATGATGATGATATGTTTGATGTTGTTTTATGTCTTTCATTTTGATGATTATAATGGTTCATAGATGTGAATGAAAAATTATTATAATCGCCAAACAAATTATCCGAATTACGAATCATTCCATATGAATCAAACATGGCTGTAATATCTTTATTGTCGTTGAAATTATCATGAATGCAAATCAATTCATCATCATCGTCATTATCATCATAATCATTGTTGTTGTTGTCATCATTAAATAAATTATTCGTAGGGTTGATTTTCAAACGATTTTCTATTGTTAATGATTTCTGTTCTTGTTGTTGAATAATATTCACGGTGGAATTCAGTTTAATCGTTTCAAAATTATTAGCTACTGATGTAACACCATCATTATATTTATGAACTGTTAAAGAATCATTATTCGAAAAATGTTTGGCAAAGTTCATATTATCATAATGATTATGTTGTTGTTGTCGTTGTGAAGAATGATTATGATAGCGAATAGAAGATGAAGACAGCGATGAAGAAGTTGATGATGATGATGACAATGGCATTGATGTTGTTGGCAGTTTTGTAACTAATGATGGCATGAGGGACAATGGCGATGATGATGATGAAGATGAGCACGATGACAGATGATGCGAATAAAATCTACTATTCGGTATGACTTGATTTTGTGGATGATGTTGGAAAACTGACAAAATAGATTCTGGATTTAAATCATTGCCATTATTAATGGGTTGTTGGCGACAATAATAACAACAACAACAATGAGAATGCTGCTGTGATGCAGTTGGCTTAATGGAGCTAGTTTGCTTGCCGTCAATAGTTTTAGCTATAGTATTGTTACTATTTGTAACCGACAATGTTCTTGATGTCTTGCCTGTCATATGATGATGGGGATTTGAATTTTGATGCAGTTGTTTTTGTTGAAGATAAGGATGCAAATTGAAGGCATTACAAGATTGTTGCTGTGAATGTTGATCAAACAAAACTGTTGGAAAACTTAATGATCGATTCAACGGAATGGATGATGAAGTAAAATCTGGCATTGTCGTATCGATAAATGGTGCAGTGGAATGTTCTGTCGCTAAAGATGTAGTCGTATTGGGACATTGAAATGAACATTCAACGGGACAATCATAGGCATTATTACTACAACAGCATATTAAATTAGTTTTCGTTAAAGAATTATGATTCTGTTGGTCAGGTATTTCATTTGCTGACAGAATCGTTACATCATCTTTTGATTTTAAAATAGATTGCTGTAGTTTTCGCTGTTTTTCACAATCATTAAGATCATTCACATTTGTGTTGTTATTGTTATCACTTAGCAAACATTTTTTGTCATTATTCTTGAATAAAATATTTTCTGTAGCATTATTTTCAACATTCAATAAATCAGAAGCCGTAGAGATTGAATCTTTTTGCAATAAAAGTTCTGCATCATCGGAATCCATTTGATGATTTTGATCGTGATAATGTTGATGATGATAATGATATCGATTATTATGATGATGGTGATAATGATGATGTGAGTGATGATGGCCACCAATATTATCATTATTATGATCAACATCATCTTCACTATTCGAATGTTGATGATGAACATTATTGTCGCCGAATAACCATTTAGATATTTGAGGTATATAGTCATTTAAAAATTTTGATATTTTTCCACTCCCATCCATCATGTTGTTGCCATTGTCATTATTTCCCAAATCAATGAATATTAATTGTAATGAACCATATTGCTGAAGATAATGTTTGAGCTAAATTTGTTCACAAAGAAAAAAAAAGACACAAATGAATAAATAAATGAAAGAGAAAACAACAATACAACAACCAAAATAAAATTCATTTAAACATATTTTTGTCATCATTATCGTTATCTGAAATAGTTTATTTATGAATAAAATTCGGAATTTGAATCGATAATTTTTTTGGGCTCAAGAAAAAAAACCGAAAAACTTGGCAAAAATAGGCAACAACGATCGAAAATTGAGGGCCAAATCGATGGATATGAGAAAAAAAGCATATCAAGAAAAAAACTATACTTTAAGCGCCAAATGTTTATTTTCGAGGAATAACATGCTGGCCTATGGTGTTGAGATTCAAGATTGTAATAATAACAATGCAAATTCCATCAAAATAAAAGTAATAACAACAACAACATTAACAATAACAAAATCTCATGCGAAAAAACATTATCATTGCCCCCGTTATTCATAAGAGAAAAAGAAAAAAGATTACAAAGTTTTATTTCGCATACTTTTTTTCTGTTTTGTTTATTGATGGAAAAATTATTCATCTTATGAGCAGTTCTTTCTTATTCGCTCTTTTCCTATTTCACAATATATCAATAATAATAAGAATTCTATTCCATCATTAATGGCAAGATTAAAGATTTTTCATTCGATTTTTATGCTGCTGTAAGAAGAAAAAAAATCAAACTAATTGACAAGTTGAATACTTAATCGACGATGAAGATAGATTTATTTTTCATTTATTTTCATTTGCTTATTTGAAGAGAAAGAAAACTTAGATGAATTTAAAAGTTTTGAAAAAAGTCTTGAATTCAGAAAAAAAATCTAACAAACATCATTCGAGTTTAGTTCTACCAAAAATTAAAAAATAAACTTAACTTAACTTGAATTTTCATTTATTAAAAATACTGGACCTAGCCACGTATGGAAGAGCTTAACATTATTCATGTCAAAAAGCTATAAAAACAAGAAATGAATTTATGCATTCATAGTGTTTGTGATAAACAGAAATTATTGTATTGTAAAATCACCCAAGGGCTATGAATACGAAATTCTAACGGAACAATATTATTTGTGTATAAGTGAGTGCACACAAACTAACGTTTATATGAAATTCATAATTACAATTTAATAATAGGCAAAGCATCCGAAAAAAAGGAGCAAACAATCCATAGGCTATACGTGCTGATGGTGTATAAAAGGAAATATGGAATACTGGTTCTCGCTCTTATCCAGTTTTTAGCCCAGGCCTTAATGTGACAAATTTATTAAATTCCGGACACAGAGAAGAATGAAGATAGAATTTCAAAATTATCGACAGAATCATTTAGGTGAGAAATAATATTACAAGAGAGAGAGAGAGAGAGAGAGAGAGAGAGAGAGAGAGAGAGAGAGAGAGAGAGAGAGAGAAGAGAAGGCAAATGTGCGTAAATTTGTAAAAAAATGATGCTTACATTATAACGTTGATAGCAATGAAAATAAAATGTTAAAAATGAATGTGATCCATTTGTTAATGCGAATATCAATTCAAATGGTGTTGTTCGTAATGTTTCCAATGATAAAACACCCAAAAACCAATTGAGACAAAAAAATGGTAATAATATAATACAAGCTCTTATTGATGGCCGAATCTGATGAATTTGTGAACAATGTGACAATGGTTTTCGTTCGAAATATCGTTTTAGCACCAATAATATTAAACATGTATTGAACTTTAATATTATTATATATTTTTTCGTTTAGATCAATAAGAATTCCATAAAATGTGAAGGAAAAATATTTCAAATTCACCGCATGCATGCATTGCCATTCAATGATAATCACCATCAATGAAAAATGATCCAAATTTAGGAAAATTTTGTGGAAAGGAAGGAGAAAAAAACGAGAGAGGAAGAGAAAAACATTGTATTATATCAAAGATTAATAATAATGAATATTTTTTCTTTGAAGAATCGACATCTATTATTTTTTTCTTCGAATTTCTCTAATAACATACAAACATACCGATATTAAAAGCAATACAGGCATTATAAACGAATATTGAATACCGCCTTCAATGGACATCCAACAGCTATAGTGAGATAGAAAGAAAAAAAATGAGAATGAGAAATGAACGATAAAATATGATTAATCAAACTATACTACTCGATAAATAAGAAGAATGGTAAGATGTTTATGAGAATTAAATCAATAACTTTGTGATCAAAGAATCGATGTTACTATTATTATTATTATTATTACTTACTATCGTTTAGTTTCATAGCCTTTTGAATTGAGCAAATAGGATATAAGAACAAAAATGAACGGAAAACCCAATGAAAGGCATAAATAGTGAGCACAATTCCAAGTGACAAAAATGGAACGGAAAAAATTTTTCAAACATCCAAAAAGATTATTATTATTATCATTGTCATTATTATGATGTTTGGATTGTTGATTGTTGTCATTATGATGGTCGTGATGATGATGATGGTGATAATTATTATTATTCTGTTGCTGTAGTCGATTATTTGATGATAATGATGAAGGCAACAACAATGATGTCGATGATGATGATGATGAGGATAAGGAACATTTTTGATGATTTGTTGGTAAATTGGTTTTGATTTCTTTCAATGATAATGATGATGAGGATTTTCTATCCAATGACGATGAAAATAACAATGGTTCTTTGTTAACGTTGGACATTTCTGTTGACTGGTGTTGTTGTGAGCAGAATGAAACATTTATTTTCGATAAACTATTATCATTTTCATTGAAACAAATCGATGCATTTTTATCGAATATTTTTTTCGTTTGAATGAATTTGGATGCAACATTTTTATGATAAAATTTATGGAATTTTCGTTTGATCATTTGAAATATTGAACATCTACCATTATGTTGTTGCTGGTCGATGGATTCACATTTTTCATCCGAAATATTTGTCATCATGATCGGATGATGTTTCTGTGTTTTCAATTTTTTTAGAAATTTTCTACGGTATTCATGACTGAAAGCGCCCAATTCATTCAGTGTCATTCTATCATTCACCACTGATGACGATGTTTTATTTGAATGTCGTCGTTGCTTGGTTTGTAATTTATCCGATATATTCGTCGATAATGATGATGTTGTTGCTGTCACTGATGTAGAGGATGATGACGGTTCTTTATGACGACGCCACATTCGTTGATATAGAAGAATCGTATGAGATAACATCCAAAACATGGAAGCCAAATGAATGAAATGCAAAAATATTGGTACTGAAAGACATAAAATATGTTTAACTTGATTGGAAAAAGCTGTCGTTTCAAAACCAGTAGATAGTTGTTCGACACGGATCCAAAAAAGATCCATATGAATAGTAGTACCCAATAAAAATGTCAATTGAATCAACAATAGTGCTATGACTAGATTTCTAATGATGAAAAATGTTTCTCGTGTTTCATAATGTCGTAGTCGATATTGAATGATCAAGGTCAATGCAAAAAATATGACACTCGATATAAGACTAGTATACAATACAATATCATAAAGAAAATGATGGCTTGATGGTGCCATCGTTCCGGGTGAAATATGAAAACCGCTCGAACGTATTATACGAGCTGCTACATTATTATGTCGATAATAAGTTTCAGACGTTGTTGTTGATGTTGTATCATTTTCATTATTCAATGATAATTCAAGTAAATAATTTTTTTCATCATTCACCATTGTTGTCGTTTGATTCATATTAGACTGTGTTGTAGTATTATTATTATTTTCAATATTGTCAACTGTAACAGACCAACGGCTAACGATGCCAATCAAACCAGACTCATTACAAAGACATCGAATATGCGTTCCATTATAACTAGCCGTACGACAGCCATTATCGATCGTCCATGCATGTCTATTATATAATGATTGAATGGATGAAAAAATAGAAAAAATAAAAAAATAATTATGACAAACACAGATAAACAAAATATGTTTATTATTAGATGGTTACATAACGTAAAGTATGACGGAAAAAAATCTGAATATCCATATGGTCATGTCATTTATATATTTATAATGGATATAAAAACTGATTGCATTTTTTTTCTTTTTTTTTGGTTTTCCTGAAACCATGAAAATCAATCAATCAATTATTATCAACATTATATGATAGCAACAAAATGTTCAAAAGGAACCAAAAAAAAATAAACCATTAAATTTAGAACAAGCAATGGGATGTTATTTATAAACAACAAGAATGGTGGCATTCAATAACAAAAAAAAAGAAAAATTTAAATTTCAAATGACCAAACAGCTAGAAAAAAACTTTTAATACAGATCTATTCCCCGGTTTGTTCCCTTTTCCCCGAAACAAAAACCAAACTAAACTGAACTTACACACACACAAAAACTATGGAAAAAAGTTATCATGAATTATTAAAACCCAAAAAAAAATTACAGGGAAAAATCGAGAAAAGCATATAGTAGGAAAAAACACATCAAATATTCAACGATGATGACAGCAATAACAACGAGCATCCCAAATACTAAGAACATCTGAATTTTTTTTTGTTTTGTTTTTAGAATCAATTCAAATCATAGATCAAAAACTACAAAAAAACGAATTATAGATAGTGAGAAGAAGAAAAAAAATTGTCTTCGGTTATAATTTACAAAACCAAAGACAATTTTATTTGTAAAGAAAACAAAAAAAAACTGTTATGGACACTGTTCATGAATACAATACATGTGAATCGTGTTCGTAAAGAAAAACAAAACGAAAACAATCATAAAACACTGATGGAATAAATTAAATTTTTAATAGTCCAGAGTTTTCCTAATGAATCTGTAAAGATGAACACAAAAAAATGATCTAAATTCAATAGAAATCGATTTCAAATTAAAAAATTCTTTATCCAGGTATCACCTCCTCAAAATTTTCATTTGTTTTTTCCAAATTTTGATGCAGAATTTCAAAAAAAAAGAAAAATCAGCTGTCAAAAACACTAACCAAAAATTAACATCCACTGCTGCTGTAAAAATTATAATTTTTTCATATTAACTTTATTTATAATGTCATCCACTTTTTGGCATGTTTATTTATTCTATTCTCTATATGTATTATTACAAATTCCAAAAAAAAACTGAATGTTGGCTTCACTGTATTGCATTTTTTTTCCAGAGAGAAAAAAATTGGAATTAACAACTTTAAATAAACAAAGAAAAAAGACTAAATTTTTAAATCCACTTATCCATCGTCATCGTCATCATTCTTTGTTTGTTTGTTTGTTTTTTAGACCTCTTTCTCGCTCTAATAAGATTAAAGGTAATTTTTCGTACATCCGCGTCCATTTAAGAACCAGTGAAAATAAAATGAAAAGAAGAAAAGGAAAAATTAATCCTTCCACTTACGGACCAATGAATGTTTGGAGAAATGTGAAGAATATAATTATAATCAAAAGTAAAGAAAAAAAAATTAATGGAAAAATTTTTTTCCGGTACAAAAAAAATTCTTGGTATTCCGTTTTTTTCTGGTCAATAAAGAATCGAAATCAGGAATAAAAATAAAATTGACCTCATTTTATTTTCTCGCTAAGACGCTATTGTCTTTCAATGTATGAGTGTGTGTGTGTGCAGTCAATGGTAAGCGATCTTCATAATAAGATGATGATGATAATAAGAACAATAGGCAATAACATTTCATCCAAAAAAAAAGCTTGATGATTAATTAAATTTAATATTATATATAGCGGGAAAAAAATAAAGATGTAGATGAATGAGTGAATAAGTGTGTTCAGAATTGAATGAAATTTTTGGTTCACCATAAGAATTGTTAAATGGATAAAGACTGAAATGGAAAATACTCTCATTTAATTTCAACATGGACTAAACGAACTGATGAGTTGACCAAACTTAATAAACTTTCTGTCCAAATTCTTTTTTTTTCTATAATAATACCCTTTTCTTATATCATTAACATTGCTCTAATGTCCGAAGGGTCTATTTTCGGTATAAAATAAATAAAATTGGTATTTTTATAGTCTTTGCCAAAAAAGAAAATTATTGATTGCTGTCTTTAAATTGGATTGATTGAAATGATTTTCAAGTATTTCCTCTCCTCTTTATTATATACATCACACAATTGACCAAACCAATTCATGAATATTGAGAAAAAAACAAACATTTCTCAATAAGTTAATGTAAACAAAGTTGATAGAAAAAAAATACTCACTGTTTACGATGCGATATCATCAATCGAGCGCATTGAATTGTATTGAATGTTGTCGATGATGATGATTTGTTTGTCTTGATGATAGATTCATTATAAACATGATAACTTTGATCTTGTTGTTGATGCTGATGATGATGATGATGATGATTTAAGAAACAACCATCATCCATATTACTATTATGCTGGCTAATATTTGTATCCAATTTCTCACTGTTTATTTTGTACTTATCATTTGAAATATTTGCCATCATTATTAATGTTTTATTATTGTTACAGTTATTCTTTTCAAAATATTCGCTACCGTTATCATGATGATGATGTCTATCATGAAATCGGAATACCACTTCGAAACAAGGAGCTACTTCAAAATTAACCTGTATTGATACGGCTGGTACCAATGATATTGATAATATATGATCACTTATATTCATCATCATTAATGTTGTTTTTGATAAATGTTGATGTTCATCATTATTTTGTTTGGCCATTGTTGTTGTGCTGATTGTTTGATCAAGTATATTATTGAACCAGATCTCTGTGATACCCACATCTAATTCATTCATACCTAATTTTTTCCAATGATTTATTAATGCATGAAAGAAAATTTTGTTTATTTATTTTTTTCAAATAATAAAGCTGTTAACAAACCATTAACGGTGATTGTTGAAGGAACGTCATTTAAATTGTATAAAAATTCATTTGGGGATGATATTGATGGCATCTCAGTTGCTGCTGATGATAATGATGATGAAGGCATCAATGTATTACACATGAAATTAAAATCGATTGTTTGATTTGTTTGCACTAATTTTATTAATTTTGGTTCAATTTGTCGTTGATAACGAAAGGTAATTCCTGTCAAATAAGATTCAAACAAAATGATTATTATATTTTTATTAAAAGTGTGTTTATGACAAAAAAAATTCTGTAAACATTATGAATCGATTTGAAAACATTCAATTGATGATTGATTATTTTGACCTTTTCTTCAAATTCATAATAACATTTATATGAAATATAATCAATTATTATTTACCTAGATTTTTTGTCAATGGAAAAAATGGTCGATTTTTTCCAATAATTTCAGTTAAATGTTGAATTGAATCATTTTGACAGGCCAATATAAAGGCACGTAATACATTATCCATCAAAAGTCGTACTGAATTAATTAGCTGTATTAATTCAGTTATTATTGATTCCTAAGTTTCAAAAAAGAAAAGAAAAGAAAATTTCAACAATAATAAAATAAAAAATCAATGAACTCTTTGTTGTCGAAAATAAAAACGAAAACGAAAGAAAGAAAACATCGATAATCAAATCAATAACAAATGTATCCAAGATTAATGTTTCATTCTGTGTCGATGAAACCATTATGACAACAGTGAAAAAAAATCCTCATCCATTAAAGAAAGAGAAAAAAAACAGTAGGCAATAACAAATTGATCGTTTTTGTTTTCTTGTCTTATTTGTATTCTCATAAATAAAATGAAACATAAAGCCATAATCGACAATGTTTAGCGTTATAACTATAACGTTCAATTAATCTAGCTTCTATATTTTCATTGTGTTCAATGTTTTTTTTCTGTTGTTGTATACGAATGGAAAATACATGTTCGTAAGTTTTGTTTGAATCTATGTTTGCCAAGTTTGATTTCATTTTTTTTTCTTTTTTTCATCGTATTCATCATGAAATGTCATCATCATGAAAGTTCGATTCTATTTTCTGTTTTACCAATTCATTGTTGGCTATTAACCCCAGAAGAAACAGAATAGGAAAAGAAAATAACACTAAGTCCTGAACGTCATTCGTATACCATTAACATAACTATTAGAAATATATTTTTGACAAAAGGAAGTATCACACAGAAGAAAGAGAGAACATAACAACAAAATTCGACTTCAGTATCAATTTCATTTATACGTTATATACTGTTAATCATTTCTTATGATAAGGATAATTGTGGTAAAAAAGGTAATGTTTACTTACATTATTTCTATGAACATTATGATTAATTGGTTCAAATAAACGATCCGTTATTATGATGACAGACTGTGTATATATGAATAATCAAAAATGGAAAAAATTCATAATCAATACAAAAGATAAAGTTTTTTGTTTGTTTGTTGATTTCTTACCTGAATAAAATGTACCATTGTACGTTGTTGTTCATAATCAAAACGATCAAAACGAATTTTATATTCAATCAAATGATGTAAAATTGAATTGAATAATGTAATCGAATCTTTATGATCAAGTATACTGTAGATGTTTTGTTTGATCAATAAATTTCTTAATTCAATAATCAATAAAAATAGGCCATCGATAAGATGTTTCCGAGAATGTTGATTTACCTTATCAATTTAAAATATTGATTTATTTATTTGAAAAAAATGAAACAAAACAAAAAATAAATAAATGAAAAACAATTTTGGTAAACATTATATTTCAACTGGATGTTACAAGATCATGATAATGGTTAAATTGAATACAAAAACACCCAAACGCAAATATTTATCTTGTGTGTGCTTGGATGTTGTGTGAATTTTGAATCTGGATCAACAAAACTGATTTTCTGGCCTCTTTTTCATTCATTGGCTACACATTTGAAAACAAACAATGATTGTGTGTTTGATGTTTTACAAATTGTTTTACGTTTGTTTCTTTTCTACTGTTTTACAGAATCAACCATTAAATGGTAAATGGATTGCCTGAAAATTTGTTGTTTTTGTTTCTTGACTATTTTTGATTCTATGATAACGGTGATTACATCATTTGTCTGTTATAAAATCCAATTTTTATGACTTGAACACGCAATAGATCTATACATCATTCAAAAATGAATTCAGTTTGGCATCAATCTTCAACTATATATATTAGATTCACGCAAATTTAATTCGACAATATAGTGTTAGAAATCAATTTCATTTTTATTTTTTTTGACCCAGTTTAATACAAAATTCTAAATGTAGGTTCATGTGATAGAAATTGTAATAGTCAAAATTAACAACGATCAAAAAAGTAAAAAAAGTGAACATTCATCAGAAAAAAAAATCCTATGACAAAATTCAAAGTTTATTCGGGTTTTAATAGAGTACTTAGCTATATATCTATTTTGCTTTTTTTATTCAATTCTGTTGATTCTTTTTTATTTTGTCAACAATAACAATGAATAAAAGTCTAGAAAAGAAAAACCAAATGGGCAAAAAAAATCCAATCATATTTTTATTGAACTATTCTCTATTTGAATTTTTATTCATTTTTTTCGCAATGACTAATGCAGACAAAGAAATGGAGAAAAAATGTATTAGAAATATCCGAATATTGATGTTGATGATAATGATAAAAACAAGAATAAAAAAATGTCTTGAAGCTATTTGATTTTGAAATGTGAAAAATACAGATAAAAAAGTTATTACAATCAAATTCAAGAAATCCATTTATATCGATGAGATGAGAAATGCATCACATCAAGAATTCTAAAGGAAAAAGGTGAGAACTGGCAAAATAAAATTATTTAACTGATTATTTGATTACTAGAATCATAGATAATTATGGAAAATTTTCAATGAAAAATAGAAGAAACAGAATTAATTTTTCTTACCAAAAAATGTAATTGTCGGAGTTTGATCAAACGACATTCACTCATATCTGGTTCCATCCAAATGGCTTTAGATGATGAATGATAATAATGATGTTGATGATGTGCCGTAATGTTTTTGTTTGTTGAGATCAAATAATTATGACATAATCGAAACATTGTTCCATAATATTCATTTGATGGGCATGGCTGTACGGAAATTATACCAAAATTGGTAAGTGGCCATATTATATTATGATCATTATCATGTTCAGCTGGACAAAATGTTGATGATGATTTTTCATCTACAACAGTATCTTTGTTATCATTGCTAATTTTGATTTTAACATAATGTTGTTGCTGTTCACCTTTGATGTTAACATTGCTATGTTGATTTGATTTAACTTTTGCTTCCTTTGCAATTTCTTTTGTTATTGCATCAATGAAATTATTCTTGACAGTTTGATCAAATGTTTCATTCGATGACATTGAATGGTTTTGATAAGTTACATTTTTTATACTGCTATTTGTCATTGTTTCGATTGTTGGAATTGGGAATGTTTCATTTTTTGTTGCCATGAAATTGGAATCTTTGCATCCAACAACAAATTTGACTGAATCTGTTGTTGTCAAGCATAGAATCGTTGAAAGATTTGTTACTGTTGTTGAATTTTGTTGTAATTGATTTTGATTGTTCAAATCGTTATGCAAATTTATCGATTTCTTTTTATTGTCATAGTTGATTACATCTAAATGTATGTTATTGACAGTTGAATCGGTAATATTCGTAATAATAAATGATTTCAATTGATTTTGATGGCTTCCATTTGAATGGATTGAAAAATATTTTATTTGATGATCGAAATTTTGTTTTTGATGTTTGTTTTGTTCAACATCACCGTTATCATCATCATCTTTTGATGATAATGTTTTCATTTTATGCACAAAATTTTGACTCCTGTTAATAGGAACAAATTTTTCTTCACCATCTTGACGATTGATATTAGAATCTATTGACGAAATCAAATATGGAGATGGAGATGAAGAGAAAGAATTTGTACTAAAAATAGCTTTAGGCTGTGAATTCTTTGAAGATTCAACTGCGACAATTGATGAATTGAGTTTATTAGGAGAATTTATGAAAATAAAATTTTTATTATTGACAAACGTAGAATTTGAATTTTTGTTGTTGTTGTGAAATGTAATAATTGAAATGTTACCATTTGTTATTGACGAGGTGTTAGAAATTTTCCGATTCGTTTGCATAGTTTTATTTGAATCATTCATTCCATCAAATTCTATATTTATCAAAATATAATGGAAACAACATTATTAGTAAGAAAAAACTATTTTTATTTATCTTAGTTTTTTTTCATTTCAATAAGCAACAACAAACAAATTCTATTGGAATTCTTTTTGTTAACAAAGGAAATTATTAAAATACAAATATCAGCTACATGAGACAAACATTTTGGAAAAAAAGGAAATTAAAACTTATAAACAAATACTTTTTGAAATTGATAAAGTTGGTAAAGTTTTCTGGTTCTTTTTCATTGAGATTTAGTCAAACAAAAACTTGCTAAAATTATTTTCATCCGTTAGCATTTCCGTTAAAATTAAACGCTAAAGGCTAAATATATCAAATGGATTTAACAAAAATAGTAATAATAATGATAATGAAACAACCGACCAATGTTATGAAATGGATCAAAAGAAAAAAATTCTATTCAATTTGTTATGATATTGATGAATAACAACCAAAAAGTCAAAGAATAAATATGAAGAATAAATATCCTATTCGATCACCATCAAATGGAAACTAAAACAAAATAAAACAAAATGGATTCACACACTCACACCCATCCATACATACACACAGTTAGAAACAAATGGATGGATCTGGAAACAGAATAAAAAACCAAAAATACCCAGAATCAAGGAAAAAGTATCAGCTGTCGATTCGATTTCGATTTTCAAACAATTTTGTCTAATAGATTTTTTTCCTTTTTGTTGTTGTTGTTGTTGTCATTTTCATTGTCGTTCCATTCTTTATTTTTGTTTTTGTTTTGCCTTGTTTTTTATGTTTGGTTGATTGTTGGTATTTCTTTTTGTTTTATCTTTTTTTATTTGTTTCTTATTTTTCGTAGAAAATATTTTTACAAAAAAAAAGAGAGAATCGAAAAATTGCTTGACATGTCAATGACGATTGGCAATTTTTTTCGCATTCAATTATTGTAAAATTTATCGAACGTAATGTAATATCATAAGAGCAACAATATAACAAGAAAAAAATGGCAATAAAAAACAATAAGGAATCGAAAATTGAATTCAAATGAAATTTTTTTTTTTTTTTTTTGGTATGCCGATTGAATTCAGGAGAAAAATTATTTTTATTTTGTTTTTTTTTCTGGATATTTATTTTTTACCAATCCGAATTATTATTATTATTTACCCACAATTTCATTTTGTTTTTTGTTTTTGAGGGTGAAACTGGCCGGAAACCGGATACCTTTGTTTTCACATACAAATCTATATGGACTGAATGTTTATTATATGGATTTACCGTTTTTTTTTTCGTTCACATTTTTCTTCGTACAATAGCATTCGATTTAGCTGATCATAAATCATCGGTTATTTTATTTTTTTTTTGTGTTCATATACATTGTTCACACATTTGATTCATATTTTATGGACAAAAAATATTTTTTTTTCGACTCCTGATGCTTTAAACATTTTGGGAATATATAGATTTGAAAAAAAAGTGAATGAAAAAATATTGTCACACACACACCGCATATGTTGAGGCCATTTATTTTTCTTATTATGATTTTTTTTGTCAGACGACAATGAAAAAAGCTAGACAAAATTGATATAACTAGGATTTTTTTTGGGGGGTATACCCTTGTCAACAACACGATAAATTTAAACTATAAAAATAATGTAAAAAAAGCAAAAAATAATGATAATAATTGAAATAAAACAAATAAACGATAGACAATATATTGAACGATATATAGAAAAAAATATGCTGAAAATCATTGTCTAACATTTGACTAATGACAATGAAAAAATTTTCATTTTTTGATAGTTATCCACTTGATTTTATACGTAATCCAATGTCTTATTATGCAAATAATGTTCAAAAGTTTATAATGATAGTTAAAAACTATGAAAAGAATGAATAAAATTGATGCTATGCAAGAAAAATCAAGAAAATCGATACTGCGAAAAATATCATTTTTTTACAATAAATTTTCAAAGATAAATTGATATCGATTTACATCATCATCATCACCATCATTATTATTATCAGGAAAATCTAACCGAAATGCAAAAAAAAAGAAACCAACATTAATAACCCATTGTTAGTTGTTGTTAGTATACCAAAATAATATTTTCAGCTATCTATAATGAATAATTATTAGTTTTGGTTTTCAGACAAATAATTAAAAGACCATTTTCTCTCTTTCCAACTCCAGTTCTAAACAGTAATAAATTCATTGATTTATGAATCGAACAAAGATTCTTGTATGTTAAGTAATCATTATTATTATTATTATTATTATTATGTCGAATCATTCCGAAAATAAAAACCACAATTTGTTTAGCTATTATCAGCACATTGAAATTTTATTTATTTGTGTGATCCAAAAATTTTTGATAATTTTCATGGATGTTGTTCAGAAAACAAACAAAAAAAAATTATATTCAAGTAGCAGTAGTATCATACTCAATCAATTTAGATAACAAGAGAGCCAAAGTGGTTGTGTATTACTTTATTTATTTATTTAGTCAAGCGAAATTGCTATCTTGAAGGAAAAATGAAATTTTTTGCTTAAAATAACAAACAAATATTTCGTTTTATTCTATCATTCAGGGGAAAAAGAAAAAATTCGTACACGATTAGATACGACAAACACGAACATCTCTTCTTTCAATTTCCTTTATTTATCTTTGAAAACTTTAAGTTATCTTATACACTAAATTGATGTTAAAAAAATTCCTTTTTTTAATACAATGTTTTGTTTTGTTTTTTCTCTATTTTTTCCAACGTTCATTGTACCGGAATGAATAATTGAATGAGAATCATGCAATGATGATGAATTACGATGGGAAATCAATGTAGAGAGAATTCCAAAGAAAAAATAATTGCGACAAACATAAAGTTTTGAAATAGTGGCCTCTTTTTTATTATTGAAGGTGAGAAAAGGAAAAAAACGAATTATATTTGCTCGATTCAATCAGCTTTTTTTGCTCAATATATGTATGTTGCTACCACTTGAGTTTAAAATAGGAATCGATTTTTTTTGTTTCACGATCGAAATTGAGTTTTTCTCTAGCAGTTGATTCTTTTTTTGGTGCCGAACTCATTTATAATAAAACGATGTTTTTTAATGACAACAGTAATAATAATGACGACTTTTTTCCGTGAAAAAAACTCACGTACAACATTGGAAATTCGTATTTTTTACGATGTTTAAAATAAAAATAATGAATAAATGAGAAACTTTTTTTTGATCCAAGTGATGATGATAAGTTTAATCAAAAGAAGCAGAGAAAAAGGATAAAAAGTAGAAATTCAGAGTAATATAGAGTGGATCAATATTAATCAAGGGTTATTTTTTTGCTTTCGTTAGCCTTTCGTTAGTCCTGGCGTTTATATGATGATGTATATTCGAATCAAATAAAACTTTTTGTTGTTGTTGTTGTTGTTGTTCTATTAGAATTGTAAGAGAAATGGAAATAAAGAATAAAAAAAATCTTCAAGATCTTCATAGAGAATAATAATAAAATGAAATGTAATTAAATGTAGTCACACTATTCATAAGATGGTTTTTTTCTGAGAATATCATTTGTTTATGTGTTTTTTTTTCTTCTTTGTTTCAATTAACATTTACGATGATTTTCTTTCATTGCAAAGAACGAAACTATATGTTGTTTTTCTTTTTCGTTCATTGTCATCATTGTTTTTTATATCCATTATATATTATGATATTAGACATTTTTTTTCCGAAGGAAATCTCAAAAAGCAAACTCAAATACTACGGAACTGGAATCAAAACAAATAACAATTGAACTCAAATAGACAAAAAAATCGAAGAATTAATGTTTACGATAATTTATCGAGTCATTTGTTTGCTACAAAAACAAGTAGAATTCAAAAAATAAGAAGAATTCAACGATGTATAAGAAAAAAAGAATTGCCAAAAAAACTGAACAAGAAGAATCAAGTTCAAGATATATTAGATATACGACAAATTTTTTTTGTCGTATTACATATGATACACACATTCAATTGTCGTATTCGTTATGTTATTTTTTTCCTTTTTTTGTGTATCGTTAATTTTAATGAAACATTCTTTTACTGTCAATATTGGAATTGGTATGTTCCGGTGTAGTATAGTCATTTTTTCCCATTGTCATCGTCATAGTAATAGTAGTTATATTTTTTTTTTTTACAAATACAAATCATTTGATACTTTCAATCCTGGCTATTTTTTTCGCAGTTGTTGTTGTTAGTTTAAGGCTAACTAGTCATTATTATTATTAGTATTATTATTGGTTGACAGAAGTGGAGACAAAAAAAAATGTAGAGATGTTGAATCAGAATCCATAGCATCTGTTCACATATGCTTGAAATATTATTATTAAAACAAATTATATATAATCAAAACGATTAATTATATAACTGTAACAAGTCAGCTGTAAATAATGAAAGTAATCGTTTTACTTCGGGCATCATTTCATGATATTAACAACAACAACAACAGCAACAAACAAACTTCCAACAGAAAAAAAAAAACAAAAATTTAGATCTTCAACAAAATAAATAACACATTGTTTTCAATACAAGAATAAAATGGAAAAAAAAGTTTTTGAATTGAAAAAAATGATTGTCTTTTTCTGTTTTGTTTTATTCGTACCAAAATTCATTCAAAAAACCAAACATTTTAAAACTTTTAATAAATAAAATTCCAATTAACCTTAACCACTGATGATGATGATGATAATGGAAATATATCAATAGATAGTATTAATCTTTACACCTCAAATGTTTTGTTTCATCATAGTCAATACAAAACATTCGATTTGAGATAACAAATTGAATAAAGTGAAAAGGCTGGAAGAAAGAAGAAAAAAATTTCAGTTTAATTAAATTAGCCCAAAGCATTCATACTGTACTTTTCATTTCGCATATCAATTCATTCTCAGACAAAATCGTTTATCAAAATTGAATTAACAAAACAAAAATGTTTCTGACATGACAAGTCATGGATAAAGTTTTAAGTTCTATTTTTTTACAAAAACAGTTTCTTGTTTTTTTGGTTCAATTAAATGTTGAATGTTATTTTCAAATGTTTAAATGCCGGTTAAAATAAAAATAAAACACAAATTCAATGAACTCTAAATATGGCATTTATAGCTGTTATTATTACAACAACGTTAAACTTGTGAACTTATTATATTCATGAGTAGAATAGCAAATTAGCAAATGAAAGCAAACATTTGAAGAGTCTGAATGTGGAAAAAATTCAGAAATTCCTTCCTATTTACTGATGTATGTTTGTTGTTTTTTTTTGTTATGCTTGATGTTCTTCAATTATTTTTGATCTTACAGAAATTCAGTAATCATATTCTTGAGGGCAAAAAGCATTGAAGCAATAAATAAATAAATAAAAAACATCAAAAATTTGTAATCATCAAATTGTAATTATTCATTTTTTTCATGAAATAACATTGCAGTGTGTATAAATCAAAATATGAATTTTAAACAAACTTATTTTTTTATCTTTTAAGCTTGGAAAAATCCTTCGTTATCATATTATCTTTGATTATTGAAGTTATTTTACTATTTCTTCCATTCTTTTATGAATCATAATTTTTCCATTTTTATTACATTCGTCATTGATGCGGAAAAGCATGAAAAAAAACAAATTCTCTTATTTGTGCCCATCATTCGTTATGAATATGAATGAACAAATTCAAACATACACATGTCATTTCGAATATCCAATTTAATAATAATATGGATATTATATTGGAACATGTAAAAGAAAATGAAAAAGAAAAAATTCTCCGAAAAAAATCCGAACGAAATTCTTTTGATATGCAGCAGATGTTATTAATTTCATTTCATTTCATTTCTTTGAATATTATATCCATCATTATCACTATCATCATCATCATAATTTGTTACTCTGTGTCCATATCTTTGTTGTTACTTATCACATTTTTGAACCATTATCATTATATTTGTTAGGCTTTGAATTCATTTTCTAGATCGAATATCCGGTTTTTTCTTATATCCCGGCCAATTTTTTTCCTACTATAAGTAGTATTATCATTCTCATCTTTACTTAGAATGTTTGAAGCCGAATATAATAATAAATTAGATTAAATGCCAAGGCGCTATAACAAACAACAACAACAACAACGACGACGACGACGAAATTCAAATAACGAAAGAAAAATAATAATAATGGAAAACGATATACATTAGTTACAATTTCCAAAAAAATAACTATAACATCAGCAAGAAGGGTAATATTTGTATGGAAAATAAAAAACGATATCAAACTCTGACATCAAATGAATGAATGAATGATGCAAATTGCCCTCTTGATTCTTTATTTTTCTTTTTCTTTTTTTATTCTTTCTCTATTTTCATTTCCACTTTCTAAAAGAATATATTCATCGTACATATACTTTTGAACATAACGAAATTCGATTTAATATCATAGATTTACCATGTATCATCATCATCATCATGATTCTGTTTATCTCGATTTCATTTCATTTTCATAGATTTTTCTGGTATTTCTTGTTGTATCACGATTGTTGATTTATTCGACACTAGAGAGTTATCAAGTACACATCATATATGATGATGAAGATGATGGCAATGGTTATGGGGTGATCATCATTTATGATAACCAATAATAACATTTTTTACATGAAAATTGAATTGCAAATAGCATATATTCAGACAAGGAAGAAAAAAATTGAAAAAATCTACTTTATTACGTATACATTTTAGCGATTGGTGATAATAATATCAATATAAGGTGGTAATAAATCGAAATCTTATTTGAATAAACTTATTTTTTTCCTTGCTAAATAATGTCTGACTTTCTAAAAATATTATTTTTACTGTTAATAATATTTTCAGATCCGAAAGTTAATTTATTGATGATACGATAATATTGATAAGAATTGCAACTGAAATCATCCAAATAAATGTAATTTACAAATGTTTTTCTTTTGGAACAGAAGAGAGAAAGAAAAACTAAAACAAATAGGACCTGACTTGTTGATCTTGCCGTATCTTTGATATTGATTGGATGGATATGTGATTTCAGGCCAAATCAATGGAATAATTTATGATGTATCTACATGATTATAATTATATTATTGATATATGATAAATCGAAAAAAAATTCTGAGATTTTGATTTTTTTTTATCACAAAATATGTCTATGGATTGATTTTTTTAGTTCCTTCAAATAGATATTTTCTTATGAATTATTTGCTTCTCGATTACTGTAGATGTGGTGATGGATATCCAAAAGAATAAGAAACCAAAGACAGTGCAGAATTGATGAGCATCGGAAAAAATAAATAAATAGTCACGCACATACACAGGAAATAATATTCAGAAAGAACAATGAACTTTGAACACGCACACATATATTCCACCATAAAGCAATTCATGACATTCAAATTCAAATGGATCACATGCACAACACAAAAATAAATGAGAAAAAACTAAACATACCAGAATTAAAATCTTTGTCATTATTATTTTGTCGATCGATGATGACCATCGTTGTCGTTTCGAATAACGTTGATTTTGAATTTTGATCTGGCCATTGTTGTTGTTTGTGATCGTTTTCATTTTGTCGTTGTTGTTGTTGTAATGATGCTGACGATGACAATTTTTTCCATCCATCATTAACATTGATAAAAAGTTGGTTATTGTAATTAGTTTTATGTTCATGTTCATAGATATTCATTGTAGATTCATTTTCTACTAAAATTTTTTTCATTTTCATCATATTTTGTGTTGGAACATTTATTCCCAATTGAATTTCATTCAAATTATTCTCACTTTTATTATTATTATTATTAATGATAATCGTATCAGAAATGTTTGATTCTTTTCTAAATTTTCTATTGTCGTTTATTGTTTGATTAAAAGAGATTGTTCCACCAATATCACTATTATTAGCATTATTATTATCGTTGTTTAACAGCAGATGTTTATTTTTTTCGTTTATTTTATCAAATAATAACGGCTGTATATTGTCATTAATCTTTTTATTTGTTACAATAATTTTATCATGATCGACATGATGTAAATCTTAAGCATACAAATGATGGATGAAAATAATAATGAGAAATTTTTTTCCATATAAAATTTATATCATTCAATCTTACCTGTTTCATTTTGTTTGTTAAATTTGTGATCCATGATTAATGTTGACAACATTCTTTCATTTGGATTGATTATTGTCTTCCATTGCAAACCGGAATTAGAATTTTGACCAATATTTTTTGTTCGACTATGATGATGATGATCAACATCATTATGTAGTATGGAGCTAAATTCTTTATTTGTTAACATTTGTTTCTCTGTTTCGTGCTTCGCTAACATTTTCGTCAGACTAATCGAATTATTATTATTATCCATGATTCCTTGGTTGCTCATTGTATCATCATGATGATGATCATGTTGATGATCTTCTTCCTTTTTGTTCTTTGTTTCCGGGATCAATTCATTCTTTTTCTGCATTTTTATATTATTCATCATCATCATCATCAACTGATGTTGGTATTGTTTGCTCATTATTTGTTGTCGGCATATGTTGCCAATAATGTTGTTGATGTTAGTATCATTCAATAATGAATAATGAGATGACAATAGCTGATGTTTCGATGAATATAACGGCCATTTCTGTAATAGTTTCAAAATTTGGCCTAATTCTGTTTCCACTGTTGTTGTTGCTAGATTATTCAAATTAGTTTCATTTTGAATTTTATTATTTTTCGTCTGATTTTTCCATGATTGCTGACAAATTCTTTCAAACAACTGTATTATTCGTTTTTCATTTGATTGTTCATTGATTTTTATTCTATTTTTTTGTTTTTGTTGTTGTTCATTAATCAGATTTCTATCGTATGATTTTTTGTTTTGTTGTTTATCATCATCATTATTTTCCACTATATTCATGTCATTATATATCAAATCATTCTTTTTTCCATCAGAATAATATTCTTTTGTATTTAAAATAGGGTTCTGTTGTTGTTGTTGTTGCTGAGAATGGTGGCTGTTGTTTATGATGAATGAATCCAAATAAAATGAATTAAGTTGATCATGATCAAACGTTGACGATGATGATGATGATAATGGTATTGATAAATTTTCAGCCCAATGATTATTATCACCATCATTATTAATATTATTATCAAAATGATGTTCATCAATGATAATAGAATTCTGATTCAATTCTGAAACTATATGCTGATGAGGATGAAAATTCTCATTTTGTATCTGTTGATTAGATGATGATGACGATGATAATAATGATGTTTCATTTCCTTTTTTTCTTCTCGCATATGTTTGTTTGTGTTTATCAATGATTTTTGTCATTGTTATTGATGATGATTCGTTTTGATCAAAATCAAATGGTAATAATGATGATTTGGCATACGTCATTTCTTTGTTTTGATTCATTATAGAATCATGTATTGTTGTTGATTTATTAACATTATTTTCATTTTGTTCAGATTTTTTCTTCATTGTCTTTGTATTTTGTTCTATTTCATTTGTTTTTCTTCGCATTTTTGTTTTAATTCGATTATCGCCATCATCATCATCATCATTATCATGGTCAGAAATTTTGGCTATTGTCAATTTATTGAAAAGTTGTTTTTGTTGTTGTTGACGTTCCACTATACTGTTGTCAGAATTCTTGAAATAATTTTCTTTTTGCTTTCTGTCATTCTTATGATTCTTCGTTGATGTTGAAGATAAAGAAAAATTAGATTCATTATCATTTTTACTAGTAATAAAATTTAATAATTTATCATTATGGTTGGCACTGGAATGTACGATTGTTGACAACATTTGCTGATCATTTTGGCTATCATTCATATTCTTTATGTACAATAATTTATTATTATTTGAAATGAATAAATCATTTTGAACATCTGTCGTTCTAACTGATTTGTTTATGAATGGCAATTCCGAAATTATTTCATTATCATCATTTTGATTATAATGATTAGAATGGGCACTGATGGTGATTGGAACAGTTTGATTGATGTCAATAGAATTATTGGTCAACTTTGTTAGTGTCGTCGTTTTTGTCCATATTGTTGATACAATAACGATCAAAAATAATAATAATGATAATAAAATGAATCGAAAACAGGCAAACAGGAACATTGATGGTAGCCGAAATATATAAGTGACCAACGATAATGATTTTTTTGTCATTGTTAATATTGTGTGTGTTTTTTTCAATTTTGTGAAAAAAAGATCTTTTTCCTTTATTATATATGATTCTCTTGTGTCTTGAGATAAACCCGAATCAATATAATAACAACAACAACAACAACTCAAACCAGGAGACAATTTTGATAAATGAAATTGATTTAGTTAAAATAACAAAAAGATGATGCGAAGAAGAGAATAAAAATAACAAGATGCTACTTAACCACTGTGATGTGATAGAATTTTTTTTCACGTTTTCTTACTCAAACAAACAAAAGAGAGAAAAATAAAATAAAACTATCTCTTCATCATCACCGTAGTGACCATCAAATGTGGTTGATGATCATAATAATGATGTTGTTTCTATGTTTATTTATTTATTTTTATTTTTATTTTTTGTACTGATATAAAATAATAATAAACAATAATGAATGAAAGTGATTCTTATATTTTGCACGGTATCCTCATCATCATTATTTTTATTGAAGCCATCGTTGTATAGGATGTGATGACAACAATGTTGTCATTGTCATCTAATTCTTTTCGACGTATTCTTGAATAACAAGATGACATATGTGATGATGATGTACGAATGAGATATGTCAATTGTTTTGCTTTGTTGCTTTGTCGTTTTTTTTTGACCAGTAACGATGATGATTATAACTATGGTCAAAAGAAAAAGTCAGATCAATAGTTTAGACTGAATTGTTTCGAATGTTTTATGTTTTATTTTTGGAGATCAACAACTACAACATAAATATGAAGGACACAGTATAGTACTCGATCATCATTTTCTGAAAAACTGATGTTTTATATTGATCTTTTCTTTTTTGTTTGATTCATTTATTTGTCATCAGAATTTTTTCTCTTATATAGTTTTCTCTGTACTAAACATGAATCATATGTCCAAAACTTATGCAATCATATTCTTCGACTTGATATTTTTCCAACTATAAACAATAAAAAGAAGTGACTTTTTCACCCAGTTTTTGGTCGTTGTTATTGTTGTTGTTGAAGATGCAACTTTCTTTTTGTTAGTTCAAAATTCTTGTTTTTTGGATTCTTTTGTTTTCAATCGATTATTTTCACGATGATTTTGTTTTTGTCGTTGTTTGGTTATTTGGATTATATTCGAGCCATATTTTCCAATATTGCAACTGAATGTATGATATTAGTTTATTTGGATTTTTTTTCGTTTCAAAATCTATATTTTCAGAGAAATAAAACAAGAAAATCAGATTAATTCGGCATTTTGGTTAAAGGGAAAAAAATAATTCAGAATCATGAAAAATTCTGAAAAAAATGGAAAAAAGTTTTTTTTATGTCTGAACGAAATTGAATTTTTCAACTATATTCAATTTTCTCTCTTTTCGAATCCAGTGAATTCTTCCCAACAAAATAAAAAATCTAAATAGACAAAGTTCATTAGATTTGTTACAAAATTTAATTCAATATTTCAACATTTATTGATTGGAATAGAGAAAAAAAATAATGGAAATAAATCTTTTCTATCAAAATCAAAATCCATTACCATTATTTTTACATTCATTTTTTGTTTGTATGCAAAAGAGAAAAGATAAGAAGATAAAGATGTACTTATTATTGGTGATTCAAGAATTGAATAAATACTTTTTTTTCACTTCAACTTTTTTATCTCAATTTTATTCATTTTGTTCAATAATTTTGCAACACAAAGTTTCAAAAGAATAGCAAAGAAGTAAATTGAAGATTTTTGTTTTGCATTGGGGAAAAAATTGAAAAGAAAATCTAATTTTAGTAAATAAATACTTTTTACTATAGAATATTTTGGTAACCAAAATAGAAAATCCAACACCTCTCATACACAAAAACATGGACAAATTATAAAAACATTCATTGACAAAAAAAAAAAATAGAAGAAATTGTATCTAGAACAAGTCAGGAATCAAAAACAAACAAACACAAACTTTGGTTCTTATGTCAAAAGAATTGAAAATCCATAAAGAAGTATTCACACAATTGTTTGAAAGTAACAAGAAAACTATAGAAAAGAATTTTGAATTTAAATAATTTAAAATACAAACATAGATATGAAATTTATTCTTTATTCAACAATATTCTTTATTCAACAAAATTATGAATCGTACAACAACAACAATAGTTCTAATGACATCATCATTGACACAAATCATAATAATAGCAATAACAGCAACAACAACAACAATCATTTGGATACCAAAAGTATAGCGAGAGATATTTCTATTGAATTTTGATTTTGTTATCGGTTGTTTTTTCTGGCTTTTTTATGCATTCATTCTTTTTTTTCATATCGAAGAAATAAGTGATGACAATTTTTCTCTTTCTCAATGTAAAATTTTAAAATTTACAGAATAATATTGATAATAACGAATGGCGAATGATTAAGCATTGTTCATTTTAGTGAAAAAAAATTTTTCTAAAAAAAAGTAAACTATACAATTCTAAAACATATTTTAATGATTGCTTCTGGGTATTTGTTGTCATTTTCACTCATTATTATTATTGTCATTTTGTGGAAAAAACTTTTTTTCCATAATCATCATCATCATCTACAAACGATAATGACAACCTCAACAATTTAGAATATAACAAACAAACAAAAAAAATAAGGTAAGTTTGTAAGAGAATTTGGTTGAAAGATGAGGACATTTTCCAAAATTTTTTCAAGATTTTGATTCACTTTTTTTTCGTTTGTGTATGTGATAAACATATGAAAATAGAAGGAAATAATAGATATAATAATAAAACAAATGAAATGGATGTCAAAAAAAACAGACCATAAGATGATACGAATAACAAATAACAAATCACAGCATGTTATTTTTATACAAACGAATTAACCATCCAACAGAATAAAAATAAGAATAGTTGAAAGGATCGAATAACATCACTCAAGAAGATTGAGTTTTTTTTTGTTCTTTGGAAAACAAGAAAGAGAGGAGTATAAATATGTTTTTCTGTTTTGTTTTGCTTTTGTTTTGTTGTATTTTCTCAAGAAAGATTTAATCCCATAGAAACATAGACAAATGTCTATAGAAAGAATAAACCGGAGAAAGAAAAACTAGCTGATAAAAGGGAATAACGCTAAAGATCACCATTAACATTTGAATGAAAAGAAAATAACGATGAAAACAAACAACCAACAATATTATTTGATTTGGATTCGAATAGTTCGATTTATTTATTATTATGATTCAAGTTACTAAACGAATCTCAAAAATCAAAATGATCATTTAATGAAATCAAGATGAAGGGGAAAGATTGTACCGCAAATTTTTTCGATTTTTTTTCTATCGAATACTTTCTTCCAAAAAAATAATGGTAAGAAAATCCTACTTAAAAGCTTCAATCCAATGGTGATGGTGATGTTTCATTGATGGTTTTCAGATATTTTTTTTTTTTTTTTAATAAATCGATTTTCGAACGTACAAACACAGAAAAATACAATACAATTGTACCATGCAATGTTTCATCCATAATGATAATAGAAGATTATAATGATGATCATTAAGAAATCAAAATCAGTAAAAGTCATTCGAATAACAACAACAGCAATAGCGTAAGCAAAATGGAGATGAAAATGAAATGGGGATAACATTATGATGCGATAAATTGGATTTTGTAATAGATGATTATCGAGAAAAAGTTATTTATTTACTGATTTTGTTTTTGTTTTTTTCATGTGCAACTTTTGGAATTTTTTTCTGGGCTTATCTTTATCTCACACCCAAAGTATGAAACATCAAAAATTATTATATTTTTGTTGTGAAAAAATGAAATTATTTTTTCATATTCACATCAAAACACATACACATACAAGCACTATTGTTTGGCTATAAAATCTATTGTTACTGAATGTATTCTACGAATATAATAAAAATGTATTGTTAAAAAAATGAAGATATGCAAAAAAAAACCATGAATTTTATTGCAAGAATAACATTTTTTTCCATTTTTAATCAGAAAAAAATCATATAAAAATGAAATTTAATAAAAATAGGAAGAAAAAAATTAAGATTTAAATGATACCATGAAACAGGAAACAATGGTGATATTCATTCATGACAATCAAACATTTATCATCATTGTTTGTCATATTTTTTTTCTGTTCGTTGCTTGATTCAAAATAAAATTCAATGGAAAAAATTTTTTTCAACTAAATTGAAAATAAGCAGAATTAATTAGATCATCATGTGAGATGTAGCTGAAAAAGTGGGGGTTGAAAAACAATATTTCAATTTATATATTCATCTAGGGAGAAAATATTACAAAGTAATGATCTATATGCATTTTTTTAATCATAAATGGATTCGCTTATTATTTTTGCTCGAGTGTTATTTTTTTTTTAATTTTAAAAATGCAACACAAAAAAAAATAATAGAGCGAATGAAAAAAATCACTAAGTTAATTTTCATCGAGCTTGAAAAGTTTTTCAAAAAAAAAATTCTAATTAAATTTCCTTTTATTCCGAATAAAAGGATAAGAATTAATGAAAATTTCAAAAAAAGCATTACAAGCAAAAAAAAAAGTTCAAAATCCTTTTAAAAAATCTTATCTAATGAGAATATATACAATTTTTTCTTTTCCTTTTTCGGTACATTTCACATGATTTGATTTGAGCTCAACAAAAAACAATATTGAAATGGATCAAATTCAAATTCATTTCAAAAAAAAAATTTAAAAAAAAAATGAAAATGCATGTCAGTGAAGCCAACATTCATCGTATGGGTGAAAAAAAGCAAATAAAAAAACTTTTTATTTATATTTTCAGAAGTTTAACAAAAGTAGATGATCATGATAATGATGAGGATGGTCAAATACAAAAAAAAAATTTTGATATTTCCAAGAAATAAAACGATTAACTTCCGGGAAACCCAAAGGCTTCACGAACATCATAAGTAATATTTAAAAGAACAGCAAAAAAATATAGTGTAGGCAATCCATCAAGTTTTAATTCTATAGGTTATATTTTCGTATATATGTGTGTATTGAAAAGTGCAACAAAAAACCCATTGTGTATGTTTCCTTCTTTCTATGTTTATATAGTGGAAAGAGAAGAATAATTAGCTTTTTTGGCCTGCTAATAGATCATCATCATATGCAAAACTAAAGGCAAACAAACAAACAAAATCCTAAGAGTTATCATGTACAGAACATCATCATTAGCATGAAAAAAATGGAATATAAAAAAGAAGAAATAAAGTTTTTTTTTCATTATTATTATTCTATCAAAACGTATTTAAATCTCGATAAAACGAACCATATACAGTAAGATTTTAATTAAAGATTAATGTTGAGTTGTTTTCTCTTTTTTTTCAAACATCACGAAGAATAAGAATTTTATGTAAATTATATGAAATTTCAAATTGAAGAAAGTTTTTACTCTTAACAAATTCTATGATTTTTTTTCTCTCTATTTCATTTGCAATCATTCATTCACTTTTTGTTCTCATTTGTTGTTTTTTGCTGTTGTTGTTGTCATTATAATTTTTTCCTCATCTATATCCATGTGCATTCAAATATTTTTGTTGTTGTTTTAAACAATCAGAAAGTCAAATAGAGAGAGAAATATAAAAAAAACACATTAAAGAGAAACAACAAGAATTATAGAACCAATTCAAATCAAAGCTGAGGAGGAAAAAAAAACAAAAACGAATTTCCATAAAATTCTAATTTTCCAACAATAACAACAACAACTACAACATACCATGACGACCAAATGTGTTCGACAGAATTGGTGATGATGGTGGAACAAAATCCTGAAAATTTTTGCCGAATTTTATTTCAACAAAAAGTACATTTCTCATGAATGCAAAAAAAAAAAACAAAGACTGAATGTGGGCGATATCAAATAAATGTAAATGAATAGAAGCAAAAATCAAAGATGGAAAACTTAGATGAAAAAAAGAAAAAAAAAACATTTAAATGATGGTTCTAAGAAACTTAACTTGAATTTTCGAAATTTTTTTACTTTAGGTTATTGCTGATTTTGATTAGCATTTCTTTCACAAATGGAATGGGAGTGAAAAAAAACATTCTTGGAAAAAAATTCGCAGTCATTATTATCATCCTCATATATTTTCGTCTATGATGCAAGTTGAAAAAAATTCAAGTCTCTCGTAATCAGGTATAACGAGAAAAATATTATTGAATGTTTTTTTTTCACTAATTTGTCTTAGTTAAAATCATTTTTATTTACAATTTTTATTTTTTTCAAAAGAAAAACTATTCACTTTTGTAAAAGTAATTTATTTTCAATATTTCAATCTAAATGGAAAATAGCTAAAACCTGAAATATTTTTGTTCGATTTTTTTTTCTCTGGTTCAACATACATAAAAATGATTACATGGTTTCTGTTTCATGTCAACCAAATTTTTTTTTCTCCTTTCGTTTAGATCGAGATTGACCGAATGTTTTTAGATGAAATACAAACACACACAAGGGAAATTTATTTTTGATTTTCACTTTTATTCTGGTTGAATGATCAATACAATCGACATCGATAAAGTCTGTGAATTGAACGATCTAGGAAAAAAAATTGAATTCAACAATGACAGGCACATTCATCATATATACGAGAAAAGTGTATTTAGGAAAAAAAATCATATTAATATTTTTGCAATGATTTTTGATTTTATTTTTGTGGTAGTAAATGGGCTAACAAAAAGATAGTTTAACCAACAGAAAAAAATCATATAACGTTTAAGCTTTATTCTCAAATTCAATTAAATCCAGTTTATTTCATAGAAATTCGATTGACATTGAGAAGCCTATTTAATTTTTTTGATAAATCATTTTGATTTATTTATACATTTGATTTTTTTTCGTACGGTTTGTGCTGTTCATTTTAGATTAAATTATTGGAATCATTGATTTCAATTATAGAATTTTTTTTTGGAGTAGTCATATTATTATTGATGCATGCAATAACATTAGCTGTGAATGTTCCAGACAATTTGAAACAAGAATAAATACACATTAGATTGTGTTGTTGTTGTTGTTATTCTTGAGCTTCCTCAAACATTCAGTCAAGGAAAAAAACAGACTTTACAATTTGATTTCTGATTTCTAATTTAAAAATAAAAGAAAATTGAATGTGAAAAAATGCAATAAAATAAGAGAGAAAAGGAAAAAACAACGTGCAACAGCAAGCAAATAAATTGGAATCAAAAAACGTGAGTGTTTAACTGAAACATGAATTAAATTGGTCATTTTTTTACCAATTCTTAGTTCAATCATTTGATGATTTTGCAATCATATCATCATTGAAAATGTAAGGCAAGAAGAAAAAATAATCTAAATTGGATTCGATTTTTTAAATAGATTTGATAGTTTTATATGTGATCACAATTGAAATTCATGAAAAAATGAAACTTTATCAAAAAAAAAGAATCGAAGAAGATATCAAATCAAATAATAAAATGAAAGAAATTGTAAAATTCCAGAGAAATTTATGGACAATTCCATTTAGATCAATACAGTCGTTTCATACGATAATCACAAAAAGAAGACTTTCATTTAAAAAATGTCTAAGATTTATTTTTCAAGCAATGTATTTTATGATAACAGGAAATCATCTAGTCAAAAAATACACATTTTCGATGAAAACGCAAAAAAAGTGATAGTAAATTGAATATTCTTGGGATAGGATTGTCATTTTTTTTTGTCTACACAAGAAAAAAATCAGGTTGATTATAGAATCAAATATTAACTTCATGAAGGATAGAGGTTAGATATTTTTATTCGATTTAATATATGGTGTGCTTTTATTTTCATCCAGACACACATACATAAATTGGATAGATTTTTCATCAAGGTATTAGCAGTGAAGCAAATTCCGGCGAAATTGAAAACCAAAACAAGTAAAAAGAAAGAAAAAAGTCAGATATTTCCGGACAGAATATTTATAATATGTGTTGACCGATTCCGGAAATATAACTCAATATATTAATTTTGTCAAAGTTATTTTTTTTTGCCCATTTCGTTCTACATACATTTAGGTATGATAGATAAATTCCTTTGAACATTGAATATAATAAAAAAAACATGGTCAAATATATATCAGGAAGGTGGATAAACGAAAATAGTTTTAGTAATAACAATAATAATAAGAATAATAATAATAGTCATCAATAGTGGTGGTGGTGATAATGATTGATTTGATGATCAAACTTTTTTTATTCATTTTTATTCTTATTTTTGATGGTTTAATGTTACGATCATGGAAGAGAGGTGCAAATTGTTATCGAATGATGGCTTTTTTGCTTTATTCTTTTTTATTCTTTTTTTTGCTGACTTTTTCTCAGCCCAGGCTTGTTGAATTTTCAGAACAAAAAACAACCATAAAGACTTGAGATTCTATAGTTTATTCTGTATGAAAGAAAAAAAAAATCTAATGCAAATTTTGAATTAATTGTTGTAAAAGTGAAACAGATGAGAAAAATATACATTAAGACAAATGAACAAAAGAAAGTAAAAGACAGCAAGATGAAAATGAATAAAAACAAAAAATAATCAATTCAAAAAAAGCTTTTGTCACATTGTAAATATTAAGATTAAATAAATAAAAGAATCATGGGTCATAATGTGCAATAGAATAATCACATGCTCATTGAAATTCTTGATGCATTTTGCCTCTTAATTTTTTTGGCATTCTTTTGATTCACAATTCAAATCAAATAAGGGGGATAAAAATTCTAATCATTAGCCCTATTTTAACGCTTTATTCACCATATTTTCTTATTATTATCAAACACAGACAATATTTACCAAAAAATCTACATATTTGAAGACATTCTGGAATAGATTTCTAATCAATAATGACGGCAGCCAAACTGTGTAAATGTATTCCATAACAAATTGATAACCCACGATATATTCACTGACACACACACACAATGATAATAAACTAAATCAACCAACCGATTCATACATAACCAGCACATACACAGATACACCCAATAAAATGAAGAAAATATTTGAATAGAAGTAAAAAAAACCTCAAATATTCTAAAAATAATGACAAAGATCGAATTTTGGTTGAAGAAAAAGACAGAAAAAAGTTGGAATGCAAATTTTCAATAATAATCATCGTCATTATCATATGATTTACAGTGTATAGTGTATCTTGAATTTAATATAAAAATTTTTTGAGTTTGATTTTTTTTTTGATGATAATGATGATGATAATTGTGAAGAAGTGAGAGAAGAAACAATTGATTATGTATAGAATTTCCTATTATTCTACAATGGTAATCACTTTTATTTTGGATCGTCATTCCTTTGATGCAAGCACGTAATTTGATGCTGATGATCATACAACACGTACCAATATTGGAATAGTAATGGAATTTTTTTTTCTTATTTCAATATGTCCAACAGGAAATGTTTTTCATTTTCGCTTAATGTGCAACTTTTTTTCATGAAAAAATTCATAAAAAATATGCAATTTTTTAAAAAAATTTTGAATATGAAAAAAATTGTTATGAAAACTAGAAAAAAATCAAACGTGATCATTGAATATTTGATCCTTATTCGATATAAAATTCTACTAACAAAATGTTTTCACTTTTTTTTGATCAGGAAAAAAAGTTCAACTAATTTGTAATGGAATAGAATGGATTATACAAGTGAAGTATATAAGGGAAAAAATCAACTAACTTTTAAGAATATTAAAATTTCCGCTAGTAAAACAACTTCTGCAACTTTATTAGAGTTAGTTGATTGATAAAATTTTCATTTCATTTCACTATATATAAATAGTGATTGGAAAAAAGATGAAGTTGAAAAAAATCTGATTAACAAGCAATATTATTTTCAGGCAATCAGTTTAATGGAGATTTAAATTAAAATCATGATTATGACAATGACATTCTATATATAGGTAGATTTGTTTTTTTTTTGAAAAAATTTTTCCATGAAAAAAATCTCTGATATTGAATAATGATTCAATTAGTTTATTTGAATTTCTAACATAACGGGTCAACAACAACAACGCATCATTTGATCTGGAATGATAATAAATTAGGCTAAACATGAACACTCACACACAGACATACCTGAACATATCCGTTAATTTTTCATTTTATGGAATTTTTCTTTTTTTTCGTTTGTTAGAGGATGGGTTTGTGAACGACATTATGTAAGCAAACGACGACGACGACAACAACAACAAAAAAAGAAAACACAACAAACATGTTTCCCAAGAAAAAATGACAATAAGAGGTTGTACTCATTTACCCAGAAACAAGGAGACAATGAAAAAAAAATAAAAAAAATAAATATAGAATGAGTTTTGGTGAAATCCAAATTAAGAATTTCCTTAAATTGATGATTTTATTTCCAAGTTTTTTGTGCTTCTTTTTTTTCATTTATTTATTATTATAGCTTTAACTTTTATTTGTCTGTGTGTGTGTGTCTACACAAAAAAAAAAATCTTGTTGTGATTGAACAATTCTGGCTATACTAACAACAACAACAACAAGTTTCTAATTCGACAAGAATGTTATAAGTATAGAATTTTTAGCAGCTTTTTTCAACATCTCTTTTTTATTTCATTGATAATATGTGTTGTTTTGCCATCAAAAGCTAATTAAATGTGCGTTCTGTTGTTGCCATGTAGTTTTTTCCCTACTTTTTTTATTATTCTTCTTTATGTTGTTGTTCAACTATCGTTATTATTGTCGTATTTGTAGATTTGCTGAGATGTTCCAGGAATATAAAATTTAACACAATATTCTAAAAAAAGAATACATGCACAATTGACAACAAAAAAAAAGAAAAGAAAATAAAGTGAAAAAAAAGATAAGCAAAAAGTATTTTCACACTTTATAATGTAAGTGTATGTGTGCGTGAAAGAATAATTCTTGCCATTGATATGATGATGATGGTGATGGAACGATTGATGCGTATAATAAAAAAAAGAAGAAGAAAAGATTTTGAACTTAAAAGTCCATATCAATTGATGGAACCTCTAGAGCAGTGATTCTCAACCCGTGTGCCGCGGCACTTTGGTGTGCCGCGAAATTCTGAAAATGCAACTGTTATATATTTAAAAATTCTAAAATTGTGCCGCGACAACAAAAAGGTTGAGAATCACTGCTCTAGAGTGATTATAATCTAAACAAACGCATAGAGGATAGGTTTTTATGTATGAGAGTAAAACTCATTATTTGATTTTCCAAATGATTTTTTCTTGCTTTCTTTAATTGTTTGACTATTATCATTAATTCTCAATTAACTGGACTTGAATGTAATTATTTTCTGTTATTTTCTTCTTTTTTTCTCATTTGCTATTTTTATCATTATAATTTTTATTTTATTTTAAATAACTTGCTTACATTTTGAATGTTGTATCACTTGTATGTTATGTTAAGGTAAAGATAGTTTAATGATAATGATGCTCTAGAGAGAATCTAATGTAATGATTCTTTTGTGATGCATGAATCTTATGTTCGGTATGTTCGTGTTATATGTGTATTAACACTAGGTGGTATTTAACAACGATTTATCTTATCACATTTTTCCTCCGAACTAATATTTTTTTAAAAAGAAAAATCTAATCAAAATGAGAAATTTTCAAAGTATTAACCAAATCTTTCTTAATGTTTTTTTTTCTAATTTTTTGTTCTTGATTTTTTTGTGGGGAATTATCATAGATAATCTTCTTTTTTTTTGACGAAAAAGAAAATGATTCAATAATTGCAAAAAACAAACCAGAAAAAAATTTTACCTAATGAAATTGATTGAAATTACTTACTATTCATATATATTGAATGAACGATTTTTTTCTGGATCGACAATATACACTTTTTTTGGAAATTTTGTTGACGATTTGTTTTTTAATTGATTTTTAATATTATAAAAGATAACAAAAGAACAAACAAACACAAGTGAAAATTGATTGAAACAAAAAAAAACCGGATTGGACAACATACAAAAATAAACAATGATGATGACGATTTTTTTTTCAATTATATTGCTCAATTCGTAATTAAAAATGGATTTTCATTAATGAGAAAATAACAGCTTTTTGATTGTTGTTTTTTTTGTTGAATTTATTGGACAACGTCAATGACCACCGCCAACAGCACGACAACAAACAGATTAAATATTCAAATAAAACTTGAAATTCGAATGAAATCCAACGACACAGAAACATACATATATAGATAACAAATTCAATATGAATGCAAATTGGATGATAAATATTTCTGGGCAAAAAAACAATGTTTTTTAGAGTTTTTGATATTTTGACCAAACAAAAGAAAAAGAAAGTGAAAATGAAAAAAATTCTGGTACTTTAATAAAGAAAATTCTGTCTGCATTTAGCACAACTACTGACAGAATCGAAGAATGAAAACGAATGATGACTGAATATTGTTGGAATTACTTTATCGGATCGTTTTTGACGTCGTCGTCGCCATCGACGTTACATATACTTAGATGCCATGCACATAAACGAAAATCAAAGAAAAATTTTTCTGGATTATGCGCCCAAACCGCGTTATCTATAGAAATCCCAAACAAAAAAGTGTCTGTCTGCATGTGTGTGTTAGAACCATCGTTCCAAATGTTCCACATTATATACTCAAACGCACCACACACATCAAATACACGCACCCATGTCTTAAGATTATTTCTTTTTTTTTCTAACCCACAAAGCACATGGCACATAATGGGAAAATATCGTTCTTTTTTTTTAAAAAAAAAACTTTTCTTTACAACCAAATATCATCAACCACCACACTATCGTTAACTTTCAAGCGAAAAAACAATTGAATCAAATATTTGAATGCTATAGAAAGTGTAAAAAAATTCATAAAAATGCTAGTAGCAAGAAGAATTTCTTTTTTGGTATAGATATTTCGCGAATGATTTTTCATTTTTGATAATATCTTACATCTTTTTCGAAATTCTTTTTGATAATCGTTGAAACAATAAAAAGAAATTCATTTTTTTTAAAAGTGTTTGGTTCGCAAACCGGAAATATCATATATTCGTTTATTTAAGTGGATATTTTCATCATCGGTTTAATTAGTATAAATTATCTGAAAAAACAGTAATAAAAACAACATTAACTTATCGAAAATGAAACAAATAGAATAGATATATGAGGAAAAAAAATCTAAACGCCATTAGATTGATCGAATTTGTATGTTACTTACAGAAGGAAAAAACAAATGAAAATGTGAATACGACAAATAAAGTCAAAACAGAAAAAATAAGGATAAAAACAAAATTGTTCAATTAGTTCTTCGTTGATGACTATTTCGTATTCGATATTCAACAAAACAAAAACAAAAAACAAATTTATTTTTACAATCATTATTATTCACCATTTTATCATTAATTAAATGACTATAATCATTAGTAGGATTGTGATCATCATCATCATCATCATTATGATGATTCAAAAATGAATGAAATTTTTTTTGTTGGTCCTCGACACAAGAATCCATATGAGATGACATCATTATATGAAATCACATCATTATTTCGACATTTTATAAAAATAAATTTTCCTTGATAGAAATTATTTGTTATTTTTTATGCAAATTGTATTTGAAATCAATTATAAACAGACAACAATTATAATGATGGAACTAATTCAACAAGAAACAAAACAAAAAAAGAATTGTTCATTATCATAATGATAATAATCATTAATGATGAATATTATGCTGAAGAATTTATCGATTTTATACACTGACATTCGAGTGAGAGAGAGAGAACATGATGGTCATAAATGAAATATTTTTTAGAAATTGAAAATATTCTAACCCATTCCATTTTGAATACTGTCAAAAAAGTTATGTTTTTTTTCAAATTCAATTGTGAATAGGGTGAAATTGGAAAGAAATTCCATTATTCATATTTGAATGATAAATGAATCTTTGGGTTTTGTCGATTCCAACAACTACAACAACAATAACTGTATCTTTAAAAAGAATAGATTTTAGTTTCTTTTAGATTTTTTTTTATTTCTTAAAATATTCCCTTTTGCCAACAATCTGAAAAATGGATGATTGAAAGCCGAAAAAAAGAAAGAAGAGGAAAAAACGATTTCAAAAAGTCTCGTTTCAGTGGTTGGTCGTTTAAATTTTGAGTTTGATTCATCATCATCAACATCATCATGTCTTCTTTTTTTTTGGTTGAAAATGGTGAATTGTAAAGGAAAAAAGTCATAAAGAAACTAAAATAGAATCCCCAAACATCGAAACATTGGAAAAATAGCTAGATGATTTTTGATTCAAATTTAAAAAGGAAAGGAATATATTTTTTTTGTGGATGGAAAATTTCACCAAAAAAATAACCATAATATTTTTCATCTTTATTGTTGATATTTTTTCATCATTGAAAAAAATAGAGAAAAAAAAAGCAAAATTGTCGACGATTCTTACTGTATAGTCAATCATCTAGTCATTTGATTGTGGCTTTCAGAAAGAAAAATACATTCATATAGAAAAGATATGAATGAAAAATAATGATGGAATAGAGCGAGAGATGAAAACCCCAGAAGTGAAAAAAAAGTCCTGAAATACTAAAGAATTTGCAGTAATGCTTATAAGCAAACGAAAATAAAACAAACTTTAGGGAAAACAAACACACAATCGTTCACATATTCTCGACTATAGGAAACAGGAAAAAAATGAACATCATCCCAAAAAAAGAAAGGAAAAAATATCTTGGGAATTTCGCAAAATAAGCTCATTTCTTTTTGGCCTTTTTTTCCAACGTTTAGTTTCTCAAACATAACATCATAAGGTCTATGCTAAAACATCATCACCAGTCTTGCATCAACCATCATCACAACTAACAACATAAGTACAAAGAAAAAAATCTATCCACAAAACCAAAAATGCAATTATAAAAAAAAATCTGACGGATATGTGAATTCATTTTTAAAAAAAAAATAATTTTATACATTTGTATATGATTTAAATGGAAATAAACATGAAAAATTTTGATATATTAAATATTCCATATTATTATTATTATCATATCTAATAATAATAATAATAAATATTCTTCTCAAGGTATTTTCACGATAGATTTTCTCTCAATGAATGACAGTGGAAAAATAAGAAATAAAGAAAGACTAAATGTCTCAAATAAGATGATGAATGAATGAATGAACATAATGGACATTTATTTTTCATTTCGTTTTATATATACAGCAATCATGATAAGCATTGTTCATCGAAAGTGAAAAAAAACAAAACAAAAGCAACATTAAAAATGGAACATTATTCTAAAATGGAAATAATAATCAAGAGAATCACCAAATATTGCAAAATTTTTTACATTAAGAAAGTAGTAGAAAATTTAAATTTTTTTTCCACTAGATTTGAATGATGGTGAAAACAAAAAATTTTTTTCAAATATAATTTATTATTTATAAATGTGTTTGTTCGATTTTATTATATTCCACGGGAAAAAAAGAGTAGTTGTAAATTTCAATGAATTTTTGAATTATCATTTTTTTCTTTTTTCTTAAATTCTAAACATTAAGAATTGATTCTGTTTTTTTCTCAAGAGGATGGAAGAGAATGGTGGTTGGTGTTTTTTACTGTCAAAAGTTAGTATTATCAGTTAAATGTGTGTAAAAATTGCATAATTTTTTTGCTATTATCCTTTACTTGCTGGTGCTTTTTTTTGGTTGTTATATATGTTTCCCGGAAGAAATGTGCCAAATTGAACAAAAGAAAAAACTTTCGATTTTAAATTTAAAATGAAAATCGAAAATGTTGAAATGAATTCGTATTTGAAAATGATAAATGTCATTGGAAATATTGTTGCCGCCATAGGTGAAAAGGGGGATTTTTTTTCCATATCTTTTCTCGATTTGTTGTTTTTTTTGTCATCATCATGTTTGGAATTTTTTGTTTGTTTGTCTGTTGTTAGATTTAAACGAAGATGTAACAAATAAAGGTGTCGATTGCTTTTGTTTCAATTTGTTTCAATGTTTATTTCAATCAATATAAAAAAGAAGAAATGAAAGTTTTGTTGAAAAACAACAACAATATCGACAACAATATGAATCGATGAACAGAGAATTAAATAGGCTAGGAGTAGATTGAAAGTTTTTAAATAAAAATACAAAAAAAAATCCTGAAATCGATTTTTTTAGTCGGCAATACAGTGGGGATTAAAATTCAAATTCAAACATTGATAACGACAAAAGTATATTTCGTATACTTTGATAATAAAAGCATGTCAAATATAATGTAAAAGAAAAGAAAAGAAGATTTGAATCATATAGATAGATAGATAGATAGTTGTTCCATATTGGAACGATAATACCAACAACTTAATCTATGAATGTTTTTTTTTGTCATGATGATAATATCGATAGGGAGTGGAAAAAAATTCCCAAAGTTATCAAAATTTGAAAAGTCTGATAAGCGAACCGAAAGAAAACCTTATTCATGAATCGTTTCCCTTGTTCATGTATAATGAATGAAAAATATCAAAACAAAAACTTAATATTCAATGGATTATTAATTGAGATGAAATTTGCTTCGAAATTCACATTTTAAAAATTAATTGGATGATAAATTAATTTGATTTTTCCAAATAATCCGTTCATATATTATAAAAAATGAAGAATTCGATCACAAATATTGAATGGTTGAATTTATTATGCAAAAAAAGGAAAAAACTTTTGAACAAATTATTTTTTTTTCTATTAACAAAATGTTTTCCTATTTGATTGATAATAAAAAATTGAATCGAAGCTTCACTGCTACAAATCTAATTGATGGTCATAAAAAAACAACAACAACAACCTATAGGCAAACATTATTAACATCGACATTTCGATCTTCGAACCATAATAATAACCGAAGAAAAAACTGACAGGCCGTTATGATCATGGTCGTCATATTTTTTTTCTTTTTTTTTGTTCATGTCAAACACATCCCCAATGGGTATTGTTCCATACATTTTCATCAAGCCAAAAATTCCAAAAACAAACGATAAAATGTCCGTAGTCATCAAAGAAAGAAAGAAAGATGATAGAATCTACTTTCGATTACTATAAAATGGATAGAATATATGTGAACGATTGATGTTGATGGTGATGACGACGAAAGACGATTTGTTTATATGCGCCATATATAATAATGTGAATGATGACTGACTGACTTTCTGGTCCGTTTAGAATCTATCTATCCATTATGAACACAATTGTGTATGAAATACGAATATGAACAAAAAGAAGAGAAAAAAACAAGAATCAAAAATGATGGAGAAACAGAAAAAATAGAATATATGAGGATGCAAACACACAAACACACGCAGACATAGCATGAATAGAAAAAAAACAGCACAATGTCCATCAATTAAATTTGAATTATGCTAAAGAATAAAATGAATGAATACTATGGAAAAAATAACTTGAACATTGCAAAAGCAATCTATCTCATTGAATAGCAAAAACAGCGTTGAAAGAGAAAAAAAGCAAAAGAATCCTTGCTTGAATGAAGAATAACTTTTTTCTTTCCCCATACATTTTCAATCAACTATTTTATTCATAGATATCTATACGTTTATATATTTCGATTGGTTGGTTGATTTCTATTGTTTTTTCCAACAACGAAGACAGATATGTGTATAAAATAATGAGTGGAAAAAAATTGACTGTATAAAATCCAAAGATTTTTCATTTGTTCATCATCATCACGGGTTACTTGTAAGAATGTGCAATGTGTCAAATATTCAAAATCAATGAAACGGAAATTGAAAAAAATATATTCAGCTATATTCTTACATATGTGATATATAGACTTATAAATGATGTATTTTTGTTGTTGTTGTTATTGTTCAAAAAATAATCTTAATATTATGAGTAAAACATTCAACCCCTTCATGATTCTGTAATCATTTATTTATTTATTCAGTGAAGAAATTGTACAAAAAACAAAAAATTCAATAGAAAATAAATATTCGGGTGAAAAAAAATAAATAAAAATGAATTCAATGATGACAAGCAAAGAGAAAAAAAATAAAAAATGAAATCATACAAAACAACAACAAAATCGAAAATCAAACAAATGAAATAATTTTATGCTCCAATTAATATTGGACATTTCATTATACATACAGATAGATGAATAAATGAATAAAAAGAATATAAAAAAAACACTTTTACATCGAAAAGAGAATTAGAAAGGAAAGAATATTTATGATAATCATTGCCGGAAATGGTGATTTGTTGGAAATTTGGTGAATGTTTTCATGGTTTCTTCTTTTTCATGTATTTTAATTTTGAACCAAATATTTGAATTAGCAAAATGCAATCACCAACAAGAATAAATAAATGACAATTAATTTCAAATCATTTTGCAATAGTAAAAATTTATGAGGAAAAAGAAGAGAATTTTTCAAACTTTGCAATAATATTGAAAAAAATTGATGAGAATTTTTTTTGAAAATTTAGCATAATTGAAAGAGAAAAAACTTGAAAACATTTTTTTTCTGACCAAAAAAAAAGCCTTGATTAGTATTTTATTACGTTAATGTAGGATGTTTATTTTAAAATTTCAATCAATATTATATTTCATTATGGAATTAGAATTTTTTTTTTGAGAGCATGATAAAAATGATGAACAAAAGATTTGCATTTTTTGAACCATGAAAAAAATTATAATTTAAAAATTGAATTTTTTTTCTAATATTTAGACAATTATAAATGGATTTTTTTTTCTTTCGAAACTAAACTATTATTAAATTAATGATGATTATACACAAAGGAATATCATTTGAATGGAAGTAATTAAGCAATCAAATTAATTTCATCTAAATTTATAAATTTTGGTAAAATGAGTTTTCGAAATAAAAATAAATAAATAAAATTCCGAGAAAATGAAAAACAAGAAAAATTTCAATGTTTTATTTATGCAGAAATAAAATTTCAAAATGAAAATTCCATCAATTGCAAATCTAAATCCTATTGGAAATGATGTTGAAAAAAATCGGATATGTGGCAATGTAAAGATTTCGGATTCAATTTATGTTTTACTTTTTTCTATAAATGTTTTCGTGCCAAAAGTTCAGATCGGAATTTTTTTTTTGTAAAACACACAAAACGAATGAACCGAAATCATTTTCATTTTCACTAATTTTTTTTTGTATTAGTTTTTCATTTTTGGTTTATATTGTGATTCTAAAGTGTGTGTGTGTGTGTGTTTGTGAATGTGAAAGATGTGAACATGAAAAAACATTCTAGACAGCAATGATCCAGCAAAACAAATCGTCTGGAAATTCTTTCTTATTTTTTCTGTTGTTGTTAGAAATTCTTATTCCATTCCCATTATCGTTGTTATCAATGACAAATTCTGACAATTTTTTTTCCTGTGTTTCTCAAAATTCACTATTTGTAATTTACAAAATCAAAATAAAATAGATGAAACTAAAACCGAAACGAAAAAAAGATCCGTTTTGTAATTGTACATACAAATTCAATTATGTTATGTCAAGATTGATTGAATGCAGATTGAAAATCATTAAAATAAAATTTGATCCATTAAATTTATTGCATAATAAATTTTGTATGGTAATGATTATGATGATAATACTGATTTTTATGTAATGTTACAAAACAAAAAAGTTGAATTTTTTTCTTGGAAACAAAAACAAATCGAAACGATAATGATGATTATATAATGATCAATCGATTGGAAAAGAATTACCATCCATGGAAGAATAAACAATAGTAAGTTTTTTTTCAGAAATAAATACCATTCAATCTTAATGGATAAAAATTTCATTTCATTCAAATGCGATTCAATTTTTTTCTTCATCATTTTCGTGATGTTAATGATGATTAACCTTTAGATAGTTAGGAAATTTTTCCTATCAAAACAAATATCGTTTCCTCATTTATTCTTATTCACAATCAGAAGTTTAAATCAGATTCAAACAAAAACAAAAATCAACAACAGCAATCATCAACTAAATGAACATTTTTCGCCTTTTTGCATCATTATCATGATTGTATCGAATAAAAACATTTTTTTCTGCTATCAAGAATCATTATTGAAACTTTTATTTTTTTCATTGATGTTTATTTGTCTTTTTTAAAAGTTAAACTATAAAAAGAAAGGACATTTTGAAAAAAAACTTTTAAATTTAAAGCGATTTTGAAGAGAATGCCAAAAAAAATCCTAAACCATAATCAGAAAAACAAATATGACAGAATAATCGAATCAAATCGAATTCAACTGATCAATCAATGGACCTACAATTTGAAAATCTTTTGAGTAAACGAAAATAGATCCCAAAACAAAAAAGATTCATATGACGACTTCAAATTCTTGACTTTTATTTTCTTCAAAAAAAAGATTAAAAGAAAATGAAATCAGTATTAAAAGAATTTATTATCTGTTTTGAATTTGTGAAAATCCAAAAAGACCAACTTAAATAATGATGACATTTAAAGAAAAACGGAAATTTCTACCACTTGTCAAAAACACAAAAATCAAAATGAGATGAAAAGTTTTGGAGAGAAAAAAAAACAATTTTCTATATTCGGTTAATTAATTTTTAATGTTTTATTCTTATAATTTAACAAAAATCATTAATTTTTTTGTGTTTGAAAACAAAACAACAGACCAAAATTCTTCTTTTTTTTGAGAATAAATTTTCAAGCAAACAATTTCAATGATGATGACTGTGGAAAAATACCAATTTATTCGATACAACTATTCAACTATTCAACTAAACGACAAATAATAATATAAGTAATTTTCGGAAAAAAATAACCTTCATAAACATTAAAATGTCATCAATGAAATGTTTTTGTTTCATCCGAAAATAAGTTAAACGAATAAAAAGTAAAAACATTTGTAATGAATCAAAATAAATTCTATTTTATTTCATTCTATTTTTGTTTTGTTTATGAAGACAAAAAAAACCAAAAACCTAAACATCCACACGACCAATGAACATCAGTTTCATTTTTTTTCATAGAATTTAAAAACTTTTCATTCCATGTTTTTTGGTTTTCATTTTTATTGGTTTGAAAAATAAGAAACACAAGACAAGAAAAAAAATAGTAAAAAGAAAGAAAATTCTGCAAATTGCTTTCATTTCAAACAAAATGAATGAATGAATGAATGAATGATAGATAGAAAAGATTGGATAGAGAATTTTTCAAAGTCCATAGCTTTAAAAAAAACAAGTTACAAAAAAGAAAGAATGAAACGAAACGAAAAAAATGAAGAAAAAGAAGAAAGTTAAATTAAAAAGTTGTCAGTGTAACTGCCAGAAACAAAAAAAAACCAAAAACAAACAAAACGGGGAAAAATAAAGAAAATTTCGTCATGAAACTTTTTTTTTTTTTGGTTGTTGTTTCAGTAACAGCAGCAACAGCAGTTGTGACTTTGTGTTTTCTTTTCTTTTTTGGTTTCGTTTCTTGGATCGGTCGAATGGACCCGATGGGACAACTTTTTTTCTTCCAATTTTTTTTATTTGACAAAAAATTTATCTGCAGTTGATAGTAGTAGCCATGTTTATATATGTATGAACGTAAACAATGATGATCCAATGGACAGCAAATAATTTTTTTAAAAAGTTTTTCTCTATCTATTCAAACATACAGAAAAAATATATAATACATAGTTAATAGGAAATGATAACGATTATTGATTTTTTTTGTTGTTGTTAGATTTCAAGTATGAAAAAAAATCATTTGTAACATTAAACCTATCCGACAGCGTCGTTTGTGAATGGTACCGTGAGCACGTTTTTTTTTGAGCTCTCCGAAATTTATCTTGTTTTTTCTATCTTCTTCCGGCATTACTGATAAAAACAGCTCTTCTTAGAGCTAAAATTATTCTGCTAATCTTTCTGGTCATTTTGATACCAACATCATTCTTACACGCCTTGATATGACTGAGAAAACGGACAAAACGCTTAAAACGCCATCAAATCTTAGCGAAGCTATTGGATATCTTGAGAACTTGATTAAATCACATGGCAATAAAAAAATATCGGTTTCTGATCATAAAGAACATATCCAAAACATTATTGTTATCCTAGAAGACATTAAGACATCACCCGATGATAATGACACCGAAAAAGACGAATTGCAAGCTCTTTATGCCCAAAAAGAAGCAGATTTGAAAGTACTAAATGATGAAAACAAACAGCTTAAAGCAGAAACGACTCAGAAATCAGATGAAATTAAACGACTACGAGATGAAATCTTAAAGATTAAAGCCCAAAAATATGACGAAATTCTGGGAAAAAAACATGATACGAATCCAATCTTGAAAAAGCAACCAACATTCGCAGATATCGCTAGAATCAATAATCCGATGGCCAACAACAATGCTATACAACGTAAAAACCATGTCGTCATCATATCTCCTAAAGACGAAGATGTATCAAAGGACTCAAATCAAACAATTGCCTTCGTGAAAGAAAAAATTAATGCAAAAACTACTTTGGAAAACGGTCTCCGTATTGAAAGACTTCAGCCTGTCAGCGGTAAAAAGTGCCTCATCAAGTGTAATTCTGAAAAAGACGTAGAAAAGATCTGCAATATTTTAAACAATGACGACAAAATCACCGCAAAAAAACCAACAAAGAAAAATCCGCGAATCATGGTAGTTGGAATTTCGAAGGATATCGAGAAAGAACAAATCCCAACATTGATAAAAGCTCAAAATCCCAAGATCAATGAATTCATAGAGAACAATGAAAATGAAAACATGAAGATTCTCTTTGATAAAGAAGATCGAGTCGGGTCGAAATACGCTATAATTGAAGCCTCTCCAGCGCTTTGGAAGTTGATTTTAGATGAAAATCGTCTATTTATTGGGTATAAATCGTGCCCAGTCCGAAATAGAGTCTCGGTTTTTCAATGCTTCAAATGTCAAAAATTCGGCCACTCAGGTAACGACTGTAAGAACGACACAAAATGTGTAAACTGTGCCGGAGATCATGAAACAAAAAACTGTAAATCTACTATCCACAAATGCATCAACTGTGATCGAACAAATACAACAAAACATCAAGATAGTCGACGTACTACCGAAATGCTCGATATCAACCATCGCGCCAATAATATAATGTGTCCTCAATATCAAAAAGAAATTGCAATAGCCACTAGATATTACAATTATGGATAAATCAACTATCATACTATGCCAAAATGTCCAACACTCAAGAGCGGGCACACAACAGATATTGATAAATGCCCAGACATACAAAAGTCCAATCCTATGTATTCAGGAACCTTACACATTTGGTGACAAAGCCTGCGGTCTGACAGGTTACAATATTCATTCTTCAACTATTCCAAAAACTGTGATAGCAACTGTGATACCCAACGTCATTTCAATTCAGCAATTCATCACATCTAACTGTGTCTGTGTTTTAGTGAACAATCAACGACCATTCTTACTGATCTCAGTGTATTTATCGCCAAATGCACCTCTACACAAAGACAATCTCTCGAATTCTTCTGAAATCAGCCTTGAAGAAGATCTTGACCATCTTAATCAAATCATATCACATTATTATAATATCCCTATTATTTTCACGGGAGATTTCAACGGATGGCATCCTGCTTGGGGCAGCGCCACAACAAATTTGAGGGGAGAAGCCATCTTCAATTTCATTTCTTCAAATCAGCTCATCATCTTAAACGATGGTACATCACCAACGAGAGAATCAGGAGACAGTGCCACCTTCATCGACATTACATTTGTCAACAATAGAGCAATAAATATGATCAACGATTGGAAAGTTCTGAATGAGATCACTCATTCCGATCATAATCTCATAAGCTTCCAAATAACTAACACCAAATCATTACCGGATCAATCCATAACAAGAAAATTTAAAACTAAAAATGTTAACTGGGACAAATTCAATCAAATAGCATCAAAAGAGATACAGTGCTTTGATAGACGCTCAAGATGTCTACGCTCAGCAGAAGAAGTCAACGATCTAGTAGATTCTCTATCCGACACCATCATAAGAATATGTGAATGCACGTTACCGCGAAATAAACCTGGTAAACGCTCGATATACTGGTTTAACAACGAACTAAAAGAAAAGCAACAAAAATGCAAAAGGTTGAGAAGGAAATGGAAAAGATCTAATAATCAATATCTCAAAGAAATACACCTCAACAATTACATCGAATATCTCAAAGAATATAAAAATCAATTAATCTCTACTAAAAAAGAGTCCATCAGACAATTCTATTCAATACAAGACAATTCTTCCATATGGAAACAAGTATATAAATGGTGTAAAACTCCAACAAATCTTAATCAAAATCTTAAAACAATCAAAACTGACCAAGGTTGGACATCGTCACCTTTAGAAACAGCTAATCATCTTTTGAATAAATTCTTTCCCGACGATCAACCAGACAACACCGATCAATCAATCATCTCAGCATTTGCTCAATCTACATACTCAGCAACTAATGATGCACCATTCAGCAGAGAAGAAGTCAACGATGCCATAGCGACGGAAAACGACAGCAAAAGTCCCGGAGCGGACAGTATCTCTGCCAACATCATCAAAAACATCAACAAGCTCTTTCCCACTTTATATTTCAACATCTTTAATGCATGTCTGGAGCTTAGTGCTTTCCCGAAGAGTTGGAAATTGTCAACAGTCAAAATTATCCCGAAACCTGGCTCCAATCTTCAAACAGCTAAAGCCTTCCGACCAATCAGCTTATTGTCTGTCACAGGGAAAATCTTCGAAAAGCTAATATACAAACGTCTCTTATTCTGGATACATCAGCATCCGACGGGCTTATCAAATAATCAATACGGCTTCAGACCTCAACGATCAACTGATGACGCCATAAATGTGATTGTTAATAAACGCAACGAAATACTAAATAAAAAGCATTACGGCATCTTCATCTCACTTGACGTAGCAGGTGCCTTTGATTCTGCATGGTGGTCATTAATAATCTCGTCACTCATGAATCTTAATATTCCAAAAAATATCATCGAAATTTTAAAAAGCTATTTTACCGACAGAAAAGCTAGTCTTGTAATATGTGGAGAAAAGGCTGAAAAATCATTAAGCAGAGGCTGCCCGCAAGGAGCCAAATGCTCGCCCTTACTATGGAATATCCTGTATGATAATCTCCTCAAGTTGCAATTACCTATTGGTTGCTATCTGCAAGCATTTGCAGATGACGCATTTCTAATTGTTACACATGAAAAATTGGACGTCTGTGAGAATAGAGCCAACAAAGCATTAGCAAGGATATTTAAATGGGGCAATCAAAACAAAATTGAGTTTAATCCCAACAAGACGCAAGCAATGTTGATATCTAAGAAGAGAAAAACAAGAGATATAGTCCTACAAATAAACGGCTCAAGAATCGAATTGGTAAATAGCCTGAAATATCTAGGCGTAATTATCGAAAACAAAAACAAATGGAATCTGCATCTAGACATGATCTCCAAAAAATCGCTAAAATTGTATCATCAAATTATGAGGACCACCGGTAAAGAATGGGGACTATCCGGTGAAGTACTGCGAACCATCTATACAGTAGCAATTGAGCCAATATTGACTTATGCTTGCTCATCATGGCATGGAGTTCTCGATTTCAAAACTAAACGAGCGAAACTGCTTTCGATTCAGAGGTCCTTCGCTATTTCGATAATAAAAGGATACAGAACCATATCCACTGAAGCTGCAATAGTATTAGCAAATATCGATCCTCTTGATCTGAAAATATTGTATTGCACCAACAGATACCATCTTAAGCGAGGAAATCCTACTAATAATTGTATCGACTTAATCCCATTTCAACTAAGAGCTCCATTCTCAAATAGACTTCATCCTGCCTTATCAACAAATATGGAAAGCAGAAATTGCCCACAACATCATCGGATTGATATCTTCACAGATGGGTCTAAAATTGACAATCAAACAGGCTGCGCTTTTGCAGCAATAGAAAATAACAACATCATTCATAGTACTAAATTGCGATTAGCTGATGAATGCTCGGTATTTCAAGCAGAGTTATTGGCAATCCTGCAAGCTATTCAATGGTGTATTGCTAACGACCTCGACGCCAGAATACATTGCGATTCTCAGGCAGCAATCAAAGCAGTGTGCAGTCGATATTCATCAGATGACTTGGCCCTAACGATACAACGAATGGTCAATTCTTACAACAAGCACATATGTCTTACATGGGTGAAAGCTCATGTTGGAATAACAGGCAATGAATTGGCGGACACCTTGGCGAAAGAAGCCACCAAAGAACAATCGATTTCGTATGACAGACGCCCAATATCCTACGGACTCCGGGTCCTGAAGCTAAAAATGCTCAAGGATTGGAACGATAGATGGCAAACCTCGAACAAAGGGAGAATCACGGCCAGTTTCTTCCCTACGATCAAAAACCGGAAAGAATGTCGTTTTCTGCCGAACTTTGTACAAACGCAATTTCTCACTGGCCATGGAAAATTGGGTTCATATCTCTTCAGAATGCAGATAAGACAATCGGACGCGTGTGTTTGTGGAGAAAGCCAGACAGTGGAACATGTGCTATTATATTGTCCAGCTACTCTCAGCAGCAGAACCGAAGCGGAATCGAGAATTGGTAGATCTATTTCAATGGGGATGGAAAAAGCCGATCACATCCATATTCTTGACTACATGATGAAAGCTTTTAAAATCCTTTGATTTTCTTTTTTCTCTTTCCTTCGTCAATACCAATATTCATAGCCTTTTGTAATGTTTTGTCTTATTTTTATTATTATTTTTTTTTTTTCTTCTTATTTTCATATACAGAGCTCTTATTATTATTATCATTGTATATATTTTTATTTTTATTTTTATTTTTTATATTTTTCTTTCTCCTTTTGTAACTTTTGTATTTTTTTTTTATTTTTTTTATTTTTTTATTTTTTTTTCTTTTTGGTTTTTTTTCTTTTCATTCTCTTTTTTGTAATTGTATTTTCTTATAACATGCTTAGATATATAACCTCTAGTGTAAAATACTACACTGTTAAAAATGGTATGTCTTTATAAGTTCATAAAGTGGAAGTGTGGACTTATAAGTTCACATTTTTTCTCGTATGAAGTTATAAACTCACATTATTTCTCGTATGAAGTTATAAGCTCACAACATTTTTCGCATGAGTTTAAAAATTCGAATTTTGGATTTTATTTGTAATTAAAAACTCATAATGTTTTTCGGATGGACTTATAAACTCACATGGTTTTTCATATGAGTTTATAAGCTCACAATATTTTTCGTATGGAGTTATAAAATCACAACGTTTTTCGTATGAGTTTAAAAATTCGAATTTTGGATTTAATTTTATTTTTTTTAAATTAAAAACTCATAATGTTTTTCGAATGGAGTTATAAACTCACATGGTTTTTCGTATGAGTTTATAAGTTCATAATTCCTTAAAGTGAAGTTATAAAATCACAACGTTTTTCGTATGACTTTAAAAATTCGAATTTTGGATTTTATTTTATTTTTTATAAATTAAAAACTCATAATGTTTTTCGTATGAGTTTATAAGTTCACAATTCCTTAAAGTGAAGTTATAAAATCACAATTTTGATTTTATTTTATTTTTTAAAATTACAAACTCAAAAAAATTTGGATTTTTGGACTTGGAAAATTTTTTTGAAAAATTGTGAATTCATGTGGAGGCGACGAGCGCCCTCGTAATTGAAATTAGCTGTTAGGGTTCTGTTTTGATTATTTAAACTACTGTTCGATTAGTTGTTATTCATTATTTTTGTTAAGTGTGGTTCGCTTACAAAGTTTGGTTATCAGGTTTGCTCATTGAATATGATTGTTGTTTATGTCTAACTTGTTCCATATTTTTTCCTAATCTCATTGGTTTTGTTTTAAGTATTTTTTATCACTACCTACAATAACACGGAATCAAGCTAAGATTGAGAAAGAATGACATTTATGTTGGGGATGGTCGATTGCTATCTGTCCCAACTTCAATGCCGACAAGTGTCGAATGAATGCAAAGATTCTAATTTACTTTATTTGTCCGTTTGATCACGAGGTCATAATCTATAAAGATGGATAGAACAATGAAAACCAAGTCGGGTTCTCTTTTCATGTTCCTGAGCCGATTTCTATTGATAAATTTCTATTATAGGGGTTTCACACTAGCAGCAATGTGAATGAAATATTTCAAATGCAATATTTCACTACAATTCAGCATTATGGACTGAAATATTGCATTTGAAATATTTCATTCACATTGCTGCTAGTGTGAAACCCCTATTAGCCTTGTTTAATAATTATAATAATTAATAATATATCTTTAAATGAAAAATAATTAAAAACTTCGATAATTCAATTTAATTTCACTTGCGCATCAAGATTTTTTAAATCAAAAAAAAACGCTTGCGTATAGGGGTTTTTATTTTTATTTTAAAAACCTCACATTTTTTCTCGTATGAAGTTATAAACTCACAACATTCTCGTATGAGTTTATAAGCTCACAATTCCTTAAAGTGAAGTTATAAGTTCATAAAGTGGAAGTGTGGACTTATAAGCTCACAATTCCTTAAAGTGAAGTTATAAGCTCACAATTCCTTAAAGTGAGTTTATATGTTCACTTGGTCTAATGTGAACTTATAAGTCCACACTTCCACTTTATGAACTTATAAAGTCATACCATTTTTAACAGTGTAGTTCTAGAGGTTCTTTTGAAAAATAAAATTATTATTATTATTAAACCTATCCGACAAATCGAATGTTTAAACGCGATTCAATCGAGTGGAATATCAATGAGCAAAAATTTGAAATAAACAATCAAAAACTTGCACCTCTCTGGTGAAATGAAATTTTAGAAAAATTGAAACAACAAAAAACAACAACAATGATTTCATGAATGAAAGATAAGAAATGGATGTAGAATGTGTTTGAAACAAAATTTGTTTTCTTTTTTGCAAAAATCAAAATCATCATGAATCTTGTTGTTTTCGAAACAACTATTTCTTCCCCACTCTATTCTCGTTTTGACATATTTGCATTTTCATATTTAAAAAAATAAACTATCACGATCTAAAGCAAAAAAAAAAAAACATCATATATTCATTCATTTTGGATCATGTTCTTAGCCATAACCACTATAGTCATATGCTATTCAAATGGTCAAACTGTATAGATTCATATTCATATCTTTAGTTTCGAATCTTCCATTTTTCTTTTACTTTCAACATTATATTCGTTGATTCTAAAAAAAAACAAGAGCAAAGAAGAAGAAAAAAAAACAGCAAAAGCATGTATATTTTGTTGGTGAGTGGTATATCATGTTTTATAATAAAAATGGATCGTCATTTCATCATCACATTTTGTTTTTGTTTTCTTTTTCTTTTTTTGGTCATTCTTATTCTTTCCCACTTCCTCTTTTTTTCAAAATTGAGTTTTCTTGCCGTTGTTTCTTCAATATGTTGTTGTTGTTGTTGTTTTATAAGATGTTATTATTGTTGTTGTCGCTAAGCAAGAATCAAAAACTAAATGAAATGGAATTTCATTTTATCATTGAAAAAAATCACGAATATTTTATCAAACAAGCGAATAAACAAAACAAAAATCAAGATGGATCCGTTAGCCTAACTGAAGAGATAAGATTTTTCTTAAATTTTACAACAACAAAAATAACATTGTTCTCAGCTCTGTAATTATTTTTATTTTTATTTTCTAATTTCATCGATTTTACTGTCCAACAAACGACATTATTTATCTATAGTCCACAATTAATTCATATATCAAAAACAACAGCAAAAGAATGATGATGGTGTATCGATTTTAATTGAATTATATCATTGGTCATCATCTTCTAATATTATATTGATCGAATTGATATAAGATTTTATTTACGAAAATTAATAGTATTTGTAATATATCTATAAAAGAAAGAAAACAAAAACAAAGTTGCATTGATAATCGATTTTGATAACAAATAACATTGAAAACAAACAAACAAAAACAAAAAAATTGCCCATTCGATCGAATATTATCCGTAATATTAGTGAGAATCAACCAAACAAACAAAAATAAACCAGAAAATTTCAATTATTAGCTTTGCGATCAAAATTAAATCCAAGCCCCACATTCCCCAAAAACAACACACAACATTTTTTTTTGTTTGTTATTTATTTAAGTATGAGGATGCAATTTTCAAAATGATAAAACAATTATATACATTAAATCATTAGAATCGAATTTATTTTTGTTCGAATCGAAAAAAACAACACTGTAGTAGATTACGAATGAAATGAGTAAAAGAACAAATCTGACAGCCAAAAACAAAAACTCGGCAAAAAAAAAGAAGATAGAATTTGCAAATGAAAATGATGAATAAATCTTCGCGTAGACACAAGACGGATCACTACTCCGTTTTGTTGTGAAATAAAACATCTGTATCATCATCATCATTTCATTTGTTTGATTTGATTTTTGTTTCTTTTTAGATCTTTTTCTTTCGTCGTGTTCTTGTTCATTGCAAAATTTGTGAATAGTAAGGGACATTTCGCAGGAAAGATTTATATATTGAAACATGAATGGCAAAACCATTCGAATTAATACTTCTATGCAATCTTAGATTCTCAATTCGGTCATACCAAATACCGATAAAATTCGATTCAGCTATATATCCAGCCGTATGGTTTGAAGCAAATCGATTTATGGAATCTTTTTATTTGTTCTTTTTTTCCTGTTTTTTATTTTTACCCAGAAGTGGTCTCGATACGAGAATCGATAATTCATTTTGTCTCATATCAAACATTCCAGAAGGCAAATTAATGAGAAATACAAGATGATAAATAATGAGTGAAAACGAAAATTCCAAATAACCGACCAAAATTCTGATTAAGCAGTGAAAGATTCAATAATTTACACCGATCACACATTGCTATGTGAAGTTTTTGAAGAATGACAAAAGTATACATTTATACTTTCGTCATATTTATATTTGCCATAAATAAAATTCATTTGAACATTCATTTTTGATAATATTAAACTAAAATATTGAAAAATTTGAAATTATGAAAGGAAAGGGCGAATTATAATTCTTGCGATTAGAACAATGGCCATTATGTAACATCCTCAATGAATGGTAGGTGAGCGCGCCAAATATATTAATACAATGGGTCTGATATTGTCTGTTTGGATTCATTTTGGCGCACAATTTATCTCCACGTTTAGTATTCTTGCAAGCATGCATGTGCATTGAACAGCTGTAGCTATTTGTACCAAATTTTATATTCTAAATTTTGTTGCCATATTTTTTATTTGATCAAGATGTTTGTGGTCAAACGAGATGGACACCGAGAATCGGTGATGTTCGATAAGATTACATCACGTGTACGAAAACTTTGCTACGGATTGAACATGCAATTTATCGATCCGACCCTTATTACGATGAAAGTACGTGAAATCATATTTAGATATTCATGGTATTTAAAATTGCCTTTTATTCAAATAGGTCATGTCTGGGCTGTATTCAGGTGTTACAACCAAAGAATTGGATGAATTGGCAGCTGAAATCGCAGCTACATTGACCACCGAACATATTGATTACGCCATTCTTGCTGCCCGAATTTCCATTTCGAATTTACACAAAGAAACTAAGAAAAACTTTTCCGATGTCATTCATGATTTATATACGATGAGCAATGAGCATACTGGTCTGCCAACTCCAATCATAGCGAAAGAAATTTATGATATCATAATGGCCAATTCAGAACGTATTAATTCGGCCATAATCTATGATCGTGATTTTAATTACAATTATTTCGGTTTCAAAACATTATATCGAAGTTATTTGCTCAAAATTGGCGGTAAAGTTGTAGAAAGACCTCAGCATATGTTGATGCGTTGTGCTATTGGTATTCATCGTGATGATATTGATGCTGCCATTGAAACATATAATTTGATATCGGAAAATTGGTTTACACATGCATCACCTACGTTGTTCAATGCCGGAACAAAACGGCCGCAATTATCATCATGTTTTCTGCTCACTATGAGTGATGATAGCATTGAAGGTATATATGATACGCTTAAACAATGTGCCATCATCTCAAAATCAGCTGGTGGCATTGGTCTTAATATTCATTGTATCCGATCTTCTGGTAGTTATATTGCCGGTACAAATGGAATCTCTAATGGCTTGATTCCTATGCTACGCGTATACAATAATACTGCTCGATATGTTGATCAAGGTGGTAACAAACGTCCTGGAGCATTTGCCATCTATCTGGAACCATGGCATTCTGATATCTTTGATTTTCTAAGTCTTCGCAAAAATACCGGTTCGGAGGAACTACGTGCACGTGATTTATTTTATGCTCTATGGATTCCTGATTTATTCATGAAACGCGTAGATCAAGATGGAATGTGGTCATTGATGTGTCCGCATGAATGTCCCGGGTTATTTGATTGTTGGGGTGAAGAATTTGAAAAACTTTATGAAGGTTATGAAAATGAAAAACGATATCGATCACAATGTCGTGCTCGTGTTCTTTGGTTTGCTATTCTTGAATCACAAATCGAAACTGGAACACCATACATGGTTTACAAAGATCATTGTAATCGAAAATCAAATCAACAAAATCTCGGTACAATCAAATGTTCGAATCTTTGTACCGAAATTGTGGAATATTCATCTAAAGATGAAGTAGCCGTCTGTAATCTAGCTTCAATCGCATTGAATAAATTTGTTGATCCAAAAAAACGAATCTTTGATTTTGAAAAATTGAAATCCATTGTCAAGGTTGTAACTCGTAATCTGGACAAAGTTATCGACGTGACTTACTATCCTGTACCAGAAGCTCAACGTTCGAATCTTCGTCATCGACCAATGGGAATCGGTGTTCAAGGATTAGCAGATGCGTTTATTTTGATGCGTTATCCATTCGATAGTGAAGAAGCTCGATTGCTCAATATTCAGATTTTTGAAACAATTTATTATGGATCATTAGAAACGAGTTGTGAATTAGCCCAAGAAAAAGGTCAATATGAAACTTATGAAGGATCACCAGTATCTAAAGGCATTCTACAGTTTGATATGTGGAATCGAAAACCAACAGATCTTTGGGATTGGAATGATTTGAAATCTCGAATCGCTAAATATGGAATACGAAATAGTTTGCTTGTGGCTCCAATGCCAACAGCTTCGACTGCACAAATTCTTGGCAACAATGAGTCTATTGAACCTTATACAACTAATATATACACAAGACGTGTTCTTTCTGGAGAATTTCAGGTTTGTCTGTTGATAATTAAGTTATGTGATTTTATATTTAAATATGATTTTAGGTCGTAAATCCACATCTTATACGTGATCTAACTGAATTAGGTCTTTGGAACAATTTGCTTAAAATGAAAATAATATCATCCAAAGGTTCGATTCAAAATATTGACATTATTCCGGAAGATATTCGAAACTTGTACAAAACTGTTTGGGAAATACCACAGAAAACGATTGTCCAGATGGCTGTTGATCGTGGTGCCTTTATCGATCAAAGTCAATCATTAAACATTCATTTTGCTGAAACCAGTATCACAAAATTGACATCAATGCATTTTTTTGGTTGGCGTTCAGGATTGAAAACCGGAATGTATTATCTACGTACAAAACCAGCTGCGCAAGCTATACAATTTACGGTTGATAAATCCAGAATACGTATGAAAGGATCGAATGATGTAATCGATAAAGGTGAAAAATTGAATGATTTTACAATAATTAAAACACGTGAAGAAAGACAATTAGCAATGGCCAAACTTGAATGTTCATTAGCCAATAAAGATGAATGTTTATTGTGTAGTTCATGAATAAATGTTTTCATTTATCTCCATACTGTCCATGAAATTATGCAAATGATCGATTCCACATGAGATTATTTTTAATTATTTAATTTCAAGTTTACCTTAAAATGTACATCTTTTTTGTTTCAATTATAATTTTTCCTGAATAAAAATCAATAATGATGTGTCCATAAATTTGATGACTAATTTTCTAGTTTATTTTGATAGTGATACTAAGTATTACTTCTATATTTTCGAGCATTCAAGAGCATCTGTAACTGTTATATATAGTTTTTTATATATAACCAATGCAAAATGAAGCCGGTGTGTGTGTGTGTTGGGTGTACGTGCACATTTCTGATATCCATTGGTTGACCTTCAAAAACAAAAAATTCATTATTATTTTATAAAACACGTTGTGCGAAGCGCATGTTCAATATTAGGATGTATGATGAAAGATTATCAAATAAAAACAAAATAACAGAAAAAAATACAATCCAGTATCTATCGATAGAACTCAAATATATCAGTTGATGTTGAGCAAATAATTTTACTGTATTATTTTAAACATTAAAAAAGGTGAATATATTGGAAATAATTGTTTTTTGATGTTACGTGTATTAAAAGAAGGTGTATCATAAATTTTTTTTTTCATTTCAACCGTTTGATTAGAGATTATGGTATAAAATACTTTTCCTTTTAAATCCTGCTCTATATAAATTGCTGATGAAATAATTTTTTTTGAGAAAAATCCATTTTATCAATCTTTATTCATTACAACATTATCAACATATTTAATTATTGGTAATTTTCATTTGCGAAATTCGGGTTGAAAACTAATGTGATCAATTATATGTTGTTTTTGTGGTAAGTCGATATATTTTGTTCTTTTTGAAAATGACTTTCTTTCAAACAAATTGTAAAACAAATTTGTTCCATCATCAGTTTTTTCGTCGCGAGGCTTTTTAAAAAATGCCGTATAGATCAAATTTTTCCACGTTATTTATATTCGATTCGAATCGAATCTTTTTTTTCGAATGTTTATGATCATATTAGATTTTTATTTGTTTTCTGTAATGATGGAAAACTATGGAAAAAATTTTTGATGAAATAATCTTTACAAGTAATATCAATGTCTAATTAGATAATAATGCTAAATGTTGGCCTTGATTTTATCATTGATGAGTTTCGATATATGAATCCATTGGTTAAAGTTATGATGATTATGAATCTTCGATGATATAATTTTTTTCATGTTTATAATGAAATTGATTCATTTAATTGTAGTTAAATATTAATCATTTTGATTCGTGAAAAAAAACAAATCAAAATTGATTGTCAATTGCCAAAAAAAGGAATATGGATCCCAAGTTGTGGACATAAGAAATTGGTTACATGTGATCCACTTTTATCATCCGCTGCGCACTAGATTGGGTACTTTTATTTTAGTCTCAATGTACATTTTGATCGCCAAATATTATTGTAAATAAATATGGCAACAACAACAAAATTCCCCTTTTCGAAAAATTTGTGTTTTAAAAAAGAAAATTCTCTTTTTAAGCTAAAAGTAATTGACGGATAATGTAATTAAATTATATCTATAAATCTATAATGTAATTAACGGATTAAATAATCTTTACATTTTTTAAAATTACAATTTTCATGGCCGAAAATTAAGATTAGTTTTTTGGTGATAATTTTAAGGCAATTAGGATATTCGCAAAAAAAATAAATAAAACCCAAACCAGTGATGAGAACAAGATTAGCCAATCTCATTATTTTGATTGATAAACTAATAGATATGATAATTGATTGTTTGCATTTTTTTGGCTGTTTTGAAAAATCTCATGATTTGCATTTTTGGCACTTGTTTGAATCAGCAAATTATTAATTTATTCAATAGAAATCAATTATCAAACAAACGAATTGATTCTCATCGAAATTTAATAATAATTTCTTTGTGGTAGAAAGCGAATTTCTTGCAAATTATATGCAATAATTTATTAGCCATTTACAATTTCCTATTGTAATTGGTCACTTTTTTCGCATGACATTATTACGCATTGTTTATTGAAAAAATGAAATATTTTTTTTCATGGTTATCCTCTGTACACAATATATGAGTACCTGTATTATTCGTTCAACAAATGCATAAATCTCAATGATAGAAAAAAAACTGGTCGCATGATTGATTAAACTTCCGAAATAGAAAAGAAATGAAATGAAAATAAAATAAATAATATCCGTTAATGTCAACTGATACATTTTTTCTGTATAAATAAATGAAAATGTATGATTTATTATTTCAGTTTGGTGCTTGTACATGTATACTTAGATAATTTGTATCTTGCATGGTACGTACGTTCTCGTGTTCTCTCATAACAATTTACTTTTATATTTTGATTTTGATTGAGGGTTTATTTTGTATATCAATTGCAAATCATCCAATCAATCTAATGCTACTGCTGTTATTGTTGGTATGCAAATGAAAACCTTTTTCTTTTTTTTCTAATTCATCTATCACAATTTTGACTTTTGATAATCAATTTTAATTTCGATTTTTTTTTCGAATCAAATTGATAATCAATAATTTTCGAATTAATTGATGTATAGGTTTCTTTGTTTCATTTGTTTTTCTCGTGATTAAAGTTAAATGACGAATCAAATTTTTTCCATATATATTCTGTTACAATTTTCAATGATCAATCACCAGTCTGCATTGATGACAAGTCTTTAATTCATATTTTCATTACATATGACTTTGTGATATTTATTATTATTAATTAATTAATAATTTGACTTTAGCCATTTTGTTATTTTTCAAAACGATTATATTGTGATAATCAATTTTTAAAATCTGAATTGTTATTTGTTAAAATAAAATTCAATTTGATCGTAAGTTTACTATATTTATCATCATTTTTTGTTCATTTGTTATTTGTCTTTGTATTCAATCAGAATTTGAATGTTTTTTTCTGTGATTGGTAATTTTTGTTGTACATCCATAACGGAAATCCTTTTTTTCTACTTTTTGTTTGTGATATATTTTTTTTGGGCAATTAAATTAATTAAATTTTGTTCTTTTTTTTCATTCTCTTTTCAAATATTTTTTAAATAGTTTTTAGTTCATTTAGAATTTATTTTTTTCGAATTACTTTCATTTGATAATCAAACTATAATCTCAAACAACAACAATCAAACAAAATGCCGCCATTTATCAAAACAAATGTCAATGATGTACTTGACAGTGATATTCCTGATTTAGAGCCAAGTGTTGAATTGAAAGGTGATTTGAACGATTTATTGGAAGCACAAAAAAATCAAAAATCAGAAAAATTACAAATCGTATGGCGTAACGTATTCACAATGGGTCTTCTTCATATTGGTGCCGTTTATGGTGCTACATTATGCTTCGGCACGGCTAAATGGCAGACGGTCCTTGCAGGTATGTTTTTTATTTTATGGTATTTTCTTTCATCAATTGATTTACATCTTTTTTTTCTCTTAAAAATTAGGATTTATTTTTTATGTTCTTTCTGGATTGGGTATCACCGCCGGTGCTCATCGTCTTTGGTCTCATCGATCTTATAAAGCAAAATTTCCATTGAGATTATTTTTAGCTTTTCTACAAACGATGGCCGTACAAGTATGTTTGTTAGTTTTTTAAATTAATAAGCCTTATTGAAATTATTTTCGATACAATTATTCATCCAGAATCATATCTATGAATGGTCTCGTGATCATCGAGTTCATCATAAATATTCGGAAACAGATGCTGATCCACATAATGCCAAACGTGGTTTTTTCTTTGCCCATGTCGGTTGGCTTCTTTGCCGTAAACATCCTGAAGTTATCCGTAAAGGTCGTACAATCAGCAATGATGATTTACTTCGTGATCCGATTGTTGTATTCCAACGAAGGTATGTTCCATTCTTATCAGAAAAAAATGCCCAACAAATAGAAATATTTGCGATATTTTTTCATCATTAAATTAATTTTCTTGTCTATCTTATTCCATAGATATTATATTCCATTGTTATTGTTCTGTTGCTTCATTTTTCCATCATTGGTACCATTAATGTGGGGTGAAACATTATGGAATGCATTTTTTATTTGTGCTATATTTCGTTATGTATGGACATTAAATATGACATGGCTTGTTAATTCAGCCGCACATTTTTGGGGACGTCGTCCGTAAGTTTAATTTTTTTTAATCATTTTCTTTTAATCATCTTTATATTTAAACATAAATTTGTTTTTTTTAATAATTTTCCCTATAGATATGATAAGACCATCAATCCAGCCGAAAACTATCTCACAGTATTTGGTGCCGTTGGCGAAGGTTTCCATAATTATCATCACACATTTCCATGGGACTATAGTACATCAGAATTGGGTTGGCGTTTAAATCTAACAACTATTTTCATCAATACTATGGCTTTTATTGGGCAAGCATATGATCTGAAACAAGTTTCGCCCGAAATGATTATTAAACGTAAACTCCGTACTGGCGATATTGATACTCATGGTAATTATGGTATTTATAATCCACCAATGATGAAGGAATTGGCTACTTCAAGCAATGGTATTGATGTTGAACACAAAAAACAAAATTGATTCCACTTTTATAACTGTTCGTGTGTGAATGACCAAAAGAAAAAAAAACGCTAGAATCCACTACAGAATTTTTTTTTTTTTTTTTTTTGTTATTCATTCAAGTAGTGATATAAACTTCATTCAATTCACAATCATTAATCAATGTTTAAAAAAAAGGATGAAAGATTGACAAATTAGGTGTGTAATGAACGAATACCGGTGATTAGCACGAAAATTTTTGTTATCCATTTTTTTCACAATTGTTTGATTGTTTTTTTAAAAAATGTTTTCTTTGTGCACACTCTCATACACACACATATTTTCAAATCTTCTTCTTTTTTTTCAGCAGAGATTTTCTCTCAAAAAAACAGTTATTAACAACAACAAAAATTTCATTTGAAATTCATTTTTCCACTAAATAATCAAAGAACAATATCTATTAAATTTGAATTATGAAATTTTTAAATAAAAAAATTGACGTTTTTATTTTGTTATGTTTTTGATTTGCAATGCGCGCATTTAGATGTATACTGATTCAAAATTATTTCATTGACGAAAAAAATCATCAATCAAGGAAGTCAACCAGTTTTTATGGACCAAAATATTGCAATGAATCAATCAATTCCATCACCAAATACACATAACTGAATATTAATATTTATTTGTTTTTATCACAAAGATATGTAATTCGTGCCTTTGGGGCTTTGTTTTTTCCCCTTTTATCAATTTTTTTTTCGAATTTAAAATGAATTTTTTTTCAAAATTGAAATAATTTAATTTCCAAAGATGGCAGCACTAGCCTTAGCAATTTCATATTTATCATCAGTACAATCGGGAAATTGTTGTCGACATTGATGACATTCATTTTCGGGTGTTGATGCCATTTTATAACCAGCAATTGCTGCATTATGAATTATATCGATTGATTTGGATTTATTTGGATCACCTTTCATTAATGTTGATTCAGATGCCGGTGGTTCGACCATGTTCATGCCCAATTCAGTAATGGTCATTGAATACAATTGGCAAGTATTTTCGCAGCTTACCAATGAATAACAACTTGTCAGATTGGCACGTTCGACAAAATGCATTGAATAGTGATAGTATAACATTTCTGGACTAAGATTTTGAGGTAATTTTGGTGTTAAATCAACGAATGAAACATTTGATTCGATCAATTTTCGATACAAAGCATTGATTCGAACAGTGTAAGCATAATTCAATGGTGGACATGATGCTGAATATTGATTTTGACAATTTAGACAAGCTGATCGAAGACCTTTACCACTGTTAGCTTTTGCATTACGAGCGAAATCGATACCTTTCTTAGATGCTTGCATGATGACCTTAACGAAATCGGGTGTTTCATCATCTTCCTCTTTTTTGTTCGTTGTTTCCATTGTAGATATAAATTGATCGATAACAGTTTTTTCGCGGCTTTTTTGTTCAGCCGTTCTTTCGGGCCATGAATAACAATGTTCATTACAGGCAGACATAGCAAGACAATTTGTCATATTGGCTTCATTGATGAACGCAAGATTTTGAATGAACAAATCTGAAACACGAACTTCATTTGGTACGGTTATATTCATTTGATTCGTTACATCCGGATTATAATGCAAAAACGGTAAAGATGTATCACTATTGTCAACAATATCTTTGACCAATACAGAGATTGAATTCTTTAAACGAATACATTTTTTCAAATTTGATTCATACACCTGATCTGGTCGGCATAAAGTCGACTGTGATCGTGGGGAACGGCTTCGTGCATCAATCGATAATGATGATAATCCAATGATCAATAAGATCCAGCAAGCATTAAATCCATTAACAGTAATACCCATTTTTATTCTTTATTAATTGATGATTGATTAAAATCAGATCAACAACAAGAAAAACAGAATACCTGTATAAAGTAAGTTTTTTGATATATGAAATGAACAATAAAAAAGAAAAGAAAAATAATTCGAATATTACCGATGATTTCGTGAATTGTTTCGTTAAACCAGATGCAATATGATGATAAAACAAAATTGAAGATTCAATACACTGACTGATCAATGTGATAGAATGACCCGAATAAAATGTTCGTACATCGTCTTTTAAACATTTTTTTCTCGCGGTTATTATGACACATTGATGGGGGGCGTCAGCGGATGCGGTTTTTTTTCTTCTTATCAATTTGTCTCTGTTGTTCTTTATTTTTTTTCCATTTGAATCATTTTTGTTGTCTTAGTTTCTCTTTTTTATATATTTCAAATGTCCAAAAAAGTTCCAAAATGATGATGATGATGATAAAAAAAAAATTGTAAAAACTCTTCAAATCTGATTTTTCTTTTATTTTTTTTTGTCAAAAACGACGAATCCATTGGGAAAAAATATCGAACGACCTGAAAATATTTTGTGTGAAACTGTGTGAATGAGAAAAAGAAGATGTGACGGGAGAAACAAAAAAAATAAATCAAAGATAAGTTCCTTGTTTTTCCACTTTTTTTCTGTTGTAATATCAGTTCAATATTTTTGTTCTGTTGTTGTTCCATTTCATTATTTGTTTGTTTTTTTTGGTCAAATTCGAGAGATGATGATGATGATGATGGAAATTATTGTCAATCAAAAATATAATACCAAATGGAACATGATTGAAAAAAAAGATATAATCAGCATCATTATGTACAGAGAATTTGAAAAATGGTATGATTATATAAATAATGATGCTGATGATGATGACAATGATTGACAGGCACACGACAATCATAAGATGAATAAAAAAACGGGTGAATCATTCCATTATATATATAATAGATCCTGTCTGTCGTTTTATCAATCGAAAATTGAAATTTTTTATTTATTTCTTTGCTAGAAAAATTGAACTAGTTTTTTTTTCCATATTTTCTTTACAAACGGAAATATTCATTTTTTATGGTTTTTTTCCTTAACTGTAATAATAATCTTCAAGACTTGATTATGATTTTGTTTTCTTTTTCATTTTTTTTTCATTTGGGCGCTCAATTCAGTCAGTTTTTTTCTGTCAGTCAGTTAATTTTATTTTCCACTATTTTTACATTATTTTTTGTTTATGAATTCACATAATAACCGACATAATAAACATTGCCATCACATTATTTGCAGTTCATGTATGGCGGGAAACAAAAACAGAAATGCAAAAAAAAGTTATAAAAAAACAGAGTGAAAAATGGTACCGATTGAATTTTTGAAAATTTCAACGAAAAAAAAAACAAATTTGGAACAATCCATTCATTCATAAAGATATTTTGGAAATGACAATGGCAAACTAATGTAAAAAACGATAATGATGATGATCCATCATAGATGTAGATGATAATTGTGACATTCATAATGATGATAATGATGACGTTGTAATCAAAAGAATTCAATTTTGCACCTAATCATCATCATCATTATTCATTCAATTTTGTTCTTTTTTGATTGATGGTGAATAATAACTAATATAAAAGTTTCTGAATATATTTCCTGAATTTTTTTTCAATAAATAAAATTTAATTTTTTCGCAAAACAAAATGAATGATCATCACATATTGTTTTATTGATTTTATTTAAAATTTAAATCTTTCTATATGTTTGTAGGTGTGTGTGTGTGTTTATTATTTTAATAAAAAATCTTCAATAAATAAATCATCAAGTCAATTTCATTTTATTTGAATAGAATAATTACAAAAAAAAAGTAATGATGACCCAAGATGATTATATAATCATGTTGATATTTTTATTTCTCCAAAATGAACTCAAAAAATACAAACAGTAAAACAAAAACAAAAACTTTGACATTTGATTGATTCAATAAGATTCGGGAAATTTTCTATCGGGAAAATCCTGTTTCTAAACATTAACTATTCAAAAATAATCCTTTTGAAAATATATAATCTTGATTTTCGAAAAAAAATCTTATCATTTAAATAGTGAATCGAAAATAAATTTAAATAAATTACTATAGTATTATTTTCATTTTCGTTTTGTTTTCGATTTAGTTTTTTTCATTTCAACAAAATTTTCCGAACCTGTTGTAGAAATCTTATTTCATGTTAACCATACAAAAATATCCCCGAAGCATGACTGATAAATTTTATAAAAATTTGATTTTGAATTCAAGAAAATTGAATTTAAATCAATGAGAAATTATTTAAAGAAAATCATCAACAACAAAAAAAACTGGCAATCTCAAACATTCAATTGAGCTAATTTGTCCGATTTGTTCTCATTGGATATCACGAAAAAAGGGAAGATGAAATAAAATTTTCTGTATTCAGAATGGAATACTGGGGCTAATTTTGTTACTTATATCATTGAAATCAGTATAGAGAAAAAAAAATCGATCAAGGAAACGATGTGATGATATGATGATGTAATGGCGACTAGATTCGATTCGATCGCTATATGATCATGATGATGATGACGATAATGATGATTGTATGATGAATATTGCTTCTCGTTTTCTTATTATGATGAATGAACGAGTCAAGCCAATTAACGTATAGGATAAAAATGAAAGAAAGTAAGAAGAAAAATAAATAATACCGGAAGAAAAATGATTGCCCGCTTGCTTGTTCGTTTCTTCTTTCGTTCGTTCGTTTGTTGGCCAACTTGTTCGGTTATTTATCAGAGTGAAAGTAGGATCACGAGATTGTGAAAAAAACTATGTTGTTGTTGTTTTTCTGCTTTATTTCTCAAATCTATCAGAGCGAAACTAGCTTAAGTAAGTGAAATCGAGATGTTCAATAATAATGAAATAAGAAATGAAATTTTTTTAAATGAGAAGAGAAAATAAAGATTGTTGTTAGTACATGCTGCTGATGACATAACAATAATAATAATAATAATAATAATAATGAATGAAAAATGAATATTACAGTAGTTTTTCGGTTTCTAATGAATGATTTGTTGTTCCAAGATATATGACCATCATTTTGAATTTGGTTGTTTGTGAATGTTTATTGATATGGATAAATTTTATCTTTGTTTTAAATCGATAGCTGAAAAATAAAATTATTCTATTACACAAAATGAATTCTTCGATATTTGATCCGAAAAATTGCTGAAAAAAGAGAGAGAGAGAGAAATTGTCATCCCCAAATGATGTCATTTGATTATTGACCATTATCCTTATATTATTTTTATTACTGCTACCTTGTTTTTCTATTTTTTTTTGTTGTTTCTATCATCATCATTATTATTATTACATTTGATTTTTTATCATCTAATGAGAAAATCAAAATTAAAAAAAAATTTCTCCATTATTTGCTGTTGTTCAAGACCAAAAGAAGATGATGAAAAAAATGAATTTTTCAAATGTTTCACCTTTGATGATATTTTTTTTGGCAATAATAATGAGGATGATAATTATTATGATTAGAAAAATCAGTCATACTTGACTCGTTGAACTCTGTCGTTATTATTATTATTATTTTCAATTTACGTTTTGTTTTTTTTTTTTTGAAGGTGATATATTAATTTTTATATGCGAAACGCATGTGAATGCTATGACATTTTTAAAAATTATTTGACAAAACAAAAAAAACTCTTATATAATGATCATTATAAGTTGAAAACATGAATTAAGCTAATTGTTTTCATTCAAAGTTCCGGTCATCATTATAATCATCAGTATCAATGGTATTATATTCGTCAAATGATTTTATCATTGATTATTCCAATTGATTGATTGATTTGAAAAAAATGTCTTCAGAATCATTCATTCGATCAACGATCGATCATTAATGCAATGACAATTTTTTTTGGAAAATTTACCTGGTTCACTTTCATCATCATCATTATCGAAATTGATCAAGTAGAAAATACTCATGTCCATCATCATCATCATAATCATCGTCATCGTTAACATCGATCAATCATTGCACATAATATCATTTTGATCATTTCAATTGTTTTTCTCTCTTTCTCAATTTCTTTCTTTTCGGTTCAACAACATTTACTGTGAAGTATTTATTTATTGTCATCATCATATAAATTATAATGATTATATATCAATAAGCAACGATTTTTTCTTTTTTTTTTTCGTTGTTTTACCATAATAATAATCAATTTTATGTCATCGGTTTTTCCTTGGGCAAATATTGGAGAAATATAATTTTTTTTATTGATGTTATTATTATAATCATATAATAAAATGAAATAATGTCAATATTAAATTTAATAACAATAACAACAACTATAAGCATCATTTTTTTGAAAGAAATTATATTAATTATTTGTTGGTTTTTTCATTATCAAAAATTTTGTCATTTTGTCCATTCGCTTAATGTGTGTATTTTTATTTATTATTTGTTTTGCCATCAATCAGTGAAACGATAGAGTTAAAGCTAATCATTATTGTCATCATCATCGTTGAAAAATAAAACAAATCAAATTAATGAAAAAAGAGACAATGATTTCATCATTATAATCATAGTGCATGTTCAAATTGTGTTTAAAGTTTGTTGTTTTGTTCATCATCATCATATTTCTTTTTATTTTTTTTAAAATTCATTTCTAATGTTTGTCGCTTTTTCTTTATCATTATCCTCATCATCAAAATATTCAGCATGATCTTCAATTGTCATTATATCGAATAATGAATTATTCCTGTATTGGTTTGTATGTAATTCACAATCAATTCGATTCGATTCAAAATCAATCAATAATTTATGATATTTTCTTTATCATGATGAAGAATGATTTCTAAATACTCGTTTCGAATCTATATTATCAGGTATGATTACTTTGTATTTTAAAAATAAATAGAAAAAATAATTATTCCTGTTTTTTGTTTGCTTCAATAATTGATCAAATGATTATCGATGATGATGAAAATTACAATTATCATGCATTGATGCATGATAATTTCAAAGTTTTTGGATTACAAAATATTTATTTACACAGTGAAAAATTTGAACATTTTTTGGGTTACTTTTTGTTTGTTAAAAATAAAAATAAAAACACGTTTTTGTTGACATTTTTTTCTCTATATTTTATCAATCATTAATTATCAAATTTACATTCATTCATAGAAATTGTTCGATTAACTTGAATTTTTTTCATTGAAAGAAAACAAAACGGGAAGAAATTCTTCATTCATTTTCATTTCTTTTTTAATTCTCTTTAAATTTTACTCTGTTTGTGTTGTAATTTCAGTATATTTGCTATAATAATCAAGGTATTCATTTGTTAATGATTATTAAATTCAAGATTTCATTGGTGATTATGTTAATGATAATGATGATGTTTTGTTCTTTGTTTTTTTTCGAAAATAATCATCAACTCTTATATAATAATCATTAGATAATATCATTATAGTATTGTGAAAGATAGATACTTTGGATTGCTGCATATAAAAATATAAAGTCTTCAGGCATGAATGAATCAAAATGAAAAGTGTTCAAAAAAGAAAAATTTATCTATACATTTCTCTCTTTCTTTTCAATTTTTGTTGTTGGTGATTTCGTTAGTATTTTTTCTTCACCAAATCACAATCACTCTATCCTATCCTATCTCATATCGTTTTAAAGTCTAAATTGAACTAAACTAAACTAAACTAAATTGAACAATGAAATTTTTTTTGTTGTTGTTTATTCGTTCAAATTTTCAGCTTAATAGAAAACACCTATACCTCAAATTTATGAATCCATGTGCGCGTGTGTCTTTGTGTTACTCTTTTGCAAAATGTGAAATGGTCATTGATTTTGGTTATATAAGCCTAATGTAGGATTAAAAAAAACTGGTAAATAATAGATTGATGGCTAATATGTGATGTTGATAAAATCATTATTAATTTTTCCAGCAACTTCGATGTCAGCAATGTGTATTTTAAACAGTTTGTATAAAATAAATCCCAGTGAAAATTTATTTGTTTTAATACATATTTCGTGGTCAATATTACTTTTTTCATATAAAAGTTGGTAATTTTAATTCTACCCTCTCATATAAAAAGAAGATTTATTTCTTCTTTATTTAATAGATAATAGATCGAATCGATTGATTGCTCGTATCATCAGTCGTCAAACAACAACAATCCTACGTGAATAATTGTTCATCATGATATTCATTTTTTTGTACAGCATTCTATTCATTCTTCCATTGATCATCATTGTTTTATTTGTCTTCAATCGACGTATCAACAGGTGTGATCATCATCGAATGATTATTTTCAATATTCAACAATATTTTTCTATCAACTTAATTCGTTCATTTTTTTCATGAATTCTAATTATAAAAATAATTAGCCATTGGATGAGTTTTTGTTTTTCTCGATTGTTTTTCATTCAAAAATTTCGGATTTGTTAATGTTAAAAATAGCCTTCATATATTGCCTTATCATTTGAAACTTTTTTTTTGCCATCAATAGAATCAAATAGTTTAAGTGACTTTAATTGAGGGTATTTAGGGACTCAGGCGATCTATTTTCTAATAATTGACTAGCAGTCTTGCGTTTTTTCTCTTATTTCCTATGTTTTTCAATCTATCCCTTCGTATGTTTCATTAAATGTTCATCATAATGATGAAACTCGTTTTCTTACGTCATGTTATAAGATTTACTTCATTTCTTTTTTTTTCTTTTTTGGAATTGAGTATTGATCCAAATTTCTATTTTTCTCTATTTAAGATTTTATTCATCAACATCAACTACATCACAAATGGATCTGAACACGATGACAACGTTTCGTTCATTATTGTTGGGTGTTGTTAACAATAAAACATCATTTCTACAGAATGAAGATGTTACTTGCTTCTATCATCATCATCATAGCGGTGGTAATGATGATTCAGATTCGGACAATAAACAATCCTCATCATCATCCTCATCATCATTGGTCGATAAACAACATCAACAACAAAAGATGGCTAACAATAAAAATGTTGACGTTTCTCAATTCAAGGTATATTAGATAGATTATACAATTGCCAATTGCTTTGTTTATGTTTGAGATGCAAAAAACATCATTGATTCGGATTTTTTTTCCATATTATAGTCGATCAATATTGACTATTTATCAGCTAGTAATTTTTCCTTTCATCCATATCATTTGAACGTTAACGTTAATGTCGAAAAATCGCCGAAAAAATCCTTACTTGTGTTGTTTGCTTGGCTATTTGCTAAAGAACGACATCTGGACAAATATCGTCGTCTTTACATGGAACAAGGCTTTGATATATTAACTATTAAAGTGAATGTAAAAGATTTCATCATACCCGTGGTGGGCAGCCAAGTAATTGCATCGCAAGCATTACAATTTATTAAAGAACATGAACAAATTTATTGTTCACTTGTATTTCATGCATTTTCGGTTGGGGCCTATCAAATGGGCGAATTATTAGTCATGTTGAATCAAGAGCACAATAAAGAGGTGAAGAATATAGCAAGAAAATTGTTGAAAGGTAAATGATGAATGAGTGTTGGACATTGAAATATTCATACCTTGAAATTTTTGACGGTCATCGTTAATCCTTAATCCTTATGTAATAATAATGACGACAGGAATGATCTATGATTCAGCTGCAGATATCAACGAAGCTCCGATTGGACTTTCGAAGGCAACTACAACGAATCCATTACTGCAATGGGCGATATGTTCGTTATTGAATGCTCATTTCCGTTTTTGTTATAATCTAGCTACACGCCATTATTTAGCATCATCGGACGCATTACACCAGAATGAATTTCATTGTCCTTCATTGGTATTTTTATCTAAAGATGATGTTGTTGTCAACTATGTTGATCAATTAAAAACGGCTGAACAATGGCAACGGCGAGGTATCAGTGTAACGATGAAATGTTGGGATCAATCTCCTCATGTTAGTCATTTTTTCAAACATCCCGATGAATATCGATCGTTATTAATCGAATTCCTCAACAAAAATGTCACCGGCTTAATACAACAATGATAACGATCATCATCAATGAAAACATCAACGGACAAAAATTGTATCAATCATCGTCATCATCATAAAATAAAATGATTGACAAACAATTGAATTTTTATTGATGGTAATCGATAATAATATCAAACTAAACTCGTGACGATATACTCTGATTTTTTTTCATTTATCATCTACTTTTTTATCTGTGAATCACTTTGTTTTTATTATTTTCGTTTTAGATTACAAAGAATTTTATTATATTAATTTCAGTATTTTTTTCCCGCTTAATAACCATTCATTCGTCCGGCTGGTGATTGAACAAAAAATAAGTTATCAGTTCGAATATTTTGTACATTTTTATTTTACTTGTTATGATTTTTATAGAAAAATTAAAATTCATTTTTTTGCATCTTAATTTTTATTCAATTCGATAGAAGTTGCGAAAAAATTATACAGTTTGGCACGACAAGATCAAAGATGTTTATGCCTTTTTTTCTAGTAATCAACTTCAGCATTGGCATCCAATTGATCACAAACATTATCATTAATATTTTCTTCAACTGCAACGCAGACATTATATTGTTCATCAAAAATCAATGTCGATGGATTGCATTCAAACAGGGTACGTGAAAATCCACCTCGTGTTCCAGTTTTGTGGCAACGATAGAATTTATGACAATCATTTGGATTTCGGAAATAGCCTTCTTCTTCACAAATCAATGGTTTTGTCCATTCTGGTGGCATATCCTGAGAAAACCTGTTAATATCGGTTGATTTGGTACGTTGTTTGGCACGTTTTGAATTTGGAAATAATTCTGGTTTGGCTTTGCAACAATTATCCTCGCAATACTAATTCAGGATGACAAAAATATGGTTTGATTAATTTATTATATGAAAAACCTTGCAGGTTATACTTGCATGAAATGGACCACATCTAGTTCCAGATTCCATGAATTGTTCAAAAATTTCAACTTCATCATTACATTTTACAATGGAATCTTTCAGCGAGATATGCGGCGGATATGAACGGATAGCATTTATTTCTTCTTTTTCATCCGGCAATTCGTCATCAACACATAAGCCACATTCGATTTTGCATGGATTATGATAGGTATTTTGTCCGATGAAACTTAAATTTGCCGTTCCTGTGCTATTGAATCTAGAGAATAATGTCTTACATCGTGAAGATCGATCTTGTGGTGTTATGTACGGTGTTGGATACGCTGTTTATAAACAACAATAAAATTCAGATTAGATAAAATTGTTGAAAATAAATCAAGCTCACATACAAACTTCTTCTGGTCGATATCCTGGACATTGCTGTTGTGCTTGGCCCAATGATAAATAGATCTGTGACAAAACTGATGTAGCAATAAACAGGTAAGGTCTAAATGATGATGTAAGATACATGATTTGGTAAGTTTTGATCTTCAATATATAAAAAATTGAATCGAAACGTTCTATTTTTTTCAAGATACTCGAATGGAATGAATGAAACAGAACAAATGACAGTGATAGTCAAATCGATCATGATATCATCTTTTAACGTGGAACATCTCAAAAAACAATCTATTTGGTACGATGATAATAAAAGAGAAACCTGCTAGTTCATTATGCACATGAGATAAAGTTTGATTTTTTTTGTTTCGTTTATTTTTTCTAGTTTATCATGAATTTATTTTTAGATTTAGCAATGATTTTTTTTCATTTGAATAGAACAACGTTACAAGGTGGCCACGACCAGTTTGTTTTCTCATTACTTCGACAACAATAATGATGATACATCAAACGATGACCTTGTTCTATGTTTTTTTGGATCAACATCAGCATGATAATGAATTTTGATAGCAAACATTATAGATAGGACACATTCGAAAAAATTTTATTTTCGATTTTAGACATTTGTGAAACTCAAAGAAATTTCTATCGCTATAAAATGATCAAGAGAAAGGAAAAAATAATTAATTTTTTCCATTAATCATATTTTTACTTAAAAATCATCATCAGATATTTGACCTAGAGAAACCTTGGATGATGGTCGTCCTTCAGCAACAAAACACACAAACAATATCGCAGACAAGACCATTTCGAATCACAACACCAAAAAATAGAATTATAAACAAACAAAAAATTGAATTCGAAAAAAATTCGAATTTTAAATTTAATGTGCGTATATTAATATTTAATATTTTTATCAAATAAATAAAATCATTAACATAATAATTATTAGGATTCAGAAAAACTGAATGCAATTAAAGCCATGAGAAGAAAGCCAGCAAATAGCAAAGATATTTTACGTAGTTTCAATGATAATGGTTCATTATGATTGAAATGATTGTTATGATCATGATTAAGATCAATTTCGATCAATTGTTCTTCATTTGTTGATTGTAAAATTGAATCATCAGGAACAAGATTTGGCCTTTCTGAATGGTTTTCATCATTATTCGATTGATGATTGTGATTTTTATCATCATGTTTATGGTGTTTAGTATCACTGATATGTATAAACTCTTCGGGTATCAATTCAAAAAAGGTAACATGAATAAAGGTTCCAGCCGCAAAACCTTGAAAGATTGCGGAAACAAAACGTCCAATGTGGCCAGGAGTATAGCCAATAAGAACGCCTAAAATATTTCCTAGTGGTATATTGAGTGAAAATGCGATGGCAAATTTCAAGTGTGTTGACATCTGAATTGCATCTTGTTGAAGACGAACCGCATTTAGGCCAAGTGCCAATGCAACCAAGCATTCATGTAAAATGATTCCAATGAAAAGATGAATGGCTGTCCTAAGATTTGTTTGTAAACCAAGCGCCATGCCTTCATTGTAATTGATTTGAAATAAAAATTAAGTTTGAATAATGAAAAAAATACAACCTTCAAATAATGAATGAACGCTTGTTGCAAACATCAGGATAAAAAACGAAAACATCGAATCTTTACGACTTTGCAATTGATCAACATTCAAATGATGATGACCATGGTTATGATCATTTGGGCCATTGTAATCATGACTAGCTTGCGGTACTCGGGCATTATTCGATGGAGTATTATTTCGATATGATGTTGGATTAGGTGATTGATTACTTGCAAGGCCATTCAATGGTCGATCATTAGAATCAAGAAGCAACTCTTCTTCGTGATCATCCGATCGGTGATCGATCTTGCAATTTGAAAAAATCAAAATTTAATTGAGTCAAAATTTAATAACAATATTACAAACCGTTTCTTCTTCAAGATATAAAACTGGCGATCTTTCACTTTGCGTTTGTGAACCATTAAAACAGCTTGAAAGAAAATTCTCAAGAAACAAAACCAAAAATAAACCACAAATCACGCTAAATTGACCGATCGAGAATGAACCAAATAGATTTTTCATTGATGGAAAATCCTTGATCAAACTATCAAATTCATTTTCTACACAGGGCACTAAGCTTAGGAAACAAACGCCAAGAAAAACGCCGGCAGATATGCAATTACAATAGGAAAGCCAACGTTTCCAGCGATGTTTTTGATGGAATTGATTTTGAGAATCTATAGATGGATGTGAAATGATTGAATCTCTCCAATGGTAGGATTCATCGTGATCATAATCATTGTTGACCGAATCATTCGGCAAATGTTGTTGTCGATTACGACGACGGGTAAAAATTATGATAGGCAAAAGATATGAAATGAATGTAGACAAAAACATAGACACGGCAAAGAATGCTTGCCATAATAATGATTCAACATCGTAATGAGCCATTCATCTGAATTCAAGAATCATATCGAGATGCTTCAACATTTATAATAATTGGATACAATATGGACAAAGAATAAAAATTGTTAACGTGGAACTTATTCTTACACTATCCATCAATCAAATAAATGGTGATTGACTTAATTTTACCATACAGCCGACGCAACACCTGAATCAACAATAAACTTGTATCCTCTTTTATGGATAGTGCCGATGACGCCGAATCCAAAATTCAATTTTTTTATTGTTTTGAATAAACAAAATTCTTTTTATTCTACAATAATTAATTTGAACATCATATGAATGAATGAAAATAAGTGGAGAAAAATAACAGATTCTTTTTGTGAGAAACTAAAAAGATTCTACAAGATTTTACAAATGTTACAAGCAATCAATTATAATAGGAAGGTAGTGTTAGGTATAATTCATTGTATGAGACTACCAAAAAAATAATTTTTTATCAATAATAAAATGATTCAAAAAATTCATCAATTAGGTTAATTCATTGGAAAATTGATTATATTTAGTATATAGATGATAGATATATTCCATCAAAAATAATTTTTTTTCATCTACCAAATGTGTGTCTCGCGAATTTCTCCAATTATAATATTTGCTCGTTGTAAAGCCTATGAGAAAATACATTCAATCGGTTAATTTGAAAATACTTCATCAATAAAAATTGTTACCTTAAGCATTTCATTTGCTTCCTGACGGCGAATTGCAATCTGATCTGATTCTTTCAATAAATTATCAAAATTTTCCTGTTTATATAAATGTGTAACCAATTCTGATTGAAGGTTATCTTTAACAAAGTTGACCAGAAAATGCATTATGGCTTTTGGAACAGAATCTTGAATGTTTTTTCTAATGATCAAAAAATATGAGCGAATCAGACGTTCAATTACTTGGCAGTCATGTTCCTCTTTCGGTGTAAGTTTTCGAACATTTGTTGTGCTGGGCTGTAAAAACTTTTTCAATTAAATTTTATTTTTAAAGAAATGACATTAACTTACCACTTCTGGAAGTAGATTCACTGATTTGACAGGCGATGCCATTGGTGTGTTAGCATTAGTAGAACTTTGTGATGAATTTTCAATATCATTTACATTGTTATTTAAGGTTTCGCCTTTATTCGACACAAATGATCGAAATAAATTCGGCTGACTTCCACTTCCACTAACAGGCTTAACAAATGTTTGATTCTGAGCATTATGTTGTTGCATATTATGGATGAATGTCATATCATTGTTCATCATTTTTGGTTGTTGTTGTTGTTGATGCCGTTGTTGTTCATATTCTTTGTTTATTTGTTTCGTCTGTTTGTTAAATAATGAACTGACCAATTGGGCATCATGAAAATCTGGATGTCTTGTATTAATATAAGCCAATTCGATTCCGACAATATTTTCGACCATATCGTTAGTCGTAGGGAGACGTCGTCGTAATAATTGTGTAACAACATCAACAATTTTTTCATGAAGTTTTGGAAAACGCAACATTTCTTGCTGAATATATCAGTTAGAAAGTTCAGTTGAAATGAGTTAATAAAAACAAACCTGTACTTCGGTACCACAATGTTGAATAATGCGTTGCATCTCTTCGTGAACTAATTCGACACATCGAAGACTTGGCTCTTCTAAACGACGAATCTGTCGCTTGACCAACAATTCGAATGATACTTCGGGTATAAACAAAGCTGGGCGAGTACCCTATCAACAAGACTTAGAGTGATGACAAAAATTCATTTAAAACTTACAGTAGCATTTCGAATGGCTGTCAAAATGTCGATAGTAGTTAGACCAGATAAAGGATGTATAGAATCTAAAGTACGACTGAATGTCTCATGAAAAATATAACAGATACGAGCACCACCACAAAGTTCGGCTGTCTCAATATTATTAGCAGTACCTTCGATTGTAGAACAATATGAAGATGCAAATTTGGTTATTATTTGCAGTAAAGTTTGACCCTTCAACGATTTATAAATTAGAACCCTAAAGAAAATAAAATGAATAGAAATGCTTACTTTATCATCAATAGCCATTCCATAGGAATTCATAACCGATTGAAATTGTGAAATGAGCATGTTAACGCGAGTTTTCAATTCGGGTAAACAGTCGCGAATATGATGCATCAAAAGCTGTAAAAATAAAAATAAAACAATAAGCAAAAAGAATATTCAAAATTACGAAAATTCCTACTCTATTCAATGTTTTAGCTAAATAAGCCGTTCCGTTGCGGTTGGCCAATGAAGGATATTTTCTTTGCAAAAAAATGGCTTCATCTTTTAATGCATCTTCAATAGATTTCTTATTAATTATGTCTTGCTGTGATCGACACACACAACCAATGATGCCTAATTTTACAGGAATTATACGGCCACAAAGAACATCAATCGCATCTGTACCAGCATCCATAAGATCTAATTTAGTCACTACCGAAAGCGTACGTCGTCCATCTTTATCAACTTCACGAGCAATTTTCAACGCTTCGGATGTAGCAAAATCTGTATTCGCTGGTGTTACAGCCAATATTATTGAATTCGGATTAGATATGTAAGATAAAATCATTTCACGTGTTTGTTGTTCAATATCCAATGGTTGATCACCAACTGGAATTTTGGTTATGCCGGGCAAATCAACCAAAGTCAAATTAACGACTCGATAAGAGTAAATTTTGAGATTAATTGGTTCTGGAGAGATGCCCTTATTATTTCCAGTTATTCGTTCAGTTTCGGCTTCTATCTCTCGACGTACATCTTCAAAATCGGAATAGACTTTGTTTTTCGTGTGTAAAAATTTGGCCCATTCATCCAAATTCATCGTTCCTTCGGATACATCTCGCATCGATTTATCATCCTTGTCAACATACTGTAATTGTAATATCAATGGACGACGAGTGACGATTCCAGCTCCACGTGGTAAAAAATCACGTCCAACAATCGATTCCAATACCGATGATTTTCCAGATGATTGTGTACCGACAACAACAATCTGCGGTAACTGAATACTTTCAGCACCGATCGTATTAAATACATCTTGTAGTTTGTTTATAATCGGTATTAATGATTCCATTTTTTGCCAATTCTTTTTTATCGTTGATTATAAAATGGTGGTGATTGAACGCGAATTGAAAGCGTAAAGTTTTTACGACCAATAATTTAATTTGTTGGTAATTTTAAATAATAAACATCGAATACATTAATAATATGGAAATGGATTAACAATGGATGATGAAAATAAAATGAAAAATTTCCCGATTTTCACATATGAAATAAAATAAGTGATCCTTGAATTTTACAACAATTCGAGTCCATTTTCAAAATGTAAAATAAGAATTTCTTTTCGGTTAAAATTGCGTATAAACAAACACACACACACCAAATTCACTATATCGACCTTATTGGGACATAAAAATTTTTGAAAATTTCGGTCCAGATTTTGGGCGAATCACAATCAAATTGTATTGAAAAAATAAACAACACAAAAATAATAGGAAGGATAATAATTAAATATACGCATTAAATGACAATATGATTAAATTCAAAAAACCCCAAATTAATGATAATGATGTAATTGATGATTGATTAAAAAACAAAATTTGACCTTATAAAATTAAAATAATATAGTTTAGTTGTTTGGACATAGATGGCGTGTTCAATATTATGGGTGGGTTAAAATTACTCGCGAGCATTGGATTAATTAAACTTGTCTGTGTGTTTTTCTTTTCATGATTTTTTTTAACGATTACTTTTAAATTCATCAAGAAAGAAACTTTAATCATTAACATACTTCAAATTCATAGCAAACATAATTCGTATTGTTTGGATGAGTTTTCTTCTATAATTTTCTTGATCTCCTAATTTAGTATAGCTCAAATTGAAAAGAAAAACATCAAGATTAAAACACGTGCAATTTCGATTTTGTGTATGTATGATTTATGGTCTTGAGCTAACAAATCAAATTCTTAAAAGTAACAATTTTTTCTTTTTCTGCAATAATTTGTTTCTCTTTAATTAAATTGATTGATTTGAATAGTCTTATTGAATCAAAGTTCTCCCAAATTTTGTTGTGAAATAATTCGAAAAGAAACTACTGAGCCATGTCGTTCAAACAGCTTCTTTGTCGTTGAGCATTTAGAATAATTTTTAAAATAAATCAAATTACTACTTTTTTTGTACCGCTTAACATTAGTTTTTTCCAACAAGGATCTTGTGCTTATGGTGATGGTTGTCTTTATTCACATAACCCTAACGAAGCGGTATCAATTCCTGAAGATGTATGCCTCTTTTTTCTTCGTTCGAATTGCATGTATGGACACGAATGTACAAGAAAGCATCGTACCATAGAAGAAATCATTACTCAACGTGATGGTAACGAGGTTATTCAACAAGCTAAAAAAGATGAGACCCAATCTTCGATTGAAGTAATTCAGAATGAAACAGCAGATACGACCAATGTCAATACTGATTCTTCAAACGATTCAACTGTTGATAAATTAGCTTTTTCGTCATTGACTTTAAACGATGCAGTCGCATCCACTAGCCACAATACATTAGTGTTGCCGGACAATGCCACCAATTCGAATAAATCTTATGCATCGGCGGCTCAAAATGGTTTCGTGGAAAATGATACAAATCGTGCATCGCTACCTTTGTGCACGTTTTACCAAAACAATGGGTTCTGTGTCTATCAAAATTGTCAATCGATTCATGGTGAATTGTGTGATCTATGTGGATTTTGGTCTATACATCCACATAATAAACAACAAAGTGATCTTCATCGATCGGTAATTTTTTTGTTTTAAATTTATCTTGAAATTATTAATCACTACTTACTTTCAAAAGGAATGTATCAAGGAACATGAAGAATCAATGGAAATATCTTTTGCTTATGCACGAAGTAAAGAATTAACCTGTGCCATTTGTTTAGATATTGTTGTGGAAAAAGAACCTCGTGCACAACGTCGATTTGGCATTTTGGAAAATTGTTCTCATGTTTATTGTATCGAATGTATAAGAAAATGGCGTAACGCACAAGATATGGACAAGCTTAATAAGCGAAATTGTCCACAATGTCGAGTCAAGTCGGATTTTATCATACCAAGTCAATTTTTCTATGATGATCCAACCCAGAAGGCAAAATTAATTGAAGACTATAAGAAAGCTTTAGGGTATGTGTCATGTTCAAAATTGTACATTTTCCTTTAAAAAATTGGTCATTCTCATTTGCAGATCAAAACATTGTAAATATTTCAAACGTGGCCGTGGAAATTGTCCATTTGAAGGTGCCTGTTTTTATAAACATCAATATGAGGATGGTAGGATTGCCCAATTACCAGCTCCGTCAAAAAATCGACGCCGTGCCACTCAGATCAATCTTAGACCGTTTATTTTTCTTGATGTTTGTATTTTTATTAGAATTTTTTCCAGATTTTATATTTTTTCTATTTATAGGAAATTATTGATTTTGATGATGATTATTTATCATCATCGGATCTCGATTTTTTCGATTTGGACGATGACGATGATGATGATGATGTTTGGCATTATCATTGTTGATTTGGTAAAAACATACGAATGGCAATCAACTAAATTTAACCATTATGATATCGTAATCAAATCGTTTCTTTCATTTCTCTTCAATCCATTCACGATGGATAATGTTTGTCATAATTCTAATAGTAGAAATAATCACACCATTGTTATCCTCATCATAAGCACAGTTCAATCAAAACAAATGGAGTTCATTTTAATTAGGATTTATCATTTCATTTTCTTGTTTCATTTCGCGATTTAATTTCATTCCTAAATTAAAGCATTATTGTGATAGTGTTCTTGATGACGAGTGTTGATACAACCTTACCTTACATAATCACTGACACACACACACACAAATAACACATGCAAAAATTCTATTAATTAGAGACCACCTCTAATTTCCCCAAAAAAAATTTTTTGTGATTTCTAAATCTAATTCAAATAATTTCCCTTTGGTTTCAAATCTGAAGAATTGTTTAAAATCTCAAATTCCTTTTAGTTGTGCTTGGCATCAAAAACTGAGTAAAAAAATAGTGGATTTCATTAAAGTTTTTATTTTTTCTTGAAATTTTTCAATGGAAAGTGAATGATAATTTAAAATACATAATAATCGAAAGTTCTTTTTTGTTTCAGGAATCGTTTCAGTTGATAGAATAAAAATCATGGTGAAATAAAGAATATAAATTGATAATAATCGATAATTGATGAGAAAATGTTGTGTTATGTAATGTGTATGTATGGTTTTTGTGTAAACATTTCAATCGGGATATTGTGTCAAATCGATTGTATAGATTTGACTGATGGTACAATCGCCTGGTGCTGGTGCTACACCCACCAATGATGATGCATGACCATAGAATTCCTCTTTCAACGATATGACAATACACTGAAATGATGAGTCGGTTTTTTCACGGATAAATCGAGCAACTTTACTAATATTTGTATTATCCAAAGCTGCATCAACTTCGTCGAGAATAAAAAATGGTGCCGGTTTATATGAATGTATGGCGAATAATAATGCCAAAGCTGCAACCGTTTTTTCACCACCAGATAAATTCGACATGGGTTGAAAACGTTTGCCAGGAGCTACACAATTATAATTGATGCCTTCCAGATACGGTTCTTCGGGATTTTCTGGCACTAAAAATGCCTGAGCTGATGCATTATTGGTCAAAGATTTGTAAATAGAATCAACGCGTTGTGCGACACTTTCGAAACACATGGTGAAATCTTTTAGCCGTGCTCTTTTTACTTCTTCAAATGCCAATTTTGCCTTTTTCGATGCTATCCTTAAGTTGTTCACTTCATTGTCAGTTTCTTTTAATCTATCTTTGACATCTTCTAATCGATCAATAGCCCTGAGATTAGGTGCTTGAATTTTCTGCAAAATGTCCAATTTTTGATTGATTTCTTGTTGAAATTCAGCTTCTTTCTTTTTAATCTGATCAGGTTCGCAAATGTTTTTGAGAGAATTTTTAAGTTGTGAAAAATCTGGCTTAATATTGGCATCATTTTCATAGTTTCGTTGAGTGGATGGGCCATCATCATCCTCATCGTCATCCATATCTTGAGATCCAAGACCATTTTCCACGCCATTCGATCGTTGTGGTCCAACGGTCATTTCATGCAATGTACCAGATACTAAAGGTAGATTAATGCATTCCATTTTACAATGCGTTAACACAGAATGTCTGTCTGATTTCCGTGATTCAAGTTTACATTCGATCGTCATCAACGATTTCTGTGCACTGGATAATTCTCGTTGAACCGATGATAATCCGCGTTTAATTTCGGTGATTTCATCCTCAACCGAATCACATTCTGTCTTTTTCGAAATCTTATCATTCTTGAGCTGTTCAACTTTTTTCATCTCCTCTTCAATAGACTGCATTTCACGCTTTTCTGTTTCACGGGCCTTTGAAAAAAGAAACAAAAATTATTTCATGATAAAAATTGATGGAAATCTTACCATTTCGAGATTGTTCTGTTCCTCTTCAACAACACGTTCCCAACGTTTGACATTTTCATGGGTATCTTTACTTCTCTCATAAGCCAATCTAGATGTAATCGAATTCTTTTCATTTTCAATCTGTAATCGAATCCGTTCATTTTCCTGAGCAGCCATATTTTGTCGTTCTTCATACTGGCGAATATTTTCCACACCGAGGGTGACACAGAAATCTTCAAAAATTTTATCTTCAACAGTGTTCATCTGCTGTCGCAGTTGTTTGATCAAAACATCTCTTTCAGTCATTCGATCTTGAATTTCTTTCAAAATTGGTTCAAAACTACCCAAACTATCTTTATTTGTTTGAATTTCTTTAGTTATTTCTTCATTATTTTTTTCTGTCGTTATTTTATCATTTCGAGAATATTTGATTCGAGTATCCAAACCTTTGATCTGGCTAGCCAATGTCATCAATTCACTTTCTTTACGCATACGCTTCATTTGCTCTTTCAACTCTTCGGAAAGTTTTTCCTTTTGATATTTTAACGCATGTAATTCTTTTTCATCCCAACGTCGGGCTCGTTTTTCTAGATCAGCGCTACCACCAGAAATGAAACCACATTTTTGATAGAATGTACCATCCAACGACACAGCATCATAACGTTGACCATCACCGAGATCGAATGCAACCAAATTAGCATCTTCAGCTGTTTCACAAACAAGTGCATTATTGGTTGCATACAAGACTGCTTTTTTGATGGAAGGTGGATCATATTTTATTACGTCATATAAAAGTTTTACGCCTTTTGGATATTGAATATTACGTAATCGTTCTTTGACAGCCTTTACTTCAATATAATCCAATGGAAGAAATGTTTCCGGTTCCAACATTTGTTCTTTCAAATACTGAATACATGATCGACCTGTTTTTTCTGTATCTACAACGATAGCATTCATATTCTTACCCATCACTTTGGTGACGGCAATATTGTATCGTTTATGGATCGGTTTACAAAGATTTAATAGACGATCATAGACACCTGGATATAATTTCTTCAGGTTTTCAACAACTTCGGCTTTTTTGTTTCGTCGTTCTGTTTCGTGTCGATCGACTTTTGCATCTCCTAATTCTTTATTAATTTCTTCGAGTCTGGTGGTTATTTTTTCCACTTGTTCTTTGGCTGCATTAACAACCTCTTCGATTTCTGCTTTTTTCTTAATCAATTCCTGTAGCTGTTGTTCGGAAGATTCCGTATTATCTTTGAGTTTTTCGATACGTTTATTATTCTCATCATAATTTACGGTCAACAATTGAATTCTCGATTCGATGGAATTCTTTTTACGCATCTCTGAATCATAACGATCTTGATCGGCTTTCTGTTCACGTTCATGTGAATCCAAATCTTTCATGTATTTAGCCGTTAATTTTGTCACCTCTTCTTTCAATCGATTATATTCTTTTCGTTGTGATTCTTCTAATTCGACATTCACTTTGAACATTTCCTTTTCTTTTTCAACTTTTGCTTCAAATTCTTCTTGTTTTGCGATTATTTTAGCCAACTCTTCTTCGAAATCTTTGATAGTATTCTGATGATTAGCATGAGCTTTCGATGCAGCAGCTCTAGATTTTTTAGCCGTTTCCAATTTCTTTTCAATATGTGCTGCATTCTCTTTGGCTTTAATGTATGTTGGTCGTTTTTTATTCAGATTCAATTCAACATCTCGAATTCGTTTGTCAATGTTTTGCAAATCTTTAGTTATTTTAGCAAGATTTGATCGTTTTTCACGAATATCATTATCAATTTTTTCCTTGGATTTGAGATATTTTTCCATTTCTTTGCGTTTACGTTCCATTTCGTCATTAAGTTGATCGATATCCTGTTGAATGTTGTACAATTTAAATAATTGAAGTTCAATTTGAACACGACTCAATTCTTCTTTAAGATTTTGATATTTTTTAGCTTCATTTATTTCACCTTGTGCTTCTTTCTTTTCGGCTGTAATACCTTTCTTTTTCATGTACATATGATGTAGCTCTTCTTCTGATCGATCCATCATAACTTTTTTATTTACATATTCATCTTTATATTCATTACTTCGTGAAATTTCCTCAAATAATGATGTAATTTCTTTTGGGTTTTTCATCGCAATCGATTCGACAGCACCTTGATAAACGAGAAAATTTCTTGCTTTAATGTTGATACCCAATTTTTCCAATAATTCGGCATAATCTTGTTTTGAAACTGAATTATCATCGACACGATATTCTGAGCTAGATCCTTGTACCAAACGGGTGAAATTGGTAATACGACCAGTGTCAATATCTTTGTAGACCAATGTTACGGATGCATTGTTGCTTACTGGTCGGCCAATCGATGCACCATGAATTAATTCGGATAGTTTTTTCACTCGGAGATTAGCTGTTTTTTCACCCAACACAAAACTGATTGCATCCATAAAATTCGATTTACCAGAACCATTCGGCCCAATAATGGCTGTAAATTTTTTGAGAGGTCCAATTTTCTGTAATCCATTGTAGGATTTAAAATTCTCGACCATTAAATACTCGAGAATTCCGGGCATGTTTTTATTCAATGATGTTAAATCAGTTGTTAGATATTTTTTTCAATTCATATCAACAAAACAAAAATGATTGTTGTTATTGTCGAACGGTCCAAAGATATATCTTCAGTTCAACGACTGTACGAATAAAAAAAAGAGAGGGAGAGAGAATGTATCTCTCAAAATGCTCATTAATGACAGCTACATTGTTCATAAATAACGAGAATTTTTCAATCTAAATTATGTACCTAATCAAAATTATTTTGTTTATTTTCATTACTACTTTTTTAAATTTTGACTAATAGATTTTTGATTTTATTGGCTCAATAAATTTATCAGTTTGTCAATTTTCCAATTAAATTAAGAAAAATAATTATCTCGTAGTTTATGAAATTGATTGTTTCATTCCCTCCTTTTTATGATTATCGTCAAACGATTTCGATCTATCTGAACCCATAATGTGGATATAAATCAATGCACATGTATTCATTTATTCATCATTTTTAATTTTATATTGGATCTTGTTTTTTTTGATTAGTAGTGTAATTGTTGTTTCAAAAAAAATGGATAAATCTTTTTTCGAAACATCGTACATTAATGATGATAAAACATGTGCAACATTCAAGTTTTTCTTTGAAGATCATACGTTGGCCAATGTTCTAAGGTTAGTACGTTTTTTGGTTCATCCAATCAATAAAAGTATTGACTAAAGAAGTTTTACTTTTTTTTGTTTTAAATTTCCCACATTCAATTTAGAAATCAGATACTGGAGAATCCAAATGTTGAATTTTGTGGTTATTCGATACCGCATCCAAGTGAAGAATATTTTCAACTACAAATTCAAACACGTAACAGTTTGAATGTTTATGATGCCCTGTTGAATGGTTTTGAAGAGCTATCCAAACTTTGTGATAAGACAAAAAAATTATTCATAGAAGCTGTTGATAAATATAAAATTGATAATAATATGTCTTAACATAATAAATATATTTTATCTCATAAGAAAGATTTTTTTTTCAATTATCTAATTTAAATACATTCATGCATGCATCCAGTAGCTGTTAGATATTGTTGTTCATTGATTGATTATGTTTGATTATCATTGAATTGCATTCACTTGAAAAGAGAAAATTGGTCGATATGAAACCAGAAAACAGGATGGTTAGTTTGTTCATTAATTCATTCCAATATTTGTTTATTGATACATTTGTCGTCGACATATCGATTCCACCTAAGGAAAAACATGGAATCACCGAAATCACCGTCAAGAAAATACTTCGAAGGTAACATCTATATTCGAACACCTTTGGTCGAATCGATTGAACTTCGTAAATATTGTGCTGGCCGCCAGGTTTATCTAAAAATGGAAAATTGTCAACCATCTGGTAGTTTTAAATTACGTGGGATATCCAATCTTTGCAAATATGTAAGATGTTTTTGATTGTCGAAATTTTAAATTGACAAAAATTTAAACCAGGCCGTATCGAACGGATTTACGGAGGTTGTATGCCCATCTGATGGCGATGCAGGACTAGCGACAGCGTTTTCGGCAATGAAATTACAAATTCCTTGCCACATTATTGTTGGACGTAAAACACCGATGGCTCTTTGTGATGCCATGAGATCTTATGGTGCTACATTGGAACGATTTGGCGATACATGGGAAGAGGCAAATAAGCATGCAGTCGAAACGACAACCAATACGAAGACTGCGTTTTTGGTTCATCCATTTGATCATTTAGCTGTTTGGTAATAGATGTTAGGTTTGTGTTTTGAATATCGATTAAACTAATTATACATCGTCAGGCAAGGACATTCAACTATTATCGATGAGATAGCTGAAGATCTTGATGGGCAAGCTCCATCGATTATTGTAACTTGTTGCGGTGGTGGTGGATTAATTTGTGGTCTTGTTCAAGGTATTCGACGCCATGGTTGGGAGAAACGAACCAAAATATTGGCTATTGAAACACAAGGAACGCATTCGTTTAATTTATGCGTAAAAGCAGGTGGTAAACGTGTTCGATTGGATGAAATAAATTCGATTGTTCATACTTTAGGCACTTATGAAGTTTGTGAACAAGTTGTGCAATATTTTCGTGAATGTAATCCACCGATTTTATCACGTTTGGTAACCGACGTTGAAGCTGCCGAAGCTTGTATTCGCTTTGCAAATGATCACCGATGTTTGGTAGGTTTAGCTTCAGCAACTACGATGGCCTCTGTTTATACTGGCATCGTCGAACGGATATTGACAAAAAATGAAGATCTACATGAAACGCTTTATGATCGACGCGACGAACAAGAGATGAATGAAACAGAAGGCCCGATCGTCATTTTGGTATGCGGTGGGGGTGAAATAAGTCTTAATATTATTGAAGAATATCGAAAAATGTTTAGTTTAAATAAAATTTGAAATTTTTGATCTTTTAGTTATATGAAATAAACCTTCAAAGTAATTTATGATAAGAACAATTTACATACATAAAATGCATAAACTCAAAAAAATGAATCTCTCGAAATAGAAAAAATTAAAGTCAATGTCTTATCATGTTTTATCAGCAATGCAATGATTGATGCAAGCGTTAAATTATCATTTTGTTGACAAAATGGAACGAGCCTTTGACAAATTTTTATTTATTTTTGCTTTCATGTTCATCTTGCTATATCCATTGATTCAAAATGAATTCGCCAAAATTAGCAACAAAACAAAATTTTAATGGTAGTATCTATGTTCGAACACCATTGATTGAATCCGTTCCACTTCAAAAACATTGTGGTGGTAGAAAGGTTTATCTAAAAATGGATAACTTACAACCATCAGGCAGTTTTAAATTAAGAGGAATAGCCAATCTATGCAAATATGTGAGTGATTGTCAATTTAATGCGTTTTCAACTGAAATTTTCCGTACGTCAATATGCAGGCTTTATCGAATGGATACACTGAGGTAGTTTGTCCATCCGGAGGTAATGCAGGCTTAGCAACAGCATATGCAGCTATGAAGCTAAACATACCATGTCATATAATCGTTGGGCAGAAAACACCTAGCTTGATTTGTGATTCAGTTCGCGAATATGGAGCTACCGTAGAACGTTATGGAACTGTTTGGGAACAGGCGAATCAATATGCAATTGAAACGACAATCGATTCGAAGTCAACATTTTTGGTGCATCCATTTGATCATCAAGCCTTATGGTACTATTTCAAATAAAATTGATATCGAAATTGCATTGACATAGTTTAATTTTTACAAAGGCAAGGGCATTCGACCATTGTTGATGAAATAGCCGAAGATCTTGATGGTGAGATACCATCGATTATCGTAACATGTTGCGGAGGCGGTGGTCTTGTCTGCGGTATTGTTCAAGGCATTCGACGTCAAGGTTGGCAAAAATGTACTAAAATCTTGGCCATGGAAACCGAGGGAACTCATTCATTTAATATATGCGTCAAAAATGGTGGACGTAGAACCCGACTAGATAAAATTACTTCGCTAGTCAGTTCTTTGGCTGCGAATGAAGTTTGTGAACAAGTTGTGAAATATTTTCGTGAAAATCAACCACAAATTTTGTCACGTTTGATTACCGATGCTGAAGCAGCCAAAACTTGTATTCACTTTGCAAATGATCATCGATTTATAATTGGCTTAGCCTGTGCAACTTCGATCGCTGCCATTTATACCGGAATCGTCGAACGAATCCTTACAAAAAAAGAAGATCTTTCTGAGAGTTTATCGGATAAAAAAGGAGAACCTGAGATCAATGATAATAAAGGACCTATTGTAGTGATTGTGTGTGGTGGATGTGAAATTTCTCTTAATCATTTGAAAGAATATAGAGATTTATTTGGTTTACATGATATTTAAATGTAAATAGGAAAAAAAAACTAAAAAAAAATTCAATTTATAATTAAATTTTCAATTTGAATTTCCAACTATTTGCACCCAAGCGATTCTCATTTCGCGTAGGTCATCTGGTTGCAGACACTCAAAAGTCGAGTAAAAACGAAAACATCTTCATGATTATCTCCGGTGTTGAGAATAATTGTGTGGGTCTGTGTGCAGAATGATTAATTTACCACGTTTCGCAAAATATCTAGACCGATTGTCCTCGGTCAACAATGCAGCCAAATGTCTGGCACCAACATTATCAACTGTGAATAACTCTTCGTTTGAGCAAAGGCGTTATGCTAAAAAATGGTATCCAGACAAACAATTCTATCAAGAATTTGAAGAAGAATGTTTTTTAGTTGATCATGAATATCGTGGAAAACTTTCAAGAAATGTTACGAGAGACAATCCTCAGATGCGATTTCGCAACATTGTGATTAATTTTGGTCCTCAGCATCCAGCAGCACACGGGGTATTAAGATTGGCTTTGGAACTTCGTGGGGAATATGTAGTTCGTGCTGATCCACATATTGGTCTTCTTCATCGAGGCACCGAAAAATTAATGGAATATAAAACCTATACACAAGCTTTGCCATATATGGATCGGCTTGATTATGTATCAATGATGACTAACGAACAATGTTATGCTTTGGCAATCGAAAAAATGCTGAATATTAGAGCACCTAAACGAGCACAATATATTCGAGGTGAACAGATGATTGCTGCTAATTTGAAGTAAAATAATAACTCAATATTTTGTTTACAGTTTTATTCGGTGAGATAACTAGGATTTTAAATCATTTGATGGCTATCGGCACTCATGCTCTTGATGTTGGCGCATTGACTCCATTCTTTTGGCTATTTGAAGAACGTGAAAAGGTCTGTATTTTTCGCTTGATGTTTTGAATTGAATTCTAGCAATTATTCAACAGTTGATGGAATTCTATGAACGAGTAAGTGGTGCCCGAATGCATGCTGCATATGTTCGTCCTGGAGGAGTGTCCCAAGATTTACCAATTGGTCTTATGGATGATATATACAAATGGGCATTGAATTTTGTTCAACGCATTGATGAAATAGAAGATTTGCTTACCGAAAGTCGTATCTGGAAAGAACGTACTGTTGATATTGGTATTGTTTCGGCTGAAGATGCTCTAAATTTTGGCTTCAGTGGTGTCATGTTAAGGGGTAGTGGAATCAAATGGGATCTTCGTAAAACTCAACCATATGATTCGTATGAAGAATTTGATTTTGATGTACCTATTGGCATTAATGGGGATTGTTATGATAGGTAATTTTTTCACGTGAAAATTGAATTCAATTCATTATTTTTGACTTGTAATTAGATATCTTTGTCGAATGCACGAGATGCGTCAATCAATCCGCATAATCAACCAAGCATTGAATAATATGCCGTTAGGTGAAATCAAAATCGATGACAACAAAATTGTGCCACCAAGTCGTGCTGAAATGAAAAATTCAATGGAAGCTCTTATCCATCATTTCAAATTGTTCACCGAAGGTTATCAGGTTCCAGCCGGATCTACCTATACTGCTATCGAAGCTCCGAAAGGCGAATTCGGATTGTATATCGTCAGTGATGGAACATCTCGTCCATATCGATGCAAAATCAAAGCACCTGGATTTGCTCATCTTGCCGCTCTCGATCATATCGGTAAAAATCTTTTTCTTGCCGATATTGTCGCCATTATAGGTACACTGGACATTGTGTTTGGTGAAGTTGATAGATAGACAATTAAAATTATTTTGTGTTGTATAAAGTGGGATATATTAAAAAGCGAATTTTGTTTAATTATTAAAATAGTTTTAATTATTACTTTTATAAACAATTTTAAAAAATGATTTTTAACATAACACAAGGTCTAGAAAACTTCTTTTTTAAAAACAAAATCATTTTCACTGCATTTTTGCCTCAAATATCCACTTAAATCGGGTCGACCACAATAGAAAAATGTTACTTTGCCACGTTTTTGTTGTCGGATATTCTGAAAAATACCATCCCATTCTGGTCGACCAAAACGCCAATTGATCATACTGTTTGAACGGTCGATTATTGATGAACCTTTTGTCCATTGATCAGAATATGCAGATTTTTCACCATCTTTATTCGTAACGTACATATGAATGTCAAAAAACCGATCATCTTTGATCGAAATCGTCGACTGTTGTTCGACCAAATCAGACAACATCTCTACAAACCATTCAAAGCTTGTTTGATTCCGATTGATCCAAATGAAATCAACTTTTTTCAAATTGTTTATATGCCGAGATGGTACTCGTTCGGTCCAACTATGTTTACATAAAGGACAATGGCGAGTTTTTTCGATATGTCGATACATGATACTCTGAAGAATCGATGCGAATGGAGTTACACCGATTCCGGTTGCGACCAATACGGCGTGTTCGCTTTCAAAAATGTTGGATGAAGGAGCACCATAAGGACCATCCAAATGAATCTTTAAAGGTGATTTGAGAAAGACCGCATTTGTTTGAACATCTTTATGAATATTTTTCAATAATGCTAAAGGTTTTTGAATATGATTTTCGGATACATGAGTTTCTGACGCAGATTTCGGGGAAATCTGATTCAATTCAATGGTTACCATACCACTGCCAGATTCGGATTCGTTATCGGAATTTTCGATGCTAATCTGCTTCTTGATCTTACCACAGCCATCTTCGTCACAGTCTTCTGGAACTGGAAGTATCATTGTACGTTTCTGTAGTGAATTGCCAACATTATGAACTTTGTGATCGAGTGCGTGATCACAATTCACATCAAATTTGTTGATTTGATCAGTATTTTTAAACAAAGGGTGGAAATCCAGACATTTCCATTCCTCTAACATTTTTTTCAATGTCAAAGTTTTAGCATGATCAAAATGATCGTATAATCGATTAGTCCATTCACCGACAGCTCGTATATGCAAAGTTAATTCTATAATGATTATATCAATTTTAAATTTCACAGATAAACATATAGACTCCTACCTTTGTCCTCAGGAGCCGAACTTATGGTCATTGGATGCCATTCATATTTAGTAATTGATGGCACCATCATGTAGATAAAATCACCGGGAACAAAATGAAAATACTTTGGCTTTCGTATAATTAAACGTAAAACACGCGATGGTAACATTGTTCCTTCGATCACATATGTTTGACCATGATAATATTTTTTTGTTCGATAATAGGCGGAAATTTTTTCGAATAACAAAAATATCAATGGTGCTGTCAACCAATGAAGAGTTGAACTAGCATGCAAAAATAGGACCAGAATGTAGAATACATAAAGCTTGTGAGAGTAATAGAAAATCTTGATAACAAATTTTTAATGTTAAATTGAATTGATATCAAATGATTGATGGGGCTTACTTCGAAATTTCCTGTACGACGAACAAAATTCATCGAAAATATTAACATGATAACCAGTAGGAGGACCAAAATCCAACCAGTGAGACATGCAGAACCGTAAAACCATCCGATACCAAGATTGACTGATACAAGGAAGTCCCAATACGAAATTGTAGTTATATCTGTCAAGGCGAGAAAATTATAAAGATGTGCAAGCGTATGAACCAATGAAAAAAATGCGATAGACCATCCGGTTAATTTATGAAAATAAACGAAATGATCCAAAGGTAAGTATCGTGCCAGACCAAACGATCGAACATAGCTGATTGATTTTCGCAATATTAAAACTATGATCAAACCGGATTGCCAATAGATTGCGATAGCGGAAGCACGAGCAAGGGCCAATGCAGTTGTTGTGTCCGCATATTGGCCGAATCGATAAATAAACAATGATAATGTTATTGCAATGTATGTGATTGTAAAGAAAAAACTTTGCAAATTATTACGAATATAGCCCCAACGAAGCTTATGAAACAACAAAGTCATGATTATAGTCAAACGAACAATTAATTTTAAATTTAAAAAACAAAATGAATAAATTTGAAAATTGAAAAAATAGCATTTATTTTATTTTAAGTTTTTTTCATCTTTCTTTCGATTTGATATGAGTATGAGTGAAGAAAAAATCCAACTTGAATCACATTAACTTGACTGGGATGGCGATGATGATGATGTGGACGGTTTGATCGGCTTCAACGATTGTTCCATCTGTTTGATTCGTTCCAATTCATAGGCATAATTTTCATCTTTTTTCTGTTTCAATTGCTGCAAATATTCAGCACGTTTTCGAAGATCACGTGTCTGAGAAGTTAATGTTGACATTTCTTTCTGAATATTGCGTAATTTTCTTAAATAAATCTGCATCTCGGACATTGTTTTATCAAATTCATTTAGCTCAAATAAATTGTTATATCGTTCATTTTCTTCTGATAATAATTTACAAAGGGAAACATGATGAGTAACAACTTCGTCGATTAATCGTTGGCTCATTTTAATGATTTAAGAATTTTTAAATTCTGTATGGCGTTATTTGAACAAATGCATGACTAAATAAAAAGCTATTTACACTTGACAGTAAATACTGGACGAAAATAGATGATTTTAAAAAAGTCTTTAAAAAATTCAAATGAAACAATCATGACAAATGATTCGATATCTAGGAATATTTTCGTTCAAAATTCTATTGGCAAACACGAAAACATTATTGCTTAATTCAGCCATTATAATGCCCATTCGAAGTTTCAATCGTCCACATTGATTACAAATAAATAGAACTCTTTGCAGATGATCATAAATTTGTTTAGGCGTTTGTCGATGATCAAACAGTTTTTCTTTCAATTTCGAATTCATAAAGACGATTTCTAAACATTTTTCATACAAAGTTTTTGGGTCGAAAGGGTATCTTTCAAATGAATAATTTTCTTGTTCTTTCCATGGATTGGAATCGATCTTGAATATACATTGTGATTCACTTTCAGTGAAATTCTGATAATTTACAAAGGGAAAAGCACGCATAAAATTATGGGAGAAATCAATTTTAGAATATTGAAAAGGAAAACGAATTATTTGATATAGTAAGGATGAAGGAAAATGTTCAATTAGATTATGATGAAAATCGAGAATATGACACTTTTTCAATCCAATAATTTCATACGGTATTAATCGTAAACGATTATGGCTCAAATTGATTGTTTTCAATTGCCGCATTTCTTGTGTAAACCACATGGGAATTTCTTCGATTTGATTATTACTCAAATTTAAATGAGCTAAATGTTTTAATCGATTCAAGGCGAAAGGTATTTTGATCAGATTACAGCCGGTTATGGTGAGTTCTGATAATTTTTTAAGCGACCATAACTTATCGATATGATGCAATCTCAGAGTTTCAACATGTTCTATTTTAACATTGACTAAAATAGGATTGTCTAATTTTTTTATCTGATTAGCATTATTGATCACTGCACATCGCGGCATTAACTTGCATTGCAAAATAGTTTCCACCGATGGTACTGCTGGCAATGGTTGATAATTTGTACGTATTTTTTCGGCTAATCTTTTGAACATATCAAAAGCTAAATAATCGATATTTTTCAACATGATCATCTTTTTTGGATTCGTGATAATAAATGTTTCGGCACGAATGACAAAATTTGATGCATTCAAACGAAATCGATCATTTTGTTTGTTACGTACAATGACCAAATAATAACAATGATCTTTTTTATTGAAACCGATACCAATTTTTGCCTGAGAATAACGATTTGGAGTGGAATGAGGATGACTAATCGAAACATCACAATCGATAATCATTATAAATCTTTTTGATTATTCGTTTTTGAATTAAATTTTTAAATACAAAAAAAAATATTTATAAAATGCGCGAAATCGAAAAACATAACATTTCACTATTTCAACATAAAAGATCAATCAATGCGAAATATGCAAACCGATGGCCATTCAAATGAGAAGAGGTGAACCCAATTTGAATGGAAACTCCTACGATAAGGTTATTTGTGTAACAAAAAAATATTTATTTGTTTGGAAATAGTTTTTATTTTTATTGACTGGATCAATCAAATACAATATCGATGAAAATAAAAACAAAAACATCTTAATAACTAAAAAATAATCATCGAATAGGTTATATCAAACAAAAATAAGAATGTGTAGAAACACATTAGAGTATGGCTGCGATATCCGGTTCAATATTTTTCGGCTCAACTGTTGGTGCATATCGTTTTATAGCTTGACCTTCTTTATTGATCAAAAATTTAGTGAAATTCCATTTGATGCCATCAAATCCAAGAAATCCATGTTGTTTAGCTTTCAACCATTTGTACATTGGGTGAGCCGAATCGCCTTTATAAATCGCATATTAGTTTGACTGATGAATAATAATTGATCGTTACAGAAACTTACCATTGACATCAACCTTTGCATACATATCGAATCGAACACCATTCTTTTTGATGAACTCTTTGATCTCCACATCACAGCCAGGTTCTTGTCCAGCGAATTGATTGCATGGAAATGCAGCGATTCGAAGACCTTTCTCTTCAAATTGATCATACAATTCATTCAATTGTTTGTAATTTGCTTTAGTTAATCCACAATGTGTGGCCACATTAACGACCAACAATGGATGACCTCGGTATTTTTCCATCGATACCTATCAATAATGATGAATAATTGAAAAGTCCTTTCATAGTACAATTAAAGTACAAAAAAATTTCAAAAACTTACATCATTACCATCGATGTCTTTAGCAGAAAATTCATAGATTGATTCTTTTGATTTCCAATCACTGTCACTAGACATTTTTCTCGTTTGATTATTGTTGAAAAAATTCGAATGTTTAAACAATAAACAGGATGATGTTAAGGGAATAATATGTTTATTATTCAAGAAGAATGATGCTGCTGTGATCAAGTCGTAATTACGAATGATTTTAGTTGCAATGCTGCTCATCTGTAATGTTGAAATACAGTCATATCTTTGTATCATAGATATTGTGTTATCTAATAACATAAAAAAGTAAAACACTGACTGGCTGGCTGGCTGAGACGAAACACTTTTTTCTATTTCAATGCGCATGCTCGAAAAATGGATGGCTTGCATTTTTTATTTATAAGGATCTTTTGATTTTTTACATAAACAAATGGCTGGCTTGCATTGGACTTGGCCTTTTGACTAAGCTAGACTTCGTCCACTTAGTGGACGAAGCCAATGGCCAATGGCTTGCAATGCTAGTTTTCACTATAATCAAATTGGTTGTCATAAAATATTGATAATCAAACTGCACATACTTAGAGAAAGATATAGATAGAGAGATACTACTACAGGTGAAACTATTGGAAGCTTTCAAATAGTAACTTTGAAAATGGTAAACAAAAAAATGCACTTGGAAAAGTGAAGAATCAACTTTTACTAATCAACTTTACCTTTTTCTTAATGGTTTTGTTTAACCGAAAAAACACACTCGAAACGATATAGTACTACGCTTATTATAGAAATTAAAATTAAAATTGCTTTCTAAATTGACAGTGCATTTTCAGTAAATCGATTGGACGGTTAAAATTTTGTCATTATTCATTTTGGAAAACGAGTCATTTCATTTTTACCGAATCCTTTTCATTTTATTTTTTTCTGTCAATCGATTCCTTAAATCATTGATCATTTTTGAAAAACCAACATTAACAAAAATAAAAACATATCGACCTTGATGATGGCATTTACACTTGTCATCATCACCATCTTAACGACAATCAAGGTTTCTCATACACGTACATCCTAAGATTTATATTTGATACATCTTTTTGTAAAAATTATCATATCAAATCCATGAATCTCAAATCAAAACCAATTCATTAATATAGAAAAATGAATTAATAAATACCTGCAAAAAAAAATATAAATTTAATCGATGATAATTTGATGATAATCAACAACTGTATTCAATTTTTTTAAAATGAGAGTTAGTAACCATCAAACAAAGGAAAGCGATATAATATTCATTTTCGGAAGTATTCATCTTACCTTTTCTGTCAATTCAAATAGTTGTCACGATACAAATCAATTTAAAATTCTTAGTGACGAAATCATTTATCGATTAAAACGCATGAATCTGAATAAAGAGGAATATTTCGAGCCTGAATGCCGAATTGAGTGAAAACAGACATGTATCCAAAACAAACGCAAAAAACCATTGAATGTCACAATAAATTTTCAACAAAAGCTCATTAGGTAAAAATAGAAAATCGACTATACCAACTTTTTTTTTGGAAAATGAATCAGGGGATATAACCAAGCATGTTCAAGTGATAATAAATGCATTTGCGCCCCTTTTTTCATGAAATGATCATTGCTTTATTTTCAATTAACAATATGATCATTAGAATTTAATGTTCTTGTTTTTGTTAAACTTGTTTTTCTAAATCTAATCGATGTAAATTTTTAACGAATAATTCAAATCACTACGAATCATGATGAAAATATGATTCATATTGACAGTTGATAATAACGTTAACTAATCAATCAATCATGTTGTTGTTGAGCATTGATGAATCATCGCCTAAAGATTCATATCTTAGCTGATCATATAAAATTTCATATACAAATTATTGAATAAATTTCGAAAAAAAACGTATACAAATTGTGTCCACTGCTATGCAAACAGGGAATCGACAAAAATAGCTATTTTACATTTTAAATCATCGACTACGATTATTGCATGCAACAACATTAAAATTTGTCATCATCATCATCGCTCAATCAACAATATCAAACAACATCTTCCTCAATTGTGATAATCATATGAGTACATTCAACTAACTAACCATATTAGTGGCCGGAAAGCATAATGACAAAGAAAAATAATAATAATAAATGCCTATATGATCATTGCAAGTTGGTATTCAAAACTGAAGGATTAATTTTGTGGCGTACACTGTTTTAGTTAAATACAACAGAATAAATGCGACAATTGATTTTGAAATTAATTAGCTTACAAAAATACTAATCAAAGAAAAAACGAAATTAAAAAAAAATTCTTTAATGTCACTTGAAAAGTTAAGCGAACAGCAATTGACCAGACAGCCTGAAGAAGTTTTCGACATTCTTTGTAAATTAGGTAATAAATATGTTGTTCAAGCATTTTAAGTTTAATTAATATATTAAATGTTTCTGGTCTAAAAAAATTATCATACAGGCGAAGGTTCCTATGGATCGGTATACAAAGCATTACATAAAGAATCTGGTCAGATACTTGCAATCAAGCAAGTACCAGTCGAAAGCGATTTGGGCGAAATAATCAAAGAGATCTCTATTATGCAACAATGTGAAAGTCTTTATGTCGTTCGATATTTTGGAAGCTATTTCAAAGGTATATAGGCATTATTTTAAAATTATTCTCAAATAATGATAAATTTAACAAATGAAGGTTCCGACTTATGGATCGTTATGGAATATTGTGGCGGGGGATCCGTTAGTGATATAATGCGTTTCAGGAAAAAAACCTTGACTGAAGATGAAATATCGATCATATTACAAGACACATTATTGGGTTTGGAATATTTGCATACCCATAGAAAAATTCATCGCGATATTAAAGCGGGCAACATTTTGCTCAATAATGAAGGACATGCTAAACTTGGTATTGATTAAATTTTTTTGTTTACTTATTGCATTCATTATTGAACAACTTCATTCTTTAGCTGACTTTGGTGTCGCTGGGCAACTGACTGATACAATGGCAAAGCGAAATACGGTCATTGGCACTCCATTTTGGATGGCACCTGAAGTTATTCAAGAAATCGGTTATGATTGTTTGGCCGATATTTGGAGTCTTGGGATAACGGCATTAGAAATGGCCGAAGGTAAACCCCCTTACGGTGATATACATCCGATGCGTGCCATTTTCATGATACCGACAAAACCGCCGCCGTCATTTCGTGATCCTGATAGATGGTCTCCTGAATTTATTGATTTTGTGCAGAAATGTTTAGTCAAAAATCCTGAACAGCGTGCGACCGCAAACGAGCTTCTTCAGCATGAATTCATTAAACGAGCACCATCCGTAGCGATAATCCAGAAAATTATTCTTGAAGCCAAAGAGATTCAACAGAATCAACAAAATACTTCGGTAATGGTTTTTCCTTTAAAACAACGTTTTTTTTTGTAATTTTTTATATTGCAGTCCACATTTGGCGATAATCTGAACGCCACAATGGTCTCTGCCAAAGATAATACGCTGCGATCAATTTCAAATTATCCAACCAATGATGTCAATCGTACAGCTGATTCACAAATGAATCGAACAGCTGGAACCAATTTTACCACATCTGATGTGGAATCGGATCTTGGAACATTGATCATCAATGATGAAACAGATGACGAAGATTCGGAAAAAACTCTGAAACCTGCATTTTTGCAACATTTCGAGCTTAAGGATAAGCAAAAGGTAATCAAATGACTAATCAAGTTTTTGGATTGACATTTTTAATGTTTCTTAGAATTATAAATCCGATGCAATGCCAACAATGGATGCCACATTATTAGAACATCCAGCCAAAAATGAAAATGGTTGGAATGGAAATTCTGATGGATCAAATGATAACAATAACTCTTCGGTATTAAGTTCCATTAACAATAATCCGTTGTCCAAAACGATAATGTTAGGTGGTGATTTCGAATTTTTGCGTTTGCTTAGCCTGGATGAATTAAAAGCCCGTATGGCCAATCTTGATCTGGAAATGGAGGCTGAAATCGAAGAATTACGACGTCGTTATGCTGCAAAACGGCAGCCAATTTTAGATACAATGGATCAGAAAAAGAAACGACAGCAAAATTTTTAGAATTATTAATTTCTAACTTATTTTTTTATACTATCTTATTAAATGAAGCCTTCCATACATTATTTATATTTATCACAGTAAAGTGAAATTTTATTTTATTTTTTTGACAAAAAAAGGCACATCAATCAATTAATTTGCAATGGTATGTTATATTGTTGATCCAAACCAATGTAACAATCACTGAGCAAATATAGGGTATAAAGTATTCGTTTTGATGATCTAATATCTGGTGTTCTAAATCGAATGTTCACCTGTGTTGAATATGGATGAATACAAGGCACTCTGGTTATGGTGATCAATTCGGATTCTTCTTCACATCCAAGAATCAAATACCAGGATTCTGATTTTGGTTTTGGAAATGATGGACAATATGCTCGTTGACTTTTAGGATTTTGATTAGAAGATAAAGAGATTCGTTTTAATTGGCAACAAACACAGTAATCAGAAGATGGCTGGAGCTGAAGCCATTCAATATCACGTCGAGATACGAAAGTATTTTCTTTTAATATTTCTTGTGGCAACCAACTTTCTGAATCCATGTCTTCATCAACAATCTTATTTATTGATATTTTTTCAACATTTATCAGCGGTAATTGTGTCAATGATTTGAAAAGGCGGGAAAGTATATTCGGATGAATAGAATATTCTTCGAAAAGATCTTTGAATGCCTTGAATAATTTAGAATCATTTCGTTTGTTTGAATAACTGTTTTGTTGCAAGAACTGTAAAAGTACCGGAAGTGAACAGATTTCTTTCGAAAGTCTGCAAATATCAGTGATGGCTGCGTCCATTTGATGTTGACGATTTTGATAATATTCTGAAGCATCGTTCAGATTATCATCAATAAATTCATTAGCTGTAGATTTGTGATCCGTTTCGAGAAGTAACAATAATTGATTGGAATTCTGCCATGATGCCTGAATAATACTTTGTTGTAAATTGATTATGTTGATCGTAGTAGGAAGTGATCCATTTAGAGCTGATATGTCGATCATTGCCTGGAATATTCTCAAGACTTGATCCAAAACTGTTTTTAAATCTGTATAATAGTCAACAATCGGTAAAGGAGAACGTGAACAATGTGCCTGAAGCAACAGGTTAGCTTTAGTATGTGGTGAATCCATAGAACGACGTTCCATTTTGAATGGACATATTTTAGCAAGCTGTGCATTCAATAATTCTTCATTATGTCGAACAGGGAGAGTAGCATATTCGGTAGCCATTGTGAGTAGATCGAGAATTTCACTAGGTTTATAGTAGGTGAATTGTGGCTGATCTGTTTTGTGATCTGAAGAACAAAGTCGATCTTGAAATAAGCGAATAGTTTTGTATGATAAATAATAATAGGATGCTATTTTTCCTAATGGCGTTGGCGAAAGAAACTGATTGACAAAGCTATCATCTTTTCCATATTGTTCCTGCGATTGATTTTCTTCATCGACTACTCGTATACAATAATTATCGATTAACAATTGAACACATTGATCAATATATGTAGAAAGAAATTTGATTACCAAAGTGTTAAGAACCATTTCATCACTGAGTTGATGCTCACTTAATTCTCCAAGATCAACTCCATAATATGATGGATTCTTAATAATACGATGATAAAGATATGTTGATGAAAGAAATTCCATGGCTTCATGCTTATTTTTCACAGTACCAGTTATAACTTCAGCATTTAAATGATCGGGAAATGCATCCAACAGATGCGATTCAACTGGAAATGGTTCATATAAAAATTTGCGATAATATTCTTTTTTTATGTCGTGAACAAACAAAATGGCAACTGCTGAAGTATCGAATTGAGGACGGCCAGCACGACCAATCATCTGCAAAACATCTGTTATGGGAAAATCAACATAACGACCTTTTTTACCATCGAAGAATTCGGTGCCTTTGATGATGACTGCATGTGCAGGAAGATTAATTCCCCATGCTAATGTGGCCGTTGTGATCAGAACTTGAATCTTTTGTTCAGCAAACAATTGTTCAACAAGTTTTCTATCATTCTCGACCAAACCGGCATGATGCATACCGATACCGAATCGAAGAGTATGCTTCAAATATGAATCTTTAACTGTTTCTAATAATGCATCTAATTCATCTTCGTTGTCTATATGTAAAAACGGTATGCCCATGGTATGATCATCCGAAGCAACTAATGTAATGAGATCCAAAGCGGTTAGCCTAGTTTGTCGACGTGATGAAACGAACACAATCACAGGTTTGGTTGGAGAATGTTGTTTGATTGCTCGATATGCTGGTTTGTTCATGGAAGCCATTCGCGGACAATAATGTTTGCCTGAGAATCCCGATACATGAACTTCGATAGGCACCGGTCTAACTGAAGAACTAAAATTATAAAGGCCAACATTATGAATATCCAACCATGATGAAAGATCTTGAGCATTAGCCACAGCAGTTGACAATCCAATAATTCGAATATTTTCACCAGTACGACGACGAATAAAATTTGTACGAGATACTATCATTTCCAGAACAGGACCACGTTCTTCTCCCAACAAATGAATTTCATCAATGACAATAAGAGCAACTTGTCGTACAAATTTTCGAAATGTCCAGCCACGACTAACACCATCCCATTTTTCTGGTGTAGTCACTATTAACTGAGCGGAATCAATAGTGGCCAAATCAGGGGTAACATCACCGGTCAATTCAACAACATTTAATGAAATTTTCTTTTCAATTTTTTGCTTCCAATCATCAACACGTTCACGTACCAATGCTTTTAATGGAGCAATATAAACAATTTTGCCCCAAGGACGTGTATTGATAACACGGAATAAAGCGATTTCGGCAGCAATTGTTTTTCCGGAGCCAGTTGGCGCTCCAAGCAGCACATTATTATCAGTATGATATAATGTATGAAATATTTGTGTTTGAATCGGATTAAAATGAGAGAACGGATAAATCGATTCGAATACATCGTTCTGTAATGCTTTGATTGGTAATGGCATCAAGTCCAAAAGCGGAGTATGGGGCAGATGCTTGTCAGGCAATAGTAAATTGTGACAAGATACTTCAGTTTCACATTTCGCACCCATCCAATATTCGAATGTACAATTGATTAGATATTGTTTCTGAAGATATGCTGCGTCCAATAACGGTATCGTAAAAATATAACGTTGCGTTTCTTTTTTAATTACTTGTTTTTTGATAAAACGCCCAAGTTCGGCATGATAAATATGATTGTTTTCCATATCTGTCAACCAGATCCAATAAAGTTGAGCTGCTTTTCCATGATATTTATCATCCCAGACAAAATCTGGCTTAACATCAATATAAATAGTCAATATTGTACGCGTTATTGGCTTGACTGATGCTTCAATCTGAACATACGGTATGGTCTGAGCTAATCGTTTAACAATAGGAGCATATCGTTTATCATGGATGAATTGGGCGATTTCATTAACGTCCATTTCTCTAAGATCATAATGTTGAATATTTTTGCTTTGATGAATAAATGATAGCTTATCTAAAACATCTCTTGTCAATTCAGATTCAAATTGATATAAAGGTGTGTCGAAATTCCATATTTGCTTCTCAAACATCAACGAAATATCCAGAAATTTTTCAGACAAAACCGGCCATCCTCGACGTATAACATACTCAAACAGGCCACGAGTTAAACGGGACATATTCTAACATAAATAATTGATAATCAAACTAGAGTATAAAAAAATAACTCAAATTTATACCTGAAGAATGTACATCATATCAGAATTCAATGAATGACATTCAGTAATCGATCGATTAATACAGGATTGCATCAAAATGTTAATCTTCGTATCGGTGCTAGTTAGATCGCCATTGATCATAAATTTGCATTTACTCCATAAATTTTGAAGCTGTTCAATTTCCTCTTCTCTAACTCTGAGCTGATGAAATTCACTAGCCGATGACATAAGATGAAAAATATTGCCAATATCCATGACATCTCGAAGATTTTCGTTAAAATGAACAATGGTTTCATATTGAATGTAAAAATGTGAAGCAATACGGCCAAGATGTGTAGCATCTACCGTTCCTTCTCGTTCGGGATTATATCGAATCATATGTGCTCGATCTAATTGTTCCGAAGAAATTTTTGCAAGACTTGTCAAATGATCAATGATAAGGCCAAGATCATGAGCTGCTATACTTTTAAGACCATATTCCAATGGGTTTCGTTGCATTCGAATATACAAATAGGTATATTTAAGCCAATCGACAATTTCTCTGATGTTGCATACGGTACCGAGAACAATTTCAGCATTTAAATTATCGACCAAACGTTTTAAAAATTTACTCTCGATAGGAAGTTGATTGGTCAACATGCTGAGATAATGTGGTAAACGGTCATATGTAGTAATAATTGTAGCATCGCCATCGCTATCAAATTGTGGCCGACCAGCTCGTCCAAAAATTTGCATAACATCAAGCATATCTATGTCGACAAAACTACCTTGCGATGGATCATAATATTCGGTACCACGGATAATCACAGAATGTGCTGGTAAATTTACACCCCAAGCTAGTGTAGATGTACAGACTAGAACTTTAATAACGCCATGACTAAATAATTTTTCCACAATATTACGTTCCGATCGTGGCATTCCAGCATGATGAATACCAATGCCATTTAGAAGAAATTTGTTTAAATTTCGATATCTAGCTCTGGAAATCAGATTATCTGAACCGGGAAGTCTTGCCGTATCAGCCTGGAACATTAATCGTAAACTTTCTCCACCATCGCGGTCATTGGGATCGTTATATTGAGTTTTTTCTAATAAATAGGTTGCCATGGCCATTGTAGCATTTCTTGAATGTACAAATATCATAACTTGATATTCTTTTTGTAATATTTCTCTAGCTCGTTTCATCGTTATTTCATCCATATCACTATTGAGCTGATTTTTCGAACGAGCTTTACAACCGATGAAAGTTTTGGCCAATGGAACTGGTCGAAATCGATCGTCGAATACATACAATCCTTTGTAAAGATCAACATGAAGAAATTGGGCAACATCAACATAATTGGGCAATGTAGCTGATAATCCAATCATTCGAATACATTTTTGTGATTGTTCAACATAACGTACTGTGCGAGCCACAATCGTTTCGACAACATGACCACGATCTGACTGCAAAAGGTGAACTTCATCCAGAATAATTAATCGAACCAAATCCATAAGTTGAACATCACCAACAGATTTTCTCGTAACAACATCCCACTTTTCCGGTGTGACAACAAGCATCTGTGTTTCCATTATTTCTTTGCTGGTCATCTGCATATCACCAGTCAATTCACGAACTTTAACACCAAATGGCTGCAAACGACGACCAAAAGTAGAAGTCATTTCGGCACAAAGTGCTTTCATCGGAGCAATATAGATTATTTTAAATTGAGCTAAGTCAATATTGGACACGGAATCATCTACGGAAAATGAACGCAATATGTTCAATATGGCCAACATGGCTATATTAGTTTTGCCAGCACCAGTTGGTGCACATATCAACATATTTTGATTATCCGATTGATAAGCGGTAGAAAATACTGCTGATTGAATGATGTTCAACTTTTCAAAACCATCAAATCCGGTTCGAATAAATTCATCAGTATCGGCAATTTCAATACGTGAAAAATTATTTAAAAATTTTTGCGTTTCATCAGTGCTCGCAAGAAGCGGAACATAAACTTCGTCATGCGTTTTGAATTCTTTTCGTTCGGATCCAATCGGAAGCAATAATTTTGTTTCGGCAATGTAAGAAGCTGTAGTTTTTATAGAACGGTAAAGGTCATAAACAAATGGATATTGTTCAACTGGACGATATTGGCGTAGTTGTTCGGCCATTTTTGGTGCTAATATTGATCGAATTGATGCTTTAAGATTTTTTTCACGCATACGTTCTAGATCTTCAAGAGAAAGTTTATCACTTTGAGGTTCAATTTCATCATTGTCAACGGTATTTTTTTGTACTTTATTGATTTTCTTGGCAATTTTACGCATCTCCTTTTTCAATGCTTTTTCCTTAGCGGTTGTAACAACTACCGAAGGCCGAATCGAATGAGATCCAGTGTCACGAGATGAATTGAAACGTCGATAAACTTCATCAAGGTTTTTATTGTTACCTTTTTTGGATGTTGAGGATGATGGTTGATTAGCATTTATCGATTGGTTATTTGATTGAACATTTGGTTTATAAACAAAAATTAATTTTCGGACTAATTGAAAGTATTTTTCCCCAAGTAGATTGGTCAATTCTTCATAAAGACTATCGTTATCATTATCACTGTTGATCAAACGATTCATAACCATTTGATTCAATTCTTCGGCGCTCAGATAGAATTTATCCGAATTCGTTTGATTATAATCGGCAATAAATGTTGTTAATTCTTCATATAACTTGGCCAAAATATCTTCGGTTGACTTATTTGCCAAAGAATCTTCCATATCAACTTGAAATTCAGATGACATTTTTTGCTGATTTTCATTTGGGATATTGTTAACCTCTTGTTTTGGTTGATAATTTGACCCTGAAGATTGCAGATGATGAGGAATTAAATTGGAATAAAGTAAATTTTGCAGGATGAATTCCGAATTAGAATAATCTGGATTGAATTTTGTAAAATCTGTAGTACATTCGTGAATAATTTGCTTATCGTATTTATTCATTAACATATAATTGAATTTACTATTAGCGTAAGGATCGATTTTAATTTCAACATCATCAGCTGCAAAAAAACGGTCAGTAAATTGATTGTACCAATCATAATTTTCATAGGAAGATTGCTTTTCAAGATCGGTTGTGACTTTTTTAATAACACTGGCGTAAAAGAAAATTTCATTCAAATATTTCGGCTCCATCACCTGAAATATCTGACGACAACATTGATACATTTTTTCCATTAGATTATATTTTATCGGATTTAAGCATAGAATATATTCAAGATCATTGTAATGTGAGCTAATATTTGCGAAATTCAATGTTGTTTGATTTTTATCGGTCATCGGTTGTTGTGTTTGGAATTCTGTCTGAAATGAATCATATAATACCCATAGAAGATAAACAGCAGCTTTTTCCACAAGAATCTGATGTGTAGATCTATCCATGACTTGTATGAATTCGGCGATTAACGATAGAAGTTCTTTGTATAAACATTCCGGACTCTGTATTGGCCTGTCGTGATCGATATCCATTCGTTCGTTATTTGAACAAATTTTGGTGTTCATATTGTGTCGGCTGAAAAATTCTATGTCGCCATTATTAATTAATGATGATTTTGATTTTCTATCATCAAATGATGATCTAGAATTGAACTTTTCGGAACGATTCTGTATGTTACGTAAATGTTCGACAATATTTTCGAAACGAGGCAATAATTTTTCATCGAGCACATCTGTTAATCGTTGTTCCATCAGTTTGAAACGCGTGAAACATCCATTATAAATCTGGTCACAATTTCTATCACTACTGCTGCCAATATTTTCAAATTTATTAGTTTCGGGATTGTATTTTTGGCTCTTGACTTTTTGTCGTATATAAGTGGAGAATAATTTGTTTTTGGTATTGTCCATTGTTGCTTTTAAACGAAAAGATTTATGCAACAGGAAAAAGAAGAAAAAAATTCTGTAAAAAAATAACGAATTTATAAACAGATGTAAAGAACATCGAATTCAATTCAAACTATCTCCACGAGACATATCAACAATTGCATCAAAACGCGTCAAGCAGCCGGATTTTTTTCTGTTGTTGTGCGCCTCTATTTCTACCTAAGCATCATAAAATATATTTAGACGTAAATTTTGATAAATTTTTGAATTTTATTCGTAAAATTTTATTTTAAGAGAAACAAATTAGAAATCAAAAATAAAAAGATTGCTATTCTAGTGAGGTGAATTCTTCCAAAGTTTTTTTCTGATCAGATTCAAGATTGTGTCTTTTAACATTCTTATTCGTCGTCATCACTTTCTCCTGAACTTTAATGTCTTTTGCACTTTTTCGTTTGATGCTGACGTTTTTCTTGACAAATCTTGATTTGACATTCATATCCTTTGCCGAAATTTCGATTGTGGATTCTTTTTCACTATCGTTCTCACTCACTAATGTATCCGATTTCATCGATTGTTTCAAATTGTTCATTTTTTGTTGAAGTTTAGCCAAGATAATTCGATCATCATCATCTTTGTCATCGTAAACATTTACCGGTGTTTTATGGGTTGCTTCGAATCGTTTTTTCAATGATTCTTGTTTACGATGAAAATAATCATAACTTGACCAATGAAGACGACTAGCTGATCGTGATAAGAAACAAATAAGCCAAACGGGGAGGAATAGTAATAACAATAAAATAACAATAAGAATTGTGGCTCTCTCAAAATCGAATTCGACTTTAAAACGTGATTTTTTGTGCATCGAATCAGAATAAAAATCCAATGATTCATCTTCGATCGAATCATTACAATAGACATTCAATAAGATACAAATTATTAAGATAAAACAATCTTTGAATAAGAATATCATTTTGATTGTTTTATGATAAAATATTCCAAACGAACTATTAAAAAGCCGTAGCAGAAAAATTGTCGAACTTTTTTCCACACACCGATGATGGTTCACAAATAAAAATTCAAATTCTAGAACATCAAATCTCGACCATCTATGTCGATATAGCTGTTCAGTTTCGGCAGCTCGTTTTTGTTTGTTTCATGTGATTTGTTTGATATTTTTTTTTTCCAAATTAAGTTTAACATTCGAAATATGTCAACATCAGCTCTACCGGATGGTTGGAGACGGGAGGAAGTTAAACGTACTAATGGACTTACAATCAAGACCGATGTTATCTATGTCAGCCCTGATGGACAGCGTATCAAAACGAAAGCAGAGCTAGCTAAATATCTTGGCCACACAATTGATTTATCTTCATTCGATTATCGTTCGGGCAAGATTAATCCATTGTTATTACGAAAAAGTAAAAGATCCTATGGTGCTCATGATCATCGTGCACTCAAGCATGATCCAACAACAATCAATCCAGTTCGACAAACAAATCCATTTTTCAAACATCCAGTCACTATCATGAAGACAAATTCCAATCATTCTAAAGTATTAAATCTACAACAGATTAAAGATATACGTCGTAAGCATAATTTAAGCTTTAATGAACCCAAATCCGATAACATTGAACGACCATTTCAAATGTTTTGGCCTCGAAGATTGGAAGGACAACGAGCATCGAATCATGCACTTGAACGTCTAGACGATTTTCAATTACCACCAAATATTCGAACATTCAATTCGAAATTAGCTAATAACGCAGACATTTTTCGTTCAATAAATGCGAATCTATACAATGATCAACGAGCTATTCGTGGTCAAGAACGTAAAATAATTAATCGTATTCGCCGTGAAATGGATGAAGAAGATGTAATGAGAAATTTATTGGCATTTATTAATCCTCATCAACCATTATCACATACTATTACGATTACCGAACAGGACATAATACAACAGGAAGAAGTGGTTAGAAAATATCGTCAAAAATTACGCAATGCCATAAATCGATAATGAAAAGAAAAAATGTATCAATAAACTATCGATAAAAATTATATTTTTCTTTGTAAATGTAAATATAAATGTATGTACCCAACAAACATTTTTAGTAGCAAACATCGTTTTGTCATCGTGATCAAAAAAAGAAACAAAAACAAAATAAAATCGTAAACACATCTCATCATAAAACAAAAAAAATTTCCAGCCTTTTCCAAACACATAAATCCAAAAACAATTTTTTTTCCCATTCTATTTTCATTGTCTTTTTCATAGGTTGTTTCGAATGAATAATAATCATCAAATGATCATCATTTAATTGATTCTAATTAAATTTTTTTTTCTAAAAAAAATATTGAAATGAAAATTTCGAAAAAAAATTCGAATGTTTTTTTTTGATCCGATTGAAAAATAATGATAGCGGTGGCGCGCGTTCACACCCCATTGAATAAATATATGATACATATATAACACAATATTGCGATGTTCATAGCATCCATGTATGTATTAAAAGCAATAGTTTTTTTTGGAGTTGGGGGGTTTCAGTTTAGCCATTTTTCTGTCGGACTAGTATATGTGTTTTTTTTCTGGAATAGCTGATGTTATTGAATTTATACATTTGGTTGTTGTTGTTCTTTTTTTGATACAGCTAATATTTTTGTTTTACCCCCTTTTTATTGTTTGCCCTTTTTTCATTATATGATCGCCTCCATTTCGAAAACAAAAAAAAAATCCAATCACCACTCTGCCATCATAAATGGCTGCTACCACCTCGACAACATTCGTTTTATAGATGATGATGATGATGATGACACCACCTACAAATTTCTAACAATCATAATAAAATTGGTGCAACAGCCAACAAACAAAAACAAGAAAAATTCAAACTCTGTATGTGTTTAGAGGTGTTTATGTAAAGCTTGTTCATAGCCGTTTTTTCGTTTTTTTTTTCTACTGATTATTTGTCGACTATAGCCATAGCAAATAGAAAAAAAAATTTATTAACGTTTAACTTTTTTTTTGACGTTTAAATCGGAAAAATAGAAATCGTTCACATTTTTTCCTTTATAAGATATATTCGAACTTGATTTTTGATAATTTCGATTTCAATAAAAATAATTTTTCATTTTTTTTTGTGTGACTAAAAAGAAATTCGTCCCAACTGGATTCAATTCGCCAACAACGACAACGATATATCAATCAATTTCGTTTTGTTAATCAAATTGTTTGGATCGTATCGTTAGCATTAATCATTTTCATCATGTCTGAAGTGGAAAATAATACTGTGACACCGAATACTGCTGGTGATGAAAAATTGGAAAAAAAAGAATGTGAACAACAACAAGAAACAACAAACGGTAGCCAAGAAATAACAAATGGTGATTCATTCAAGCCAGAAGATTATAAATCTTTGTATGATTTCACAGTCAAAGATATTGATGGTAATGTGGTAAGAATATTTTTCATCACACCATTCATACAGGATTTTTTTTTGTATTGATTAATGATTTCGAAATTTTTATCTTCTAAAAGGTTTCTCTTTCTAAATATGAAGGAAAAGTTGTTCTGGTTGTTAATGTAGCTTCGAATTGTGGTTTTACTAAATCGAATTATCAACAATTGAATGAATTGTTTGACAAATATGAAAGTCGTGGTTTTCGTGTGGCTGCATTTCCTTGTAATCAATTTGCCGGACAAGAACCTGGATGCGATGCCGATATTAAAGAGTTTGCCAAGAAGAATAACGTAAAATTTGATATGTATTCAAAAATCGATGTAAATGGGTCTAATGCTCATCCATTGTATCGTTGGTTAAAACTTAAACAACGTGGAATTTTCGGTACACAAGCGATCAAATGGAATTTCACAAAATTTTTGATCAACAAAGAAGGACAACCAATTAAACGTTATTCACCAACAACTTCACCGAATTCTATTGAATCAGAATTCAAATCGATGTTAGATCCAGAAAAACCAAGTGATGATCAACCAAAACCAACTTCCGAATAACGAAACAACAAATAGACAAAGTCTTTTTTTTTGTATGTGGGTTTGATGTAATAATGGCTTACCATATTTACACACATTTTACATCACTGGTTACCCAGTTTTTTCTCATCGATTATCCTTGACATTTTGGTCCACAAATTGAACTTTCTTTTTGTTTGCTTTTTTTTAAAAAAAATCTCAATTTATCCTACATTGATATTCCATATTGATAAGCTTTTCTTTTTCTCTTCTTAATATTCCAAAACTAAATCTTTAATTTGATTATACTTGTCCTTTTTTTTAATTTTCGGTATTTTTTCTTCGAAAAGAAAAAGCCGATTTTTTTTTAATATTCTCGGCGAACTTTTAATTTGTGTGTTTGTATTCACGTGTGTTTGCTTGATTTGATTTTTGCTTATATCGATGGAATTATAAATAAAATTCAAATATTCTTATATTTTTTTTTTTGTAATGTTGGAACCTTTTTGAATGTTCTTGTGTATGTGTGTGTGCGTGTGTGTTCCGCGCCCTAACTAGACGGATATATATAGAAAATAATGAATTTCTCATACCGGGTATTCCATTTCGGGACATGATGATGTTCTCCATCGAAAATAAAATATGATGAGGCCAAGCGCAAGCTCGATCATTCCATTTGTTTCGTTTGGAATGTGTATATCTTGTTATAAATTGAATATCTGTGTCGAAATTCTGTTGTTTATTTTTACGATTAATCGAGCACATCGATGAAAACCTAAATTCGAATGAATCTGATCTGCGAATTTTTTTTTTTGTAGCAAATCCAATTAAGATGTAAACAATTGGATGATATTCATATATCTTATATATAGTTTTTTTCGGTTATTCATTCGAACAATTTTATCCATTATAAACATCATTAATAATAATAATCCATTGGAAATATGTCGTCATCAGCATCGGAAACAATTGAGACACCAATCTCATCGAATGGAATAAGTAATTTTAAAAGTTTATGCATTGTTATCGTTGTCATCGGTTGTTTTGCCGTTTTATGGCCAAAAATTTTCTATCCAATGCTTTTATATGGTTTAAGATGGGATTCTCGACAATCGTCCGAAAATGGTAAATTATTTTTTCAAAAGAATTTCAAAATTTAAATTTAAATAAATGATATCGTTTTTTTGGGAAAAAAATCATAGCTGCAGCAAACAACTATATGCTACCACCAAAAGTATTGGAAGCGATGAGAGAATCACCAAATAAAAATACCCAACCACAAAAACTTCCCGGAAGGGTATGAAAAAGTGTTGATATGTTCTTTTGTTCAACTATAACCGTACATTATTATATTACAGCCCCAATTTTACACCGGTAAACGTGAAATTTTGACTGGCGTAGGTGGTAGTCAAAACAGTGTATGGAATGTATTTGTTCCATTATATGCCTTGATTTTGATCGTTATCTTTATGTACGCTTTATTTAAGGTATAAGTTTCATGTCTTTTATTGCTAAAGATTGACAAATTTTTTTCCTTTACATAGTTATCACTAAAATCTGATGATTATGATCAATCAACGACAACAACCAAAGGATCTCATCAAAAAAAATCATTATGGTCATCATTACATGATCCTAAAGAATGTCGTGAATGTCAATATGATTTATTAAGACATGAATATACATACAAACGTTATGATCCATTCATGTCGCGTAGTTCATATCGAACATTCGATTATTATGGACGTAGAAACGGTAAAAAAGGATCATTTTTGTTTTGTTTTGTTGACAAACTGTTGTTCTAATTATAATTTTTAAATTCCTCGAAAACTTATAACAAAAAAAACAGTCAGCCGAATTATGCATTCATTAGTGGAAGATGTTAAAACATTTCGTGATAATCTAATTAGAACGGAAAAATGTTCATGTAAATTGGCTGATTGTGAAAAAGATGGCGATCAAGCGAAAAGTTCTCTTGAGACGGATAAACAAATCAACGATCAACAGATAAAGGTTTGTTATTTCTATTTTTTTTCTTTTATCTAAACAAATACATTTTTAGCAAAACGAAAACGATAATGAAGAAGAACAACAAAAACAACAGGATTCAAAAGTCTCAAAAGAAGAAAATTCGATGACAGAAAATCATTGCATTTATAATATGAAAAACATTAATGTGACAGCACAGCAGGATCACAGTGATGATGATGATGATGATGAACAAATTGATCATGCAATGGCAGAAGATTGCCATGAGAATAATGACAAAAATAGAAATGAAGACGAGAAGGAAAATGAAGAAAATATTATCAAAAAAACAAATGCTGTTGAAATTTTGAACAACAAACATTATCGAATGATGCGAAAACGCATCATTGATAATTTTAGGACAAAAATTTTCAAAGACAAATGCAATGACGAATTAAATTATTTCGAACAGCAATCGAAAAGTTCATCATCGAAATTGGTACGAAGAATCAATCATAAACTGGAAAAATTTATGCATTTGAAGAAAAAATGAACAAATTCTCATTAAGATGACATAATTGTTTCTATTTCAATTGAACATTCCAATAGTCTACGATAACATTTGTATCTCTTTCGATGATAATCAAGTATTTCTGATCGTGGTTCGAAGATTCGAATTTTCTTTTTATCGACGATATCGGTTCGAACTTGATTCAGCAAAGAGATTAATTCCTCCAATGAATTCGAGTGATTTATAGCTGCTACGAAAGCCATAATTGCCGTCCCAGTTAGCATATGATCCGCGCCATCTAAATCGTAAACAAAAATTTTTCGTTCCAAAATATCAGCATGTTTTTGAAGATAAAATTCATTTTTAGTCAGACCACCGCTTACAATCACCTGACTAATCAATCGTTCATTTCGTTCGATTTCTTCGACGATGAATTTTGTTTCATAAGCAATTGCTTCAATAGTGGCGCAATAAATTTCAAGCAATGATTCGTCTTCCAATGTCATACCATAGATGGCACCTTTTAGACGTGAATCGGCTATTGGTGAACGATTACCGTGGTATGATGGATTCATGACCAATGAAGTTTGATAAATAAAATTCTTGGCCCGTAAATCATTGTTCAATTTTTCAATAATTTCTTTGAAATCTTTTTCATCTGAAGATTTATGCTGTCGAATGATATGTTCGACTAAAACTCCTGAAGCACTTTGTCCAGCTTCACGTAGATAATATCCCGGAATGATTGCGTTACGATAAGGTCCCCATATACCTTTGGTCATGGTTCGATTTTGATTCAAAATCATATGGCAAGTTGAGGTGCCGGCAATCATACAGAGTACATTTTCAAATGTTTCACCCAAATTTGATTTTGAAATGGAAGAATTTGAAAACGTTAGCATTGAAAGTGCACCAGCATGAGCGTCAATTAATGGACAAGTAATTTTTATAGGCTGATCACCATCGTTCATTGATATTCCGATTTGTTGTGCAATTTCAGCACTTAAATAACCAATTATCATTCCAGGTTGAATTATTTTGTTGCCGATTTTCATCCGTATCGATTCATCAAACTTTATGCCTGAATAATTTAATATAAGCAAACATGAAAATCAAATAATAAAGAATTAATCAACTGGAATCTGTTATAATTCAAACCTAATTTTTCGAAAAAATCTGAACGCCATTTATTATTTTCAGCATCAAAACCCCATTTACAGACTACCGAGCATAGTGAACGAGGAAATAGTTCTGGTTGATTTTTTGACCATTGATTCGAGCAACGATAACTAAGCCAATCGGGTAATTCCATTAAAGCTTTTGTGCGTCGAAAACGTTCCGATTCATTATTATAAATCCAAATAAGTTTCGATAATGAAAATTCGGGTGAACAAGTTCCACCGAATTGTTCAAGAATTTGATGACCAGTTTGATTGATAAGCTCAGCTTCTTTAAGAGCACGATGATCCATCCACATGATTACATCATAGTCATTTGATGATTCTCCACGATTATCATGATCATCAGTGATAATGACAAGCGAGCATGTTGCAGTAAAGCCGATCGAATCAATCACTAATGGAATTCGATTTAATTTTATTTGCTTGCAACAATCTCTTGCTGCCATGCAAAATGCTTGCCATATTTCGCTTGATTTTTGTTCATAAAAATTCTTCTTTCGATTGTATATAATCAACGGGTGTGTAGAAACAGCCAACGGTTTTGAGTTCAAATGATAATTATTGAATTCAAAAATGGCTACACGGACACTTCCAGAACCGACATCACAACAAAGTGTGAGCATTTTAAAAAAGGCCTTTAAATCAATTAATTAAACTTAGAATAAGTATTTCATCAATCAAGGATAACTAACTCAGATGACGATGACGAATAGTGAACCCAATTCAAATCAATACGACCAACTTCGGTAGCATAAATGTAGATTGCTAAATCATCCTATTTAATCATTTATGCAGATGATTAGTCGATGAAAAACATACGATTTGATCATGATCAATTTCGACAATCAAATTTTTTTTATTATCATTATTATTTTCTTGTCCTTGCTTGAATTGAAGCCATTCGCGATGAAAATTTATAAAACAAAAGCGAATGCAGATGTTTTTCCTGGAAAAATTTCCCATTTAATATACAAACAGAATAATTGCCGATTCCTTGGAAATATTCTCATTATAAATAGAAATTATGTTGAATTTCGACTCGAAAGAATTGATAAATTGTTGATTTAGCTTTTTGATTGAAGTTTTTTTTTATTTAGTTTCGAATAAAATTTTAAACAAATCTATTCGAAAAAAACATGCTCATTATGACATGATTTGATGATTTTATCGAGGTCAGGATTGGCGTTGACGTAACCATATTATTTCTAACAATCGATTTGTTTGTAAATTTCCAAACTCATATTGCTATAGGATACATGTATCTATTGTAAGATTGTTAGTTGATGAGTGAAATTTCAGTCTGATAAAGCATACATAAGCCGGAGATCGTCATTTAAGTATCATCAACAATCATGGCTATGATACGTAATTCTGAAATAATTTTACGGCAGGTATTACTTTATTTTTATTTTTTTTGCTTTAATTTCATTGAATTTATTCATCCGAATTGTCATAGCTTTTTGATCGTGCATCATGTACCTATACGTATCTGTTGGCTTGTTCAAAAACCAAAGATGCATTGCTGATTGATCCTGTTAAAGAATTGGTTGATAGAGATCTTACTTTGATCAAACAGTTAGATTTGAATGTAAGACCATTGATCTTGAATTGAAAGAAATCGTTTTTCTTGATTTATTGTCAAATTTTGTTTATTTATTTTAATTGATTTTCATTTTTTTTAGCTCAAATATGTAATCAATACACACGTTCATGCCGATCATATAACAGGCAGTGGACAAATTAAGAAGATTTTGACCGAAGTAAAATCAATCATATCTAAAGAAAGCAATGCCCGAGCTGATATTCATGTTGAAAATGATGATTCAATCAAAATTGGAGAAAATATTGACTTGTTGGTCAAAAGTACACCAGGTAATTGAAAAATTTCTATTTTAAAAAGTTCAAACAAACAAACAAAAAATTCGTTTTATCAAGGACATACAAATGGATGTGTCTCGTATTTTCTAGACAACGGTCCGTTTGTTTTTACTGGCGATTCTCTATTAATTCGTGGCTGTGGTCGTACCGATTTTCAACAAGGTATTTTCAGTTTCGTAACTAAAAACAATAAACAATTCAGAAGACAAAATAAACAAAAATTTCTATTTTATTTACTTTATTTACGACTTACTTAAACATTGATTTTGTGAATTGTAGGCGATTCAGGAAAACTCTATGATTCAATACACAATCAGCTTTATACATTACCGGATGAATGTATTGTTTATCCAGGCCATGATTATAATGGTAATACATGTTCTACAATCGGCGAAGAAAAACTTTATAATCCTCGTCTCAGTCGAACACGAAATGAATTCATTGATCTAATGGAAAATCTTAAACTTGAACTTCCGAAATTAATTGGTAACTTTTTTTTACTTTTTTTTATTAGTTAGTAAAATATCTATTTCAATTTTGTCATTCACGCTATCTAGATATTGCCGTGCCGGCCAACATGGTCTGTGGTGTTTAATTTTAAATGACTATCATCACGAATTTTAAAGGTGTTGGTTATCTTCTTAAATCTATTTTCCTAATGGATAATCATCAATATTGGATTGTTTTTTATTTTATATTTTTTAAACACTGTTTATCTGATTAATAATATTTATTTAAAACGATTATCTTGAAAAACATAGAGAATAATAAAAAAGATTCGCATCAAAGAAAAGCCAGTGAACTGTAAAATGAAAATTTATTCATTGTTTGCAACAAATCTTACTCATAGTTTTTTTCTTCGTCCATGTACATTTAAAAATAAATATTTTGGTTCATTCATTAGCATTTACAATTGAAATATTTATTTTCTGGTTTTTGGGTAAAAAACAAACTTGATCTTGAAATTGTCTCATGTCTATGACGTAGTTGTTGAAATTTGGTCCATTTGATCGTCTTTCGGTCCATGAACAAATATTCACTATTTTCAAGACAATAGTGAAGTCGATGGTCATCAATGTTAATATTTTGAAATAATCATATTGTCATAGGTTTCATCAAACCATCATTGTCGCATTTGATCATTGAGATTATGATGATGAAAAGAAATGGGTGGAACCGCCCAACCCAAAAACAAACAATTGGCGAAAAATAAAATAAAATAAAGAATTTCATAAAATTTGGCAAAAAATTGTTCGTTTATTTATTTTATTTTTCATTTTTCATTTTTCTTTGATTTCTATTGAATTCGCCAAAACTTTCGAACAGCTTTCCAGTTGTAAATTATAAATTGAATTAAATGTAATAAGGATCCTTATGTATAATAATAAGAATAATAACGAATGTTCCAGACTTCAGGGCTTTATAAATATTAAAACCATTTATATCGGGTTATATCTGGTTTCATAAATTTTTCCTTGGTGTTTCATCAATTTTTTTCTCGTTTATACATCTATAATTTGTGTTTTTGTTCAATGTTCGATTTTTCCCTATTTTTTCTTTTTCGTTTTTTTTAATTCGGTTTAGGCTCAACTTGATGAGCATAAGTGTACCCCAGAATTGTAATGAAAAAAAAACTTTCAACAATTTTAAAGGTCTTTAACATATGTGAAAATAGATCATTCATTTATGTGGAATTCATTTTGTAATTTAAAATTCATGTTGTCAATGAACAATACATAAAATTTGAAATGGACAATGTAAAATTAAATTTCTGCTAGCTGCATTAATGATTCTGAATTTCATTCATATGAAAATAATAATTTTGAAAAATTATTTTCCACTATAGAATGACAACAAGTAATCGTTATCTTAATATATCAGAATAAATATTTACTGAAAACGTTCGTGAATTCGTTTTTCACATCAATATGTATGATTGTCACGAATATACAAAAAAAAACTTAAAAAATTTATCCATTCAAACTTAAATCTGATCAAAGTCAATGTTTTTATTATATGTTTTATCATATGTTTATTTATGATGAATCACAAAGTAACAACAAATCGCAATCTACACGATTTTCTTCTTAATTATTCTTTGTGGTTATACGCGTTAAGCATTATGTTTGTATGCTGGGAGTTTTCACATCCTACACGTATATTACTGAAATCAGAGTTTGAAATTCTAAATTCTTGTTTGATTTTACAATGAAATCCGTATTTACTAGACAGATAAACATTTAAATTTTTTTGGAATCGTTTAATATCTTCATTTATTTATTGTATACTTTTCGAATGAAACTTTTTTCTTTTGCTCATTTTATCTCATTTAATTACATTTTTTACACTACATCTATATAAAAATAAAATCGGTCGAGAATGAATTCCATTTTATTATCATCTAAAATGAATTAAGATAAAATTTTTGTATTCGGTTAAAATAAACAAAACAAAAAAACAATAATAAAGTTAGATCATCCTGTTTAGATTTTCTACTCGATACAAAGGTAAATCTCTGTCTACTGAGAAATAAGTCATTAAGTTATGAAAACGCCCATCCTTGATTCAGATAAACATAAAAAAAACGCTATCTTCAATTAAGTAAATATTAATTCGATGTTTTGGCGAATTCACACGCCCGATCAAATTCGTTTTCAAAAGAAAAATTCTTAATGATTAACGACAATAATATTGGTTTAATTTAAATAATCATTATAAATGGGCGTTGCGTAAAATAATTCAGAATTTTCACCCTCGTGGACAGGTTAAAGATATTTTTCTTAAAAGTCAAGGATATTTTCTAGTTAGTGACTCAAAGTTTGTGATCGAAAATTTTAGGAAATTCAAGTGGATGATCAAATGACAATCAAAGACGTCAAATTAAATGCGTTTATTTTTTCAATTTAATTGAAAATTGAATGTTTATTTTCGGGTCAAATGTTTTTTGTTATTCTTATTACATAGTTTGTCTTTTTTTCCCTCTCATAAACTCGATTCATTGTTTACTTAGCGTTAGATCATTGTTGCTTGTTTTGTTTATTAAATAAACGGGTCGGCCCATTGTAAAGTTTCATTATAAAAAAATGTGTAAATAAAATGGTTACTTGCTTATTATTTTAGAGTAAATGTCTTTTTTCTTTGATCACAAAGAGAACTACGACGACGTCGAAGATGGTATCAAGATCAACCAACCATAAGTTTCGAGTATTTAAACTCGACCAGAATCAATTCAATCCAAAATTCGTGGTTCCAGTAAATCCTAGGGATCTTATATTCTATTGTTTTTTTTACGAACGTTTCGCCATTCCTGTTTCTATTATAAACATTTTAACGTGTATAATTTTTTGTTGTTGGATTAATTTGTCAAAGTGCTTGACTGATCATTGCCCATCATCATTATCATTATTATAAAATAATCATCAAAAACTTTTCACAATTAATGTTTTTGTTTGAAACAAAAATATAAAACAAAAATAAATACATTTAGAATTTTCATTTCATAACTGAGATCAAATTCCAGCAAATATGTCAACAGAGATGAATCAATATTCTGTCGATATCCATAACAACATCAACGACGACAATAATACAAATAAAAATCATTCAATTTTATCGCCGTCAAAAAAATCGCTATCATCAATGATGAATTCGAAATATCGGTATTCGAATTCTTCATTATTATTCACATCTCATTATTTTCTACTATGGTTTGCTGTTTTTGTTTTTTTCGATTTACGATTCTGGACAATCAATCAGAATTCGGCATCAGTCGAAGCTACAATTGTTTGTCCGAAATTAAATCCGGTTCGAAAGACACCGCGTTTCGGTAAACGAAGTGCTGATTACAACAAAATGTATCCATTCGAATGCCTTGAATTCAAAAGACGTTTATTCAATGAAAACCTTCCGCTGGCCAAGATTGTTCATTCATCGGAAATTTCAAAAACGGATTATGAACTAAGCGATTCATTAACGCAAACTAAACGATCATTAGTTGCATCTTCATCTGCAACGCCGCCAATACTTGAAGGAAACAACATATTGGGTGTTATTTATAGCCAACCAAATCAATTTGAAAAATATTTAATTTCCATGCTGAACAAACGAACAACAGATTCTACAACAACATCATCACCATCAGTTGAAGGTGGTACAACAGTGTCCATAAAATCAATGATAAAAAAATCCTCACACGAATCTGGAATTAAAGATTCGAATGAATTATCGAATAAAAATGCTGAACTATTACGACGACGAGAGATTTTATCCCGATTATTTGCTTCTTACATTGAAAAATTGAAAGAACAAAATCAACAACTACAGCAACAACAACAACCACAAAAACAGCAGTAAAAGTAATGCGATATATCTAAGGAAAAATGATGTTTTAAGAATCATTCTTATCCTGTTTCTGAGTTTCAAGATGTCAATCTTCTGTAATTACCTGTGTATTCTTTTGAAGCATAGTATGTGCTTGTGTGTTCGAAAATATTTCAATGAAATCATAATTTTTTTGGATTAATTTTAAATCAATTTTACTTCAAATATCTAAGATTTACGTAAAAATATTTCGAATTTGCACTTTTTTAAATATCCAAATTTTATTTGTACTTATTCCAAATTGTTTATCTATCGTACAACTAATCATTGATACACAACTAAAATATTATTCAATATCAATTATATATTCGGTAATAAGTTAGCTATTTCAAAAAAATCCACTGTAATTTAAACTTCAATTTGAAATGTAACTTTCGTTATTAATATATTTTATGTCACTAATTACAAAGAGCTTTTAAATCCGTCATGTTCAGAACATGTATTCGGCACAATTTATGCTTTAAATTGATATTTAAAAAAAATATATGTTCATTCATTATGTTTATTTCGATTCGGACAATAAATATTATGTAAATATTATGTTATTCAAAATTCACCTAATTGTTGTATATCTGCTGCTCATATATGAATGTGTCAAATAATAATGAAAAAAAGATGTTAAATTTGGAAAGAAAATTAATTTATTCACTGTTATTGTATGGAAATAAAGGAAAAAAAATAGAAACTCAGAACGGAAAACGAATCAAATAAGTTCATTTTTGTTTTTTTTTTTAATTTTATTAAATTAACACACTGCCAACAAGATGGCATTTGTGTTTACTTGAAAAAAAAAAAGAAAAGAGAGAAAAAAATTATAATTTCATATTAATATACTGTTTACAAATATAAAGTTCATTTTTGTTCATCACGCTTAAATACAATTATTTCGTAAAAAATAATGTTATTTTCAAAACAAAACAAAAATTCTCGATTTCATTTTTAATCAAAAAATGATAAAATAATATATTCGTAGGTATCAGATTTAATCTGTATTCAATCTGATATTGATTAAATTTGTAATAGAATGTCGGCCAACCATATATTGAATTCAATTTGAAAGTTTTTTCTCCGTTGATATTTTATTATCACGTGTAATCTATTGAGCTATAAATTTGATTGAATTTTTTTTCGGCAGCAAAGAATTTGAACTTTCAGACACCATCGACCCATTTTAATCCTAATTAAAAAAAATGCGAAAAGAATCCAATTTTCTGTTTGTAATATAAATCTGTGTTTTAATCAAATGTTATTGGAATTTCATTACCATGATTTTAGAGATAACAAAATCATGACACTTGTTTTAATTTCAATCAAATTTTCAATATAAATTTGTTTTTTTGGAATTCAATTCAATCATCAACATTTAATTTAAATTAGTGATTCAATTCCAAGAAATGAATTTATTGAAAACCATTAAAGTTAATAGCAATCAAATCAGAAATATAAAAAATTTCAAGCCTATGAATTTTTTTAAAAATAAATTCAATTCAATTTTATTTTTTGTCATTTGCATCTATTCGTTCTTTTATGTTGATGATGAAATTTGACTTTGTTTTTGATCAAATAACATGCTCGGAATGTTTTGTCTCTGGTTGTGAGGAATTATTTTACATACTACGCATTTGATTTTGGTTTTTAATGGAATTTTTGATATTTATTTATTTGAGGACAAATTGAATGCAAAAAAAAATGAAAATAATAAAACCAAAAACAAAAACTTTCGAGTTGTTTATTTGCGAGTCAAATTGAAGAGAAGTATACTTTTTCAATGACTTCAGTTGAATAAATCATGTACAGTAACAAAAACGGTAACAAAAAAATAATAGGAATTTGTGCATCAAGTATTAAAATTATTTTTTATTAAATTCAAAAAGATGATGGAGTTGATAATAATGAAAAACAGTTCAGAATTTATATTCATGATTTGAAAAAACCATGTTATTTGTAAAAATGCTGTGAATATTCGAAACAATTTTGTATATTATTATTAATGTTACTTCCAATATATCTTTTTTCGTGATTATTACAATGAAAATATTCTTGGTGAAAATAATGCATCAAATTAATTTATGCGGTATTTGTTTTGCGTGAATCTATTCTACATAGGAATTTCGACTTTATCAATTTGACATTGTTGTTGATGGAATTTTTCTTTCGAATTGATTGAAAATAACTGTATAAGAATAAATAATCAAAATAAGTTTGGCTAGAAATCTTCTATTTAATTCGATTTGTCCAAGTAATGTGAATGTTGCTTGATTAGATAGCAGTCCATTAGCAACAAAATTTATCTATGACAGCGGTATTTATAATAAGGAATGAAGGAGGAAAAAAATCAAAACGACAAACGAAAAAATAAATAAATAAAATAACATGACATAAATTCAGGAATGAATGAAATGCAAACCTCTTCAAAAAATTTCGTTGATCTGTCTTGGGGTTTCGTATCTAGCACATAATCGTACAGAATCAATTTGGTCATTGACGATAGTTGATGAATGTCACTCAATTCTTTTAGACCATAGAACAATATTAATGACATTAGAAATGATAAACATGCTGTCGAAAGAAATTGTGCACTTTCGCCATTGACACCCGATTTGACAATATTAATTGTTTGGCTAACGAAATAAATGATGCCAAAAAATAGGAATCCAATGAACACTGGTAAGTAAAATGCGAATGAATCATCGATTTTTCGAGTTATTTTCAAAATGCTTTGAAACCTAATTAATAAATAGATACAAAATTACGTTGTGTAATCAAAAAAGAAAGAAAGAATAATCAATAGATATGTTGAAAATTTCAAACCATGATTTGATGATTTCAATGTCATCTATTTCTGGAACATCTTCGATTTTGATCAAATTTTTAATGAATAAATTCAGATGTATAATACGAAATTTGAGTGACCAAACTAAGGCAATCAATAATACAGCATCAGCAACAAAAAAATATAATGCGTAAATTGTAATGAAACGCATAGTACGTAGCCAGGATATGAGTTCAAGGTCTTGATCTTTATCGGTTATTATGTCTATAGCACTGTATATCAAATATCCATAATAGAAAATAAGCAATGCTGCAAATACATATGAAATAGAAGTTAATAAATGGAATTTCCAACGATTCCATTTAAAACGGAAACAACTATGTGCAAGTAATGTCTGACAACGTTTATCAATTGGATTTATATCAAGTAAGTGTAAAACATAGTCAATTCGTTTCCGATTAAACCATATTAGATCAAGACCAACCACGCCGGCCAGTAAATATGAAAAAATGAATATATCTTCAATTGATTCACTGGTCAAATGTTTGCGTGAGAATAAATTGTACATAAGACGAACCAACCAAAACACGACCATTGCGTGTACCAATATTGAAATGACAAACGTATAAATCTAATCGTAAAAAAATCAAAAAGATAAGTTTGATAGGAACAAACATGAAAAGCAATTGGAAAAAAAATATTTACTTTCATAAATATTGAATTAACGCACGAATGTTTTTTACGATCAAAGCAATAATTAAATGGACAGCCCACAAGAATATAGGGAATCATTATGGATAAAATTGTTTCATACAAATTGATCGACATGTCTATAGGTTCTAAATCATCGCCATCACTACTACTGATACCCAATTTTTCGGTATTCAAAGAAGATCGATCTTTGTCATCCATCGACGTTTGTGGTTTATTCACATCATCCAATAATATAATTGCGGAATTTTTTGTGCGATTTTTCAATTCATTAGAATGTTTGCTATCCGTACCAATTGGTCGATCGGGAACAGGAGCAACTTTCATTTCGATTGATTTTGACATGATAACAAATTCGAAATCAATATCTAAAATGAAAACACCCGAAAAATCGATGAATATAATAAACGGAAACTAAATCTCAGGCAAACAAACGAGATTAAAATTGATTCCATTCACAATCAATAAAAAAACGTTTGGGCAATGTTTTTACAGAGAAGAATTTTACATGAAAATCTTGATGGTGAATTTGATGAAAACAAAACAAAACATTTCAGGCAACTCGCACATAAACGACGTTTTATCATTATCAACGTGTTTGACAGCTCTGACCATATTCTTTTATTCATACATTGATCGACAATGATATATGGATAAAACGATTTAATCATTTATTGTGATTGTAAGCAATCAATCTGATTTGAAAGTCATTGCCTTTCTAACACATGTCAAACATTTTTAGACAATAAAAATCATTGATATATTACACTAATAATATTGAAATAAAAAAGAATTGTATGACTTGCACAATTCAATTATATAATGATGACGATGGAATTTCTTATTTTATTTTTAAATCATTGTTTATATCAGATTTCAGTCGGAACACATAATACCATCAACAGTTGATAACATTATAAGAGAAAAAAAACGAGAACTAATTTTTTACATTGCTTTTCACACTAATCTTATGTATACATTGTCCGGATTAACTCAAACAATTAATTTAAATTATGATATCTGTTGTGGTATATCCTGACAGATATCATCTATTTTTTATATCATATCATTATTCATACGTAATTTTAATTCTTATTTAACTGAAATTAATTGAATAAGGTCAAAAATTTTAAAATGTTATCTTTAACGCGTTCGCTACCGGAGATTTCGAAAAACACATAGAACTACAGCAAATAAACGACGCATATATGCGTCGCTGGTAGCGAACGCGTTAATTAAATAAATTTTTCATTATTTCGGAAAAAATTATTAAATATAAACTATGCTTTTGTCCGTTGTTTAAGTAAGGTATGATAAATTTTTGTTTGAAGTTGTTGAAAAAATCCATTAAATTTCTTTTTATGATTAATATCAGGATTTTTTAATCTAAACATTAGTTTATTTTTTAAAATTTATCATTCGAAAGATAGATTTAATTAAATGATCAAACTTTAAAAAAAAATTCTGTTCATTCATTAAAAGAATAGTGTTGTTGAATGTGGCCGATGGCCGTTGTCATTGACATAATATTTCATTTCTATTGGGAATTTTTCATCATTCGCTTTCGAATCATTATTGTCAACAATAAATGTAATGAACAAAAAAAAACAACCCAAAATGATATGGGCCGTTGTTTAATTGTTAGATATATGTCGAAAGCTTTCAAAAGAATAAATAATGTTTTCATTGTTGTTTTTTCATTCAATAATAGAATGTTTAATCATTCTACTAATCGCTGTAAATGTTGTCATCAAAGTGAAATTTTATTTGATATTCAAACCAAAATGAAACAAAACAAAAAAATTGAATGAATTTCGTTTTGACAATAACATCGAAAAAAATGGAAGAAAATCGATATGAAAATAGAAAGTTATTGTTTCGGGTTTCCGAAAAAAGAGCAGCATACAAAAAGAAAATGTATAACAACAATAAGAAGACCAAAAAGCGGAAAAAATTGATAAGCGAAATTGAAATAAGAAAAATGAATAACTTTATGCTTAACAGAACAGAAAAATATCATTGAAATTCGATAGTGTTTTTTAGACAAAATAATAATAAGTTAAAGAAAAAGAGGAAGAAAATAAATGAAAATAACAGCAATAACTAAAATGATTCGAATCTTATTCAAAAAATCAATCAGTTTGTGATTTGATTTAAAATTTTGGTTCGTTTTGAAATGAAAATATAAAATAATAATGAATGAATGAATGAAAATAGAGAAAAAAAATAAGGACAATCCACATTTTTATTTGATTACATCACATTGAAATTTTGTACAGGTTTCGTGCACTGAATTCAATGCCTGATTTGAATTTGGATATTAACAATTCATACATACAAATATATGTGAAGGTAGAATTTCACAATAAAAGAATTTCATTATTAACGCGTTCGCTACCAGCGACGCATATATGCGTCGTTTATTTGCTGTAGTTCTATGTGTTTTTCGAAATCTCCGGTAGCGAACGCGTTAATCAAAATACAATAACTCTATATAAATAGAAATAAAATAAAATTCTTGTTCATTTTATTCTAAGCATTTTCTTTTCATTTTTTTGAACTTTTTCAGTTCAAATTTTGCATCAAATCAAATATAATTTTTTCTTTATGATTCTCAATATTTTTCAAATTTTCAATGACAGCAATGTTTTACAGTATATAAATATCTTGAACATTAAATCAAACTGTTTTTTATTTACATTGACAAATTTTGTTTCAGAAAAAATAAAATAAAATGCTAAACCAAATACCATCCGTGGATTATATTCATTAGACAAAATTAAAGGATTAGTGTATAGAAAATTGAAATAAATACGGATTCGTGTGTTTCAAAAAAAAAAATGTCACTAAAGTGAAAAATTCTTGGAATTTCTAATCATCAAAAGATTTACTTAGAAAAAAATTTCGAGAACATATCATTCTCGTTTTTCATTTTCTTATGAGAAACCAAAAATCTTGTTGAATTTTGAAATTTTGAATGTAACGAAAAAAAAAACTTAAAATAAGAACTTTGTTATTAAGCCCATCGAGTACATCTCATGATTTGAATGTAATGTTATCAAAAAATGATGAATTTTAATGTATACGATCTTGATTTTTTTTCAGATTGGCTAATTTAAAATTTCAATTCTAGGCCGTTAGATTTTGATATAAACAAATAAAAAAATGATTCACTCATCATTATGAATGATGCATGATAATAATGATAAAAAGATTTTCATTATGAATTAATGAAAAAAATGCAACCAAAATAATAATGCATCAAACATTATTGGGATGAGAAATTTGATAGTAAAATTAGAAAATTTGATTTTAAGATGATAATTTTTTTTTTGATGAATCATTTTATTTTTGAAACAAATTTCACATCATCATCATCATTATCATTTTCAATATTTACAATATCAATGTCAATATAAAAAAATTATCTACAAACTATGATAATAATAATTGAAAAATGGATATTGAAGATAAATAAACTATTTCAATAATAAATAAAAACCAAGTTTACCGATGATAAGAATATCAATAATAAAAATAAAATAAAATTAGCATTCATTTGACTGAAAAAACATACACACCCACACACATGATAAAGTTCTTGGAATCAGTTTCATTAAATTAAACATTTCATTTCGTTTTTTTTTGTTCATCTTTTTCTTTCTTTTTAATCAAGTTTTTTTTTTCATTAAATTTTAAAATCTAATACAATGTCGAATAAAAAAAATAACAAGATAAAAAAGATTGTATAGCTTGAAATTTTTTTCCAGAACAAATCGATAAAGAATAATGTTACAATTCCTATGTGGCCAAATGGTTGGTAAAACAATTGTAACAGTTATCATTGCAAATTTAATTGAAACAAGATTGACAGAAATGGGAGAAAAAGAATGACATATAATCGAAATCATTGGTATGAAAAACAAGTGAGAATTTCGGATTCTGAACCACAGCAAAATATATTGAAAATAAAACAATCAGAAATGAAAAAAAAACAAATCAAAACAAAATTTCGTATGAATTACAATCAACCAATCGATATATAATAAAAGTTTTGCATTCATTTCAGTATTCACCATTTCTATCAGTTTTGATTTCCTTTTTTTTTCTTTGAAACATTGGGATTCCTTTTTTTCTCCTGCTTCAATCGCTTTAAATCAAAAGTTAATTAGAATTTCTATCACACCCGAACACACATATATTTATCCTTATTAATTCAATAAATCGGCAATGTTCATTCAACGATGTCAGCAATCATTGGGTTGTGTTTACGGTTGTTATAATTTAAATAAACAATTTTTCCTTTAGATTGTTTACTTTCTGTATACATAAATGTGCATAAAGAAGGGGAAAGTGAAAAAAAATCATGCAGAGTTAATAAACGTTTTGTATTTATAAAATTAATATCCGATCTAGTTAATGTTATTTGCTAAGAACAAAAAAAAACAATACAAAAGGATTTGATTTCTTATTTTTTCCGCTGATTTGTTAAAAATTATATAACCAATGATTCATCCCACACACACGCAAAAAGAACAATGATAAATATTCAATGTTTAAATCATTAGAAAAATATATAAAAATCAAATGTGTTTGTAAAGAAGAAAAAAACTTTTTCATTATTTCTTTTTTACTTTCTTTTTGTTTCTGGTATCTCCAATAAAACAAAAAAAGTAATGTTTATTGGTTTAATGGTGGTGAAAAGATTTTATCACCATCATTATCATCACACATTTTCAAATATTTATTCATTTCAAATGAAAGAATTCCGTTTTTTTTCTTATCCAATTGAATCAAATAACAATATATTTAAAACAACAAATTCCATGTTTATTATCAAATTCAGACATTAATATTTGAAGGAAAAATAACATTAAAAAAGATTCAAAGTAAAATGTAGAAAAAATAGAGAATGAACGGACTTAACAGCAAAAAAAAATAACGAATTTGTAAAATGCCGAAACAAAAATTCACATAAATCCTCGTCATCAAGCGAAAAATAAAAATAAGAAATACCATCATCGGACATGAATGAATGGATGATTTATTTTGCTAGAAATCACATTCACAGGAAATACGAGAAATAAGCGCATATATTGCACACCAATAGATGCATCAAGAATCATTGTTTTGTTCAAAGATTGTATCTTATATGAGGTACAAATTTTAAGGAAAAAAAATTTATATCTAAATAAATATAAATGGAGCTTGATTTATATTTTCATAAAGTAATACAATGTATAGCATCCTATTCTATTCTGTTACATTATAAAAATAAAAAATATCTTTAAAATTATTGCCAAATATTATAAAGAATAAAATATTCAGAACAAAAAACTATAGCAGAAATTAAATGCAGAAGAAAATTATGATGATGATTATGATAAAATTCTTGAATCAATAGATGAGAAAAACTCTATTACGATGGAAAATGATTTTCATATAATGCAGTAATTTTATTTTTGATGTCACTTATTTTTAGTGAAAGAAAATTTTCTTCATCATGTTGAAAAATGGCAAATTTTTTTTCTGGATTCATATGCGGTTCATATAAATAAGAAAGACAGTTTCTTTTGCTTTACTTGGTTACAGTTTTTAACGACATTTTCGATGATGGCCAATAATTATTTTTCTTACCAAACATAATCACTTTTCTATATGAAGTTTGAAACATTAAATAATGAAAATAAAAATAAATCTAACGAGTACAAGTTTCTTGAGCCGATTTACCCCATCACCCCAATTCCGTTGAACACTTACATTTTTTTAAGATAGATAATAGAGATGCGAAAAAAAATCGAACAAGAATGATGAAAACTTCATATAGTTATTGTTTAATATATTTTATTTTGTTTTTTGTTTTGATTCCATTATATTATCATTTGTAACACACAGAACGAGAGAATGTGATGAAAAGGAATGTATAGAAAACAAAGATCTATATATTTTTTTCCACTTGGATTTTCTTTAATAATTTTTCTTCTACTTTTTTTTCTTGGATTTCAAGAGAGAAAAAAATCCGGTGTGAAAAGATACATAAATGAAGGAAAATATAGTGAAAAAAACGAATCCAACCAACAACAGTTCAGTAAAATCTAGTAATTCCAAATAGATAGAATAGATTTTTTTGTTTGTATCTTTTTTCATCTTCATTCATTTATTCACCATATTACATTGTGTATATTTATATTAACATTATATTAATCTGTGCATGTATTTTTTTTTCATCGAAACAAATAATCATATCATGGGTCATGTTGATGGTTAAGCTGAAATAAAAACGCAGAATACAGAATGGAAAGAGCGAAAGAGATAAATAGATAAAATACGACTGATACGAAAGAAAAAAGTTTCATTGATTTTACGATTTTTTTTTGTTGGTTTAACACTTCCATATCATCATTGACATGTTTGAGCCACTAGAATTTTTTTGCTTTATTTTGCTATTGTTTCACAATTTGCTATATTTTTTTTATCGATATTGATTATGTAAGCATGGATATTATGTAAATATCATTTATAAAATCAATATAAACAATAGACAATGACAACAACAATGACAACAATAACAACATTTAGGATTCTTATTAAATTTGAAATTCAATATGAAAATGGAAAAACAATGATACATTATGATATGAGATGCACTACAATAATCATATATGACAATTGAAAATTTCAATTTAATTCGCATTGAATTCCATTGTTTATTTTGTTTGTGACGACGATGATGATGATGAGAAAAATTGTCATCGTTGTTTTCTTTTATTTCAACTGCAGAAAATTTCTGTCACTTCCAGTCTTCTCAATTGACAAAAACTTGTCAACATTGCTACCATTATCATTCGAATTCCATTGGGAGTCTATTTGTTTCATCTACTTTCTATATCATTCACTATTGATGAAAGAATGAGTTAATCTAAATCGATGAAAAAAAGTATAGCAAGTAAAAAATATGATGAATGAAATGTCCAAAAGTATTATTTGTTGTTGTTGTTGTCATTATTCCCATTGGATTTTAGGTTTAAAGTTTTTTTTTATTGTTGTAATAATGAAAATTATTTGTATGTTTATTATTTCAATTTTTATAAATAAAAACAAAATAAAGTAAAAATAAATTGGCGATTAAATAGTTCATTTTGCTGTTGCTTGAATTTATTTCCATTTAATCACGTAGGTAGTAATTAAAATTTTTTTTAACTAATGATCAAAAAAAAATTAAATTGTACAGTTAAAGCAATCGATAAAATGAAAATAGCAACATCAAAAAAGATGTTTTCATTTGAATGGAATTCATTTGTCTGAAAAAAACCCGTTGAATAAATCGATCCAACAATCTGTTTTATTTTGTATTGGAAAAAGTTGTTATTAAATTTGCGATCATCACTCACACCACAAAGAAATTTGCGATCGATGTCATGTCCAAAAATAATTTCTTTTAATCGTCAAATGTTTCATTATTGACATTGTTCTATCCGTTTGACCGTAAATCCTAAAACAATAAAATGATTTTGTTTTTGATTGAAAAAAATAAAAAATTTATTTCCATAATAATAATTGTAATGATACAATAGACTTTTTACATATAATTTTTGGAAAAAAAATGAAACATTACAATCAATAAGTTACATTCAGGAAAGAATATTCATATTTGCAATGATTGCCAGTAAAGCCAATTTACCAATAGGGATGAATTTGATAGAGCAGAAAAAAATTACAATCGTTTTCAAAATACATTTTTTTATTGTTAACAACAATTATGAGATAACAAAGTTCAAGCCACATTAATAATAATATTAACACCCACATAAAAAAAAATTCATTCGATAGTGATCCATTATCAAGACAAATATTTATCAATTATTTGATTGGAATTCCATTATATACACAAAATTTTCATTCTAATAGTTTCAGTTATAAACATTCTGATTCCATCATATTAGAAAAAAATATGACTTTTTACAGACATCTCAGTATTATCAATCTATTAACTATTCATTAATTTTGGCTAATGCCTGCTAGTTGTTTGTGTTGAACCAAAAATATCGCAAAAAAGAAACCATAAATATGATTTATTTCTATCGAATCAATCATATATCATTACATAATAGCAACATTAATATCACATTGTTTGTCTCGAATTTGATTTTGGATAATATTTATCTGTACAGCAACAATAACAATAACAATAATAAGCTTTTATTTAAGCACACTGCTAAATTAGCATTTGTGCAACAAATTTAAGAAAGCAACAATAACAAAAAAATGAATAAAAATATTCTTCCCAATTAATTATCATTCTTTAGAGTCTAGACCATCGTTTCTTTTGGTACATCATCATTTTTATCATCAATTTCTTTGTTATTATCATCATTATTGGTATTAATTTTATTTTCAATCTTTTGGTTGTTAAAATGTTTTGTATTGATAGTTATTATCATTTGGTTTGCCTCCTGTTTATTATCATTACTATCATCATTGTCAACACTAATTTTGATAATTTTTTCCATCAAATTATTATTTGTATTATTATTAGAATTACTACTAATTCGTTCGGAATTATCATTATATGAATGTGATTTTAATGTTTTTGTGTGACATTTATCATTATCATTGCCATTATTTTGATTCGAAGGGGTTGGTAATGAAATGATATTCGTATTTGAAATTTTCGATTGATTCATACTTGAAATCGTTGGCGGTTTTGGTTGTAAGGCTATTGTATTGTTGTTGATAGCAGTATTGTTGTCTGTTGATAAAATATTTGTCATTGTTGTTAACGTTGTCGTTGCTTTTACTGCGGTTGATGATCTAGTCGTTGGACGAATTTCAAATATATTCTTAAGGAACATTTGCTGAAATGTTTCACGAAATGCTCGAGACATTCCACAATAGATGGCAAAATTCAAAGGGTATGATATAATGATTAAAAAATTAGAGAATATAATTGTCATTGAAAGAAAATGATCGGATACAATATCAACGGTAAACATATTCTCTGTAACATGTATAGCTGTTGCAACAGCTAATGGTATTTCAACAATCAAAAATACGGTTACAACCACTATCAACATAACAGTAGTTGAATTAGCATCACGTCCTCGATTAGCTTTTCGTTGTATCAGTTGATCATCGGATTGTTGTTGTTTTATCCAACCAGATGAACCATTTCGTTGTTCAGAAGAATGTTGACGATGTTGTTTATTAAGTAATTTATTTCTTGTTTTTTCGGCACGCTTCAATGCATTATATAAAAGAACATTGAATATGACTAATAGTAAACAAGGTCCTATGTGAACAAAGACAATACGAAATACAAAATATGTTCCAAAATAAAGATTCTCGATCGATGTTATCCATTTTGCTATTACTTGACGGCATGCTTTTTGCGGTTCATTGATTATAATTGTTTCATTGTTTGTTTCTAATAAAATTTCTGATATTTCGTTTTTTGTTGACATTAGCTCAACATTGTCATCGTCAAAAATCGATTTCTGTGTTGATGATGGTGTTGGTGTTTGAGGATATGATACCGTAACAATAGTATCAATCCAATGACTTTCAAAAAAACGCAACAGCTGATGGACGGAAGCTAATAAAAATATGGCCAATATGGTGCGTGTAACGCGTTTATTTGTACACCAGACTTTCGCCAATGTCGGATGGCATATGTAAATGTATCTATCGTATAAGTAAATTAATTTTTTTTGTCAGCAAAGTACCGTAATTAATGTAGTAATTAAATATATAACTATGACATTATCATGATGCTAATGGATTGTATAGGGGAAAATAAAATTCTAAATACAAACCTTTGGCAGGCTAATAACAATGTACACCATATTGATGCGGTGTGAAAGAATGTTGGAAGAATTCCACTCATAACATGATAAAGATTACATGATAATGCCGGATATAGTAGAAATTTATAATAGCCTAATGTATACATATAAAAATACCATGGAACAGGAAATATCAATGTTAGTAGATCAGCAACTGCCATCGATAATAATACAAGATTTGTTGGAGAACGCATTGTTGGCCTCGATAAAACCAAAACGATCAATATGTTTGCGGCAAATGTGATAAGAAAAAATATTGGCGTTATATAACCAAACAATACAACACGATAATATACTTCAGGATCGGTGCTTATATCTAACACATTACCCTGGATTGTTATATATTTATTTCGAATGTTTTTAACAAAAAATATTTTTCCGGTCCATAAATTGACATTTATATTGTCAGCCCATAACGAAAACCATAATGTCAAGAAGTGTTGAACATAGAATAAATAACATTGAAAGAAAGAGAAAATAAACAGAATGTAACATTAAAAACATGAAAAAGTAATGTTGTTTAAAGAAAGAAATGATCAGAAAAGATTAATTGATAATAAAATCATTAAAAAGAAAATATTGTTTGACAAAATCGATTATGATGGCAAAAGCATAAAATAGAAGATGAAGATTAACAATTTCTAACACAATTCAAGTGTTTGATCAAAAACAAAAAAAAACACTTTTGTTATTCATTGGATTTTTTTTTATTCTCATCTAAAAGGAAAGTAAATTGCTATTGATGAGAAAAAAATCAAACTAGTAAATGACATCTTAAACAAACATTGACTTTATTAATATTAATAATGCAGAAAAATTCATTTGTAATAAGCTCATAATCATTATGAATTATAGATACAAAAAAGTAAAAAGAATAATTATCTTTTAATAAATAAAAGTTATTCAAACTAGAAAAAAAATAGAAAAAAAGAAAATTCACAAAATTCTAAACTCACAATGATACGATATTTAACCTGTAACATGAACAGAATCTGTTAATGACAAGAAAAAAAACAATAAATATTGATGTTTATTGATCGATGATTCTAAATGTACAATGACAAACGATAAAAATTGCTAAATTTCGTACAAAAAACAATCGATTATTTTGATTTATTTATTAACATTATTTTCGTATATTTTCGATCATCTATTATTTTGTTGATTAATGTGTGTGTGTGTGTACGTTTTTCACATTACAAAACAAATAGATTGTAACAAAATGGCAAAAATAAATAAATATTTAAAGAAAACAGCAATACTGACCTCAAAATTACTATTGTAATCATTATTATTATCGTTCATAGTTGTTATAATAGTGTTCGTTGTAGGGATGGTTGATGTAGCCATCTCGTTATTATAATTATTAATGATTGTTTCGGAATGATTGGCAGACATGATTAATATCTAATTTATTATTATTATTAACATTATATTTAAACAAAAAATTCTATTTTTAACAATATAGAAATGAAATGAGCAAAAAATATAACAACAAAGAATTTGACATTATAAAAAGAATTTGGAAATTTTTTTTTAATCGTTTCCAACTGAAAAAAATGAAAACATTGATGATTGAATGTAATAACAGGAGCAAATCATTAAATGTTATAAAGAATAAAATGTTAAATTCATTTCACACCAGTAACAGTATATTTGTGATGGTCACAGGAAAAAAAATTCCCATTGAAAAACAAAATCAATGATGATGAAAATGGATTTTTTTAAATAACAATTTCTGTTAAAAATTTCATGTCTGTTTTTTATCACACACAATTATTTACATATGCTTATATTTAACACCAAAAGAAACACCAGATATTTTCAAATTGCCCGTTATTGTTGATGTTGCTGTTAATACTATTCTTGTGATGATTTGATGCGTGTAAATCTGTATGTCTTTGCAACGGAACAACAGCAATAGAATTGTTTTGTTTTTTCCATTGATTCTTTAGGTTCACACATTTATAAAACATTAACTCAATTCAGAATAAGTGAAAGTAAAGAGAGTATGAGAAAAAGAGAAATAAATGAATAAAGAAAAATCGTTTTTGACTATTTTTCAATTTTTCATTTTCACAAACTTGCACACACATTTTATATAAGAAACAAATACAAAATCTGATTTTAAGCTACCAAGAATCCATGTGTGTGTGTGTGTGTTTAGACATATGAATCAAATTGAATCCTAAGTGAATTCATTCATTTCAATGATGATGATTATGATGTTGATGATGATGATGAAATAAAATGAAAGAATCGGCAGAAAATCAAATGAGCTTTTTGGTAAACAAACAAAAAAAAAGACAAAAATATTTAGGAAAAGCCTCTGAAATAAATACAGCTAATACGTCCAAATTCTATTGAATTTGAAATGATGATGATCATCTACTTTTTCGTGATGCACATTCCAAAAAAAAGTAAGATGGACGAAAAAAAAAGAAGAAGCAAAAAAAATATATCAAAGTTAATTTAAATCAAAATTTGTTACAATGCACTGTAAACAACACAATATAAATAACACACAAATAAAAAGTAGTTTCAAAATTATTATCAAATAAAATGAAAAAAATGTCTTTACGGATGTTGATAATATTTTTGTGAATATCGGGCACGAGTGATGATTCTCTCGAGTTTTCTTCTCTCTCTCTCTCTCCCCTGAAAACTCCGTTTCCGAAATGTTATTGTTTGATTTGGGAGTTTTTCTCGTTTTTGCTTCCTTTTTCTTTAATGCATCCAAAATCTTAATTTTGAAAATATATTTTTTTTAAAAAAAAAAGTGGTCACAAATTTTTCTACGGTCTGATGGTTTTTTTTTTTTTTTTTGATCTACAAAACAAAAAAAAGTTCAAGTTTATTATAAATGAATCGTTTTCTTTTTTTTGACAATTTCAAAAGAATTTTTTTTTTTTGTTGAGAAAATTGGATGGACCAGAAAAAAAAATTTGCTCAATGATTTTTAAATTAAAAAAATTTCAGTATGACTTCCTGTTCGATATAAGAATCACTTAATAGGATGTTTTTTTTTGTTTAGCCATATGTGTGGATGATGGATGTTCGAAAATGTTTACAAGTAGACATGTTTGATGTTTAGATTTATTTTCACATCGAATCACTTATAGAATACACACAGAATTTGTATTTTTTAAATATTTTTTTTTTTTAGTTTTGAAACTAAACAAATTTTTCAATGTCAAAAAAAATTTAACAATAATTTTTCATCAAATTTTTTAACAACAACAATAACAAAAAAAAAAAAAAATATTGTGGTTATTTTTTCAGTTTCCATTCACGATGATAATGATAATCGATCGATGAACCAATCTCAAAAAAAAAAAGATTCGGCCACATTATTAATTTTGATTTTCGAATCTTTTGTGATCATTGTAAAAATTTACAAACATAAACACACAAAATATGTTTTTTTCACAACTTTTTATTTCAAAATTTTGTAGCTTTTTATATACTTTATACAGAATTCACAGTTAAGAATCAGTGATTGTTTCAATACAAGCAATATGGTGGGTTTTGGTATCAAACATTTTTTGTTTGTTTGTTTGGTTGTTTAGATGATGCCACCAGTGATGTTTTTCAGAGAGTGCGAGATTCGTTAGAAAAAAATGGTATACGTATTTGGTGTTTGTTGAAAAGAATCTCGTCGGTATAAAGGAATGTAAACAAGTACAATTTTCTAGCTAGCTTGCTAGCTGATGGAAAAAAAGAAGGATGATGTTATAATATATCGTTATCACAAAATATGTATGTCATGCGCAGAATACAGAATATTATGAATGATGATGATGATAATACCGGTGAGTCTTCTTCCTATTTATTTTTGCCACGCTTTGACATCTTTTTCCTTTTTTTTTTTTTGCTCTAAACTATAGTCTAGATTAAATCTCGATATCGGATATACATTAAAAAGTATTATTCACTTGAATTCACAACTAATACCAACAAAAAAAGAAAGAAATATTGTCAAAAAATTTTTGTTTGCCTATCTGACATGCAATGATCTTTATCTTTTTATAATTGCTCCTGGAATTTGAATTTTTCCTGTGATGTTGATGATAATTGTTGATCTAGTCGATTCAAAATTCTCTTGACATGATAATCTATAAGATGGTAACGAAAAAATAAAAATAAAGTTTAAAATAAAAAACTTTTGAGACAAAATTGCCGAAAGAATTTGTTCCCCGTTCTAATAGTTATTCTATCGTTCAACAAGAGATTAAATCGATTTGTTGGAATTTAATATTCTTTTTTTTTATTGTAAGATTTTTATATCACTGGAATCGAAACAACAATCATATTTGAATATTCTAATTCTAAAGACAGAATTATTTAGCTTAAGGCATATTGTTGTTGTTATTATCATTTCAAATTTTGTTTTTTCCCTTATAACTTGAGAATATTTGAAATATTTTTTTCAATTTTAATTAATTCTATCAAAAATTTCTTCTATAGACAATATAAACATGATAAACTTTTGATGTTTTGGAACGTTTTTATTTTGAAAAACAATTGAATTCAACAACAACAACAACAACAACAAAAAGTGGAAATTTGAATAGATAATTGGTTTGAGAGAAAAAACTTTTAATTATTTTTTTCGTTTGCCACTCATTCAATCATGTCTGACATTATTATTTCGTATGAATTCGTTATTTTTTACAGTCAAAAAACAAAAACAACAAAACAATCTGTTCAGAATCTATTTGCTTTCAACAAACAAACTTGAGAGTTAGATTTTTTGTTTTGTTTTTAATTTTCAGCTATAAATTGCACCTTTCCAGGATCAACAATTAAAAAAATTATGTGATTCAAGACACGTTTACAATAATATCAAATCACACATGGAAAATAATGAAATTGATATCAACGAAAATGAAAATAATGGACAGTATCATCATGGGATAAAGATAGAATCCAAAACCAAATTAATCTTAAATAAAATAATGAAGCCGTCATTAGCACAAATCATGAACGAATGAAACAATTTTGTTCCATTTCTATTATTATCATTTCATTATTTTTTTTGTTTTGTTTGGTTATAAATTATTGTTCCAAATTTTAGACTTGACAAAGAAATAAATTTCAATTTGTCTCATATATCTCATTATGGGTGTTCATTCTCAGTATTCGACAATTTTAAAGATTCATTTTTAATGTTTTCATAACCTTCATAATAGTTTTTCTTTCATTGTTTTTTCGTTCTGGTTGTCATATTTGCGTGTGTTTGTGTGATGCGACAAACGTTTTTGCCATTCTTGTCATCGTATTTGATTTCATTTCCACTTATTAATTTTTTGTTCATTTTCAAAAAAAAACTCTAATAACAACAAACGTGGAATCAATTCGAAATTTTTCTAAATTTACACAATAAGTTACTTAGAAGACTTATCATCTTGTTTTTTATAATTATAAAAGAAATAGAAGATCATCACCATCACTTATCAACAACATCAATGAAAATATGACGTTTGTAGGCCAGATAAAAAACCAATTCTTGCTTCCCTTGGGTGAAAAATTTATGTTTAAAAAAGGATACATTTTTTCCAAATTCTTTGTAGATAAGAAAAAGGTAAAAGAAAAAACATTGAAAAAAAAATAGAAAATTATTGAAATAAAAAGTTTGGAAAAAAAACTAAAATATTTGAGAATTAAAGAAATTCTATTTTGCAATAATGAAGAAAAATAACTTGTTTTTTTCCATTTCATTTGTTTCGGGTCCATTTGTAAATTTAAAACAATTCCAAATCTATCGTCACCATTTTGTTTTTATTTTCAAATTTGATCCTTGATAAATTTGTGGACAAATGATTTTGTTTCATTGTTTGTTACCTTGAAAAAATTGTTGATTTTTGACAATAAATTAATCTGTTACACTTAATGGATTGATCTGACCTCTATTGGTTGTCGCCTTGGTTGACTTACGTAGAAAAAAAAACTATTACGTTTTGTCTCTCTATCTGTATCACAAATTGTTATCAATTATACAATAATTATATCTTCAGAAAAAAAATCAATGAACGTAGAAATAGTTGGTTGAGAAAAAAAGTCTTGCTTTTAGACAAACACATATATTATTTCAATTGTCTGTCATTGACGTTTCAACTCTTTCATTAGCTAACTTTTTTTGGTTTTTGTTTCATTCATTAATTTTTCAACAACCTGGCTACGTATTATGGTTTCATAGGAAATTATCATTAACAAAATGATTAATGATCGGTTCGATTTTTTTCTGGTGATATATTTATTTCCTATACTTAATTCCATTCATTTCTTTGAACAATTCTGAATGTTATACCTATTTTCCATCATTATAGTCATTGCAATTGACAGTGAGAATATTAATTACAAAAAATGTAAATTTATCATCTTATAATCCATATGGAATTGTAATTTCTCTGGAAATCATTAATATCAGGCATTTTTGCAATAATATTAACAACATCAACAAGAAAAATACTCTCATCTTGATTAAATTCGTGATGATTTGCATAATACCCATTCCATCATTATTTTATATGAGGTAATATTTACCTTCAATGTTGAAATCACTTCAAATTCATAAATAAATCCATTCCATAATTTTCAATTAAATATTATAACCAAAATAACATTTTTGCATACAATTGGATAGCAGAGAATTAATTTTTGTAAAAAAGAATGAAAAATCCTTGAAAATATTCATCAACAACAGCAGCTTTTTACATTTTTCAGACATCATTATCATCATCATGTTTTTTCACATGAATTCATGCAAAGAATCTAAACAATCAAAGATTATTGTGACGACAAATCAACAAACAAAAAATTATTTGTCATCAAGTAAACTTTATCATTGTCATTCGCATCGAAATAACTATTTTCATTGTTTGTCGAAAAGTACTACAAGTAATTTGTTCAAGTTTGAATATGATTGTAAATTTGCAAAAAATCCAATACGACATTGTTCATATTATAATTTGTTACTACATCATACATGTTTATGGATAATTTGTTTAATAGAATTAATGAATATTTTTACAACCACTTTAGCTAAAGATAATATTCAACCTTATTATCATCATAATAGAGGACCAATTTTTATTGACTTCAATCCATTATTTCCATTGAATACAAGATTAAATAATGTAAAAGTTGGTGACAATTTTGTTTATCAAAATTTGAAAAAAAATTCTCGTTTTCCAATCGCCATAATACAACATTTTCCATTATTCAATGATTTTAATTTGAAACGTCAACATGATCAACACCACTATTACCACACCCCTCATCGATTTAATGATCATCGAGGTAAATGTCACATTTTTTTCATAAATTTTATTTACAAAATTTGGTTAGTAATTCTGACAATTTTTTCCTGAATATTATTTATTTATTTAATTATAGATAATATGTACAACCCCATTTATGATTGAAACAATGTTAAATAAAAGAGATGAAAATTTTTGCCATTTTTTGGTTTTAGGCAAAACAAATGCAAATATGAATTATTTTTTATCTTTTTCTTCATTTTAATCTTTAGAAATATCAATGCAGAATGAAAAGAATTCTATATAAAACAAAAAACAAAATTAAAAAAATGAACAATTGTTTGTTTTAGTTTTTTGCCTTTTTTTGAACAAAAAAAAAATAATTTCCTCAAAATTCTCGAAATAATTGAAATGTCTGAAATGCTCTGCCCGTGTGACACAATTCAAACGTAAAGAATGGAAAAAAATCTAATCATTCTGGTATTTACATTGGTAAATTAAATAGCTATGTTTACATATTTTTTAATTTCATGATATTGTTTTGTAACCTAACACAATATATAAAGGTATATGACCGATTCTATTTTTGTCAATGGTAATAATTTTTTATAGTTAGAAAGAATTGAAATAATTTTTGATATTTTTTTTTCTTATCAATAAGTTTAAGGTAGAGAATTAACATCATGCAGAGTCTCAACTTTTTTACATGATAGAAAAAAATTTATTTTAAAAACCAAATAAAACAACTGCCTACGTGATTCGATTGTTTTTTTTTCAATCAACCCTCACACCTTCCTTATGGCTATGATAATATTCTTATCGATAATAGAATCATTAAACAAGAGGAAAAATTGTTTGATAAAATATTATTACGGAAGTTATAATATAATCTCTTTTTTCATTCCTTTAATGAAATTTTTTTTCAAATATCATTTGTTTTGAACCTAAATAGGAAATTTTCCAATCTTCGATAATGGATGGTCAAATGGTTATGGTCGACCTGTATTGACTAAAACCATTGGTGAAATGAAAAAAATTCAATTGGATGAACATCAAAATAATAATGTACAATGGAATAGTAATGATGTTCCTGTGATGTCTCAAGACCGTCATCATAATAGTCTTAATAAAAATGATCATTTTTCTATTACTGACAATAAGGATTTTGAAAAGAATGGCAAATATTCAGGAAAAATAAATAAACCATCCAATTTAATTCAAATCGAACACCAAAAAACACAGTCTATGATGCAGAAAACCTTACCATCGCTAATTACAGATAAGAAATTTATGTCAAACATAAAAAATGGACAGAATTTTATTGACAACAATATTTATGTGAATAGCCGAAATAATGATTCGGATAATAGAAATTATAATGAAAATCTGGACAACATTCCAGATGAACTCAATCATTCGAGTAATCAAATTAAGAATGTTATTTCTGATTCAACAATATTGATTAAAAAAAACAACAACACTAATAACAATGAACAACAAATTGTTTGGGATGAATATCAAAAACAAAAACAATCAATATTTTTGCTTGAAAAACCACAGAAAACAATTCCAATTAAAATCCAATCGATGATTGATCAAATCAGAACACATCCAATGTCAAATATTGATGTCAATAACAATGATAACAACAAAAATATTAAAGTAGTTCCATCTAAAACATTATCCCATTCTGTCGGAAATGATGATGATGATGATGATTATGAACCAAAACATTTGATAGATTGTCATGGAAAACAAAATCAAATTAGACAAAATTCAACGATTTCAAATTATGGTGATGATAGATATGGTTCAGATTCTCAATATCATTATCAAAATGATAATAAAACAGAAATGTTTTTGAATTTAAAAAATTTTACAAATCCTTGGAGACCGAATTCAAATCCAACAGTTCGAATACCAAGACAATATTTATTGTTTGAGCATAATCAAAATGAAAGCCTTCTTCAAAATAACAATAATAATAATCACTATACAAATGATAACGATCAAATGAATATGAATTTCAATCGATTTGATGATGATGATGATAACAATAATAATAACGTTTATGATAAAAATATTTTATCACTATCAAATTTCAATAACAATAATGAACATTTCAATAATAATAATAATGATGAAGCTAAAATGCCATCCAAACAAATAATAGAAGAGCGATATGGCCATCATCGAATGAACGAAAACAATAATAATGATAATAGGGAAAAAATTGATGACGGACATGATGAAAATGAACAAATAGCTATTGATACTGATGACAATACCGATGCCGATGCTGATGATGATGAAGATGATAAAATTTCATCATTTAGATCAAAACAACAAAAACATGACATCAATTCAATTGAACAACAACAACAACAAAAACAAGAAGAACATGGAATAAAAAATGAAACTTTGTCGATCAAAGTAAGTACACAGAAAAATTTCAAATTAAATAACATTACAAATAGAAACTTCAATCTAATACTGTTATTGCGTTGTTGTTGTTGCCGCTTTTATGCAACAAATTTATGACATATTTTTTTCATTCATATGAAAACTAATGGAGGAGTAAAAATTGAAATTGAAATGATTGATGACTTTTTTTTTATTCGATATAAAAGAATCAATAACCAGAAAACTAACGTCAAACTAGAAATATAAATTACATAATCCATATTATAATCAATGATGATGATGATGATCGATTTCTAGAATTTCAAAATAAAATTCAGATAGATACTAAGCGGATACAAATTCCAATACATCGAAAAATTATAAAGAAACATTCTATTTTGTCAAAATATTTTTTTTATTTATTTCATTATTTCTGTATTTTCGTTGTTGTATTTTTTCCATTTCTATGACTTTCCAATATGGCACATCCTTTTCTACAGCCTACAGTCCTAGACAATTAATTTCTGATTTTAATTATTTTTTTTCTCTTTCGCCTAATAAGCAATTGTTTCTTTAGCAATGGCGAAAATTACAAAAATTAGTAAAAATGGAACACATTTGCGGTGTGTAAACAAGATTTTTTCTATTTCTTCTTGATTCTTGTCTAGGTTTCTATATTGAATTCTTTATTCTTTGAGCTTTGGAATCTTTTGTCTAGAATTTTTCGCTTTGTTAGTATCCAGTCAACAATAAAATATCATTCCAATATCTACTTTTAAAATAAGATCATTTTCAAACAGAATTTTTTCCTTTCAATATAATACGAAAAAGGTTTGAATATATAATCAAAAATTTTTCATTTAAAAAAGAATCATTTAAAAATAAAATAAAATTTGGATTCACCTGAAAAAAATTTATTAGAACTATCTCCATATAGAAGAATCAACATTCAAATTATTTTGATGAGTCAATAAAAACAAATAATAAATAAGCAACATTCACAAATTAACATTTGAAATCTTATTTCTTTTCATTTTTTTCAAATCTCACATGGGTATTGTATATTCAATTTGGTGTTTGGTATTTTAGTAATTTGAAATGTTTTTCACTTTTTCATTCCAATCTATTCTGTTTGTGATATATAAAATTAATGGAATGTTGCCATTGTATAAAAATCATTTAGTCATTATGATCATTATTTGAATGAATTATAAAGATTTTCATTTATTTATCTTACTTGTTATTTTGAAAATTTACATGATATTTTTCTTTCATCAACTTTTTCGCTTTATCTTTGTTTAGCTAACGGTTAAAGTATTTCTCATTCTATTATTGATATAAAAACAGTTCGATTCTCGAATTTTTTTTCTGTTCATTCGGACAATCAACGATGGATTAAACAGAGAAAAAACTAAACATCATCTAATTCTACATCCAAATTGAATCAATTTTTTCTTATCGCATAATAACCTCAATTGCATGCAGGTAGAAAATTAAATTTGATAATGTTTTTTTAATTCTTTTACTAACTGATTATAAATTTTACTACTACAGTTCTCAAATTACTAATTATCTTGATAAAAAACCAAAGCATCACAGAATATTTGTCATTATAAGTCGATTTAATACATAAGCTTTTTGTACTTGTTTATTACATTCTTTTTTTTGCTAATGATCTTGATCAATCTTTGTTTGCGTGTGAATCTTTATTTTTATTCTAATTTCTTTATTGATTTCTAAATTTAATTTATCTCAAAAAAAAACTAATTTAATAATAGAAAATAAATTATTTTTAACAAAACAAACAGAATCAAGTTAATTACAGTAATAATAATGATAATAGAAATTACAATAGTTTTTCTTTCCAAGAATTTATGTTTATTTGGGTGTGTGTTTGTTGAAAAAAAAACAGATATTTAGCCAATTGTGAATGTCATCCAGTCGATTAAAATTTATTTTTATTGTTTTTCATTTAGTGTTCATTTTATCTTTTTGATTTTTTATTCCTTTTTTTTGTATTTTATAGATGAACTTTACGAATTGAGTAGCCTAGAATTTTTGAAAAAAAAACTGGGAAAAAAATCAATGATTCTTATCTAATCCTTTTTTTCTATTCATTTATTATTTTTCTCATTTGTTTTTATGTTTTTTTTCTCGTTTTTATGTTCAATTTTTTTTAAATTCTCTGTTTGAAAATAAACAACTACATTAATATATTGATCGTTGAAAACTAAATTGGGCCAATCAAATCCCAAAAAATTACCCACCAGGATTATTCAACCATTGATCGTGGATTTGGATTCATCAAAGCATGGGCATGGGATCGTGGAACAAGAATCGTTACCGAAGAACGAAATCGAAATGAAAATATTTCAAAAAAAATGAATAATGAAAATTTTTTACAAAAAAAACAAACTAGCAGCCAAAAACTTTGAAATATAATAGGATTGAACAACGAATCGACCTTGTAAATATTTTTGTTTATTTATTTTTTTTTGTGAACCCAATTTTGTTATATCAACAAAAAAAAATAAAGATAAAAAGCCAAAAAAAAATTCTAGAACAAGAATGTTCTTTTCCAATCAAAATGTCAAAGCCAAAAAAAATCTAACGATTGACATTCAATATGATTGACTTGAATTTTGCTTTTATTAGGCAAAAAAAAACATTTTTTTATAGATCCTGGAAAAAAACTCGTAATAAACTAGAATAAAATTCCTAATCACCTGAATGCATGAACATAATAAATAAATGTAAAGAATATAACGGTACTCTTTGACAGTTCCATCAACATACATAAAATGTCGTAAAATGTAATATTTATGATTCCCAATAATGAAATGATGATGTTGGTGATGTTTTTTTCTTATTTTTATCATTAAAAGCTAAATATTTACGATAACATTATCATTTAAAATTGAATATAAAGCAAAAAAATTAATAATCTTCACTTTGAATGATAATGAGGAACACTGTTGCTAACATTATAACGATCATCCAAAAAACATGATAATAATGATTCATTCGAACATAATGGTGCAATTTTCATAACCATTCCAGTGAAAATTGATTGTCTCCTTTTTTTCATTTCTGGTTATCAAACATTCAATTTTATTACATCAATCAAAAAAATAAAGAGTGAAAAATATTCCCTTTTACATTCGAAATAGAAGGTAAAATTTGTTTATGGCAATCGAATGTAACGAAATGATTTTTTCCAGAAATTTTTCAATAAAAAATGTTATCACATCAAAAACATGAAGAATGATTTGAAAAATACAAAATGCGTCTTTTCTTTATCATTTTGTTATCATCAATATTTGAATGTCTCAATAAAGGAAGTAGTATATATCATAAATACAAATGAACATTGATTTTTTTGTTGTTTCTGTAAATGAATGAATGAATAAAAAAAACAAAAACAAAAAGATGTGATGTTTGCCTGTATTCGAAACAAAAAACGTTTGTTCAAACTTTTTTTTAGAAAAATGCAGGAAGGAATGAAATTTTGTTCAATATAATAAATTGAACACGCGTATTATCAATATCATTGAAACTATCGGCTACGTTGGCACAATTACAGTGACATTTTATAATTTTCAATTTTTTGTGTATGCATATTTGGCAATCAAAATTAGTCAATCAACAATAAGTGGGAAAAAAAGAAAAAAAAATCTCATTGTTCCAAGATCATGTTAACATTCAGCATATGGAAAATATTTGCATTATCAAATAATGATGTTTGTATACGTTCGAACACGTGGCATTCACGCTTATATTTGAAAATATTTATGATCATATTTGTTTGCTTCATCACAACAACCACAAATATCAATGCTAATCCAATGATTAATATAACCGATCAACAATCCGAAATAGAAGTGAATAATGGTATCAATATTAGCAATAATGTTGATGATAACGAACAAGTAACAACATCTATACCGTCTGTTGAAACAACAACTAATGAATTCATTTCATCAACTGCCGATCAAGAATCTGGAACAACAAAATTGAAAGTTAAAACTACTTTTGCGACATTCGACTTTGATGGTAATTTTACAAAACAATCCCGTTTTCAAATTCATTTATAACTGAATAGATTTCTTTTTCTAAATTATTTATTCAAAACAAAAGTAGATCCAATCTGTGATCCAAAAACTGAAGTATTGACTAATTGTTCAAATGCTTGTCCCAAAACATGTGAATTTTTGGATCGAAAACCATGTAAATCTTTTTGCTGGAAAAGTTGTGATTGTAAACCGGGTTATGTAAAAGATTATGATTTGAAATGTATTCTCCCTGAAGAATGTCCAAGTAAGTAAAATGGTTGTTTAAATTTTAATTTTTGATGAAATTTTTATTTATTTATTTTCAATTCATATCGAAAAGAATGTGAAAATAATGAAAATTATAAAAGATGTGGTTCAGAATGTGAAGTAACTTGTGAAACATATCGAAATCCATTTTCATACTGTAATCGAAATAATTGTAAACGCGGCTGTTTCTGTAATTATGGTTACGTTCGTGATATGTCGAAAAATGGAACCTGTATACCGTTCGCTGAATGTCGTATGTATTAATGAACTATTTATTTATTTATTTTTAGCTGATGTATGAATATTTGTATTTTTTTCGTAAAAGTGTTTCATCACTTTCAATTATCATAATTTATCTATGTTGTATTTTATCTTGGTTAATATCTCTTTGATATTGATTTCTGCATTCTAATTTTCCATCATTAATATTATGAATGATTTTTTTTGTGCATCTCTTTTTTTTAAATATTATAATAGCCAATAAATGTGGTCCAAATGAATATTGGGATGTGAATGGTGAACCATGTATCCGTACGAGAGAAAATCCAAGGCCAAAATGTCTGTTTGAAAAAAGGATTCCAAGTTGCGTTTGTAATACAGGATTTAAACGTGATCCAAATACTAAAGAATGTCGGCCAATAGCAACAGGTTTGTCCAAATCAAGAATTGAAAAGAATTGAATTGTTTATTTGAAGCTAATGGATTTTTTTTAATGAAAAAGAACCAATCAAATGTGAACAAAATGAAATCTATTCGCAATGTGGTTCGGAATGTGCAATACATTGTTCTGATGAAAATAAACGTGAAACATGTCCAACTGTTTGTAATCGTGGATGTTTCTGTAAGGATGGTTATCGTCGTCACGCTAACACATTACAATGTGTACTACCTGAAGAATGTGGTAAAAAGTCGAATGATAATTACGGCAGAACAATAGTGGAATTTGCCTAAAATATGATTCACTATCTCATGATTCTGATTTCAAAAAAAAGCCAAAACTTGGAATTTATCCATCATTTTATGCCATCTATCGTTTCAGTGGCGAATAACGTCATTTTGAATTTTTTTGTTTGTTAATTACAGTGATCATAGATGGCACTGTACAAAGATTCCGATGAAATCTATTATCATTTTATGGCCATTTTATTATCATTAAATATGATTTTATTTTATTTTTCTATCACCATCGTCATCATATCTAAACTATTTGGAATAAATAAGATAATTTTTGTTTTTCATTTCAACAAATGTACAAATGTACATTTTTTTCGAGTCGGAAATATTGAAAAAAATATATAATTCTTTCCTAACTGTATTTGTTGGTTGGTGACAATGCTCGACAATCAACAAATTTGATTGACCATTTTTCTCCATTTTTTTGATCATTATCATCATCATCATCATTGTTGTTGTTGTTTTGACCGACATTCCAAACACACTTGATGAGGCCATCAATGTCGTCATCATGATAATTTGAATAATTTTCTTCTGATTACATAGAAAAAAAACTAACAATTGTCGCCGCAAATGATAATATTTTGCTAACAAAAAGAAATTGATTTCATTCATTTAAATTGATAATAATAATAATTATTTTCATTATTTTAGGCAAATTGTTATCATTATTATTATTGTTGTTGTTGATGTTATCAATTTATGCATTATATAATGAATAAGAAAAGATGAATATCTGATCCATTATATGATTATTTTATAATGAAATTATTTAAATTGTTTGTTCGGTTTAAACAATGCCAAACAACATTTGACATTTTTTTCTGATTTTAATCGATTTTAGATATTGAACAACTTTTGTCAATTCAATCAATCAATATGATGATTTGAATCACATTATTTTTGATTTAAATTTTATTCAAATAAACTTGTTTATTGATAAAATTGCGACAATTTTAATTTAAAAAAAGATGAATGATAAATTTATTGCTTCGTTTTTATCATTTTGATTTTGCATTTATGTTTATGAGTGAGAACAAAAAAAAACGAAATCGCTTAAATCAATTAAATTTGAATATGAATTAAGGAAATGAGAAAAAAAAATCTTATTTAATAATGAATATGAAGATTTTTTCCCGTATTGATTAGATAATAAAAGTAATTTAAGAAATTCAATTAATAAATGGATTAATTAATTAGATAACAAAATGTGGAACGGATGTTGATTTATCCAATATTTGTTTTTCATTCATTGGTTTTATTTGTTTAACCAGAAATTTTGTTTAATTTAGTTAAGCAACTTTGTTATTATTATTTTTTTTTAATTACCTTTAATTTCTAAATAATTTATCATGATAATCTTGACAGGTAAACACTAGACACCATAGTTTGAAATGAAAATTTCAATTTATTTTTCAGCAAGAAACAAATACAATATTTGATTCACACTATCTTGTTATCTCATTTAATATTTAGAAAATAAATATCAAATTTACATTCATAAATGTTGAATGGATAAAAAAAAATTCACAATTAGCCTCATTATCATCGGTTATTTGAATTGCAATGATAGAAAAGCAAACAATCGTTTTGTTGAAATAATAAGAAATAAAAAAAAAGAAAGAAAAAATTTTAAATGATTACTATTTGTCCATCATAAAATCATCGATATATTGATGATAAAAATAATTGCAAGAATTAAGTAAATTAAAAGAAATTGATTCGTCAACAATCTGTTATAATGGCCTGAAGGTTTGATTTGATTGTTTTGTTTTGTCTGTTCAATTTTATTTTCTCTTCATTTGGCCTCAACAACAATAACAACAACAAAATGATTATTCAATTGTAATGGCAATTGTTGTTGTTGTTGTTGTTGTATACACAAATCAAATAATGATCATTGAATAAATCAATTTTCTCGCTATTTATCAATAAGTTTTTTTCTCTTCATTGATGGAAATAAAAAAATTTAATTTGATTTCAATTAAAATGAAATTGATTTTTTTTCTATTTTACAATGCTAACGGATTGAATTTTTCATGTTATTTTCTTTGAATGATTACATGTTCGTGATAATATTGATGATGATTACCATCATAATTGATGTTAAATTTCAATTTAAAGATTTATCATTAATAATGTGTGAATGGCCATAAATGATATGACTGCCATATTCAATATCCAATATAATATTGAAATTTCGTCAGTCAATTGTGATATTGAATTGAATTTTGAATCGGATTGATTTTTTTCTGTTTATGTTTTTTCGTATGATTTACACATTTGAGAAAATAAAAATTAATTGTGATTTTTATTCAATTTGATAGCGGCCAATAATTGATTGCATTGTATTGTATCGTATTTAACATTACGAATGATGATTACAAGAAAAAAAAATCTTATTTTTTTCTTAAAAAGATTTGCACAACCATTCGATAAAAGATGATCTTTTTCATTGTTCGTTTTCGTGCAAAAAGATTCCATAAATTTTATTTTTTCTTGTCGGTATCTACCTTTATTTCACTTCAAAGATTGAATTTAGCAGCTTAAAAAACAGACTCTGGTGATTATGAAGGCGGCCTAAATTTTCATTCACTAAAAAATGAAGAGTCAGAATTAGTGATGAATCATGGGACAACATTGTGGAGACATTTTGTTTTTTGTTTTTGCAACGTGTAATTAAATTGTTATTGCGAAATTCTAACCTTAACAAACAAGCCAAAATTCAATCAATTAATTATTATTTAATGTGAGTAAAAAATAAATAGACAAGAAAAATTTCAGCCAATTTCAATTATAGGGGTTTCATACTAGCAGCAATGTGAATGAAATATTTCAAATGCAATATTTCAGTCCATAAGGCTGAAATGTAGTGAAATATTGCATTTGAAATATTTCATTCACATTGCTGCTAGTGTGAAACCCCTATTATGCTTACACAAAAAAAAAAAGAATATTTCTTTTTTCATATTCCGATTGTTATGTATGGTGTGCAATAATTAATTAATTTTGTCATTAATTATTATTTGAAAAGTTCTCCCGGCCATATTGATGATCCATAAATACATTAACTATTAATGAGATGACATTCTAAGCAACGAAATTCTTTTTTTTTCGATGAAATACTCGAATACTCGATGATTGACGAATTGAATTGAGTTTCGAAAACAATTTAAAAAAAATCAGTAAATTAATTCGTAAATGCACACATAGTAAAATAAAACCTTGATATTATTATCAGATGGCGGCAAGTTTTTTTTGTAGTTGTTCATTCATCATTAGGATAATGATGATTTTGAAAAAAATTCACCATCCATTTGATTAATAATAAGTTAATTGAAATGAAATGGATACATTTTAAAATTATTCATTTTATTTCCAATAACGAAAAAAAAAAATTACAGTGGTACCTCGGTTAACGACGATGATCGGGTCCTGAAAAACCGTCGTTAACCGAAATGTTCGTTAACCGAGGTACGATTTTCCATAGGTTTCAATGGAGAGCGGATAAAATTGATCCGACCTCAGACCTTGATTTCCTATTATCACCTTAAATTCTCGAAAAAAGCCATGTAATCATAATAAACTGATTATTTTTGAATTCGTTCTTATCTAGGCTAATCCATAGACTGGATCTGATAACGGAAATCATCACTTTTCGGTGATAAAAATGAAAAATGTCCCACTTCCCTTAAAAGTTTGCTTCACTGTCATAATTCTTTACCTTTTTTTCTCAAAAAAGAGTTGCAATATGTTTTAGATTGTCTAACGATGGTCACTAAAAAATCCAAATTCATTTGTTTGAAGATCATCACTAAAAAAATCCAAATTCACTTGTTCGAAGATCATCACTAACGAATCCGAATTCACTTGCTTAAAGATCATCACTAAAAAATCCAAATTCACTAACGAAGCAATGTTCTCTGACAAATCCAAATTCACTTGCTTAACGATGGTCACTAACAAATCAAAATTCACTAACCAAGCAATGATCACTGAAAAATCCAAAATTCACTTGTTTAACCATTCCAACAATGGCCAGTAAAGAATTCAAATTCACGTGTTTATAACGATTCAATTCGTTCAAAACGATTGAATTCAAAATGAAATTTTGCAAATTTTAAATCCATTCAAACCCAGGAAATTGTTTTCTTATTCAAATCCGAAATCTTTCAAAAATGAACCATATTCTCCCATAGCACTTTTTGATAACCAATCGAATTTTATTCCTTGATCGATAAGATTTGTTAAACTTTTCATTCTTTGTTGGACTTGTTTCGTTTATGAATTTGAATTCGTTACTTAGTTGAAATTGTTTAGAAAATGAATTTTGATTTGTTAGTGACCATCGTTAAGCAAGTGAATTTGGATTTTTCAGTGATCATTGCTTGGTTAGGAAATTTGGATTTTTCAGTGATCATTGCTTGGTTAGCAAATTTTGATTTGTTAGTGACCATCGTTAAGCAAGTGAATTTGGATTTTTCAGTGATCATTGCTTGGTTAGGAAATTTGGATTTTTCAGTGATCATTGCTTGGTTAGCAAATTTTGATTTTTCAGTGATCATTGCTTGGTTAGCAAATTTTGATTTGTTAGTGACCATCGTTAAGCAAGTGAATTTGGATTTTTCAGTGATCATTGCTTGGTTAGGAAATTTGGATTTTTCAGTGATCATTGCTTGGTTAGTAAATTTGGATTTGTCAGTGATCATCGTTAAGCAAGCGAATTTTGAATCGTTAGTAATCATAGCTGAATAAGGGAATTCAGATTTGTTCAACCAAAAAGAATCATTTTCGGCTAGCGATTATTATATTTGGAACTTGTAATTTTCATGAAATTTCTTGATTAGATATCAATTCTCATAAGTAGGATGTTGTCTTTGTTGAAAAAATCAAATATTTATAATAAATTATACGCAAAAAAATCAAAAAATTGATTTTTTTAAATCGTCGTTAACCGAAAAAATCATCGTTAACTGAGGTAATTTTTTCTCCTGACCCATCGTCGTTAACCGAAAATTTCGTTAACCGAGGTGTTCGTTAACCGAGGTACCACTGTATATCAATCATAACAGCAAATTATCGAGTCGCTTTTTTAATGGCTAGGACCTTTTAGTACCTTTTAGATTGTGTTATGATTGTTATCTCCAATGTTTCTGTCTGTTTGGATAATTGCAATTAACATTAGTAGGCCATATGTTTAGAGAGTAGAGCAGTGATCAAAAAATCAATGATCAGAAAAAAAAGCCGAATAATTTTTTTAGAAAATACAAATCAACAGTAACAAAAAGAAAAATTACTTAGGTGAAGATCGACATCTAAAAAACGCATAAAATAAAAGGTAAAATTAATGCATTAGAAATTGAAATGATAGATTTGTTTTTTTGGGCTTTTAATTAATAATTTTTACTTGGCTTTATTTATATGTTTAACTAAGTATATTTGCAACGACTTTATTTATTTCCTCGTAAGATGAACAAAAAGATTGTTGAATTTTTAAGTTTTTTAATGCTCGTGTTTTTCATGTCAATTATTGCTGTCATAAACGGTGATGGCCATCATTATAAACATTATAACTCTTTTATTTTTGGATTAATTGTGTGGTACAAAAAAAACTTTTTTTTTCTCCTAATTACAATAAATAATTTGGAAAATTGTCAAGATCATTATTGGCTTATCTAACCGTATGTCTGTCATATTTGTGATTTCACAGTTGACTGAATGTTAACATCATTAACAAAATTGAATGAATGATGAATGAATGAATGAATCAACAACAAACGTCAACAAGCAAGTAAACTCCATTATACATCAAACACTAATTATTATGATGAACAAAAAGAAAATAAAGTTTCGAAAGACTTGTTGAAATAATAATCATTATTTCATTTATATTCATTAAGGAATGTTCACGATAAGTAATTGTAAGAATTCAGTAATTTCAAATTATGAAAGCAATCCTTTTTCGCCATAACTATTCGATTGACAATGAATTTATATGTAGAAATTTAATTTTATGAAATAATTTATAAAATATTGGCTCTATATAGCTCTAAATTTGGAATTGAATTCAATCAACAAAAAAAACATAATGTCATCCTGTTAGTTAAAAAAAATGTTTTTCCATCAAATTTATTCTGCTAATTAAAAACAAATATTTGATTAAAAAGATAAATTAAATTGAAAATGATTACCATGAATGGATTCAAATGAATTATCAACAACATTAACGGGTAATTCATTCACTTTTCAAAGATTAAATTCAAGTGAATTGATAAAAAAGAAAAGAAAAAAAATAATAGAAAAAGAAACAGTCATCTATCAAATTTTTTATCAGCACGGAATTCTTTGAATCTTATTCGATTCTAACCGGTTTGCTATTCGGTCGGCTTGGCCAAGTTCAAAGCATTCTTTTTACTATATTTTTTTTTTTTTTTTTGAAAAATTTGTTATCATTTTAATAAAATTCAGTTTGATTGAGATTTATTTTTATCCTACATGATTATCTTTATATTTTATTTAAAAAAGATCCCATCAAGATCTTTACCATCTTTATTTGGTTTCTTTTTTTCAATTTCTAGTTTCTGCCGTTGCGTTCCATTTAATTTTAATCACTACAAATAAAGAAATATTACGGGAAGTTTTTCAATGACGTTTCGTTGTATATTGTTCCTAATTGTCACCATATCATAATTATTTTTATTGAATTGAAACGAAACTATAAATTGATGATAAATTTGTAAATGGAATGGAAATTTTCTTGTTTTTTTCTCTTCATTCATAAAGAAAAAATTGATTATCGGTGAAAGATTAATAAGTGGATTTTTGGAGTTTGAATTTGGATAAATACAGCCAGAAGTGAAATTTATTTATTTGGAATTAATAAAATCCAAAATGAGATAATTATCATGTTGTGGTGATTTTTATCAAAAACAATCCAGGTTTGGTGAGTTTAAAAAAAATTTATTTTGGAATTTTTTTCAATTAACTTATATGAATAATGACAGACAATCAATTAACAAACAAAAAAAAAAAAAAGAAAAGAAAATCAATTACTTAGAAATTATCAAGGACATTTGTGAATTTGTTGCGGAACTGCTGCATAGAAACGCACGCTAAATTTGGATGACAAGTTTGTTTTTTGATTTTGAACGCTAACTATTCATTAGATTGTTAGAAATTAATCAGCTCATTAAATATAATTTAATGAATCATTATTTTATTGATTTTATTCATCGTCATTCAATCGATTGTCAATGATCATTATCATTTGAATCAATGAGATGTGAGCAATAAAAAATATACAGACAATTCGGGCATTAAAAAACAGAATCAAAAATGGAATAAAATAAATTATATTTTTATTTCGATTTTTTTTTCTCGTCGATACATTTTCGGTTATATTAATTATAATAATGATAAAATCTGGAAAAAGGATAGATTTTTTTTGAAAGATAATAATCAATGGAAAAAAAATTCCATACAAAGACATATACAAAGTGAATAAGATTGATTGAGTGATGAATTTTGTATTTGAACAACGAACAAAAAAAAAGAAAATTTCCTCATTTAGCCATTAATGTATTTCGTTGTTCAGTAGATGATGATGTAGTGGTCGAATTTTTGAAATTATTAAAAACATTTCCGATACTTTTACCACTGTTATTCGATTTGATTGTTGATGTTGTTGAAGATGATGAGGATGAGGATGATGATCGAAATGATGTTGTTGTTGGATTTGATCGGATGAATAGTTTTTTTGCTGCCAATAATTCATCATTAACCAAATGTGAATGAATTGGATGTTGATGATGTGATCGAAGTGATGAAGATGATGCAAATAGATTTTGTGTTTGATTAAGTTGATGATGATGATGATTATGATGATTGCCATGGCCATGATTTACATTTACACCACTATTATTGATAATATGTTTTTCACGTTTATGTTTTGTACGACGATTCTGGAACCAAACTTTTATTTGTGTTTCAGATAGATTGAGATCACGTGCCAATTGTTTACGTTCACATCCGACAACATAACGATTTTTTTCAAATATTTCTTCCAAACGTAATAGTTGTCCGGGTGAAAATGCCGTACGTATACGTTTTGATTTACGAAACATATTGGAAAAATGATATGCTGCAGCAGCCGCTGCTGCAGCCGATGGTGATGTTGTTGTTGTTGTTGCTGCTGATGATGATGATGATGATGCAGAAGATGATGATGAATGATTTGAATCATTAAAAGATGCTTTATTAATCGAATGTGGTGATGGTGATCGTTCATTCATTTTGGTCAACGGATTATTATCATGAATTAATTGATAATGATGAGATGATTGATGTTTTGACTTTATAGATAAAGGATCATATTTATCTGTGAAAATTATAAAAAATAGAAAAGAATATTAATGAGCAGAATAATAAAAAAACAAATAAACGAATGACAAGAACAAAAATAAATTCGTTGTTCATAATTATTATTGTGATGATTAAAATTTTTTTTTTTGCTCATTAGTTTACACAACATCATCGGCATCATCAATTTCAGACAAAAAAATAGATAATAATTATATAACCAAGATGCCGTTGTGATAATTATTTAGTGAAACGTCATCATCATCATCAGTGTTTATGTGTTTTTGTGCAATACTGAATAATTTGTTTTTTTTTCTTTTTCGAATTCCTAATGAATGGAAAGCATTATTCTATAGTTAATTGCATTTATTAGTTGAATGAATGAATGGATAAGGTCCAATTCGGGTGTATGGTATGAAGTGTGCATGTGTCTCCGTGTAAGTACAAAGAGGATGCTATTATTATTTTACATTTCAATTCACAACAACTATTCATTTTGATGTATTTTCATTCTTTTCATTATTCTCCTATCATAGTATATATCAGAAACATTGATGGTCAATGGTGCGAATAATTAGCTAGCTTGATTCTTTTCATCATGTTCATCACATTCATCATCATCTTCATCAACATGGATTCAATTGAAATCGAGTTCATTTTATGGAAAATTTGGATATTCCTTTAGTACTTTTATCTTTGGTGAAAAAAAAGCTGCTAATTCAATTGTTTGAATCCTGTATAGCATGAATTTTATGTAATTGCGGATATTGCCGATCGAATACAATCGTTTGCTAAAAAAAATTTGCTATTTCAATAACATTTATTTTATATCATCATTAAGGATAATAAAATTGATATTGATTTGTCATTCGATCATTAACATCAGCTTCAAATACAAATTGTTTCTCGAACCAATTCCAGGATCGTTAACACTAATTTCTTTTCAATTTGATTTTGAATGAATTATTCTTCCAGCTGGACAATCTTGATCACAATTACATTTGAATGATGAAAATAAAATCCGGTATTGGCAACAACAACAAAAAAAAACATTGTTGTATTACATAATAATGATGCTGTTGTTGATGATGATGGATCGTTAAGTAGAATGATTTTGCAATTGATTTCACCTTTTTTTTCGCCATATTGGTCTATTATCCATTGATATATGTTAAGTGTAGGAAAAATCAACAAATTCCGATTTCATTCAAAGTGAAAAAACGTTTAGGGGATTGGTAAAAAGAGAAAAGAGCATCGAAGCGGAATATTATTTTTTCTTTTTCCTTTTTATTAGTGGCGTCATTACATTACAATCTAAATGTTGTTTTTATATATAGAGAATGAATGAATGATGTTGGTGATGAAAACTTTTTTTTCCATCTAATTTCAGGATTTCCAATTAATAGCTAAACAGAATCCTCATCATCATCATCATCATCATCATCATCATCAAAGATCTGATGTTGCAATTAATTTTTAATTGCAAATGGTGATAACAACAATTTCTTTTCCATCTCTTTCTTTTTCTCTCTATCTGTTTCGATTCAATTTATTCATTTAACATTCATTCTATCGATTAATAGACAATTACAATCACAAAACCATTTTAGTTTGATATATATGTGTTTGTATGTCTATATGAATGTTGATTCAATAATGTTGTCCTTGTTTTTTTTGTTATTATTTTTATTATCATTATTATTGTTGATGATGATGAGAATTGAGAGACATAAACAAATTTCTTCACAATTACAGTGCAATCATAATGATAATAGTTATCATTAAAATCATTATTTTGATTGTCATATATGAGAAAAAAAAACCCGAATAGATTCAAATCAATTTCATCCATTTCACACGCATATACACAGACATTGATTATTTACCGAATAGAATGATAATGATTGAGATTGTTGATTGATAGACATGGTTGGACAGAAAAAGAGAGAGAGAATGGTAATATCAATTTGTGAAATAATAATAATAATCATCAGCGTCATTAACGCCCAAATCATCATCATCATCATCTTAATCATCATCGAGATTCAATTTGAATCAGTTTTTTTTGCTCATTTGCCAATCAAATAGAGGGGTTAATTTGGATGAACAAAAAAAAATTATTACAATGATAAATTTTCGAAATTCTTTTCTTTCCTTATTTATGATGATGATGATTATAATAATCATCATTCATTAATGATCGAATGATTGCCATTTTTCTTTTATTTTTATTATTACCATCATTTTGTCATCATTATGAATGAAATTATAATCCAGATGAATTCCATTTTTCAATGTATGTCAATCCAAATACTGTAGAATCATTAGCACCAAATAAATCATTATCTCTTTTTTTAATTTCAATCAATCTTAAAGATTAAATACTCATAAAAAAAATTCTTCAAAACAAAAATTAATGACAATTAAAATTCGAAATTGATGATGCACGAATGATAAACAATTATATTTTTGCTATATAAACTTTTTCATCGATCGATAAACATTTTCGAAATTGGAAAAAATAATGATAATAATAAAACATAGGATAGACGGGCAAATAAAAACAACAACAACAAAAAAACATTAATTGAATGATAATTAGAATCTAAATCGAAAACGATCAAATCAATCGTCAATATAACTCATTGATGCCAAATGATTATCATTGATGATGATGATGATTGTCATGAAATTAACAACCTTGTTTAATGGTATGTATAGAAAAAAATTAATGGATTTGTATGAGCAAAAGGAAAAAAAACGTTGTTGAAAACAATGAACAAATAGAATGTGTGAATTCTTATTTTTATAATTAAAATGAAATTTTTTTTACAGCTTTCAAATTAATTGAAATTGTCGTCATCATGAAGTAATCATCGATGTTTGGTTCCATCAATATTGTTGAAAAATTTTCATTAATTTTTTTTTATTGAAACCAAATATCGAATAGCTCATATCATAATATTCAATTGTGTAATTATTATCATCATTTTAAAACAAATTATGATCACCTAAATTCGAATGGGAAATAAAGATATCCAAAAGCTATAATAACAATTGTTGTTGAATATATTGCGACATATAGACAGACTGTTTTTTTTCAAAATATTATAATCCAGTAATGACATATCTTTTTTCATAAAATATCCATTAAACAATGATGACATTGAACAACAACAACAACAACAAAATAAATCAAAGAAATAAAATCTAATAATTTTTGAACATTAATGACAATGATTGTGTTTCTATAATTAGATTTTTGGTCTCTCACTTTTTTTGAATCGGATAATCAGAAAATTCATTAGTGATATGGTAAGTATAATGTAGTCCATGATGGTGGATTAATCGACAAAAAAATGAATAATTCAATCTATACGACGATAATTACCATTATTATAATTATGGAGATTATGATTAAAAAGAAAAATGATATGTACAATTCAATTAATGATTATTAAAAAAAAAAATTGTTGATATGTAGGATAAAGAATTTCAATTTGAATTGATAATGATAAAGAAAAGGGAGAAAAAAGTCTGGATTATCTTTTCTGTTTATCTTGGATTAATTATCTTTTTTTTGTATACAATTTGATGATGATGATAAAGAAATACATATATGAATCCAGCAATGACAGCTTTGATGATCCAAAATATTTTTAATGAGTTTCAAGTTTGATGAATGATATAGATATTTCATCATTTTGATATGAAAATTTAATTAAATTAATTAAATTATATACATTTTTTTCTAATGTTTTTTATTTTGTTTTCGATGGCCGAATTATTTTAATTTAATATTTTTGTTTTTGTGCTGTTTCTTTCGTTCAATTTGATTAGTTTTAATTAACAGTAAAACTCACCAGGTATGTATATAAATTAATTATGATTATAATTATAAATATTTGGCAAAATCATATGGAAATAATTATCATTTAATATGAAAAATTATTGGAAGAGAGAGAGAAAAAATGTAGTTATTCGATATTAGGCAATTGAATTTAGTTGAAGAGAAGTGAAGAAAGAAAGAAAAAAATGATTTTCTTTTCCATATTCATATCATGTAACATGCATTCCATGTCAGATGTAAATTAATTATAATTAGGAGAAAAAAAAACAATTTCAACAACATTGAATCAATACCGGATAATTATAATGGATATTACTCTCTTTACTTGCTAATCGATACGAAAAAAAAATTTATGTGTTAATGGTGACTAAATATATAAATCGGCCATGCTATTTGATTTGATCATTAGGAAAATACGAAGCTGTTTCCCACTGTTTATCATCAAATTAATGGAATGATTGAAATAGATGGAGAAAGCCAATTATAATAATCAACAGCATTTTTTGTTTGGTCAGCAAAATAAAAAATGAATACAAGCAACACTTTTAAAGCTTTTGATGAGTAAAACCAATCATAAATGTAAGTTTATTTTGATTAAAAGCGAAAAAAATGGACAGCAACATTATTTGAATACACGTTTAAAAAAGATGAACGAGATCAAACTCAATTAGTGATAAAAAAAATTAATGAATGATTAGCCTGAAGGCTCAAAGTAACTAATATGTGAGATTCAATAATTTAGATTGAGTCCTTTTCTTGTTGTTGCTTTTTCAGCGATGGTCAAAACTTTTTTCTTATTGCTACTGGGATTATATTATCCAAAATGATAAACATCATGATATACGAAGCCAAAAAAAAGTGGAAAATTTTTCCTCCGATACAGGAGATTCATTATCAATCAACTATATTATTGTCATCTAATAACAGTTAGTGAGGAGATGAAAAAATATCAAATATGAAAAAAATGCACCAGAAACCAAAACATTTTCCAATTTATTCTGATGATAACAATCATTAGTTGCTGATGATGATAATGATAATAATGTTGATGGATATAATCATGAATTGCTAATTCATTAGTGATAAATGATGCTAAATAACGTCATCAACAACAACAAAAAAGGAGCCGAAAAATCGTTTTTGGTAATAAAAATGAGAATTTCATTTTATTTATATATTTTTTAATTTCATCTTTCTACAATCATCATCGATTATTATAATCGAAAATGAAACAACATTAAATGATTATATGATTCATTTAATAGAAATAAAATGATCGTTATGTTTTACAAATGAAATCATTCAATTATAAATTATAAACAAAAAACAAAATTTCGATTGAAAAGCAATTAGTTTGTTGAAATAAAAATCATTAATAATAATAAAATATTAACGAAAACATCATAGGCATGAATAGAATTGTCCGCTTGAATAGAATTGCATGGATCGCCATCATCATCGAAATAATTATTCATCATTAAAATAAAAATGGCAATTAATCGAATTGAATTAAATAGATTTTAATAGATTTCTATTTTTTTTCTACCACTATCAATGATGTTGATTATACATGATGTCCATTCATTCATTCATGTATACATTTATTTAAGAATCATTATATAATAGCTTCATTGAACAATTAAATGGAATGGTCGTTGTCATTAGTGATATGATCATATCTATCTATCTAGTTAGCATGAAACTTTTTTCTGTTATTATTACTAAATTTCTTTTCACATTTATTTATTTATTCACTCATTAAATTTTATTTTATTTTTTTTGAGGAAATGGGAGGACGAACGTGCTATGAATGTCTCATCATTATGATCATATATACATAACAACAGAGCATTTATTCTGATTTTATTTTTCATCATTATCATCATCGTCATCATACGTAATCATTTTTGATGATGATTATGATGATGATCAAATTAGTGGACGACGCCCCGTAATACGAAATAAAAAAGCAGATGATGAGAAGAAAAAGAAAAAAAAATTTGAAATTGTCATCATTATTGCATACATGAATTCATTTATTTCGATGGGCGATAAATAATGGATAATGATGATGGCAGTCATCAACAACAACAACAAAAAAAACAGAAACAGCAACAGAAGCGGTGGCAATTAAAATTAATTCATCATTAATTATTTAGCTAAATTAATTTTGTCGAATTTTATTTATTTTTCGTTCACTGCTTCGTTTTCTCTTTTTTTTTGTTCCTACCGACTTTATATATCTGTTTGGTGACTATTTTCAATTAAAATCGTATTTTTTCTGTTTGACTATATTTGTGTTGTATGTGTACGGGGAGTGTATTTTTGGTGATTCAAAAGCCGGAGAACGAATTTTCCTGTATAATTAGGAAAGCAGGCGAATTCAAGAGACAGAAAAAAAAGATAGATGGAATGGCTAATTGAAATTTACTAAAAATTGATTGCTTAATAGTCTCAAAATGTATGTGTGTGTTGGTGTGTACATTTGATATGAATAAGAATCCCTGAAACTTGAAATTGAAGCAATCGAAAACAATCAAATGTGAATCAAAAAATCATACCATTGTATGTGTGTTTGCAATGTTTTTTACTGACAAAATCTGGATTAACTAAAATGGATAGAATTACTTTGACTCTAAGCATTTATGAATTTAGAGTTCCTTGTTTTCATAAATGAAAAAACCCCATTTATTAATCAGATATAACATTAATTCTGTTGATTGGTTTTTAATTTTTTTCTCTCTTTTTTTCCCATTACCGATCTTAACAAGCCTATTGAATGTCGTAATCCAGTTGCAATAGATTTATTTATATTTTCTTTCAGTAAATCATTGATTAACAATATAGATTTTCTTCACAAACACAATAATTGTTTGAAATCAATCATATGATTACAAATTTATTTTTAAACATGTAACCAAAATATCCAGGAAAAAAAATCATTTTACAATCTATAATAATAATAATAATAGAAAAAAATGAATTAATAAATTATTTGATATCAGAACAAACATTGAGAAGAAAAAAAAATTAAATGTCCAAACAACAACAACAATATTAGTTATTATTAGCAACGAAACTAAATTGAATAGAGAAGAGAGTGAGAAGAAAAAATAACGAATATTTAGTTTAGATATATTTTCTATTGATTATCATTATCAATTGATGACGATAAAATAAAAAAGCTGATTTTGTTGATGATTATTATGTAATTACTCTCTCTCTCCTAGTTATATGTGTATCCATATCAAAAAAAGATATATAGCAAATATCAATAAAACACAGACACACATGTCGGTTATTTTTAATGAAATATCAATATTGTTCAATGTTGATATAATGATAATAATAAAATAATGATGAAGGAAAAGTCAATATTTGTTATCGATACATATGTTTTATGATATTAAATATTAATCAATATCAATACTGATAATAATAATTCAAGTAAAATATAAATGTTCAAAATAGGTGTGTGTGTGTGTGTGTGTGTGTGTAAGTACGCGCGTGTAATTAATATCTCTGAATTTCGATACTAATTAGTTGTTTAAATGTTGACAAAATAAATAAACAAACAAACAAACAATGATAATTTTTTTTTCTCCCCATATCGATATTATTTCATAATTTATTTTATTCCCTAAATAGATATCAAATAAGTACCAATATCTCTATCTCACTCTTTCTGATTTTCTCTTTGACAACAGTGACTTAATGATTCATTTCAAAAAAAAAAAAAAAAAAAATAATAATGGCGCAATTGTGATCAGTGAACGAGAAATATATATTTTTTGTTGTTGAAATGTTTCAAGTATTTTGGCAATTATTGATTAATTTGTTTTGAAAAAATAGAAATTTTAGATCATTTAAAACATGACAACCAATTTTTCACACTGTTTCCGATGTCAAAAACCTAGTGTAATATTATTATTATTATTAAGATCAAGGTTGATTATTATAGAAAACTTTTTTTTTGGAAAAAATCAATCAACCAAATCGTTATTTTATCTAATTTTGTCTAATCGATTAGATCAATTAATTAAACAAAATTAATTGAATAAATCATTATTATTTAACCTTGCCGCAATAATTGGTTAACAATTGGTTTTAGCAATTATGGTTTTTATTTGGGCACAAAAAATTCAATCATATGTGGAAACAAGGCGTTTATACACATACTGACACACCATAAACACATTACACTTACCACAGTATGGTAATGATGATCGTGATTGTGATGCTGATGATGAATAATAATTAAGATCATTCAATGAATTCGGAATGTCTAATACTATTTTTTCATTTGAATATTTACGATTTTCATTCATCAAATCATTAATGGACATTTTATTAGATGAAACTATCTGACCGTTTGATGCTGCTGTTAATGATGAATGTTGTTGTGGTGACAATGATAACGATTTAGGTGATTGTGATAAATTTGAGCATAATTCATATAATCGATGACTAGAAGAATTTTTTCTTTTTTCATTCAACATCTCATTATTATTACAGGAATCGATTGTTTTCAAATATTTACAATCACCATTATTGTTATCACTAAATTCATTTAGTTCATAAACATTGTGATCATCATGATGATCATCATCATCATCGATTTTAACATTTTCATCATCATTATCGGTGGCTATTTTGCTTTTTTTCATTTCATTCATTATTACTGATGGTGAAGTAATTGAATTTGAATTTTTTAATGAATTTAAACGATACATAAATTCAGCATATGAAGAAATTGATGAATTAGTTTGTTGTTGAAAAAATAGATTTGCATAATATGCAAGTAATTGATCTTGCCATTGTTTATCATTATTATCATTTAATGATCCAAATCGATTAGAAATCAATGATGATGATGTTGATGATGATGTTGACGATGATGATGAGGATGTTGAAGAACATGATTGTGATAGATGATTTTCCTGTGATTGTTGTCGATTAATAATTGAACATGATGAATCGGAATAAAGTTTTTCATAATACAATTGTTGAATACGTTTCAATTCATGCCATTGTTGTGACCATAATAGATCACTAATCATTGATGATTGTGATGTTGTTGGCGTTGTTGTCATTGTCGGTGATGATGATTGTGGTGATGATAAAGATGATTGATCATCTTTTATTGAACATTCATTATATAATTGTGATTTATCCGACAATTTTGTTGCCGACGAAAATGATTTTGTATCACCGCCTACTAACACATCAATCATAAATGAATTGGAATTCTGTCTGGTCGTTGTCTTCATTGTGGATTTATTCATATTATTTTTATCATTATTATGATTTTCATTTAAAGTCTTTATTAAATCATTTGTTATCGAATTTGATAATTGAAGATCTGATTTTGTTGTCGGTGAATTTCTTATTGATGAGGAATTAAATGCTATTTTTTCATTATTTGAATCATAATCAAATTCATTATTATTTGTCATTTTTATAAATTTGGTAGAATTTTCAGCTGCAATTGTTGTTGTATTATTAATTTCATCATCATCATTACTAATATCATTTGGAATTACAGTAGGATTCATTGCTTATTTATATCCTAACCGACGGATCAATAAGAATAAGCTTCTAATCACATGATAAATAACAAGAAAAAAATGATTGATTTTTTCAAAATTACAAATTTACACACACACAAACAAATACAGGTAACGTTGACGATTTGTTCAACAAAAAAAAATCTTGATTAAATTGCTAGATTATTTTTCATTTAGTTTCAATGAACTGTTGTTGTCTTGACACTATCATTGATAAACGACGAATGTGATTACGATGATGATGATGATGATGATTACGATGATAGAGAGAAAGAAAGAGGTTGTGAAAACAAAAATTTGTAATCGCGGTAAAATGATGTTGATAATAATTATGGTGGTACACATTTAAATTGAATACCATTTATTTTATGTGCGTCTAGTCATTGAATTGAATATACGAATTGAAATTCTCGAAGTAGTAGTATATTAGAAGAATGGGATAGAGAAAAAAACTAATAATAAGGATGTGCGTAAGAGAATCTGTAACGCACCAACAAAACATACACATAGACCAAAAACAAAAAAGAGGAAATTGTTTTCAATGAAAATGAAAAAATAAAGAGAGAATATATATCATATTTTTTAACCACTACTCATTTGGAATTTAAATTTCGCGCATTTTTTTTCTCAAAATGATTGTAAAACAGAAAATCAGCCACAATAATGGAGAGAAATTATAATCAATATAATTTTTGAAAAAATACTTTACTTTACCAATATGTTGGATCATCATCAGTGTGTCCTATATATTACCAAACAATTTTCCAATGTGTATTAATTGTGTGTATGTGTACTAATTTGCTAATTAAATTGTTAATTACAACTGCATAAGCATATTAATTAACTAATTAACTAATTGTTTAATTATTTTCTCTTTTTTTTTCATTCATTCATTCATTCATTCATTTGTTAATGTCGTATTATTCACATGTTCATTGTCATTGTTTTTTGTTCGCTCTCAATATTAATCATTTTATTCTTTATCTTTATCTATTTCTTTGGTTGTCAATTATTGAAATGGTTGAATATTTTTCTGAGAAACAAAAGTTTTTTTTTGTATTTTTTTCAGGCAAATTATATGGAAATTTTGTGACTAAAAAACTGGTGAAGACATTTATAATGCCAAAAAAAATTTAATTTAAAAATTTATTTATTTTCATCAAAAATTTATAAACCAGATGTAAATGATTGACGGTGTTTATTCACTTTTTACTCCTAAAATACTAAAATACTTTTGTTTGTTTAGAACATGAAACATGTGCGGGTATTTTTCATTTTTCCCATCATGAGAAAACTACAATTACTAATTAATTAATTGATGAGATTCTAATTTGATAGAAACACACATACACCGAATTTGTGATAGAATCCAGATATAGACTTCATTCAGAACGAATTTGTTGAAAATTTCTCATAAAGAAAAAATGATCTAATCAATGTTTATAATGATAATTGGAAATGTTGTTCATTTAATTGATTGATGTATTGTTTCTACAAGTAAAATACACAAAAATAAAATTGATTTTTAATCGAATTATAGTAGCTGTTGGCCAATCATGTGAAACACCACACGATGCCTGTGCAATGTGAATTATTATCAATAATCAGAATACATTGTTCAATTTACTTAGTTCTCTTTCCTCACCCAGATCTGATTGAATACCAAGATACATAAATACATTGTGTGTGTGTGTGGATAAACAATAACAAGCTTAAAGAATTAGGTTAGTATTATTTTTCCTTTCAAGCTAAACAACACAAATGTAGGCGATAAAAAAACCAAAAATATTATTATTTTTTTTTGCAAATCACCTTAACCAAGAAACAACAGTTATAACGAAAAAAAGAATACTTTTTTCGTGTAGATTAACTTGTTTTTTCTTCAAAAAATAATTACAGAATTATTTTATTTAAAAAAAGAGAATTACGAAAAGCTAAAAATAATAAAAATAGAATATTATGTTGCAACATCAAAAAATGGAAAATCAAAATTTCAAAAATTCTCTGAAGTTCGAAGAATGCATTTACATTTTTCGACGACAGATGTCGCGATCGTTTTGATTCTTTTCATTTAGAATTTATAAAAACTTGTTCGTAATTTAATCGAAAAAAAATAGATGACTCATACCTTACTCACAATGAATGAAAAATGACCAATTTTTTCAATTATCCAATATTGATGATTTTCCTTGTTAATCTGTATAGATATCAACAATAAGAATTCTTATTCAACATTCTTTAGATCCGATTTCATAAAAGAATTCGAATCGAATTCTGTCATTCTAATGAAAATAAGAAAAAAAACAAGGTGAATGAAACTATTGCCCATTACCATATATATCAATGAATACGAATGATAAATGATAGTTGAATATCGAATTTCTAATTCCAATCAAATTAGAAACAAGAAAAATCGAAATAAATTCCAATGTCTACACTTTTTCATTTTCGAAAAACGATAATATTCCTATTAACACTATTTGCATTAAATTCATGTCACGATATTTCGAATTCTTCTTAAAATTTTTTAACAATAAATATTAATGAGAATTAGATGAAAGTTAAGAAAAAAAATTGAATGAATTGAATTAATTTGGAACAAAAAAAAAAGTGGAGAATCTAACATATATCACGCAATTACATCATCTAAATATGAGTAAAAAAGAAAGATTTCTCCTTTCTTAATTGGCTTTGCTGAGTGAGAGAAAAAAAATACAAACTTTAAATCTTTTGTGCAATCGATACAATTTGAAATTAAATCAATTTTTTTGAAATGAATAAATTTTGAAAAAAAATATCAGAATTTTTTCCAGAAGCAGAATAATATTCGATTTAATTTTTTAAATGATATAAATTTCCTTTCAATTATTGGCTTTTTATTGAATTGCCCAAAATAGCCATTCATTTTTCATTTATTTCAATGATTTTTTTCACCCAAATTCTCATTTTCAAAAAATTTTTGATGATAATGATGATGATTGGTACAAATTTTCAAATTTATTTCTCATTTTAAGCAGAAAGAAAGAAAATATCCTCTTTTGAATGTGTTTTAAATTTTCGTTCAAATCAAAAGTTCTTCAACAAAAAAAGAAGAAATGATTATTTTAACAAGAATAAAATAGCATAATTGCATATTTCCGTTTAAAATATGCAATCATTGCATTGAATAACAAATAAATATTGAATGAAAATTCTTTTAAATTATCCTAAGAATCTTGGCAGAAAAAACCTTGATGATGACAAATATAATGAATAAATGTATAGCTTAATCAGATACTTAAGTGACCGGAAATTTCAATTTGTTCTTTAGTGTAATATATTTTTTTTTTTGGGAAAAAATCAATTCCAAATAGCGAAGATTTTCCATTTGATTGCATTTTCTTTTTCATATTTTGTTCAATGTTAAAATCATAATCAAGAAAAAAAGAAAAAGAAAATTTGTATTTACATTCAATTTCCGTAAGAATCCGATGAAGAAGAGTATAAAAAAATAATGATAAAATTATCGAGCAATTTGAAATTTTCCATAGAAATAAATGACCATAATCATAAATCATGGACAAGTTGTAAACAAATGATATCGTTCCATCGTTGTAATCAAGTAAGAAAAAAAAACTCGAAACATCTTTACTTGAGAAACAAAAATCTCATTGGCTGTTTTGAATATCATTAATTAATTTGTCCAATTTTGTTCTTGTTTTTTTTGTTTTAATTGCAAAGCATACTTATTGTTTGATATTCAAATGACAATGATGAAAATAAAATAAGGTCATCATCAAGAATCGAACGAATCTAAAGAATTGTAATGAAAATATAATGTTATAACATTATCATTAACAACAACAACAGCAACAACGAACTGAACTTTGAATTTTGACAGTTCGAAAAAGAAAGTCCAACTTTTTATTCTGGCAAAACTTTTTTCAAAAGATAGATAAAAGTTGAAAAGAATGAAACAAACTGATTTCCGAAGTGAACAAGAAAATCGAATGTTAAAAATGAAATAAATAAAAAGAATGTCTTTTGATAATGTGTTTTTTTCGCTCGTGTGTTTTGGTCATTTGTTCAGTTGAAACAAACAGAAAATAATACAGTTTTCATTGAGTAATTTATATTGAAGGGAAAACAAACAGCAACATATTCAACGAACGTAAGAATATCTTTGGTTTGACTTTTTTTTCGATAGATATTCTTTTGGTTTTTCCTATCTTCATTCATTCGTTATCTATCTATCTACATCCCCTTTTCACTCTTTTTCTTTCTGCTTGACAAATGACAGAAACAGTCATCATTGTCATTCTTATTGTTTATTGTTGTTTTGTTTTCTTTTTTTCAAAAACAATCACTGCCTTTTGTTATTGTGATGATGATAATGTCAAGAAAAAACCCGAATGATGTTTTGTCATTCTCATTCTTTCATGATGATGATGATATGATTCCCGAATCATCAACCATCAATGTTATATCAAAGTCGAATATCAAATATCTAAACCAGAAAAAAAGTATGAAATTTTTTTATTGTTAGCAAATCATTATTACAAATATCATTTTCATCATCATCATCAACAACAACAGCAACAATGATGATGGTCATTCTTCTATTCCATTAATCTATTATATGTTTTTTTCTATAATGTTTCAGTTAGATTTTATCATAAACAAACATTGAAAATAATAATTATGAGGATGTTCAAATGAGAAAAAAAAACAGTAAAAACAGTTAGTAAGAAAATTACCATGATCGTTATCGTTATCATCATTATTATCATCATCATAATTGTTAAGAAAAATTCTTTCAATCACAACGATTGAATGGCTGACCGTATGGCATTGAACCAATAAACAATCAAGATACATTTCAACAACAACCAGAAAAAAATCAAGATCTTTATTTTTCAATTTTAAAGAAAAATTTACACTTACTTTTCTAATCATAAACAGATTTTTTTCTTTATTCTTTTCTTTCAATGGAATCAACTTTTTCTAAATTGTTTTTTACTATACGAACAAAATGAAAATCTGTTAAAATTCCGGTAAAAAAATTTTTCAACAAAAAAAAGTTTTAATAATAAGATGGCATATACACTTAATTTAGTTCTAAAACTATTATCTGCCTGCCAAAAGCAGCAGACACATTTTGCCATTGTTTCATTCTACCCGAAAAATAGGAAGAAGAAACAAATCAAAACAATAAAGTCAAAAAATCGAAATTAATATGAAGTGGCAAAATTACATTTTCTCAAATTTTAACTCTTTTTTTATATTTCCTTTTCTCAATTTGTTTAGCATTTTTCTTTATCACTTTACCACCGGTTACAAATGTCGTTGTGCCAAACGAATTTTTTAATTTTCTAATTTTGCCAACTCAAATTCTGAAATGAATTTTCTTCGTCATTTTGTGTCATGATAACCAACACTTTCACATCTATGAATCTATTGATTTTTCTTTCATCTACTATTCCCAAAGATTGTGATTCGCTTAAACAATCACAATTACAATTCCTGAAGTGAATCTCTTTTTTTTCGAGCAAAGTTTTGAATTAAGAATAAAAAGTTTTCACATTCCAATTGTTTCTCATTTCGCTCAACTTGGTTGAAATCTAATTTTCTTAAAGATAACTGAAAAAAAGTTGAAATTCAATTTAATCAAAGTTTTTTTTTTCCTAAATTTTTGGCCGGTCATCTTGATCATAAAAAAAATTGTGATTCGGTTTTGTTTTTGTTGTTGTCATCGACGTCAATACTTGTCGTCGATTAGTTTATTTGACATTTTATTTGTCGGAAAAAAATGAATTCCCTTCAACTTCTAACAGAAAAACGATTTCATCCTGTTACAATCATTGATCATTTACAATTTTTTTTGTTGTTGTTTTTGTTATTCGTTTAGTTTGGTTTTTTCCTGTTATTTCTATAGAACGAATTTCAATGTTTTTTTTTCTTAAAGTTTTCATACATTTTATGATTTTCTTTTCACCTTTTTTTCGGCCAAATGGTTAGAACTAGAATCATTTCTTAAATTATCTATTATGCAAGCAAAATCTTATTCTACTTACTTAAGACCAATCCATTTTTTCTATCAAAAATAATAATAATGATGGTCTTTGACGACAACCGCGTAATAGTAAAAAAAATTTGTACATTCAAGAATCCTGAAACATTACCACTTCCACGATCGTTTTTTCTTTTTTATATTTCGCACTACACAATTCGTCTGTTCAGAATAACTGAATAAACTTATCCGGCATCTCTCTCTCCCGTTTCCATTCAAAGACTCCGATTCACAATGTTACATCTATTCGAGATGGTCTTACAAGCTACCAACACCGAACATTTCAACTTCAGTCAATCAGTCAGTTAAGAATCGACCATCATCATTGCTTCTGTTCCATTTTCTCTTTCTTTCTTCATCAATACTTTTTCATTGTAAAACGTTCGTCGTGTTTGAAATTCAACATTTGACAAAAATTTTTTGTTATTGTTGAATGGATCATCGTGGTCCAAAATTTCAGCATTTAGAATTCAATTGATTCTTTTTCCACAATTTTTCTTTCGTCCACTAACATCATTACCATATGTATAAACACCATCATCATATTGATTTCAAAGAAACGAGCCAATCGAATCTTAGCAAATCTATGCTTTACTTTTGTTTGTCTCTTCAAGATCCTTATGTATGTGTGTGTGCTTCTGATTTTTCTGTAATTTGACTATTTTTCTTTTCTGGTTTTATTCTTATCCAACAATTTGTTTATTCTTTACATAATTTTTCATTCTGTCTTTTATTATGTTCTTCTCTTTATTTCAAATGGTTTTTTTTGAGAATTATTCCGACAACAGCAAAAACAGATGAAAGGGAAAAAATGACCAGAAAAGAAAAATCCTTTGTTTGTCACCAACAGAAATGAATGTTAGAATTCATTCGATTCAACAATCATCATCATCATCATTGTTTAATGATCTTTTGTGGTTGTTAAAAGTTTAGTTTCCGTTTTTTGTTGTTTTTGATTATAAAAATTTAGTTTTGTTCTGTTTTCTGCGGTTGTTGGTCACATTCAAACGTGTCCATCATTAATGTTAAATTATTTTTTCAAAAAAAATATTGATTTAAATTTACATTGAGCAAACAAACAAAAAAAATGGCTCCAAAATTAATCTACGAAACAACATTATTAGTTTGTAGTTCATGTGTCATATTTATTGGAACAGTTGCTGCCGTATTACTTATGTTAATATGGCCACAAGATCGTATTCTTGGCCTTAGTACTCGACTAGTTATTGGGGTAAGAATCTAAAGATTTATTTTTTTCAATTATCAATTTAAATGTATTAAGTTAAACATAAAAGAATCGTAAAAGACACTGAATACATTTTATTAGGATTATTTTTTAGTTCTAATCATCATTGTTATCGGATATTTTTCTTTTCATAAAAATAAAAGTTTTCATTTGAAATGATGGATTCTTTCATTATTTCGATCATTTTATCATTTGATAAACTGAGGATTTTCGTGCTACACAAATACGATTGATATCATACAAAAAGAAAATTCATATAAATTTTTCATTTTCTTGCTATATAATAACTTGATGTGCGTGTGTATCTGTCGCCATGAATTTTTTCATTATTTTAGGCGTCAAATTCATTTTAACTTTACTAAATTTTTCTAAGAAAAGAAAAAAGAAAAAATCTTTTCCCAACAGATTCTCAATGTTGTTATAGTTTAGCGTGTGTGTTCTAAATACGTCAATTTACTCTAATTAAAAATGTACTTCATGTTTTTCACATCTATTCTTGTTGTTGCTGTTGTTGATGTTGATCAATGATTTACTTTTGTTGAGATTGAATTTAATTTCATAGTATCTATCTATAAACGAAAAAGAAAAAATTTCACTGATTGATTATCGAAATGAAAATGAACAACCTGATAGCTTGCTTAAAATTGTGACAAACATACCAGTGAAGAAAAAAACAAACAAAATAAAAATGGTATATCATTTCATAGCCATAGGCTTCTGTTGTTGTATATTGGTGTGCGTGGGTGAAAATCAATCTAATTATTTGTCAAATTCTCTAAAGGGAAAATCTTTTCTTCCACATCTATAGTTCAATTTATCTCACACATCACACCATTGCCTTTATTCTGATGCTGTTGTTGTTTTTTTTGCTTGCATTTTCAATTCTCTAAGGTTCTTCAAGTAAGCCAAAATGATATTTATTCTGTTGAATGAATGAATGGATGAATGATTTAATCAGATGTTTTGTAGATATGTGCGTGTATGAGTGATGGATCGACACTTTTAGTTTTTCAATTTTTTTCCCATCATTTTCACCTCAGTAAATGTGATTTTTTTTTGAGTTTCACCTTTTTGTTGCGTAATAGAAGTGATTTTGAAAAAAATAAATTAACAGTTTTTGTAATACGCGAAACAAAAATAATGTGTTCAATGTGCATTAGCTGTCATTACACATTTGAATTCATTCATTCATTCATTCATTCATTTAGCATGTCTATTAATAAAATTCAAGTTTAGATAATAATAATTAGATGAATCTAATGACAAAATTGAACTGAACATGTATTCTAACAAATAAGTCACAAAATAAATAAAATTCTAACATTTATTCTTTATCATCTTTATTATTTATTTTGAAAACAAACTTTTTTTTTATTCAACTAATTTAATTATGATTTTAAAATAAAAATAGTAGGATAAAAATGTCGATGTAATCAACATCATAACAATCGTTAGTTTCTTTTCTTTAACATTGAAACAAATTATCAATGATAATGAATGAAATAAACAATGTATTTGACCGGATTTTTTTCCATTGTATAACATAGAATAATTCCCGTAGGATATTATTATCATCTCTTTATTTATTTTTTTTCTCGCTTTAAAAATAATATTACTTATATAATGATAATGATGATGATGACAATAATGATTTCATGAATAAAACAGAAATTTCGTTTTTTTTTTGCACACAAAGAAAAAAACAAAATCTTAAAAAATTGAAAACAAGCAAATTCATTATGAGTTTTGCTATTCTTCTTTTCATTCATTTCATTGAAAACTATAACAAAACAAAACGGCCCAAAGGAAAAATAATGCTAGTTGTTTTCTTAAAAAAAATACATTCCCAAAAAAGTGATGTTCATCTATCTTCTGTTATTGTTCAATTTGATGATTCTTTTACATTGTTTCGGTTACTAAGATGAATTTGACGAAAAATTTTTTATTCATCAGTACAAAAAGAAAGGAAGAAAAAAAAGTTTGTTGGATATTTAGAACACAATAAATTAACGATAGAAGACGTGGACGAATTTGATGAACACAAACAAAGATGCTAAGGAAACTTTTCTTTTTTATTCTTGCAAGCATCTCTCAATGGATATTGTTTGTGTGTGTGTGTGTGTAATTCCATTATGCTTTTTTTCATTATTTCTAAATCATCTGGTGTGTTTTTTTAGCTTATAATATTAACACTCGTTATATGTTTTATCTACTTATTTATCCATCGTATAGTTTCGATGTTGTTTTTGTTTTCAAAGTTTCAGCTCTATGTTTAATGTATCGATTCACACGAAAAATAAAATACAAACGAATTTTGCTTAAATTAGCGAAAGTGAAAAAAAATTTAAGTAGAAATTCCATAGTAATGAAAACTTGAAAATAGAGAAAATAAGACGATTGTCAGTTGAGAATCCAAATACTTGAAGAATTGAGCGAAAAAAAACGAAAATAGTGCACGCAATCATTAATTGAGTTCTGTTTTTGTTTTTTTGAAAGTTTTCAATTCCGCTTACTCAATGTAAATCGAAAAATAAAAGGTATTTGATAGACAGGAATGATGATCATATGATCGTTTCCAGAAAAAAAAGAGAAAAGAATTTCGATTACATTTCATCATTTTTTTCAAAAAGAAAAATCTCTATTCCAAATTTATATTTCATATTTTACAATGAAATATATTTTAAACAAAAAATGTTTTAATATTTTAACTTATTTTTTTCACTGTTACATTAGTAACATTTATTTTACAGCAACAATTGAATATCCATTATCATTATTTTTGTCGCTAAAGAAAAAAAACATTGTTTTTAATGTATGAAAAAGAAGAAAAATCCAACATATAATAAGTACATGATGATGGCATTGAGTTGATGATGATAATCATCATCAACGGCATTACATCGCTGAATCGGTTTGTTCATTTATGGATCTGTATTCTTGGTGTCTTGGTTGTTTAAAAAAAAAAGTTTAAAATCAAAATAGAAAAAATGAAGAGATGTTTTCCACACACTTAATTCATCTAATGTGATGTTTTTGTTTCGTTTAGTTTCTCTCTATCAATAGCAAGTATCATACGTACCAAAAAAAATGAGAATAATTCCTTGAAAACAAAACAAAAATAAAAATCTCATCATCACATCAATGTTTCATATAGTGTTAAGTTCTTTTTAGCCATAGTATTGATGTGCTATTAATGCCATTTATATTGGGCATTGATCATTGTGTGTGTGTTTGAAACCCGAAGAATAAACGAAAAAAAAAGATTTTCTGGATGAAAAAAATATAATATCACTTGATTGCCCTTTTCAAACTTTTGTTGTTGCTTATATCTATTGTCTTTATAATATTTTTTCTTCGAAGTAAACATTTCGGTTGATTATTGTTGTAAATGGAGCAAAGTATTTGATTCTTTTTTTTTATCTATTGATTTGTTGATAATAACTGAGAGAGGAAAAACAAAGATGATTAAACGTTTTCAGTTGTTGACAAATCTTTTAAATCAGTATCCAACATGTGAATCAAAAAAAAAAAAGAATTTTCGTTTTCGAAAGAATTCTTGTGTCGAAAAACCCAAAAAAAACATGAATGATATTATCAGTATGATATATCATATCGTTAAATTTGATTTTTAAAGAAAAAACAAAACCTTTTCTTTTCTACCAACTTTTTCACTCACGTTTCAAATCGAAAGAAAATCAAACCGATAATGTTGTTTGATTCTCATTGATTGTTGCCGTCCCGTTCATATTTTTCAAATCTTAAATGTAAAATACATTTTGTTTTTTTAAATAGATAATATAAGATTGAATAGAGCTTAATTCCTGTCGTATGGCAACATATTTTTCTTTTAAAACAAAATCATCCAAAAATTGATTTTATCATTATATCCATAGTTTTTTCCCGTTCCTTTCAAACAGATATGAATATAAAGGAGAATATTCTTTGACTGAATATTTTTATTTTCGCTTTAAATTTGAAATTGATTTTGTTATTTTTGAATTCTATTTTTGTCATTAATGCAAATTTACATTGATCGAAATGCGACAAACAAACAACAAAAAAAAATGTTTCAAAATATAAAATTGAAAATTGATTATGCTAACCGTTATATTGCCGTTATTATTGTTATTGTTGTTTTACTTAAAGTATTTGATTGAAATAAATGAAAATCAATTGTAACCGGTCAAGCGTAATCGTTTTCAAAGCAAACTTTTATCCTCATCATTCATTAAATGATATTATTTGTTTATTTTTTCTGTATTGACCATCCTCCTTGACGCCCACCCAACGCATACACAATTATTCGATACTTTGATGTGATCGATTTATTCAGGATTTCGTTATAATAGATCCTCTACTTTTCTCACCATTATTTTCATATGATATTAAATTCTCATTGGAATATATAAATTTCCTCAAAATTTTTCTTCGGTATTGTTTTTTTTTTTTGCAAGTTTTTTCCTGGAAAAAAATTCAATTCAATTTTGAATGATGATGAAATTTACATTTTCACTAAATCCAAATAAAATCGTAATGTTTTTATTTTTTTCCTTATTCGTTTGTCGCAATTTTGGGCTTTGCATTCATATTTTGACGTGTATATTACTTTCATGAAATTTGTTTGTTTGCTCGTTTATTCGTTTGTTTAATATCTATGATAATATGAAAATTTCATTTTTTTTCTCATAGCGAAATAAAATATTCAAAATAAGTCGGCGAGTTTCGTCTCGAGTATTATCAAATGATGCATTTGAAATCAGCATTTTAGCTTATGTTTTTTTTTGTTGTTTATGGATTTTATTATTAATCGGAACATGTTGGAATATAATGTGTACATGTTGTTGTTTTTCTGCTGACTACTACTGCTACTGATGATGATGATGTGATTCAAATTTTGAGATTTATTAATATTTACGTGTAAAAAAAAAGAAAATAGTGGCCACAATGAAAACTTGAATAAAAGAATAATAAGAATATAGATTACTGAACACATAGGAATTCTTTTCCGGGGGCAACAACAACAACAAAATATATTGAATATACGCGTTTTGAATACAAAAGAGTTTGGGAAATTTTTTCTACTTTTTGTTTGTTGGATGGACCAATTTTTGTTGAAACCGCTGCAATGAATGAACAATGAATAGTGAAAAAGTAAAAAAAATTATGTGAAAAGAAGATTTATAACCATAGTTGAAACCATTCGACCGACAGAAAATAACCGCGAGAATGATCTCTCCTGAACAAAAAAAAAAAATGTTGAAATTTTTTTTTATATCGAACGTCACAATGAATCACCGGAATTCACAACATTATCGATATCATCATCATCGTCATTATACAAGAATATACAGTGTTACATCGGTTATTTAATGTCCTTTTTTCTCTTTATTTTGCTTTTTTTCTTCCAGGATTTCGATTTCAAGTGAATGTTGTTCTATATAGAATCATCAAATGGACAAAAAAAAATCCAATAGAAAATGAAATTCCAGAGAAATTATGTTTTGGACAGCCAAGATTTATAAGTATATGTCAAATGACATATACACAAACGGAAAAAAATCTCTGAATTTTTCATGGAAAAAAATAATGTCAATTACAATACAATTGAAATTTTAACGTAATTTTAAATAAAATACAAAGATAACAAGACCTCTTAATGGTTTTTTCCGAAATTCATCTTTCAAACATCTAAAATGTAGATTATCTTTTGGGTATATTTTTTCGAGGTCGTTTTTTCTGGTAAAAATTTGCTTTATTCATTCATTGTGTAACCATAATAAATATTAATAATTCTTAGCACACAAAGTTTCATTTAATGTGAATAAATGTTGATTTTATAGTTTTTTTTTGTTGGTAACCGGCTGACCAAAAACTTTTGTCGTTATATGTATGTGGGTGTTTGTGGTTTAGTAGTCCAGAGAAAAAAGTTTCTATTCTAACCGACCAAAAAAAAAAAACGTTAGAAAATTTCTTCTAGATTCTTAACTATGCTTATTTATCATGAATCTTTTTGTTCCGAAGATCTATTGTTGTTGTTGTTGTTTTTTCTTTTTTCGTTTTAATATGGCGTTGAAAGAAAATTCAAAAAGACTTACTCTGCTATACGGTATTTCAATCACTAATCTAATATCTAAACGATTATAACTATTACTGATACTTTATTTTATTTTTTGTCTTATAACTTGATTGTTATATTATCACTAAATATAAGTTAAAATAAAAGAAAAAGATTATATGCATGGTGGTAGTATTTGTCGAATTATTCGGTTGTGAAATCGGAAAAAATATCGGAATACAGAAAAAAAACAAAAGTCATTAGCGAATCTTTCAACACTGTCCGAGAATTCTCATTCATATTGGACATCTAATATGGAATCATGATAGGAAAATTATTATCAGGTTTATTTCATCATACCGAGTGAAAAAATGAGATAATTCAATTATTTCCTATTGAAAAATTTGTCAAATAACGAATTAGATTCTTTGAGTTTTTTTTGCATCACTGTTCCATTCTTTGAGTCATTTTTTTGAGTTAATTAATTAATTAACCTAATTACAAAACGTCAACATCATAGATAACAACGACAAAAAAGAAATTCTTGTCGATGTCTAATTTGCAAAACATGTCAATTTTCAAAAGAAGAAGAAGAATGTAAATAATTGATAAGTGTCGGACATTGTATCTAAGAATTTTTTTTCATATTGATTTTCTAACAAATTAAAAAAATGACAACAACAACAATATCATAATTTGCAATTATTTTGAGATCACGTAAATTGAAATTAATACGTATCGTTTTTTTTACTTATTAACAATCACATATCAATGTACTTGAACAAAAATGTTTTCAACACTAATAATCTTTGATTGTAGTACTGAAGCCATCCTTCTTTCAATAATTCAATCGTATTTGAAGAATGTGATGATTTAATTATTTCCTCAAATTGGATTTACACTGTATGTTCTTATTTAAGTTTGATAAGAAGATTTATTATTATCAAATGCCGATCATTATTTATATTGTTATTGATTTATTTTGATCTTTTTTTGGGATGAGTGTTGGAATGAAGGAAGAAATAAAAAAAAACATTTTTTCTTTTTTTTTTTTGGTAAATTACATTTTCATTCATGAATATCCATTGATTATAATCATCAAAAGTGTTGTTCGTAGAAAACTTTGGTATTTTTCTTTGTAACATGGAAAAGAATTCAAGCCATCAAAAATGTCTACATTCAGCCTATTAACTTTTTTATTCTTGCTTTGAATTTATTATTTTTCGAATGAAAATTTTATTTGTTATTACCATTGTTTTTTTGTTGAAAATCATCATAATCATATATGATCACTGATGATTATCATCAATGAATGTTGTATAAAAGTAATTTTATTGTATTACAAAATCATTGACCCAAAATAGATTTTATTTGGAATATAATATTATTTTGAATTCCGGAATTGATCCATTTCAAATTCAGATGATAAATAATAATAATAATGATAATATGAATCAACAATATTATGATTTTTTTTCTCAGTAATTTAATTCTTTACAATGCTCATCAAATGTTGTTGTCATCGTTTCGGAAATTCGATATGTCGAAATCATCGATTGTATCGAATCGAATACAATCGTTTGAGAATTCATTCTTGTTTTTTGTTACATAAAATCATTTAGCTATTGCAAATGTTGCTCAGACCAAATGTCTATTTTTTTTTTTATTTGCCGTTTGATGTTTTTTTTCTAAATTTCATTTTACAATTTTTTTCTTATTTTGTTATTATTTCTTTGTATTGATGAGACAATCGATTCAGGAAGGAAATTTCGAATAAATTAAGTCATCATCATCATCTTGATAGTTGTCCGATTTTGTTTTATTCTCATGTTTCTTCGATCTTTGACGCTATTATCATCATCATTATTGTATGAAGAAAAGAAAAGCAATGATAATAATCAATAAATAACAATCAATGAAAAAACAATGAACAAAAAAATGTTTGATATTTTGAATAGTTTCAAGAATTGATTTGTTACTAATATCTTTTTTTTATTTTATTGTAGAAAATTTAAAATTGCCATTTCATTTATATGACCTTGTTGTTTTTAACACAATGAAAAAACAGGATGGAATAAGAAACACATTTCATGAAAAATCTGGTGAAAAGAATTCAAAACAAATACAAAAAAAAAAAATTCTTCGTAGTTGGCATATTTTTTTCATTTTGTTATTGTTTTGTGTTTTGATTTGGACAATACCAAACTTTGGGTTTAATAAATTTAAAATACCGAACGAAAAAAAAAGAATTGGGATCGAATTGTGAATGAATAATGAAATCGAATGAAACAAAACAAAAACTTATAGAGATTTTTTATTCAAAAAAAGTATCATTTTGGTATGATTCGATTATGAAACAAAAAAATAACTATAAATTTTCCATTTTTTTCTACAAACCCAAGTTTTATCATAAACAAAGCGATGATAATATCTAATACAACTGAAACTGGTAAAACTTTTATTCAATGTGATCAAATCCACATACAGCGACCAACGAAGCAAACATTACAAAAAACAGGAAAAATAGATTCTGATTCTATGAAAAATAATCTTTTTTGTTTTTTCTAAACAAAAAAAAAATTGTTTTTCCATTTTTGTTATTCGGTTCCGAAACAAAAAAAAAGATGTATTGTTTTCAACAACAACAACCAACAAAAAAAACTTTCAATTCTTTGACTTATTATTTTCTGGTTGCTTAAATGGTTGGTTAAAAGGATGAAGTTTTTGATTTTTTTTTACTGTGAACAAAAAATTTTGAAAACTTTACAACACTTAACTTTACAATTCAATTTATCAGCATCATGTTTCCAAATTTTCAATGAAAGAATCCCAAAAAAAACAAAACAAAACAAAACAATTCACACAATATTTTGATTCTATGAATTTATGATTTGTTGTTTTTTGTTTTGTTTTGTTTTTTTTTGTTATGGTAGTCATTTTTACTATAAATATAAATTGACATATTTCAGTGTGTGATTCGGAAGAAAAATGAATTTGATATTTTGAAGTTTCTTATCATCAGACAGGCTATTGTTTTTTGAAAAATAGTTGAACTTGAATACAAATGTAAATCGGATCATTCCTAAAGGATTCTTGATAGATTTTGGGTGAAAAAAGAGAAAAAAAATTATATTCATGTAAACTATTTTTTCTGACATACTGATTAACCCTCGGCTATCCAGGTGGGGTCAAATTTGACCCCAACGACATTTAAAACTTCGCCATTCGAAAATCTATCAACATAAATCAATTTTCTCTTGAATGATCGAAGATCTATGTTTATTAAACATGATAGGCAATTTTCACCGTTTTCCGACTAAGAATAGTGGAGAAATCATCGATTTTCGGGATGAAGTCTAAATGTGCATAACGTAAGTGCTGTAGGATCCCTACCTACAACACTTACGTTATGAACGGACCCCAAATTTAATAGGAAAATCAAAATTTGTTTGCCGCTTTGTATCATTAATGATTTGCTTTTACGATAGAATTTTTTGATGAAATTTTAAAATTGATAATATTTTCTAAGAGTTGAGCACAAAATTTTAGATTATTTTAACTTTCTAACATAATTTAAAAGCGATCAAAGTTGGGGTCAAAAATGACCCCACATGGATAACGACGTGAGAAATGCTGCGTGAATAGCGGAGGGTTAAGCAAAAGCAACACAAAAAAAAAAAACCTTTCAAGTTGTTCGTTTTTTTTCCTCTGTTTTTTCAATGTTGCACTGTTCACTCCATCATCAATATAGACACTACTAAAAATAATCATTCATTTTATCACGATGACATAATTTTTTTTTAATATTCTGTTTCGATTGGATCGTGTCAAATTCTTTTGAAGTAATATAAAAAAAAATGTATGATGAAGTACTACTGGATCTCCAAAAATTTTCCTGTTCATTGCCCCATTTCCATTTTTTTTTTTTTTTTTTTTTTGAACATCATCATCATCATAATAATAATATTAAACAATAACGATGATTATGAAAGATTAAATTCTTTGCTCTCTCATTCTCGATCTATTTCCACTCTCAACACATTATTATTTCTGAATTAATATTATCATCCTCATTTTTATTTTGGTGACCTTTACTTTTTGAACAGAATATGTTCGTATAAATATTCTTTTTTTTCATTTTACTTTCTCTTTGGTTGACATAGCATTCATTGAATGTTTTTTTATTTTATTTTTGTCTATTAATTCATTCAATGAAATGATAAAACGGAAAAAATGATGGTCGAGAAATTTGTTTTTTTCTCTCTCTCTCTCTCTCTCCATTTTGCTTCGTCTAATTCTCTCTGTCATGACGATGAAGAAAACGAAAATATGGAATCTAATGGATCATTTTTTTTCTTATTTTTTTCTACTTCATTGGATGCTATTCGGCAATAGAATACGAATAGTAATCAACAAACAGACATCATCAGCAACAATAAATGATGTCGACCAAACATGAACAACGAAATTTACAATCATAATTTGGATGATGTTGATGATGATGAAAATTCCTGGAACTTTATCGTCATGTTTTTTGTTGACTAAAAAAACGAATAGTTTTTTTTTTTTGCTTTCACATTTAGCCATCATTTGTTCAGAATAATCAAATCAAATGAAACTGAACACCAACATTTCATTGAGAAAAAGAAAGTTCATGAAATGAAGAAAAAATAACTTGATCAAACTTATCGTTTTTCAATTAAGACATTTTTGTTTCCTTCGTTCATTAATTGTGTTCAATTTTGTCAAACCGAAAAAAAATCAACCAATCAAATTCAATAAATGATTTCATCTTGTACCAAGGAGCAAAAAAATCTCTTGGGAAGTCAAAACCCGGCAAAAAACATCGTCATAATAATCACCGATCAACGAATACGATGACTGATGAAAAACTTGGCAATTTAATTGATTATGTTCAATTCGTGATCAATATAGCGAAAACAAAATGTTGATTTATTTGGTATCACTAATCAAAAATATTGAGGCTAACATTATTCTTTGTCATTAATTTTGGTACAAATTCATTCAATTGTACACAACAAGACCAAGATAAAGTATCCGAATTTTTTTTTGTTTAAGTTAAACTTTAGTTTAAAATATATCATTTTTCTTCCATCTTCATCGCTTTCTTGTGACACTTGAAATTTTTCATCAATTTCATTACAATGTATCTACACTTCAATTTGAGCTCGAAAATTTGACGCCTAGTTTAAAAAAAAGAAAATTTTTGACCGCATTTTCCAAGAATTAAAATTATTGAATACTTCAAAGTGAAATCAACGAACCAAAGGATCAATTGAAGAAAAAAGATAAATTATACAAGTGAAGAATCTAAAGAGTTTTGACAAGTCAAGTACTTTCCGATCGAATCGATTATAAATGATTCTGAATCTTTGGGCTAAATTTTTTCTTGCTTCTTCATTTTATCAATGCCATTTTGGTTCTCATCTTATGATGATGATGATAATAGCGAACAAAGGAAAAAGAGACAAGAAATAAGAGAAACTTAACCGAATCACATGGGTTAAAAAAACAACCAACCAATATTTAAGTCGTTCGTTGTTGTTTAAAAGAATCTTTTCATTCAAGTGTATGTTCATGAATGATTTGTAGCTTAACTAAGTGATGAATTAAAACTGAAATGTTCTTGAAATCATTTACTATATATACTTTCTATTGTTTATTACTGAAAGTCAAAAAAATGTATATCCTCTTCCGTATCGGTTTCTTCTCCCATCTTTATCTTCGGCATTTTCTTTTTTTGCACTCCAAAATGTTCTTAACATTTGTTGATGAAAGAAAAATGAAAACAAATCTATGAAGACTAGAAAAATTCTTTTATTCATGGCTTTGATCGACAGATTAATTACAGTTTAAATCATATATGAACACACCATGATGATACTATCCACATTTCATCATCTAATGAATAGAAAAATAAAAACAACGAAAATGAAATGAAGTGTTTTTCTTTACATTCATTTATTTAGCATCATCATCATCACTAGATCATCATCGAGAACTAGAAGAAGATAGAGAAGATGGGTTAGAATTTGGGCTTTAGTTTTGAGATTTTCTTCATATTTCTTGTCTAAGTTTTCCTTTGGATTTATTGTAATGTATATGTAACACGGTGTCAAACAAAACAAATTTGAACCGTTTCAGTACCCGAATCGGACAATCAAAGAGATTAATGGTTGTTTTCTTCAGTTTTTTTTCTTTGGCTCGTTCCTTGTTCACTGTTTTGTGTTTGTATAGTTAATTAAAGTACAGTTCTTTTTTCTCCGTTCCCTTTCATCTTGAATGTCAGAAAAACCTTGTTCATCATCATCATGATTATTATATTGCTAGCATCGCCGAAATTGTCTATTTTCGTTTATTTCGATTATCATGATTATTATTATCATCATCAACAACAACAACAACATCAAGAAAAAATGGGCATCAATTTTATTTTTGTTACTTTAATCATTAAAAATGTATAGATTTTTCTTCAAAATCTTTATAGATTTAAAAGAGCTGTGAACTTGGAAAAAATAATAATAATAAGAAAAGAATCGAAATCGAAAAAATTTCAATTGAAATTATCTAGTTCAGACAATAACGTTTAACATTCGCTAATAATTAACTTTCTTTTTTTCAACTGAAATCGCTTTTTCCACGAATTCTCTCATGCTATCATTTCTCTTAGAGTCGATTATAATTCTCTTAAGGAAAGAAAGAAATTTAACACACTAAAACGAATGATTCGACTTTATTCATCAGTTTTTTCACATACGTAGTATCATTTATCTTACAAGAAACAAATGATTCAAAAAATTAAAATGAAAAACATTGAGAATTCTAATGGATCTTGGTAATAAACATCAGATGAAAAAAAACAAGAAAAATTTAAATTTAAATTTCCATAAAATTATGACTTTAAAAAACGAATTTAACCGGCGCTCTATTTTATTAGAGAAACGACATTTTAAGCCAAGTTCTAATCATCTATTTTTTTCCTTGAAAAAAAATACTCCCCAAATTTTTTTATTCTATCCATACATAAATAAATCAAGACGAAATAACTGAACCATCACCACAAATATCAAAGTAAAAAAAATGCCAACAACTGTTTCAACTTGTCATAAATTTAAATATTTAAATGAAGAATAAATCAACTCTTTTTTTTAACATACACACCCATACATAAAATTACTTGAAACTCTTTCATTACTAATCAATAATCGTGCATGGTTAGCATTATACAATAAACACATTAACAAACAAAACAAAAAAATATATCCTAGAGTCGATTGCGGCAGACAATTATGCTAATCAGTAAATTTGAAACGAGCTTTACGAGTAAAAAAAAATTTCCATTCTTTTTCATTTTGATTTGAGAAATAAATTTCATCTGTATATGAGTGAATACTTTGTTTGGTTTTTTCCGAGTTAACGATGGAGAAAAAAATTAAAAGGCTTAAAAGTTGCTATGAAACAAGAGAGAAAGATAGACAGGGAAGAAAAGGGAGAAAAAGAAATATAATCATAACTGTAAATGTTTTCCATAAAGTCCATTTTTATTAAAACATAGAAATGGATATACAACAACAACAATACGAACATCAATTCATAATGATAAAGTTGTTGTTTTCATAAATTCGTTTTGATATAATTTTATAATGCAAGTAGAATTTATTTTCTATTTGATTTCTGCAATGAAAATATTCTCGATGAATGATGGTAATCAAACAGAGAATTTTGTTGTTTTTTAAAAAAAAACATGTAATCAAATAGCTTAGGGATACGAGGAAAAAAATTACAAATAATCCTTTATAATTTGATTAGAAAAACAAGTAAAAAATAATAATTTTCTCAGAAAAAATAAAAAAACAAACACTACAAATCACATATTAAACATGATTCAAATGAATTTTTCTTTAGTGTGTGTGAAGATTATCGAATACAATCTTGAATGAAAAAGTTATACAATCATAAATGAATTGAATAACAATTTCCTTTTGATTTTTTTCCCTTATTTCTTATTTAATATATGAGAATCAATTGACATTTTTGTTGAATGGATTCACAAATCCTTTTAGTGTGTTTGGTTTGATTTTATATGATTTTGATTTTTTTTTCTTGATGATTCTATTTGGTTGTTTTATATGATTCGCTACAATCTTTGCATTTCTAATTCGTTACAATTCAATAAAATTATATTTTCATTTGGTTTTTCGCTCTCTTTCTTTTTCTCTTTTTTTTGTACTTATTATTATTCTTGATCCGTTCATCTTCATTGTTTCGAATTTTTTTTCCTCACATACCATTTATTTATTCATTCAATTTTTCTTTGGTTTGTTTGTATGTGTGCATTTTGAAATTTCTAAATTGTCATTAGAATTCGTTTTCCCCTTCCATCCTCTCTTCCTCTCTCTCTCACACACACATATATACACTTTCAAAAAAGAAAATTACGGACAATTTTCCTATACACTCTAAGTTCCTATACAGAAATTTTTTTCCTCTATCCCTTTGGACCTAAAAATTTTTATTTTACAATCTTTCTTTTGGAAAAATAAAATTCAAAATAGTAATTTCAATTTTTTCTTTTTGTTCTCTGCCTTTTTTCTCATTTTTTCCTTTTGACATCGATTCTAATATTAGTATCGATACTGATTCGTGCATAATAATAACAAAGTTTCGAGAAGGAAAAAAAATCCCGAACCTTGAATCTTATTATTATTATTATTATTATTATCATCATCAAGACACACGCACAAATTCTAAATGAGCATGGAAAAGAAACGACCAAATTCTCAATGAATAAAAATCGAAACGAAATGAATCGAAAAGAAATAGATTGTGTCAATCGTCACTCGTAACGATTCACTTGTATGCAAACAAACATACATACATAAATATAGATAGATAGATACTTTGCCCATATTCAATTGTTCTATGATCTCGTTTATTTGTCGTTAAATTATTGTCAGTAGAATGCAAAATGTATAAAAAAACGACGCCAGATACCGAAAAAACAACGCCAAACATTAAGAATCGATAAACGAATCGATCTCTTTTTTTCTGTTTCATCTACTTATATTTTTGTTGTTGTTTTCTTCTTTTCCTCTCTTTTATTTTCATTCTCGTTATTCGGTTTCATTTATATTTTCATATAAATCCTATTTGGATGCATTGTTTCCAATTCTTATGTTTTGTTTGTTTTTTTCCTAACTTGTAGACAAAAATATCATGTTTTCGAATGAAGAATACAGGAAAAAGCATAACAAAAAACCAGATGATGAAAACATTGAATTGTTTTTTGTTCAAACATTGTTACGTATATCATAATTAATATTTGATTTTGAACATTGTCATCACATTGCCATATCAATCAAATAATTATATAACAATACCAACGTTTAAGTTTTTTGTATGATAATGATGGTAGCTATGAGTGTTAGTATGCCCATTAGGCATTATTTTTCCATGGAAAAAAAATAGAAACGAATTTTTTTCATCAATTTCATTAATAGATGGGAATTAACCGAGTTTCCGCCGCCGGGTTCTTGTTTTATTTTTGAAACAAACAAAAAAATGAAAACCATCAAATTCATTTTGATGGTTAATTTCGTTGTTTTATTCGTCATTTTGTTTTCAATTCACTTCATTTGACCTAAATGATGATGATGATGATAATAAGAAAAAAAAATCAATAATTGAAATAATCGAATCAGGGTTATGGTAACAATCAACTGATAGAATTTGGTCATATCAGCCTCTTCTAATTGAATTTATTGAATTGTCATTATCTCAATCGATGAACAATGATTTTATTCTTTTTTTTTATATAGCCATTATTGTTTTCGATCATCATAAATCGAAAGTTTATTGTTATTATACAATAATATGATGCTTGAATCAGCATTTAATTCCAAGTGTCCATTGAATTTTTTTCCTTCTGTGTTTTCGAACTAAAAAAACAAAAAACAAAACAATATTATTATCATTATCATTTTGGTCATGTTGTGTGTTTATATGTTTGACAAAATAAATGATCAAATCAAATCGATCCAAATAAAAAAAAATTGATTACAAAAAAAACCCAATGTCATACAGAGAAAATTGTTTAAAAAACTAATTTTGATTGCAAAATATTTTTTTACAAATATTGTAGCGGTTAAAATTAGCTTTGGTTTTTCTTTACATACATTCAAGGGCCGAATATTCTTAAAAACACTGATGAACAAATGGTAAAAAGTTTTTTTTCATCATTGAATTCTCCGGAACTTTAAAAAAAATGTTTTTTTTTTCAACTTTTGTTTCGGCGTCCTGTTGTTCGATGATATGAGTATAAAAGTTATCAAATTCCCATAAATGAATGAGATGATGATAAAACAAAATTCTTTTTTTTCGCTCATTTTCAAAGTTTTTAACATTTTTTAAACGAAAAAAAAGTTGAAAAAAAGTTTAAATACACGAATTCAATTAGGCATTGATGATGATGAATTTATTCGTTCAAATCATTAATTTCATTTGTACACACATATGATGAAAATGAATGTTTCAAAACAGTAAAACGAAAAATTCAACAAAATTTACAACTCTTAAAATTTCATTCATCACAATGAATAATGAATTTTGATTTGAGAAAAGCAAAATCATTTTCATAATTAAGATGATCGTGATCTGTACTAATGTTAGACATTTTAGGAATTTTTTTTCTTCTACCACAAATTTCAACAACATCTATTCGCCAATCATTATACTGTATAATGACAAAATAAAAACTAATGTTGATCATCATTGGCTATACAAAAAAAAACATTTTCGAATTCAGTTTGATATACAATTTATTTGGCATGAAGAGTTGAATGGAATTTTAGTAAAATAACTTATTCCAACAACGACAACAACAACCACACTCTCGGGACTGAAAAATATATTTTAGAGTCACAATATGTGTGTGTGTGTGTAAAGAATACAACAAAAATGTTTGTAATAATATTATTCTAGACACGTTCACAATCTATAGTGTCGATGTTTGCATGTGTTGAACGGAAGAAAAAAAAAGTATATTTAATGAAAATGCAAGCTAAAGTCAATGTCCAATATGTACAAATAGCCAACAAGCATATACAATAGTGATGATAACAAATTCAAAATGTTGATGATATTCAGAATATGATGCATTTTCCCTGTGGTCTATGCGGTTTTTTTTCCAATGTATTACCCGAATAAATGATGTGTGTTTAGACATTTGTTCGTGTCATAATAATTTATTAACATGATAAACTCATGTATGTGGTGGACAGAATTTAGTTCAAATTTTTCATGATAATGACAATAATTGTTTTCATTTAATAAATTTGTCTATTTTTTTAAAAACTAAAGTTAACATCAATAATTTGTTATCATCGATTTGATTTTGAAATTCATTTTTTTATTCTACATTTATTCAATTAATGGTCTAATCAATAGTAGATTTATTTATCTGATCTGAAAAAAATTGTTTGCAATGTACAAAACAGTTGAATATAAAAAAAATTAAGAAAAACAACCAAATGATCATATTATATCTATAGAATCTATGGCTATAAATAATCTGTCTGATTCTTAAACAGACACACAAATAATTGTGTAAAAACAAAATACTAATTTTATTGTTGCTTACAGCATCAAATGATTCTTTATTTCATATGATGATGAGAATTATATTTGCAAGTTTGTTTTCTGTCCTTTGGGTTTTTTTCTGTAACAAATAAAAAAAACGTAAAAGAGACGGGACATTTTTGTTGTTGTTGTTGTATCATTCCAAATTATGCTCATTAATAGCAATTAGTTCGATCGTTAATAGTATAATATCTCTTTATCAGCATGTATAGTTGTAATTGGGTTATTTTGTTGTATGTATGGTTTGGATTGATATCATTGGTTGTTGTTTTTAGTTTTTGTCTGTAAATGTTTATTCTGTGTATTTGTATTTCGTTGTTTCATTTTGTGGGCCCTAAATCAAAATGTGTCATTTACACCACACAAACACCGATAAAAATTGCCATTTGTAACAAATTTTTCTTTCTCTGATTTTTATGAAAGCGGAAAAAAACGAAACCAACAAAAAAAATCACTAATCGAAAATGAAAATTTTCTTTTCCATCCACCAATATGTTCGACACACACACACAATCATTTGGTCAGCTATTTTTTTTATACATTATTGTGATTGGTTGTCGATAGATCAATGGATAGATAAATAAGTAGATTCAAAGATTACAAAAATGAAAACCAAAGAAAATAACTATAACATTGGACTTTTTTTTTCCAGTTTGTTTCATTCATTTTTATTTCAACAATTTTCGATTCAATAGAATCATGTATTTAGTATGAAGAAAAATAAAATAAAATTCTTATGTATTGATCATGTATAATGATATAATCATCAAGTTTTAAACTTGCGTTTACAAATACAGTAATAAAATGACAGAATGATATAGCCAAGAACAAAATTCTATAGTAATTCGACGAATAAAAAGATTGAAATAAAATGAGCAATCATTTACAATATATAATGATTTCGATATAAAACTTTTTTTTTCGAATTGTTGGCATATCAGTTCTTTTTTTCATGAGAATTTAAACCAGAAAAAAAGTCCTGACAATAAGACCATGTTCAAAGCATACACACACACACACACACACGCAAAATAAGTACATCATTTGATCAATCTGTTTCGATTAGAAAAACATGCCACATCCATATGTGTTTGTAAATGTGAGTGTGTGAAACCAGAATCTCATTTTATAGTGGTAAAATCTTTTTGTAATTTCATTCTAAATAAATGGAAACTAAAGTTGTTCCCTTCCTCATTTCAAATATTTAACTAGAAAAAAAGTAACAAAATGAAAAAATTCAATCTAAATCTTTGGCAAATAAACTTTGAACAAAATGAGTTAAAAATTGCAATAAAGAAAAAGAAATATTTTATTTGTCATTTCTGAATTGATTCATCATATTCAATTGATCCGGGTCTGTCAATGCCATACATGCAATGAATAAAAAAAAATTTTCGAGTAAAGGTAAATTTGTCATGTGCTTTAAAATTTTCGTTAATAGATGATGAATTTATATGAATTTCAACGGAATTCGGTCCGTACATAAATATTATTAGATTGTGGTCGAAGCGAATCAAATTGAATAATATTAATGGAATAAAATGCGAGGTCAGCTTCAATAACCACACATTTTACGACCAAATTTAAGAGAAACAATTGTGAAAAATAAAAAAATAAGAATACTCGAAGACAGAAAAAACAGGGCATGAGTGTAATGGAAAGCAAGATAAAAAAACGATGAAACATTTCAATCTGTGTGACAATCCGATTAATTTTTCTACTTGATACAATTATTCTGTATTAGACATTTGTGATTTCGATAAAATCGTTTTGCTTATTTCTATTTTATTTGATTTTCTTTTCAATTCTTTTCTTTTTCTTGATTCCTATATATCTAGCTTTGTGTTATGATTGTTGCCATCTTTAGCGTTGGATTTGTCGGTACAATAGCCGAATCAACACAGGCATTGATTATTTACGCATGTTTACTCATCTTATTTCCTGTAAGCGTTTTATTGGTGGAAATTATATTAAGGTTATCATCGTTATCACCGACAACTGGACCATCAACAACTACGATAACTAATGCAAATCATACATCATCATCGTCTTCATCTTCATCATCATCATCATCAACAACATCACCATCTTCTGTAACAATTCAATCGTCAACAAATTCATCACAATCATCATCAACGCCTACATCAATATATTCAAATTCATTCACATCTTTAAATCATTTGAATTCATCAATATTAAAAAATACGAAAAATTTTCATTATACAAATAAACATCAGATACCCGTTCCATCATCACCAACACTGCCAATAAATGCCTTAATATTTCCTACACAATCGATATTGCCTTCATATAACGGTATGACAATAAAAAATGGAAAATCAAAATTTCAACAACAACAACAATCACAAACTTATAACGGTGGTTACAATTTATCAAATCAAACAATGTTATTATTATCGGATCCAAAATTTATGTCACCATCATCGTTACCTAACGATGGATCATCATCATTTCATATTGATGATGACATACAACAAACGGCAAAACATTTGTCATCCTCATCGAATATTAGTATCATAAAAAGACCATCTAGCAATGATGATGATATCTCTGACAAAAATATTATTAATATTAAAATGTTGAATAAAGAATCTTCAAACAAAAATGTGATGAATCGAAAACGAATGAATAATAATGGTGATGAAAAGAATGTATTATCAAAAATATTTACACCATCATTGAATCCAAAAGTAGAAACATCTATTGAATATATTTTGATTGCAATGCTTGGCTTTGTTCTCGTACAGATTGTTATCTCCTATTTACTTGCCTATGAAATACGAACAATACGATCAGAATTGAAAATAATTAATTCATCCAATCATCATAATCGTCGTAAACGTCGTTCATTCAATCGTCATGAAGATGATGTTGATGATAATGATATTGATATGGAAAAAAATGATCAATCTGAAATATTATTTCATCATAATCATTCACAGCAGCAACAACAACAATTGAACGATGTATATCAATTAGATCCGTCTACAATCGAAACAGCTACTGTTTATGGTTTATCATTTGTACCGGGATCATCGGCAACAACTATTGATCTAGTTGTTGATCCAAACACAACATCAACAACAACAGCAACCGGTTTTAATCTGATTCCAGTGAATGATATTTATAGTTATAAATGTGAACCACATTATCAAGAGATGGCAATCGATCAACATCATCATAATCATCCGGAATCTACATCATCATCATCGATGGTACAAGTGCATGTTGATCCGGACGATATTAATATTGTCTGTGATAAGCATAATTATTCTATACATACAAATTTGGATCATTTTAATAACAATGAATTATGTTCATCAGGATCAACAAAATCAGCAGCAACAACGACAATGACAACATCATTATCATCATCAATGATGGAAAATGTAGCCAATAATCAACAAAAACAATTATTGGCTCATGAAAATGTTTATGATACAAATTATGGTGATGATAATGATGATGATGATGATATATCAACGACAAATAATAATCAACAAACAATAGTCACATCATCATCAACATCATCTTCATCAATGATCACAAATAAAAATCGTAAACATCGTACCGGTGCACCGTTTCATGTTACATTCGAAACATTGCCAGAATTTTTTCCGGATAATCATCATTCACAACAACATTATTCAAATCAAACATCATCGTCGCATGATAATCATGATCATGATACAATATTGATGACAACATCTAATAGTTCAATGGACCATCATCATCATCATCATAATCATTAATGAGAAAAGAAAAGAAAAAAATTTGAATAAAATAAAAAAGAAATTATATTCATTTTGGGCTGTAAGCCAATATTCTATTAACATTAAACGTTTTGTCTGTGTATACGTTCATATGGAAATTAGCATATTCGATTAATTGTCAATAATGAATAAATTGTAACAAGACGATGAATAACGGGAAACCAGAATGAGAAAAATAAAATGGGAGCTTTATTTTTCCGCTACCAATCTCGACCTAATGAAGCGAACCGGAGTTCAGCAACAAAAAAATTGACGACACATGATGTTGAGAATTAAATGAAAAAAATCTTCATCTATTTACTAATCGTTCGTATATTTTGAAGATCTGAACTTCAGAAAAAATATGGCTAATGCAAGCAAAAAAAACAAACTAATCGATATTAAGAGAATTTATAATAATAACAATAAAAAAATGAGAATCAAATCGTCGAATCAATTATAGTTGCTGCTTTAATCATTGCCGCTATATATCTTGCAAAAATAAAAACCGACAAGAAGATGTAACTAGTAAGAAAAATTACAACGATGTAAACAGCTTTGAAATTTCAGTTTGCTCGTTGCGCTTAATAATCTGTGATTCAATGTGTGTGTAGATGTGAAAATATTATTATTGATGAGCCTAAATCACGGTTGGTTCATGTTATGAAACAAATGAATGAATCAGTAAATGAATGAACCAAGATAAAGAAAAAAAAACCAGCAAAGTAAATGAATGAATGTAATCATACAAGACTGAAGAAGGAAATTTTTTCGAGTACATAGAATTTGGGCCCATTCGGTAATGCCAGTTGATAATAATGATTCTTGAAACTAGAAAAAAGTAAGTAAACGAAAAATTTCAAACGACCAACCAATAGACCAAACACAAATATTAATCATTTCTAATTTTTATCTATATTCTATTCATTGTCGCTCATGTTCTATTTCTATTCTTTTGTTTCTTTAGATTTTTTGTTTTCTCCCTCTTTCCAAAACAAATTCTTCATATTTTTCACAATCATTCTAGATCATCGAATTCCGTTTCATCACCAAATTCCAATGGCGTTGTTTTCATTTTTCTTCTCTTTTCATCTTTTAAAATGGATTCACCTTATAATAAAACCCATTGAAAAAAAAACTTTAATAATGATGATCTTCATCATTATTATAAAGTGATGCTGAAATCTTATGGATGATGATGAACGAATGAACATGAAATGCCGAATTCATTTTATTCACTATAGTTTTGCTGAAACAACGACAATTACCATTCATTGATGTTGATGATAATGATGATGATGATTGTTTATTGTTTATTGTCATCATCATTTGTAAATACAAAAATGGAAGATAGAATTTTTTTTTTGAAATTCTTGTTTTATAAATATAACATGTTCGCTCGATTACTTTTTTTTCTTCTTATCTCTTATTATCTATCAATAAAAAAAATAAATAATCTAAGAAAACGAAAAAAAATCAATCGATTTTCAATCGATTCTTTGATACGGTATGCGTGTTTTTGTGTCTGTGTGTGGGTGTATTTTCATATCACCTTCAATCCTGATGATGTTGAAGTCGATAAAAAACATATGGATCGATATGGAAAAAACGATGATAAGAAATTATTTTTGGGATCTTTTTCATTCAGATCACATTCCAGTCCATTGGATACATAAATCGTTTAAAAATCGTCATTTTCTTTTGTCAAATCAAAACGAATTCAACAATAAAAAAAAATTCTTCATAAAATTATGCTGTTCGAAAATGGACAAAATATCTAGAAAAAATCAAATTATTTGTTGTTGTTGTTTCGTCATCGATGGACATTTATACATACAAATACATTTATCATCATATTGAATCAAGTTAAATTGTTAAATATGCGTGAAAATATCTTTTCATTTTTTTAGCCAAATAATGTTGGACATTGAATGTACTATATCATATTTTCACAATCATCATCAAATCGATTTCGTTTGAATCAAATTCTTGATAATATTACCATTATTCACATTATACAATCTACCCGAGAGAATATGGCGTAAATTCATTAATCATATATATTCGTTTGGACGATTCAATTCGATGGGTCGGTCGGTCGGTCGGTGGGTTTGTTGGTTGATCATCATCAATCGTTCTCATTCAAATAATCATTCATGTTGACTAACAACAACGACAGTAAAGAATTTTTGGTTGTTGAATGCAAAACAAAAAAAAACTATATTCTGCGGTCTTGGAATGTTTAATCCTTGATTTCGCACCCTTTATGTTTTGCAAACAATTACTATTATTATTCTTTGTAATGACAATCATCATTATAACCATCATCATCATTCTGATGAGGCAATTACTAATTGTACCGCACACCCAAATACAAAATATGTTCAGAATATAATCATTAATTTTCGTTCCGAAAAAAAACAAGCTCTGCAAATGGATGACGTTTGAAATATGGGGACGAAATAATAATTATTTTTTTTCTCTCGGTTATTTGTTCGTAAATTAAAAATCTTTTTTTCTCATATAACTAATGTCACGATCTAAACAGAGTAATAATTTAGTAGTTTTCTTGTTTCTTTTTATGAATGAGTGAATGAATAAATAAATAAATCTCATCTAATCGGTAAATATGGATCCAGCTCTATGCATTATGTATTCTTGTCGTATAAGTTTAGTTATGTAGTTGATGAACCTGATGAAGAAAAAAACTAATAACTCATAATATCTTATAGTTTGGAAATTTAGCTCATATCATAATAATTGTTTAAAATTTTTCAGTTTGCAGAATCGATTTGCGGCAAATAATAATTTTGGAATAAACACTAAACAACAAGAATCTCATTCAATTCAAAAGCCTAAGAAACGTTTACCGATTTTGTGTGTAAATTAAATAAATTCTATGAAGATACTTCATAATGATTATCATCAAAGAAACTCGTACGAAAAAATGATCATGATCATCATCTTGATGATTACTGTGGAAGCTCCGATAATGAGAAAAACGATATAATGATTTGAATCGTAATTTGTTGCCATGAAACGGGAACAATCAAGCAAACATCTTAGATTGGTGTGAACAAACATAAAATATAAGCACATGAACTTGTCGTACATTAAATACGCCCAATAATTAGCGAAAAACACGTTAAAAAAAACAATTTTCCTTCCTTGGTCGATTCCAAATTGCTATTGTAACTATAAAAGAAAAAATAAATAAATAAAAAACGAATTGGTTAAAGGTGAAAATTGAGATTTTCATCAAAACAAAACAACCAATACTATGATGAATTTATGGCTTTGATGATGAATATTTTTGAAACAGGATAAATATCATTATTTTGTTTTATCATCATTTCAGGCAATGACAATTTTGTTTTGCCAAAAAATCCAAATCGAATAGCAAATAAGATAGGAAAAAAACGCCCAAGATAGCAATAAGTTTTTTCTGTCTTTGGTTACAGGAATCGAACACAATTCACCATCCAAATATCCATCCATTCTTGTTTCGATATTCATTCATTTTCTTTCTTTAGATATTCGGCTAAATTTTTTTTATTATTATTATATTGGAATTGTTGAAACCATACGATGTAAAACTAAAGAAAACACAATTTATCTTAATGAAATTTTTTTTCTTATTTAGGGAATTCTACTGATTTTTTATTCGCATTGTATTGTTTTTTTAGTTTCCGACTTTGTTCGTGCAATGTTTTTCAAAGCACATACACACAGGTTTCTCGTTTCGTTTTGATAATCATTATTATCGGTCTGATTCAATCCAAAAAAAAAAGAATTGCATATCAGATTCAAAAAAAAAAGAGTTTATATTGTTTTTACAAGAAAAAAAAATTCTGCTTTGTTCTCCATACACACACAATTTGATTTACTTTTGGAATTTTGTGGTTAAACATAAACAATTGAAAATTTTTCATGAATCTTGAAATCAAGATTTATATCATGCCAATTGTTATTTCATTCGATTTTGTTGATGACAACAATCGTTTTTCATACTCGTTTTTTTGTGGTGGGTAATAAGCAAAGTTGAATGTGTGAATTACCATTTGAAAAAGCACTTTATTCAGATTCATTTTCTAGCTAAAAAATTCATTGAAAAATATTAAATTTTTTTTTTGCTTTGTTCCGTGATCATTGGTTGTTTGTGATTTATTTCATTCGTTTCATTTTCTTTTTATTCGTTTTATTCATTTCATTTTATTCCGGTTGATTTCATCATAATAATTTCTCTATTTCGTTTTTGCTTATTTTTTCTATCAGATGCAACAAAAAGACGAAATTTTCATTTTCCTGCTAAAAAACATTATTATCCAACAAGAGAAAAAAATCCAGAATATTGAATCATCAAATTTGAATATTCTTTATTTTCAATTTTAAATCATTTAGATTGTTATAATAATGATGATGATGACAATGAATTCACATTTGGAAATTTTTTCAAAATAACTGAAATGAAACATGTCGGCTAGTCGACTTTTTCAAATCATCATACATTAGAATTTGAATACATTTTTCTCTTTTTGTCTTACAGTTCGTTTCAACTACCGACAATTTGAATTGGGCCAATTATCCTCAATAGTATAATAGTGATGTCTGAAACTTTTATTTTCTTTTTTCATCTTTTTGTTTGTTTGTTTGAAAATTTGTTTTTAATTTATGAAAATAAAATAATAAATTTGTTGTTCAATTTTAAATTTATTCTTTTGATTTGAATTTTTTTGAATTTGAATTTAATAAACAAAAACCCCTATTCCATAAAATTATAGGGGGGGAAAAAATAAACAAAAATAAAAATAACAAAATTCAAAGATTACTATAAATGAAGAAAACAAATTTCAAAAAATGATCAAAATTATTAGAGTTACAAAAATATGTACAATCATCGGAATTTATCAAATTATAAAAATTAAATCTCTCATATGCAAAACGATTACAATTGTTAATTCTTTTGATTGTTGTTGTTCCAAACATCGTCATCATCATAGGTTTGTTTCGTTTTTTTCATACAAGGACTAAAAGATCTTGAAGAAAATTAATACCTATTTTTTACATTGAAATCTATGCCAAAATAGGTATTGACTTTTCGAACACCAGGATTCTTGGCGACTATAAATTGGCTGCTTAAAATCATTTTTTTTCTTGTGAGGGGGGGTAGACAATTTTGATGTTTTGATTTAATGGTCCATTGTGAATCATTTATGGAAGGTCGATTTCTTTTTTTTTGTCGTCATCATCAACGATCGATTTTTTTGTTTGGTTTCTGGATCATGTTCTAAAAAAAGGTAACGACGAAAAAACCATAAATTTTTAAAAAAGGTAGTAATATTTTTGTTGTTTTTTTCATGGAAAAAATTCTAGTTAAAAATGAGCCAAAAAAAAGAAAAGATTGATTTGCCATAGACTCGTTTCTCTTTCTTTTCACTCTATATGAACGTAGATTTTCATTTATGAACATCATTTTCACCTTCTCGTTTCCATAACCGATATTCTACATTACTTTTTTTTTGAAATAAATGAGCCACTTATAGCTATAATCATTATCATCATTGTCATACACTATGGATTTTTCTTTAAAAAAAGAATAAAGTGTGAGAAAATATTTCATTCAAGAATAAAGAGAATACAAGAAACAAGAGAAAAAAAATATTAAAAAAATAGAAACAATTCTCCATTTAACAGCAAAAGACATCTTTATTTCCAAATGATAACAATGATGATGATGATAAAAAAAATAAAAGCTCAGTTAACCCAGTTAACAATAAACAATGACCATTATATTAGTCTACGGAAAAAAACCAAAAAACAAAACAAAACAAATCATCATTATGTTGAATATATGAAAATATCAAGAGTAAAATGCCATTCAAGGACAATGTCAAATAATAAAGAATAACGCAATGTAACAACTGAATATAGCAAGAATTTTTTTTTTGGTCTGTCTCGATGTATATTTACCATTCAATAATATGGGAAGAAATGATTTTTTGTTTCCTTTCATATTTATATTCACCGAATAACAATAACAAACGATAATAAACACTATGAAAAGTTATGCAAAAAAAGTAATATAATAAAAGATTATTATGATGATTATGCAATTATATTCTATGTTTATGTATAAATTATTATGATGAGAGATGTTGTGATTTGCATATTATATTCACCCTTTAAACACACAAAAAACATCTATGTCAACAAGCAAAAATCAACATTAACATTATCATTAGATGATGATGATAATGATGATTGAATTTAGCCAAATAAAATGTATTTCATTGTTGTGTTTCACGTTTGTTTGTTCTATAATTTTTTTTCCACCGATTATTTTAATATTTATTATGTGATTTTTTTTCTTTTTGACCATTTCGGTTTTCCTCATTTCTGCTCAATTTCAGTTTATAGTCAGTTGGATTTTCACTCGAATGAACTGACGTTATTGTGTGTAAATGTGAGGAAAATTGAGTTTTAAAAAAAACGATTATGAACAATTGGAAACTCGAAATTCGAGTGAGTGGATAAGGGGAAAAAATCCTTTTTTTTTGTTTCTGGTCGATAGATCATCATTATTATCATCATCATAATCATCAACATCAGTTCAATGCGATTGATATAAATATATCGAATGATTCTTATTGAATCAACAACAACAAACGAAAAAAAAAAATCAAACAAACGATTTACAACCAAAAAAATTTCGTAATATACTATAAATGGTTTACATTGGTACAGACACACATGATACGAATGAATGATTTCTTTTACTTCTCTTTGCTTGAATTTTTATTATTATTATTATTCGCATTGTTTCTCCGGTTTTGTATTAGATAGATCATCTTTCGCATATGATAGTGAAAATAATTTTTCAAACAAAACAAAAAACGAGAAGAAAATTTCACATCACATCACATTGCTGCAGTTGTTGTTGATGATGTAACCAACGAAGAAAAAAAACGATTCTAAAGAGATACCCCAAGAGAAATCATCATCATCATCAACATCATAGTGATCATGATGGTCGTCATTGGCCATGATAAATCACAAACGGATGGAACGACAATGATGATTCTTTTTTTTCTGGTTTATTTTTGTATGTGGTTGGTGATTTGGACTGATGATGATGATCTTGTTGCCTAGTTTTTTTTTCAAACAAATATTTGGAACGTTGAATGGAACTATGTTTGTGTGGTATAAAATGAAATGAAAATTGATTTTAAGGGAAAATATAATGCCAACACACACTTGGAACATATACAGATATTTCGTACATTAACAATGATGATGATTATTATTATTATTATTATTTGTTGGTCGGTTCAGATTATCATTATTTTTGAAAAAAAAAGGAAAAAATAAAACATAAAATTTTCAACATGGTTCAAACCATGATGGAACAAAAAAAAATACCGAAAATTGAGTTTGAGTTCCGAAACTACTTACTTGGTAGGGTTCACGACAACATTTTTATTGTTGTTGTTGAAAATTGTAACAACAACAACAACAGTTAAGAAAACCTCGAAACAAAATGAAATGAATGATGAATAATATAAACTAAATGTGATGACTATAAGAAAAAAAAATTTCCGAAACGAAAAAAATAGTTATCATACATTTATATATAGCCGAATCTTTTGAAGCGAAAACTTATTATTTTTGATCATCTCTACGAAAAATAAACGAAAAGAGAAATAAAATATAAGAAGAACAAAATATCCAAACAAAGATCATCAACTTTTTTTTGAACAACTAAGAAAAAAAAACTTTAAAGATTATTATTTAAGAAGAATGGCAATGTTTTCAAAAATATTTGTTATAGTTACCGATCCAAATTGATGATTTTTACATTGTAATAGTTGTGATCTTTGTTTTTCATTATTTCAATTGGATTGTGTTGATTGTTTCATTGTTTTGTTGTTGTTGTTGTTACATCTTCTTTTGATTGTAACTGGAAATCATCATCATCATAATAATAATTTTCAAAACAAAAAAACTTTTACTGATTGCTTGGCATCCGTTTTGATTATTACTCATTTTTTCAAGTGAAAATTGATTATTTTTTTTAATTTCTTTAAAAAATTTTCAATTTCCTTCAAGACAACCGAACGGAAAAACAACACACACACACATTTTGCTTTGCTTTGTTTTCTGTTGAAACGAATTAACTGGTTATTATTTTGGTTTGTGTGTGTGTGTGGGTGCTAAATTCAAAATCTTTTGCGGATTTTTTTTTGTTCCGTTTTCCTTTATTTTTTGACATTTTCGATATTTTTTTCAGTAAAATGTTGTTGTTTTTGTTTTGTTCGGCTGTCGAAAACACATCTGATGATCATCATCATGGATTTTTTTTTCTAGCCAGCTTTCGATGTTACCAAAAACAATTTTGGTTATTTTTTTCTCGTTTATTTCAATTTCTATGGGCGAATCCTTTTGTTTTTTTCCTGTATGTTTTCAAGTCTTGATTCTTCTGTTGTTTTTTGGGTGAAAAATTATATTTTTGTTTTATTCATCACAAACACACTTTATGTATAAGGCAAAATTGTGATGAAATTGATTTTCATTTAGCAATGTTTCAAAGCCTAATGTAATTTATATTCATGGTTTTTTTGTCTGTGTAAATGTTCTGTGTTCTTTACATAATAATGGCGCATCAATTTTTTTCTCTACGTTTATGAAAAAAAATTCTATTATGATCTATTTGTTTTTTGGTTTTTGCAAAATGTATTGCATTATTCTAAAACTATTCATTATTAGTTTTGAATATTTACACCATTAATATCATTATTTTGTCTGTGGTTTTAGTCATCATTTATCAGTTTTTCATGTTTAACAGATTAACTTGATTGAAAAAAAAATCTTCTTAATTGAATTTTTGAAATCAGAATTTCTATTTTATCATCGTCCACAACAAAAACTTTTTATTTATTCCTTATTTTTAGATTCAAATAAAATGTTTTTATTGTCCAATTTATTAATGGGTCAACATTGAGAAAAAAAATAACAACAGAAATCGGAATTCAATGTTTCGATCGAAGATGATTTCAATTTTCTAGATTGTTTAATATCGAAAATAGCAAAAAAAACATATTTGTTATATTTGTTTCGAACAAATCGTCTGGATCGATAATGACAAGAAGAGAATTGAAGAATATTTGAAAAAAAGAAAAAGAAATTATGTTCAAAAGAAAAAACAATCCAAATGGTCAAAATTTCATTTATAGATCCGAAGGCAAACAAAAAAAAAAAAGAGAAATGGCTATAGCTAAAAGTTTCTAAAGTTAAATGAATGAAATGAAAAAATAATTAAATAATCATCGCACAATGAAAATCGAACGACTTTTTTTTGAATTTGTTTCGATTTGTCTTTCTGTTTCTTTTGGTATCGGTCCTCAATGTCATGGTCATTGTTTTTTTTTTGATGGATATTTCCTTCAACGATTTAACAACCAACATAGATCTTAGCTATCGAAATTTTGCGATTGGAGACAACAATAACAAAACAGAGGAAATAAATGGGAAATAAAATTAAAACCAGAAAAAAAATAAAAACAAAAGGGAAACATTGTTACTCGAAATAAAGAGGTTCAGAATTTTTTATTTTTTATTTTTGCTATTCTTCTAATTTCTTCTCCAAACCATTACTGGTCCGGTTTTTTTTTGTCTTTCCCCTCGATTTTCTCTGTGTGTTCACATATATTAATTCATTTTGACATTTTACGCTATGATGATCATATGACCAAAATGTATGGATGAAATTTTTTTTTGTATCTTTTTTTGAATGTCATACTATATATTCAGTGCACTGTCATGATACATTGTACATAGAATTTCATTGCAGAAAAAAACATGGACTGACCAATTCAAGAACAATGAAATACCATAATAATGTCATAATACAAGGTTCAATTCTCTTGTTTTACTTTCTTGTTTTTTTTCGGGTCTCGGTCAAAATAAAGAAATATATTCTTATTTGTAGAGATTCTGGTCGTCGCCATTATATAAACAAGAAACCATGTTGAATAAATTTTTTATTTTGTTTTTGTTGTTCTTCCCTATCATTCTTTATTTGTGAACATGATAATGACAATCTAAAAACAAGAAAAAGACATCACAGTTTTTGTTTTATTCATTGTTTTCATTAGTATTATTATTATTATTATTCTAATTCAGAATTCATTCACCAAATTCGGCCAACAATGCTGACAAACTCGATTCTATTGTTTTTCTTTCATTCCTTCATTCATCTTTTTTCTTTCTTTTTTCCCATTTTCTCTTGAATTCATTTACTATTTTAGCAAAAATTTCTTGGTCCATTCATTTGGTTGTTTTCTTGTTGTTGTTATGAAAGTGATCTCATTAATTTCCACTTTTATCATATTTTTTCTGATATAAAACAATAAAAACAAACATTTGACAATCGTACAGAATGTGAATGAACTCAACATCAAACAGTGAACAGAATCGAATGAAAAAAAATTGAATATTCTTCGATTCAGTTATCTAATTTGAAAATTTTATTTATATGGTTTCAAGTATCAAAAAAATATTTTAATATTAAAATTTAAAATTATCATCACTTTTTTTATGCTGCACGTCGAAATGCTCCCAAATACGGTTCCATCTGTCGGAAATAGTAATTAATTTTTGGATTTAAATTTGACGATCGTTTTAATTCTTCGCATACACGTTCTTTAGTACGAAGACGATTTTCCAATTCATCGGCAAGTATTTCAATCGTGATGAATCCAAGTTGTTGTAATTGTTTGAGATCATCGATCGTACAACGGAAAAAAATACAATGAATTTGGTAACGAACTAGCGTCTTTGATTACTTCATGTATTGATTCGGGACAATTTTGTAAATAATGACGAATAAATCCAATAACTTGAGCTTGAGTTGTGTTAAGGCTCTGTAAAAATTGATCGAAAAGTTCAACATCATTGATGATTTCATCACAGCTAAATGGTAGGTGATTCTCATATATTGATGAATGATCGGCAATGAATTTTGACCATTTCAATTTCAATGAATCAAGTTTGTTGTTTTTTACAAAACGATACACACTATTAAGGCTATCTATTTTCATTGATTGAATGATTTTTGGTTCAACAATACGTTCGGCAATTTTTTCACCCAAGAATTCTCGAGTCATTTGCAAAACAAACAATGAAACATCTAAATCATCAATCGAATCGAATGCAGTTGATCCGGAATAAAAATAACGGAGAAAAATTTTGAATGCAGCTACCAGTTCTTCATTTGGACATTGATTTTTTTGTTCGTTTGTAACATCATCAATATTATCGTTATGGATTAAATCATTAATACTTTGAATCAATATGGGTTCATTTTCTATTATTTTTCCACCATCCAATCGTCTTTGAATCCATGCAGCAAATTCAGGACTACCCGATTCGATTAGTATACGATGACCGGGTAATAATGTACCGCATACTGAAAACAATACATCATGATTGGCCGTATTCAAATACCAGGATTCAAAATTTTTTATCGATTCACTCTTTTCAACATCTCGCTTTGTTGTTCCTATTTTTTTAAAAAACAATATTTTAATTATAATGATTTTAAAAATTTATCACTAACCTTGACAACCATTTGTTTGTGTTATCGATCGTGATTGAGTAACCGATTGTGTTTGCTGTTGTGGAACATATGAATGATATGGATATGTAAATTTGATTGATCGATGTGGTAGTTGTGAATGATGTCGATTATGACCAGCCATTTTATATGAAACATGTTGGACACCCGTTGGCATTGATTTAATTGGAACTTTAAAATGATTCATTCGATCAACTCTCTGCACATTCCATTGTGGTTGTAATGGATAATTTTGCTGTTGTTGTTGTTGATAATGTTGTTGCTGAAGTTGTTGCTGTTGCTGTTGCTGCTGCTGTTGTAAATCTGTTGCTTGTTCCTGTTGTGGATGGAATACTGTTGTTGGTTGTTGTTGTTGTGGAACATCGGATGTACTTGTTTTCTCATCACTATCTCTAACAATCACTGGTGCAATGGACAATTCATTCGGAATAGTTTCATCGGGTACAATGTTTTCTGGATCAATTGTTACAGTTTGTGATGATACCTCATCGGTCGAAATAGTTTCAGGAATGATTGTAGTTTGGCTATCAAAATATCAAAATAAAATGAATAAAAAATGTTCTAAAATCATGATAATATTCAAAAGAATTACCCGAAAGTTTTAGCCAGACAACAAAACGATATGATCAATACAATTAATAAAGATTTCATTTTTTTCAAATTTTCAATTTTCGAATGTGAAAAGATGATGATGATGATCAAATGATAAATTCATCGTTTTTATATATGAAAAAAAATCATCAAATAAAATGAATCACCAAGGAAATAATATTCATTATTATTGCATTATGATGTTTTGTTTCGAATAAATGTTGATAGGCAAAAATCAAAAGTCAGCAGAAAAAAAAAAATAAACCAAACATATCCGTTCTATCAAATATGGCCGCATTTATTTTCATATTTTTTTTTTTTGTTTCAAACGGAAATTGTCATAATTGTTTATCGATGTTTTTGTTTGTGATTTCGAATAGCGAAAATCTGATTATATTTCAATGTTGAAAATATTCAATTCATTATCTCTCATAGACAGATGCTTGATAATATTTTTTTTTTCACTTTAAGAATTAATTTCTCTTTGATAATTTTGATATCAATATTTTATTTTTATTATGAAAATGTTATTGAATAATATCATACCGTTATTTTAAAACAGTATCAATTACAAATGAATTGGCGACCGGATGGCTAAATAAAAAACAACCTTGCCTGGCCATATTTGGATTCAGCTATCGCAGTATCGTTGTTGCTATTATTGTTAAACAACAATAATGAATATTATATGCTAAAACATCCGAAGCTGAAAATGAAAAAACATAAAAACAAATTTCCAAAAATAATGACAGTGATGATGATCAATCACCAAGAAAAAAAAACCCAAAATCGTTTAAACTTCCGTTGTTGTCAGATGGATTTGAAGAGTTAATCCCAGGGTTAGAATGCCTCAAGGACAAACTTTCAATGTTAACGAGAATTTGGATATGAAAGAAGTTCCGGTTTTTGTTGGCTAATTTTCAATTAACCTTTGATTATGATTGATTAGCTCCGGTATCATGATCTAAATTTTCAGTTCAGAATTCAAGTGTATAAAAGACAAGAAATTTTTTAAATGAATTTTCATTTTTTCCCAAAAAATTTATTGTTTGTTCCTAATGCAAAACAAGATGAATACAAGACTATCGTTATTTATTGTTTTGATCATCGTTTCAACTTTTTTTACCATGACTTTGGCTCAATTTGGCAGAGGATTCGGATTTGGCGGCATGGGTATGGGTCGAGGATTTGGCGGAGGATTCGGCAGACGTGGATTCGGCGGTATGGGCATGGGAATGGGTGGATTTGGCAGACGTGGATTTGGTAGGCGTGGTTTCTGGGGCTAAAACATTCGAAATCTGTCCGTAAAATTGGGTTTGTTTTAAAACAATGTTTTTTTTTTTATTGCACTTGAAAAAATATTTTTGTAATCAATGAGAAAACCAATTCTAAATTCATTTATTGTTCACTTTTTCGAACGGAATAAACACGTTCATCACGTTTAAATGGTCCATATTGTGAATGAATAATTTCTGTTTTAATTGTCATACCAGAACTATCTTTAAAATCATTACAATAATCAATAAAAGAATATTGTCTAAGAAATTCTTCAAAAACATATAGATTAAATCCACAAAGATGTTGTCGAGCTTCATCCAATGGAAACCATCGACAATCATCAATTTCAATTTGACAAGTTTCGATTTTTGATTGTTTAGCTGGTACCAATAGGCAAACGAAATAAAAATCCGAACAGCCAAATATACCAGTGTGATTGTGTCGAAAAGAAATGATCGATTTTAATGTACATTCGATTCCAGTTTCTTCTTTCACTTCACGAATTGCAGTATCGCCAATATCTTCACCGGATTCTGAATAACCACCAGGAAATTTCCACATTTTTACCCGAGAATTTTTTTCCTGTATCAGTAAAACTTTTTTTATAACTGGATCATATACCAATCCACCTACACCGATGGTAGTATGAGCGAATTTCGGTATTCGAGTTTCTTCATTTGGTATCCATTTGACAAGCATTACGAAATTTGATTTAGCATGATGAAATTCAAAACCATGCTTTTGATAAACAAAATAAATGAATGATTAACATTTCATTAACTGTATGAATTAAAATACTTACCTTAATGAGTACCGATATCAAATGTGAAAGTCTACTGGGTACCTTAAACCAGATACATCTACGGCCATTTTCAATCCAAAGTTTCAATGCATCTGTACAAGTTTTAATTCTTGCCATTAATATAAAAATTCATCATCATCAAATAACCGAACTATGAAATAATTACCTTTAATAATAGTATCAAATGAATCTACCGTTAGTTCGGATCGAATTTCATCCGGTATATAATGTAAATCGATTGTAATTCCATTATAAATATCTGTTTTGACCGTAATATTTAGAAATTTTTCCTGTTCCATTATGCAATACGGGAATATTAATTTGATTAATTAGTTAAGAGCAAGAAAAAAGTTTTCATATCAAATTTTTTTTTCATTTATAACAATACAAAATTGAATCATATGATTTATTTCCAATATTGGATACAAATTCCAATGGAATTGTTTGGCATTGCCATCTTTTAGTTAAAAATGGAAATAATCAAATAATTTTGGAATACAATTTCAACAGGTGTATGTTTGTTTTGTGATTATTTCCTATTTAACGAAATTTTCTCGTTGATCATTGAGCTAACAGAAATAGCAAACAAAAAATTAAAAATTAAAATAGAAAGTGTGAAAAATTTCTCAACATTGTGCTAAAATAGATAAATTTATTTATTATTAACACAATTAAGTATAGTTTTGAAATGAAATATAATAGGTTTTTTCCTATTATCCAGTAAATCAAATCATCATCATCACATTTGAAGATTGATCGTGTGATGTACATCCCAACAAACATGTGTATACACAGAAAAATGATCTATCATTAGAGACTTCTGGCTTTTTTCTACAACGAAATAATTTTCAAAAACATAAATTTAAATTCAAGATTCAATTCAATATGAATGAAAAATTAACATTTGAATTTTTTTCTTCACTCCCATTCTTCGAGGTTATTATTGGTGGTTTTCAATGAAAACGCAAAAATTCTGCCTTCTTTGCTTTTTTTGATCAAATATGACGAGCACGACCAATTGATTGTTCCATATTGTCTTCAATTTCATTTTTACATGTTTTTATGGTCAAAGAAAAATTTCAAAGATTTAATCGTAGAATTCAATGTTTTTGATTTTTTATTTAGACACAAATACATAATGGAACAACATAAATTGGAATACGAATACAATGTTTTCAATGAACATTTTTACAAGATACATCATGATGTTGAACGTTGCAAAAGAATGAAGAAAAAACTATGTTCAAGCTAAGATAATTACATATTTTACATACATTATCCATATCCATCATAAGTCCTAATATATTTTTGCTATAATAACAATGTTCTGTTCCATATAAAGTATTTTCCTTCCTTTTAAAATTTTGATATTTTGGAATTGTAATCTATTTTTATACATTATGCATACATGTGTCTGTATTCTAACAAACAATCTAATCCTATCAAATCATTGAATGAATGTGTAGTTTTTTCAGATAATAATAATAACAATCCTCATCGTTATTTGAATGGTTGATTGGCCTGATCATTGTAATCGTTCAGATTCATCGAACATCGATCAAATCAATCGATCAATTCATCATTTTTTTTATTTTGATCAAAATTCAATATATCAACTCAATCGATATTTATTATAATGATTTTAGTGGTCGATTTCTATATAGCCACTTTTTTTCTAGCCTAATGTTTCACAATCATCATAATCTCTGTGTAAAGGTTTGCCCTTAAACAAAATTGATATAAATGAAAACTTGTTGTTGATCAAATCTATTGCATTGCAAATTGTACATCCTTGTAAGTGTAGAGAAAAAAAAAGATTAAGATAATTTTAAATCAAGATCAAGAAAAAAGGTTTGTAAATTGACCCAATCTATTGATTGATCTATTTATATGATATGTTTATTAGCCTATCACGATGAACTTTCTCCCTACTATATTATGTATCTAACAATGAATATCTGAATGAATTTCATTTTTAAAGGTCGACCTTTTTACATTTTTAATCAACTTGTTGCTTTTAAATTTCTGTCCTGTAAAAAAATATTTAGCTACAAGTTTAGATTGCTTACAAATTGTAGATCTGTTGATATGTTTTGAATGACTAGGAAAATATTATTATCGACATTATTATTATTGATTTTGAATCAACAAAAAAGGTGTTTTTTTTCGCTTGACATCATAATATAGATGTTTTCCATTTGCATTTAAATAGATTGATTTGAATATATCGGTCTATTTCAAAAAGGTTCAGACAAAAAAAATACGATGCTGGCATATTAAATAATGTTGTAACATTTTTTTTCTTGTCATTTGCATTTGAAAATAATTATAATCACGATGATAGATCATGTTTGATTGATGATTTTTATTAATATCGCCATCAAATAATTTTCATTGAAATTTAGCTTTAAGCATTTAGTTTCTGTTTTTATTTTGTGATTTAAAAGAAAAGATTTGTTACATCTTTTTATTTTGATTTAAAACAAAGCATAGAAAACGATTACAATGACAATGGACAAAAAATGCAATGCGAAATCTTTTATTGAAATTTCGGAAAACAAAAACAAAAATCAAACACAGAAGCATTTTCAACATCCGATTTGAGAATGACCAACTTTCGATGTAAAAAAATGTTGTACGAAAAAGTAGAAAAAACCTTTTTGGTCAATTTAGCCAAAAACAAAATGATCGGATAGATTTATCTAACCAGTTAAATTGGTTGCTGCTATCACACAACTTGTTGAAAATTTTTTTATTGACCACCAGAAATTTGGCCAACATTCCATTTTTGTTTTTGTTTATGTCTATAGATTGTTGTTCAATTTATCTTACCTTTCTCTTTTTTGTTGTTGTTGTCGGTCATCATTAAGGTTTTAGTCTCCTTCTGTTTTACACATCTATAAACAGAAAAAAACCACCTAGTAGATATTTAATCCATAATTGTTGGTAATGTATTTATCTATTTTATTTTTTTTCCTCTCGTTCATTTCTATTAATAAAATATACCTAGAGAAAAAACCCAAGCCAAACATTACCATTTGAATCTAAATGAATGAATGATGAACAAACATCATCAAGTAATCATCAGATCGACTAGCCGAATCCGATTGGTCAAAAAATCTATCGAAAGTGATTGAAATCATATTATATATGATGAACAACAAATGAATGAACAAAAAAAAAGAGAATGTAAGGTTCAGATAGATATATTTCAATGAAAGGAGAAAGAAAGAAATAAAGAGAACAAAAAAAAAGAGCTAAAGGTGGCCGCCATAATTATTTTAGGTATATGAAAATAGAACTAGAAGTTATATACGAGAATGATTTTTGTTGGAAAAAAAAATAAAGAAAGAAACAAAAATAATTTATGTTTTTTCCCCAAATCGGCTTGGATAAATGAATGAATGTATGAAGGAATCGAATGTTTTCCCTTTAATCGATACAAACAGAAAGAAAAGAAAAATTTCCGATTTTAGTATTGTTTATTGTTGTTGTTGATGATGATGGTGATGATGAGGGCCAAACATTCTTCAATCTGACATCCAATGGTCAACAACAACAATAACAGCAGAAGCAACTTTTGTTTTATTAATTAATTAGAATGATAATAAAATTCATACTTATTTTATAAATCTGATCAATATAATTATCGATGTTTGCTATCAACCATTGTTTTGTTGTGTTTTCATCATGTTGATTTATTGCATTCTTAAATGATTTATAATGAAATTATCAAGATTATCTTCATTAATTAATGCTCGAACTATGAAATTAATCTCATTGTTTTATATACAAATTATTTTTCAATCATTTTTCTTATCAACAATGATAATCATTCCGACTGTACATGCACGTATGGGTCTAATGAATAAACTTCGAATATTAGCATTGTTATCGTTGGTGAAAAAAATTGATGTTGTCCCATTTCCATTGCCATTACCAATACCGTGAGTAAATTTTAATTTAAATTTCAAAATTTTTCAAAACTTTTTATTTTCCGAATAAATTCAATAGGATTCATATTCATGGAAAAGATGAAATTGTCTTTATGAATCCAATATCGACAAATTCCCGTCCATCATATTCATCGGGAAATGGAAAAGAAATGTATAGCTATAGTGCTAGTGAATTATCACCCGTATCAATATCGCCTAACAATGGACAATATTTACGATATGGTGATCGTATTTCAGCAAATAATAGACCAGCACTTGGTGATCATCCTGGACATACAACATATCGAATGCGTAAAGCATTTCGTAATCGACAACCACCACAATGGTATAAGGACATAAATGATAAAAATCGTGACAAAAAAACGACCACGGCTAAATCTATTGATCAATCATCAACGATTGCTCAAGATCCTAAATCGGATAATGTTAATTTGAAAGATATTAAAATTATTTTTATACCCATAAAAAATCTACAACAAAATCAACAACAAAATGCAAATCGAAGTATAGAGACATCGATTATAGAATCCGATATGAAACAATTAACAGATGAGATCAGAGATCAATTGAATTTGAATAATAATCAAACAAATAATGATAATTCGGTAACATTGAATTCAACAACAGGAACAACGATACCAACTACATCTACTGTTTTGATGAATTCGACCGAAACAGAAGCACCGATTTCAACGGAAGAGCTAAAAGTAACTTCACCCAAATCAATTGATGTTGACGAGCTTTTGATTGATGATTATGGCGACTATGATCGTCGACAGCTGCCACCATCATCACCGCAAAATATGGTTGATAATCAATATACTGTTGAACCACAGTTGGCTCCATCTATTGATCAAACTTCCAAATCTGAATCTGAAACTTTCATCAAAAAAGATGTGACCAAAATAAGACGACCAACACCAAATTATGAAGTTATTCCACCACCTACTACTACAGCAACACCTACCTATCAGGCATCATCGGCACCGTTTCCAATACCATCATTAGAATCTGAATGGTTGAAACAGAATTCATATGTTCCACGTGCTCGTTATTATAAAGCTCCTGAATTGAAAATCCTACATCATTTGAAACCATATCAAGACGAACAATATGAACAATCTTCAAATAATATTCCACCATCATCATTGCAATCACAATCTTTACCTCAATCGCCATCAATTACAAATCAATGGTCATCAGTTAGGCCACAAAATGAACCATCACATCCAATACAATTTCTTTATTCGGTATCACATGCCAATAATGTTCCAATGCATTCGCTCACACCCACATCTCAATCATCATCATCATACAATTTTAATCCATTAACATCACAAAGGCCACACTTACAACCATTACAGATACAATCATCTATGTCACAATTTCATCGATATCCGATTGCAGAAAATTTTGGTCTAGATGCATTCAATCATCAACAACAACAACAATATAGACGCCGGCCATTAATGGTGTCACGAAAACATCCGGTTATCATTAACAATAATAGTAATGATATAGAAAAATGGCCAATAACATCTTCTTGGACACAACATTTACAACCTTCATCATCATCGCCATCATCATCATCATCATCGTCATTATTATCTCGGTTTAGTAAACGATTATGGGGATAAAGAACAAAATGGACAACGAGATTGATTAAACAAATTACAACAGAAAAAAATCATCAATTTTTTTAAAATTTTTATTTTCATTTTTAAATATATCATTATTCATCTATAGTCATCATGTTATTAATTCAGTTATTCATTTTTTTTTACGTTTCATTTTCAATTTTAATTTTAATGAATAAAAAATTTTGTTTATTTCCTGGCTACTGGGAATGATGTAATTTGATTGCCATTGTTGTTTACAAAATAGATGAATTTACTTGAAATAGATGATGGGATATATCATCATCATAAATATGAAAAAATTGTGAATTTAACGGAATTGTCGTAAAATTTTGGATTTTTATCACAAAAAAATGAGTTTCCAAATTTCACAAACATATTCACAATCAAAGTCAAAAGATGGCAGCATTATTGAAATTGAAAGACATCCTGCAAAACAATCAACAAACGTTCCAAAAGGAAAAAATCGAAATAAAAAAGAGGATTATGCAGAAAAAAACGACCAAAGATTATGCAAATTTTTTCTCGAAAAAAAAGAACGAGGAAACAGAAAAAAATTTATTAACATTTTTTTAAAATTAATATCGGCACATTCATCATCAACAGGTAACATCAACAATTATTTAAAATTGACATAGAATGTATGTAAAATGATTATTTTTATATTTAAAAAATGTGTTTGTGTGTGTGTGTGGAAGTGTTTCAGAATGATAATGATGAAAACATTATAATGAACAAGTGAGAAAAGTGTAAATTAAAAAAAATGAACAAAAAGAATAATAAAAATAAAAATTGTTGGCAAAATCTGAATCGATTGGAATCCAGTCCAAAAAAAAATATCCAAAGTACAGTATAGTGTTCATATAACAAAAACAAAAACATTTTTTTAATAATTTTGCAATGCTTCATGTTTAATTGAATCGGCAATCATTGTCAAATATGAATCATTATATTCATCATTTGCACCACTTGGTATAACATGAACATTTGTCAATTTGTCATTACCATCATTATAACCACCCGATTCTTTTATCTGTTTCAATAGGCTACGACCATACCCTCTCCATTTTGTACTCGTATGTTCACCCATTGGACCAAATGAATCACCTTTCATGAATCCACCGCCCATCATAATATTTGGATATTTAAGACTGTTTTTAAATAATTGTTGATATGAGGGCATTTTATTTTTTGGCATCGAATAGCCACCACCACCTTTACCTCCTTTCATATATGCACCAATACTACCTTTACTGTATCCTCCTCCACCACCACCACCATAAAGTTTTCTAACTTGTTGACGATAAAAACTTAATGGTGTACCATCATCGAATGCTTCGATTACATGACCACCACTACCGCTCATCATATAATCACTTTCGCCACCATAACAGCATTTACTTCCACCACCACCACCGCTACCGGAAGATCTAAAGCATTGCAAAGAAAAGAGAAGAAACAAAAGTTAGATTAAGCATCCATTCAATGAAATTATTGATAATTTAAAATAAAAACTACAAAGATTTTACGGAATTTTCTTAGATTTCTATTAATAAACAAAATGCAAAAACGAAAATATTTTGTGTGATATGTGTGTTTTCTAAGTGCGGTAGTTGCAAATTTTTTTTCCTAATATTTAACAAGCAAATCTGATGTGAATTTAAATATGAAAAAAAAAAATTTTACTTCGTGCGAAAAATCGTGACATATGTTTAACCAGGGACAATAATCGTGGTTGGTAACAGTCGTTGAAATTAATTCAAAACTTTTTATTTTTACTAAATTTATATTTTCTACCTTTTTTCCATGCTATTTTATCATTTTATGTATCTATATCCATCTGGTCTGATGGAATAGAAGAAGCTGGAAAAAACAACAACAACAGACATTGTTCCTATTTTTGTTGTTGCATGAGAGGATAATGGAGAAAAAACAGAAACCAGATGATAATAATAAGTAGTTTTTTGGGTAGAAAAAAAATCAAAAGAATAATTTAAAGAACAAACTTGAAGTAAAGATAGACCTGAATCATTTTTTCTTTCTTCTAATGAAAGTTATATAATGCACAAAATTGATCACAAAAAAATGTTATGAGATGACCAATTTCAATCATTTTCGAGTGTGGGAATATGATTTATTTATTTTTTTTTTCATAAAGAAAAAATGTGAAAACATAATTCCATAGTTTACACAATCTTGTTTCAAGATGATTATGCTTAATTTAATCGTTTTTTCAAAATCTAAATTAGTTTTTAGTCAAAAAAATATGATAACAGTGTGGGCTGATATATTAAAAAAAATTAAAATTTTTTGATAAACTTTGTTTTTGTTTGGGTCATCCGTACAAGTGAAAATCCAAACCGATTCATCTCAATCAATATTTGTTTTTTTTCGATAATCATGATTATTATCATTCTACGGGCACCATATTGAAACGAATTGGCCCGTTCATACTTATAGCGTGATAATGATGATGATAATGATAATCACCATTTTGTATTCAAATAAGATACAAAAAAAAAAAATCTTATGGCATTTTTTTTTGTGTTTTCTCCCATAACTTCGATATATATCGAATGAAAACACGTGAACAATTTAGTGTGCTCGATTTTATTTTCTGTTCAGTATGTTTTTTTGATAAATATCAATTTTACGTTCAAAAAAAAGCAAAAAAACTACCAAATAAAAAATGATCTTGTACTCAAAGCTTGTTAAATGTTGCATCAATTATTGCTGCAAATCTGACTCCAAACATCAAACTAACATGTATGGTAATTAATTTCGTTTTTTTGGGAGGACATTATAATTTTTATTTTTTTGTCAATATTTCAAATGATGACATCGGATTGATAAATTATGAACTTTTCACCTGGATCATTTATTTATCGTTGTTTTTTAGACAACGGAAAATTTTTCGTTCAGGTTTTAAAGTTGATCTTTGACGGAAAAAAATATTTGAAAATCCACAAATCTTAAGGCGACAATAATAGTCGAGATGTACAGGCATCTTGCTTTGTTAATTTTTTTCTTAGAGTAATAAAACAATTATCATTTATAAAGGATTCAATATTTTTTTTTTAATAAATGCTAATGATAATTGATTGAATCATTTATCTGGTTATTTGCATGACATTCATTTTGGAATCAGAGCATAGAAATATTGTTATTTAGCAATAACCGAATGAAATATTTCTTTGAAAACAACAATTATAATTTAATGTCAACAAATGCATAAAGAGAAAGAGACAATAGTAGCATAGGTTGTGATTAAATTAGATTTTATTCATTTAAACTAGAATCCTGATTATCAACTATCATAAATTGTCGTTTAAATTAAAAGTAAACAATAATAACAATTGTTACTATTTTTAGAATAAATTCGTTTTCTTTCTTTTTTTTATTTTCATTCTTAATAATAATTTTTGTTTTTTGTTTGGAATAAAAGTGAGAGAAAAAAAAAGATGTTAATGAATGTTTTCTTTCTGTTATTGTTTTCTTGCAATCAATGCAAGATAAATGTTATGCATGATCATGAAACAAAAACAAAATAGAAATAATTACTGAACAAAATACACAGCAGTATATGATAGCTTATCTTAATTTCTCATCTGTATTATAACAGTCTTGGTCATTTTTCATTTAATTTTGACCAGTTGATATTTTGAGAAAGTTTTTTTTTCATTTTAATGAAATAGAATGATGTAACAATAACAACAACAAAATTGTATGTAACCATTCAGCAATGAAAATGAATAAAGTGAAAACAACGACAACAACAAAAAACTAACAACGACAAACATATAACAACAAAAAAAAAGATGATCCCGGAAAAAATTAACATACGTACAATATAGCTATTTTTTTTTGTTCATCATCATCATCATCAACAATATCATATTCAAGATGACGATAATGATAATGATGATATAGTAAGTATCAAATGTGCAATAGTGTATGGTCATTATTAGATAAGTATAAACATCCTGATGGAGATGATGATGATGATGATGAAGCATTGGATACGGCATAATGATTTTTTTTCAATAATTTCATTTATTTTTAACGGAAACCCAATTAATGAACCAAAAAATAAAATTTGTTTACACGATATAAACATTTATTGTTATAAATCGAAAATTCAAATATCATTTCATTGATGTGTTTTGTTGTTTTCATAGACAATCTCATAAATCTCTTAATTTGATGATTTCGAAATCCTTTTAATTCGTAATTTAAACAATTTTCAAGGAAAAAATCAACATTTTTCATCTTTTTTTGTTTATTTCATCAATTCAGATAGCAAAAATTGAATATTTTTTTTCCATCTTCTTGTTGCCAAGCTTTCAAACAAAATTTTGTTTCTCTCAAAACAAAAAAAAAATGTAAAAATCGATATTATTTCATCATCATAATATTGTTTCATCAAATTTATACTTTCACAAATATTTGAATGCAAATTCGAGAAGCAAAAACAAAAAAAAATCCTTTTTCTATATAATTATGATCAGATTAACAACTTATGGCTGCAATGAAATGAAATGAAATGATAACCTGTTGAATCGGATAATAATAAATACTGTAGTCGATCTTTTTTTTTGTTTAGTTGATTTCATATGAATATTTTTTGCGAAAACAAAAAAAAAGTATTATCATCCATTGTTTTTTATCTAAAAGTTACAATCACACACACACACACAGAGAGAAAAAAGAGAAACACACACATACAATCACCGATTATATCATTCAACCTGTAAGCTCATTATTCATATAATTTGTTGGCTAGCCATCGATTTCATTTTATCAATGAAGAAACATCAAGACTGAACGGAAGACTAAACTGAATAAACGGGAAAAACCAAAAAACAAAAACAAAAACTCATTATTATAATCTTCATCTCGTTTTTTTGCAACTTGCCAAAACGATGATTAATAAAAAGATGGTTACTAATTACAACCAAATCGATTATTTTCAGGTAGTCGAAGATGAATCCAGGAACTGTTTAATCATTTGTTGTTGTTCTTCTCTTGCCCAATTAGGCATATCAATCAACAAAATCGAATCGTTAACATTTCCCTATTGATGATTTAAATGATTGTTTTTATTTGTCGGCATTTTCTATGAGGAACGCCTCAGGTTTATCTCATCATATTTTTAACAAAAAAAAACTAATGAATATTTTCTGGATCAAATTTTGATTTCGACTTTCAAATTTTTGTTAACTTTGATTCGATATTACAATTGCCACAACATGTATAATTGAATCATTTGAAAAAGTGAAAAAAAACAATGAATTGAAGTAAGTCAACAGGCGAGAAGAAAGTCATCAATATTTTTTCTCTATTTCTCTATTTTATCATTTCCACGTTTGTTGATTGACTACATTGATTTGGTTTATCGATTCGAAATTATTATTATCATTTTTTTTGTTAACGATAGTAACAATAATTGATTTGATGAAATAAGAAGAAACAAAAGGAACAACAAATATGAAACAAAACAAAATCAATGAATGAATTTTTGATCTTTTCAACATAATAAAAAAATATTTTACAGCTTGTGTGGGGAAAATTGATTGTTGTTTCATATCTGGTTGTGTATCGATTACCGGACATCATTAATGTTTTTTTATATATTATTATTATTGAAACAAACACTTTGATACCTTATTCACCTGTTATCAAAAATGATTTGATCGATTTTTTTTTGTTTCTGATTGTGGACTTTTTTCTGCGAACAAAAAGTTTTCGATTCATGTGTATGAAAAACTTTCACTCTACGATAGAGTAGGTCAGATCTTTTTTGTTTGTTTGTTTCCACAATAGTTTTGTTTCTATTATCATCGAAATTTTTTTTTTTTGAAATAACCATTTTGCCATCAATTATTGGCTGTTACAAGTTTTCGTTTTTCTTTTCATTCAATCATTAGTTATTTGATCAAAAAATAAAACAATTTGATTTTGATTAGGTTTGGTCAGTCGATGATTAACTTATTTAATAAAATTGAAACAAGACATCAACAATAATAAACATACAAAAAACATACATAAACACACCCACAGAAAAACATCTCTTTTTCTATTTTTTGTCCATTCAAATTAATTGAACTTGGATTCTTTGCCAATTTAATTAATTCAAAAAAAAAATGATTATATAATTAGCTTGTTTGTTTTCTGTATAAACAAAGTTGAATAATTATTCAACGATTATGATCGAAATTTGCGAAACGAAATAGATTTTTTTGATCAATTTCTTGAAAGGTAAACGAAAAACAACAAAAACAAAAAGTTTAACTATTTACATGAAAATTTCAACAGTAGCATTCGAAATGATCATTGATTTTTGATCTTTTCTCCATTGACATCGTAACACAGATCCATCTGTATCATTATTATTTTTATGGTTGTATTCAAATTTCTCAAATTTCTCATCATCATCATCATATAAATTCAATTTCATGTGTAAATATGTGGGCGTTCGAATGCAAATTCAACCTATTTGTCAGCGATTTTTTTCTGTTATCCCTTTTCCAAACATCAATCCAAATATTCAAATGGCTACTTAAAAATAATTTCCAAGAAAAAGTATTCTTACCATCTTCATTTATCGATGATAATGAGAATGAAATTGATAAAATTGAAAAAAAGATTTTCTATCCTTCCTTTCCAACACACACAACAACGAACACCACAATCCTATGTATGAAAATGTCAAACGGAACAACAACAACAAAAAGAATGATATTTTATACGAATAATGACATCGATAACAATAAAATGTTAGGAAGAAAAATTCTCATTCAAAGGATAATACACTTAGCACTTAGTTTTGAATGAACTTAATAAACATTGAAAAAAAACACATTCCCTTTTCATCTCCCATGATAATGATAATGACGACGATGATGAATATCTTCTGAGAAGAGAGTGAAGATACCATTGAAAAAAATAATGGTAATCAATTCTTATGAAACATTTGCCATTTCACAATTTAACAAAAGTTGATGAAAAAAATTGAATGAGCGAAAAATTTATGAATGAAAAAATATTTAAATAAAATATTTATCAAGCGTATAAAAAAATATATGATTGCCATCACTCAATATCGATTACCGTATCATGTATGTTGTTGTTGGTTCATTTTCAATTTTTTCCATAATAAAAAAATTTAACATTTCAACATCATCCATCCGTATACGAATGTAGTAGCCATTTTTTTCCTGCTAAGAATGACATGCAATTTATAATGAATATTTTCAGCGAAAAAAAATCCTCATAAGTGGATGTCGTTGAAAAAAATGTGACATTTTAAATTGAATTGAAAAGAAAACAATTTCTCTACAGTCTATAGACTTTATGTAACTTTTTTTTCACCAATCATAATCACTATTCAATATGGCAATGTATAATAATCATAATCATAAAATGACAATAAAAAGTATCGGTCAAAAATGGTTTTCTTCTTAGTTTACAGAAAAAAATGTCAACATCAATAACATAAATGTTTAAATCCAACAATACGATGCAATATAGCTAATATTGAATGTTCTATATGTTAGGGAATAAAAATTTGATGAATTTTACAAGTGAAAAATCAAAAGAAATGATAATCATAAATTTCCGTCATTGACAATGACAATAAAGTCATTTATTATGTTTATTTCCCGGATTTTTATTTTCCGATTCTCATGCATCAAATTACCGGGGAGAAAAACGAACAACGAACAATATTTTTTTCATTAAAAATAATGTAAAATTAATTTAAAAAATGATTGTATGTATACACTGAAATCATATTTTTTCATAATGATCAAATCTGAATGATAATAATGAATCAGAAAATGATGTTCATTGTTTGAATGGACCAAACTCAACAAACTCAACAAAAAAAAACAAAAAAGTTCCTATGAAAACAGAACAAAAATCTGAACTTTTAATCGCATAAGGATTTATATTATATCAACAGCATCATTTTTCCTCCCATTTCAATGAACAAAAAAAAATTGACAATTGGTGAAATAATAATTTTTTTTTCCGAAAAAAATTCCAAGAAAAAATATCAATATTTTCTGCGAAATTGAAGAAAATTTCCTTGGAAAACACACAAACACGAACAAAAATGTACGAATAATCCATTATCACTTACGAAATTTTTATATTAAATGGCAGCATGCCCATGGTTGCATCGACTAGTAATATATTGTTTGTATGTAACGACAATATTGTTGTTACAATTATGATTGCCCAAAATAATTGAGGCGTAGGTAAATAATTTAGATTTGGATGCATCATTTTTTTGTTTATGTGATGAATATATTTGTGATTATTTTTAGTATAAAAAGATGATTATTATTATTGATGAAACAATGATGTAATACAACAGGTGAAATGAAAAACAATCAAAATTCTGATGTTTATATTTTTATTTTTTCCTTTGATGATGATAACGATGGTGATGTTGTTGTTGTTGTTGTTGATGATGATGAATACAATGATGAAATACCGGTGTTCGACATTCAATGAAAATTTAAAGCTGAAAGAAGCAATTGAATTTTATTTTTTTAAATTAAGTGTTGGTGGCTGCTATTTTTGTCGACGATGATGATGATGATGATGATAAATAAGGACAAAACAAAAATTACAATCAATTGATCAAACACAAACCAAAAAAAAACATAAACAAGCAAACAAACAACAAAAAGATTTGATGGAAAAAAATATTGAATTCTATAATAAATGAATTTTTTTATATAATAAAAATAATGATGATTTTTTTCGGAAAGAAATTTTATCTTTATTCTTTTGATCAAGACATTTTTGATGTGCCAGCACCCAGACCATAGATAACTTTGTATAGAACAACATTAAATATAGAAAAAAAGATATGAATGATGATGATGATGATGTTGAAAATAACAATCAATAATTGACCAAATCCAATTGAACAAATTGGTCAATTTTTTTCCAACAATAAAATAATTCAAAATCAAAACAGAAAACAAACTTTGTTGTAGATAGCAAAATTACAGAATCGAATAAACAACGAGACAAAAAAAAAGTCCCAATTTTTTTGCAGATATAACAATCTAATTATTTTAAATACTGATGACAGAAAAAAATACAAATTAAAAAGATACTTTTTGTTGTCGTTGATCTCATTGGATCTATGCTTTCGGTGAGACGATACGATGTTCATTCGTCATCAAATAAATAAAATAATATGGTCACCATAAATAAAAAACAATTTTTTGTTTTGTTTTGTTTTGATTATTGTTAGTTTAGCTAGTTAGATCATGATGATGATGATTAACAAATCGACAACAACAACAAAAACAACATATAGACAGGTCGTAATGGTAAAACGATCTAAGGATCTAAACAAATCAAGTGGAAACTTAAACTTGGAAAAAAAGCTTTGGTGTTTTTCATTGATGAGAAAAGAGAGAGAGAGAGAGTTCGCGTGTAAGAGAGAGAGAGAGAATTGGTTTGAAAATGCTTGTATGTGAATGTATCTGGAACAATAAAAATGAAAGAGAAAGCGTCATAGTAAACACTTGTATGATGGTGATCATCTCTCATTCAAGTCATGTCTATGTTTTTTTCCTATTTGGAAGCCATTTTTTATTTTTGCTTCTTAACTAAAGATGATGATGATAATCATTTCTCTTTCTCCAACAATATCATTACGTTCCATAAGGTTGCTGATGATAATAATGGTGTTGGTGGTTGTAATTCCATTTTACCCTATTCGTGGTTGATATAGATCAATCAATCTAATATCGATTGACGACTAATAATAATATGGATTTTAAGTAATAAGATGTTAAGTGAGAAAAATCTGAAAAAAGAGAAAAAGTAGAATGATCATTGTATATTATTTAATAACTATTCATTGAAAATGATTCAATATTCAGTCCAAATTTTCATTTCTAACCTCGTTTATATTCCTGTTTTTTATTGCCATACTATTGTTGCTATCATCACAATGACGATAATGAACAAAATAAAAAAAAAATTCGATGTCAATGATAAATATCATTATTATCATGATAATATTTGTAACGATATCATTTTTATTTTTTTCAATTTAAACGTTCGCTTCGAAAAAATTAACAATTTTTCCAATATTAAAATTTGATGATATGTTTCGATTCGACCAAAATAATGATGATTATATCTGGTGCGTTATCGTTTTTCTCATTGTGATGATAGTGATCCAAATCGAAATAAAATAGAACCAAATTTGATCATTTTTTTCCTGAATGATTATTATTAATAGTTCCATTTGACCCATTTCATGAGATCATGATGAACAAAATGTGATTCAATCAATGATGGATTTCATTTTTTTTTCTTCGCATCATTTATCTCATGGGAAAAAAACGATGAATCAATCTGACCATCTTAAACCTGTGGATGTAATATCTTAAAAATCTATTTGTATTCAAAATAGTTGTACAAGAAAAAAAACGAAATTAGCATGCTGATGAAAAATTAGAAAAACCAAAATTCAATTCAAATTATGCTCTCTTTTCAATTTACTAATTAATTTGTTTCTGGCTGTTTCTGAAACTATTTCCATACAATAACAAATAGGAAATCGATGTATTGCAACTTAATAAATTAAAGTGCGAAATTTTTATCTTTCTTCTCCATTGTCTGTATCACGGACATCAAAATTGTTGTTATCATTTTAGCATCATCATCATGAGGATATGTCAGTTCACCAATCATCTTTATTTGTATTTATGTTTTTCGTATAATGTCCTCGTAAACAACATCATTATAATAATCTACATCATTGTTCATTAAAATTATCATCATTAATATTATTTTCGTTTTCCGATCAAATTGAATCAATTATCTATTTTTGCACAAGTGCATCTTGCAGTGTGCGTAAATAAAGTTATTATTATTATTATTAAATTGAATCAATTGCTATTTCGTTCAATTTGAATTTTTTCATATTCGATGATTTAGTGTATGGATGATGACAAATGATATATTATATAATCATCAATAATGTCATAAAATTTTCAGCAAATCTTAGTTAATCGAATTTTTATTTTTATTTATTTTCTTGATGTCTGTTGTCGTCGATATCATCTTAGTGCAAACAAACAAGGAACTGATTTGTTTTACGATATTTTCATCGCGCTTGTTTTTTTTTCCTGCGATTATTCGAATAGTTAAATCCGATTGAATGGATACTATCCGTGATCCATCAGCATAGTAAATGAAATAAATAGAATGGGAGAAGAAAAAAAATCAAGTGAAAAAAATCAACAGAAAAAATGAAAAGAGAAAGGAAAAAAAGATAGAGAGAAATAAAACCTCAAATTTTTTCTTCACAAATGATGCTCACCATTATCATTGATGACCGGCATGGTTCTCATTATCTTTCAGAACATTTTTGACCCATTGGGTATCATATATTTTTCCAATATATTGATACTGCTGTTTTTAATGTTGATGATGAGTTAAAAATAAAACCACATCATCGATGATGATTATCCTTGTTTGAATCATCAACATGATAATCGACAACAACCAATCAATGGTAGTTTAATTGGCAATATGTGTATGCGATAGAGAAATAGAAGTTGATGATCCGATCATTTTCAATGATATGTAGTTCCGCTTGTTTGTCCGTATTTTCTCTACATTTGTTTACCATACAAATTTCGCAATGGATCGCATATTTAGTATTTTTTCCTTATCATTTTTTTCTAAACCACGATTATCATTATCTAATAGGTATTACAAACATTTTTAATCATTTTTTTCGGCACCACACACATACAGAAAGAAAGAGAGAAAAAAAACTGAATCACGTCGATTATTGTCCATTAATTTGGATTAAATCAGATATTTTTTTTTCCTTTTTCAACTTTTTAGGTTATTTAATCTTGATTTTGATTAGAAATTTTGGTTTTTTTAATTCAATGATTCAAATCATTTTGTATTATATTTGTATGGTTTTGGTCGGTTGGTCGATTGTTGTTAACAGATTACAAATTGTTAATTCGTGCAATTATTTATTATTACTATTAAAAAACATGATTTTAATATCATCTCAAAATGGACATCCATACATGATGATTATTAGATAAAGAAATTATACATACAATGCATAAAGATAGCATGAAAAAAAATACTACATGGGTAAGTCAATGAAAATAGAAATCTAGGTGCATTCAATGAAAATGAAAACAAAAAGAAACTTTTCTTTTTTTTTTGTTTCGCATAAATAAAGTGAAGATGATACATTATTTTACTATTATTATGCGTGTTTCACTTTTCTTTTTTTTATTCTTAGAATAAATTATTATTCAACGCTACACACACAAGATGATGATGATAATAATAATGATGATGATTATAATGTTATTGTATAAAACAAGGGAAAGAAGTGATAATTATGTTTAGAAATAGTATCCAAATGTATCACGTGCCAGAAATCGTTTTTTGTTTTGTTTTTTTCAGCACCGGAGTAAATGCTGGTGTTTGTAAATTCCATTGATCTAGATTTTTTTTTTTTACTTGAAGATTTGTGTTTGGTTCAACAAAAACAAAAAAAAAAACATAAAAAAAATCATTAGAACATTACGTTGGCGTTTTTTTCGTGAAAATTAATTCTACAAATATTGTAGGTAGACCACTATCATAATGATAATGATAAGAAAAACAATGGAAAACAAATATGGATGAAAATCATCATTATCATCATTTTAGCATTATTATCATCGGAATACTATCGTATTTGACCATCAACCAGTAAATAAAATCATTATGATTTCATTTCTATTTCTCATAGCTTTTCATTTCGATTTTTTTCTACACAATCAATAATAAAATGTAATCCATCTCAATAAAATATCAATCAAACATTTTCATATAAATATTCATCTCAGTAAAAAAACATTTATTCAATCAAAATGATGTGTTTAGGACTAAAATATTGTTATTTTTTTCATTTGCTACCTATTGTCAAAAATACCACCAAAAATATTCATCTATCATCATCAACATCAAAGATTCAAGATGATTATCAATATTTGAAACCTATTGTGTAGTGTCGGATTTCGTGTTTCGACCATTTTTTTCTCTCTTTTTTTGTTTACCTAACCATTTATGTCTAAGGATACATTTCAAATGATAAATAGAAGAAACAAAAAATTTGCATCAAGTGATCGGTTAGGTGGCGATTATTTAACAAAACCTGAATGATTTGACAAACAAAAACCGACATACAATACAATCATAAAAGCATGACTAATAATCTTTATCAATTGATTTGTTTTATGGAGAGAATTCTTCAATGGTTATTTTTTGATTCATTCATTTTTTCACTTTGATCATCGTGATTTAATATCGATTTGTTGTTCGATTCAAAATTTTCTTGGTTTCATCGATGGTTTGATTTGTGATAAATCAACGTCATATCATATTATATTTTATACAAATCAAAAACGAAAATAAAATGACAGTTATTTCCTTTCTCCCTACCACTTATTTACTACAACCACAAATCGTAATATAAATAGAAAAAAATAATAATTAGAAAAATACTGTAATGAAAAGAAAAGTAAAAAAAAATTATTTCAAGATACGGACAGGTGGAGAAAAAGATGTCAGATTAGAAAAATGAAAAAAACAAAATTTTTTTTACCTACCCTAATAAACTTACTTCGATCAATTTTATTTTTCACTTTCTGATTTTTTCTTGTGATATAAATTGCAATGACCAATTTTGGTTGTTTTGAAAATGATGATGATAATAATTTCAGATCAGGCAATGTGTAACGAAATTTTACATATATACGGATATTTTATCAAAGTAAGTAAATCCATCCAAGAAAAACTGATCTGATTTTTAAATGAATTAATATAGGCAAAGCAAAACATAAATAGCCCATGTGGGGAAACGATGATGATGATGATGATGATCAATGGTTTCAGGTGTCGACATCGATGGTTTGCTCTCAACCTAAATTAGAATCAAATTTTTTTTTCTCTCTTTTTTCGTTTTGTTTCTGGTTAATCATCATGTTTAACAAAAAAAAAAAATCATTCATTTAATCATCTTGTTTTTTGTTGAAATATATTTTTGTTTCCTTTTCATTTTTTTACGAAAAAAAAAACAAAACAAAAATCTAGATTGATCATCATCTTTGGTTGATTGAATTCTATAGATTGCCAAGAAAAACAAAAACAAAACAAAATCATTAAAAATCGATTGTTAAAATTATTGTTGTAAATTTTGAATAAAAGGAACCCAAAAAATTTATGATTTTTTCCAACTATATGAAACAATATATCCAAATAGTAATGATGTTTAAAATCGAAAGTTATTGGTTTACAAAAAAAAAAAAATAAGGGTGGTGAATTTTTTGTTATTGATGTTATTTCTAAGAATAGAAAAATCAAGCGAAACTAAAAATGGCTAACACTGTTTATGATGCCGGGTTGTTTTATATCATTTTTTCTCTTTCACTTTTTATTTTTATGGTCATCATCATCATCATCATCATCATCATCTTTATCACCCTTAAATTATCATCATATAGAGAAACAAATAAATCAATAATTCCATCGAAGGAATAATTATTTCATAATATTCGAAACTAATATGTATTGTATCATTGTAAATTAAATCCATTTTTTTTTTGTTAAAAATGAACGAATTAAAAAGGGAAATGAAAAGGTTAATTTTTCTCTTTGATGACAAGAATTTCATTAATTTATTGAATCAATTTCTCGTAGACACTTGTCAGAGCAAAACAAAAATGAATGATGAGTTCATCAGTTGAAAGAAAAAATCTACACATTCATCATTTTGATGATGGATTTAGTTGAAACTTGCAAATTTTAAACGATCATTATTTAACAAACATTATTGATAGGATGCTTAACCAAAAGTAAATTAAATCATGTTTAAAACTGTTGTTGTTGTTCTGTTAGTATTTAATCGGTTCAACACACAAATATGATGATGATCATTATTATGAAATGACTGCCAGTGACCAATAATAATTCAATGATTATTATCATCATCATCATCATGGACTGAGGAAAACAATCATCACTACTGTTTAGCATCTACAATATTTATTTATTGTTATTATTATTTCTTCTTTCGAAAAACGAAAGAAAAAAAATTGATTATTTCAATTGATTCAATTTGAAAGAATACGAAAAAATGAAATTGATTGATTGTTGTCGTCATCATAAATTTTTTTTCATCTTGTTCTCTTTCTTACATCCTCCGCTTGTACACTGTACAATTCAGGTGTACGGATTTGATTGAGGGAAAAAATAGGAAAATGAATGAAAAAAAATTGAACAAACAATCCATGTTCATGTCATGACTTGGCGATTACCCAATCGTCCAAAGTCCTTCAAAAAAAACAAACGATTTTTTCCAACTAACGTCTACTACAATCGACGACCATGTCCCGAATTTATCATAATAGTTTAATAACCAGACATACAGACACTCAGATAAGATTGAATATAAACAACAATAAAAAGTAACAAAAGTAGTTAAGGTTGTCAGTCATCATCCAGTATACATCATGAAGAAATAACGTCCAACGGATGTGTTTATATGAAACGTTTGTTTCAAGAAAAAATCGAATTAATAACGATGATTTTGCAAGGATTATCATAAAAATTGATCGGATTTACTGTTGATTTGATTTAATACAAACGAATTTTATTTACGCAAATGAAAATTTTTTCCCAAAAATATAATGTTAATAAAATTAAAAGAAATTTCCGTTTTATTAAAATGTTTAAGTGTAGAAAAAAACCAGGATTTAACAAAATCCCAAATTGATTGATCACTAATCCATCAATGATGATCAATCATTATATCTGGATTGATCAATGATATAATGATTGCCTTGAGGCATCGTGTTAATAATATCAAAACTCTCCATCATGATACGCAGTTTTTGTTTTTGTTTTTCTTGTGATACATGCAGTTTTTTTTACAAATTAAAATCATTTTTTGATCAATCATTTTATAAATACAATTTTTTTTTGCTTACATGAAAATAATAATTATACTACATTTAATTTTAATCATCAAACACGTGAGGTTTTTTTCCTCGATCCATCAATATCGATTATCAATCAAAAAAAAACATTTTTACTAAGGCAAAATAGAAATTTTTTTAAATGTTTGCAATGCGGATCGATCCATTGATTTCGGCAATCATTGCTTGTACTTAATCTATTCGAAGAAATTTTCTATTTTCATTTGATCATCGCCCAAACATGACATGGATAATCGTTAATGGCCGAAAACGGTTTCATATTTTTCTGCATTAGCAAAAAAAAATGTCGTTGGGGTTATTTATTTTCATCCATCAACATTTATCTCCCATATATTTTTTCGATAAAACTAAGGTCTTTTTTGTCAGGTTTATTTTGGTATAAATTGAAATTTAAAATTTAAAAAAAAACAAAATCTTTATTTACAAGCTTTCTTTTATTGATATCTTTGCTTGTATATTGTGTATGAAACGAAACATAATGAAAACCAAAACAAAAATCCAAACCAAACCCATACTGGTAATAGTTCAACTTGATAGGAGGAAAAAAAATTATAAAACAAATGAACTATTTTTCACTATAAATAAAATCTATAGTTCCGGGATTATATAATCATCACCATTGATGCCATCATCAACATCATCAATTCGAAAATGTTTATTCATCGATCCAAATGATGTAAAATATAAAAAAAAGGATATCCAGCCAAGCCAGAAAAATAATATAATCTATTAAGTAAGTGAATGAAAAAATAAACTATTGAAAGAATCACTGAACATCATCAGTGAAATAATCGTTCCACACCAAATACCAATAGGCAAGTTTCATCATCACCAAACAACAGCAAACCATTGACGAAAATTTTTCTTTGACTTGTTTTGTTTTGTAATAATAAATGTTATATTAAGAGAGTGGTAAAGGGAAAAGAAACTTACATATCCATCGGAAAGAGATTGAACGATAGAAATTAAACCTGTTGCCCTTATATGTTTTTTTTTTTTGAATAATATCTGTCAATAGCTAATTTTTTAGCTGCTGGATGCCCATTTTTTCTATTTTACTTTTTTTTCTTGGAAAAAAACTTTTGATTTCTCTGTTCAAATGTTTTAATAATTACTTTATCCGGTCATATTGGTTAAATTAATGTTGATTTTAAACATTCGATTTTTGTCTTAAAATCTATACAAGTCATTGTGTGTGTATGTGTGAATTAATTAGGATTGAAGGATGTTTACAATTCGATGAAATACGGTAATACTCATTATCTCTCTTTTCCTTGATTTTCGTCGGCATTTTTATCATCAAATTTTACCATCTTTATTACTATAACCGTTTTATTTTTCTGCTTCTCTTCTATTTATTTATTTTCACTTTTATTTTTATTTTAAGATTATAAAATGCAAAATACCGAAATCGATAAAAATCTGTTTTTTTTTTTGTGAAAGAAATGGAAATGTAAAAAACCCGCATTAATATTAAAACAACCGCCTCAAAAATGTTCCGGATCAAAAACGATGATAAAACCAACAATCAAACTTGTGGTTATATTTCATTCATTGCTTCACAAATGTAGTTTCTCTTCACTCTTTATCCTGTTGTGACATTTGATGGTGACAAAACTAAACCTCATATTTTTGACCGATAATCTGGATCAAAACAAAAAAAATCTAGAACACCATCGATTCGATTTGGACTATATAACTGTATATTATAATATGAAAATGTGATATTTTTTTCTGTTTTGTCTCTTTTACATATAATTTATGATAACGGTTAAAAATCATCATCACCAGTGATCTGTATATCTTTGAACATGCAGTTGAAGATTATCATACAATCAACCACATATACATGTATACCTGTTTGACAGTGGTGAAATTATTGATTATGATGATTAACATTATTATTATAATTATATGATTATCATTGATAAAATTTTCAATACAGTAGTCAAATCAATATATATTGTATAGTAAATATGGATTTTCATGGCATTGAGGAAATTGAGTTTTTTTTTGTCAATAAGCTATATATTCATTGTATTCTTTAACGATTTCAATACAATAATTGAATTACAATAGCTAAATAATTAGTTTATATTGTTGGATTGAAGAAAAAATTTAATTATGATCGATAATCAATCAAAAAATTACAAAATATCTTTCAATGGCTTTTTTATGATGTTGACTTGTAATAGTGAAAATTGTATTTCGAAACAATAAAAAAAGAATAATAATAATAATAATCATTTTCAACATTCATCCATTGATCATTAACAATATTACCAAGTTTTTGATAATGCGATCGAAATTCACATTTTTATCAAATTCAATGGACAGGGTGGTCCAATGAATAGATGGTAGATTGATTGATTGTTCAATTCATTAATGTTTAATTTACACTCATTATTACTGATGTAATACAAGCCCATTGGCACCTGCAATAAATTGATAGATTCATATGAATCGATATAATGGCAATCAGATGCTAATAACAATTAATCTAACCATTTTGACATTCAACCTAGAAAAAGGATTACATGATTGATTTTCTTAAGAAAGAAAATCTTAATCTATTTCGATATATTATTGTAGACCTCAATTAAGAACGGACTCTTTTTTTCGTTTCTGCTTCGATGACCAATTGAAAATTTTTTTCAAAATTAAACATTGTCAGCCTTCAAAGTTTTTGACAGTTTGTTGTGATGATCTGTTTGTGATCAGAAAACATTTATCATTGTTGATTTATAAAAAAAACTTTCTCCTTTCATTTGATAGAATAATTGGCATTTATTTTTAATTTTATTTTTAGAAAAATAAAACATTTTAGAATTGATTGTTTTTTTCAAAGGAATGAGCCTAAACTTTTGACACTCATTTCTGAACGGAATGATTTATCTGGTGGAATGTCCGGATTACGGATCTTATTTAATTTATCCATTACGTCTGAATATTCTGGTGTAAACAGAGCAATGTCCGTATATGATCGAATACTTTGTGCTTTGCCTATGAATTTCGTTAACAAATTATATTCATCGATGAAAACTTTTTTCATTGAATTATTTTCTTCAACATTTACCGGATTCAATATGAATAATCGAATAATTTCAAACAGTTTAGTAAATTCAACGTTACGATTTTCTTTGTCCGCTTTTTTCATTAATTCGTAAATCAAATTGAAATTATCCAAACTAATGGTATAGGTTTGTATTAACTTTTGCAAATGACGATTCTGTATTAGTTGTCCAAACAATTTAATCATTGACAATCTAACATAATAATTGGCTTTATTACTGGAAAATATTTGATTAAAAGTTTCAATTAAACTATGTAAATCCCGATTGGTGGCATATATTGAAACTTCGACATTGGTTAATAAAAGTTCATTGAATACCTTGACAATTTGTACAGTATGATTAAAATCATTATTATTGATCAATGATTGTAATAATCGAATGTAAACTGGCATCGAAGAAGATGTGAACATTGTTGTTGCTGTTGTTGTTGTTGATGATGATGATGGTGATGATGTTGAATCGGATGTTTGAAAATCAATCAATTTCAATGCTAATGTTTTCAATTGACGACAACAACAGCATAAAATTTTAGCAGCAAAAATAGAATTATCCGGATCGGTAGCCAGGAAATACAACAGTCTTTTCAACAATAATGGACTTTTATTCTCCAATTTTTCCAGATATGGTCTCCTAGTACCATATGCATATTTTGTGATAATGTGAACAAAAATTTTGACATAGTTTTCGGCAATAATCGGTCGTTCAAATCGATCCAAGTTAAATATAAAATATCCCAGCATATTTTGTGAAATAAATTCACGTTCAAGTCGAAAATCATTTTGATTTTCTTTCCAAGGTTGACGATGAAAATTCCCACAAAGATTAATACGAAATTGTTCAATTAATTTTTCTAATTTATCTAAATGTTTGGCTTTCGCAATAGCATCGGTCTTATGAGACAACGTGGCAAAGATTTCAGTGCGTATCAATGAAATGATTTGCTGCGGTCGACGATATCGGATAAAGTCATTATTGTCATTGAGCATCATTGCTAGGAAACCGACAGAAAAAAACTTTGAATATCCAGACGACAAACTTGATAATGACCGAATCGGCAGCAATAAATACCACTCGAGATTTTAAATTCGAAATCATTCAAAGTTCCAAATTCCAAACACATGAAATTCAATTACATTTTTTAAATAGAAACGCAATTGTGTTGATTGCAATATGTCAATTAAAATTTTTCTTTGTTCATTTCTTGGTCTATTTGGTAAGATTTTTACATTCATTCATGTTCACTATCCTAAATCGTTAATTCTTATAGCTTTAGTTACTGAGAATTATGGACGATCAATTGAATCTACGGCATTTGAAATACAGCAGCCTCAAGGTCGATCACTGGATTTTATTCTTTCCGGTATTGGAATAAAAAAGAATTCCATTCTTGATTTAGTGAATCAAACTATGTCAGGATCCTTCGATAAGATTCCAGGAGGATTCGGTACGATTCCATCATTTGATACATTTAATAAGTTGAAAACACAAACGTTAAAATATTTCGATAGAATCACACAAATGAAACATAAATTACTTGAGCAATTAATATCGACAGCAACTCGTACTACACCTGATCCTTGCAATACAACATGGTCAACAACAACCTCGACAACAACACCATCAACAACAACAGATGGAACAAGTACTAGAACTAGTACAGAATCATGGGGGTCTACTTCATCATCAACAACCCCTACCACTTCATCAACCACACTTCCGTCAAATTCATCAACAACACCACCATCGAATTTATCCACAACATCAACAACAACTACTGAATTCACTTTACCACCAATTACATATGTTATGCCTACTTTGTCAACAGATCTTCCCTAATATAAAAAAATTCAATAAATACGATTACAAATTTCTTTTTTACAACTTTATTATGATTTTGAAATAAAACAAATAAACAAACATAGAAATTAGACAAGTACATTAAGAGAAATGTATATTGTTGTTTAACGAACTTCAAACAAACAAGACGATGACAGGCCATTATTATTTTTGGTGTACAAACGGAAAAAAAGAAACACTAATTTATGGCTTTCAATTTCCTGTGAAGAAAAATTAACACAGATGGAAAAAATTCATAGTTTAAATAATGAGAAATTTTGTTTTTTTGATGATGATCTTTAGTTAAGATGATCTCTTTAGATATTACGACATACTTCACAAAACCATTCGTGATTTTCACCTGCACCGAATCCGGCACAAGAAACATGAATGGCATTTGCACCACAACGATCACAGGAGAATAGTTCCCATTCATCATCGCCATTGAAATCTCGGCCACGTTCACATTTACATTCTTCAGCATCGCATCGAAATCGTACATCATCATAGGACATTTCGCCCGATAATTCCCATGTGGATTCTCTTTTTGGTACGAATATTCCACCACGTTTCAATGTTGGTACAAATATGCTTAGATCATTACAATTTGGACATTTGAGATTGAATTCCCCTTGATGATAAGCTACTTTTGACAAACATTCCCGATGATAATATGAATGGCAACATTCAACGAAAAGCAAATTATTATCGCGATTATCACAATTTTTAACATATTCCTGACACACAGTACATAATACTCGACGTTTGAAAGCCGGTACTTGTAACTTGGGCCAATGTTTTCGACAATATGAGGGATATAGCTGCTGTTCCTGATGATAATGACAAAAAGCTCCATTCTGTATTCCACATGGTAAATGAAATGTTATTATGCATTCTTTTACCGAACATCCAACTACTGCTCCTTTTTTGCCACAATATGAACACTTGAGTAGTACACCCCGTCTAAGCTCTTTACGAATATCGTCGGGTAGAAAACCCCAAAGACCTTCATTATATTGGCCATTTTGACTAAGACCTGGTGAAAAATATAAACAAAACAAATGGGCTGTAATATCATCAAAATGTCCAAGTTCACCCAACATGTGGTCATCTTTATTGTTGGTGAAACAAAAATTACAAACATCTAGGGATAAAAAAACAATTACTATCAATTAATAACAAATAATATTAATTAATCAAACCGGATGGGAGTTTAGGTTTGGTTGGTGATGTTTTTGTTTTTGGCTTCACTGGCGATGATCTTGGTGATGTTGACGATCTTCGAGGTGAATTGGTCAAAGATCTTGTTCGTGTTGTTAAGTGGAGATTTGTTGTTATAGATTCATTTTCAATCAAATGTGAATCAGTGGATTGCTGATTTGATGATCGAAGACGTGATGAATTTCTTCTGCGATTAGAATCAGTTGCAGGTGATGATTTGAGGTTCATCATTCGACATGATCTTAATCGTCGTAGATTTTCTTCATCAGTGGATTGCGATGATGTTGAGCTATTGCTGCTAGCCATTGTCGACGTTGACGTAGTTTTTGCTTTCGATCGAGTTTTCATAATCAATATAAAATTTCAGGACCTAAGGCCCAAAAAAATAGTTTGTAGGGTAAACAAAACCAAAGCAGCAGCCGCAACGAAAAAGGCGCCAAACTTGCTCGGCTAGGTCGTTGTTTTATAACCGTTTCAAGCCGTGGGTAAATTCAGTGTTTACAATACAAATTGCAGCGCGAGTAAATTTTCTGTTGTCTGCGTTTCACAACATTATACACAGCTGTACGTCCTATTTGAACGATATTTTCCAATCCTTTTAAATGGATTTCGGCATTCAATTTTTAATTTTCATTGTTTATTTAAATTAATTTATTTGTTTATGTTGGAAAAATTCAAGTATATTCTTCCTTACATAATCATCATATTTCTGTCTAATTTGTAGTTTTTCTTCATGCCATTTTCCTTGTTCCATTCTATAGGTTTCCTCCGTGATATTTTCAAATTCTTGAAGTTTATGAAGTAAATTCTCTATTTGGTCTGTGATCGTACGATAAATTTTATCCTGTAATTGCGATTCCAACTTTTTGTTGATTCGTAGAAGCATTCTTCTGTGGAATTTTTGAAATTCAATAATATCGATCAATTTCCTTCCACTTAAAAAATGTCTTTCAAATTCGGTCCACTCATTTGATAAAAAATAAGTTATTTGCTTTCTTTGATCCATCAAAACTTGTATGATTTGATAAATTATCCAAGTTTGTCGATTTACAATGAGCTTGATATTGTAATCCCATTTATTAGCCATAGATTTTCCGAAAATAACCACCTGTTTCCAGCAATCGAGCCAATGATTTAATGATGATTTCAATTTCGAAAATTTGTGAAAAATCTCCTCATATATTGTTTGGCTATCTTCTCCGATTAACATAATAATTTGTTCATCTATATGAATAGGAAGCGATGAATTGTTTGTAGAAAAACTGGGCATGTTTAACACCTGTTGAAATTTATATCGGTTGTCATCCCAACAGAATAGTTCCATGTAAAATGACCGAATTTTGAAACATCTAGCTTCAATCGTTTCTTCTGAATGATCTAAAATTTTATGATTTAATTCAACATATGCGTATTGTAATTTTATTGTGAGTAATTTCATTTTTATATGTTGATTTTTCCAACTCATTTCTTCCAAATTGCATTGATCAAATACAGATATCAAATTCATTTCGACTGTATGAAGTTGCTGCTGATCCGCGATCATCTGTTTGAATTTGGCCATTAACAAACCAAATCGAGAAATTAATTTAATCAAATCTGAATCAAATAATCGAGACCAATTTTTTGTAATTAATGAATTTGTCGAATGATTAAAAAATGCAGGATTTGTAAGAAAAATATCATCGTGAATATTTTGTTGCAATATCCATCGTTTTAGTGAAGTCCACAATGGCTGCATTACTATCGCCGATAATTTCACTATAGTCCTGTACAATATTGGATCAGCTGTACTATTATTCATAGTCAAATCAAATAATTCATGGAGATAATAATTATTTGGTTTAACTCTTTCATCACCGACAAAGCTGATGGACGTCATTTCAATTATACGTAATAAACAATGATGTAAGAAAAGAAATTTTCTTCGAATTTTATCAAGAAGGACATTCAATTTCAACAGAGTTAAATTGTCACCATTATTGCTTTTTATTTGTCCATCAAAAACAACGAACGATTTGCATCCATAATCACCATATAGTTCTTCGGTTACGAAACGATTAAAATCGACTAGTTCCTGTCGTACACCGATTATAAACTGTTGCTTTATTATTTTTTCAATATTTGAAAGATTTGTCCTTTGAATCGATTTTTTCACTTGGTAGTTATTATCGTCTTCATGGTCCCTGCAATTTATGTTCAATAATTGGTCACATTTTTGTTGTAACCATCGATATAGGCAGCCAACAATGGCTAAACGTTTCATCAGAAAAATTTGATTACGTTCTAATTGTCGTCGAGAATGTGATGACAATGATGTTTGCTGATTATTGGTGGGCAGTTGTGAACACTTTTCAATTAATTGCAAAAATTGAAATGACTTTCTTAAAGTTTTTTGTAATGGCGTAAAGGCTAAATATTCGCCATCATCACCTTGAATTAGGCATAATATTTCTTGTACCTCCACGGATATAGCCATTTTTGGACTTTTTGGAACTCTTGTATTAAAACACCGTTATAATATTTGTGACATGACTAACATTATGGTTGCATAGACAAAAAGTATTAGTCGAATTTTTTCTCGCAAATTTCGAAATATAATTCGATAAAATTCTTAGAATTTTATTTAGTTTTTTGTTTTTAAAAATTTTAAAGTACCAATTACTTTTTCCCCTAATAATGTTATTGTTAATGTTTATTATTATCAATGCATAGTGGAACCAGGAACAACATCAATGTCAAACTAATCATAAACAACAACAACCAAGAAAATAAACTTTGATCTTGTTTTATCGGTCTATCAATTTTTCGATTCATAAATACTATTTGTAGTTTATTTCATTTCATTTCTTCTTTTTACAATTCAATTTAATTTAATTTGATTATTTTTTTTCTCCCCAATTTTCTTAATCAAAAAAAATGAGAGGTTTTTTTTGTTCATTTATTGTTTTGATAAATTATATGGTAAAAATAATTATCGTTACAGCAAGAACAACGAAAAAAATAACGATAATAACAATACAGTTGTAGTTTTTTCAAATTATAATCATCATGAAATTTCTGTTTGTTTGTTTGTTTGTTTCAGATCTCGAACAACAACAAAAACAAGAAAAGGAAAAAAATAAACAATTTGAAATTGCATACACGCGCAAACAATTTGAATTCAAATGAAAAAAAAGACAACAATAATTTGACAAGATATGGTATTAAATTAATTATCATAAAAAAATTACATGAATCAAATACATTTTTTTTCTGTTGCTACTTTATCATTATAATCATGATGATTACTATGTTTACAAAATATTAAGATTACAACTGGTTGTCAATCTATTTTTCCTAATATTATACGGATGGAAAAGAAAACTTTCTCCAATAATTTCTTCATCATCATGAAGGATTTGCTTTTTTTTCTTTGTTTGCCAATTTTAAATACATTAATGTATATGTTTTTCATATTGTTCAATTGATTAACATTCAATTCGTATTTATGTTCTGTTTTTTTAAACTTTTGGATCATTGTAATTCGTAGGTGTATATTGTACTTAAGCATATTTGTTCATTCGTACAATTAAGTAATTGTATTGTATACGTTTGTTTTTTTCATTTCGTATATGATTTTTTCCACTTTAGCTTTTTAACTCGATCTTTACCTATTTCTTTTTGTGTTCAAAATAAAAAAAAACGTTAGGTTAGATTAGTTTTTGTTGGCTTCCATCCAACCAATATCGATTAAATCGATCAAATCAACTATATAGTAAACCAGGCGAAGAAAAAGAAACGAAAAAAAATACCGATTGGCCAAAAATAACGATTCGTCATTTCAAATTGAAAAAATAAAATGAACATAATGTCCATTCAACCATGGAAAACAAGTGAAAATTTTGTATACTGTGTATATTTATACCAAAAAAAATGATTTGGTTGCCCATTTTTTTTCTGTTATTGGTTTTGGCTATATTAGACATTTGTTGTTGTTGTTGTTCAATTTTGATGGATGTTACATTGTATGCACTATATTATATGTACAATGATCGTCATCGGTAGTAGTTTTTTTTTCGTTTGTTGTTGTTGTTATTATTACTGGAAATCCTAATACATTATCGGTCGGAACAACATCAACAACAACAACAAAAATAATAATAATAACCACTTAGTATGTTTTTTTTTCTTTTTTTTTTTGGCTATAACATTTAGCAAATAATAACATTGTTGTGTATGTTATAAGTGTATTTTAAACATAGTATCAATTCATATACCGTTCATTTTGGTTCGATTTGACTCCATTTTTTTGTTGTTGATTTTTTTTCCGAAACCAAAAAAAAACAAAGTTTATTTTGATCCATACGATAATTATTTGAACTAATACAATGAATTGGAAAAAACATTGAACACTTTCTTTGGCTGAATTTTATTTTTCTCACCTCCATTTTGTTTGATATACAAAAAGCATTTTGGTTTTTTTTCATGATTATACGTCCATTATTATAATTATTTAACAGGTTGTATTGGTGGAATCAAAAAACAAGATTCGTGAAATTGAAAAACAATATTTATAAACATACATCCGCCCCCACAAACGCACACACATGTACAGTGACAGGCATAATTTGTTTAGAGACGCCGGTGAAATGACGAACAAAAAAAAATCTCCGATCGAAATAGGCACGATTGATTTTTGTTTTTCATTTCATCAAAAAAAACAATATGTGTTGGTAAGAATGTGAATAAAATCAACAATAAGAAAGTAGGAATCTAAAGAAATGCAAAAAAGTGTAGGATGAATAACGCGATTGATCAGATGAAATTTTTTATTTTTTTCATAAAAAAAGAACAATGTACTTTTTACCTAACGGATTTGAACATATATGAAACATCAATGAGAATCGTATTTGAAATAATGGAACTTTCATTTTTTTTCTCGTGATTAGTGATTTGGCGGTCACTATATAAAATGTATACACACATTCAAACAACAAAATAAACAAACTTTGACATTGTCAATTATGTTTGACATTATAATTTCGGAAAAATTTAATATATTCGCCTACACACACGCATACATTTGAATAGGAAAACACAGGTGTTTACATGCATAGCCGCATCATCATCGACACATCGACATCATATGAATTGAATAGATGATGACCATCGACAGATTTTTTTTCGCAGTTATTTCCATCCTTATTATTTATTATTTTTGGAAAACCATATAACGGTTGTTAGTTGTTGTTTTCTTTCATTCCATTCATACAAACATGGATCAAACATAACAAAACCATAATAATTCTTCACAGACAATAGCAACGAATCAAATACAATACAAACACAATACACACACACACAGACAATTGGCAGAGCAAAAAAGGAAGGAAAAAAATTAAAGCAATATTAATTATGGTTTTTCGCCATTTTTAAACTTTTTTTTTCATTTTTTTTTTTTTAATTGAGGATTTTCTAAAAAATTTTCTTCCAACATTATTATTAATACTTGTACTATTATTATTAGTTTAAGAACAAGAATATGACATTTTTTTCTGGTGAACAAATAACTGATAATGATTATTATTATTATTAAGATAATCCATGTTTTGTCAGTCTCATTTATAAAAAGGAAAAGATTTAGGATTTTTGTTTTTGAAAATTAATTTTCTTTCTCTCCCTTGACAATTATTTTTTACTTATCTTCTGTTTTCTTTTCTTTTCTTTGTCTCTTCATCAAATTTCGCATCATATATTCCGTTTGATGATTTCATTTTGTGTTTTTATTTTTCAATTAATATTCAAAGAATTTCTTTGTGATAACTAAAGAAGATAGTGAGGGAAAAAATAAACTACAAATCAAATAATGATGATTGATGATTTGATTCATTGATTTATTGCTCTAGATTGCATCCGTTTTTTTTTTTGTGATGATGGTGGTGGTTTGAATGTTTGGCCAAAAAAAAGACAATAATTGCTATTGTTTGTTTTTTTTATGGTTATTGTTTTCAACATCGCTGTTTTATCGATCAATCAATCAATCAATCAATCAGTTCGATGCTGTTGTCTTTATTTATTAGTATTTATTATCAATAATTGGTTTTGTTTTGTTTTGTTTTTCTATCGATTATCGATCAATTTTTTTCATGTTCCTTATGAGAAGAATTATATATTTCCGAAAATAGAATTACAAACAACGAAAAATTTGTCTTATTAAAAATTATCATGATGATGATGATAATTTTAACATTGGCTTTTTTCATTTTAAATGAACCATAAATGTTGAGAATTTTTTTTATCTTTCTTCACGACTTTTATTGATATTATTTTGTTTTTGATTGTATCAAAAACAAAACAAAAAAAATTGGCAATTGTTTTTGTGTGTGGGCGTATGTTTTTGTTTTTTTTTCCAAAAAATATCTTCAAATTATTTTTTCTTTCTTCATTTTCATTCAATTTTGACCATCAAATTCTATTAGTTATTTTTAGGTACTAAATCAAACTAATTGTTGGTCATATTTTTTTAAGGAAAACAAAAATATTTATTTATCATTCTTCTTAACACTATTAATCAACATCATCATCATCATCATTATCACCAATCTGACAAGTGGCCAATTATATTAATAAAGCAAACATTTGTGACAGAGAAATTTTAAAATTTTCTTTAAAAAAATACTAATTTATTATCCGAATAGCAGAATTTTTCATCCGTTTCAGTCTTTTATTGTATTGTTTTTGTTGTTGTTGACTTGTCTTGTTTTTTTTTTTTTTTTTTTTGGTTGTTTGTTTCCTCCCATTTATTTATTTATTTATTTCCAAAATAAAAATTTGTTATTACAGCCTTTTGTTCTTTTCTTTTTCATTATGGCTGACCCAATCAAAAAAAAAAACACTACGATTGTATTGTTTTTATCTTTCTCTATCTTTCTGTTTTTAAAAAGTTTATTTATCATTGTTGACTGTTTTATTTATTTTTTCTTATAAAATTTATTTTAATTTCAACTTTTGAACTGGGTAAAGTTTCTAATTTTCGGTCTAATTGTCTTTTTGTTTGTCATCGTCATCGTTGTTGCTGTTGTTGTTTTCATCTTTTATTTTCAAGAAAAAATAACAGTTAAATGGGTGTTGTTTTTGCATTTGCCGTTTTCCAAAATGCTATATGATTTTGTCCAATAAGAATTCAGTTATGTGTGTGAATAAACAAAATTTTTTTTATTCACTATAATTGTGTGTTTTGATCAGAGTTAAATGGAAATTTCATTACTTCCATATTATTATTGTTGTTGTTGATAAAATAAATGAAATAAACCAATTGATTATTATTATGATAATAAGGAAATATTGTTTTTTCGTGATTTTTCTCTTCTCATTGTTCTCATTTCACTGTAGTTTTACCGCAATTTTTTCATTTCAATTTGTTTTTGTAATTCCAATCAAAGTTGTTGATATCGAATTAATGAATAGATTTTTATATTGTTTTATAAAGTTAATGAAAAAAAAGAAAAAAAAAGTTTATCGGTAAAATTTAGATTTTGGTTTTTTTTCTATATCCATGATCCTTTTGATACCAGTATTATGCACCAACGATACATATGGATAATTAAATTTTGCTTCTTGGAAACTTTCTTGTGGTTTTAGATGAAAACAAAAACAACAAGTAATAATGAAATCAATGTTTGATCTAATGAATGTAAAAACTAATAGTAAAAATTTGCCGATAGCTATAAAGTGAGTGAGAGAAAATTCAATTTGATTTTATTATTCATTCATTTTGGATAATAGTAAAAAAAATTTAATCATCAACAAAATCAGATTCATTTACTCACCGAAAACAAACCAAATTACTTTGGATTATTTCTCATCTATGGATTTTATCGATAAAAATTTTCATTGTTAAACTTTTTTCTCCTTCTTTTTCAACTTTCACATCGAATATCTTGTTGCAAAGTTGAAAATTGACAACTCGAACAAAAAGAAAAATCCGTGAAGATTGTTTTGAATCTAATCATATATTATATGGGTGTGTGTAATTGGAGCAACTTTTTTTCGGGTTGTATATTTTGTATACAATCACAATGTTTATGATAAACATTGTATCATCATCATCATAATCATCATGAGAAGTATTTTGTCCAAGTCATTTAAAAATAGAATATACATCCAAACTATTTATTATTACATCCGACAATTGTATGACTCTATGATGATGATGATGATATAAATTATATTTAACCTCGAATCAAAAACAAACAAAAGAAAAAAATTATCGAAAACATTGTATTATCTTCATCGGAAATTGTTATTATTTTTTTTCTGCAATATCATCAAACGTATTTTTGTTTTGTTTTGTTTTGTTGTCATCAACGCCTAAGCCAAACTTTATAATCACGTCATGATGTTTTTTATATTTTACAGATTCTTTTTTATTTGACTGAAAAAAATTATATAAAGGTAAATAAGGTCAGCATTATAGATATGGGTGAATATATCAAATAAGTGTATGTGTGATTTATGCTTTCCCGTTTCATTATTATTATTTTGTTTAATGTTTGAAAAGATATTTGAAATGTCATCATCACCATTTGTTGATGTTACATTGAAGTTGTCTTCATTATTTTTATTTCTACATAATACAACAATCATCATAACTTATGAGCAAATTTTTGGGTGAAAAAGATGACTTTTTTCATTGTTGTTGATAATGATGACCAAAAAAGAGAGAGAAAAAAGAAAATATCAAATAATATTTATGATCCGGTTATATTATTATAATGATAATAATCTAATCTAAACGCAATAGAATAATGAATGTTTGTTTCGTTCGTTTTTATTTTCATTGTCTTCATATATATCTTCTATACTGTTATTGTAAATAATGTTCATCATTTGATAATAATTTGAAAATTTTATTCAAATCTTTTTCATTCCCTTTACCAGTTTGTTTGAATCACATCGAGAAAAAAAGGTGATGTGATGTTTTTCCCTGACCACTTTGGGAAAAAAATTGAGGGATTTATGATGATGATGATGATGATAATTATCATGGCGGCGTCTTCCATGATGATGATGATATTCAAATCTAAATTTATTTATTTCATTTTTTTCTCTCTCTCCTCTTTAATATTTGTTTTCAAATGACAAAAGAATGTTTATTTTTTCTTTTCAACTATTTTGGATGATGATGATGATAGTAATTTTTTGTGACTAATTTGAATAGAATTTCCATCGGAAGATGATGATAAAGATTGGATGATCAGAAAAGAAAATTTGTACTTTTTTTGGGACTTTTTCATGTATGGATGTGTGTGTATGTGTGTGGCCTATTTTTTACGGTTAAATGTTTCTATTTCGTTTATCAAATTCTTTCCAATTTTTTTTTCATTTCTTTTTTACTCAAATTGTTCTTCAGAAAAAAATTCAATTTAACAAGCTTTTCAGAATTTTATCTTTTATTTTGTTTTTCATTAGAATTGTTCTCAATTGAACCCAAAAATAGTAGCAGCTAAAAAACAAATTCAACATTCAATTTAATTCGCAAAGCTATTGTTGAGATAATAAAAATACTTTAGATTTTTTTCTATAATAAAAAAATCACCTACCAATTTGATTCTAGTAACAAGGTGCACAGATACATTGACTTTGATCTTCTCTTCAACTTTTTTTTGCTCTCTAAAAAAATTGATTGTTTTTTTGAAGAAAAAGTTTCTGAATTTTTCCAATGAATAAATAATAATGTCCAATAGAAAAAAGTACTAAAAAGATGATATTATCAAGTGATTTAGGAAAAAAATGATGACAATTTTATAAAATTTTAAAAACTTTCAACAACGATATCAAACAATGAAGTTTAAGCATGAATCGGAAAAGCATATAAACATAAATAATCTACAATAGTCTAAATAGACCAATCAAATGGTTATTGACTGATCATTTTCAATTTTGATTCAATGAGTAGCCGATGATATACTCAAGAAAATCATTCATTGTTTCGGACGAAACTTTTCATCAATAAAAGAGAATATCATTTCAAGAAGTTGATGTCAAATTCTCAAGAATTTTCTCATTTCAATTTGTTTATTTATTTATATCATTTATAATCAGTAAATAATACGATTATATTCTGTTTGGGAATTTACTATAGGATACTTGTCATCTTATCGTGAATTTGTTAAACTTAAAAACTTTTGCAACAATTTTATCATTTTGGTAAAATGAAAAAAATATAGATTCATTTTTTTCATACTCAAATTTCTTGGTTCATGAATAATCAGAAGAAAACCAAAATATTTTTTCCCTCAATAACGTTGAAATTTAATCTTTCTATTACCTTAAGGATTACTATAAAAAATGAAAAAACTAAGGAATAAAATGTGGACAAATAAAACAAAATGAGACAAAAAAAGTTCATTTTTCAAAGTTCAGTTCGTTCAAGTTGTGTTTATATGATGCTTTCACACGTCAAACGTATAAATCCAAAATCATTTTTGTTTCATACTTGTTTGTATTTCATTTTAAATGTAGAAGAAAAAACCCCGTAATATTCGATTTGTTTTTTTTTTGAACCGGAATTTCTTATTTTATCAGTTGTGGTAAGAAGGATAACAACAACAACAACAACAATAACAAACAAACAAACAAAAGTTAATACGATTTTGTTTGCGTTTATTTTCTCGTTGATTGAATGTGTGTGTGTGTGTTTCTTTTCTAAAAATCGGGTAACAGTATTTTCCATTTAATTTTTATGAAAAGATATATTTTTTCATCCTTTATATTGTAGCAAAAATTGGTTAAGTAGAAAAAAATCATTAATTTTAATACCAGAAACTACAGAAAAAAATAACAAGAAAATATCTTGGAGAAATATGAGATTTGAACATGTTGAATATTTGAGAAAAAAAATATCCGTATCGAATATCATTGTTCTTTTCCCTTTCTTTTTCTCAGTTATTAAGAAATTGAGCAATGATGAAAGACAGGAAAAATTATTCAATTCAAAAGATCTGATCAGATATATGCATTGAATTTCTTTCAATAGAATAAGAAAGGTAAAAAGTTATAAGATGATATCGATAAAATTGATTGATTTTTGACGACATATACTTCATTCGATTGTCATTATTAATGTTTGAAAATGATGATCAATGATGATTTTGGCAATGGATTCGAAGCAAAGAAAACAAAACCAAACTCGAATAACCGGTCCATTTTTTTGATTGAAAACATAGTTTCCTCATTTTTCATTAAAAATTTTATCAATATCTTTTATCAATAATATTGAAATTGGCAAATAATGTTGTAGTTTGAAGAAGAAAAAAAAACATTCTTCTCGATCGATAATCTTTGGCAAGATTAAATTTATTACCATTCTTTTTTTTTGTTAATGCATTGCAGTGAAGCTATCGTTAAGATTATTAAATTCTGGAACCCATCAAAACATATATATAGTTTCATAAATGGATCAATCGATTCATGTTAAAACTGTGTAAAAAATAAACAAAAATTTATTTGTTGACAATCAACAAATCGATTCATTTCTGTATGATTATGATCACGGAAATTTTTTCCCTATGTGTTTTTGCTCTTTCACTCACTCACATTTTCTTTATATAATTCCAGAAATAATGAGAATGAAACATTAGCTTCTTGCTGATTTGAAATTTTGAATTTAATTTGAAAAAAATGAACCAAAACAAATCATAAAATGATGGCTTAATTAAAGGAAAAAATGACTAAAATTTGCACAGAAACAGAATAATTCGGGTATGCGTATTAACGTATGAACAAAAAACAAAAAACGAGTAGCCAGATATTTATCTATTCTTTTTATTATTCTGGCTCTGTTGAGGCGTTGTCTGTCAGCTTTGTGTGTTTAACGCGATTCTTTTTACTTTTTTGATTTTGTTTGTCAAACTGTACATTTTTTTGTCAATGTTTTTTTTTGATCGATTGACGTAGAGATGATGATGATGACATTGGATTTTTTTTCGTTCGTTTTGTTTGTTTCCTTTCTATTTGGCTATTTTATTTTTTTCCTAAATGATGACCATCTATGGCTTTGAAGTTTTCTGTTGTTGTTTTTGTTGATTTTCTTTTATTTTGTGAGATATACGTTGATGCTGATGTGTGTGTGTGCGTTTGGCGTTTCATTCGTCATAATAACTTCCAATGTTTTTTTCCATTGCAACCGATCATTCATTAAGGGAAAAAACTTTATGAACAAACATTTGATTTAGACACTAATAAATGAAAATGATAAACAAAATTCTGGAAAGTTAGGTGTAAATGAAAAAAAAATCAAAATAAAAAATATTTCGGCTACATTGATTCTATTTACCTTAATATAAAAATGATGATATGTTATTCTTTTTCCCATTATATTTGCGTCAATCATTTTATTAATGATAATTTTGGAAATTTAATTAGAAAAAAGTTTTTTTTTCATCTACAAGAATGAAACAATATTATGTAATATTTGATTAACAGTTTGTGATAGTTGTTTATTAATATTTCGTCGATTAATTCTACACAGGACAGAATGGCAAATCATGTATGCAAATCAAATGGAATGAAAAAAAAACAAAAGTCGAAATATTTCGAAGAATTATTGTCGTTTATTTGTAGAAAAAAAATTACGAATTCTTTGATGTAATGAAAAAAACAATAGGAAAAACAAAATGAGTGCAGAAAAACATGAAAGGAATGTTGAATGAGAAAAAAATAGCGAACAAAGAATTTCGAAGAATGCCACAATACTTCATTCCTCTTTCTCAAAGAATTTCTCATTAATGTAAATAAATGATTCACTTATCTATGACTTTATCTAATTTTTTTTTGTTTATTCAGTTTTCTAGCTACTATATGTTATGATGATGCTAGGCAACTAATGGCAATTATCTTGATTAAATAATCATCATAGAAAATATATCCACAAGGAAATGGGAAATAGAGATATTTTCATTCATCAATGGAACGTCACCTTTAATTTAATATACTATCGAAATATTTTACTTGATGATCATTTATTTAGGTTTATTTTTTGCAAAATTTCAACATCACCAGTCTATGTTTGGTGACAAATTATGACAGAAAAAGAAAATATTTTCAAAATAAAAAAAAATCAGGAAAAAACTTATTTATTTTTTTTCCTTTTCAAATAGGAAAATTTTACCTTCCTGATACATTGTTTCCATTGAGATATGTACCCGGTAAATAGAACGAAAGAATTGAATCAAATCCAATTGAATGGAAACAAACAACAGTGGTGGAAAAAAATGCACATTTTTGGTTTTTTCAAGTAAATTTTCTTACCAAAAGAAAAATCGCACATTTGCCATCAACAATCGAAAATTATAATGAAAGAAAATGGAAAAAATGTATAAGAAAAAAATTTTACACCATTGATTTGATCATATAATAGCTTTTGTTTGTTTAAAAGAAAAATACTATACGATTCTTGTTTTGATTCCCTTCTTTTTTTCATTCAATTGTTTGGTTTATTTAATGTATCAAATTTTATTGGCTTCAAATGTGTGTGTGTGTTTAGATCATCATAATGATGATGATGATATTTTTTTAAATTAGAAAATGATCTTTTCATTGCACTTTTTTCCATATGGATAATCGCCAAAAAATAAAAAAAGACAATTCATTTTGATAATAATATTTGGTGATATGTCCGATGATGATATTTTCATACAATAAAATGATGATTTTTTTTTCTCTTATGAAAAAAATCCCATTGTTATTAACATTTTCTACATTATTATCATTGACAATTTATGCTAAGATTATATATTTTTTTAGGATGCTAAAGGTGCAATCACATTTTTTTTTGCTGAATTGCTTTATTCCGATATAAGAAGACCAATTAAATAAAAAAACATTATCAAATAAAATGGCTAATATCGGCGATGATGATGATAATGATTGTTGATTTGAATAAAAATAAAATTTTCTGGTTATGAACAAATTACAGAAAGATTTAATCATAAATACTCATATAAAAACTGATTTATTATTATTATTATATTTTTTTTTTTTTTTTTTTGACTCTGGTCACAAGATATTATCTATCTATTTGTTAATCAACATCAATGGGTTTCATGAGAATATCAATTGTTATAAAAAGGTAAAAAGTTTAGGTGAAAGGAAAAAAATTGAGGTCATTGATTTGGTTCTGATCTTTAACATTGATACTGGGATGACAAAAAAAAATGTTTTTATTTCATTGTTTTTTTGATGTCATCTATAGAAATGGATTTCGATGTAACCAATCATTTTTTACAAAAAAAAAAAATGTGTTATGGTTTTCTAGGTTGCAGCATCATATCGAATGATAAGAAAAACAAAATCGTTGTTGTTAACATTTTGTTGTCATAGGATTTACATTAACCAAAAAGTGATACATTAATATCACAAAATGATTATAACTCTTGTTTTAAATGATATTTTTTTTCTGGAACAATATCATATGACTATCAGCCACACCTTCAAATTGAAATAGAAATTTAAAACGAACAAAAAAAAAAATCTACCGTCGAAAACATCATAATTAGTGTTTATAAACGGCAGAAAAAAAAAGTTCACTGACCACTTCAGGTTATTTTGTTATTGTCATTTTTTTCCAGTACAATATCAATTGATTGCATGTCATTGCCAACATCAATAATTTTCTAGGATAACGAACAAAAAAATATTTGATACATTTTTTTGTTATTCGTTATTTCATTATCCAGGATATTATTAACATTTAGCTTCCTATTTGTTTTCCTCTTTCAGAAAAACATGTTGAAACTAACTGTTTCATTTCATTAGTATTTTTTTTCCAACAAAAATAATGGTTTTTTCCTTATGAATCATACATACGTAAGCAAATGCATACTATCGATAGCAAAATTTAAGATTTTCATATTTACAAACAAGGTAAAATTAACACATTGTGAATGTCATCGATCATCGATTAAACTACGATGTTTATCATCATCATATGTCAAATATAAAGATAAAGAGAGAAAGAGAAAAGGAAAGAAGAAAAAATTTTCGGGAAGTAAATTTGATTTATAATAAAATTAAAAAGCCTGATTCGAATGGTAATCCATACAATAAGATTGAATTTTTTCTTGTTTTTACGATATGGCGCCAAATTTTCAATTTGTTCAATGTATATCGCACCTATTTGTAACGGATTTGGAAACATTTATTCACGAAATTCAAACCTAAATACAGTTTAATATTGCACCATAATGCAAAAAAAAGCTGTTGCGCTAAAATATTATCATCATTTCACCCAGGATCCACAAAAAACACACAGATACATCAAACTAAACAACCACTACGACTATATTGTTATTGATCGTTCCCCGTGTTGTATAAAACTTGCCATGATCAACCTAACCTAATCTAACAACAAATAAAACCAGCCAAGCAACCAGAATTATATGCAATAACAAAGAACAAAAAAAAATGATGATGATAATATAATATTTTATCAAGAAAGGAGAAAAAAGCCAGATCGATATATACAAACAGAGAGAGTGAGAAAAAAGATAAAATGGAAAAGAGAGAGGATACACAACAACAACAACAACAACAACAAAACATGATCAAAAGGAAAAAGAGAAAAACTCTATGTCCATAGAACTAGCAGACATCATTTCTATTTTGTTATGCTTGTATGATGTGCGTGTTTGTATATGTTTGCCATTCGTATATTTGTTATACGGATAGATTGGTTGGATTTTTTTTCTGAAAATTATTATATTTTTCTTCATTTGAAAAATTTAACAAATCTTTAATTCAGTTTGCATTTGGCACTGAAACCTTGTATGTGTTTATATAAATAAAAATAAAATGCACTAAATTTGTGATTGTGCAATCTTTGTTTTTGTGTGTGTGTGTGTGTGCAATAGGAATTGAATGAACAGCTACAAAAAGCTGAATTGAAAATTTTTTTCCATTAATTTATCGTTCAAATTTCCCTTCATTAGTATTAAATGATTGATTTTTTTTTTGTTGGTTCGATTTTGATTGATCAACGATCATTATAAATCCAATGGATATAACTGCAACAGTCAATGATGATATTGATTGATTGAATATCGAAAAAAATCATCATCATCCTTGATGGAAAAGTGTGAAAGAAGTGTTTGTTTTTTTCTTGCGTTTTGAATACCCGAGATATATTTCATATTTCTTTCATTTCCCATCATCATCCGATTTGTGATTGTTTTTCATGTTGTGTATATTGGTGTGATTTGATTGAAAATTGCGTTCGACCAAGAAAAAAAAACCAACGCCCGCTTTTTTATACATAAAATTTAATTTTTTTTAATACGCCTCCATACCAATATTGATACAATAACAATAGAAAAAGAAAAGGAAATTGAATAAGATTGGAAAACTTGAATCCAAAACGCCCAACGACAACGACTTTTGCCAACATTTAATTTTGATTTTTTTAAATATTGATATTTAGTAAATAACAGCAACGTAATAAAAAAAAAATTTCATCATTAAAATATAGAGATTGTAAAATTTTTAATTTAACGTCATCAACCACCAGAAAAAAACCGACAACAATCTCATTGTGTGAATGTGATTAGTTTATGACGCCAATTGATGATTTTGTTTTTTTTTCTGGAAAATTTTTCAAACAAATTAATGAATTTTTTTAGGTATACAATCGGTGTTCACTTGTTTATTTTGATATTTTTGATTTGGAAAATAAAAATTTCCATTTTATCGATTAATTTGTTCCCATCATTATCATCATCATTTGTTTGTGACATCATCAAATATAGCCATTCTGTTTTTGTCTTCACGTTGTTCAAATCAAATCACGTACTTCAAAATTATTATTAAAAATAAAAATAATAATTGAAGGCAAAACGTTGAAAAAATTGAATGATAATAATAATCCACATCAATATCGATAAACATCCTTTTTTCAAATGAAAAAAAAAACAAAATTTTCAATAATTCAAGCTTGAAACAAAACTCGAAAAAAAACACGACAACCAATCAAATACTGTATTGAAGGATAAAAAAACAGGAAAAATAATATAAAATAATATCCACAACATCCAAGCAACATGTAAATATCTGGAGAAACAAAAAACAAATAGAGAAATAAACTAAACATCAAATAGATCAAACCAGAATCTGTTTTTTTTGAATGTCAACGTCAACCATTTTGTCGTCATCATTTTCCCAAAAAGTATAAGCAAAAAAAAACACCCATACACATACAGGCATGCACATGCATATTATATTTTAATTTATAAATATTAAAATCATTGATGAATCGGCTGAATATTATCATCTATTTTTTTGATCATATAGTGTGAATTTTGAAATTACTTTCACTTGTATCATATTGATTGAATAAATAAAAAAAATTTCATTCAAATCATATTTTTTGTCAGTTCGAATTAAATCAAATAATATTTTTCTTTGATAGAGAAAATTTTGTATACAAGCTACATTAATATCATGATGTCCGCATCCTTCTAATCAATATATGTGCATCAAGTGTGTGGATGTATTTAAATTGTCATTTTAAATGAATTTTTTCCTAATAATGATTTGATAGCCAAATAACAAGATAATTTGATCAATTATAATACCACAAGTCTTTCAAGATATAAAAAACAACGATACCTCTTCTTTATAGAAAATTAATAAATCAATCAATAAAAGTACCCTATCCAAATCATTATCATCATCATCATCATCATCAGGTACAAAAGCTACTTATACATTCACATTGAAATTAAAGTCACAACAACTGATTGATTGATCATCAAATTGTTGATAAGTGTTTTATTTTGTTTGAAAAAAATATATCTGTTCCCGATTACTTCATTCATATTGTCCATTCACCTTTGTGATTAATAAAATGATTGATCAAAAAATTTGATTGTGATTGATTGTTGATATCAAAAGTTTTATGTTTAATTTTTTCGAGATAATCATTCAAACGTCAAAAACCCGATGAGACAAAACGTATATGGCCCATCTGATCTAATCAACTAATTATATTAATGTGAATTCAAGAATTTCATTCGCAAAATTTCATCATTGTTGTTATGCAAAATAACTTGCTAAATATAGTGCAATTATCATCTCCAGAAATGTAAGTATCTATCGGGAAATTTTGTTGCTGTTGTTGCATATTCGTTATTGTTGTATGTTATTTCAATTAAAATTCATAAAAATGAATGCAAAAATGTAATAATAAAGTTTAAAAGGCATCATTTTTAATAATCATCATCATTATCGACAACAACAAACCAATGATTATGATTGATTTAATTTTATGGGAATAAAACAAGATTGATGAATCAATATGTGAATCAAAAGATGTATCTGATTTGTCAATGGACCAAATTGGCCAAATTTGACTTTTTTTTTTTTGTTTGGAAAAAAAGTCTAAATATATTTTTTTCAAAATTGGAAAATTTTCTATTTTTAAAATTTCAATTTTACTTTTCATACTATTTGATTTTCGTTTTTTTCATACATTTTTTTTGTCATTGCATTCAAACATGCATGAACAATCCGGCCTCCGGTTGGCATAATAATAATAATATTTTCCCATTCGATAATATTATGTTTGTGATAGTAAATGTGTCTTTAGAGAAATAGAAATAGAGAAAACTATCGTTATTATTATTATCAACATCATTTTTTACTATTTGAACAGCCGATCATTTTCATTTTCAATGCCCGAAAAAATGAAATGAAAAACATTATACAAAAAAAAAACTCTTTCAAAAAAAAATTTATTATTTACATTAACAAAATGTTTATTGTTTTTAATTATCCATTATATATTCATTGCCATTTGTATTTTTCCTTATGTTGCTGTTTTCTTAGATTTCCTCATGAAATGATGTCAGTAATTTCAAGAATGATGATAATTCAAGAAAATAAAAAATTTCATTCCAAAACAAAATATTTAATACACTCAAGTTCATCATCTTTTTTTTTGTTTGTGAAAATATCTGGAATCAAATTCTAATGAATGTAGTAAGAAAAAAATATTCATTTTAAAATGGGATCGAGGTTGAAATTATTCAATTCGGGGATAATCATCAACAAAATTGTTTGTGAAATTCCGCACACGAAAAAAAAACGTGTTTGCACATGTGCTACACGCGTGCACGACACACTTGCACACATTTTTTTTTGTATCCTCCCGTGTGTTATATATTTGTTGATTCGGCATTTAGGATGTTCAGTCATTTTTAATTTAGCGATGTGAATGAAAAACAAAATATTTCATTCTAACTATCAAAATCATTTCATTTCATTTCATTCATTCCATTCATACATTCTAATTGAAAGAATATATTGAAAAAAAATTAACACTACGTTATTTTTAACTTTAAATGGCAAACATTCAAATGATGATGATGATGATGAAAAAGTGAAGAGAAAAAAGAAATTTTCGTCATCTTCATCACATACACACAGAGTATACACACACACACACACAAATCAAAGCATATATGATACTTATTCTCATTTCAATTTTTTCCATGTTCCTGTCCAATAATAATGTGCATTGGGAAAAAAACAAAGAAAGAAATATAGCTTGAACAAAACAAAAAAATAAAGATGATAATGATGATGTTCTCGTTCCAATTGTTTTGATATTATATCTATTTTTCATTTATTTCTCAATTCACAAATTGAAAAGAAAAGTTTATACAAACAAAGATTTTCCAAAAGTTTGTTTCTGAAAACACACACACACACCGAAATGTATATTTATTTGGTTACAAACAAAACAAAATAGAAAAAAAAAAAATTAAATTTGCAACAACGAACAAAGACAAATAGGAAAAGAGATGTAATATACAAACAGCTGTAAATTGTTGCAAATATATGATGTGTTTGTGTGTCGGTCTGTTTGTATAATAATTTTTGAAAGATCAAAAACAAAATTGAATGTATTTGAAATTCGATGGATGGATGGATGAATGGATAGATGAATGATGCTAAACATGACAACGATCTAGTAGCCTAGTATGCATGAAATGGGTGAATGAAATGAGGATGGCAAATATGTTTGCGCCCAATATGTTTTTTTTTGAATATTGATAAATAATAACTATGAAGATGAAGATGATGATGAGAACATGGAAATGAATTTCGTATGAGAATGAAGATGATGATGATGATGATAGAAAACAATATTGTTGTATTTCTTTTTTCTTTCTCTCAATGATACTTGAACCAGGATTTCGATTAAGAACAAGTGAAAAAAAGTAAGAAGGGGAGACCAAAAAATTGATTGAAGCAAAATAACAATCATTATGATTGATGTTCGATGATGTTTATAAGGTATTGTATTACTTTGGATATTTTGGATTTTCGTTTTTGTTATTCAATATATTTCTCTGTGTTTTTTCCTGGTCGATAGATATAAATCTTTCTTTCTTTTTCGAGAAGAAAAAGGAAAATTTTTTTTTATCAAATATCAAATTTATTTTCTATAAATGTCCATAAATGTTAATAATGTAAAGTATTTTTTTAAAATAGCAATTGATGATAAAATTGGATTGGAATTTAACTTGATATTTCAGATACAAACACACGCACAATCTTATTTTTATTTATATTCTTTTCAAATATACATTATGAGCCGGCAACATGCCGGTTATCATCGGATCTGTTGTTTTTATATTAATTTTTCCCCTTATATCGTATTCATATGATAGTCTTGCTCACTCTCTGTGTGTGTGTGTGTGTTTTATTCATTTGTAAAAATAGAATTTTGAAGAAAAAAAATAGAATAGACTTAAAGCCAAAAAAATTTAACAAACAAACCAATAAAAGGAAGAATATTAACATCACATACGAATATAAATGATACACAAATCAAATATGAATGTGAACAATGTGAATTTGTCTCTTGTTTGCTGATGTTGCCAACATACACACACACACACACATTCGTACTGAATTTATTCGCTGAAAGCAACGAAAACAAAACAAAAAATTCATAATTCAAAATTTTTTTCCTGGTCATCAAATAAGATTTGGTGTTTATTGAAATTTCAATCATTCATCTTCAAGCACACCAATATTATGACACAAATGACGTCATTTATTTACCATACGTCATATGATGATGATGATGATGATGATAGAATTTTCAATGTTCACCGGGATTTTATTTTATTTTCATTCAATTAAAATGACAAATTTCCTGAATTCTAAGATAAAGATGATGATTGATTTGTTGACAAATGAAATTTATACATTAATGTTTTTTTTCATGTGAATGAAAAAAAGGATTCTAATTTCAAATTCACCTGATCAATGATGATTTCATCATCAACATCATCATAATATCGTGATGATTTTCTTTAAATCATAGAGAAAAAAACTAAAAAAATTGCAAATCCTTGCAAGTGTTGCAATGTTTGTCATCATTATCATCATTAATGATTATCTGCCAATTTTTTTGGTAAATTTTTTTGCACTTAATTTCGATCAAGACCGGCAATAAAAAATTGATGATCTTTTTCTCCAATATTGGCAATAATGAATTTACTTTTTCTTTCATTAATCGTTTTTCTTTCGAATTTTCATCGATCTTATTTTTTCGGATATTTTTGGTTATTTTTTATCATTAAATCAAGTCATTGAGTAGTGCATGTTTGTTTTTTTCTTTTTCTCCTGTTTCTTTTGACCATTTTCTTATTTTCCATATTTTTTTTTGTTCAATCATAAATTTTTTCCAATCGTTTTATTTTTGCTAGCTAATTCAATTTATCAATTTTTTCTTCTCGGTTGGATAAATTGATTATCAGTTTCGACGAAAAAAAAACAGATTTAAATATCAGTACCATTATATATTCTGGAATGAATAAAAAGATTTTCAATATAAAAATGCGTATGATTTTCATCATAATTTTCATCGCATCATTAGTTTTTTCCTGTTATTGAAATAACTGATTTATTCACTGTTTTTATGTTTAATGTTTAATTTTCCTTTTAATTTTTCCTTTTGATCATCAACAGGTTTTTTAAAGCTTTTGATTTTATTTTGTCATTCATTTTGTATTCTGTTCATATGATCAATGTGTGTATATAAAAATATCACCTTGATAATTTTTTTTTTCGATTGATCTTATCGATTTGATGATGATGATTTAGTAATTCAATATTGATGAAAATGATGATGATCATGGCTATTTATTTTTTTTCTGGTTTTATCCGTTGAAATGTTATATCATACGCTTACATATACAATCATCTATTTTAGTGCGAAATAAAAAATTAGTAATGCTCATCAATTATTAATACCGATTACTATTAAATCGATTTTTCATTTATTATCAGATATCTGGCCTAATTTGTTTATATAATTTGTTTGTTTGTTTTTTTGGGTTTTTACTTCTTTGATATAGATTATTCTATTCTGATTTTATCAAATTCAGATTGATTGAATTACATGTTTGTGTGTGTGTGTGTGGGAATAAAACATCGTTTTTTTTGGGAAATTTTTCTTTGTATGTGTGAATTTGTTTTTTTTTGTGTCTATGATAATGATGTCTGAAAATAATGAAAATAATGATGATGATTAAGATTAGTAGGAAAAGGAACGATTGTTTTATTCGATTTCCAGAAAAGTAATTTGTCTCTCATTTGTATTTGAAAAACTTTCATCAAAAATCATCTTAAAGATAAATATTTTGTTTTATGCTTTTAAATATTGAATTGAACATAACTTTTGGCTTTTTTTTTATTGATAATGATGGAGATGATGAAAAAAATTATGGATGTAATGGACTTCAATGTTTTATGATGATGATGATCCATCATTTCAGGCTTGTTTTACGTTTTTCTCTTTCATTCATTCATTAAGCTTCTGTACTAATCGAAAATACTTGGGTAAAAACACACACACATAGACACTTGTTTGATCAATTAATTAACGTAATAATTCAAAAGCGAGAGAAAGAAAATATAATCCAAACATAAAACATCAAAATAATCAATGCTGACCTTTTCATCACCATTTTACGATGTTTAAATGTTTTTTTTTATTCTATTAACTTTTCCAAATTTTTCCAAATAATAATTATTTAAATTGGAAAAATTATATCGTTTTTCCTTCACCATATTCATCAAAATAATGATTTTTATCAATTTCTTCTTTTATTTTGTTAATCATGGAAAAACATGATACAAAAACAAAATTTTCGACAAATGATGACCAAATATAAATCAGGACAATCAATTTTTTTTTGTATCTATGATGTCTATTTTGTTGTTGTTATTGTTATTACTTTTTTTTCGAAATCACCTTTATTTCATTATTTTGTAAATTTAATATCATTAGAAGTAAATCACCGCGGTGATCTATATTCGGAAATTCAGAAAAAATTTACATTATTATAATAATCATTTTTTTTTGAACAAAAATTATATATAGATCATATACCGTATAACAACATCTGTAACATTCTATCTAAATATCATCTATTTTGCTTCTCCCTTGTTTGTTCATGATAAAAAAAAGGTGAAATTATTATTTCTATATTTATTTATACAATTTTACTTTAATGGATCATCGATAATGTATAAAAATCATTTTTTTTAACTCTTAGAAAAAAATTGCTACTTTACTAATCATTATCAGGAAAGAAAGTAGGAAAAATCATCATCAACATTATTGATGATAATAGAAAATAATATGCGTAATCGGATTATATCCATCTAAATATATTAACATTATTGATAATTTGTTTCATCAATTCACTTTTTTGTTTAGCCATTTTTCATTTTGTTTCCAAATATATAATACGTTTAAAAAAAATTTATTTTGACCGATCCTAAATTTGAGACCAAAAAAAAATCATTACATTTGATCATACATTGAAAGTAGTTGTTTTTATATATTTGTATTTTTAAAATTTGAAACGATGATTTGTAAATAATAATGGCTAAAAATTTCAATTGTAAATTGTAAATTGTTTATTTTAGATTTTTTGTTGTTGTTGTTGTTGAATATTTTCAATGGTGAAAACAACAACAAAACGTTTCATTTCAGTTAAATCATGTCAATGGCCGGAAAATAGAGGGCAATCGGTGTTGTTCATTGTATGATTTTTTTTGTTTCTTTTTCTCTTTTCTTTTTTACTTTACTGGTCTGTTTATGTCTGTGATAATGATGATGATAATCATCATCATCATATATGATGGTCAGAAGCTTCTTCATTACGATTGCTGATAATGATGATTATGATGATGTGGACAACAAAATGGAGAAATAAACAACAACAACAACAAAAATGTAAAAAATAATATAAAAATTCCATTGATATCAACATCAATGATGTCATCATCATCGTCATCATTTTTTTACATTTGTTCGTTGGAAAATGTCATGTCAAACAATCTTTTTCTCCTATCTAATATTTCTGTCCAGTATGATTTTTGTTTCCAACAAAAAAAAATGTCATCCTCCTCTTTTCTATTGATTATTTATGATCAGGATGCCTTTTTTTCATATTTCAAAATATTTCTCCTTCTTCTCTTTTTATCCTCGATCGTGTATAATATTGCGGTCATAACAATTAACCATTTTTTCAAATATAAATATGTCATCGTCATCGAGAATGAAATTGAAAAAAAGACGTACAACAACAACAACAATGATTTTGCGAAATTAAAAAATAAAATGAAAAATTTCATTCAATCATCAAACTAGAAATAATAAAAAAATCCAATAATTTAATTATTTTATAGCCCATCCTCTTTGTATATCGTTAGGTCTTTGTTTGTTTCCTTTTTTTTCGTTGTTATAAACCGTTATATAATGAAAGAGTTAAATCATACGGCTCAATCAAATGACAATATATCGAGATATAACTGTTTTAAGATGATTTTTGTTTTCTTTCAATTCATCATCCATACAATTTATCTATTTTGTTCATACACAGAGATAAATTCATTTCTTACGTGACCTAGGCTCTTATATTTCGTTGATTTTTATACTATCATCATCATCATCATCATAAAAGATTAATGTCATGATGATGATGATGATGATGATGACAGAAAAACGAGTAAACGAATGAATGAATTTACGGATATTAACCATAGCGACGTATACTATCCACTCACAAAATAATAATTATTTAAAAAAAAACAAAAATTCTTGTCCCTTTCTCTGTCTCCGATTTTAAATTCAGTAAAATGCAACTTTCATTTATAATGATAATGTTGATGCAACACACGAACAAAAACAAAATAACAAATAGAAATTGTCATTTGAAGCCATTCTTATTGTTTTTTTTTCATAAATATAAAAATATAAACTTAATGAAGTGAACATTTTTTAAAATTTTAAGTTCAAAGAGATAAAAATTCACTCTCAAAATAGAATTTTTAAAAACAACAACATTCATTACATTCGAGACATATTTATTTAATACAAAAATTACGAATCTTAAATCAAAAAAACAAAATTTAAGCAAAAATATTGATTAACTGTAAAAGAACTTTGGTAAAAAAAAGTCATAAAAATTTATTTACTCCAGATTTTTTCCCATAGTTTTTTCTTCATGATCATATAAATCATGAATATCATGCTCACACGAATTCATCAATAAGCAAAACAAAAACAAAAATATCGAAACAAATAAATTTATTTTCATCAATTTTTTTGGTGATTTAAATTTATTATTCGAAAGAAGAAATGATGGATTTTTCCAAAAAGCAAGCATCATTTTTCTTATTGTATTTTTGTTTACTGTTTTACGAAAACGAAAAAATTGAAGAAATTTACAAAAATGTCAAAAACATGCCAAACTTTCATCTGGACTTTTTTTTTATCCCTCTACTCACATTCATTATCCAATAACATTGATTTATCCTGGATCAATGTTTAATTTTAGAAATAAACATACTATTACTTATCAACTATCAGCTTATGTTTTGATTTGTACCAAGTTTATTCTTCAATTAATTTAGTCTTTTTTTGTTGTTTATTTGATTCTGTTTATTCGATTCCAATTGAACATTAAACTACTACTATAATCGGTTGATGTTATTTTCTGCTTTAGTTGTTATTGTCAATTAAACGATTTCAATGTGAATACATTGAAAAAATAACAGTAAATTTGCTTCAGAATGAAATTTTTTTCCCTTGATAAAACCGACCAAACAAAAATCAAATGTTAGTTCAGTATCTAAGTGATGATGTTTGAGATTATTTATTTTCTTTTTTGGCTAGCAATGCATTGAATGGTGATGTAATTTTTCGATCAATCTTTAGAATCTGATGTTTTGATGTTTTGTATTCTCCCTCTGATTTTGATCTATTTCAACTTAAATTACAAGGTCATTCTTTTTCATCATTATATTTATGCGTTCAATATCGATTAAGCGAAAAAAAGGAAAAAACATTTCAGTTTTTCTTTTATTTCAATCCTCATGAGGGTATTTTTTTCCTAGATTTTTCTTTTGGTTTGTGTTGTTGTTATTTTTCTGATCAAGAATCCGTTAAATGGAGATTTATTCAGTGAAAAATTGCTCGTTTGTTTTTTTTTGATTCAAGTATAATTCCATTTGATTTTGACATGTAGGATTTATTTATTTAATTTTACTGTTTTTTCTTGTTTATTATGTTATGATTTTTTGTTTTTGATATTATTCTCGCGAATATTATTGGTCAAATGTGTTTATTTTTTGATCAAATCAACGATTTTATGATATGATTTTTTTGGTAAATGGAATTATCATGCATTTATACAAAATGAATTGTACAGAGCGAATAACAAAAACAAAAAACAAATGTATTAGACAGGTGTATGCAATTTTTTTGCTACGATAATAAAATAACATAACCAGCAATGGAAACTTAAAATGATTAGAACAACGAATAAATAATACGATGGTTATTTAATGGTGATAATCGATATACGTAATAACGTAAAAAAGTTGTTTAGATGTAATATACTTAAATAACTAAATTCTTAAGGTTGTTCACACCTGTCGTTTTTTTATATCCAAAAAGAATTATGTGCTAAATGTTCAATAAAAAGATTGATTATAATATATTGAATTTTGATTTGATTCGGTCTTTGTTGTTGTTGTTATTAAATTGAATCAATCCACTATGATGATTAGTATCTTCATAGAAAAAAAACGGATGGCAAGTTATTTTGGCATGTGATTCGTTTTGGTATTAAATTATTTTTTGTTCCCTCTATTTTCTCTTTATTTTTTTTTCGTATGAGAAACGTTCAGCATATATAGCAATGGTTGATTGATTGTTTGTGATTGATTGTCATTTCCAGTAGTGTTTTTTTTTGTGTGCGTACAATACCAGATCATTTAATTTCATTTTTTCTTTCATTGATGTATGAATTGTTTAATATCTATCCTAGTATCTTGTCAAATTTTGTGACCATAAAACAGAAAACAACAATAAATTAAATCAATTTCAGATGATTTTTTTCAATTTTTTTTCTCTCGATTCTTTTCTGTATTATCTGTTGATTCAAATATACATTGCTTTTTTTCAATATTGATAATTGAATCCTATCAACCTTTTTTCTGTTGTTGACTAGAACAATATTGTATGAAATGAATTGAAAACATTGACAATTGTGTGTATGTGGTACCATGAACACAACCACGAACATACAAACAAAACCAATGTTGATCACTACAACGAAAAAAAAATTTCTATTTTATAAATTGAAAAATACTATTTTTTTTGTCATCATCCTCATTGAACATTGTAATCATAAGGAAATTTCTTTCTTTCTTTACTGTTTTCTTTCGGTTCCAAATGACTGAATTGTTAAACTCAATGATGATGATGGAGAAGACTATCGGTTGACAGTTTTAACTCGTTATTAGTAAAAATGAAAAAATATATAATGCTCGTTAGCTTTAGGGCTGACACGAAACACAAATGAATTTAATATCTGATTTCTGTGTGTCTCTCTACATATATCTGTTTGTTACTGAATATCTGTTGAAAATATCATTAAAAATACATTCAAGCATTATCTATGTGTGTGTGTATCGGTGTGTTTTAGTATCATTCGATTAATCGTATATATAAATATTATGAGATAATAATAATGAGAAACAAAACAACAACAACAAAAATGGTTGAAAAAAATGAAAATTAGTAACAACCCAACAATAACAATAATCAAGGTGCTCAGGTGTTTATGTGCGTGTGATTTACAATAAAACAAAAAACAAAAAATCTTGAATAAAAAAAACACACAAAGAAACACAACGAAATAAACTAGTTTTGATTTTTATTTTTACTTTTATTTTTTAATTTATTATTATATTTAATGATCATCATCATTATCATTATTGTATAATGAAGTGTTTTGAGTATAAATATCATTCAACAATACAACCTTATACTTATACAATCTAGACAATATACGGAAGTCATGAATGATTGTAAATATTGTTTTTTTATTTTTGTTTGTTTATGTTCCAATTGGAACAATTTTTTTCTAACTTATAATAATGACTATTATTATATAACCATTCATTTTTGTTTTTTGGTCATTCATTTATTCATTTTTTGTTTCTTCTTCCATTTAGATAAACACTATTATAATCAAAAGTGTGTGTGTTTTTTTCTTGACAAATTTGAGTAAATTTTTTATTTTTTTTTTTTGATTTTGTTGTTGTTGGAAAATGTGTGTATGTGACATAGGTTAATTACATTATTTGAGAAGATAAATTCGCTAGGCTATTATCATTATTATTTTTGTCCATGTCTATGTTTGTGTGTGTGAGATGAGATTTTCGGATCATCTTCCAAATTGATGATGATGATGATTGTATGATTTTTCATGCAATTCGATTTACATTTTCTTTATTTTTTTGTATTTGGGCAAGAAAAAAAAGCATTTCGCAAAATTAGATGAATTAAATCATCCGATAGCATGATATGTTTTCATGCTACATACCTAAAGATTAATCAATGATGATAAAAACACCTAAAGAAAATATTTTTCAATGAAATTCTTCTCTTTTCTTTTTTCTCAATACATTTTCAGTTTATTTTCTGGTCACAGGATTTCCTCGAATTATCAACAATGTTCAGAACAGATATTTTTTTTTGTCTGTGTGTGTGTGTGTTTGTAGTTACACATCCAGCTACAAGAATCATTATCTGTTGTTATTTACAAATCAACAAAAATTCAATCCAGTCAATTCAGTACATTCAACCTCCGGCCACAAAAACAATATTTAAATCTTATCTGAATACAATTCTTCAACACTCTACAACCACATTATCATTCATTATTGTTTTGATTAGCTAACCAGAAATGTAGACGAAAAAAAGGGAAAGTCCAAACTTTGGTATCGAAAACAAAAATGTTTTTTTTTTTTTTGTTTTTTTTACCTTTCTCATTGAATTGATGTTTTTGTTGTCGTTTGTTATGATGATGATCATTTTATTCCACCTGTTATTGTTGTCATTTTTTTCTGGTTTGTTTCTATCATGATTGAATCGACGGAACCGGTCTATCGAAATAATTATATATCAAAAAAAACATTGTCATTAGAAAATATCTATCCATTCGGATTCATTCAATGATGATAAAAAATTGAATGAAAAAGGGAAAAAATAGACATACCTATTCTTTTTTTTGCCCCTGGTTTATCATAGATCATATTATAATTTAATGAATGTTCTTTTTTTTCTCCCTTTATTTTTCTCTACATTAAATACATTTTATTTTGAATATGAAAAAAAACTAGATAAAAAATGAGAGATTGGCACCGAAACGAGTATATTTAGATAACAACAACAAAAAAAATGAATAAATGAACCGACCTGGCCCAAAATTATATTATATCTTTGATTAAATTCAATAGGAGGACAAGTCGAAAAAAATAGCGGAAAAAAATCGATGATTTTTTTCATTCATTTCGAATAGATCAATCGATACGAACAGGAACAACAACAACAACAAGCGATTGAATTGTTGGTTGTTATTGACGTTGGCAACCAACATAAGTTTCACATTGATCAAAAGGAAAAATAAAGATGAAAAAAAAGGGAAAAATGACGATTTTAAATCGTTTTATATCTTCGATTTCATTTCATTTTTTTTGTCTGTTATTTTTTCCATTATTGAATTGTTGTCTACCATAATCGTCAACGATTGAATTGTTGCAAAAAAAGGTTTCATTTTCGTAAATCACATTGATCATAAAATCGATTGTATCTAAAGTTATGAATATTGTCTATTTTGAATTATCATTTTAAATTTTTCAGCGAGAAAATAACGATTTAATAATTATCAAATCGAATAATTTATTTCAGAGAAAAAAACTCCATTGCTATTTAAGTGTTGATTAACATGTTTTTTTAATCCTCGATCATCAGGTGAAACATCAACGGTAATCAACACACCTGAAGCTATGTGATTTTTTTCAAATATGATAGTCAACTACCTTCATTAGGAAAGTTTATTTTATTTTACGTTTTTCTTTTAATTTTACCTTAATTTTGATTAAAATTAAAAAAAATTTCTGTTGTTAAACATTATTTAATTATCTTTTGGATATGTTTTTTTCTTTGGGAAATGACGACTCATCATTATCATCAAAAAAAAAACGATTGACATTTATGATCTTCATCATTTAATGATTAGTTTATTTCTATCATTCGATTTCAAACTTTGTTTTATGTGTCATTAATTATCAATTTGTGATTGCATACATCACATTTTACATTATATCTATATCATTAATTATCAAAACTGAAATTTTATCGAACTAATTATGATGTTAATCAAAATATTGTAAATCGTGAATTAAAGCGAATAGAAAAGAAATTTGGTTCAATTTTGTTACACGTGCATTGAATTTTTGAGAAAGAGAAAAAAAAACGAACAACACGTTCATTTTCCATTGTGATCCAACAATTATCATCGCATCGATGTTTCAACCAAAACGGGGCACAAAAAAAACTATTTCGAGGAAGTTTGTCGTATGTAAAGAAAAACAAACTTTTTGTTTTTTTCACCCATCATTATTTATGAAGATGACATTAATGTTTTGATTTGATGAATACACCTAACTGTATAGCTGGGTTTTTTTCGATGTGAACTGAAAATTTTCCTTCCTTATTTCAATCTTTTCGATCCTTATTTCAAAATATTTGCAAACATAATGTTCATAAACCATAATTGTTTAGTTTATCACATCAGTTTATTTTTTTCCAATATTTACATTCGAATAAATTTTTTATTTATTTGATAGAAAATAATCTATTGCATGCAAATTCTAATATTTTTTTTTCGTCAAATTGATCGAATATATTCAGTAGAAATATAAGGGAGAGGATAAAATTTATCAGCCAGCTCAAACAACATCGATACAATCGATTTATCATTCGATTATGTATACATTTCAATGTTTGTTTTTGTTCGTTATTCAAAACAAAGTGGATTTTTTTGTGTATGAAGATTAAATATGTGATGTATATCTTTTTTTCATTTGACTTTTATCAACAAGAATGTTGAAAATCATTGAAATAATAATCTTTGTCTTGAAATTTTATTTTTTTTTATTTCCGGTTATTGTAGTTTTTTAAAATAATATTATTATTGAATAGATAGTGATGATCGATTCAATTCTTACTTTTGTTTTTGATTAATGATTAATTTCTCCTTCACAAAGTTAACCAATTTTCAACGTAGTGAAAAAATGTGACGAGAAAAAAAGAAGACTTTCACTTTGAAAATAGAAAATTTAATGATTTTTCTCTCTTTCTTTTATTTTTATCTTTTAAATACATTTTTAAATCATTAGAATTTTCATTTTACCTTCGATTTTTTTCTTGTTATTGTGACCTATTCGATATTTTTTTATTAAGAAAAAAAATTTAATGAAATAAAAATCATCATTATTGTTTCATTTTATAGGGTTGAGGTAACAAAAAAAAAAAACGAAATTGTCAAACAAAATAGAAAAATCATTCGAAAAGAAAAATTCGTTCATGTCATTAGTATTATGAGTAGAAAAAAAAATCATAACCGAATTTTAAAAATATCATGATATACAATGGCCGACCACACACACGCACACACGTTTTTGATCGATTTCTTTCCATTTTTTTTTCGTAAGCGTTTTTTTTGATATCAAAAGGAAATCCGGGAAAAAAGAAATCTTTTTTTAAGTTGTACATTTTCATTGTTTTTTTATTATTATCTTTATCCATCCATCCATCTGATTGATTGATGTTTTCAAACAAAGCCGATAAAAAAGAATGAATGGGAAAACAAAACAAAACAAAAAAATGTTTAAAACAAATCATCATGATCATTAGAATTCAATTAGCAAAATAGTTTTTTGTTTTGTCGTTAAAAGTTAATTTGTGTGTTTATTTGAAACAAAATCTTATGGCTTTAGGTTTTTTTCTGTTTCTCATCTTATATCTGGCCATGGCTCAGAAAAACAAACAAACAAACAAGTGGTTGTGAGAAAATATCGATCAAACTAGATGTTGACCGATCCATCCGACCGATTAATTGATTGATCGGTCGGTCCGTTGGTTCGTTCGATCGATCAATGATAAATAATGAAGATTAATTGGAATTAATTTGACGATCAACAAAATCGATTTAACGGATCAAATTTTGTTTATTTTATTTTTCAATTTTCTTTTGTTAATGATCCATTTCAAATGTGTTTTTACTGTTCACTTGGTTTAGTTTTTATCATCATTTTGTTTTGATTTTATTATCATTATATTTATTTCATTGGTATCTTTTTTTATGATCGAATCCATTTTCGTTGTTGTTGTTGTTGTTATCATTTGAAAGGTCATTTTAATCTTTGTTGATTTTTTATTTTAGTTTATCTGGTCGGTGCAAAACATTTATTTAGTTGTTTTTCTTCATTTCTTTTTTTTTCTTCACTAATCTTCATTTTTATTTGCTTTCAATTGTGTTTATATTTAGTATAGATCATATAAGTCATTTAAGACAAAATATTTTGTTGTTTTTTTTTGTCTTTCTTTTCATTATCCATGTTGATAAATTTTTTCAATAGTTGTTCGATGATGCTGATCCATTATTTTAATCATTGAATATTTGAACTAAAATCATTGGATCATGTATTAGGATACTTTAAAATTGTCGATTTTCTTTTTTTTCAAATCATGATGATCAAATCAAAGAAAAATTATTAGATAATATGATTTTATATAATTTTTTTAAAATTTATTTATAAAATTTCTATTGTTATTTTTCTTTTTAGGTATATAAAGGTATGAAAACGAATAAAATCAAATTTTTTTTACTAACTTACACAAACCAGTGGTCTGACCAATGATACAAAACATAAATGAAATTGGTTGGGCAATATTATAACCACCGGTAATAATCATTGTATCACTTATATACCTATTCATGTTAACTATCTACTATGATCAATTTATTTAATCCAAATGAATATAACATGAAATAAATATTTTTTAAAAAGAAAATCAAGCAACAGGTGAGATTGACTTTTTTTCTGGTCTGCAACAGGTGAATGATTACAACAACAATTTTCAATCAAAAAAAAACAACCAACCACATAAGAGAATTTCGTATGAAGAAAAAATAATTTAAAAGCGGTTGAATTTTTTCTTAGTTTAGTTTAGTTTAGCCCGTTTTTTCCAATCTCTTTTTATTATTATTCATTTTGTTGTTTAGATATAAACATTGAACCGAAATGATGATGAAGATTATTCATCGTTTTTTTTTAAATAGACCCATCATTTTCAACTTTTTTTACGGGCATGAATTTCTTCTCTCTTCTTGTGTGTTTCTTTTTTGGTTTATTTGAGCTTAAATTTTTTGAAAAAAACACTGCTCAATACTTTAAAATACTCGAGTACCTTGTTTTATTCTTCAATGTTGAGACAACAAAAGAAGCACCAATGTTTGAACGAAGACGAAAAAAAAATTAATTTTCACACCACCACCACCGAAAACAAAACAAAAAAGACCACGATCAACATCTTAGCCAGTATAATGATAATTATAATGAAAAATGATGATGATGATGAACAAAACAACAAAATAACGATGGAATTCGATCGTAATAAATTTTTATTTTATTTTATAAAGCGCTTTTTAGATTCATAGGTTAACAACAACAACAAAAATATTCTGCTTTAGTTTTTTTCTCTTTCTACTCACTAACTAACACTATCTTTTGTTTCATTCAGAATTGATTTGACAAAATAGGAAGAAGAAAAAAACAAAAGCTAGAAAAAAACTTTTACGACCATCACTTTATATATATGGATAGTTACAATACGAACACAATGGATGAATGAATTTTTTGCTTTAGATTCGACTGTGTCTCTTTTAGTTGTTGCTTTTTTGTGATTTATTCTGGCAGCCTGAATATCTTATTGTTGTTGTGATTGTTACCTGTAGAGCACAATCCATCATCGTTTTTCATTGTCATAGTCGTCGTAGTCGTTGTCGACAATGATGATAATTGTAATAAAGGGCTCCAAGTTTTTCTTCTATTTTTTGTGCTTGGTTAGCTGGGCGCATCATTTTCATCATCATAGGAACCGCATATAGTGCGTAAAAATTACAAAGGCAATGTACAATGTTCTCGTATTATATACCACCTCCGTACACATACATACGACCACAACAACCAACAAAACAAAACAACTCTAAACAACAATTGAAATCATTGAATTTTTTCCTTGTACCTTTGACCTTTTCAAATGACCTCTGAAGAATGATAAAAATGAAAGAGAGTTTTACATGATGATGAAACCTTTGACTTGAATTGAATGAACATACAATAGTCATGTGTAGGATAAACTTTTTTTTTCTTTTTCCTCAAATAACAGCCGAAAATGATAATAATGATGATGATGATGATATTTGCCGTTGACCCCTTGAAAATTATATAACGAATTGTATGTGCAAAATAATATTTGACCATCATGATCGTTATCATTATCGTCTTTATTATGAACAAAAAAAAATATAGAATCCAGCATTGGATCAGCCGTTGTATTAGTCTTTTTATTATAAGGATTGAATATTGGAATTTGATATGATTTTCTGTTTCTTATTTTGTGTTTTTTCAAGTATTCGATTTGAAATAAAAATTGTCTCATTTTTTTCACAAAAAAATCAACTTTTTTTTAGAAAATGATCTCTGTAATGATTAGTGTGTGAATTTTAAGTTTGTGTTGATGATTTTGATCGATAATTATCATTAACAGAAAAAAAGTTATATTCATTTAAACACTCATTGAAATAAAAATTTCAAGATAATTAAATTGTGTGAATTTATTCTCCAATTTTTCTCCGAAAAAAATAACAATAATGATGATGGTCGTTGTTGTTGAACATTATGGGGATATCTTTTAGATTTTATCTTTTACAAAGATTAAATTGATAATAAAATTACCGACGAAAAAAAATCATGATGATAATATAATGATCAGGCTTCAAAATGAATAATTGAAAAAAAAATTTCATGCATTAATCTTGTTTCATTCACACATTTCATAACCAATTTGTAATCATATAATTCAAAGATAAAGAAAGAAATAGATAGATAGAAAGAGGTAGAAGCGAAAAATCATTTATATATCCGATTTTTTTTCAATTTTTTAAATGGGAAAAAACTTGTTGCCCTTGATTATTAGTTATATTATTCGAAATCGTATTTTGACATAACAATTACATTGAATAGAAAATTTGTGTGTGGTATTATCTTCTTCTGATAATCATTTTCAAATTATTTTAAATTTTAAATTTTTTTTTCTATTTTCAAATTCAAAAAATGTACATGCACACATTTACAATGTCTAATTGTATAATAATAATTATCATCTGATGATTATAATCACGATATCCATATATGTGATAAAGCGATGATGGTGGCTTCTCACCTTTTCTTGTTGCTGTTGTTGTTATTTTCGGTCTTTTACTCATTATATAAATGTTTGATTACAATATGACCAAAAGTTAATCTTTAAGATCGACAGCTTTATATAGTTTTTGAAAATGAAACATAAATAAACAAATAAATGTAAAGAATACATTTTTTTGACAGGCATCATTTCATCAATTTTTGTTGTTGTTGTTACAGGCTTACTGTCGATTATGTCGGTCGAACTATATTTATAAAAATGAAATATTATTTTCTTCGTATGTTCAATTTATAAATTCAATATAGATTTAAAAAAGATCAAATTTTTTCTTATTATTTCGACACTATTTTTATCAATATTTGTGTGTATGTATGTCTGTGTGTTTGATAATGATTATGATAATAATCTTAATAATCATAATCATAAGAATAAGATTCATACAAATTTGACAAGAGATAAGAAAATTTTTTTAACAAAAAAAGAAAAGAAATGAAATGAAATGATGAAAATCGTGTTCTCGATCTTCAACATCATCATATATAAACATCAATTTAGATACAAAATAATGATATATCCGAATAGTTTTTTGTTTGTTTGTTTGGCGACTTATGGAAACTAGATAGATTAGATAGATAGGTCTTATTATCGCATCAATATTTTATTATATAAATCATAACACTATGGTAAACGAATAACATTATAAAAAGAAAAAAGAAATGGGCTGCTAATTTGTCGGCCTAGTTTGTTCAACTTCGGTTTTTCTGTTTTTTTTTCTTCTTCTTCATTCATTATAATAGTTTCAAGATTTAATGTTTTACACATACACACACACTTACAAACACGAATCTTTAAGCAGGTTGTTGATCATTCTTTTTTTTCCTTCATTCTTTGATCTGATTGATCAGTAAACACTTGAGTGAATAAATAAATGAATGAATGAATGTGTTGAAACATTCATCATTTGATTTGATAATCGTGTAATATGCCAACCTATATGACTACATCATCATCATCATCATTTAATATTCTCTTTTGGTTGAAAAGTTTGGAAAGAAAAATTTTTTGAGAATTTTTCTCACAGACATACACACATACATCATCATTCACAAACATTTTTTTCCCTCAATACACATATAGATTGATAGATAAATGTCGAACTTGATTTTCATTTATAATGATAATAATGATTATGTAATGATTGTTATATGAAGAATTTTCAATGTTTTTTTTCTACTTCTATGTATAGATATTCACATCATCGTCATCATCATTATCGTTGTTGTTGCAAATAGAAATTTTTATTTTCTTTTTTTTTCTTGAGATGAATGATCGATTGATGACATGGATGAAAAGATGGATATATATGGGATAAATGAAAATGAACAACAAAAGTTGAATATGTGAAGTGAATTATAACAATCAACCTACGAAATGGTCAAATGGTTTTCATTTTTTTTTCTGCCACGACCTTTTGAAGGTCTCAATTTTTTTCTACTCTCTCTCTTTATTTTTCTACAATTATTTATCATCATTATATCGAACAGCAACAACAACAACGACATCGACAATAATCATCATTATTATTAATTCAAACATCATTGTTATACATTATTATTTGGTATCGGTTAATGATAATAACCGGTCGGTTAACAATTTTTATATGTGTGTATGTGTTTCAGATTGCCAATATCTTTTACACTATTAAGAAATTGTGATTGTGATTTATCTAGCTTTATGCATCGATTTTAATAGTGTTTTAATCTTTTTTTACCCTTACTTCATCGAAATATAGGGGGGTTTAATCTATAGATCGAATGAATAAAATTCCAATGTCAAAATAAAAGCTTCATTGATGATGATAATGAGACAGTGCAATAATCTAAATAAGAATTCAATCTTTGTTTAATCATATAAGTCTATGAAAATGGTTTTTTTCCTATTTTTATATTCCTCCATATGATATAAATACTTCGATATTGTTACTTTGATTATATAACGAATAACAAAAAAATCCACCAAAGTTGATCAAAAAAAATTTTCCGCCTACGTATCAAAATAATACATTGTGCTTTTTTATTTCCATATTATTTTCTTTGATTTTTGTATCTTTTATTTTGTTGGTTTGTTTGGTGCAAACTCATTATGGATCTTTTCAGCAAGTTTTCTACCTAAATCATTATCATCATCATAGTTGCCAAAATAAAAGATCATGATCACTATCGGATTGAATTGGTTAATTTTTTTGTTTAGTTATTTTTTTATTGTTTTTTTATCTTAATCATATTGAATATATCGATTTATCTCACCTATTGAATATAAACCGTTTGCCACAATTTTGTAGTTTAAATTTTATTGTCAGCTTATCATTTTATAAAGTTTATTTTTGTTTATTTTGATTATTTCATTGTTCATATGTTAAATTCCGATTTCTGTACAAGTATCTGAAAATTCTCAAATAAAAATCTAAAGATAATCTTCAATTTTTGTTCAGTTTTTTTATTGGCTGCTATGGCACGATTCTTGATGAATGATCATAATTTTGTTCTGGTCTATGATGATGATAAGATTTGTAGATAAAATCTAACAATTAAATATTCGGATTCATATACTTTTACATGATGATAATATAAATCCATCAATGGTATAAAGTTTTCTAATATTGGTCTAAGAAGATTACCATCGTTATCATCATCATTAAATGATGTTATCATACACACATACACATATATAACAACACTAACGAACTATTTTGGTCATTTTATTCAGAGATAAATGTATTGTATATATGGATGTTTATGGATTGAATGTGTTTATGTGTATTTTGTAAAGCGAAAACCAAAATAAAAATAAATGTTCAAAGTTCATCATTAGTATTGATGTAATCAACAGTTTTTTCTATCTATCGATTTGATTCGTTGTTGGTTTACTTGTCTTTTGTTTTGTATATCAAAAAATCCACGAATTTTTCTAACTAAATAAATCGGTAAATTATTTCTTTCTGATATACACACAATTTCAAAAATAATAATATAAGCCATTCAATGATAATGATAATACAATGCATTGCATGAAAAAGTTGGTTTAATTACATTCGATTCATGATATTTTTTCTTCTTCTCAATATGTGTGTATGATGTTGATGATAATAACGATATATGGTGTAGTTTAATGGTGTATGATGATAATGAATCAAATTGTTGTGTAGTTTTTTCTTGTATTTGTGTGTGTGTGTGAGAAACCAAAAACTTAATCATCATAGGTAAAATAAGAACAATAACCAAAACATAATAATATTGATGTGATCCATTTTTTTTGTAATCGTTTCTTCTCCTCATGCATCTTATTTTTTTATTTTTATTTTATAGATCATCTTGTTCTGGTGGTGATAGTGATATAGTTCATAATGATTAATGAATAATATTTATTTGATGTTATGGATAAATGTTTGATGCTTGTTTTGTTTTTTTTTGTTGTTTGTTTCAAACTTTTAGAATTGCTAACATTATTTATCAATAACAGAAGCCGGTAAAAATGATGATGATGATGATGTATCGATAAAAAAAATATATATTTGAATAACGGTTATATACAAAATAATCCATCAGATTTCATCATCATCATTGGTATCAGCATGTGGCGCCCATTCTTAACCCTCTTCAAGATGATCATCTATAAGAGATCTTTTGAATATTAAAATATTGTTGAAAAGAAAAGATCTTCAAGAGATATCGAATTCAACAGCCGGAAAAAATATGTTTTTTTATATGATAACAATAGATCATTGAAAAGTTTCGAAAAAAAAAATATATTTTAGAATTGATTGATTTGATTATGAGATTCGAATTGTTGTTAGTGGTTGAAGTATAGTAGAAGAAGAAAAAACAATGAATAACTATAGCGATAAAAAAATTGAAAAAAAAACTGGGCCGAGTCAATTTATTCTGTCTATTTTAATTAATGCTTGTTACCTGCTTTAACCACCACCATCATCATCATCATCATCATCATCACTGTAGATTTTTGAATTTTTTATTTTCATCAAATTTCATTACTGATTGTCATGATGGTTGTTTGTGTTTGATGATTGAGGCTGAACAAATCATCACAAATATAGATCATCAATCCATCTTGTTGTTATGGATGGTTGTTGTTGTTGTTGTCATCGTTATCTCTGGTTATATGATCATACACACACACAGCTGGAACCATTGCCAAAACCTGGATATTCAAGTGAAAAGAAAACAAAAACATACAAACTAAACAATAAACAAACAAATAAACATGAAAAATGATTTGTTTAAAAATAATCAATGAAACAAAATGAAAATTTTATCAACAACAAAAAAAAATTGAAAAATTGAATAAAATAAAATCCATTCATTCATTTATTTTATTCATTAATATTTGGTCGACCGGTCAAGTGAAAACATTTATCAATCAACATTTGTTTTTGTTTTTTGTTTTGTTTTGTTTTGCTCAAGTGCCGATATAATTTGGTGTATTTGATTTTTTCAACAACTTGTTGTTCTGTTACTGTTTTTTTTTCGGTCGATCTAATTTATTATTGTTTGATGTGGATAAATGAATGAAAAATGTAGAAAGAACAAGAAATCTTTATTTTACCTTTGAATTTGGCGTAAAAAATTTGTATTGGTTAAACCCCTTCCATAAACCTCCAAGTGAAATATAGTGCTCCATTTTGAATTTATATTTTTGTTTTAAAGAAAAGAACAATAATGAAAGAAATCCATTATTTTACTCCTGTTCGATCAACCAATATGGATGCTACAGTTCATCATTCTTTTTTTTATTATGATTATTTTTATTGTATTTTTGGCTGATTTTCTCATTATCGGGAAAAAAGTTTAAACTGCAGTAAATTTAAAAATTCAAAAAAACTGCGTGTTGGTGCGTTTATGTTGGTCTTAATTTTTCTGTTTTTTTTTGAATTTTCAAAGAAAAAAAACTTCTGTTGCTAAGAATCAACTGACAAGAATCTCCAATAGTGACGGAATTTTTTTATTTGTATTTTTTTTGAAAACAAAAAGTCCAATCTAAGAATTTTTTTTTGTTCATCACATACATTCGCGTGACATAGCATACTCATTTAAATGCTAATATTTTGAATATAAATTGAGTTGAATAAAGTTTTTCCATTTCCATAATCTTAAGAATCGATGAATCGATTTCGATTGAAATTGGTAAATTCTTGTTCAATGTCATCTTTATATACATTGTTTATTTTCATCAAAATTCAATGATAACATAATTCATATTAATTATTCTTGTTTATTCATGTAAGAGAAATGAGAAAAAAAAATTTGATCTATTTTTCTATTATTTAATCGACCTGATGACCTGAGCTAATGAACTGATCAGCTAAAACAAATGAAAGTTAATTAGAAAAGGTCTTGACACTAATATAGTTTGTTGATATTAATAAATTTAATGATCATTATTGTTGATTGTGATGATGATGATGAGAATGGTGTCAATCATGTAGGATTCTTTTTTTAAAGAAAAACTAATCGATTTTTTCCCTTATGAACCTATGATTCGTACTTTATAAATAATCTTCATTTTTTTTAAAAAAATTTATGAAATTTTTCTTTTTACATTTCATTACAAAAAATAAAATTCATCTTGTTTCAACGAATAATGTTTCATTATTTTTTTCCGTTCTTATATCATTCATTAATGTTTAACGGGAAAAATTTAATGAAACTTTTATTGTATTTATAATTTTTTTTTCATTCATGTTGTTGTTGAAATAACTTAATGTAATTTGTTCTAATATCGGCTTTTAATTGTCATTTCTTATTAAAACTATGGGAATAAAATATACTTTAGTGATATACTTGACTATTCTTTAGTGGATCGATAGCTTTTTATCTGACCTATTAAAGTGGTTTTTTTTCTTACTGATAATGATAATAATAATAATAATAATGGTCGTATTCGTAGATAATAGTGGTGAATTTTTTCTAAGATGGTAGCGGCAAGTTGCCATGTTGTGGAATGCTGACTTATTTTGCCGTTTTTTTTTTGATTCTATTTCTGTCAACGGTACCTTCGTAGACAAATGAAAAAATAAACGGAAAAAACAAAATGAAAATAGGAAACAATTTCAAATACCGTATTGATAAAAAGTTTCTTACTTTACATTTTCATTATTCTGTCATCTATGGCAACCATGGTGCAAGTATATTGTAAATTCAATGGAAATTTTTACGTTTTTTTTCCTATTTCTCCATACGATCAAATCGAATGAATATTTATTTCATCGTCATTCATGTTTGTCAAGGTGAAATACTTTTATCAAGCACCGAATTCATGTTGAAATTAGCGTGCCAACGCAAACGTTTTTTATCAAGTTTTTGTTTGTCTTTTTGATTTCATAGTTACAATTTTCAAATTGTTGATTTTGTTTTTCCGTATTAGAATCATTGAAATTTTCAATATTTATTTTATTTTGTTTATTTGATATAAAAATTCATCAACAAATTACAAATTTATTTTTATCAATTCAAACGATCGATGGTTAACCATCAAATCATTTGTGTAGGTATGTTTTTTTTGAATTTTCTATCACTTTCAGCATCAATAATGTAAATTGATAATCAAATTGATAACCTTCAAATGTGGTGAATATTTTTTGTTGTTGTTGTTGTACATTCAAGCTTAATGGTGAATGTCACCAAAAATTTTGTTCAGAATTTTTCTATTTAAAAGCTAAATTCAAATATATTAATGAGATATATAATCCTTATTGAATTATTAATAATGATTCAATTGTTGTTGTTGTTTTTTTCACCAATAAAATTTTTGTTATCATTATTTTTTTCAACAAAATAAAATAAGTAAAGTAGTAGAAGAAGAAAAATAACGCTTGATGTACGTGTAAACCATTTGATTTATTACTAGCCATTAAATTGAATTAAATTGAATGTATACTGCTATAAATGAAGATTATTTTTAGATAAATTTTCATTTTCTGTCATTTGATCAATCTCATTTATTTATTCATTAATTGACAATATTCAAGCAAAGTTTTTGGTTGAATTCCGAAACTCTTTTTTATCAAAAAAAAGACGAATAAAAATGACATATCAATCATAAAGGAATGAGGCTTAATTTTTTTTTATTTTCATCATTATCAGATAAATTGATCGATAATGAATCGAATCAATATATTGATAGCGGATCAATTATTCATTCATTTATTCATTCATATATACATTAATTCATTCGCTTAAATAAGGATGAGTTGGAAAAAAAGTCAGTAACTATTACATCGTATTTGAAAATATTTAATGATTTAACAAACACCCTGTATGTAATAAATTTTGAAGAAAAAGAAGAAAAAAAATTGATTCGAATACGAATCATTTTCATCATTAAGTTGGTAAAATGAAAAATAATTTGAATATAGAAAAAAAAACTATACAATTTCAGTTTTAGATTGAATCGATTGTGTGCGTGTGTCTTTCGGCTGGTTCGTATGTGTGTGACTTTTTTTTTCTTTTACCTTGTTGTTGTTCATATCATTACCTAACGAAAATGTGAAAATACCTACAAGCGACCTACCACATAGGTATGCGAAATGCAAATTTTTTTTTGTTTTGTTTCTTTACTAAAAAAAACATTCATTGAAATTGCAACAACTGTTTTCGGTTCAGATAAATTTAGATAAAATATATTTTGAATTCAAAATTTTTCTTTGTATGAATTTTTTTTCCTCACTATAAAATATATGCATATAAGAATGATATTTATTTGAAAACGAAAAATTTTTCTACCGGGTACATATCATCATTTGCTTTTTTTGCCCCCAATCAATTATCAATTACCATTAATGTTAGAATTAATTGTTGAATGATCAGGCTATGAATCCATATAATCGTTGTTGTTGTATTATAGCTAATATTATTTTTAATGAATTGTTATTATGCAAAAAAAAAATTTTACGTTGACAAGAATAAATGTCGCAATCAATTGAAACAAATATTTTATGTGAATCACAATGATAAATTTATCAATTCAATTCAATGATGACCTCTTTAATAAAATAAATTTCTAATTCTTTTTTTTCTGTTTTTTTTTGTTTTCTGTTTTTTAGGCCATTTTTCACACACATCACATCTGATTTACATTCTGCAATTATTCGATTCGATTCCATCATTTCAATCTAAATCATATTATAATGGATGTTTACTGAAAAAAAATATTCTTTTCACTTGCATCTCCATTAGTATCTGAATTTTGGAAATTGGGCTTGTTTGATGCAATCTAAACAATCCTTAACAAAATTGAGAAAATTTTTCAGAAAGTTTTGACAATAACAAAAAAATATGCCTCCTGATGTTCACATCGAGCAACAGACATCATTATCTCAATATAGACATTTATCATCACCACCATCGCCATCATCTTCTTCATCATCATCATTATCATCATCGTCAACAACCACTTCAATATCCGTTAAGGAACGGTGTTCAATGTCCGAACAAACGGACATAAATATTGCAGGATGTTCAATTATCGATGGTCAATCGGAATCAATTTATATGCAACGATATCAAGCATTACGAGATGCTGGATTCGATGAAACAACTGCCAATAAATATTCGCCATTATATTCATCGGTAAATGAAGTTATTGATGCCATATTGTCACAATCTTTGAATGATAATTCGACAATAAATGATGGTCGAACGTTATTGGCAAATAAAGGGAAAGATAATAATTCTTATTCATCGGCTATCTATAGTAATGGTGATAATAAATCATCTACAATCATGACCTACAATGATATATCTCCTCTTGCTGCGGCTGAATTATTATCTCAATCAACTGATTCAATATCGATAAACAAAACAAATAATAATAATAATCTAATAATGGAATGTATTCATGGCCAATCACCGCCATTATCCAAACGTTTTCTTTGTATGGCTATTGGCGATAGTAATGGATCCGTTATCGATTCAAATGATTTGATAGTATGTTCACCAATTGAATCATATCATCATGATCAGCATTTTAATGCTAATGGAAATTATTCATCTCTTTCAAATTGTATTGGCAATATTCATCAAAAATCATTGATGAAGAAAGCTATTATTTCTTCTGAATCTCCTGAATTATCTATTGATCATCATCGTTCAAATGGTAATAATCTAATTGTTACGATGCTAAAAGATGGTTTGCTAGAAGATTCAAACGATGAAATTACGCTGGAAGATGATGTTGGATTATTGGCAGATGGTCAAAATGGTAATGGTTCACCATCAGCATCATCATCACTTTCATCTGGTATATCGTCATCATTCTTTATGGATACATCATCGTCATCACCATCATCATTTTCATCGCTTTCATCATCGATATCGATTTCGCCTCCATCAAATCAATCGATTGTGGCCAATTTTGAAAATCATCATCATCATAATCATCATCAGCAACCACATTCAATCAATAATAACAAAGGCAACCATCATCAAACATTGTCCAATGATAATGGTACCTTGATCAGTTTGTTTTTATCAAAACAGCAAAAATCATCAAACAACAACAATGTGGAAAATAATGGAAAAATCAAATCAACATCGGCCAAGACCATAACAACCATAATGAATGATTCAAATGATATAATAATATCTAATGGTTATAATAATAATAATCATATGCATAATGGCATTAACAACAACAACAATAATAATAATAACGAAACCAATGATCTCAATTGTGAAACTTTTTCTTTTTCATTGGACAATCTGTCTATATCTTCGTCATCATCGACATCATCATCATCTTCATCGAATACTACTACCATGAAATCTAATCAACAAAAGAAATGATGAACGATCATTCGATGGTTTGTTGGATCATCATCATTCGATGATCATTGGTAATAATAAGCTTTCATATAATTCAAATAATCGATCATCGATTAAGGTTTATGGGAACGGTAACGATAGTTCAGAAGATAACCATCATCATTATCAACAAAATAACGATTGCAAGTCATTACATCCGGTGAACGGCAACAGCAGTGATAATGTTTCAGTGGTTGAACCAAATTCTTTCAATGATACGGGTTTTATTTCCGGTGTTGATGGTTGCCATCATAATAGAAATCATTTACATTTTCCATCCACCACCATTATGACGATAGACAAATTGAATGTTGATGGTAGTTGTTGTAATGATCTACTATTTGATAATCATGATCAACATAATCACAAAACGACAAATGACTTTATGATGAAAAGCTGTCAACCGATGACATTTGCTGCTGGTGGTGGTGGTGGTTGTCGAAATTCGGATGATACCCTCAATGATTTATTAGGCTATCTCAATTTACAACAACAACAATTGTTTACGAATAATCAACCACAACAACAATTACATGGTAACAACTTTGATCTTAGAAATCGTTCAATGTTGGCAACGGTGTCAACGGCAACATCATCGCCGCCGTTATCTTCGGTGTCATCTAATTCATTGTCAACGACAACTAATAACAATAATGACGTAATCACGTCATCAAAATCATCGTCATTTGATGAGAATGGTGTCAATTTGAAAAACACCGCTGCTGATATTTTTAATAATGTTGAGAATAATACAACAGCCACTATTGTTGGTGTATTGAATGAAATGAATAATCACTATCATACACATCATCATCATCATCATCATCAGAATAACAATAACAATTGTAATAACAAAAACAATTACAACAACATTTCGAACAATCTAAATCTATTTTCTTCATCAACACCATCATCATCATCATCACCAGTGTCGATGAATACGACATCAACATCATTGTTAATCGATACATTCAATACAATGAATGATTCAATATTCAATCACAATTGCTCAAGCGAATCGGTTAATACCCTAGAGCAACAACATCATCAATTGAATCACAATCGTTCACCGAATAATTATCATCAACATCAACATCATCATCATTCACAACAACAACAACAATATCATACATTTTTGTCAGCCGCTTCAAATCATCATCCGAATCATCAAAAACAGCAGCCAAGAACATTTGCTGATATTGCGGCATCGTCATTGAATGGCCATCATAATAATGGTATTGGTGGTAATACTGGCACTAATAATGGCAATAATGTTTTGAATGGTGGTGGCGTTGGTTCAAATAATATCGATCTAGTTGATTCATCATCATTTCTTAATTTATTAGATTCATCATCTCATAAATCATTTAATGGTTCTAACAATGGATCATCTAATGGTTATTTTAATGCTTTTACATCATCATCAAATATATCGGTGAATAATCCAATGCAATCATTCTATGACCAATTTAATGCTGATCAAAATGGATTGAATAAAAAATATTATCGAAAACAACAACAACATCAGCAACAACAACAACAAACACAAGTATTGAATTTTCGTGCCATGGGCGCATCTCCATTATCGCCTTCAATGAGTATGAATGATGCTAATAAACTATTGAAATCAGGGCAAATAAAAGAATCTCAATTAGGATTTATTCGATCACCTAATGGATCATTGACCATAACGGATTGCGGTGGTCATATTGGTATTGGAGATAATGGTTTTGAATCGAATGGTATCACAATGAATGAAAATTCCCAATCATCTAGCCGTCCAACTAATCTTATGGGCTATAAAGGTCTTTGGGTTTGTAATGTATCACCGGAAGTTGGTTTACACTACTTAAAACGTCGATTCCGTCGTTATGGACATTTTACTGGCATTCAAACATTCGAACGACGTGCAACTAATGGTACAAACATTGTGTTTGTTCATTATGATAATCCAAATTCTCCAGTTGAAGCTATCATTGCATTACATAATTACAATGGACAAGATTTATGTGCAGATCCAAATGAACCATTAAAATTACGTTTTGCACCAAGCATGGAACAATCACGTGCCGGTCAATTACCAACATTAGAACAGGCACGTAAAATTGTTGAAAAAAGTGGTGAATGTTTTAATTGGCGTTTATCATCTGGATGTCATCGTGGCCAGCGATGTCATCTAAAACATATTTCCATAAACAAAGAAATTGATTCTCAGCCATGGGTATGTTTTATTATTTGAATCTGAGATGAATTCTATTAAATTGTATTTTTTCCCCGTTTCATTGTATAGGTAAAAGCATTGAAGAAAAAAATCAACGAAACATGATGTTCTGGCAATCAATTTTTTTCCCATCTTTGCGAATATTCATGATCATCGACTGAAAATTGAAGAAAAAACAATCATTGAATAATTGTTGTTGCTATCGATTTCTTCTTCATTCTCTTATCTCAGCTTTATTATTTACATTATTTTTTGTTGATCTTGTTTTTATCTATTCTTCAATCTATCTCACTTACACACTCTTGATCTTTCCTTTATATTTATTTATTCAAATCTGATCTGAACAAAAATATGAATGAATTTCATCACTGAGAATTATATTTTGTTTATTTTTTTTCGTGCTTTTTTAATATTTTTCTCTTCTCGTTGTCCTGATTAACATCAAAACAGGATAGGCAATTCTCACATAAAAACACACACACACACACATCAAATGCAAATTCATTTCAATGACATACACTCCTACATAATAATGAAAGAAATACAATAATTTCGTCCACACCCACACACCCGAATATACAAAAAAAAAAATCTTTTAACATATTTCAATTTTAATTGATGATGATATATTTTTTGCGATACTTTTTACTTTTGTTAAATATAATAAGTGACTGTGAATGAGGTAACAGGCTAGTAGTAGTTATTCTAATCCAAATAATTTAATTTTTCAATCTGTGTTTGTGTGGTCCTGATTTGGATCTCTATTTCTTTATGTTTTTTATAAAGGGTCGATTTCATCATCATCATCATCTTTTTCATTTCAAATCAAATTATTATCACTAGAAAAAATGAATATCTTTCTTTCTCTCTAACACTTTTCAAGAGACAACATTTATTTATCTGGTCCTTTTATGAAGATATTTTCTCTCCCTTTTTGAAATATTTTTTTGCTTTCATTGTTCATCAGAATTAACATTTTTTTTGATAAATGAGTCTTATGATGATAATAATTTGCTTTTACAATAGGATGGATGATAATTAATCCAAATTCATTTTTTTCACAAGTCGAATCCTTTTTTTCCTATCTCACACTGCACAAATTATAATTTGATTTTTTTTGCCTATTTTTTTTCGTTTGTTTTTTCCTCTCGAATGTAGACTTTTACTTGAATTAAGTGTCATTAACATTTCTTTTATATTATTTTCTTCATCGCACATAATTGATACATCGTTGAACTCTTTTTTTCAAATATTTCTTAATATTTGGCATTAATTAATCAATCATTTTTATTTGCTAATTGAATCAATAAACACTTAATCAAGGCAAACACAAACACACACACACATTTTTCATATTGTCATATTAGACAAATGAGGATATTGATGATTGAATTTATTAGATAAAATTATATTGAAAAAAATACACAAACACACCTGATGAATCTCACATTATTATTTTTTGTCTGATTGATTCAGTTTTTTTTCTATTTCTTCCTGCCTTTACGTTTTGTTCACCATTTCGTTCAAAATCATTATCATTTTTTTTCCATACAATCACAATGCTTTCAACAACATTTTATCTCTGGTGCAATTTTCCTATTTTGCTTTCTTTTTTTTCAATTTTGTTTTTTCTTTTCTTGATCTGATTGGACATGATTTTTGTGAATTTTTTTTTTTTGATTCTTGGTTTTTTCAACATTTTTTTCTGACCGAATTTCCTTCAATGGATTTGTCATTTTATTTTTTTTCATCTATTTTTTTGATATTTTTTTCTTGTCGAATAATTTATTCATTTTTTTTTTTTGATTGATTGAATTATGAATTTTTTTTTCGAATAATTATACACCATGATCACATGCACCATCTATTGGGGTTTATTTGCAAACGATGTAATCTTTTTTTCTTTCAAAATTTAATTTTTTTTTGTTTCGTTCATTTTCTTTTAAAATTTATATTTTTATTTTTTTGTCACCTTCAATTACTCCCATTGAATGGATTTTGTCTGTTTTTTCCTTGCTGTTTTTTTCTCGAATGAATTTTGATCTTAATTTTTAATTTTCAAGTTTTTTTCTTTTTTTGATCTACTACACTTTCACTAATCTCATGCTTATTATTATTATTATTACAATTCTGGAATCAAATTTTTTTCGCATTCGAACACTTTTTTTTCTCTCACACATTCTATCCTATTTTATTATCATCCATTCATTCTATAATGATGATGATAAATTATTAATTAATTGATTGTTATTGATTTAAAATTGAATAAAAAAATTTCTTTGAATATAACATACGAATCATTTGTTTGTTTGAATTGAATTTTATTTTTATTTTTTTTGAAACATGTGAATAAAAATCCGGTCAAATTAAATTATTTTGGAAATAATTATTAATCAATTTTTTGTTTATCAAACAATCTAAAGTAACTAGATTGTGGGATTAAAAGGTTCACGAAATAATTGTCCGCATATTTTCAAAGATTTTTCATCACAAGTAGTGGTTGAAAATCCTTCTGTTGCTATTATTTCAGAAACACACCAAGCACTTGCATGTTTTCGCATACAATCAACGTATTCTACAGCATCTTTGCCAAATTTAAATGTCATTTTCATTGTTTTTTTGATAATATCAAAAATGCTTTCTGCATCTGGACAAGGAGGTAATTCGGTTTGAGCATAAATTGCTGTAAACAATGACATAGCCAGAACAATTGTTACAAATACGAAACCTGATAAAATGATAAAGGAAACAAATTTAGAAAAGAGAAACAAATTGATCTTCAATAATCAACAAATCAGACCTTTCATTTTTGGTTGATCTTTTTTTTGAAATTGTTTTTCAACGATAAATTATTTTGCTTGCTTATTTTAGAAATTGAAAACAATAATGTTTCAACGGTCGAATTTCATGTTTATATATGGTTACTTGATGATTCAAAATTGTTCAAAAGGGTTCAATGTTCCACACAAATTGGTGTTGTTCATCGGAAGGAAACGATGATTATCTTTGTAATCTAATCAGCAAAGGAAACTTTTTTTTGAAAAATTTTAAAAAATATTTCGATTAATAAATCATTTTATAAAGGAAACTTTTTTTTATTGGTATCCGAAAGTCAATTTTTCACGTAAAATAGATTTATATCAATTGTGAGGATGAAACTTGTTGCTAACGGGAAAAAATTTGAAAATTACATTCATCAAAATACATTATTATGCTCATAAATAGATTTCTTGTAAAGTTAAATTATGAATTTATCAATGATTATTCAATAATCGTACACTGAGCTAAACTTAATTCTGCACATTTTAATGTTTTAAAACATTTCCATGGATTTGCTAATAGAAGACATCGGTATGCAAGATCCAAACATTGTTCGCTTAAATGTAATGCTGTACATTTAAAAAAATTGGCAAATGTTTCGATTGGACTTGGAAAAGCATGGATATCTGACCATTGTATCATCAATACCAACAAAGAAACCACCATTACGATTGATACTATTTCGTAAAAAAATTAAGAATCCCAATTCATTCAATTAATATTTTTACATACCTTTCATGTTGTTTTTTATTGTTGTTAATCTTTTTCTTGAAAACAAAAGATGAATGTGGGATATACTGAAACTTTTTGATGTTTTTATATCGGTATTTTCAAAAAACAAATGATCATTGATACAATCAATGATATCAATCAATGTAATGTCATTGAATTCATTAACAACAAACCGGAAAAATTAATTTTACAATAATCACCTATACAGTGGCTCTTGATAAAAATCCTTGAAATTTCATCTACATTTTGGTAAAAATTCCATTTTTTCTAGAACAACACCAGATGGCAACTCTACCTTTGATAAAAAATATAAAAAAGCATCTAAAAATCTAATTTTTTTATGAACAAGTTATAGAAAATTTTCAAAGTAAACTTTTTATCACAATACGCCCATTTTATTTATCAATCCACCTTCTCATCAATAATTGACAAGAGGTTTTTTTTTACATGGAAAATAGGCATTTTTGAATCCAATCGCAGACATTTTACATTATATGATTGTAGGAATTCGCCCGTAGAATCATGTTCACAATCCAAAAGCAAAGTTGACAATAGAAATGGATTTGTTTGTCACTATAGATTTTAATTCCATTGGGTAACAAATTTTGTTTTTGTTTTTGTTTTGTTTTGTTTGGTTGTTTTGGTTTTTGATTCAATAAAAACATTGAAAAATTTCGCATTTCTCATGGCTACCATTATGATTTTTGTTTGTTTTTTATTTCAACGTTTCCGTTTTATTTGTTTTTGGCCATCATTTTGAGGATGGAAATGTCATCACCAGATTATAATGTTAATGATAATAGTAGTCTTTGATGATGACCTTTTTTTAAAAACAAAATTTGTTTTTTTAAAAAATTTACTTGAAGACATTCAATGATCATCATTCTATCGTATACATTTTTTCAATGAGAAAAAACAAATAAAATATTTTTTTTTCGTTTATTCTGATCAATTCCATTCTCCTTCATTTAATTCAACCAGATTTGAAGATTGAAAGCAAAGTTTTTTTTTCGTTCGTTCATCAAATTCTTTTCTGGCTGATTAAATTACGTACTGACATTCACATGTATGCAGGAGAGAGAGAGAGTTAAAAAAACACAAAATAAAAATCGATACATTTTTGTTTTCTTTTTTTTCTGCTGAAACATTATCATCATTATTATTATCCAACACTAGTGATCGCTTTTTTCACAATCCATTGCTTTGTTTATATATTCTATTTCGGTTAAAAGAATTACCCACACACACACACACACACCGAATATTAGTGTTTGTTAAAACTCTGTTGATGAGCTTTTTTTTTGTTTTTTTGTTTGCATCATCCATTCCAATATCGTCAGTATGATCAGTAAATTAGTTTTTCCCAAAAACACATGAACATAGTGAAACATGAATAAAGGAATACACTGATCATGTATTACATAGCAATAGCATCATCATCATTAATACATTAATTATGATTTACACATTGTCACTTTTGTTTTTGCCTTCATTCATTATGTGTGTGGTGGATGCGAACGAATGTATTTACAGAATTTGTTTACAAAGTTCAGGTTTTTTATTCTCATTGTTTTGTTTGGTTGTTTTTTGTTGTTTTGTTTACTCCATCATATTTTTTTTTATTCGATGTTAATTAATCGTTTTTTTCGGGGTTGAACTCGAAGTATAATTCAACAGACAGTTTTCAAGTCAATTATTCTTTTTCTATTTTTTTATTTTTATCGAATATTGAATATTTCTCATTAAACAAAAAATTTTTGTTTTTTAGCGATCAATTGCAATTCATCGATTATAAATTGATGATTTTTTTCGTGTCTGGAATGGAACAAATTTTTTTTGCTAAAAATAACCAAAATGAAAAAACATTGCCGAAAGAAATTCATCATCAAAAATAGATGATAATAAACTGTATAATAATAAATCTTGTTGATATTCATAAAAAAATTATTTCATCAATTTTCCTAAAAAAAACTAAAAATATTCAACAATAAAAACAAATTTGTTTTTTGAATCACAAGTCACATGGTAATGACATTATTTGCAAGAATTATATGATAGATAATGGATTCAAATTCATTATTTTAAATAATCAACTACAGAAATAGCAAAAAATAAACAATAACAACATAGAAAAAGAAAAAGAAAATATTTACAATTATAGCTATTATCACTAGCGAATAATTATGATCAAATTATATCATCATTATCGATAATTATAATCAATTTATTTTGTTTACCATCATCACTGTTGATTCTATTTACATATGTCTGTGTGAATGATGAGAAATTGGTTGTTCTAACTAAAGGCCATTTTGATATCAGAAAAAGAGATGATGGAAATGAAAAAAAATGAGAAAAATCTTTCCGAATCACGAACTAAAGTGAAGAAACAAAAATTTATTTAACATTCGTTACGGATGCTGATGATGATAATGATAATGATGATGATACAAAGAATTTTGCAAATGCAATATCATCATAACAATTAACTGGAAAAAATAACAAATAACATTTGCCTGCCTTGATTAAGATAGAATCAATGACCTTAATGTTTTCATATCTATAAATATGATTCATTCAATTTGTAATATGAATTTTTTTCTTCTTAAATCATACAATTTATTTAGTATATTATCTTCATTTTGTATTTGATGATAACAGTAAAAATCAGGTCTTGGTTAAGGAACAAAACAAAAAATCTCAAATACATTTTATATTTATCTTAAAAAACATAAACATTAAGTTTATTTTTCTTATTGTTTTCATTGCTATAATGATGATTATAACTTTCTTTCGATCATTTTAATGGTCGATTTGTGATGATGATGATGATGATGATTCGTAGTTATTGTCTCATTCGAATTTCTCTTTTTTTGTTTTTATTATTGAATATTTTGCTGAAATGGATAATGATGATTCCTATGGCTTTCGATCATTCTATATATGCATATGAATTCATATTAATGTCATCAGTATATATGTTTATTTTCTTATATAAATTATTTTCTTCTTTTTCAATGTTCATGATGATGATGATGATGTGATATAATAATTCTATTAAATTATCTATATATTATATAAGAGTGTGTGAGTATGTTTTCTTGTTATATTTTTATTGAATCTAATAATAAATTTTCATTGTTGTAATATTGATGAAAATTATATTACGTGAATTGTTTATATAAATAAAACAACATCCGTGTGTGTTTGCGCATTGATATCTTAATAATATCATCATCGAACAAATTAACCACCAACACAGACATCGACATAAAACAAACAAACAAACAAAAAAACCGACCAACAAACAAAGCGAATGAAAATGAAAAAAAATCATGACCAATATATCTCAATGGCAGACATGTTTTTCATTACATAAATTTATTATTTCGAAGCTGAACAAAAAAAAACAGAGCAAGAATTGAATTGGCATCAGTATTTTTATCGATTTGATCCTTGAAAAAGAACGTGATCAATGAATTAATTATTGTATGTTCTTTGGTCTATGTTTGTTGTTGTTGTTGGTCATTTGTATTATGTAAAAGATTATCATGGTGTAGATTGAAGAGAAAGAACATTCACTCGAAGTCTAGTGAACTATCGATTATTATTATTTGTCTGAAAAAATGAGAAGGTAGAAAAAAGATCTCAAATACGAGAAAATTCTTGTTTTTGTATCACTGATCATGTGTGAGAAAAAAAAATAATTTCATCTATTACATTAACATCTTCAAACAATGATTGTGATAACGATAATAGAATAAAAAGAAAAGAATTTGTTTAATTTATTCACTTAATTCAAGAAAGAGTTTTTTTTTGTTGTTGTTATCCTTTATTATAATCATTGTTGTTGTAGTAATCGTTGTTGTTTTGTTGCTGTTATTGTTCAAGTATTAGTATTTCTTTTCTTTTTTTATTTAATAAATCTTTGATAAACTGCCTTTCAAAGTCAATATTATCTTCACAATCTTTTAATAATATTTTTTTTGAATGTTTTGCTCCAAGTATTTCAAAGGAAAAAAAAGTACCCTAATCTCTATTAAACTCTTTAAATTTTCTTCAATCTTTCATCAAAACATTCTTATTTTTATTTTTGTTGTTTATGTTTTTATTAAAAACTTTTTTCTTCTGTTTGCTAAAAATAGAATATCGTTGTTATCAGTATCAGACAAGTTAAATTGTTTGAAATAAACATTCGACAATAAAAAATGAAAAATAAAAAAGGGTGTCGTTATTATAGACAAAGACAAAGACATATATGATGAGAAGTTCCAATAGATAAGACACATATATTTGAAGTGAAAAAAATTAATTCACTCAATATAAGGAAACAATGATCTGGATCAATAAAACATATTCCGTTTAAATTATAAAGAATTAGTTGCAATATCAACACTTATAATCATGCCTCACACATACCGATACTTGTCATTATGGTTTTCATATATTGGTTTCGTTTACAATTATTATTGTATCTGTATCAAATTTATGATTTTTTCTTTCTTTTTTTTCGGGTGACACATGTTAATCTTTTCTCATTGTTTTTGTTTCCAATAAAACTATTGTCAAAGTTACGATCACGTTACTTTTTTTTCTAATAAAGTTTTTCATAACCCAATTACAAATATCGGATCTCTTGTAGATTAGGAACCCCAAAACACCCTTTTGTAGATTAGGAACCCCAAAATGAACCTCTTGTAGAATAGGAACCCAACCCATAGTAACTCAATGCTAACTTGCTACATACATAAATAGAATAAAGCAAATGAACATTCCTTGGTTTTTAATTAATCAAACTTAATCTCGGCAGGTTAGGTTAGGTTAGGATGGGACAGTTAGGTTTTCCGGGGAGGAAAACCTAACTGCTGACAAAAATATCTAATTTAAAAAAGATATGATGTATTTCGTTAGAATTGTAATCGTTTCGTTCCTTATTAAGGTTCATGTAGATTAGGAACCCCAAATGAACCTCTTGTAGAATAAGAACCCAAAACAGCATTGGGGTTCCTATTCTACAAGAGATCCCAAATATCTTCTCTAACGTTTACAATCGAATCGTATCGGAACAAAAAGGATTCAACTAAATCTAAAGAAAAGAGCGTCACAAACTTTATTTGTAAATCGAAAATTAACAGGTTCGCTACCAGCGACGCATATGTGCGTCGTTTTAGTTCTTTATTTTGAGCCCGACGACGCAAATATGCGTCGTTTTTGTATTTACATTTAAGCAAATATGCTTGGTTTTAGTATTAACATTTGATCGAATTTGCGTCGTTTTAGTTTTTACATTAGATCGAATATGCTTGGTTTTAGTATTAACATTTGATCAAATATGCGTCGTTTTTGTTTTTACATTAGATCGAATATGCTTGGTTTTAGTATTAACATTTGATCAAATATGCGTCGTTTTTGTTTTTACATTAGATCGAATATGCTTGATTTTTGTATTCACATTTGATCAAATTTGCGTCGTTTTTGTTTTTACATAAATGCAAATACTCGTCGTTTAAGATTTTACATTTATTTATCAATTAGATTTTTTCAAATTTCTTATATAATTACTTTTACAAATATGCGTTGGTTTTAAAATCATTGCCATTCAAAGTTCTATTATAAAAAATTCCATGGGCTGTGGTTAAAGATTTGTTTCTCAAGCGCTGGTAGCGAACGAGTTAAGAACTTTAAACAAAACAAAACGAATTTTCGTTTTTCTTTTTTTGTAAAAATTTTCTATCCTAATTTTTTTCTGATTTCATTCTTTTCCAATTAAATTGGAAGCTGTTGCAATAGTTTGTGGGTGTGTGATGAAAAGAAAATGTCATTTGCGCTATCTTGTTTCACTATTTTGTTCAATTTATCGTATCGATGGAAAATTCTTGTGAAAATTTTGGTCAAATAAAACATAAGTATTTAAAGATTTAACGCAAAAGTAAAAAAGAAAAAAGAATTTAGTTTCTGTTTACGGGAATCGATGTGAGCAAATTTAATGAAAAAAAAACAGCACACAGAATTTTTTTTTCTTTTTTTACTTAGCTTCAAAATGGTACAAAGTATGAACGAAGATAAAATAATCATCATGTCGGAATTGATCAATTCGAACAAGCAGAAAAAAAAAGTATTTTCATTTCACCATTACAAATTAAATACAATCCTATTTGTTGATGACAGAAAAAAAACAGTAGTTCTTTGCAGATAGAAAAAAAACAAGAATAAAATGAATTTAATATCATACGAGAAAACAATTTTCTAATGATAAGGATATATTAGTAGTTAGTAATTCAAAACATTTCGCAACACAATGATAGTCTGTTTTGTAAAGAAAATGGTAAAACCAATATAAAAACATTGCTTTAAAACATCGAAGTTTTAAAAATTCGAATTTTTTTGTAATCTAATCAACTAAATTTGGATGAATTTAAAAATAAAAATAAATTTCAACTTTGAAATCATTCTGAATTGAAGACACGAATGTCGGATCATTTGATCCATAACATTCTAATACTATTAAAATATGAAGAATTTTTTTTTTTGGCTTTTCTTCAGCGAAATATTTCTATGAAATCAAGAATTATCGTCATTATCAACAAAAAGATGAATTGATTACATTAACGAAGAAAAATTTCCTATACTTAACGTCATTCACTATCATTTAGAGTGAAACTTAATCGGCATTCTTTAAGATTCTGTCACCATATGATTTATGTCTATGTGTGCGTGCTTGTATGTGTGTGTGTGAAGTAAAAGCTGTAAATCATTGCCCAAATAACCCGTATTGTAACAATAATAACCAAAAACAAGTTAAAAGACAAAGAGTTTTACATTATTCTAATATATCTACTGGTTCTGATATTCTCATTGGTCATTAGTAAAGAAAAAGAAATGATTAATTATACGTAACGTAAGTTAACGGAAAAAAATCCGTCATCTTTCATAAACATTCAAGAATATCATGATGGAATCATATCGTCATAACATTTCATCATGGACGATGATGATAAGCTTAATATATCAACAACAACAACAATGATGATGATGATGAAATATAAAAAAAATAAATCTTGCAGATGAGAAAATCTTAATTAAGTATACTATATGCCTATCACATAAACATACATATATAAAAAGATAATATGAACAAATTAAAAGTATAACGATGAACAAATCAACAAAAAAAAAACTTTTAGATGCATAAAAAATAAAAATGATGTCAATCTGTTACGGTTTTTTTTTTGCTGTTGTTGTTCACTTTCTTTATTCTAATCTATTGTAATTTTAATTAGCATAAATATTTCATATATAAAAATAATATTTGTTGAATATCTCATATCAAAACCAGAAAGTATAACTAAAATTGTTTGTATTTTTTTTCACAAGGCAAATCAATATCGTATGTAGTTTCGAATCAACAAGATTTATAGTTACGAGCCATTGTTTTCATCCTTAATTCTTACTGTTTGTTTTTTTTTGTTGTGTAATAATTTCAAATCATGTTCATATTTATAACTGATGAAAATAACCTGAAAATGAAAATAATAGAATCTCGACTTATTTGAAGAATTGAAATGGTTTGCTTAGTGAAAATCTGAAAAATAAGAAGTTAATATTGGCAATTCAAGCGAAGAAACTTTTAATCGCCAATTTACCATCGATGACCAAAAACAATAACAAAAAACTTAAACATGATCACAAATGGTTTTAAATTTGAAATGACAACAGATATAATTTTTAGTAATGATGATAACAACATCACTGATAAGCAATCACATTAATAAAGAATTTCATAAACATTGTTCATTCAATTGTGAATCATTCAATTCATCGATTCATTCATTCATTCATACATGACTAGTTAAATGTTTGCGTAATTTTTTATTCTCAACTATTTTTTTATATATTGAAATTGGCATCGGTGGGTGCGTGTATTTGATCGATTAATTTTTCTGTTCCTGGCCAGATTATTTTGGAAGATAATTCTATCAAAAAAAAAATATGATTATCTTCGTTGTAAACAAAATACAAAAGCCTATACCATCATTGATTTTATCTATCAATTATTATATGATCAATGAGAATCGAAAACAATTTTCCCTTGAACAAAATAAAATCGATAATGATGATGAAATTCTCGATGTTGTTGTTGTTGTAAAGCAATTCATTTTCATAAAAAAAGTGAATAATGGCGAAATCATTTTATACAAGTCAAATTTTTTATGGTTCTTCTTGGTCGAACTTATTTATCCATTCATTTTTCGATTATTAGGAAATTATAATATTGTGTTAGTAAGAAAAGTGAAAAACATGTAAAAACATACAAAAATACGACTTGTCAAGTGAGAGTCAAAAACCAGACTGATTCATTTTTATTCATTTCTTTTAAAGTATTTTAAATAAATTCTTTTCATAAATAACGTGATGTTTTTTCATCCATTTACATCCCCCCGCTTTAAGATTGTAGATTAGGGGAAATTTTGATTATTACAATAGTGTTTTGGGTATTATACAATAATTTTTTTTGTTTTTGTTTAAATGACAGAAATAAATGATATTACATTTGTATGTTGAATAAGAAATTATGTATTAATAATTTTTTATAATTGTTATGGATGTAATTGTTATTTTTATCGTTAAAAGAAAGAAATGTTATTTTGATGTACATTTTTTATCATGAATAGTACTGGTTGATTCTTTTAATTTTTTTTTTAATATTTTTTTTTTATATTCTTTTGATATTTTTTTTTTTTTTAATATTCTTTTGATATTTTTTTATAATTTTTTATTTATGTTTTTTTTTGTGTTTTTTTTTTTTTTTTAATAATTTCTTTTATCTAACTTAACTTTACAACTTTCTAGATTACTGACTAACAACAAGATTTGTCATTCTAATCAACTGACTAGTTTCATTATTACTATCTCTTTTTTTAACTAAAAATTGATCATAATTGAATAAAACAAAGGACTTTGATTTTGATTATTAATCTATCTATTGATTCTTCATGTTAAAAACTAAAAAGGTCATCTTTTTCTCTAAACTGCAAATTTAATTGAGAAATTGTTATTTTTTTCTAAACTATTACTAATTATCGTTGCTACGCATAAACGAAACGCTAACATTCTGTACATTATTTAAATGTCTGTTTTGTTTGTGTTTTTGTTATGAATGTTGAACAATTTTTTTCACTTAACAGATTGCAGTTTTGTGTAAAACAATTTCATTGTAGTTGCCATATCGATGGTGAATTGAATTGAATTCATTTTAAAATCGTTGGTTTTAAAAAATTTGACAATTTGTATTTTAATTTTTTCTTCATTCTTTTCGAATTAATTTCATATGCTTCTTGCCCGTTAGAAAATAAAATGATTCGTTAGTTGCTTCTTGGGTACTTATTGCCCGTTAGAAAAAGAATGGATCTTTATATATTTTTAGGTGCTTCTTGCCCGTTAGAAAAAAAATTAGTTCTTCGGCATTCTAAATAATCATTCAGCATTGATAGATCTTGAGGAATGTCACGGAATCAACTTAAATAATATTCTTCAAAGGTATTTTTCCACAAATTTTCGACAATTGATGTACTTATTGTAATTTACATTAGCACCATAGTGGATTGAAATTGATTGTTATTGATAATGAACAACATTGTTTCACAATAAGGTCAAGAATAGATCATAAACACATTCAAAAAAATAGGCAGTTAAAACTTGATAATATTTGGACAACTTATTTGTGGTAGTTAAATTATCATCGGTTAAAACTTCAAACACTATTTTTTTTTTTTTTTTTTTGCAACATGTGTCACATAATTTCTGGAATAAAAAAGTGATGAATCAAATATTTCATCTTCGTTAAAAAAAACCACATATACGAATCATATCCGATTATTCTTGTCGGTTGTCTGATTTTGAATCATTGTTAGTCATGAATACATCTGAAAATGATTTAAAATTTTCTAAACATAATTTATGAAATATCTTCAGCCAATATTGGTAATAATTTTTATTGTATTCGATATTCATATTTGTCCATCATGTTTATTATGGTTAATTTGAATTTCGTCATCGTATAGTTTATTTTGACAACTTTCAATAAAAATTTTGAAATGTTTGAGATAAAATTACTCATGGATATCATTCGATGTATTCATACATGAAATATGCATTCGATTTTTTTTTTTTTAATAACAGTTTCATTTGTTCAATACCATTTCCTTCATTATCAAGTTGTCCAACCATATTCTTGACAAATGATATGATGTTAAACCATCGGTTACAATGATATGATGGAAGAAATCAAAATTATGATGTTCTTTAGTCATTTCGGATACTTTAATGTTGACATTGAATTTGATAGATTATTATTAAAATTTATAATCAAGTATAGATTCTAAAATAATTTGATAATTTCTTGAATATATTTTAAAGATAAAATTTAGATTTTGACCATTATGATGATGATGTTGATACATCTTGGTTCAATAATAGTGGATTCAATAAAATTATTATTATTCAATAAAATTAAAATGGGTATTTTGATTAACTAATCCACTTTGGAGAAAACAAGTAGTAAACAATCGGATTTTTTTTTTTATTCGGTTCCTTTGCCCTTAGTTGTTTTCATTTTCACCTCTCTGTTTGCTGTTGATCATCATGATCTTAACATTATTAACATGGGCATTTTAATTAAGATCCAAATGGAATATTCAATAAGGTCATAAATCTATCAATTGCTTGATGCATTTCTCAGCGATTCATCGGTTCAAAATTCTTTTTTTTCAGAATATACTAAATTAAGTACAAGATAAAAAACGAAATTCACTGTAGATGAGTGTGACTTATGAGTCAACAATGATCATCAAAATAAACAGTGAAGTTGATGAGGTGGTTTAATTTGATTTTTTTTTTTTTGTGTTTTGGAATATGTTGAATTGCACACAAATAAAGCAAAATTCACTGTAGATGAATGTGACTTATGAGTCAGCAATGACTGTTCATGCAAACAGTAAAGTTGGTGAGATGATTTGATTTAATTTTTTTGTATTTGTAAACGTTTATGAATGAATGTCATTTGAATGTCAAATTTGTCACCAAAGTTTGTTAAAATAACTTTTTTTTTATGAGTTGGCGATGATGGATATTGGGTTTGTTGGCCACGTGGTTTTATTCAACGTGGAAATTGTTTTCCATGCATGTGTTAGTATCGAATAATTAGAAAAAAAAATAGATTTGCAATGGGAATTATTGGATTTTTTTTCCTGATATATTCTTCCCCCCAATTGGATAACTGTTCTCTAAGAAAAGAAAAAAAAATTGGAAAAGAGAAAAAAAAGAAAAAGAAAAGGGAGAGAAGGAAGAAAAACTCATTTGGGAAGGTGTAGTTTATTTTATTTAAAAAAAATTATGATATCTTATCTGATGGATTGGAAATCCTGATGAAAATTCTATATGAAATGACCAAATGGACCAAGGGTAATTGTGAGGTTTCGGTGGATTAATCCTACTGGCTTGTAAAAACATACAAAAATACGACTTGTCAAGTGAGAGTCAAAAACCAGACTGATTCATTTTTATTCATTTCTTTTAAAGTATTTTAAATAAATTCTTTTCATAAATAACGTGATGTTTTTTCATCCATTTACAAACATATTTCTATAGAAAACAAAACCACAACCTATTTGCAAAAAAATAAATTTTCAAACCATTAAAGATCGAATGATTCAAAAGATTCATCAAAGATTTTCATTTACTTACTGTGTGTGTGTATGTTTGGGTTTTGCTTGATTTTGTTAGGCTGAATTCTTTTTTATTGTTAAAAATATTTGCATTTTTTTGAAAAAAAAACTTTATTCTTCCGAAAAACTTTTATTCTCTTGCAATAATTATTATCTTGATGCAATTTTTCCATTCGACTTGTTTAGTCAATATTTTTTCCCATTCCATTTGAAATTTTGTTTTTTTTTTTTTTTTGCTTTGCATTTGTTCATCTATTCAGAGTTTAATCAATAATATAATTTTCTTGGAATCAGTGTTGATGATAATGATATGGATCTAAAAAGGCTGAAAAACAACGGTTAATGATAATCGAAAATTGATGTTAAGGTTTTTTCATGATGCATCAAAAAAAACGAGATAAAATAATAATAAAATCCATCGAGGATAAACCGTTGTTGGTTAGTAATTTTATAAAGTTTGAAAAAAAATTATGAAAATGAAATGAATTCGATCGAATAAATGAATAAAAATTACATAAAATTTTATTTTTTCTTCGAAAATCATTGAGTTAATTACATCAATTAAAAAATTAATGTATTATTCGTTTATGCTCATATAGTTTATCACTATCTGCATTTCATTATATTGTGAAATGATGCCAAAAACAAACAAAAATAAAAAACAAATCGAAAAAGATAAAAATGTCCATAAGTTTATTATTAACAATTATATGGCCAAAATATTCCATTTCTGTAAATGAAAATCTGAAAAACAAAAAATAAATTACAAACAACTGTCATTACAACTTGGGATAATTTTTTTTTCGGTAATATTATGCATCATTTCCATGAATTAAAATGTTTCTTTGCTACTTGTGTGTGGTGGGTTCATTTAAACAACTGGAATTTTGTGGCAAATCCATACATCATTCGTCGACAGAAATGACTATTTTTACTTGGATGTCCAAAGTAACATCTTTGATCACAAAATGCTTAATGAACAGAACGTTCAAAAAAAAGGATAAAGAATGAACCATATGAATGGAGAGCAAAAGAATCGCGAAAAAAAGCGATCACACAAAGCAATGAAAATGAAAATCGATTCAACGACAATTTCAGGGTTACCAATAAGCTTTTTCACTTTTACATTGATAATGTAAAATTCCAATCATGCTCGATATAAACCAGAATAGAATCATATGAACCAAAATGCGACCGCTATATATGTTGAAACGAATGTTGTTGTTGTTGTTATGAAATCGCGCGCGTTTCAATCATTTGGAATTTCGTAACGAATCATACTGCACACATTCACCAAAAAGAAAAACTTTTATTCAATGCATACATCGCATCTTTACAACAATTGTTGTTGTTGTCAGTGAATTTGAAACTTTGATGAATTTTTTTTATACTCTATTCTTGTTTTATGAATGTTCATCATTACGAAAAATTTTTCTTTTGTTGTTCACAAATAAATAACCGAATTTTTTTCCATTGTTTTCAATTGAATTTCATGTCATTTTTATTTGGTTGGTTTATTTTCCATTGTTTTTTTTATTGTCGATTTTTCTTCTATTGTTAATTAAATCATCTGACACTTGTCATACATTAAGTGAAAATAAAAACAAACGAAACAAAAAAAAAAACAAAAAAAACATTGAAAAACAACATCGACAAAAATCACATAGTGGATTCTTTAATATTAGCACAAATAAACATATTAATTTGTAATTTGTTGTTGCTGTTGTTGTTGTTATTGTCGCTATTTTTAACCATTTTTGTTAGAATATACGTTGTGAATCGATTATTTTTGGATTCAATTTTTATTCGTACAAATTGCTGATTCAAATTCCCAAATGGTCAAATTGTTTGCCATTTTTTTGCCTGTTCGGTAAGAATATTGGTTGTTTTCAAATAAAGTTTTGTGTTCAAACAAGTTTTGTGCAAAGAATTTAATTCTCGAATGATAATGATAATAGAACGAAATTTAATTTGAAAAATTTGATTTTTTTTCTCCATCTTCAATCAATCCATATGTGACAACAATTATAATTACAACGGTTTTAATCGATTTTCATTTTCTTGTTTTGTTGAAAAAACATCCAATCGAATATTGATTGGATCTAAAAATGACAATCATTAGTCATCGATGTCAATGACCTATAGTTTTTTCTCATCAAAATTGACGAAAGGAATTACATTTTCACATTTCAAAAGAAAAAATCTTAAATTTCGTCATCATCATCATTATCTACAGAAATGTTTTAATATCACGTAAGTATGTTTGTAACACAGGACAAACAAAAAATTAATCGCCAAATTAACCATCAAATTCTTAAGAAAAAAAAACAAATTGAATTCCTTTCGCATTATTTTAGACAAATTTCATCGGAATCAACTGAAACTATAGTTTGATATCAAAGTTTTTATTCTCTATTTGAAAAAAAAACAAAAGTTTTGATTTTTTTTCCTAAATGAAGACAAAAATATCAACTAATAGTATAGGATTTTTCTTTTTTATCCCCTTCCAAATTCTTGATGCAAAAAAAAATGAATAGAATCTAAATTGTAACTTAAAGAAAAAGTTCATCATCATAATCATCATCATTTGTAAGTTTATATTTGATGATGATGAGTGAAAACAAAATAAAATGAAGAAACAAAATTTTCATGAAAAATTCAATAAAATAAAACAAAAATTCTAAAGAATAATGGAAAGAAAGTGAAAAAAAAGAAAAAATTCATAAATTATATATCTAAATAGTAACAAACAAACATTATCAAATGTGTTTCATGGAATGATGAAAAACATAGAATAAAAGTATAAAAGTTTTTATTTTGCTTGATTGAAATAATGTATAAGTGTGTGTGTGTGTGTAAGAATTTTTAACTTTTTTTTTTGTTCTCAAAAATCGTTTGGTCCGGTTTTTGATGATGATGTTTTTGTTTGAGAAGATCATTGCAGCCGGTTACTACAAATAGTTTTGTATATTTGAATTTTTCATTTTACGTTTAGATTAAAACTCATATAATGTGTTCATGAATTTCAACAATTCATTGTTCATTGAGTTGTGTGAGTTGGATTCTACTACTTCTTCTTCTTCTTCTTCTTTTCCTATTATTTTCGGTTTTGTCTTATGTTTTGAATGACAGTTATTTTTTTTGAGCAAAAAACTTTTTTCTCAAAATATAAAATCACATTGTTTAACATTGATATATCATTTCTTTTAAAGAAAAAAAATTTCCCATTCTATCTTTTATCTCACTATTCTTATTTTGCTTCACATCAATTTTCGAATCAAATAAAAATCGTTGTTTGTGAAAATGAAAGTGGAACCAAAAAAAAAAAATAAAAGTTAAGACATTAAAACATTCAACTAAAGTGATGATGATCATCATAAAAGATTATAATAGTGCCAAACAATGAAAAAAAAACTAGTCAAATTCTGGACTGGAAATACCACCCTTGAAAATCGATCGAATGTTTTTAAAACTTTATACTTGTGATGATGATCAATGTGGATAATAATAATTTTCTGGTTAGACGAAAAAGCAAAGAAATGAAATGAAAAAAAAAATAAAATTGTCATATCCACACGCACACATATACACACTCTCATCGGATTGTCATCTATGTAAATCATAATCATTTATGTCATTTTCAAGAATTTTTAGCCAAAAAAAAATAATAGAATAAAATTCAATCATTTCTTTTTCTTTTTCACTTAAAAAATGAAATGATCTCTTACGAATGAATCGTGTCATGATGATGATCATCATCATTATCATCATTATTATATTTGCTAAAAAAAAGGATTTGTTTTTCATTATTAACGAAACGATGAAAATTTCTTGAAAAATGATCATTATAATATTGTTTGTTTGTCATTTTGTTGTGTAAAATGAAAAACAAAATTGTTTGTAAAACTAATGATAATAGTTAGATATATTATCATCATAGCATAAGAGAAGTGAAAGTATATTCAGCGTGTGTATGTCCCGGGTTATATAATAAATAGAAAAATACACATTTGGCATCAACCATTTCGTTCATGTTTTGTTTTGTTTTGTTTTGTTTTTTGATGATTACTATTTTATTAAAATGCATACACATGTACGGATACTAAAATGTAATCAATTTTATTTCATTTTATTTTCCCTCACTTTTAAATGATGAATATTATTATTTGAAAAAAAAATTACCCAACAACCAAATATGTAATAAAATGATTGATCGAAATGAATTTTCTAATTTTGTTGTTGTTGTTGTTGCTGTTTTGGTTGTAGTATATTTGCTGTCTTGGGGGATTTTAATGATTAAAATAAAAATGATTGCATCATCCACCTAATAATCACCTATTGTAATATTGACTGGAACGTGAATGGGTCTTCTTTTTTCATTCATTCATTATATTTGCGTTTTGTTCGTGTCATATTTTTTTTCTTTGCTTGTAAAATAAACTGCCGAATTTCAGTTCTTTGATAGTTAATTTTTTGTTTTGTTTTGTTTTACCAATCATATAATTTTGTCATTGGTTCCGCTATTTAGTTTAGATTCATTACGATAATTACAAATACACAGTTAATTATTGTCAAAGCTAGATATTTTACCGTATTGAATTTAATCCAACTTTTTTTTGGGAAAATTCCCAATTAAATATCGATAATTATTGTCATCATTATGTTCATTGTTTTCGTACAACTTAGTTATTGTCATCATTTGAATAAAAACAAGAGAAAAACAGAGAATGAAATTGTGAAAAAAAACTTTTGTCAAAATAAATAATGATTAGGGGAGAAAAAAAAACATTCTAATTTTGAGGTGGAAGATCATTGAATTAATATTATTATTATTTTCTCTAAATTCTTAGCAAATCTAAAGAATCTCATCAATGTTTTCTTGATTCACATTACAAAATGTAAATATTCTAATGGAATGTCATTTATTTACTATGATGTTTATAAAAATGATAATGATCATGATCATCATCTTCAAACAAGTTTATATCTGATTAAAAAAATTTGCTTTCATTACGGTTACTATCGTGTGAGTAATGCAAATAAGAAACCAACGAAAAAAAAATTGATTTCGATTTTTAAGGACTTTTTTTCAAAATCAAGAAAAAGGGGGAACATTGAAAAGATTTTCTTGTTTGTTCGGAAAAAACGTACCAAAAAACATTCATCCAAGATTCACTAATTTTATCGAATAGATCATTTTCTTTCTAAATTCTCTTTTTCGTTACTATAAGATAATCAGAATTTATCGGTTCACTAAACAATTTACTGGTATCGGTGCTGAATGCATCGTTAGGAAAAAAATCCTAATTTTTTCAACAAAAAAAATTGTTTTTCTCATTTTCACTTTTGTAAAAAAGTAAAGATATTCATCTTAATTCAGTCATTCAACAAAATTATCAAGAACAGAATTATACACTTTGAATTTGATTTAATTTTCATTTCATCGGGATAAAAATACTAATAATAAGAAAAAGAAAACGAAAATGAATATAAATATCTCGGAAACCAAAAAAAAGAAGAAAATTTTCGGAAACAACGGAGAAAAAAAAATTCATTATGTTTTCAATTGCAAATTCAAATTTCCCCAGTCATACCGATAGTATTTGCCGCACATGCATGCATGTCATTTTAATAATTTGTTTTATTTTGGTTATGTCTTGTATATGCTTTTTTTTTGGTTTTCGTTTTGATTCTATTCTATTTTCACAAACGAAACCAAAGTTGAAAATTTAAATTACATTAAATATTGTAGAAAAGTATAGTATGATGATAATAATTGATAAAATTAGTAATTTATTTTCTACTATATCTAAAAAAGAAAATCTTTTTGTATATTTGCTCAATCACATCCACATCATCATTTGAATCAAACTATGAACAACAACAGTATATTAATGTTGAAAACCAAAACTAAGAATAGAATATTCATTGCCTACATTCAAATTTTCGAAAATTTTCATTTCCCAATATACCTAGTTTGATGATGAAGAAAGTAAAAGAAAAAAATCGAATGAAATTCTCTATTTTTTCGGAGAAAAAATTCTTTCATTTTTTTCTGTTCATCCAGCTTTTTATTTCAAATTAGATATATCATCTTTGAAAGCTTATTTTTTTGGTTTGTGTGTGTGTCTGTATTTGTTCCATTAAGAACTTTCAATCATATTATTGAAGCTTGGCTTTCAATCCAAAATGAAATCATTGTATATTATTCGGAACCACGAAGAAGAAAAAATTTTTTTTTCATTACACACGCCAACAAATATGATTCTACTAGAATATCAAACAAACATATATATCTAATATAGTTGTCGACATAATTATCGACATTTTTTTCTATTTCAACCAAACAGAATCTTGATTATTATTATTATTATTGTTATATTTTTTTTTTTTTTGCTGAGGATTCTTGATTCTTGATTGTTCAACAATGACAATGTTGATCATCATGTTTGATGAAATAAACATGAATGAACAACAACAACTACAAATACAACTTACCCATAATGACATGATAAAAAAATGAACAACAACAACAACAACAACAACAAAAGATATGACATGATTCTTCATCATCATTCTATTTTCTACAGTATTTTTTCTTATTATGGAAGAAAAAATGGATCAATCATTTAATATTTCCTTTTATATTAGATTTGTAGTCGGTTGTTTTTTTGTTGTTGTTGGAACGGAAAAAAAATTTGAAAAAAACCCACGAACACAAACGCACATACACAAACAAAGTGACGCTGATGAAAAATGGAGGCATTTATATTTGTTTCTTTTTCACTATCTTTCTTTATTCATTTAGTTAGTCTTGGCATCTTTTTTTTACCAACATTTTATTTGGTTCGTTTATTCTTTCTTTCAATTTCCTCATTTTTTTCTCTTTATATTCAATGATGATTCTGTTATTGTTGTCAACTTGATGCTTGTTTTTTCTCTCTCTTGTTTTCTATTAAATTTCATTTCGAGGGTTTAGCATTGTCTATCTGGTTGTTGTTGTTTGGTTAGTTTTTTTTCATATATATTTTTTTCGCCATTTTATTTTACCAGATTCGGTCCGTGTCGACAAAACCATCATTAGTTATTATCAGTAAATTGAAATTAAAATGAATAGCTTCTTGAATCAGATTAATTTCACTTTCAATTCGATTGTTTTTGGTTCGTTTTTGTTGCTGTTGCTGTGAGAAACTTTGGCTAAAAAGTGGTGGGAAAAAAAGATGGGAAAAAAATAGAATCTAACAATGGAGAAAAGATAGGCTCCATTTAGAGAATGGCTAAGTTGATCCACCAAAAAAAAAAACAAAAAAAAACAAAAATCATGATTGGATTGAGTTTTTTTTCTTCTCTCCATTCGCTGTCAATGTTGGATTTTTTCGTTTTCTTCAGTTTCGATTTTTATATTTTCACTGGCTTGAGAATTTGTTGTTGGTGTTACTATGGTTTGTTATCATTCTAAAATGATTATAGATTGTTTGAAAGTTTTTGAATTGAATACGAAAAGAAACGAAAAAAAAATGATTTTGATCTTCCTTTATTCAAACAATTTATTTTTATTTCTTAGTTTTTGAAACTTGATTTTTTGACTTGACAAAAAAAAGCGAACCCATTTTTTTCTTGAAGATCTAGTTTTCATTCTGTGATTGTTTTCAGTCAGTCAAAACAAAACTTGATGGTCAATTCTATCCTTTTTCATATGTGAATATAGAATTTTGTTTGAATGAAAAAAATGGCCATTTATGTCAAAGACGTATGATAAATTGGAGGACGCTTTTTTTCTCTCTTTGTTGTTGTTGTGTGGAGAATCGGGAAAAAAAGTTTTCGGAAAAAACATATGCTTCTATACGGGAACATATGTTAAGCTCTTTATTTTTACATAAGCATGCATCATGATTATTATTAAGTTTCAAAACAATAATCATCATCATCATATATTTAATATCATTATCATTATCTTTTGCAAATAAATATCCTACCATTATAAACATTTACAAATAATTCTTATTTTTTGAAAAAAAAGTTCATGATTTGTTTATCATGATCGGCAAATTATTATTATTTAGCTTTGAGATATATAAAAAAAAATTCCGATTTATCATTTTTGTTGACCGATTTTTCTTTCAAAATATTTTTGCTTCAACAAAAATGTCCAGATTATTGCCTTTCGAAGAAGAAGAAAAAAAACCATAATAAACACTAAAATCAATGTAAACTACATTTGACGAGTTAAACGATTTGAGGAAAAACATTACAGAAACTTTCCAGGATAATTTTTTCGTTTTGTCTGCAGAATGTTCTCGTGTTTATTTTCTTATTGACATCCGTATGAGTTGAACATCTGTATTTTGATCATCAAAATAATGATGACCACACATCCTATTCATGATTGTTCCGTTCCAATTTTATCGGATGATTCAATAATCTTTGAACCGTAAAACAAACCGGATATATAATGGTAGTTATCATCGTTGAAAAAAGTTTCTTTACCCACTTTTTATTCATGATAATAAAAAAGTTTAGAATTCTTGATTTATAACGCTTTCTTTTTAATCTTTTTTTTTACTTTTTCGCTTCTAATTTCTAGTTCATCCACAAATTCATACGGAACGCAAAAAAGTATCTTTTTCTTTTGTATTGATCGAATTGGATTTTAATTGGAATCGTAATCTAAACGGATGTGATTTTTTTCGGACAATGCGATTAATTGACAAGAATAAAATTACTTACAATTAGTCTGATGTAATTCGCTAATGAAAACATTAACAGATGCAAATTGTGTAATTTGATGTGATTATGGTGTTGATGTTAATCGATTCATTGGAAACGATTCTTATTTCTGTCTGGAATCCGAAAAATTTTTATGTGCATCACATCGATATTCATCGAACGGCGTATATGAAAATATATCATCAAAATTTTTATAAAAATCTGTTAATTCATGATCAATATCGATGTTTTGTCGCTGTGATTATCATTATTAGTCATGAAAATATCAATATCATCGTTGCTAGGTCACAAACCATAATATGGAATTCATTATCATCAACAATGATAATGAAACAACAAACAGTAACGATCAAAATTTGGCTCGACTATTCTTTATGGACATTGCCATTCTTAATTTCAATGTCGCTCTTTTGTAATAACAAAGTGCCTTATCAAAAGCGGCTCGAAAAACACAATAACATTGATGCCTATGTGCACTATCAACATCATCAACAATACCAAGGCCATAAAATTGCAATAAAGATGAAGAATAATTTTACCGCATCTCATATGATACAACATCATCAACAAAAACCGAAAAACGTAAAAGAATCGGATAAAGTGCTTTTTTCTGTTCATTTTGACCGATCTTTATTGACAAGGCGTCTATTGAATGTTGTTGTGGTTATTGTTATTATGTTGTCATCATTTTCACCGAATGTCATTCTTTTTGTTTTGTTTGTTTTAGTTATTTTCATGTTGATGATCATGTCCTGCTTGTTATCACTAACAACTAAAAAACACCGTAAACAACAACAACAACAACAACAAAATGATTATTTTCAACACAACCAATGCCGTAATCAATGTGACGATGATACATCGTTGTTCAAATGGAATGTTGATGTTGTTGATAATGACGTTGTTTGTAGACATCTAATAGTTCTTTTTTTTCACATGTTCGATCCAAAAGAATATCATTGTTTTCTGATATTATTTCTGCAAATTATAAATAATTATGTTTGTTATTTTGTAAAAATTTCATCGAAAATTTTAACATTATTAGTGAATTCACATCAATTTGTTAAGTGTATGATTTTTATTTTTTTAATCATTAACAATTTTTCATCATTAGCATTTGCTCAATTCACCAATGGTGCTCATAGTAATTATTACAATCATCATAATAATAAGATCGATCGTTTTCGTTCATTGATTTTATCATCATCATCATCATCATCATCCTTTAATACTTTAAATTCTGATTATATGAACGATTTATTTCCACAAAATAGTGATCAATTTGATAATGATAAAAATAATGATGAAGACGATGATGATCAAACAGGTCAGTAAACATTGCTATGAATTTTTTGTTGTCAAAAAAAAACAATCGGTAGCAAATCGAAAATTTTTACGGCTATTTCAGTTTCCATAGTTTTAGTTTGCATAAATCCTTTTCTTTTTATTTGATTTTTTTTTACTAAACACAAAACATCATTATTCATTTGAAACAATGTCATTACTATACATCTATGGTTATTGGTTATCATGAATCATATAGTAACAGTGGTAAATTCTTCTCTTGGTTTTTTTGTGTGTTGAAAAATATAAACATTGTAACCATCAAAATGAATCGGGCATATAGGTCAAATAAGATTTTATCTTAACGTTGATGATGATTATGATTACATAGTGAAAACAAAGCATTTCGTATGATAAGGTTCATTAGTTTTTTTCAAACAAAAAAAACCAAACCTCCTAATGATCATTATGTTGTAGAATTAGCTGATGAATAAATGACAAACTTTGTCGAATAGTAAACGAAATTTTGGTTCGAACCGAGACAACTCTTTTTTTTCATTATCATCTCCATCATCATCATCATCATCATATTCATATTCCAAACCTATTCAATCATTCATCTTGAATAGGCTCATTTGTTCGAATCGTTTTTGTTACATCAAATTATTTTCATAACTAGATTGATTAAAGCAGAAAAATTCCAATATACCCAACAAAAAAAAATGTCATCAACGGACGCCTTTTCAATTTTAATTCCTTCCAGTATCGAAACTTTTTTTTCTTTTTTCTTTTTGTTCACTATATTCTTTATGCTGTTCAGTGAACATGCTATTTGGTTGTTCATCTATTCATTTGTTTCATTTTATGTTTTAGTTTGGTCGACACAATCAATCATAATTTTTGACTGGTTTTTTTTTGTTCAGTTCCTTTTCTTTCGTTCTTTTGATGGTTCATTTGTTGTCGATCCATCGGCCCTATGTTTGTTGTATGTTTGTATGTTTACGTTGTCATCATCATCATCATCATCATCGTTAGCGGCATTTTTTCGGGATGTTTTTTTTTATTCTCTCATTTATGTTTCACAAACACTAATTGATTTATTACGACAAATACAAATAACCGAAAAAAAACTGTTGTGTCATCGCATAGATTTGGTTTAGCCGAATTTTTTCATGTTTTTTTCATTAAGCTTTGAGGTTTTTTTTCACCGTCATCATCATCCGAATTTTGTTTATTGGTTGTCGGCAAATAAATAGCCTTTTCCAGTTTTTGGGTTTTTTTTGTTGATTATTGTTCCAATCTCATAATATTGGATTGAAAGATTTCCCTAAGACGATGTGACTGTCATTTATAAATTCTTGAAAAACGGAAAATATTTTTTTTTCTCACAAGGGAATCGTCTTCTTCTCAAAGCATTTTTACCATTTCATTTGAACACTATTAATCTTTTAATATTTTGTCACCATCATCATCATTGTGGAATCATTTTCTTTAGCTTGAAATTTTAATTTTATATTTCAGAAACTCATTTTCAGAATATTTTCGATTTTATGGATTGGTAGATTGTTTTTGTCACTGATAATCTTGAAAATAATAATGATGTTGTTTCATTTTTTCAAATTCTTATTTTGTTATTTGATTCAATCAATTGGAATCAAGTTCATTTGTTTAGCTAGTGTGTGGTCTAAATTACCAGCATTTGAAACGATTTTTTCTGATTTTCATCATTAGTTTCCAAAAAAAATACAGTTAAAATGATAATAATTTCAACAAATTTGAAACTTTGACCACAAATAATAGGTTCCCATTTAAATCAACAATAGAAACGGGAAAATTTATCATTTGTATCAAGTAAATTTTATTTGTTTGTGTCAAATTAATTCCTGTTGGCCAAATAAAAACCAAGAAAAAAAGTAGATAAATAATGCTCGCCGAATTGACAACCGACAATAGTCGCCGATGTCATTGTCTCTCCTTAAAAAATCAATCAACCATCAGAATGTTTTACAAATTTTTTTATCCTCTTTATCGTTCTCATCATCATCATCATCATCATCGATATGTTTTACGAGTGTCAACACACTTTGTTCCCTTTTTTTCTGCTTACTTTTGTTTTTACGATTGTATATTTGTTTTATATTTTCGAATCATTGACTTTCCCTTTCAATAATCATCATTATATTTTTCTTATTGGAAACAAGAATTTTTTATTTGTTGTCGTTTTTTTTGATAGTTTGAATCGTCATTTATTGTGTTTTGTCACTTGTTTTTATTTTTGATTCTTGTAATCATCATTATTATTGGTTTGATTTTTTTTCTTGAAACGTTTTGTTTGTTTTTTTCATTTGAAACAACCGAAAAAAATACGATTTGATTTTCATTCATGAATGGTACAAACAATCGTTACATGTTTCAATATTTGAAAAGTTTAGATTTTGTTTTTGTTGTTTTTTGATCCAAAATTCCAATCACAAGAATTTTTTCGGTTTTTGTTTTTTTTGTTCAATTTTCATTATTTGGTTAGTTGTCCCTGAAGAATTTGCTGTTGTTTTTTAGAAGGAAAATTAGATGAAATCTCGATTATATGAAAAAAACAGTCATCGGATTGGCAATGAACAATTCTTTTATCATTCATTCATTTTATTGTCTTGATTTAAGCCATAAAAATGGAAAATAAACATAGACAAAGATATATGATGAGAGATAAATTTAAACAAATCGTAGATATTCATATAAGCAAGCGTTTTCATTTTTTTCTTCTTTTTACAAATTTTTTGTTGTATGCAACATGATGATAAATTGGGATGTGAAAATTTTCTGACATTTACCCATCGTCTGATACTTTTCATCCATTTTCATTCATTTCCAAAACTGTAGTTTCAAAATAGGGGAAAAATGAAGTGAAAACAAGAAACAATTCTTAACCCAGAAAAAAAAGAATAAAATATCGAGCAGAAAAACAAATGTTAGGATCAAAAAAAAAATTGTATCTTACGAATGAATTTCACAGATTCATCTTGCCCGATAATAACAATATTTAACCATTTTTGACCATTTCAGATTGTTATGGAATAATAAAAAATTACCCCTTTTTTCACTATTACACTTACATGACCAGATGACGTTTTTTTTGGCAAATAAGAATGAATGAACAAAGAAAACAAAAAACAAAGAAAAATAAAAGATAAACTTGTGCATAAATGTGAAAAATTACATATTACATACTTGAACAAAAGAATCATTTTGGTTGTTTTATCTTGTTCAATTTTTGCTCTTCATCATTCACATTTTCATTCAGTTTTCTTTTAGTTTTCTTTTCTTCAACAGACTAGATTCTTGTTGTCGAATGAAAATGTTTTTTTTTCGTTGTTTCTCGATTTGAAAATTCAAAATCGTTACACATCTATATGCCCACTGTATTTTATTCATTATTTTAAAAAAGAATGAATGAATTCCGAATAATAAAAAAGATAATAATAGTGATACATGAAAAAATTTTACATTTTCGACATTTTATAAAAATACTCTAATCTTGCTATATTCATTCACTTTGGGTGTGTGTAGATGTGTAAAATGATTCTTGAATCGTTTTTTGTGTTGTCATTTTTTTCAAAAAAAAAAGAGTGAGAAGAAAAACAAATAAACAAACAACACCAGGCATTTGTTACAAGTTTTATTTTGTTGTTTTTATTCGAAAAATTCTCTTTCTTGTTCACTCTTTGTATGATCAGTTTTTTTTGTTCATCATCAATTTTCGTTGATTATCCATACACTGTTTTTATTCTTTTATTGTAACGATAACAATGTAAAATTTTAATCTTTATCTTTATTTTTTCTTTTTCCTATTTCTACATTCAAAATTTCAAACAAAAGCATATCCAACCATACGAGCTTTATTGGGAAAAAGTGTTGGACTTCCGTGTAATATTTCACAATCGATAAGGGAAGGAAATTCTATCAAACTAGTATTATGGTATAAAAATAATGTACTTGGATCACCAATCTATAGTGTTGATGCTCGTGATACACAAAATTTTAGCTTAGCTCGACATTTTATTGCCTCTTCTTATCAACAACGTGCATCATATGAAATGAATTTGGCCACACGAACAGCATCGTTGATTATCAATCCGGTTGAGGATAGTGATGATGGCCATTATATATGTCGTGTTGATTATCGTTGGACACGTACAACAATCAGTAATGTGCGGTTAGAAGTTATCGGTAAGTTGTAATTTATTTTCAATTTATTCAAGAATAATTTTTTCTCATGATGTTGATAATGCTTTTGAAAAATCTCTTTTGTTCAAATTATGGATCAACTTTACTTAATCCTTTAAAATAGCTTTTTTTTGTGGCCATTTTTCTTTGAAAAGTGTATTTTGTTTGCATTAATAATATTAAAGTATTATAATCAGAATACAGATCATAAAATGGTCATGATTTGAAATATAAAAAACCTAATACAGTACCAAATAATAATAATACCTTAACCACAACGATTGTGGAGTCGAATGAAGAGAATTTCATTATCGTTCAGTGATTTATTTCTCCATTTATCCGGTGCGTAAAGGCCTAAATCTCTTTTTTCAGTAAAAACCTATTGGACTAACGGCATATTCATAAAGCTTTTGAGTCAATTTATTCGGAATGAAAATTACTGAACTTTTTTTTATCCATTGGCAAGACAAATATATTTTTAATATTTTTTTCTACTGAATACGAAAATTCACTGAATTTTTGTTGTTGTTGTTTTTTTCCATATTAGCTTTTCCATTTTACCGTAAACGATGTGCTCGGCAGATCATTAATCAAATCTTTGAAACCTCTATATCTCATTGTATGAAATACACTGTGTAGATTACGTGTTTCATCTATTTAATACAGGAAGGATGTATGTGTGTACGAGGTTCATGTCTTATCTCTTGTTACAAAAAAAAGGCGCTGAAAAAAGTCTATGGAAATGTGAATTTTTTTATTTGTTTTATAACTCGATTTGTTTGTGTAAGATCGGATATTTAAATATTTTTTGTTGTTGCATAGTTCGTGTGGTTGTATGCTGATTTTATTTGATTCATTCGATCGATGATATCAAAGAATGGAGATACCCAATTAACAATAAATTTTAAAATTATTTTGGAACACAATTTGTCCATTTTTTTGTCTTGTCGGAAATGATTATTGTTCTACAATCAATCAAATAAGTTAATTTTTAATTTTTTTTATGATAAATCAATAATTTCGAACATGGTTTTTCATTTTTTATTCATTTTTTTTTTTTTTTGGGTATCATTTCCGTCTGATCGTTGATGAATGTACTAACATTTGATTTATTAAAATTATTATTATGTATTCTATACAAGTTTCTTTTTTTTCAACAATAATTTTATTACTTTTAAAATTTCAATGTTTCTTCATGATAGTTTTTCGCCAGTTTTTTTTTGTTTCTTTCTTTTCTTTTACAATGTTTGATAATTTGGAAAATGAAATTGAAAACGATATATTTTTTTAATGTTAAAATAAATTTTTTTTATCGAAAAATATAATTTTCCCTTCACCTAAAGTGAAAACGTGTCGAGAAACGTTAATTTTTTAGTATTTTTTTCCATCACTGTTGTGGCTGAGAATTTTTTTTCGGATGTTCAAATAATAATCATTACGAGTTCTTTTTATTTCGCTGTAAAAATTTGGTCAATAAATCTTCTTTCTTTTTATTCATCATTTTCGAAGTATATATTTGTTTTCTCGGCTGGCCGAAATGATTCTCATAAATGAGAATTTACGTAACCTTTATTTTAATGATAATACAATTGCTAGAATCCGTAATTTCTCGTCCTGGTATGTTAGTTTTGTTTTTTTTTTTGCTATTTTTTCTGTTTCGGTTAGTATCATCAAAAAATAATAACATAACTGTTTAATTTATCCGAAAACAATTGAAAAGCACTATCTGATATATACCGAAAAAACAAAACAAAAATATAATCCATAATTGATATTTGACTTATGGGTTATTTCTCAAATAACGGTATACTATTCAGAAAAAAAACATTCTCTTTTTTTCATTGAAAGTTATTTATAACGGTAAAGATTACATTCATTTATATTAAGAAAATTGAACCACACTACTATTTTTGTATTATTATATGTTCAATATAAATAAATCCGATTTTCATCCTTATAAACGAATCATACTAATACTTTTTTAGCTAAAATTACAATAATAATATAATAAGATCGTTTTGTCTTTTCAGAAATTCCAATATTTTTGTTGTTGTTGTTTCGATTCACTAATATTATGATTGTTATCAGTATTATTGTTTTCGTCGAGAATCTAATACTTAATCATGACAGATTCTATATATAGTTTTATTCCATGTTAAAACGTCATATGCCAACAATTTTTTTTAAATCTCAATAATAACAGCTTGAAATAATTTAAAACTTTAACGAAAATAATTTTTTGCATTTTTTTTTGACTACGGTTGCTGTTTGATCTAAACAACGATGAAAAAAATGAAGTGAATTTTAAATTAGGATCAATCAAATGATATTCGTTTGGCTATTAGAGGTTCAGCTATAGAATAACTAATTTAAAAAAAAATGTTCGGACATCTTTATTATAGAATTTTTTTCCGTTTATTTTATTGCTAATGATGATCATTATTGTGCAATTTCATGGCTATTATTTTTTTAAAGAAAATGAAAATAGTTTTCATAAGTATACGGATGCAATTTAAATATGAACGAAAATAAATCATGAAATTCCATGATAAAATTTGATCATCAATTGCTAAAGTTTTTTGTTGTTGTGCCTATTGTGTTCCAAAATTTGCAGGATACCAATTTTCAATTTTTGAACCTTCATTTTGAGTTTATTATTCATTGTTATTGATTAACTGATGGCTTTAATCAAATTCTTCTTGATTATATTTAGTTGATGAAGATATATTGTTCATTCATTTTTTATCGTCTTTTTTTTATTGTTTATTTTTATTGTTTATTTTTATAGTTCCACCATTTATGATACAGATAGTGCAAAGTTATCAATATCAACCAGAACCAATATCGATGATGTCAACAAAAAAAATGGGCGTTGGTCAACATGGAATATATTTTCCAATGAAAAAAATAAATATTACAATTGATTCGAAACAAAAAAGTTTCGAAAGAAACTTTCATTATAGTATTAGATCTACAATGCCATTCACATCATCTATTGACAGCAATGATTCACCAACACTATCATCAACATCAACAAAACAATCCAATAATGGTGTAAATTCTGGTGTACCAACATCATCAACAATGATAAATGATGTGACCACCATACGACAGCCAGAATCGAGCACCTTAACGCTTAGCTGTGATTCGATCGGAGGTTTGTTATTTATTTGAAACTTTTTTTTTATTTTCATGAAAAAAGATTTACCATATCCTATTTGTATGTGTGTGTGTGTGTTTTGAATAAGAAATCAGAATGAAATTTGTTTTTATTTGCAATGAAATCAATTTTTTTTTCATAGAATATTTATTCATTTAAAAAAATAGCATAAGTATTTATATCATTGAATCGTCTAGGAAATTCTTGTGGTTGCATGGCAATCCATTTAGGCAGATAATTTTGCTTTCTTTTTCCTTAAATAATAATAATAATTTGTTTCGATTTGTTGTGATTCAGTTATTGTATCCGTTAGTCATTGACCTTTTCAATAATAATATATTTACATGCATGCAGATTTATTTCGTCTTTACACTTTTCCCATTACTTTCTATCATACGTGAAGAATTTTGGTTTTTTTATTTATACTTATTTTATTTTGGGCATGAATTTTTGATCGAAAATAAATATTTAGACTTTTTACCATCTATATTTTCAACTATATTCTGAATCTATTTTTAAAATTTTCTTTTTTTTCTTCTACGATTTTGCCTAAATTTCAAATCAATAATACTGATGTGGAAAAAAATATTTAACAACAAATAAATAACAAAATGGAACAAACTAAACGCATACAATTTGTTCATGCACAAAACAAACAGGCAAACCAATGTCAATGATAAAATGGTATCGTTTGACACAATTTGAAAATGCCAATCTAACCGATGCTCAACTTTACACGCTCTTACAATCATCCGGTATTTAGTTTTTCTTTTCTTTTTTCAATAAACACAAAAAAAATAACTCTGTTTGTGTATGGAGTAAAATGCTGAAAATGTTCCAATTTCTATAGATATTGAACAAACTTTTTGGCATTTGGCAACATATACAATGATGTATTTTTTTTTCTTTCTTCAATTAATTTATTCTTTTTTGTTTTTGTTTTTTGTTTTTATCGACTTGGAACAATGACAACAACATAACGGGATTCCCTACTGTACTGATAACAATAATAATAATAATAATGTTGAAACAACCGATTCAATAATGAAAATGCCAGAAGAAAAAAGTATGCAACTAATCGATGATAGTTACTATCCAATGTTGTTGGCGTCATTGCCATCAAACATACCTAGATTATTGTTTACCAATAATCTAAATTTTACGTCAAAAAATTCTGCTATAGTGTCTCCAAATATTGGTGCTGCTTCTGCTGAAATGATAATTCAAAACAAAATGAATAAAAATCTAATTCGATTAAATTATTCAACAACAACAACAACAAAAACGAAAGATTCGGCCAAAATAAATATGGAACAATCGGGTTTCGAAAACATTAACAATGGTATGATGAAAATTCCAATAGTACGTAATGAGCTTCATATTGGCAAAATTTCAATCGACAATCATGGCCAACTATATCTTTGTAAGACGATCAATACAAATCTTACTCGATCTATTGATATTATTGTTCGATTGGAAGTGTTTGGTGAGCATTTTTTTCAAAAGAAAATTTATTAAAAAAATTTTGTTGAGTTTTTTTTTGGTTCACCACAAACATAATAATGTCAAATTTTTGTGATGTTTTTGGTTCAATTTTTCAAAATGAAAGAAAGAATTTCTTTCATTCAATATTGTTTTATATTCTTTGCACATTTTTTCTTTGATTTCATTTTTTAATAGCTGGTCCAAAAACGATTCAAATTGAACAACGATTGCCAGCACAGGATGGACATTTTCATGGTGTTAATAATGATGATTCAGATAGTCATCCGGATATGACTATCAGTAATAATAATCGTACATGGCATTCAATCGAGCTACTCGATCATTATCTACATCGTCATGGTTCGTCGACGGGATCAATGAAGATAGCCTCATCATCATCAACAGAAGCAGCATCATTTTCTTCAGCATCAATAACAAATAATAATCACTGGACACACGCAAAAAAATCATTTCGTTTACGTTCTGGTTATGAATTTGATTTTACATGCCAAACAAATGGATCATTACCTGATTCTCAAATATTCTGGTATTTACGAGATATAAATACAAATCGTCTACGTAATATTACCGAATTCAGGTTAGTTTATTGTTTTTTTTTGTCATATTAGAGTCAAAAAAATAAAAATGCTTAAAAATATGATTGTGATGGTAGATAAATCACCATCATCATCATAATGTTTAAACTAGGACTTCAACAAAACAGAAATCTTTACTGATTATTTTTTTACATTTTTGTTTTTTCTCAATTTTTACTTGTATGTCGTAATAGTAACATGTACCAAAATGGTCATAATACATTGAGCTATCTACGTATAGTGCCTCAATACACTGATAACAAAGCCAACTTGATCTGCCAAGCATACAATCCATCCATGTTACAGGAATTGATATTAAGCTTAAAACTATGGTTAAATTATACTACAAATGTCGAATCATCATTGTCATCAATATCAAAGCAAATAGAATCGTCCAGTAATCAACCAAATTTTTCATTAACAAAATCTTCATCTTTATTGCCTTTAATTTCATCATCTTCTTCTTCTTCTTCTTCATCAGAAAATGATGACAGCCTTTTGAATCAAGACTATTTAAATTCCATTATAACAAATCTAATGATGCAAGACGAAGATGAAGATGAACAACAACAACAATATTTTCATCATCATCAACAAGATGAACAACAACCAAGCAAAAATCTTTTTAAACAACTATCATACTACTTGAAACATTATCCATTTCAACTTTTTACTTCCGTTTATCTTGATGTTAATTGTGAGTGAAGATCTTTTAAAACATTTTAACATTACAAGCATTTTTTTCAACACTTATACATAGATAAGATCATTTGCTTATTTGATTTGATATAAAAACAAATGAATCCATTTAGTCTGCATATGGTTGTAGTTAGTGATAAGAAACAAAATAACAACAAACATGATAATGATTAATCCTTTAGTTGTTAGTGGCCAGAAATTTTGGCCTTTAAAAAGATATAAGGGTGAAAAAGGTCATTTGTTATATCATCATCAATGATCTTAGTATATAAATAATACATATAAACAGTTCTACAGTAATGTCCAATGTATAAGAACATAAAAGATGGTAAACAAAAAAACAAAAAAAAACATTATGAATTTGTTGAAATTCTCTCGACGAATTCCTATTATAATGATGATAATGAAAAAAATGACAAACATTTAAATACAATTAATTGAACCCTTAATATTGTTAGTGTTTTGTTTTTCATAAATAAATGTAGCTGATGAATGAAATAAAATACCCAGGGAATCATTGTACAAAATGATAATAGTTCATATGAATTTTGTATCCAAACAAAAAGAAAACGATGTATATTGCAAAGAAGATGATAAATATTCTCTTGAGATGTTACCCCTAAGAAAAGAAAAATTCTATGCACGATTATTATTGTCATTATATCCAATAAATTTTTTACACAATACATTTTATATGTAAACATTGATCTATGTTTTTTTAGTATTGGTTAATCTTAATGTGTTTGGAAAATAGAGAAAACAAAAAAGGAATGAAGTGAAGAACCTCAAAGAAAAAAAAATTCAAATTCTTTTGAAACAATAATGATTTTCAATTGTTCTTTCTTTATTGTGTTTTTTTTCGCTCTTTCCAATCTAAGAGATAGGTGTCGATTCTATGCAATTATGCTGTTTAAAAAAAATGTATGCTAACAATACTCAAACCATGATCTAAGAATAGATTGCTATATTTTAGAATGAGGAAGAAGAATAGATTTTTTATAACCAAAAAAAAGCATTTCAAGAACAACGATTTGAAAAACAAAATACAAAAGAAAATCGCCGAATAAACGCAAATAAACGCGAATTTTTTTTTGCTGTTTCTTTGTTTTGTTATTATATTTGTTTAAATTGTTTGAAAAAAATTGAATTTTCAAATTTTTTTCTGTTGAAAACATTATTATGTAATGGTTGGGCATAAATTTTTAATACCCACAAAAATCCCAAGAAAAAGTTTTGCGAATACTTTTCATCATAGCCATGACCGAATTCAAGATATTTTTGGAAAGGAATCTTCTCATATACACCTTGTTCTATCAATACATACTTACCTATAGATTGAGATTCTTCATCATTATCGCTGATGTTGTATAATTTAATTACATTGAGTGCCAATTTTGTTAATGTTTGAAAACATTGTGAATCAAAAATATAGACAATAAAATTAAAGAATTAATATGAAATTCAATCGAATATTATCAACATAATGTCAATTGAATATAAACATAATCTTATAGAATTGATTTTGTTGCTCATTATTTATCAATAATCTTGTTGTTTAATCTTTTATTTTGATCTAATTTTTTTCGAAATAGACAAACCAATCGTATTGATCAAAGTTTTGAGCGGCGAACAAATGTATCATGAAGTATCATCATCCAATTCAAACATAAATAATGATTATATCTCGAATCGATCAAATGCATCCGTATTTTCTCAAACTGATAATAGCAAAGATCAAAAATATTCAAATCTTAATAATAATAACAAAAATAATAATCAACAAACAACAACAACAACAACTGCTACATCATCTACAATGGAACATTATTATCGATTCATTGAAATGTCTGAAATATTTTTCAATTGTACAATAAATTCAAATCCAGAATCATATCTCATTGAATGGTTTATGAATAAAAAATTGATTTATACCGATATTCCAAAAGGTAATTTAACATTTGCTTATTATGTTTAGTTCTTTTATGTTTTTTCCTGTCAATGTATGAAATATTGTTCAAAATCAAATTTGATTTTTGTTTTCAAATTGGCTGTAGACGATTTGGAAATCGAAATCGAAAAAAAAAGATTTTTTTCGCTTATTTCAGAATTGTATTCATGAAAAAAACGATTTCGGATGCTCACTTTTTTGCACCGGAATTCGTTACGTATCTTTAAGATCATATGAGACATAAGATTTTTTTCCCTTTTTTTCAATCAGAATTTTATTCCATATAGATATATTTTCCATAATGATTTAGATATAAAAATAGTGATAAAGATAATTCTCATCATCCTTTAGAAGGATATTTTCTGTTGAGAAAATATCCATTCATATTCTAATAGTTTGAAATCAGTATAAAAATCAGATTACTCATGCAAATCATCATCAAATTTAATAATGATGATGACATTTTCACAAAATTCGATTTGATTTTGGAATCTTAACAACAATTCTTTGGAATTTGTCGGGGACATAACATCAATTTTAATGAAGAACAGAAATCCATACACCCACAGAATATTAGAATTGGATTCATTTTTTTTATATATTCAAAACAATTTCTTTCTATAATTTTTTTACAAGTTGAATTTTTTTCCTAGCTTACTGATTGGAATCTAAATTTTTTAACAATTGTAAATCACAACATTGATAATAAACATAGAAAAGAACGAATAAAATGTTATGATGATATTATTCCAATTCAATTTTTTTCATTTTATTTCACCAAAATGTTTCTCTTGAATGTGATTAATGAATTTTTTCTTTCTATTTGGCTATTCCACTTAGTGTTTTTTTTTGGATTTATTTACATTTGAATTTTTCGTAGCCTGGACATTACACAGGCTTTTTGTGTAATGAATCATATCATATATCTTTGATAAAATTTATTCATATTTCTTTTTCTGGACAAAAATAATAAAAGCTGAAACATTTTTTTCATTGTTGATTTTTTTTCTTCTTTTCTACAATGTAAAATAGGCATCATCATAACGAATACAAATCGTACATTGATTATATCACCATCACAACGGCGATCATCAGGAATATATCATTGTTCAGCGACAAATATTCTTGGCAAAACTGTCAGCGATCGAGTTCAAATCGACATTCTTTGTAAGTGACCGCCATTTTTGGAATATTTTTCCATTTTTTTTCTATTATTTTCATTCAAGAGTTTTATTATGTGAATATAATGTTATGTATCCGTGTATTACATTTTTTTTTCACTATTCATAATATATGATTCTTGACTTTATAATGACGTTTCAGAACTGTGTTTGTGTATATGAGAGAGAAACACATTACTTCGAAACATATAATGATAGATTTTGTTCCGTTGAAGAAGAATAAAAAGAAAAAATCTGTTCATTGATTTATAATTTCAATGAAAAAAAACTCTCTTGAAATAAGATCATCTTCAATTCTTTGTCCATTGATTCAGAAGATTGTGTTTGAATAATCGTTGAAAAATTCATTCACCAACTTTTTCCATTGTGATCACATTTTGTTTAATGATTTATAAGAAATTCATACTTCAGAAATCTTATTACTTTACCCAAATCGAATACCGACTAAAGATAAAACAAGACCCAAAAAATAGAAAAAACCCAAATACAAATAATACTTGAATCTTAACTGAATAATGAAATTGAATAAAAATTAAGAGATGAGATTACCCAAAAATTAGAAACAAAAGATCAAAGTTGGAAGATTCTAAAAATACCGAAAAAAAGGGTAATCATTTTTTTTCATTAAATAACCGTTATTAGGAAATTCAATTGAATTTAATTCTAACCAGAGAAGATTTTTATCTTGAATTCTTGAATGTGCGTAAGAAAAAAACGAAAAAAAAATTTGACTAAAGAAATTAATGATTAAAATTTGATTTATGAACATTGGATTATTGCTTTCAATTGTTTTCGTTTCATTTTCATCATCATTAAATTTTACATAAATCTTTCGGTTTTTCATTGATGTTCGATTTTTTTCTGCTCTTGGATTTTCATTGTAAAATAATTATTCAAATGGCTACAAATTGTATGCTATTTATTTGATTTAACTTTTTTTCCAAGCATCTTATTATTATAATGTTAGTTGATTTTAATATTCTGTGAGAAAAAAAGTCCGTCCATTCTCGGAATTTTTTGAACATTCAGAATTCATTGTGAATTTATTTCCCCATAACTGGTAATTTTTTTTCTTATCACTTAATTTCGAGCGGCAAGATTCTTTTTTCAGCATTAAATGTTTCAATGTTTGAAATTTCCAAATGTAAATTTCTATTTCAAGAATAATGATTATCAAAGAAAAAAAGATTCGGCCAAATACAAATGAAATTTTTAATCTGATTTTTCGGACAGACGGTTGACGTTTTTTGTATTTACAGTGGTATATTTTTTTCCGGTTAACGATGATGAATTTGTTTGAAATAAAACTACCAAACATCGTTAATCAAAGCCATTATTAAATCGAAGAATAGTTGTAATTTATTTTTATATTGATATAATTCTATAGTCTCTATATCGAATCATGAATCTAATCTAATGGAAAGGAAAATATTTTTCCATTTGAAATTTTGTGGAAAATTGTTTGCCATTTTTTTTCAATTTCCAGACTTTTTTTTCATGTCTTTTTTTTTACAGATGATTAAAATTGGTTTTGTTCGTGTTCGAGTTTGTGTGTGTTTTTCCATCATGCATTACATTCCATTCGTAAAAAAACATAATGGCATACAAGGTATAAGTGTGTGTGTGAGCGAATGGCTTTTTCACACATCTCAATGTTAACATCGATATATCTACAGAACTTTTTCTAAATTTCGTTATTCACTAAATAAATGATCAAATTGTCTCCAAATATATTTCCTGAACTGTATTATTTTTCACTTCGAAATTTTCAACAGTTTTTGTTGAATTTCTGGAATTTTTATTCGTACAGCCAAAAAATGATATTGCACGCGTTAGTAAAAAAAAAGAAAATCTAATCAACGTCATTTTATAGGAAATTCTGTTAAAAGAGAAAAAATTATTTGGAATTCACGTTCATGTTCAATGAATGTATATTTCGTGAGAAAAAGTAAAAGTAAAAAAAATCATTGCCATTTTCTTCCGAACTAAAACATTTTTCAAAGGTCTAAACATCATTAAAACATTACATTCGTTTATCGTTTTCGAAACATTAGAAAATTTTTATTATTATTATTATTATCATTATTTGATTTAGGTTTTTAAAACATTAGTATTGTTTTCAAAGTTTAATTTTGGTCGAATTTTCTACTTTTCGGAAATCTATCGTCAAACTATTATTTGTTTGTCTGTTTGTTTTTAATATCCAAAAAAATTGGTTTGACTCGGTATTTTTTTTCTATTGGAATAATGTTTTTCTGATTATATGATTCAGACATAAAAACCTCATTGATGACGATAATAATAATCATTATCATCCACACCGTCATTCGCTATGGTTTTTTTATCGTTTTGATTTTTTTTTTTTTGATTGTAATGTTTTTATACTTATTATCATTATCGTTGGTCTTAATGGTTGTAATGTTTTTTTTTGTTTTTGTTTACACTCATCCATAAACAAAGTTTTCTATTGATGTCAATAATAATCATCATTATGATCATAAGATTTAATTCAAAAATGAAAAAAAATCCTATATTTCAATACATCGTTCACTTTTTTCACGATGATGTTCATCATATGTTTCCTACATAAAATATTGATTCATTCGCGAAAAAAAACTTTCTTCATTTATATGATTCATTTTTTTTGCAATCTTTAATGCTCAATTTTTTGTTTTCGTTTCCGTAGCCAGATGCTTGTTTGTTTGTTTGTCACTATATATATTGGCACGATAGAAACAAATTGTTTTTTTCTCATCATCATCATCATCCAAATTATCGCTTAGATTCAATTAAATATCGATCCATTATGACAATGTTTCATCCATCAGCAAATGAATTTTGTTTTAAATTCACTTTAACTAGAAAAAAAACAAAACAAAATCGAAATTAATATAATGCTATTATCTTATTATTATTAAAATCAAAATAATAAAGATCATCATCAATCTAATTAGAATTCAAGATTTTTAACTTAGTTTTTTTTTCTTGGAACAAAACCTAACCAAAGAGTCTATTGAATCAAGTGAATGTTACAAAGATGAATTAGATCAATGGATAATTTTTTTTCCAGAGGCTTAATTCTATTTTCATCAACATTCACTTTTCGATATTACAATATTATTTGCCATCATTATTCTGGGAAAAAAATTGAGAGATTGAGCTTTTGGCTTTGAGCTTAATAAGTTGAAAATTATTATTATTAGTCCATATTCTTACTTAAATTATATATAATGAAAATGATTCTAATTAAGAAATTTTCCTGTCATCATTATCGATGATGATGATGATGATCTTAGTTCATCATTATCACAACTTATAATATATACATTATGAATTTATTACCCATCTATAAAATAATAATAGATCAGATGTCTTAACAACGAAAATAAGTTAATATTCTTATATGACAAAATCATATACCTCTTCAATATAATATGTTTCAGTATGAATATTGTTTTCCCGCCGGCTCAATTTCTAATGTAGATTAATAAAGATTTTTTTCTTGGCATCGTTAACGAACAAAAAAAAAACATTGAAAATCGATTTTTTTTTGTCGTAATATACCAATCTCATGTTTTGATGACGATGATGAGTAAAGCTAAATTAATTGGTCATTTTAGCTTTTTTTACGATATGACATTTTATGTTTGTATTTATCATCAATTTGTTATGCTTATTTCTTATTATTGGTTCTAATTTATCATCATTATATTATCATTTATTTTATGAATACTTAATATGATGTATGACATTTTCAAATTGTGAATATGTTTTTTTTATTAATAATTTTCCAACACAGTAATTTCATCGATATTACATTTATTTAATTAAATATTTTTTTTCTACATTACCAAATGGGAATATTGCTTACAATTTAGTTTTTTTCGCACTATTATTGGATTCATTCGATAATTTTTTCAAGACATTTTTTTTCGTTTCGTCTCTTGTTGTTCATGAATATCAATTTTGATTTGTTCGTATGTTACAACAATTCATTGAATGATTTTATGCGATAACAGAAACATGAAAAAAAAGAAATCGACCATTTATTTTTTTCAGGTGATGAATTTTTTTTTGTTGCATGTTTTTCATCGTTGTTAATGTCTTGTCCTTCATGTTGTCTTGTTGGAATCGGATTCTTTTCCATCAAGTAATTTTTCTTATTTTTGCTTTCATGTATCGCTTGAAATTTTCCACATTTTATTTCCTTTCTATTTTGAATATAAAATAAGAAAATTGACGTTTAATTTGTAAAGTTTTCCAATAAGCTGATTAGATTTTTTTTTGTTTTATTTAAAGCTCACGTTTATTCATTGAAAATTCTGATCGTGTTCTAAACTGTCCGATTATGATGGTCAATGGCTATTATCATTTGTACCCGCAACCATCATGAAAGCGCGAAAAAAACAATTTTTCTCTTCGTGATTATCATGTATGACTATTAAAGAAGCAAAGAAAAAAAAACGAGTGTCCAATCGAAAATTTATTCAAGCTTTTTAATTTGTTTTTGGTTACAGTCACGTGTTGGTCCCATTTTGGTTTTTGTTACTATAGTATCAGTCCGATTTTGTTTGATGTTGTTTCAGCTAATTTGCATAATTTCTTTTCATGTTATCACAAACTTTTTTTGAATTTTTTTTTTGCTTGTCAATTTTTTCTTTTGTCGATTGAGCTCATTTTTAATGTCACATATAACATGAAATTCTTGATTCTGTTTAACGAAATAAAAAAAAATCTTTTAGTTTTTGAACATGCATCATTGGCTTTTATGATTCTGTTTGATCATTGGGTCATCCTATCCTTTCATTCTTATGATGATGGATCATCGTAGTTGTCGTTTTATCATTGTATATAAATTAGAATCATCACCAAGTTAAAATACTCGATTAATGTATGTTGAATTTCAAAAGAATCGGAAAAAATCTTCAAGATCAATCATAAATGATGATGATGATAATGACAAAATGATTGATTAGATGAAAAATATTTACAATGTTTGATCCAGATGATTTTGATGTAACTCTTCTTTACTTTTTAAAAATATCATTAGTTTCATTTCCTGATATATTCTATTCTCATAATTTTCATTCTATCCTAAACTAATATTATGATTTTTTTCATTTCATTTATAAATATAGTTAAGCCTCAATGTCAAGTTGAATTTGTTCAGACCTACTATCAACATCTAGATGACTATGTTCAACTTAAATGTCATATCATAGCGAATCCAAGTGAAGATGTACAATTCACATGGAGATTCAATGATACTGTTTTTATTGGTGATATTAATAGTGCCTATACTTCATCATCATCGTCGAGTGAATCTTTTGTTGATCATGTTCAAGATATATCTTCTTCTTCATCGATTGAAGATGTCATCGATCAAGAATTTATAATTCAAGATAGAAACAAAATCAACAACGACAAACAAAATGATAATCATAGCTGGAAAACAAGGCGAATATTACCGCGACCAAAATCTACATCAATACATACAACTATTGATCATCAACATTTGGTAACAAATGTTATACGAATACATTTGAAAAAATGGTCAAGTTTTGGTCAATTTACATGTACAGCTAAGAATTCTATTGGTATTCAAAGTGAACCATGTCGTTGGCAATTAATACCACATCATTATCATACACATTATCGTAATAGTTATGAATCATCAATGAATAATATTCATAGTAATCGTCATCAATATCACCATCATCAACAACAACAACAACAAAAATCACAATCATTGATGCAGCAATTTTCATCATCATCATCATTTCGATTGCCGAATCAATTGAATAATTGTCATATAATTGAATCATCGAATGCTGTTGTTATCAAATGTTCAAATGGTGTCGAAGTGTATGAACGAACATCTGATAATACGTATCAACATCTGGAACCTATACAACATACGATTAATATGAATGATAGTCATTATCAAAATAATAATAATCATTTTTCTAATCATCATTTAGATATTAATAATAATAATAATGTTTATGAATATCCTGATGATAGTCTATCTAATCAACAAGGTAAGCAACATTAAGTCAGGTCAGAAGCATAATCTATACAATAGTTCAGTTTCATTTTGATAGTGAAATGAAAACTGAATGATGATATTCAAAATGATCAGTATGCACTCATTTTCATTTACCTAAAGCTACCATTAATTAATGATTTTTTTTCGTTATTTTTTTTTGTTATTCTAAAACAGTTCGTCCACTTTTAACCTATCATGTACAAGTTTTTCGTTTATCAATGAATAACAACAGCATCAGCCCGATTATCAAAACTTTAGAAAACCATAAAGCTAATGAAAAAATGGCAGACTATAATTTCGATAATGATACACCAAACAATGATAATAATAATAGTGATAATGATGATGATGATGATGATGAACACTTTGAACAATATTCGCATCAAAAATCTGGACCAAAAAAAACAAAAATTTCAACTACATTGAATCAACCTGAAACAAAGAAACAAATTGCCTCAATACATAATGCAGTTTCAAATTCTCAAAGTGAATCACCCACAGAAATGACAACAACAAAGACAACAATAACAAACGAACCATTACCGATAATGGAAACACTTAATTTCACAAATCCATTGTTCATCATTACTAATTTAACTTCATCAACATCGTATTTATTACGAATATGGTCAAGCAAACAACATATGGATGATTCAATGATTGAACAGGTAAACATAACCGTTCGAACAAAACCGGATGACGATGTATTCGATCATGATCATCATCAACGCCAACAGCATGATAATCAATCACAAATGAATCAAAAATCAATGAAAATTTTAGACAATCTATTATCTTTGATATCATTTGGACATAAAGATTTATTTATTATCTTGATCATATTGTTAATATTTATAATTGTCATTTTTACTTATGCAATACGAAAAGTTTATCATCATAATTCTAAAGGTAATAACGAAAAAATATATTCTATATTCATTAAATGTCCTGGAATAATTGATTTTAATCATTTTGTTTTTTTTCTTATTGAAATTTTTTTCATTTCGAATATATTTGTATCTTTTTGGTGTTCTGTTATTATAATAATAGCCGGACGTGATGTGAATGATAACTACAACGATATCAACGAAGGTGATTATAATAATAATAATAATCATCATTGTTTAAATGCTCATCATACAAATGAAAATGAACGTTCATCACCATTATCATCATCGGCGATTAATGTATTTGAAACTGCTTTATGTGAAATGCGTCCCGAAACACTTGAAAATGATTTGAAGTTTAAAAATTTAACCACACCATCATCATCATCATCAGCAACGACAACAACAGCAGCGACAACAGGTGCAGCTCTAACTCTTACAAATCCTTATTCAGCAATATTGGATACATTTAAACCATATCATATGAATATGGAAAATTTATCCAATGATCATCAATCGCATCATACAGCTACTTCATCATCAGCTTTAATCATTAAATGTGATCTTCCAGATTCATCAATAATTACATATCAAAATTATTTATTTCCATTGACAACATGTGAATCAACATCGGCTACAACGACAACATCAACAACAACAACAACGAATAGTATAACGGAAGATCTAACAATGATGACCGATACCACAAACAATAATGGTGCATATATTTCAATCGATTCTGCAAACGTCGTCAATAATGAAAATAATAATGTTTTAGATACGATTGGCACAAATGTTACGAATAATCATAATCATAATAATAATTCTCACGTAAGTCAGCATATTTTTTTATATTCCATTTTGTTGCTGTTTCTTTTTCTTATCACAAATTATAAAAAATAGAATTAAGACTGAAAATTAGAATTTATTTCTAACTTTGATCTGATATTTTTTTTCATTTTTTATATGTCTCTATTCTCGTATTGTTTATATTCAAATTTTCAAATTCCGTACACTGAATAGTCATATCCATACGAACAAACCAGCCAACAGTCTCATACGGCAAATTTTACTCGAAATGAATTTACAATGAATATGAATGATCCAACAACAACATTATTGGAACAACAAAATTACCATCATCTTCACGATCTCATCCATAATCATCATCATCATCGTCATCACCGTAACAATAGTAATCATCATCATTATCCTCATCATGGACATTCGGCAATCGTCAATGATTCTAGAATGAATAATAGTAGTGATGATAATGTTGATAGTGAATCATATTTGTTATCAAATTCATTTCAATATCCCTTGAGTGTTCGAATCGTGCCAACTGATATTAATGATGCCAACATTTCAAATGTTACTTCGGTACAAGTTGCTACTGAATCAACAACAGATATTTATAATTCGAATTCACCGAATAATGACAATAATAATAATAATAATAATAACAGCAAAACGAACAAGATCCATACATTAGTATGACAAACAAACCTGATATAAACTTGAATGTATTGAATAAAGACACCTCTATGCACATCATACATAGGTAAGTTGATTGATATCTTTCGAATCGAAAATATTTACACACCGAAAAGCAGACATCAACAGATTTGATTCTGAAAAATTCAACACTTTTAGACATTCTAATTTATCACTATCTTTTTTCATTTTTTTTCAGATAAATAAATTGTCATCATACAATGCCAGATTCTTTCTCATCATTATTGATTGGATCGATTTCAAACAGATACATACATTAATGAACGAACAAATTGGACATCTATGATCAACTAATTCAGTATTATCAAACAACTATCCTATAATTGGATCCGTTGCCGTTTTTTTTCTCTCTATGATTCATCCAACCGGAATATTAAACAGAAAATTCGACTTTTGTTTTGGATTAAGCGACTGGACAAATGAACAATGAAACTAAAGAAAAAAATTGTCTACCCGAAATATGATGTTTGATGATTACAAAGTTTAATGATGATGATGGTATCCATGAATGGAATTGATGGGTGTAAAAAAATAGCTGGTGAAATCATTGATTTTTTTATACTTTCACTCAAATACTGGCTTTTTACATGGGGGCCGACTAATCGATTCGATTCTATAAAGTTTACAAAAGATTTTTGTTATTTATGTCTGATGAAAAAAGATAAAATTAAAGAAAAAAAAATCGATTGTCATAATTTTCAATAGTAATACTTTTATCTGTTTTTTTAATATTGTTGTTCTTTTTTAAAATATAATTTTATACACTCAAATCAAATCAAATGAACAATGCGATGAAAATGTTAATAAAAATAAAGAGATAATTTTCAAATTCAATTGTAACAAAGTTAAAATCAAATAAATAAAAAATGTGGTGAAAACAATGAAAAAAACAAGAAATTCGAATCTCAATTTTTTCAATAACAATTGATTAGGGACCAGATTGAATTTTTAAATTTTGCATAAAAGCCAATGAAATTTTCTTTCGTAACATCATAAAGATTAAAGTCTGGATTCATTTCTGGAAGGCAAATATGAAAAAATAACTTCTGTTAATAATTGGTATCAAATCTGCAACTGTATTCAGAAAATTTTTGAATCAAACAAAATAACGTAAACAAAACAAAAAATAAAAATAAAACAACTATTCTGAATGATATGCAAAAATTCTTTATTTTTTTAGAGTGAACGAACTAAAAAAATATTCACCATCAACCCAAATATCATATATGGTATTCTCCGTCAAACATTGTCAAATTCTTAAGATATTGATTTGGTTTAGTGTCAAAAAAAAAGAAGAAAATATTTTCCACATTTCTTCAAACAATCATAACAAAACAAAAAAAAGTATCAACGTGAAAAAATGAACATTGATATTTGTTCTATACAAAATATTTAAAAAAATTCTTCATTCATTTTATTGAAATGCAACTTTCTTGTTTTTTAAAGTTCATTTATCCATTGTCTTCTTGGACCGATAATAATGATGATGATGATGATGGTGACAATGACAATGGATGTAGCTCGTTTTTTCTTTTCTTTTTTTCAATGTTTCTTTTCATAGTTGATATAACCAGAGGGAAGTGATGGCAAGTCGTTTAGAAACACTTTTTTTCGCTATAATTTTAATATATTTTCTATGGAACTTTTTTTTCAAAAATAATGTATACGTTGAATATAATAAAAAAAGGGGGCGGAAACAGAATGCAAGTAAAAAATTGAAAAGAAAAAGTTTTGTCATCATATTATGACAACAAACAACAAATGGTCGTTTCTCATATATGAATAGCCAAATGAAATGTTTGACTGAGAAGATATTTTAATTTTTCTGGATCAAGTTTGTTTTTTCTTCAAATTAACCGCTATGTATTAAAAGCAGTAAAAGTCGATAGTGTTAGGCTTATCGCTATTGTAATCATCGATCCGAAGCTGTGTATTTGAAATGAAATCTTTTTTTTTTGATGATCCATTCATTTTTTTTTCATCTAGTCTTTTTTTATTTATCTTTTAGTATCATTTGTTGTATTAGATTTTTTTTTCTAGATCAAATTTTTCTTCATCTTTTTGCACTAAATGTTTTATTTGAAAGCATGAAACAAACGATACTCTCAACGATATTTTGTTACTTTTATACATTCATTTTTTATTTTGATACTTCTTATTACAATGACTTTTATTTCATATCATCATTTGAAGATTGCTTTTTTCCTCTTCTATAAATGTCCTTTTACTCTATCATGATAATGATAATGATGATGACTATGGTGATAATCGCTATCGAATTGAATGGCTCCCGTTGTTTATCATCACACACACAAACACACATATCCGAATTATATTTTGAATTATTTCAAATTTATAACAATCATAATGTGAGAACTGATCGAATTCAATTCAATTTTTTTGTTGCTTATTTTGTGCTATTTTCGATTATTGATTCTATAAGATCATTTTTATTGCAATTGTTTCCACTTAACACAAAAAATGATGGGCATATTGTATTGAATTTTTTAAAAATTGATCTTTCATCGAAATCAATCGAATAATAGGATTAACAATTTTAAAATGAATTTTTTTTTGAAGTCAAAAAACTTTATAAAATGAATCAACAAATCTGTATCATCATTTGACCATAAAATGAAATCCAATAGTAATTGTGTTAAGGATCACAATATTGAATATTGCGCGATTGTCATTCTTTCAATAAATGATCTTTAACATATTGCCAACGAACATCAGTTGCTTTTGTTTAAATCTAGTATCAGAAATCACTTTATTCAATTTCGTTCTGGATTCATATCATCTAAACAATTTTTCTTAACTCCATGGAATCCAATTATAATCATTACTTGAATAAATAAAGGAATAAATGCAAAAATAAGCATAAACAAGCAAAAGAATGAATGAAACTATTATCATCCAAAAGAAATCAATTTCTAAACATTCAATTGATTTGATTCGAATGAATGAATTTAGCGATATTAAATCAAATTAGCGTTTTATTTTCTAGCCGGTTATCCAATGATTGTGAGACATAAATTGTGTATACAAGATTCATGTGTTTAATACGACATTTATATACATTGACATAATTGATGTAAATAAGAATTGGTGTTTGTGATTGGATAAAATGATTAAAATATAATAAAACCACAAATCGAATACAAATTGAAAGTGTTTTTTTTTTGTTTCCAAAAACATGAGTATCAATCAAATTACATTTACAAAATTGATCACATGGTCGATCATTATTATTGCAGATAAAACTGCTTGAGATTTTGCATTAGATATTACTGATAATTATGATCATTGTTTTGTAATTATTATCGTCATGTATTTAGTTTATATTAAGGCAATATGATTGAATTCTTTTTTTTGAAACAAAAGTGCCCAACACCAAAGTAAAAGAGAATATGAATAGTTAATAATTGATAAATTTAATGAGTAGTGCAAAATATTCATATTTTCGTGTCTTTTTATGCAATCATTGCGATATTAGGTCTAAAGCTATGATGTTGTGCATGTGGATTTTTCGCTGATGATACGGATGTCGATGGAGATATGGCTGCTGTTGTTGTTGATGTTTCATATGATGTATTCAATTCATTGGTTGAATCACTACTGAATGATGCCGTTTGTGGACTATAATGAGTAGGTGTTGAATGACCGTAAATTTCAGTAGCTATTGCTGTTGTATCATCAAATGTTTGTTGACGTTCATTACGATATTTTCTAGATCCATGATGTTGATGGTATTGATGAGAATTATTCGAGGATAAATTCGTTGTTGATGAGGATACACAACTTGTTTTATTATTTGTTTTTGATGTACATACAATACTGATTGTGGAGAATAAACCGATCACTAGAATCATCAAACCGACGACCATAATACCACAAGCAACAGCATCGACTGATGGTCCAAATGCTTCAGCAAAAAATGCGCATCGTATAGTGAAACCAATGATAAACCAAATAAAGCCAGCAATAGTTGTAAAAAATCCACAATAAAACATTGTCTGACGATTTTCATCGTAACGTGAACAAAAACATTCACCATCACGAAGTGATTTAAAACAAAATATCATTTTTGCTCTTATCTTAGATAAACAAATAAAAGTGAAAAATTTTAACCTAAGAAATATCGAACCGTCGTAGTCTCAGATAAAAATTGAAATGAAAATTGAATTGATGATAGATCCAAGAAAAAAGATGACTCTTCCTGTAGAATTCCAAGACTATCCGAGCATATTTTGAAAAAACACACCGCACCACTAAACTAGCACGTTAATATTAAATCAACAAAATCAATGTTTTATAACTGTGCAATTTTTTTAAAATATATAGATAGATGAGAATCATGGGTTAATAACCCAAAAATTAAAAGCTAGTCACATGTGTATGCCATAATCATAAACAACAAAATATTTATAAGACAAAAAAATTGACGCATACAAGGAAGTACAAGCATAAAAAATATGATCATATGAAATAAATGAAAAAGAAAAAGGTGTGTATGCGAAAAATTCACAATTCACATTCTGTCTATCAATATTAGGTAATATAACACACACTCACATACAAACAGAACGACAACATTTGATTATGATTATGATGATGATCACAAATAATATTATATCGATCAATATATTTCATTTCATGTTCTATTCTTTGCGCCTACTCTATACATTTTTAATAGGTCATTCCATCATGTTCTTTTCGTTCATCGACACCGAACAACACGAACGAATAATCAACCATATTTTTTCGGCAGACCAAAATTGACTGAATGATTTAATAGTTGTGCAAAGAGAACAAAAAATTAAAAAAAATGTCAATTGACGAGTTCAGTTTAATATAAAGCTGATTAAGGTTTGCGTGTTGTCTTTTTAGTGAATTTTTCTTTTTCTTCCGTTTTAATAAAGCCAAGACCCAAGAAAATAGATCATAGTCAATGATTGTGATCAACACGAGCTTGAAATTTTTTGCCATCGTTGTAGATTTTTTTTATTCTTTGAAGCTTTTATTTTTTCAAGAAAGATTCTGGATTTTATCCAATTATTGATGATTGTTGATTTATGTCATGTGTCAGGTAGACTTTATTTGTATGTGTATTCTATTGCTGTTAGATATTTGATAAACTTGATACTGTAATTTAATTAGGCTTTTTATTGCTGTTAACCAGAGATAGTCTGTGCTTATGCACATTTATGAACTGATTTACGAAATCAACTTTGGTTTACTTTTTTGAATTTTTATTCAAATATTAGAATAGATAAATAAAATTGCAATCCATGATGTTTGTCATTCGTTGTAATTTTAACATTTCCGAAAAAAAAAATCAAATAAGCGATATTTTTGCTAGATAAGGTTCGAAAAAATTCTTCATTTTGATTTCCAAATTCCGAATTTAAAGCCAGAAAATTTTCGATATTAAAAAAAGTGAGAAAAATAGTATCTGCATAATATATTCGTATACAAATAAATTCACAATCGTCCAAAAAAAAACCTAAACGAATTTCACATTAAAAATCAATATGAATTATTCACGAACTAGTGGAAGTTTTTTTTCAAAATCAATCAACGATTATTGTTATTATTTTTTGTATCCATTTTTTTGGGATTAAAAATTGCTATTTTTCTTATTTTCATTTTTCATGATAGCAAACTAATTCACACATACGACGTTTGTCAAAATCAATGAAATTCATATCGAGAGAATAATGTACCTGATAAAAGCGGTGCCTAGAGCCTAAACACATTTACTATGCGGCCACGTGCCATGCTATCACTAGAATTTTTCAAATATCAAGTTTGTTTGACACGGTCATATTGCAATTTTTGAAGGTTGATATATTCGATACATGAACTTTGTACTTTAAAACTTGTCGTTTATCCTATTTTACACACTTTGTTTTTTATGGTGAAATGAAAAAAAACAGACGTAATGATTTTAGCCATTTACAAAGAATTGAAGTGGAGATTTCTTTTTTTTTTTTTGTTTTTCAATACTCTTTGTCATTGGCTTTAGGGCAAAGATTTTATTATCCTCTTTATGACGACAAACATAGTTGATTGCAAGCGTATTGGTTTCTTGAAAAAAATATTTTAAGTTGTATGTTTGTTTTTCAGTTTAGGTGTAAAACAACAAAGTTGTACAACATTTATCATTTTATTTCGAAGCCATTTTTTTCAGAATCTTTTTGTTCATCTAACTTTTATTCATTGCATCTTTTATCATCATTAAATTTGACAACACTTTTTAGCAATAATTTCAATGTTTTGTGATAAATAACTGTGAGAGAAAAAAAATGTGGAATCGTTCAATGCCCAATTTTTCCTATTCATTACCGAATCTAGTGGATCCTTTTATTATTCAACCGAATCAGATTCAACGACAACATCATAATGATGATTTCGTTGAAAATATTAGTGACATTCATAATGATAATTATGACAAAAATATTTTGTCAGGTTATCTTCTGTATGATGATTCATTACATGAAGGCCATTTTGGCCATGTTCGTTTAGGTATACATCGATCGACCATGGTAAATGTTGTCGTCAAAATAATTGACAAAAATCGATTCAAGGTATGTGTTTTTTTCTGGTTGTTGCTTTACGAATGATGTTCATACCAAAGCAATCAATAATAAATTACAAAACGGAACAGAATTATTGCATTACGAACAAAGAGCATTAATTTTTGTTTTTTACTTTTTGCTCACCTTTAAAGAATGAATTCGATTATAGAATGATATGTGCCGAAATAGATACGTTAAAAAATCTGCATAATCATCATCATCGAAACATTGCCAGACTTTTACAATTTGATGAAATTGGTAAAAATTTATTTATTGTACAAGAATATTGTTCACGTGGTGATCTAAATAGTTATATGAAAAAATTTTCATGTGAAAATGAAATCAACCATCATAAGAAACTATTGCCAATTGATGAAGTGATACGAATATTCATTGATCTTGTCGAATGTTTAACATTTGTTCAGGAAAATTGTGGACTTTATCATGGAGCAATCAAACCAGCCAATATATTATTTGATCATAACAATCAGATCAAATTGATCGGTTTCTGTCCAATTTATCTATTTGGTCATAAAGATAGACGAAAATCTGAGAATTTAGTCAAAATTCAATACTCAGAATACGATGAATTCCAGCCACCCGAATGTTGGTCGTCATCATCATCATCATCAACAGACAACAAGCGCTATCGTATTTATATGCCAACTTTTGATGTTTGGAGTTGTGGAATTTTACTTTATGAAATGTTAACAAATTCAAAACCATTTACGGCCAATATGTTTGAGAAAAATTCAACAATTTTGAAACAAATCAAGGTAATTTGTTTTGGAAAAATTCTTATTGGATAGAGAATTTTTGTACATTCATACTTTTTTGTTTTATTTATATTTTTTGTATGCCTTTTAATATGCACAAACAGTCTGGTATTTTTCAAAATCGAAAACAGTTAACATTATTGTACGGTGAAAATGGCGTGCTTGATCTCATTGGACAAATGCTAGAAATTAATCCAATGAAGCGTATCCGAATGAAACAGATTTTGCAACATTCATGGATAAAATATGGCTGGTCTCATAGCATCGATATAAATAGCTATGACAAAAGTGATTCAAACCTAATGACTTTACCCGAAACGATGACGGCTACGATTTATTCTAAAAATCAAATGGAGACAGAAAAGTTTCGTCCATATTATCATGAAATTACCAATGAAAAACTGGACAATGATATATTAGTTGAATGTTTACGATTACATGGTAATGAAGTGAATGATGTACTTGAATTACGTTCAAATATTCTGTACAAACATTGTTATCATACTGCAACTTATTGGTTAATCCAACAGAATATTGACTATTACAATAAGGTATTGTATACCCTAGTGACCGACCTAGTTATTCTATTTTTATTTATTTTGTCGATTCTCACTGTCCGTATATTTTAACTGTTATTTGCAATTTTTTTAATATTGTATTCAATATATAGCAATGTAAATTAATGATGGCATACAACAACAACGACAGAGATCGAATAAAAAGCAAAAATATAGTTACTTGCAACAATAAAAACATTGTTCATCGAACTGAATTCTTTGAAAATGAAATAAAAAGTGATCAGAATTGTGATGATAATTTAAAATACATTTGGAACGGTGAAAAAGAGTTTGGACTTTTCGACACATTGATAACCACTAATGATTTTGATGATGATGATGATGATGATGACAATGAATTACTTGATTCTGGCATTCAAAAGGTTTGAATTATATAAGCAAAAGAACGACGATATTAAATTTTTTTTATTGTTGCTATTTTTCTAAACAAAATTAAATTTTAGGATTTTATGAATGAAAATATTTTTCAAAAATCGAAAATAAGACATGATTCTGCAAACTTTTCAACTGGTCTATATCACCATGAATCAAATAATTTCAAGCAATCAAACTCAATAATGAAATATGGAGAAAATTGTCATCTTGATGTTGATGATGTTGACAATTATTTTGTATGGAAGTCGAAACGTAATGGGAAATGTTTTCAAGAAAATGTTGTTTATCATGAAGATGATGATAAAATAACATCTACAACAACAACATCAACAACAAACGATAGTAATGATGATTGCTGTTTATTAAATGAAGAATTCCAAAACTATTCTAACGAATCCAAATTGATAGCGAATAATGAAAATGTTAATGATGAAAAAAAGAAGAAAAGTTCGACCCGGAAACTAATATTCAGTGAATTGACAAAAAAGTTCACGTCAAATATTTCACGCATTAATTCATTGCTGAATTTTCCTAGCCACAGCCATCATCGTTCAAATCCAAAAGGATCGTTGAGTTGTACGAATTCTCCATGCAAAACATCAATGAACCGGCAACAGCAACGAAGCTATGATGATCAAATCAATATTTATGACCTCGCTGATAACGGAGGTCAACATTGTCCAAATTCATTTTGTACTGATCATTTTCGAAGCGGAAATGATTTGGTAAAGATGAATGAGCATCATCGAAACAAGAAATCTAGTCTTTCAATAAGCAATTTTTGGCAAAAACATTCTGTAAACCAAAGAATTTATGATAAACCGATAGTAAACATCTGTAATTCTGGAAATAATTCATCTTTGAATTCATGTTCGTCGTCATCATCAACATCGACCTCATATGAAAAACATACAAGTTCATCGACATTAATCATTACCAGTTATGATTGTTATGATGATTGTATTCAAGCGGCCATCCATATCCTGAAAAAGAAGGGGATAAATTTTAAAAAACAAACGTACGCTTTTTATATGAATTTTTTTATGCAATTTTATTGAAATTTTTTTCCCGTTAAAAATAGAACCATGAGAAATGGCACCCGACAGCTTCGTTGTTGTATATCAACATCAAATAAGGTTATACTTGTATTTCGAATGGATTTTTTTCAAACCGATCCACGAATGTTTATATTGATACGAATGAAAAAAATACGTGGTCAGATGAATGATTTTCAAATCATATGTAATAATTTGACAAAATATTTTCAAACCGAATCTATGGCAAACGAATGATTCATGTATTACAGTTGAAAATAAAATAAAAATTTCAATCTAAAACCATTATAGAATTTTAGTATTGAATCAAATGAAAAATAAATAGAATATTCCATTATGATCCATTGAATATTATATCGACAAATAACCATATCATCATCATCATCATCATCATCAACGACAACAACAAAATCAGGGAAACAAACTTTTTTTTCAATTGATGATCTATGATTCTACATTTTACCGAAGTGAATGAGTGAGTGAGAGAGAGAAAAAAAGAATTCAAAACAGCATGAATGATAAACATTTGTTGTTCATCATTTTCAGTATTATTTTGAATCAATAACGACAACAACAACAACAAAAATTTCTCCATTTACTATATGTAGATATATTTTCTTTCATAGCCTTGACAGACGGATGTGTTTGTATGCGATACAATTGATTGAGATTCATGTGTTGAATTTATTTTTTTTCAATTTATTTTTCATTTTTTCTGCTGATTCGCTCGATTCTATTTTTTTTCCTTGCTGTATCTAAATAGAGACTGCTTTTCAAAGAAAATAAAAAGCAAAAAAGAAAAAATCTAAACCCTAAAAGTTTTATTGTTAACGTTTTTTTTGGTGAATGAAAAAAAGACACAAATTCTCGATTCATTACATTTACGATTTATCTCGATTTGTGTGAATTCTAAGAAATACGGAAAAAGGAAAACCTCTGTACAAAAAAAAACAAAACAAACAAACAAACACGAAAAGACAATTTCTTCAGAACAATAATGGCTTTGACGACAATTGCTAAATGTATTGTGGACATTGAATCAAAATGATAGAAAACAAAAAATAAAAGACATCTAAACGAGCTAACAATTAGCAACTTTTTTCGGCTAACTGACTGGCGATTCAAAATTCTATTATTTTACTTTTTTTTCAAAAATGAAATTGTACATTTACATTCAAAGAAAAATTCCAAGAAAATCATAGTAATTAAAACCAAATTTTATTTAAATACAGTCAGTATTTCAATGTTTTTAAAAATTATTTGTCCAAAGCTTTGTTTTTCAGCTAAAAGTTTCAATTAATTTTAATGTATAGTTTCCACAAATAGAAGGAAACAGATAATCATCATTTAAAAAAAATTACAACAATATCCGAATGTAATTTTTGTTCGTTTCATTATCGTTCGATACAGGAAAATTATCTTTATTAGTATGACCCTTTATTTGTTCGGTGTTATCATAAAGGTATCGTGTCAAACTAAATAAAAAGCTTTTTGATCTGACATCGACTTCAAAGAATTCGACTTTTTTCATATTCAATCTAAATAATTAGAAAGTCAGTTAATTTCCATTTTCTCTTAATGTTGATTTGATTAACACTAAGAGTTTCTATCCTGTTCTTTGTAATTAATCTATTCATTTAGTTGTTGATTCTTGAATTTTTTTTCTATTTTCTTAATGCATTCATTGTTTGCATTAACATCATTTATCTAAACAAACTTGAATATATTCATCACAATAGTGAAAAAAATGGCATTAAGGTCAGTCCAGATGCAATTCATGACAAACCAGAGCATTTCTTGCATCATTTATTTTTTCCTTTACTAGCATTCACGTAACAAAAATTTATAAATAATACATTTTTTCATTTTCACTAATTCTGGTTTGATTGTCCAAACAATGAAGAATAAATTTTCTATTAGAAAAATTGCTAAAAACTTCAAGCAATAAGAAAAAAATGATCGATAATAATGATGATTAAAAATTTCCAATTTTTTTTATTTCTTAGTAATCAATAATATAAAAAATCAACATTTCAATCATCTAAATTCATTCCCTCATTGGTCAATGAAAAATTGTTGATGATGCGTTGTAATCGAGTTATGAGGCCATTCCCATGATGATATTATTCTCAAACTTTGTTATGAAATATTTAAAAACATCGGTCTGATTTTTGGCCATGAAATATTGAAAATTGTTTGATTACAAGTATGACTATCAAATAATAATAATAAGTTGACAATAACAAAATTATAAAAGAAAAAACAAAAATAGAATTGCAGTTTGTTCCAAATTCAAGAATTTGTTGAGAATTTTATGACAGCCATATTTTTGTTTACAGCGATTACTGCGCCATCAATTGATCAGAAAAGTAGTTTTTTTTTCATTTTTGTTTCAAAACCTCATCAAACAATCTGATGACAATCAGATAAACGATACAATGCTTTATAATATTGTTCCATTAATCTTTCTGTATAGAATTTTGATTTAAAAAAGGAAATATTCCTTCCATGAAACCAATATGACCACCACGTGATGTAACCAACAATGCGACATGACGACTTTGTTCAACGTCCCATGGTAAGTCTAACAAAACAAAAATTATTCAAATGATGGCGATTAATCATTATTAAATTATTATCTTACTATCAGTAGGTGCGAACATATCATCGGATGCATTTATACAAAGTGTTGGTGTACGTATGCAAGACATTTTGCCTAAATGGCTACTTTCAGCATAATAATGTGAAACGCTTTCGAAATTGAATATTTTAATTGTGAATGCTTCATCGAATTCACGAACATTTTGACATTGCCGTACACGATCCAGATCGATACCGGGAACATTTTTGAATAATGCATGATTAGCATCAACAAGATTGACTAGTAATCGTGTTAGATGATGATTTAATGGATAATTGAGACTTCTTTCCATATTTTCACATCCGATCATCAGATCCCAACAAACGGATATTAGAAAAGCTGCATTGATTTGCGATTCGAATCCAGTGCTAATCAGATATCGACATAAAAGTATACCACCAAGCGATATACCTGTAGCAATCAGTTTACAATCAGGATTATGATGACGAATATGATTAATAGCTGTATGAATATCATCATCATTTGCCGCACAGTATAATCGAGGTGTCAGCAAAGGCGTATTGCCTAGTCCACGATAATTAATAACAACTGGTCGATATCCAATCTGGAATGCTATTGGTACCAATGTTTTTATATATTCTGATTGTGAACTACCTGTCAGACCAGGCATAAATAATGCAATCGGCTTAGGGTGATCACCAACTTTGCCAAACGAATATCCAGGTTGAGAACATGGTGATGAACGTTCACAATTTGGATCATACCAGTCCAACGATATTTGTCCGCCATCAGGAGTTTCTACGAAAATGAATGAAAAAGTATAAAACATTGATGATAATGCAGTAACATATATAACAAGAAAAAATTACGTAATAATTCCCGATGATAATGTAGATCGGCGCAAAAACCGCGAATATAATTGGCCAAAGCTGTTAATAAATGTGTTTCGTAACACCAAATGGTTGGCCAATATTTTTCACTAATTACCGGACAATTGGCCAATAAAAACCATCGAAATCTTCCTTCCGAAGTCACAAGTATCGGTTTCTGATTATCATGTTTAAAGTGTTAATAACAATCATGTATTAAATTAAAAAAGAATACTCACTTTAACTATATTAGCAATATAATGAAAAACATATATCATGAATAAAAGAATGGCAAAAAATGTTCGTGGAGCATTCAGATAGAAATCAATAATAAAATCCGTAACATCATTAGCCCATTGAAAGATTAATGTTATCATATCATGATAATGGCCATAGCCACCGAAAATCGGTACAATCACATTCAACATATCCATCTTGAATAAAAATTTTGCACTACTGATGACAATCCTTATGGTTCGATGACATAATTATAATTAAACGATTTCAGTTCAATGAAGAACATTGGTATCATTTTGATTTTTTTACAATTTTTTTTGTAAACAACAAATCAGACAACTCAGATAAATTAAGATATACTCTACAACATAAGCAACAACCGAATGCATGGATTGGTTTAGGCTCGACATTGGACTCCATATGCCGATCGTAGCTAAATATATATAAACCACATTCGCTATACGATCAACAATAAGTATATCAATGCGCGTGACAATCAATATTGGTATTCGAGCAAATCGTCTTTGTATATAATTTTTGTAACATCAATGGCAATACAATCAATGAGATTTTGCAAATTGAAACAAAATTTTTTATATCAATGTCATTTTTAATGAAGGGTTGCTATTGAACAATTGATAAGAAATCTTAATTAGCATCAATAGGCTTAAAAATCATGATTGACATTTTCTATAGAGAATACAAAATATCAAAATGGAAAATTAAACTAGGATACAGGATACATCATTTTTTCAAATTATTAATTTGGTTTGTTTCGTTGATGATACCAGACCAGAAATTTTTCCCAGTAATACCGGAAACGAAAAATTACACGCGATATAGCACCATAAAATTGTATGAGTGATAATCCTAGCCAAATGTGAGCATGTCCGCCTAAATAACCAATGAATTCAAATAAACTCATTTGACGTTCATGTTTGACAGTCTGAACCATTTCACGATTAGCTTTGACAAAAATCTTGGTCACAACTTCATCATTTAAATTAAAATCATCATCTACAATTGTCGATATATCCATTGTAGTCGTATAAAGTGATTCGCGACAATTTCTTTTACAAATTTTTCGGCATTTACGTCTTGCTAATATGAAACGATAATAATCAAGATAGCTTCTATGTGGACAAAACTTTACTTTGTTATCGCTTTCTTGATTGCCATTTGTTGATGAATGATGTTTTCTTTGTTGAACATAATCATCATCTTTCGATAATTTTTTATCATCATAATTGCTGTCATCGGTAATTTTTTCTTGGTTAGATTCGATTTGACGTAGTAAACTTTTTGTTATAAGACTATAATAGTTTAGACATTGATTTGGTTGTAAGGATAATGTTTCTTTCAACACGCACCGATTGATGCACTCACTTTGTGATCTTGGAACTAGAGACAGAAAAGAGAAATTCATCTTTTCTTTAGAGAAAGAATGTAATGAAATTACCTTTTTTTGATTCATATTGATGACAATTTGTACGATATGGTGATGGCATCAATTCGGTGATTAATCTTTTGAACTGTATGGAATAAATCATACCAGGATCGATTCGAAAAAAATCAGTTTCCAACAATGATGGCAATGTATAAGGTGAATGAATTCCTGCAATAATATCCGTATCAAGTAATTCTTGTGTATTCATTGCGAATAAATTCATACGAATCACAACTTGAACATGGGATATTTTTTGATTATCAATTATATTACGAATTTCTCGTAATGGTGATGATGATTTTGATGCGACCAAATCATAATCATCAGTGTCATTATCAACATTTACATAATCGGATAAATAGGAGAAATATGTGAAACATTTTCGTCCTTGTTGTATGCTTTCCATTACGAAATTCGGTAGACCGGAAATATTGATCGCCTGTTCTTGAGGATTATTTTTATTATCTAAAACATAGTAACATTCGGGTATCAATTTGGATGCATCATAAGTGAAATGATCAAATACTTCAATCACCGAATAATTTTTTAATAACGTATATTCCTGATGATATATTTGATCATATAAATTATCATTATCAATAAATGATTTTTGTAAACAACAACCACAAATTGTAATGGCTGGAAATGTAATGTTGATGGGTCTATTATATTCGATTCTAACGTTTGTTTCATAATGTAAAAATTCTGCACATAAGAGACATAGATGTAAGACAAAATATCTTGCACATACAAAATAGATAAAAATTTTTGGAAGAATTTTTATTGAAAAATGAACAATTTTTTCTTTTTTTATTATCATGATCATTATTATAATTGAATCGACAAAAATAAATCCTAAATCAAAATGCAAAACAAATTGCAAAAAGAATAATTGATTCTTGATATATTAATGTTTGTATGACTAATGTATGACTAAATCAAATAACCCATTGCCATGGATTTTGTTTGTTTGTTTTACTAATTGCAATTCATGAATAAAGATTTTTTGATTTTAAAAAATGCTGTTGACATGCAATTATCATCAAATGATGTACAAATCATTCAAGAGATGGCGTTAATGAACACGAATGATATCGTTTTGCTCGACATTTTTTTGTTGTCATTTATGTTTATGAAAACACATTGTTTTGGCTAAGGGTCTATATTGACATGACTATGCCATAATGTTTGTTATTGTCATGAAGCTGTCAAGAATATTTTGTTTAGTTGTGTTGAAATTGATTTTCTAATTTTAAAAAAGTAATATGAGTTTGTTGACAAGCGAATAAAATGCCGAAAGTTGTTTCTCGAAGTATTCTTTGTACAGATACACAGAATCATCAACATGAAACCAATAACTATGATACAAATCTACTTGTATATGATTGTGTATGTGGCCAGATGTGTTTAATCATCAATCAGCCATTAGAAACGTTACCATTAAGAAAATTTGATGAAAGCCGTATACTTGATCAACAAAAAGAGTTTATTTATAAATTTTATGCACTTGATGCTACCGATGAAGATTTGATACAAATTTCTCATGAAAATCAATTCGAACGTAGATTTCTTCGTCGATGTCCTCGATGTCGTCTACCCGTTGGTTATCAACAAGAAATTTCTCAACAGCAATCACAACAGTCAACCAAAATGATTGTATTCCTTATACGTGGTTCACTATTGGTACGATCTAGAGTATCGGGTACATCAAATCATTATCAAAATCATCGTAAATCAACGAATGAACAAAATAAGATATTCATAACAAAAAAAGAAATGGGTAAATTCAGTTCAGTTACGGTATCTACTGTAGATGAAGAAGAAGAAGAGATAGAAGCACGTGAAGTAGCCGATTCTTATGCAGAAAATGCACGAATAATTGAACGACAATTGGAACGAAAACGAATGCTAAATAAAACAAATACGGATGCATCAACAACAATTTCACCCGAAAATGATAGTGAAATTTCACAGGTCGAAATGAAAAAACCTAAAGGAACATTAATTGATAAAAAAATTTTATAAATTTTAAGGAAATAAATTTTTTTTCTTTCAAAATATTGCCATCCTAATTATAATAAAAGCAACCAATCCAATCAGAATCGATGTCGCAAACAACTTTAATGTCGTTGTCGTTTCATTGTCAATTTGATTTTGCTCATTATTAGGTCGTTCATTTTCATTCAAATTTTGCTCTATATTCTTATGATCTTCATCCTCTTGAAAATTTTCTTTATTGTCGACATTCGGATTAGTGATACCACTCTGAACCGTTATTGTGGATTCTGATGTTGGTGATGGTGGTTTTTTAGATTCAAGATTAGTATTTTCATTAACAGGTACATTCTCTTCAATTTTATTTTCAACTTTTGATTCAAATGATTTTGAATCAATTAAACTTTGTATTTGAATTTTATCTATACTCTCAAATTTTGATGATTGTTTACGTCTTTTAAAAATGGCTAAATTTTTAAACGGTGATGAATCAGTAGGACTTAGATCATCTGGTTGGTTACTTTTTTTACTTTGTTTAACCAAAAATTTTGTTGCATAATTTTGATTAGCACTATTGTTTTCTGGCAGCTTTTGTCGTTTCACCATGACCAATGATGTTTTTTGTTTGTCCAACATCGGTTGCATTGTTTTTTTGGTTTTAATTTTGTATTTAATCAAAACTTTTGATGACATTTCGTCTAAATTTGAATTTGTTTTACCAATATCTTCCTTATTACCACTGTTCATTTTGTCAAATATTTTTCGTCAAAAAATAAACAAAATAAAATCCTTTGCATAGAATTATTTTAATGTTTTACGTAGTATTTATAATTTGACGGCTTAATTTGTTGTGACCGCTGCTTTATTGTTATTAGTAGCAAAAATAATCCGATTCATTTTTTTCGAAAAGAATTAAATCAAATGAAATTTCATTCTATTATTTATTTTACAATAGAATTAAATGGAATTTGTCATATGTAAAGATTTGGAAAATAATTTATTAATAATTATATCAATATTTTTTGCAATTAATTTATTTGAAAAGAACTAAACAAAACAAAACAAAAAAAGTGCATAGAGAAATTAAATTTGCAGAATCTTTGCATTATAATTGTTGAATATAAAATGATAAAGATAACAATGCACTATAAATTAAACGGCCAATTATATAAATCAAACCGATTTTTCATCTTTAAAATGTCAGCTTAACTGCCATAATTGAATGTTGATCTTTTAATGTTTATTAATTTCGAATGTTAAACAAGTCTCATAATGAAGCATAAGATGGCGCTAATTATTACTTTTTCATTATGATGATCATCATAACAATTTTAAATTCGAATCTTTGATTTTTTCGATGAATTCGATTTTGATTTTGGTTTTAAAATCTCTTTTCGGTTCGATAATTTTTTGTATTTCCGTCGAACTGTATAACGATGTCCTCGATTATTTGTAGAATTTTTCGAATGAACAGTAACGCTACTGTTACTTAATTCTTTATGACGAGATTGGACCGGTGTCGGTAGGCAACTCATTTCTTCTGTGATTAGATAATTTCTACATATTAACAATATGATGGCTATAATGACAGCCATAAAATTTAATATAAAAATTTGAACCGGAACCGCAATACTTTCGGGTGAATGTTTTCTACTTTCATTCACACTATTATTAGCCATGTGATTAATATTTAATGAAAAGTAAAAAATCGAATCCTACGAAATTTACTTCAGTATTTATTGGATTTTTGTGAATTCAAAAAAAAAAAAATTTTTATCGAAATTTAAAATTTTCGAACGGAAAAAAATAATAATTCATTTTATTACAATAATTAATTTGTTCTTTTAATAAAATTGGAAAAAGAAATTTTTAAACAGTTAATTTGATTGGAAAAGAGTTTTTTTTTCGAATAAAATAATAAACTGTACAAATCGAATGTAAAAATGATATTTTGAAATGAATGTGAATTGAAACAAGAAATAAAACAGGAATAATTCAACAACAAAAATGAAACAATTTTCTTTTCTTTTTTTTTCTGTCTTAACATTATAAATGCATGTGGAATTCATGGAAATTATAGAGATTATAAAATCATTTTCATTTGATGAAAAATCCAAAGATTTTAGTTTTTTTTTTTGTTTGGATTCCGATGAAATTTCAATCCATTGAAAAAAATTCAATTAAGGATGGCCATCATCATTTAATATATCAATTTTACGAATAATTTACACAGCTGTACCATTACGTTTGTTGATCTGTTGTGAGAAATAAAAATAAACAACATTAGTTATAATTTTTCAATGAAAAAAAAAGGAAAATTCATGAAAAAGCTAAAAATGGAATGGGAAGAAAATGGTCATCATGATGATTATGATCAATGGTCACCAACAGAAATTGTTAAATTCAATTTTGTTAGGTAATTATTTGCAAAACAAATTCTTGATGAAGCAAGTGAAAAAATGTTTGTTTTTTTTTAAATTCAAAGTTTCATTATGCTTAATTATAAAAATGCAAATTACATTGTGGTTATACACACACACATGAATAATCAATCAAAATAATATTTTGAAGATTTGAAAATGGGAAATAGAAAAAAATTGTATATTATGTAATTTATGGGTTCATAAAGATAAAGTTGCAAAAATAAGATAAATAGCTGTCCTGCTCTTCGGAAAGACAAAATTCCAAGAATGTGAACGTTGTCCATTTTAAATTTTTGTGATGATTTTTTCTTTCTCGGAAAAAAAACAAACTTAGATTTAGCTTTTTTGATTCTTATTTTTTCAACAAAAAAAAACTTCTAGTTGCAATGTGGTTCTAATGATATCTTTCAACAAAAAAACATTTATTACCTTTGATTAATCCCTTTAAATTCTATACTGGCAAGTCTATTTTGGTGTAATGTGGAAAAGACGAAATTATTATTTTTTTCACTTCAAATAAACTATAGAGTAGGACTCGATTAAATTCTCTGCTGTTGTTGATTCTTTATTTTGATGAATACAGACTAAATTTTGGTCATTATGACTTAAAAAAATTATGATCGGTAATTGCTGTTGTTATGATTTTTGTTTTGGAAAAAAAGTAAGTCATTTATACATCACTTACTAGACATATCTTTTCATGCGATGATGATGATGATGATGATTGTGTTTGTTCCGAATTGTTATTGTTATTATTAATATTATTATTATTATTCGAGCTATATCGACTGCTAGAATTCGAAGATTGCCTTGGGTGATATAATTGTTGTTGTTGTTGTTGTGGATCACAATTTGATAAATTTTCCATTACAGTGTTGGAATTATTTTTTGTCAATTTTTGATCAATTGTTGTAACATATAAACTACTACTATTATTAGTAGCATCAATCGATGGTAAATCGGTTGTAGCCAATGATGATGATGGTGTTGCTGGTGATGTTGCCGACTGTAATAATGTTACATTACATCTTTTTGAGCTTGTTGTAGACAATGTTTTTTTATTATTTGGGCTATTATTGTTACTGTAATTATTATTGACCATTGTTTCATTGACAGTAATTTCATCGTTTGGATTGTAATATAAAATAGGTTGTTGATGAGTATGATGATGTTGCTGTTGTTGTAATTGATGATGAGGTTGATGCTGTGCAGTAAAATCGGTCATAAATTGACCAGAAGGGGCTGTTTCATAGCTATCTACAAATAATGTTGATTCACCCGTTTCATACATTTGTTGATGATAGGATGGACTATTTGTCGATGATGATGATGTTGTGGTATATAGACAAGATATATTGTTTGGATCAACATAATGTTGATGATGATGTGGCGAAATATATTGGGCTGTATTCATATATGGATGATATTGTGAGTATTGAGCAGCAGCTAAAGCTGCTACTGATTCCGATCCATTAATATCATATGGGCTATTTAAATGATGATGATTTGGCGATCCATTTGAAGGTGATGAATGGGAATAAAGAATTTGATGATGAGGTAAAGGCGGTAATTGTGACTGTGGTTGACCGATAATTCCGATAGCTGAAATAGGTATGGATTTTGTATTCGATATTTGATTCGGTGATAATGATGATGTTGATGAAGAACTAAGTCCTGTAGATGAAGCCGTCGAAGAAAGATCCAATAATTGTGTAGCCGAAATGTTGCCTGTATTATTCGTATGATGAATATAAGGACCAGATGGCGTAATGATTGATGTTCGATGATTAAATGAGCCTTTCGTTCCACGTGATAATGATGTATCTGATAGAATTTAATAACCAAAATTATTGTAAGAAATAATAATAAATTATTATTTTTGAGTTAGGAATTGATAAAGTTTGGTAAATTGCACTTTGTTTATTTGATATTTATAATCAATAAAAGTGAATGACATTATGATGAATTCCCAATCGTATGTCAATGTTTTTTGCACTCTCTCGTTAATTCGATCACCATTAACAAAATCACATTTGGGATTATATTTACAAGCATAACCAGCACAAAAAAATTGATGGAACATATCTTTTCTCTCAAAAATCATATTCTGACAATCATCATTAAAACATTTAAAACAAACAAATAAATAAACGAAACAAAAACAACATTGTATCCATTCTATTAATGATTTAAAAATGGTTCAATAATTTTGCTTTATCAAGACACGAATAGCTTGTAGAATTGTAATATCCTGCAAAAACCAGAACATTATAATATCCGGAAAATTTTATTCATTTTATTTATTTCGAATATTTTTTTTTTTTTTTTTTTTAAATGATGGTGATGCATGGGGTTCTAATCATCATCATCATCATTATTTGTTGGCCACATTATTATCCAAGCCAAAATATATGCCGGCTATAAATTGATGATAGGCATTATCTCATTATAAATACGAATAATTAATTGATGTAGCATTATATTCAATTAATTATTTATCTATTATCATCTACTAATATATTTGATGATAATAATGATGATGCTATATGAAAAAATGTGGTTTAAGTGTAAAATGAAAAAAAAATAATATTCAAATAGCTGTTGCACCAATGTTTTACCATGAACATAGAAAAAAATACGAAACAAAAGCAAAGCGATTATATACATTTTTTCATCATGCCTATATGTAAATCTTATCATCATGAAACAAAAAACAAAATCAAGATATTCGATACCACTTAAAAAAGATATATTAATGGTAATTAATTCCTTGACAAAAAAATAATTCAAACATTGATTCATTTGATGTATGAATGTAATTTGGGATGAACAGAAAAAAGAAAAAAAGAAAAGATGCCTAAAATGAAGATCATATTCACATCTTTTTCATTATATTTGTTAATAAATTGAAAATATTCTACTTTTTTTACTCTCTTTTCTTAAAATGCTTATTATTCGTTATAGAATCGTTTTTTCATCATCACATTATCCGTTTATTTTTATTTAGCAAAATATATTAGTTGTTAATTCATTAATGAGTTAATGGACAACCGCTAAACATACATAATGATAAAATGAATGTAAGTAAATATACAATTGCAAAAATATCATATTTTTTCGGGAATAGCTAAAAAATAATTCAACGATTCTATCAAACAACAACAACAAAAAAAAACTTACCATATGGTGTCCGATTATTATCGATTGTGGCGTTGGTGTTGATGTTTGTTATTACCGATCCACCTACTCCTTTTTGTGATGATGATTGCTGCTGTTGTTGTTGTGTTCTAGTTATTTGTAAATGGCCAATATCACAGTTAGGATTAAATGAATGATGAACATTTTTTGATTGCATTATAATTTCAGATGAATTGTTCTGTAGATTATTATCATTATTATTAGATGAAGCTATTGTTGTCGTCATCAGATGATTATTTGTATTTGAATTTATTGTTGATAATAATGGTTCTTCACTCGAACAACTTTTCATTTGATTCATCGTATTAGTTTATGAAGATAATTTTGAATGCCGAATATTCAAGAAAACAAAGAAAAAAAAATACAACAAATTATTCTCATTTATATATAAATAGGACAAAATGATAGAATCAACAAATTGACAAAAAACAAACAAACAAAATCAATGGTGTATAATAAAAAAAATAGAAAACTAAAACTAAAAATAAAAGTTTCAACATTAATTAAATATAAACATTTGGTAATTATTGCTTATTCAATCAATTGTATCAATGTTTCTGTCGGTTAAATTCTTCAATTCTCGAATAGCCAAAATATTTCGGTCAACCATGATAATTCGGTTCAAAGACTAGCCAAACACTGTTGTTTGGATTAAATTAGAATACGATTCCCCCAACCGATAGAGAAGATTCGATAGAAAACGATTAATTTTTCTACCCAGCAGCCACTTTCTCATCGAGAATAATTGAAAAAATACTATTACGATTTCATTCATTAATTTTATTCATATTGTTACAATTGATTTGATTCAATTTATTTCAGCCATTTATTCATTGAATTTCAAATGAAAAAACAATCAATGCCATCATCATCATCATCATCATCATCATCATCATCATCATCATCGTCATCATCATCATCATCATCATAATCATTATCGTATCGAAGAAGAAGAAAAAAATCATTATCTCATCATATGATGAATTTTTCATTTATTTTTTCTTTTCATCTCGAAAAAATTCAAAATCCTTATTAATTTTTTTCCAGTAACTTTGGGCAATGAATTCAATCATTTTATTTTTGGTGAATTTGTGGTAGAATCAAAACAATGATGATAATCGAATCGATTAATAAAAATAATAAAATGTCAACATCAGAAACATTGTTCAGATTGATACAAAGTCATTATTAGAATATGGATATGAGAACAAAAAAAATTTCGAATCATTTTTTTTTCTCGCCGGTTTGGGAAAATATATTACAATGAAAGATTAAAGAAAAAATTTGATCGATCTATCGAAATGTGAAGCCATCAAATAAATCATCTTGATCAATTTCAAAAATAAATCGAGAAAATTGTTTTCATTGAGAAAAAAATTACTAAAAGAAAAAATCCATTTCATAAACATAACTCTGAATTTCGCTGAATTTTAATTGATCATTCATGATGAAAGGCTATTTAATGTTTCTTCTCCTCAAGATTCTTATTATTATTTTTCGGATGATGTTTATGTTATATAAGCGAAAACAACAACGATTCTTCAAAGCCAAAAAAAAATTTATCGACAACAACAAAAATACGATAGCATTGAATAAAAGAAAGATAGGAATTTGTTTTTCTCTTACCCCCTCCCACACACACACACATTCATTTATTGCATTAACAAATATAATTTAACTATTGTCAACGACAGTAACATCAATAATAATAATAATAATCAAAACCGAATTGAGCGATGATTCCGTATGGTTAAAAAGAAAACAAGAAATGAATGAATGTGGATAAAAGAAAAAATGTATATCTACTTTACTATAGAATCTATTAAGAATAAGAAAAAAAAATTGGAAAGAAAACAAAAAAGAAAAATTCTGTTCGCTTTTCATGGACTTATGAGCAATTATAAATGCAATCGATTGTGAACCCATTCTACTTACATCACTTACATGAACAAACGAACGAATCAACCATCCAACCAACCAACCAATCAACCAACCAACCAACCAAAATAACTATGATGATGATGATGATGACTGGCTATGTATATGTTATTCGGCCAAATACACATCGAAATTACATCAAAACATTTTTTCTTCTTCTTTTTAAGAACCGAAAAAGAAAAAAAAAGACAATTGCAATGGACTATAGCGAAAAAAGGGGACATACCGATCAAATGGCAATATATTCCGTATACATCCACCCACACACTAACATCCACAAAGTGACGAAAAAAATAAAACAAGGTTCTTCATATAATGATGGGAAAAAAGTGAACTCAAAAATATCAAGCCAAAAAACAAAACAAAAAACATACAGAATCTAGAATTCAACACTAACATTTTCTTCAATCATTCAATTATTTCCAGATGTTGAATAACGTTATTTTTTCCACTGCCATATCCACACACACACACACACATGTATGAATCCATCCATCCATCTCTATTCTCAAAGAAATTCATCTATCCATCATTCTAAAATCAAAATCAAATTCAACAACAAAATGAAAATATTAGTAACAATCAACTAATTTTCAAATTCTTTTTCAACATCCATGGTGGATGCGGAAAAACTGAAAAATTATTTTTGTTGTTGTTTTTGTTTTCATTGAACCAAAAAAAATGAAAATTTATTTGAAAAATTTCTCAGACGACATTATTATCATAATTTGAAATGGCAAAAAAAATAATAATAATGATTCAATTGGAACATTTCCATTTTAATTTTATGTTTTGAAATTTCATGATTATATGCAATAATGCTTGATGATAGTAATGATAATGATAAAAATAAGAAAATTTTTATGAGAATTTCATCAATTTTTTTTATTTTTATTGAAGATGCAGATAGAAGAATTCAAAAGCAACCAAAAAAGAAAAAACTCTTCCAATGTCGACCACAATGCAAAAAAAGAAAGAAAAAAACCAAGAATAATGGAAATGAATCGATAAAAGTGCCTTATTATTATCATCATCATCCAAATAAAAGAATTTGAAAGAACAAATACAGTATGAAAGGGAAAAAATCCATCCAACTTGATTCGAATAACATAAAATATGCTGCTGAAACAATCTTTTGTGCATTTTTTTTCTCTTTCTCTATTAAACCGCTACCAATATAGACGAAAAAAAAGAAATAAATGCAATGTAAAGATTTGGCATCGAATTTCAAAAGTTTTGTGAGGATGTGGAAAAAATTGAGAAGAAAAACTTTTACTTTTATTGAGTTTGTGATTTTTTTCTTTTGCAAACCAAAATATTTTTTGTCTACCATTCCCTTTTTTTTATTCGTATTTTTTTATTCGTTGTCTAATTCATCCAATCAAGTTGAAAAGGAATCGGAAAGGAAAATTGATTCTTGATTGTTTGATGAATTTTGAATGAATACATTCTTTGAATCATATATAATATGTTTCAAAATGAAAACAAAATCATTGATTTAAATTTTATTTACTTACATTGGATAATGTAATGGCATTTGATGGCATTGATCTTGGATATTCGTATCGATCATATTATTATTACCAACAAGGCAAACTTTTTCATGTTCATTTAGATTGCCTAAATCGATGTCTTTATCAACATCAACATCATTATGATTAGCTGTATCAGCAATCGGATCGTTTGCTGAAATATTGCCAAACTGTTTTTGATTATCTGATATTATTCGGAAAAAAATATTGAAAAAAAAGGTTAAATATTCATTTAGATAATAAAAGTCATTTTATTTGGTTCAAAGGTTTCTAAGGATATGTTCTTTCATACAAATTTGTAAAAAAAATGTTAATAATTCTATTTTATTCTGGTAGGTATTGCAAAAGCAATTCAAAACATATCTTGTCGTTTTGTTGTTGTTGTTGTTGTTGCTATTTGCATTGGTGCCAAATGATAAAATCATTAACTACATATGACATATATTTTTTGACATGAATCAAGCGTATTTTTTATCTACATTTTTTTCTAGTTCTATTGCTTTATTTCATTATTGAAAATAGAGTTTGCAAATAAAATTTTTATACATAGAACAATACAGATTCTATGAAATTTATGCGAATCGATCATCACTCAGTAAAGCAGAAGTTTTTTTTCTGTAACATTTGTGAATTTTGCATTTCACAAATATTCAATTTCCAAAAACGAAAAAAAATATTGTAATGTTTTTGTTTGTTGGATATCGATTTTCTTCATAATAATAATAATCATTATTATTATTATCGTATAGTAGCATAAAACAATAATAGTATGAGTCCGGATAACATTCACTGTCTGTGTAAAAATATTTCGCTTGAATCTTATAAATATTTTATATGGTAAATACGTTTCGATGAATTTGAATCCGAACAACAAAAACAACAACAACAAAAATACAATCGGAATTATCGATCATCAAGAAAATAAAAATAAACCTATGTTGATGGGAAGAATGAAAGAGAATCAGATCAACAAATATTATTATCATTATGCATATGAAACGAATGGGAATTTCTTTTCCTTTTTCTCTTTTACTCAATCTATTCAAATATTCTGTGAATATTTGTTTATTTTATTATATGCATATTATCGAATCAAAACACGAATGATTTTAGCATGTACCAAGAATAATAGAGAAAATAGGCATCAATACAGCAATAATCGTAAAGAAAAGAAAAGAAAAGTTTTTCACATCCATACCATTGTTTTTGTTGTTGTTGTTTTTATATTGTTTTTGTTGGTTTTTTGATGGTGATTTCTTTCGAAATAATATAATATTGTTCTTTGATTCTTTTGATTCATGTGGTAATTTTGATGATGATGATGATGTTTGTTGATGTTTGATTCGTTTCAATTTTAGATCACCATTTGATGTAATTATTGGTGATGTTGTTGTTGAGCCAATGGTCAATAATGCATCATTTGCAGATTGATCGATTGATCTATCCATATTATTATTATCATCATCATCATCATCATCAACATTAGCTATCATCATTGTTGAATTTGTTCCATTTAATGATCGACGTGTACAGGCTACGGCTGTTGTTGTTGTTGTTGATTGTAATGATGACTGTTGTTGTTGTTGTTTATTTCGTCGTTTACGATGATTATTATCATTATGATTATTATTATGGCCATTATTATCACGGCAGTTATTGATACCGGTATCACGCGATCCATCCGAATTATTATTATTACTGCCAATACGGCTACGTATAAGTATTATTAATATAATCACAGCTATGACAATTGTTGCAACGATTCCGATTAGAATGCCTAAAATTGGATGAACAACGATCTGTTCAAAGCTCCCTATAAATTTTGCATGATATTAATGATAGAGGCCACAATAATATTATGGAAAGAAAAAAAACAAGACAAGAAAAGTGAATTAGACTAATCATTTGTTTATGTAAACAATAATAATAATATTATTTTTATATAAACGTTGTTCATACATCTAAATGTGGTTCATCGATTGGAATAATCAATGATCCAAACTGTTTTTATTATTATTGTTTGATTTGATTCAAAACAAAACAAAACAAAAACATCATCAACAACCATAACAAAAAGCATCAAAGAATTCTAACGATGATAATCATTAAAATGGATTGAAAAGAAAGAAACAAAAATACTGTAATGGTAAACTATAATTTTGTGTAAGTCTGTGGTGTGTGTGTGTGAGTATTTTTTTCAGTTATACAATTGAAAACAATCACGTACCACGGGCAGTATGTTTTTCGGGTGCAGATAACGTGACCGCCGACAATGAAACAGAATGTGAACGTCCTTTAGCATTAGTTGCATATAATACCAACGTATAGGGTGTACCCGGTGTTAACGAACTAACAATAAAATTTGGTTGCGATGAACTATGATTTGAATGTAATCGTTGTGGATGTTGTAATAATGAATTACTATTAATCGAATTGGTTTTGGTTGCTGTTGTTGTTGCAATACTAGCCGATTGTACAGCTAATGTTTGATCCACAATTTGATTATTAGCATTGATAGTATTGATACTATTACCAATGTTAGATGATGATGATGATGATCCAATATAAACTTCTAGATTAAAATGTTGTTTTAGGCCACCATCATCACCCGGTATACATTCGACTAGTAATGTACTCATGGAATGATTTGTTATAGCACAACCACGAACAGCATCCGGACGACCTATTTTGTTTAGTGAAAAAAAAACATTAAAAAAATAGCAAAAACAATGAATGATAATCGAAATGTATGATCAAAAAAGAAAAAATAGGCTTTGAATTTAGAATCAATTTGATTATATAAATGGATGAATAGGTTGCAGAGAAGAAGAAGAAGAAAAAACTTGAAAAATCGATTTTCTTTCTCTGATTACGTTAGCAGCATTCATGCCCTCCAAAAAAAATAAATAAATATTCGATCGAAAATCATGTTCGTCATTCAATCAATGCCTATTGACAATCTATCCATCAATAACATTTGTCCAATGTATATTCGATTTCAATCACAATGAAATTCCTTATGACATTGAAGCTATCGATTAATTGTCTTTTTTTTCAATTTAATTAAATCCTTTATCAAAAAAAAACAACAAACACATCATTTCCATTCGAAAAGATCCTTTATTTTCCGTACCGATGATTTTATTTATTTTAAAACTTTAGTTTAATAAGATTTGATAATTGAAGAATTTTATTTCGGTGAACAATATAAGAAAATGTCAATTCATTAATTTTTTTTTGTTGAGTAATAATTGTTGGAAAAGAAAGAGGAAATAACAATCCAACAAATTTCAATTATAATCAATGAACAAAGAGACGCAGATATTATTATATGAATTGAACAACAGCTAAACTATAATTTTTTATTAATGTCTATATTCGAATGATAATAATTGATAGGAAAAGAAGAAAAAAAAATCAAAAAAAAACCGATTTAATTTTCAACAACAATGAAACTACACGAAAAAAAAGAAGAATTGACAAGAAAAAAAAAATCAAATGTAATGAATAATGCTAATTAACATTTTTTTTTCTTCTCACTCATTCACTCACTCACGGAGAGCGATATTTTCATTTATTCTTACATCGATTTCATAGATTTTTTTCCCATTTAGTGATTCAATAATATAACTAATACTAACTAGGCGTAAACGTAAAGATATGATTGAAAAAATAAGTAGATTGAGTTTTTTTTCTGGGTGATGGTGATGATAAAACGATAAGTTTTTTAACACTTATTCGAACACATGATCATCATCCTCAACATCATCATCAAATTATCCATTTTTGTATTGAGAATCGAAAATAGAAGAGAAAAAAAACGAAGCGAAATAAGAATTTTATTCATTACATTCATGTATGGCTTGTTTTGTTGTTGTTGTTGTTGTAATACAGAATGAAAGATTAGTCAATTCATGCGTAGATTCTAATTAAATATCGTCATTATTATTATCATCATTGTAATCACCATCGTCATCACCAGTAAAGATTTTTTTCCGCCTGTTTTTTTTATCACAATCATTGCTGTAGAAAAAAAAAGATTGTATTGAAAAAAGACAAACAAAAAGATCATTCGAATCTTTGAGACCAGTGATTATGATGGAAAGCGAGAGTGAGAGAGCAAAAAATGGGACCGATTCATTCACTAAAGAATCGTAATAAGATTCATGTGTGTGTGTGTGAGAGAGAGAGCAATTCCATTCCCTATTCACATTCAACATAGCGTGTGGAAAATGAAAACGAGAAAAAAATATTTATAATTCTCGTTGCAAGAAAAAAATGAAACTCAGATTCATCTCAATTCACACAGCCATGATAGTCATGATTATTATGGTTTGAAAATATTAAAAAAAAATTCGGATCAAAATTTATCGATTGATAATTCATTCATTCTGAAAAAAAATGAATGAATGAAAAATATCATGAATCATATCGTCACCAAATGAGAATGATCAAAAAAAAGTGTAAAGCAAAGAGGAAAAAAAAATAATTCAATGAACCCTGTACTGAACAAAAGAGGAAATATGAAGAGAGTAAAAAAATCGATTTTCTTCACCGAATTCTTCCATCATTCTCTTCATCCAAAACTAACACCAGAAATTTCTCTTTGAATAAGTATGATTCGACCCACCAACAAATCGAAACTGATAAAAAAAAGTTAAAAAAAATGGAAAATCTCGCACATCTTATTTGATTCTTTATCAAGATATATATAGAATCAAATGTGAGAATATTTTTGGATTGTTGAAACGAATAAAAAAAAATAGCCAAGCGAAAAACGCATTCAAAATACAAAAAAAAAATTATCATTTTGTTTCTATCATTATTTCCTTTCATCCGTTTAGGATCCGATGATGATTCACTATGAGTTTTTTTTTGCAAATATAGAAGAAAAAAAAATCGATTAAATTATTTTTCTCGCCTCACAAATTAATGATAAAAATCAAGATTTTGTTTCTCCTTATCAAATTGATGATGATTTTTTTTCAGAATCCATTTTTCTTTTCGTTATTCATAGAAGAAAAAAAAACAATAAAAATTTTCAATGATCATAATTAGCTGATTTATAATGAACATCCTTTTTTTCATTTTAAATTTTATTTTTCACTCTAATGAAATAGCCAAAATTCATAATGAATTTTTTATATCCGATTTTGTTAAAAAAAATGTAATTTGCCATTGAAATAATTGATCGAAGATTTATTCGATTTTTTCATATAATGATCGATCTACGAATGTTATAAATATTCAATGAGTTTCAAGATTACTTATTTCAGTATTGTTGTTGTTGTTGTTGTTATTGTTATCATGAAAATTTTAAAATTTCAATTGTCAAAACCAAGAATATTTTCATCCGTTATTGTTGTCAATAGCATCATCATCAACAACAACAATAAAAAAATCATATTCTCTCTTTATGTTGGCGCAAATAAGTTGTTGGCAATAATATTTTTAAAAATTTTCATATGGCAAAAAAATCAAACACACACAAACAACAAACAAGCGATCAATTGAGAGTCGAGTCAAAAACAGTCAATATTTAAAACGGAAAAAGTTTGTTTGTGTGTGTATAATGTGACGAAGAAAAAAAATTCAAACTGTATAAAGTTAAAGAAATGTATTTGATTCTATATTCTTTCGCGATGATGAAAAATGATTAATTTCAGTTTCAGTTTTTCATATATACTAACACAGGATGTGTGTGTGTGTGATTGTGTGATGTAAGACATTTGCGAGACAAGTGAACGAGAGAGAGCAAAAAAAAACATATATCCTGTATAGTGAAAATCACATATAAACACAAACTACACTACTCTATCAATATCCGGTTTGATCATGGCCACAAACATACACAAGCAGAATATGATAATCAATATATCTTGGAAAATCTAGAAAATTTTCTTTCTTGATTCAGTATTTTTTATAAATCTATTCATTTGAGTTGTTTGAAAAAAACAACAACAACAACAACAAACTGAGCAATGTTTTTGTCATAAAATCAACAAAAGTTACATAATAGAAAATATGAATCGCCTCAAGTAACAAAAAATTCATGCTGATTTATCAGAATTCTATGACCCTTGAATACTGGAAAAAAAGCAAAAAATTTGACAAATATTTTGACCTTCGATACATCAATGCATCAATGCAAAGTGAATAAAACAAGATAAACGAAAAAACAAAACCCAATTAAATGGATCTGATAAAGTTGACAAGTAAAAAATTTTCTTTCAATATGTAAAATAATGCATTATAATGTTTCTATTGGTAAATTAAAATGGAAAAAAAATCTGGAAAAAATTGGATTTCTATTTGTTTGTTTGTTTATCTGTTCAAATGATGATGTTCATCATTGAGAGAATTACATCAGTTTTCATTAGATAATCTGATTGAACATCAATGCAAAAGCAAAAAAAACCTTTCAATTTCACCTGAATAAAACAAGATTCAAATTAAAATGATGCATAAATGAAAAAAAAACAGAAGAGTACAAAATTGGCTTCAAATTAATGGCAATAGAATAGAAAAAGCGTGAAAGTGAATATAAAAAGTAAATTAACTAACTAACAAAAACTAAAGAATAAATGAATGAAAAACTAATAATGATTATAACATGTGTGTGTGTGTGTGCATGGAAATAAATAATTCAAACTTCTCAAAAACGAACATACACACATATACAAATGAAAAATGAGATGTATTTTCTTTTTTTTACCAATGTGTTCCGACACGATGAAATATCAATTTTTCTACATCGAAAGAGATGGTGAAAATCTTTCTCTTCTGTTTTATACAAATTTTTTTTTACAGAAGGAAAAAAAATCTCGTAAAACTGAATGTTAACACTTACCGGCGGGTACAACACTATAAATACATGGCTTATTCTGTATTCCAATACTGTTCTGTGCCAAACATGACAATGTACCATAATCGAGTGAACTTTCTGGTCTATAAGTAGCAATCGATGTTGTTGCATTGACAGTGAATGAAGCCCATTCAACGGATGTTTCACCATTACCCGATGTATTTAATGTCCAACGAAATGTCAGATCGTTTGATGGTTCAGCATCGACTTCACATCGTATTCGTATCTGCTCATTACGTGAAACGCCATATTGTAATTTTTGTCCCGGTTTACAACTTGGTGCGACTAAAATTAAATATAGAACAAAGAATATAAAAAAAACATTGTTGCAACGAGAAAATAAAAATGCCAAAAACATTCGTTTTGAAATAACAATACATACAGTTAACTTTGAGATATAATGGATCGGAAATGGTTTCACCTTGTTCATTGAATGCAACACATTGATAACGTCCACGATGTGATCGATGGACTTTTTGTATCACTAGCGATTGATTAGTCATAATTACAGTCGATCCTAATGACGCGGATGTTGATGATAATGATGGTAATGTTGAATCATCCGGCATCATATTAGGATCACCAGACATTAACGAATGAATTGGACGATCTTCATGTAACCAAACAACTTCTTTGACAGGAGGATTAGCTTTTACACGACATTCCATATATACATCACTTCCTTCACGTATTGAATCGGTTTGAATATTTGTTCCAAAACTGATTCGTAATTGTGGTGCAACTAAATAAATATAGAAAAAGAAAAATAAACATATGCCAATGAAAATCAATGCGAAAAGAAAAAAATTTCATATAAATATAAAATAAAATATCTTACACTGTTAAAAATGGTATGACTTTATAAGTTCATAAAGTGGAAGTGTGGACTTATAAGTTCACATTAGACCAAGTGAACATATAAACTCACTTTAAGGAATTGTGAGCTTATAACTTCACTTTAAGGAATTGTGAGCTTATAAGTCCACACTTCCACTTTATGAACTTATAACTTCACTTTAAGGAATTGTGAGCTTATAAACTCATACGAGAACGTTGTGAGTTTATAACTTCATACGAGAAAAAATGTGAGGTTTTTAAAATAAAAATAAAAACCCCTATACGCAAGCGTTTTTTTTTTTATTAAAAAAATCTTGATGCGCAAGTGAAATTAAATTAAATTATTGAAGTTTTTAATTATTTTTCATTTAAAGATATATTATTAATTATTATAATTATTAAACAAGGCTAATAGAAATTTATCAATAGAAATCGGCTCAGGAACATGAAAAGAGAACCCGACTTGGTTTTCATTGTTCGATCCATCTTTATAGATTATGACCTCGTGATCAAATGGACAAATAAAGTAAATTAGAATCTTTGCATTCATTCGACACTTGTCGGCATTGAAGTTGAGACAGATAGCAATCGAACATCCCCAACATAAATGTCATTCTTTCTCAATCTTAGCTTGATTCGGTGTTATTGTAGGTAGTGATAAAAAATACTTAAAACAAAACCAATGAGATTAGGAAAAAACATGGAACAAGTTAGACATAAACAACAATCATATTCAATGAACAAACCTGATAACCAAATTTTGTAAACGAACCACACTTAACAAAAATAATGAATAACAACTAATCGAACAGTAGTTTAAATAATCAAAACAGAACCCTAACAGCTAATTTCAATTATGAGGGCGCTCGTCGCCTCCACATGAATTCAAAATTTTTCAAAAAAATTTTCCAAGTCCAAAAATCCAATTTTTTTTTGAGTTTGTAATTTGAAAAAATAAAATAAAATCAAAATTGTGATTTTATAACTTCACTTTAAGGAATTGTGAACTTATAAACTCATACGAAAAACGTTGTGAGTTTGTAATTTGAAAAAATAAAATAAAATCAAAATTGTGATTTTATAACTTCACTTTAAGGAATTGTGAACTTATAAACTCATACGAAAAACGTTGTGAGTTTGTAATTTGAAAAAATAAAATAAAATCCAAAATTGTGATTTTTTAACTTCACTTTAAGGAATTGTGAGCTTATAAACTCATACGAAAAACGTTATGAGTTTATAACTTCATACGAAAAAACCATGTGAGTTTATAACTCCATTCATAAAACATTATGAGTTTTTAATTTTAAAAAAATAAAATTAAATCCAAAATTAGAATTTTTAAAGTCATACGAAAAACGTTGTGATTTTATAACTCCATACGAAAAACGTTGTGAGTTTATAACTTCATACGAGAAACCATGTGAGATTATAAGTCCATTCGAAAAACATTATGAGTTTTTAATTACAAATAAAATCCAAAATTCGAATTTTTAAACTCATACGAAAAACGTTGTGATTTTATAACTCCATACGAGAAATAATGTGAGTTTATAATTTCATACAAGAAAAAATGTGAACTTATAAGTCCACACTTCCACTTTATGAACTTATAAAGTCATACCATTTTTAACAGTGTAGTTATTCTGAAATGAATTTTCATTGCCATTTTCAGTGATGAAAGAGAAAAAAAATTCAATTCTTTATAATAATAAAAATAAACGCAATAAAAAATCGATATCCACTAATGCAATGAATAGATGGATACGTGAATATGAGAAGTTTTTTTTCTCTCCCATGAGAAACTCGACCAAGATGCTTCAAATATCAATCGATCGATTGATTCAGTGAATGAATAAAATGAACGGTTAGTTTTGGATGAATGAATATTTTTGAGGCTTGTTTTTTTGGGACAATGACAAACAAAAACAGCATAAATAACACATATAATGACAAACAAACAAATATAAATAAAGAAAAAAGAAAGGAATAGATCATATCATTCAAAAGCTAGTCAAGTAAAAAATGAATAAAAATTTCAACAAAAGTGTCAATCCATCGAATCAATCAATCTGTATTCGACCTATTTCATATATGATAAATTCTTTTATTAAAATCACATTCAATTTCAGTAATATTCATTGATGTATAAAGTAAATTTTGATCCAATTTTCAATGAAAAAAAACCAAAAAAGCCTAATAATTGGATCAATGATCATAGTTTAATTGAATAAAATTAGCTTCTCAATGTGATTAACCTAAATTACTATGACCTTGAGAATTCATAAGGATAAAATCTTGCTGAAAGCAAAAGAAATATCCGATAATGAATGGCATCGATCTAAATTACTCATATTAGTCTCACGCTCCTTTTACTGATCTATTAATGCTTTTAGACAATTTATAAATTGAAGATGAACAAAACTAGACCAAACAAATAAGAATAGAAAATCAAATCAAACGAATTGGTCAGAAATCATGTATATTAATGTATGTTAACAAAGATAGAAAAAAAAATCAATAAATCGATTGGATCCTGTCACTATCATCACATAACATTGTTGCTTTCAGCATTTTTCCTAACTATTTTTTTCCTGTATCTACAAAATTGCCAAAAAAAAAGAAAGTGGATAAAAATAGGCAAAAAATTCTTATGAACAAATAAGAACAAAATTTTCAAGATGGAATAATGTATTGTACAGATATATTGGTGGTCAACATCACCACCACCTTTTGGTCATCCACATTCGAATTGAACAGAAAAGAATTCGACCATGTAAAGATCAGGATCGAATTATCGCTCAAAATACAATCAGCGCCATCTGCCAATATCATTGGACTAACGTTTTTTTTTGTTTTCAATTTATATTAATAATCGACGTCCGGTGCACACCAATATCCATGAAAGATTGAATAATTTTATTATAAAACATCTATAGTTGATCAAAACAAAATGTCAAATTTTTTCTTTTTTGTTTCCTATTAATAAATATCCAAAATCTAGTAAATGAATTTGAACAATCGCTTAATCAATCAACAACAAAAAAAAATAGTGTTGACCATTCTACCACCATTATCCAGTTTATCAATTTTTAAGCTATTGTTGTTTGTTCAGAATTCATTTCAATCAAATCATATGGCCCAGCTTACGATCAGATTCATGTCATCAGTTCTGTTCCTGTCAACTGATTTGGATTTTTTTTTTTTGTCAATTCATTCCGGTTTTTCTCAATATCTTTTTTCTTCCCCATTCATGCAACAAAATACTGTCAACCAAAGATGAATTCTATTGGCCTAGTTTTTTTGCTTCAAATGAAAAATTCTCTTTTTTTAGTCCGTTCAGTGTTATATATTTGATATTGGTCTATTGTATTGATGTGGTCAACACTATACAATATTACTTACATTGAACATTAAGTAATCGTTCATCTTTTAATGCCGTATGTGGCATAGGCAGATTGTCAGCCCGACATGTCAATAATTTTCCATTATCATCGACACTTGGTACGAATACAATAGTTGATACGGTTGCATTACCATCTTCATTGACGCTATCACGAACATTTGAACTAAGACGTTCATTGCCTAACCACCATGATATCTGTGCGGCTGGTCTAGATCCGGTACTTTGACATTGAAATTCGGCTTTCGAACCGGCCGGAAGTATAAATGAAAGTCTTGGATCAATCATTATTGTTGATGATGTTATTGAACCAGTATGCGATGATGATGATAATTTTGATTTCAAATAAGATTTAGGCAATATTTTCACGTCAATAGGACGAACTAAATTGACAAGAAACAGAAAAAAGAATAAAAACGATAATAGATTAAATCAATTAAAATAGCGATAAGTTATATAGTAAGATTTTGAGTGAATTTCCAGATATTTGAAATCTATTGCTCAATGTTATGAATTTTTTTTTTTGTTATAAGAGTTGAAAGGAAATTGATCGACTACAGGAAACAAATGATTGATTTCTGTTCGGGTTTCAGTTACAGTTTCTCTTTTTTTTCACAATTCTCTTTGAAGAATTTGATAGATTGATTTGATATGGATGAAAAGTGGATTCAAGAAAAAAAATATTTCATTTTCCTAAAATAGCCTGCTCTATTTGTTTTCTTTCAAGAAAGCAAATCTTATTCATCCATGTTTATTACAATTCGATGAATCTTTTCTTTCAGAAGCGAACAAAAAAAAGAATGCTTTTTTTCTCTTCTCTCATATATAGTCTGTCAAGTTTGTTTGTTTGTTTTTTGTTTGTCTGTTTTGTTTTGTTGCAATGAAACTCAATGTAGCGGTAAATCATTGTAATATCCTTTTTTCTATTTTCATTTATGAAAAGATTCGAAATGAAGGGGTAAAAATGAAGAAATTCAAGCGAAAACAAATCGATAATTGTGATGATTTTCTATGTCGACAAGGACTGACTGAGAAACAAAAATGACAGAATAAATGTATTTACTACACTTTATCATTTAAACAATGTTGTTGTTGTTTTTTTTCATCAACTTAAACGAATTTTTTTTTCAATTCCAATATGATGTTACATCATCCAGGCACATATTGTCTCAAGGATATAGGATGTTGATGATGATTGTCATTGAATGTGAATAAACTATAAACTTTCAATGGATTGAAATTTGTTTTGTTTTGTTTTTTTTTATACATTATTCAATTTTATCATTTGTTCGCAATATATCTGTCGTCTAGATTGACGAGTGTGTAAAATAAATTTAAAATGAAAAAAATAAAAATAAATAAAACTGATTCAAACTGTCATTATTTTTGTTTTCTTCGGAAAATGTCTTTTATTCTTGAAACAAAACAATAACAGGAAAAAAATCGGAACAACAGAATCCGGTAACCAACAATGAATAGGAAAATAACTATGAATCCAAAATAATAAAGAAAATTATAAGTGAATAAATAAATAACGGTTGACGGCTAAAAATTAGTTTCATATTTTTTTTTGTTTTGCCATTTTGTTTTATTCATTTAGTTTGTTCATTCGTTCTTTCAATTTGTTCTTAGAATCTTGACGAAGCGAATGAAAAAATAAACAAAAATAATAAGCTGTAAACAGAAAGATGAAAAGAATTTAATAATAAAACACCCAAGTTATGTTTTTTTTGTTTGTTGTTCATTTTTTTCTGCTTGACTGTTATGTTTTCTCTGGATCGGTTCTTTTCGTATCTTAGAAGGGATTCAATTTTTTTTTCGTTTTTGTTTTGTAAAAAAAATTCATCATCATCATTTTATCTATATCATTGTTATTTAGTTGAAAGTTGTTCTATTTTTGTTTACTCTCATACTTTACAGCTATTGTGGATCAAAAAAGCCTTTAATAAACCAAACAGGATTTCCAAAAAAAAAGTAGAATAATGAACAATGACGGTAAAAACAAAAACAAAACAAAAAAAAAAAGATACAAACAAACAGGCAAAATGATTCAAATGTTGAATAAATTTGTCGCAAATTAACGATAGTCATTTTTTTCAACTCGATAGTATTCTTTTGTTTTTTTTTTTGAATAAAACAAAAAAAAGATTTCATTTCTTTTCATCGAAAATAAAGATAAATTCGTGTGAATGAATGAACACAATAATGAAACTTAGAATGTTGAAACAAGTAAGATGTCATGAATGTCGACTTTGTATTACAAAGAATCCGAATATCACTATGAGTTTGTGTGTGTGTAGGTTTGGAATGATATGCAAAAGAGAATTCGAATGTCGTTTTCGTTTGCTTTGCTGTGGGGAATGTTTTCTGCATAACTCGATGTTGCAATTTTTTTTTTGTTTTTAACTCATTTTGACTATTCTACAAGTCTATAAATATATTATCTTTTTATTTTAGGGTAGCATTACCCAGAACTTTATTTTTTCTCTTGGTTCATTTTCATCCTAAACAATGAAGTGAAGAGAACCAAAATGTAACAAATGAAAAAAAACCAACAAATCATTTTGACAACAACAAGTTAAGATAGATAACTACAGTAACCGATAAAGAATCTTAACTATAAATGTTTAAGATGTGTGTGTTTATAAGTGCAAGTGTTCGCAAAACAAAAAAAATGTTGGACAAAAATAACAAAGTGAAAAGTTTGAAAAAAAAAATTTGTACAAGAATTTTTTTTTGTATGAAATGATGTTTGATGATTTAGAAATGATAGGATGAGAAGATAGTGAATTTGTTATTGAGTTCATTGTACAATACCACTTACGATTCATGTCAAGTATAACAGTTGCGCTGATTGGTTCAGTAACGTTATTATTCGAAGCACGACAAGTCAAAATCGACATAAAATCGGATCGATTTAAATTTCGTATATTTAATTCATTTCGTACCAGGCCATGTGGACCAATTGTATACGTTGAATCAATGAGACGATTTGCCTGATACCAATTTACAGATGGTGAAGGTTTTCCTATTGTTTGAAAACAAAAAACAAAAACAAACAAACATAATGAAGATAAATGGACAAACAAAAATGGTAACAATAAAACAATATTGGAATAATGTTGTTCCAATTAACTCAGGCAAACAATAATCACGAACATCAAATAGAAAAAAAATAACGATTCATACCTCCTTCGGCTTCACAAATTAGAATCACATTCGAACCTTCATCATATGGCCCGATTACTCCTTCCAGTTTTTGTCCTTCAACATCCATAATTAGTAATTCTTTTGGAGGCACTATTTGAAAAAAAATTTAAAAAATTCAGTCAAAAAAAATATGAATATGTAATCACAATGAATAATCACAAATATTACCTGTAACATTAAGCAATACAATAACATTTTGTGTACGTGATTGACGAAAATCAACACGACAACGATATTCAGCAGCATCCGATGCCATTACCGGTTTTATTCGTAATACTGGTGGCTGTTGTTTCATGTCAAAATAAAGGCGTTTACGAGATTCATCCGATATGGTATGGATGGCTTTCGATAAAGGCACATTACGAGCATCAACACGATATATTGGCACGCCGGTATCGCCGCGAAACCATAATACTAATGATACTTCATCTTCGATCCATGTAGTATTACAAGGAATGTCAACTGAACTACCGGATACTGTTGATACTTCGGTTATACCTGTCATTAAGGAATAATGAAAAAAAAATATTCATTTAGTCTTTTCTCTCATAATTTATCTTAATTTAAATTAGTTGGAAAAATTTTTTTTAAAAAGAAGGGAAAAAAGATAATACTATTATTTGAATTTTGTTTGTTGAATTTGCAGATCAATTTGAAATAAATTTCGGGTTAAATTGAACAATATATAAAAAAAATATTTCGAAAATAAATGAATTTTCTGTTATATGAAATGAAAAACGATTCTGAAAATTCTTTTTTTTTCAACATTAAAGCCAGAATTGCTTAATGTTTTCTTTTGTTATTTCTTTTTTCTTCTACACACGAACTCAAACACTCATTATCATTAAAACATGATCGATCATTATGTCAGAACTATACAAAATAAAGAACAGAAAAAATGAACAAAATGTGGAATTTTTTTTCAAACAAATAAACAAACATAGAATCCCCATTTTTTGAATCATTTGAAAAAAAACAAAAATATTCATCACATTGGAATGATGAATGTCAAATATAATGCCGATCGATATACAATAAAAATCTTTATTTTATATATATCATCGATACATTATAATTGAACATCCATTAACAAAACGATGAGAATTTCAATTTTTTATATCATTTCATTTTATTTTATTTTTGAAAAAAATACTTTTGTCTTGTGAATGGATTCATGGAAAATAAATTGGTTTACGAACAACATATCAGAGAAAGCGAAGTGAAAACTATCGAAACAATTGACTTGTAGATAAAATGGGTAAGGGGTTCAATTTACTATTTATAACAATAATAACAATGATAAATAAATGTGAATGGAAAATAATTTATTTTATTTCATTTTCTCTGACTAAATTGATATGTCCAAAAAATAAAATCGAATCTATTTTTATTTATATAGAAATGATTAAGAATGAATGATTGGTATCATCTCATTACTGGTACAGCACAAATGAATCAAAATCAATTTATATATTTAGGCATATATGAGAATTTCGTTTTTTAGTGGGTTGGTCAATGGTATTTTTTCACTTTCGTTCAATCCACTTTACCAATATATGCCAAAATGATTGGAAGACATTTGTCATATCATGGACCAATAGACTACTATTATGCCAAACTAACATTTCGAAACAAAAACATTAAATTGAACAGGACCAACAAAAAAAAAGAAACCAGCAAGCAACCAAAAAAAAGAGAAGAAAAATAATAATAAGAATAATAATCAGATACCAATGCCAATGTGTTTGAAATAAATGGATGAAAGTTAGTCTCTCGTGAGGTAAACTATCAAGGTTTCCCGGGAACCGAGAAAAAAAAATTATAAAAAAAACTTGACCAATTGAAATGTTCAATCAATTTACGCGTCAATAATTCATTTTCAGTAACCAAAATAAATTGCATTTTTTGTTGTTGTTGTTCTTGATCAGTTTGAAACTCAGTTTTGTCCTAATAATATATGTTTGGATAAAATTAAAATAAATAGCCTTCGATGTTGTTCCATGTTGCTGGAATAAAAGTACAAGTGTGATACGTAAAAGTAAATTTTTTCCAAATGTTTTCGAATGACAAGAATCGTATTTTGGAAATGAAATATTAAAAAAAAACAGAAAAATTTTCAATTCAGGCAAAAACTGTAAAAATATTATTGATAATTAGGAAAATCTAATACAAACACACAGACACACACACACAATTAATCATCATAGGAAAAAACATGAAATTTTCTTTATTTGTTCAATATGGGATATCCAGCAAAAAACAATGATAATAAACAATTGAATTGAATGCTTTTTATGTTAAAATGATAAATAAATGGATTTTTGATTTAAAAAAAACAATATTAAAATGACAATGACAATACATAATATAAATGAAATGGAGCGGAAAAAATTCAATTATCATGATCATCATATAAGAATATTTTTCTAAAAATATGTTTTTAGTTCTGGATTGGTTTTTTTTCAATATCATTTCGAAAATCCAGACACAATCGAAAAATAAACAAAAACATTCATATGTCGTTAATTTTCTTAACAATATCTGTTTCTGCCATTGTTATGATCATTTACAAATTATGTATCGATGATGATGATGATGATTGTAATGATGAAGAATATTGTATATCGTAAGCAATATTAATAAGTATCGATAAATACGCGTGTAAATGTTTTGTTTGTTTGTTTCTTATTTCGATATTGTTTCTAAATTTGTTTGTTTTTTTCTTTTGATTTTATCAGTTATAACATCATCATTCAACCAAAAAAAAGTAATAACAATTTGTATTGTTTTGTGTTGCATTGTTTTTTATGGTAGTTGTTGTTGTCAATTCTTTGATAATTGAATAATCATTGAATCGTATCCGAAAAGATTCATTTCCATTATTTTATTTTTGTTTGTTGAACACACAGATACAGAAATAGAAAATTATATGATCATCATCATTAAGAAGATGATGTTTACTGATCGACTTTGATTTCATGTGTTGATTTAATTGTTGTTGTTGTTATAGATATCATGGACAAGCCAACACGAAAGAGAAATGAGACAATTTTATTTTTTAGTCATAAAAATTAATTTCAAATAAATAATTATACAAAACAGATCGATTTATCTGCGTTTCACATATTCTGGAAATTTGCTTCATCTAATAGGTTATTGAACTGTAAAAGATAACTGAAGAAAAATAATTGGATATCGAGCAAGATTGTTTGGAAAAAAATGTGTGAAAAAATCCATATTTCACTCTCTCTCTCTTTTTTCTTTTTTAAATACATCTTTTGAATTCTGAGAAATTTGTTATTGAATACAGGAAAAAAAAGATTCTAAAATCCAAATTGAATTGGTAGACACACAATAAGAATAGGAGAAAAAAACATGACTGAATCGATTACAAATCATTTAAATTATTGTGTGGCATATTGATTTTGTTGCAAAAGTTATAAATTTCTGAATAATAATGAAAAAATTTTTGAAACGGAATTGAAATTCAATCTCATGATGAATATTTTTTCTCCTCTATTTTACACTTTAATAAAGATGGGAAAAAAGTGTTACAATTTAATTGGATAAAAAAAATTCAATCATTGTTGTTGTTACGTTTTGTGAAATGTCAAGTTGACATTAAAATAATGAAGAAAAAGAAGAAAAATTAAAAAAATGAATTTTTTCCCAAAAATTAAAAATGAATGAGAAAAAAAAACTATTTTCTAATTGGCTATGAAGAATACCGATGATTTTCATCAGTAGTAGTTATATTTATAAAATAATTTTTCCTCGATACAAGTACACAATCTCTTGAGACAAGACATTGTTGGTATGAAATGATGAGTGAAAAAAAAACGAAAAAATTATTTAATTTAAAATGTCGAGGAGCGAAAAAAAGAAACCGGAAAGAATTTTTTATTTTCACTCTTTTTTCTTTTGTTAGTTTTAAAATAGAATCAAGATATACTGAAGAACATCAAATACAAACACGAAAGCAGAAATGTTTGTATATCTGAACTCTTTGTGTTTGCGTGTGTGTACTTATGGTACTTGGATTTTAATTAATGTTTTAAAAAAAAGAATGAATGAAAAAACTGAAGTGAAAAGATTATACATCCGAATTGGGATAAAGATCACAGACAAGATTCAAGCAAACAAACAAACAGGAAAAAAATTGAAACGTGGAAAAAAATTGATTATGTTTGTTTTAGAGGATAAAAACCTAGTTTTTTTATTAACAAACAAAAATTTCGATTATCAATTTTCATCATCAACAACAACAACATTCGTAGTGTAATGAATTTCCATTGGGATCTTATCAACTAACGAGATGAATGTTGACAAGTAAAATGATGATCAAGAATCACATCTAATAGATGATGATGAAAGAGAGATGTATTTTCGATTATAAAATAATTTGAAATACGAATTGAAATTTTGACAACCGAAAAAAAATAAGAATTGTGTCCATCACAATCACAAAAACGAATGAATGTTTGCAGAGAAAGAAATTATCAAGATTTTCTTTTAGAGAGATGTTTCAAGTTGGCCACTTACAACAACAAAAATCGAGTATCATATTTCAATTAAATTTCTTCACTATGTTTGTTCTTTTATTTTATGAAATTTCAATTTCTTTCTTTTTTATTTTTTTCATTCTTCGCTTGTTTCTATTCTCATCATCATCATCATCATATGACACATTCTTTGTCACCGTTAACATTGCTTTGAGATTTTTCATTTTTACTTTAGCTTCTGTGATTTAAAATTGAAACAATTCATAGATATTATCTAATTTTAAAATAAGAATCTAACAAAAAGGCGGACAAACCATGATGACTGTGTGATTGTATTGAAATCAAAAAAAAGAAACACAGGGAAACGACCGGGCAAAATGAATGAATGAATCGTAATGATGATGATGATGATAATAATAATAATAAACGAAATAAATGAATGAATAATGAGAAAAAATTCTTAAAAAAAACTTGTGTAAAATACATTTCAAGATGAATTTTTTCTCTTCTTCTTTACATTCAATTCTTTATTTCATTTAAAATTTCAATTTCTTTTCATATATTATCATCATTATTACCGACATTGCTATCATTGTACTGATCTTTTTCAACGTTCCTCTTTGTATTATTCTTGTTTTCAGTAAATTTTTCTCAAACGGATATGAATACTAAGCTTCAGGAAAGAGAAAACAAAAATGAAATCGGTGGTTGCAAAGGAATGAAAAATGGATAGAAGAAAAAAAAACTATTCAAATTGAAAACGATGAGAGTCTATTGATATCAAAAAATTGTTTTTGTCCTGATGGTGGTAGTAGTAAGATCAATTTTTTGAATTGAAAAAGAAAAATAATTTTCCATTTATTCTATCTGAAATTATCTCAATCTGGTATTAGATGAGAAAAAAAACTGCTCATGAAATTCATACAAACACACACATATTGCAATTAAATTCATCTATCCGAGACCAAAAAAAATATATTCGGACCGGGAAGATGTTGGCAGTTGTGAAAATGAAATTCACATAATGAATACAACATATACCGATATGATATTGTAAGTTAGAATAGCCAACAAACGAAACGGAAAAAAATTGATGATATAAAAAAAAATGCAACAAATGTGGCCAAATAAAAATCCTATCCGAGGTTATTTATGCGCAAAGAATGCAAGCTTCATTAATTTTTGCATCCACACAACAACAACAACAACAACAACAACAACAATGAAAATAGTGGCGATCCATTCAAAACATCAAACAATCATCATTATGGAATTTTATTTTTTTTTATTATTTTTATTCGGATCTTTATCTTCATAATATTTTTTTTCTCTAGCATTCTAGTCTATTTCATTCTGGATTTATTTGTCTGACGACAGACAACGATTTTGTTGGATTTTTTCTTTTTCATTCATTCATTCATACATTCAATTCGATTCTAAATGGTCTAAAAAACTGTAGATAATAATCATCATATACAGACCACCACCGAATTATAATAATATTTGTGCGTGTGTTTGTGTGGTATTCAATCGATATGAATGTATTTATTTTATTTTTATTTATTTTTTTTGATTCATATAGTAGATATTTTCCAAAAAGATCTTATTATTTGATGTTTTTATTATGGATTTTTGGTTGCTATATTGTATATTACAAAATATTACCATCATCACTATTATGGTAGTGAAACATATCGACCACAGAAAAAAAAGCAAAATAATAATAATAAATGTGAAAATAATAAAAAAACAAAAATCCGATTTATGGGAATGGATAGATGGTGGAAAAAAAATTTCCCGTAAAGATGACAATAAAAGTGAGAAAAAAATTTCTTGTAAATTCATTTTTTTTTGTTTATTTTCATCATCCATTTTTGTTTACCAAACGTTGTAAACATAAAAAGCCCATTTTTTATTTTTTCTGAAAAAAATGGGCTATAGATGTCTGAATAATTTTTGTATTCTTTGATGGTCGATTTTAAATTGCCAAACAAACAAAAAACAATAATTTTGCCATTATTGTGCGATTAGTTTTACCTAAAAAAAACTAATAAAAGCAATTTTATAGTAAAAAAAACTTGAAAATCACACACGTTGCATGAACGGAAGCGATGTTGAATTTTTATTGAAAAAAATACTATCAGCAACAACAACAACAAGAATGAATATTCTTGAACAAATCAAATTAACATACGTCAGCAGCAGCAGCAGCAAACAAACAAACAACAACAAAATCACAAACAAAAACAACAATGTTTGTTTGTTTTTTTTTCTCGGAAATGCATCAGCCAAAGGCCAACGATTCTTTTTTTAAAAAACAATTTTCAATAGACAACAACAAAAGATAATGACAAACTGCATATTCAAAAAAAAAGTTAAATTTGACCATTCATACGACAATTTCATTCATATTATTAAGAATATAGCGAAAAAAAAACGAAGAATATTATTAACATGTTTGTTCAAGCGAAAATCTTTCCCCAATGACACTTGAACGATGTTTTTTCTTCATGATGATGGCTATTGTTTTGATATATATGAAAAAAAGCTGATTTCGGGTTATTGTTATTATATATTTTTTATTTTATTTTGTCAGCTTTTCGGATGAATAGATAAATGAAATGTTAAACAAGTTTTTTCCCTGTGTTTTATATATAACCTAATAACATTTGTTGTTTTATGTTGATTTCAATGGATCATATTATCCAGTCAAAAGGAAGAAAAGAAAAGATTGGAAAAAAAATCTTCAAACAATTGTGTTTTTTCTCTTCTTCGTCATCATTGTCATATATAAATTGTTTCATTGGTTTCATTCTATCACAATGGACAACAATAATGGTTTGACTATAGAAACAAATGAGAAAAAAAACCAAACAACAATTCTAAAGGCCAATCGACAAAACCGAAAGTCAAAAGACAAAAGAATTTGATAAAGTTTGATGATTCAAAACAAAACAACAACAACAAAAATCCCGAAGCGAGAGATAAATATTTCAATTTGATTTAAAAATTTACAAAATTTATTCGATTTCCTCGCCTAGATTTAGAAAGTTTATTTTTTATTCTTTTTGATTGTTTATTTCGTTCATAGAATTCATTGTATGATGATATCATCTCATTCAACTATTGTCATTTTATTGAATAGTTGATTTCAAGTCGTTTATCATTTTATCTATCTCTATCTATTATATAAATGAATTTGTATTCTAAACGTGAATTGTAGTTGGGGTTGTATACAAACCAAACAACAACAAAAAAAACAAGATAGAAAAATTATCTTACTCATGAAAATGAATCAAGAGTAGAATTCTTAATATTGATAATGGTAAGGGCAATATGATATCAAATAGTCCTCGGGAAATCATGTCCGAAACCGAAATGTTAATGGAATGTTTGTGAACACAAATAAGACAAAAAAAACACACAATAATAATTACTTCATATAAACAAACTAACCAAAAATCATCATTATCATTGTTATTGTTTGTTGATAGTGATGATGATGAAAAAAAAATTAAAAATTCTAGACAATGATTTAAAGCGAAAACAAGAAAACAAAAAATTTTTTTAAATGAGAAACCTTATCTGCAAAATAGAAAATTGATGATGGAACCAAGGAAAAAAATAAACAAGTTTAAGGAAATATAATGATAATGATGATTGAAATGATCAAGTAATGAATGTTAAAGGAAAATTTAATGATATCCAGAATAAATGTAAGTGAGAGTTTTTTTAAACAACAATTTTTATGTAAAAAAACTTTTTAAAAAATCATTCATTATGATTTTTTGAATGTTGTGTTGTTTTTTCTAAACGACCAAATACTTCAAAAAAAAAGTTGTTGAAAGCAATAAAATATATTTCCGAAATCATTGAATAACCTAGATAACTTTTAATTGATTTAAAGATGAATCCGTTATTGTATATGCGATAAATAAATGCAAATGTTAATCAATTGTAACTTTTTTTCAAATAAAAAAAATACTGATAGGAATTCTCAAGGAGTACAACGAAAAAAGTTAACAGACACTAACTCTACTTGTATCATAAGATTCATTTAGTCAATCACTCATCATATACACAAACATAACAACAACAAACATTATGTATTGGATTAAAACCATAGCATTGATGCATCATTTTCATGTAAATACTTAATCGTACGAATAGTGTGACGAGGGCATTCTTTTTCTTTTGTCCCTAGAATAAACAAGATTCGGATAACTCGTATGAAAAAATAATCAACTTGAAACAAAAGTTTTTTTATTATTGTTTTTTTTCCTTCAAAAAAAACTAAAAAAAACATATTATTATGAACGATAATGTTTTGGTTGAACAACATCAAAACAACCGAAAAAACAATTGTAAAAAAAGAAATATAAAAATATATAGAAAGACAAAACAAATGACTTGAGAGTATACATTGATATTTGGTAAACCAGAAACTTTCAACTGAAATAAAAATATGAAATAAAAAACAAACGCCCCACAAATAATCAAGAATCATAGCCCCAAAATTACATACAATATATTACATCGAAATAAACAGAACAAAATTAAGATTCATATAATCAAGCAATAACACAAAGAGATAGCGCATTTTTCAGACCCAAAAAAAAAGAAGAAAAAAATACAGTTTTTTTTTTGTTATAACAGTAATGATAATGATGAGAAGGGAGAGAGAAAAATGAAAAAAAGAATAAGAAATACACGATCAGAATAGAAATGAATTTCATCATCAACGATATCGTCGTTATTATTAGCTAAATGCTATTGTTTCGATTATTGTTATTCGTAGAAATTCTTTTTCAAATATATTTTCCTCACATTGTTTGCCCATAGTCAAGTGAAAAAAAAGTAAGCTTCACTGCCATTATTAATTGAATATTTAGACTTTAAAATGATAGCTATATTCGTTTTTCTTATTTGAAGCCCAGAGTTCAAATTTAAATTTTTATTTTTATTTTTCATTATTTTCTCGATACTACTTTAATCACCGTAGAATTAAAATTAATTTAATGAAAATGACGACGACGATAGTGGTAAGGATGATTGAACTATATTTATGAGATTATTATTAGGTTTTTTTTGGTAGTTTTTCCGGGAAAAAATATTAATAAAAATCAAGCAGAAAAAAGCTTCCTAAGATTTGATTATCATTCATACATTAGATTTTTTCGGGGGACAAAAAAAATGGAAAAAAATTGATTTTCCCACTGTGAAACAAAATCGAGACTATTAAAGCAATGAAGAATGCATATATCATTGCACAATGATCATGATCATTATGATGGCACGTTGACATCAATTGAGATACATACATAAATAACAGATTGTTGTTTTTGTTTTGTATCTATTTCTTCTTTATTGGTTATGGATGAAAAGTTTCACGATTCAAACAAATAAAAGAACCAAAAAAATAGCATCAACTATAAAGTGTGATGACAACAGAGAAAAAGAAAGAAAAATATAGAGATACAGAATAGAAACAGACAAAAAAAAATCTACGACACGACAAAATTTCGGAACATTTATTTTCGTTTCTATTAAATTCATAATATTCGTACATGTTCGTGTGTGATCTTTTTTTTCATGTATCTATTATCTTTTCTTTTTCCCTTTTTTTTATTGCTGAGACCAATGATTCTGATTTGTTGATGACAACAACACAACACATGATGGCATATCATATTGCAAATAATGTTGACAATTTTCGAAATTTTTTAAAAACTTGTATTGTGAACAATAACAACAACAACAAAAAATAACATCAAAGAATGTTGTTTTTTTCTCTCATTCCTATTCGGCTAATGTAATGAGTGTTTCTTATATGCTGAGCTAAACCGATTCTGTCAGTATGACAATTACGATTGCTTGATATTAAGTAAATTGTTTCGGGAACTCATCTATATTATCATTAACATCAACAAAAAAATTATTCAAGAAAAAACAATCAATGGTTATTGAAATATACAGATAAACAGAGAAAAAAAATAGTTTGACGCCCTTCACAAATAAAAACTAATTTATTATTCTAATAACTTCATTAAAACATTATGAATGTGAATTTGGTCATTTGTGAGTATGTTATGACCAAAAAAAAACTGTCATAATCAATTTATTATAACGGCAAACATAAACGATCAATCAACTGAATAATGATGATCACGATGATAATCATTTACATAATTGCATTCAGTGTGATCGAAATTTTTTTTTAATAAACAAAAAAAACATATTGCAAGGTAGATTCATATTAACTAATTTACCTTAATGATTAAGTTTGATATATATGAACAACACCAAAAAAAATAAAATTAATTTTTCCATGATATAAATCATCCGATAGAACCAACATAAAAAGGCAAATTGATTATGAAAAAGTGTTGATAATTTTCGTGAGAAATATCATCCATATTTTGTGTTTGGTTGAAGATAATTACACGAAAATAGATAGAAGAAAAAATTAAAAAAACGAGCTGAAAATGGAAGAGACATAATAATTATCCAACAGAATGTTAATTAACGAATTGCCAATGATAGCGTCGGCGAAAATACAAAAATTGCCAGAATACGATAATTCAACTAGCCGAAAGAATATAAAAATAGAAATGATTACACACAATTTTCACGTTCACATTTCTGTCGATTCTATCATCATCAACACAATAATGATAATTGCCAACACGACCATACCAAATTATGTACATTATACATTTGGTTGATTCGAATTAATGAAGCTCTGTTGGTTCTTTTCTATTTTTTACATGAAAAGCTAGGCCAATCAAAATAGGGCATCGTTCATTTTTTTGGATAGCATTGATTAATGTTAATCAGGTTATAAATGTTCATTAGATTCAAGATTCAATACAGCATCATCATAATAATGACAATTTATTGTTTTCATTTCAATCAACAACAATGCATTCGATGAGAATAGAAAACTTTTTTTCACACTGGAATTCGAATTTGTTTCATTTTTCTACACCAAATTCTTGATCAATATTTCGTTTTCATCAGGTATAATAATTATGAAAACAAAATCGATACAAATATCTTAGATAAATGCCCTTTTATTTATTTCAATCTCTCAATCAAATTGGTACTTGTGATCAATAATTACTATCCACGATTCTTTTTATTACGATTTTGTTACCGTTAACCCACACACAATATCAACTATAGAATCAATTGTACCCTTGAGAGCTTTTTTCTTGTTATTATTGTATTAAATTACCGAATTTGGATTTTATTTCAAATGCCAAAATATCATTGATTTAGTATGTGGATTCATAATAATCACTATTCAGGAAAAAAAATCGATCCATCTCTTCAATAGATCTATTGTTCTTAAGTGGACAAAATTCTTTACTTTGTTCTGTTCAATCATTATATTTTTATCGAATATACCACCACCACCACCACAGCCATTATCAACACAAAATAAAATTAACAACAAAAGTCTATTGTCGATTGATAGTTCATAATAAAATTATCACCCCATCATTACCATTATTGTTGATTGACCTATTTGGTAAGCGATGTGTATCAAAATAATATATTGTCTCAATATTCGTACCAAAAAAAAACTTACACTAAATTACTATCTAGCCAAATTAGACAGCTACTACTGATAGTAGTTATCACTAAAAGACAAAATAAAACTTCCTTTCTTCTATGATATTTCAAATACAATTACGTATTTGACGATGATGGCATTGATATAGAAAAAAATTCAGTGATGATCATAATGATAATGATGGAACCAGTTTAAATTACATTGAATGATTGTTTACATGTTTCAGATAGAAAATTGATCAACAAACACACTATCAATTATGGTAATGAAACACAATTTTATTTTAAGAAAAAAAGGTAATTCAATTCTTTTTTGTTTCGGTATAAAGAAAACTCTTATTTATTCATTTTTGTTTTTATTTTACTATTATCAATTCAAAATCAAATTGAAAAAGAATTGAATGAAAATAGAAAAAATTTGTCAAACCTGGATCAAAATCATCTGCAAATTCAGGTGGAGGTGGTGGCAATCGAAGTGATGGATATCGTGATAATAATGTTTTCAAATCATTTTCTTGTCGTTGTGAATAATAACGATAAATATTATGTTGTTGTAGAAAATTGTTGTTTGTTGAATTAGAATTTGTGTGTGTTGCATCCGATAACATAATCATTTGTTCACTTTCATTTAAAAGTTTTTCATTGAAATTTAATTTGTTCCAATTTTTAGTCTGATTATAGTCATTAAATTTTAATAACATTTTCCCATCACTCAATCTATTTATCGATAATTTTGTCTGATTTGTTATTGTGTCATGTTGTTTGTTTTCTATCATCATTTTATTATAATGATAATCATTGTTGACAACAATATTGAGATCACTGACATTATGATTAATAATTTGTATTGTATCATTAAAATCATTGTTAAGATGACGACGACGATGAATACGATGCATATATGATGAACTAGGCATTATCATCATTATTTCATCATCTACTTCATCACTATTGTCATTACCAATGACAGACACTTCTGGTAAGATTGTTGGATTAACAATAAAATTATTTAATTTAGATATTTGATTATGATCAATTTGGACGGATTTTTCTTTCAAATTTTGTTCAATAATGATATTTTTAATCATTTCAGTACCGGTCATAATTGTATTATTATTTGATAGAATATTGTCCGAATTTTCTGACTTTTTTGACAACGTTACATTATTGGTGTTAATCAATGTCGTTGACATTGTTGTTGTAATATGTATTTTTTGTTCATCATTCCATTCATTTTCATTCGATAATAATTTGGATCGGCTGATCATTTGTGAAAAAGGCGACATCGTTGTTTCAAGATTAATTATATCCGAAACAACAATGAATGTCATATTATTTTTTAATCCGGTTGGATTATTGAGCATTTGATCTTTTGTTGTCGCTTTTTTTAGCTGTAATGATGATAATGAATGTGATGATGAATTAATTGTATTTGATGATGGGCGGAATGATAATAATGATGAAGTTGGTGAAGATATTGTTGTTAAAATGGTTTTAATGATTGTTGGGCGTTCATATTTGTCTTCGTTTTTGTTATTTTTTTGTTGCCATAATGGATAAGGCGTTGTTGTCATAGTCGTAAAATTGTTTTCGATATTTGAAATAATATTTTTGGTAGATGCTGTTATTTTTGTGAACGTTGGTGGTGAATGTGTTGTTCCAATTGGTTTTTCCAACAACAGATTCAGAACAATATCATTATTATTTGCTGATGATGATGATGGTTTTAAACTTTTATTATTATTATCATCATCATTAATACTATTGCAGCTAATGTTTGATGATGATGAATTAATCATTGTACATAATGTTAATGGTGATGCAGATGAATATGAAACAGATAAAACGGAAGTAACAAAAGGTGATGTTGTGGTTGTTGCTGTTGTTGATGTGTCAGAAGCTATAGTCATTTCAATCATTATTATCAGACCGATGATCACAAATAATAGATATCGAACATAAAGAAATGTATTGTTTGTGTGTGTCGTTGCCACCGACAACGTGGCCGGGGCCGATATTTTAACTTCCGGTAAATGATTTAGTTTCCGATTTTTTGTTACATTCAATTCATATTCACCACAATGGCAATAATAATAATTATTATTATTATCAGTATTCGTATATGACAATTGAATTTGGCCAATGATCGATGATTTATTATTCTGATCTAGTTTTTCTTGCTCATTATTATTATTATTATTATCATTATTGATAATACCATCACATTCAAAAAAGGCCATCAATTTGGAGACCATTTTATTCGGAATTTTTTGTTGGCCGTTTTTTTCAATATTAAGTTTGATAAATTAAACTGTAACAATATTTCATTGTCGATTTCATTATCACCATAATAATTCATAATTTTGAAATTTTTTTTTGTTTCATTGAACAAAAGAAACAATTTACAAGAAACAATTTAATGGTTTCCTATTGCATCGTATCATTCATTTATGCATGTTCCAAAAAGCTCTGAATCAAGTAAATCATCTTCATTTATCACATTAACGATTTAAAACTTTTTTTTTAATATTTCGTTTTATTATAACTGTTATTATTGGAAAAAAATTGATTCATCCGTCCAGAAAAAAAACAAAATATTTTCATCATTTAATGAAAATCGATTTATCGACTTTTCACTTAATTTTATATTTTGCTTTTCTTCAGCCACCAAAAAAAAAAATGAAAAATTCTTCAAAAATTCATTGAGCGACTGTCAAATTTGGAATATTTCAAATTTTCGTGTTTATTTATTCGCATATGTATGACAATTTGAAAGTTTGAATTGCGAAAATATTTACACTATATATTTACAAGTTTTGTCCAAATGATGTTTCAATAAAAGCGGATGCTACAATTCAAATATTATTTTGATTTTTTCGTTTTCGTTTTTCGTTTACAGATTGGTCCACCCAGAATGGCAACAACAAAAAATGAAATGAAATGAAAAAAATTCTTCACAAATGGAATATTAAAAATATTTAGGCCACAAATGAAATGTGATGTAATAATTCGAACGATGAAAAATATTTTTTGCTTTAGATTATTCGTCGATCATCGTCGGCTGTTGGAATAGATTTTTTTTCATCTGCATTCATTTTTTTTCATCCAGTTCCAGTTATTATCTAAGCATTAAATATTTTTTTTCATTCATTCATTCAAAATATAAAAAAAAATTCTTCATGTAAAGTTTTGAATCCGAGTGACACTTTTTGAATCTGATTATTATTATTATTTTTTTTTTTTTGGTTCAAAAGCAACGATGACAATAGCAACAGCAGGCAAACAGTTCGGAAAAAATTTCAAGCTTTAGATTCAATATATTGTGGATATACGCGATGTGAAGCATGCCGAAAATTCGTAGAAATAGAAAATTTGTCTAGACATCAGGATATTTGATGATTGACATTAGGCAAAGTATTTTTTTCATATTTTGTTTTCCACTACATTTTTTTTGTTGTTGTGTATTATTGAAGCAATAAAGTCAATTTATCTGTCGAAAAGTGTGAAATTTTTTTATTTATTTAGTTTTCTGCGAAATAGTTTGCTCCAAATGTTTTTGTTTGTCACTGGAAAAAAAGAGTTTAGAGCCGGAAAAAAAATTTCGCTTATGATGTTCAGGATCAATGATCAATGATGATTATCGTTGATGAAAAACGCGATGTCATTTGCACCAAAGAATAAAAAAGTTTCCAAATGGATGATGATGATGATATGGAACAATAATTTTTATATCTAACTCCCATTCGATCGATTCGATATAATCGTCAACATCTTCTTCTGTAATTCTATGCCAAAGAATTTTTTCATTTATTTATATTATTATTATTTTTTTTTTTTGGTGATGGCAATTTTTCTGCAAAATTTATTTTTATTTACCAAACAACAAACCGATTGAACCAGGCAAATTAGCAATTAGAACGAAGCAAAACATTAATGAAAATTGAAAAAAAGGCCGCCCGCTCCAAAAAAAAGATGATAACACTATCTATCTAGTCGATTATATAATGAAGCTGAATAGAATGTGAACAAAAAAAAACAGAAAAAGATTTTTTTTGTTTAGTCTTGTTTTTGGTTAGAGATATCATGACACACTTTGGAATTTTTTCATTTATAAATTGCAACAATCAGCATTTTATGATTAGTGTGAACTGAATTTTTTTTTCATTTCGATAGATATTGTTTAAAAGGAATATGAACGAGACATGTGAAATAAATAAAACTAAACGATGGACAATAATGAGAACTCGTTGAAATGTTGTTTTTTATGTTGTGAGAAAAATTTTGAAATGTCAAAGATCAGAATTGAATGTGAATTTAATTAAATAATGCGTAGACCTGAATTTAGTAAAACACACACATGATGACATTTTTTTTTGTAAAAATAGATTCCGTTGAACAAGAAATAGCGATGTTGAAGATAATGGCAATAATCAAAGAATTATCGATATTGTTTTTTCAATGTTGTAAATGTGTATGTGTGTTTTATAATTCTTTTTCAAAATTTGTCTATTTTTTCGTAGAAAATATTTGAAATTTGATCATCATATTGATTGATAAATCGTTTTCGATTATTATTGATAACAAGTATCGATGAACAAAAATGTTTTATCGTTCATTATCGATGAAAGATGATGATACGACAATGTTTGTTTTTTCAAAATAATTTTTTCCTCATTTTATCATTTCTTCAAAAAACAAATTGTCACTTGATAGTTGTAGAAAGATCAATTTTAATAAATAAAGAATTGAAACAAAAACAACAAAAAATTCGACAATTGTAAATTCTTGTTGTAATGATGATGGACAACAACAAGTTCAAGTATGTTGTGATGACACAGCATCGTTATCATTTGAAATACGTATGATCATGATGTAATGTGATTTTTTTCTTGATTCACTCTGATCATACATTCGGGTAACTTAATAATATTTTCAACAACTATAACATTACATGCAAACAGCAGGAAATAAAACATTTTTTTTTTGAAAATAGTTTGTCGAATCATGATGGTCAATGTTTTTTTATTTTCATTTGAAATTGTCAAATATATGAAAACAAAAACTGAAGATATAAATGAATTTGTTTCATTATTGAAAATGAAAAAGACAAAAAAACTTTTCAATATGATCGAAAAATATTGCCAAAGTATTGTAATATGATAAAATAGATGATTCCACAAAATAATATAATTTATTTTTTATTTTTGTTGTTGTTATTTTTAACATTAATATTTATTATCAAAATGGATTCGACCACAGATCACACACACACGCACAATATTTAATAATGATAATAATCAATAAGTTTATGTGTTCGTGTTTGTGAATAATTCAAATCCCATGATCATTTGATAGTGATGATGATGATCACCATCATCAAAACATAGATTAACATTAACTTTTTTTTCCTACTGGTGGACACGTTTTTTTTCATCAAATTTCAAAAGAGAAAATAGAGAAAAATTGTTTGATAATAATATGTTGTAAACACGAAATGTTAATGAACAATATTGAAAATCACTGTATAGAGAATATACAGCAAGGAAAAAAATAGGAAAAGAAAAAGAATGAATTCTGGAAGAAATCTCATAGGCCATCCACGAACATTGGCCAACAATGCCGACGACAACAACAACAACAAAAATTTGTCATGTAGTGAAATAGTTGAAAGATAGACACCATTTGGATTCAAAAAAAAGAAAGAAAAAAGAAAAATTATTCTTTTTCTCATCCAAACACATACATCACAATATCCGATCACAAACATCAAACATTGTCACACACAGAATATTGATGAGAATTTCTTTATTTCTTCATGAAAATGTTTTTTCTTTTTGTTGTTTTGTGTGATGTAAGGAGATTAGTGTGGAATTTTCACGCAAGCATATAGACAAAAACTTATCTTGTTTTATTAATCAATTTGTATTGATCACATTATCATAATTATCAAATTAATATCTGAAATGATCAATATTTTTTTGAATTGAAAAGAAAAGAATCTAAGATACAGTAGAAAGTGATCAACGATAAATGATGATTAGAGTATTTTATATGATGTATCTTTTTTGTTTTCAAGAACAAGATCAATGATGAATGAAAATTGAAAATGTATTTAACCGAAGAAAATATCAATTTCTTTGTCAAATACGAATCAATTAGATTTGTTTTTGTTTGATTATTATAAATTTAAATTTGAAAAATCAATTTGCATTTTCATTTACTGTTGAATTGTGACAATATGAAACCCACACACACACACACACACACACACACACACAAACGCATACAAGATGTTATTTTTTCCTTGTAGAATCCCGTTGATAGTGTATGAAGTAAACATAAAAAATTTTATTTTAATTGAATAAATAAAAAAATAAAGTGAAATGAAGAAAAATTAGGTTTGAAAAATAAATAAAAATTTATGGAACCAGTTTTTTTTGCACATCGACGAATGGGTTGCAGAATTTCAAAATGAACTTTTAATTCAGCAAATTGAATTCATACCAGAAACGGCTACACAAAAAAATTTGGGCACCAATCAGGAAATATGAACCAAACTAACATTCAACTATATATGTTGGAAAAAGCAAAGACACTTTAGTCAATGAAAAAGAGAGAAAGAAAAAAAGCAGAATGTAATTTAAAATGTAAGCGTTGATTGCAATGACGGTCCGAAAAAAATGGAGAATTTTGAAGAAAAAAAACTGAAATCAGCAGAAAAAAACCGCCAAACATACAATGATTGAATTCGATACAACGATTCTTCCACATCGAATGAATGCGAAGAAATGAATGAAAAATTTGGAACAATATTTTCGTCACATGCACATACGGCAACGATGATTCGAGTAAATAGTGATGGCGGTCGTGATGGTGGAAGTGGTCGTCATTGTTGTGTAACTGTGGTCTACCATTTATATATTCACTCGTTGTTTTTCTTGTGAAAATAAAAACCAATTCTTCTTTGATTATTCCTTTTGGAATAAAACAGTTCCAGAAGGCGACAATGATGATGGATAAATTATCGAATTCGAAGCTATTTATACAAGTTTTTTTTGCCACTCAAATTCTGATTGTACGATTATTATCAAATTGTACGATCATGTTTATAAAACCAAAAAAAAGAACGATAAAATCACGTATATTTGGCGGAAATTTTGGTATTGAAAATAAATTCCTTTCATGGATAATCCCATTGATGAAAAAAACTGATTTTAATCAATGAATGAAAAAAAAACAGAATAGAAAATGCGCAAACGCAAACCAAAACTTCAAACTTCAAAATCTCGAAAGAATCATCGATCTCGACACCATAGAAACTAATAGCAATAGGCGAGAAAAAAAAATTTTTTTTGTCATCTTTTGAATCTGGTTGAAATGTGAGTGTGCAACGGTTCTGGATCGAAATCAAAAGGTTGACAAGAATAACGACAACGAAAAACAAACATCACAAATCTAATTATCAAAACATCAATCTATTTATCAACATCAATGAGAATCGGATTCGTTTGAAAATTGTTGTAATGGAAATAAAGTCATTGATGTTTAATAATGATAACGAACAAAAAGAATAAGGGAAAAACACTAAAGTTCATGGATCTTGTTTTTTTTGGCGATTGTTTTTTTCTTTGCCAAACTTTTTTTTCAGAATTGAAAGTTGAAAAAAAAACAAAATTCAATCCTGAAAAAAAGCAATTCATTTTTCACTATCTCTCTTCAAAATATATTCGACTTGAAAACGCAAATAACAACAACAACAACAACAAAAGGATTCAAAATAGAAAAAAAAGACATAAAGGATTCGTTGAATGTTCAAATATAATGAATTCTTTTTTTTTCTCCTTTATTGTATATGTGTAAATGTGAATGCATAAATCGTTGGTAATAATCTTGATCTATGCATTTTTTTTTCTCTCTCACACATTTCATATCACTCTATTCTTTAATATTTTATTCCATAGGATTTATTCATTCATTCATTCATTGTTGGTATGTTGGTGGTGGTTCATCATCGAATTGGATCATCTTTGAATCATGAATTTATGAAATAGAAAAAAAATATACAAGTCATATCGAATACCATCAACATTGTTGGTTTGTTGTAACTTGGTAATAAAAATGGTTGAATTTTTTTTTGGTTTTCTCATTTCATTCTTTTTTCACTATAGTAAGTGATTTCAAGAATCACTGAGCTGCTAATGGCTTCAAAACGATATTATATATTGTAAATATTATGAGTGAAAAAAAAAGAAAAAAGAAATATTATCTAGTTTTTTTTTCTTTTATTCATTGTTCACAAAATCTAGTTTTTATCATCTTTATCATGATGATGATTATCATTGACTTTGAAAAAAACATTGGATATATTTGCAACAGAATCTATTGTCATCAACAACATTGGGAAACCTATGTAGAGATACAGAGAGAGTAAAAACAAAATTCAATATCCATTCTTATGAACGGAAAAAAATACTTGTACTTGAAATAAATGTCGATGATGGATATGTGTGTATATTATATATGATTTCGATGCTGAGCAACATTATAAACATCATAAAAAAAATAATAGTGACAATAATAAAATAGAAAAAAAAATCTAATAAAACATTTTTTCCACTCTTTATTATTCATCATTTTGTTTCCGTTATTCATAAAAAAATAACGATTGATTTTTTTTCATTCAAAAAAAAAAAAAATATACCCAAAGAAATCTATGAAATTGCATAACGTTATTTTTTTACTGTTGTTGTCGAAGATATAATGACAAATTGTTGTTTTTTTTTCTTTATATTTTATCATTAGTTTATAATGTATATTTTGTTCTGAGCAACAAAATAATTTCGACAATAACTTGGTTACAATCGACATTAGTTTTTGTTGTTGTTGTTGTACAATAATTTTCACCATATATTTTTGGTTGCCATATTACATTTAGTTTGATTGTCATTTCGTAAACATTTCGAAAAAGATTTCATCACCATTCCAAAAAAATATATAAATCTTATATTTTCTTTCAATTTATTCACTTAACTTTCTGACAAATTAAATAAGATTCTTTTTTTTCTCTCACTCACTGTATCAAATTTTGGTATATAAACACACACATTTATACCGTATACATATCAATATAATACAACGTAAATAGAATGAACAAAACGAATACAAATTCTTGGAACATCAGTCATAAGGCTGCTAAAAAACACAGTTTGTCATCGATTATGATTAATGATTGGCACACAAATATTCTCGATAAGATTCTTAGATGAGGGGGCAATGAAACAAAACAAAAACGACTGGGACAAATAGATATAACATGTATTGAGGTTTATTTTTCTTCCATTTTTTTTATCTTGCTGAAAATGTTTACGAGTTTATAGATATGTATAGTATAAGTTTTCCTCTCCTGTTTTTTTTCAATTCAATAAGAATCCAAAGTTGTTGTTCATTCAATAATCATTTTTTTGTTGTTGTTTTTCTTTCTCCTCTCATCATAACCATTGTTGTTGGTGTTTATCAAAATGATGGATAAAGAAGTAAAAACAAAACAAAAAAGGAAAAAAGAGAATTCACTGGAAATCGGAAAAAAAAACTCAATGACAACTTCATTTCTTTCAAGAAAGTTCATATTAAACAACAACAACAAAAATAGTAAATTTAACATTAAATTTATCATCATTGGTTGGCCGAAATGTTGATTTTTTTTACATCAAAATAGTTGAAGAATTTTTCTTTGGATTCTGTTTGCCCAATTTTAGATATTAAATTTTGTTTTTTATGTCAGATTTTGTTTTTATAATTTATTTCTCCATTTTTGTCGGATTGTCTGATTGCTTTTACATTTATCGAAAGTTTTTTTCAACCCTTTTTGTTTTGGCTTGTTTGTTATCCTATGGATTATATTCAAGCTGATTTTTTTTGAAAATTGTAAGTCAGAAATTCGTTTTTCCAGTGAAGTTTTTTTTACGTAACATTATAAAAAATTTATTTTGACATCTATAAGAAGATTTAACGGTACATTGGATTTAAATTTCAATTAAAAGTAGAATCCAATGCAGAAAAAAAAACAGAACGAAAAACTTTTCGTCAACAAACATGCAAAAAAAGGAAAAAAAATGTAAATGAACAACAACAACAACGAAAAGAATTTAAAAATTTCTTCCAAAAAAGGGGAAAAAATTCCAAAAATTCAATAAAACTGTGATTTTATGATGCCATTTTAAATTTCTGTTGTTGTTTTTTCCTTTATTTTATGTTCCAGAAAAATGTGGTTAAAATGTCAGCTTTTTTGATTTTATTTTTTCGTTCAAAGAGGAGAAGGTGGCTTAGTGAATCGACCAATATTTTGCGCTGCATCTTCGTTTCAGGAAAAAAGTTTTATTTCTTGTGGCTTGTTTGTTATTGTTTTTTTTCGACTAGATTTTTTATTCTATATATTGAGTGAGTGTAAAACAAAAACAAAATTCTATAGAAATTATAACCAAGAAGAAAAAAAAATGGTCCCATTAAATTATTTATTTATGTATTGGATGTTGTTTTAATACAAACAGATAAATGATATGATACCACAGGGAATGAATATGAATAACTATTGAGTAACGATCGATAAATGTTTATGGGAAAAAATTTTTTCCTGAAAAAAGGATAAAGTGAAAAAACTTAAATAAACGGAAAACTTTAAAGTTAAATGTAATCCAAACTTATTGAAAGAGGTGTTGTGTATTTTTTCGGAAAAAAATATGATAAAAACAACAAAGACAAGTCAAATCACAAACACAACCAACCAATTTAAGTCATATGATAATAATAATAATAAGAATAAGAATAATATTTGTGCAAAGACGTTTTTTTTCATTCTCTTAAGGCATTACAAGTCATTCAAATTTTCAAAAGAAAAAAAAATAAACTTATTATAAATTCCGTTCAAATAATATGATTTTCATAAATATATCGATTGTTTATCGATATATCGATGTAGGAAAAAAAATTTGAATTCTTTTTTTCGGAACACAAAATAGTGGGGAACACAAAAAAAAACTTTGAAAACGAAAACTTTCGCTTCAAATATATGCTAATTATATTATATTTTTTTTTGTCTATTGACAGTAAATAACGGGGCTTACCAAAAAAAAAATGCTACGGTAGCTAAGCGGAGAAAAAAAATTGGAATTCTCATGAATCTCCTAGATAAGAAGCTTATATTATTCTATTGCATCTGTTATTTTCACAGGTAAACTTTTTTTTCCGTCATATTTTGAAACAATTCATGTAAATACTATTATTAAAGTTTGTTGATGCAAATTTTTCATCAACAAAATACCTAACCGGATAAACAGGACAAAAGTAATTGACAAAAACAAAGAAAAAAACTTTTATCAATAACCGGCAGAAAATTTGTCGGTGTGTGTCGAATTTGTTTTTTTTAAATCTAAAATTTCAATGCCCCAAAATCAATAGAATCATGGGAACAAATTCAATATGAACCATATGAATTGAATTCTGTTCATAAAATGATTGTTTTTTTTCATTCTATACATTCATACAAGAGAATACACAACTCATACAAACATTAAACAAGTAAATAAAACATTTATGACAATAGAAAAGTGTCAGAAATAAAACAAATAATCATTTTTTTTGTTCTTTGTTGTTTACCTAAATGATTAGATTATCATTGATTGTCATTGCTATTATGTTTGGTTTGATGATCAATAAAATGATCAAACATTATTTTTTTTATTGTCATTGATTTCAAATAGCCAATTATCATGAATGACATGGTCATTGATATCAGTATCACATGAGAATATAGTTTTATAAATTGATTTATTGAATGTTATTCACAATAACAATTACCTTGATGGCGTAACCAAAATGATTTGCATAAAATTGTTTTCGAAAACATTTTTCAATTTAAATTCAATGATGACATCATCAATAACAAAACAGAGAAAACAGAAATTTTTAAATCAAATAAATTATGTAAAGTGAAAATTATTATTGAAATAAAAATCATTTGCAAACAATTTATTTGGTCAAAACATGAAACAAGTTTCCACTAACATTGAAAAACATTGAATGTGAAAAATAAATGAAAATTATTCCCAACGACAATAATACAATATCAATGGAATATAAATTAGGTATTGATGAGAGAAATAGTTCAACAACAATGATGATAATAATAATAAAAATGAATTATTCGTTTCAAATGATGATCTGATTTTGTTTTCTTCTCTTTTGGGTGTTTTTAGGTATTTTTTCCACAATCGATTCTTATATCATCATCATTGACATTGTATGCATCGATGATTTCAATATTTGAAAACAATAGAATGTCGGGAAAAAATTGAAATCCGATAAAAATGCAAAAGAAAAAAACAAAATTTATTCAATAAAATAGAATGGTAACGATTTTTAAATCTCATAGAAGACAGACAAAGAATAATACCAACAATACAAAAACTAAGAAAAGCAAAAAAAGAATTTCGATTTTATTTTGACAATCAAATCGACCGATATTTTTGTTTTTTTTTCGACATTTCTATATGTACATTTGATTATTTGACATTTTTTTGGTTTTAAATCGGTATTTTATCATCAGATTATCATCAGACTATGTATGAAAATTTTCAAAAATACAGACAACATGATAAAATAAAGAATAAAGACAGAAGAAATGTGTGCAAAAGAAATTGAGAACTATAAATCATACTTAATAAGTTAATGGATATGAACAGTTTGATTTTCAAATATCGAACGAATGAATCAACGATGAAGAAAATAAACGGCTAAAATTGTCAACAAGTTTGTCGTATATGTCAATTATATAACTATGAAATAAAAATACTAGGCACAAGCATTTATTTTTCTTTTTCAACCAATTCGTTTTGAACTTTAATTCGATTTGAACAACGACAACAACCAGAAAAAAAAGAAGAAGAAGAATTGAAAAAAAAACTTGATACTGGAAACATATTGACAGGAATGAGAAAATAACTTTACCATAAATAGTCTATAGTTGCTTAGCTATAGACAGTCAATTATCAATCACAAGGGAACAACTAATATAATTTTCCATTGAAAGATGAAATGAACGTGAACGGAAAGAGAGTGAAAAGGAAGAGAAAAACTTTGACTTACTGCAAGAAAAAAAAACCTCAACTATGGATCAAAATCAGGAACAAGTGAAAAAAATGACAGCCCAATATAGAGATCCGGAAAATAAGAAAAAGAAAAAAGAATTAGAAAAGTTTCCGAATAGAAAAAAATTGAAGAGAAAGAAAGAACAAGTCGTCTTGAAAATCATCATATTCGTGATGATGTTAGTAATGTGAATGAAAATTCATTTGCAAAACAATTCTGTTTATGACTTCAATCGATTTAGATGAATTGTGAACACATCATCAAGATCGACGAAAATCAACGAAAGTTATTTCGAATATTTGCAACAATAAAAAAAGAAAAGAAGAACAAACCAAAATTCATTCCGAAGATCATTATTTCATCGATCAATGAATGATAAGATCAATCGAGATTGAATAACCAGAACAAGAAGAAATAAAAAACACTTAAGTTCAAACTTGTATAATTAACGAGTTTCAAACGAGCATAATATTTTTTTAGAAAAAAGAAAGTCTCCACTTTTAAAACTAAAATATTTCAATTTTTTTTGAAAAATTCTACTTTTTTATTTTGTAAAACATAATTATTCATATACGTCATTGTTTAATAATCAACAGAAGCATAGAGAATATTGTCTACAATTCTCAATGTCGTCGAAATTTTTAAAATCAAGAATAACCGATAACTCTGTGTATGTGAGAGTGTATGTCGAATAAAAATGTGATACAAGAAAAAAAAATGGAAAACTTCAGCAGAGCGTATCTATACGGAATTCTGTATGAAGACAAAGTGTTTCATTTTTCAAAACTAAGACGAAGAAAAGCTATTTCAAAGCAAATTGATTTTTTTCTTGTTCACTCTTGTTTTTACATCAATATATGAATAGGAATTTTTTTTTGAAACGAAATTCTTTCGGGAGAAAAAAAACGATGAAAAAGTTCAAAATTAAAGTTGTAAGAAAAGAGAATGAAAATTTGCAAATCATTTTCATGTCAATTGTTTCTTCTTCTATTACTTGTTCATCGGGATCATTACAATAAATTTTCTTTTTTTTTAAAATATTGCAAACTAAAATAATATCGATTATTTTTGCGAATTATTGAATGTTAATTTGAAATCAATATTTAAAATGAAAATTTAAATTTTATGTAGGAAAATAGCAAAACAAATAAAAACACCGAAAAAGTCAATGATGATATGGTTGACAGAAAAATGAATGAAAATCATTGGTATCAATATAATAGTAATAAGTAAAGTAAAGTTTTGAAATCAATTGTAAAGGTGAACATGTAAAAAACAATTAATTGATAAAGTCGAAAGGTAAAAAGGAAGTTTTTTACCTAAAAAAAAACTTTATTACATGGAATTTCAAAACAGAATTAGTCGTACCAAACACCAAAACAAATCCAGAGGTAGAGTCAATTCAATACTGCAAAAAAAAACAATACGCATCATTGATTGACTGTTGTGAGAATTGAGTTTAATGCAATTGAATCCAATCGAATTTGTGGGATAACAAATCGAAGGCGACAAAAAAACAACAACAACAAAAATCGATTTTGAATGTCATGTGAAAGAGAGAGTTACCCGAATACAGCAAGTCAGTTATTTTATAATGCTGAGTGAAAATATAAAAAAAAATTCTCGATTCAATCCGATTGGCAATTTGAAATATATAAAAAACGAAAAAGAAAATGAAAGTAATAATGCTAATAATAATAAAACTTGGTGAAAAAAATAACTTGAATCTATCGAATCAATGCAGATTGTAACAGCACCTAGAAATCAAGGAAACAAAATCGCATTGAACAACAACAACAACAACAAAAAAAGTCAAAATTTTACGCATCACCGAATACACATATACAGAGAATAATTGGTGGCTAAAGTTGAGGGAAATAATTTTTTTTACTTTTGCTTTTGGTAAAGTTCACACACACACAGAGAAAAACGATGATTGGATTCTTGGATTTTTTTTTGTTGGCTTCTTTTTTTTTGGTGAAATGATTCTACGAACATTTGATTCTCAATTTGTTTTTGTTTGTTTGCATTTGGAATCGAATTTCGGTTCTGTTGAATTAATGTGTGTTTATGTGTGATTTGATGTTTTTTTTCCAATTTACCATCAAATACTTGGTTCCACATATCTTTTTTTTTAATTTTACTTCAAACATTCTATATTCTATTGTTAAAGTTCTTGTCTTTGTAATTTTCTTTCTCTTCTACACACATGTATATGTAATTAAATGTTGACCAGAATTTAATACATCCAAAAAAAAACATTTTCGAATTAGTTTTTTGTTGTTGTTGTTTGGTTGATTATAATTATCTTCATTTATTCATTCAGTCAGTCATTCATTTTTCCTGAATTCAAAAAGAATCTGAAATCGAAATAAACAAATTAACATCTATGTATACAGTGAAACACTTATTTGGTTGCATCAGTAAGTCAGTGTATAATGTGCAGCAAAAAAATAAAAATAAAATAATTGCAGATAAAGATTGTGTTTAATGATTTTTAAGTATTGGAAAGTAAATGAGCCAATTTATATTTTTCCAATGAAATAATTTTTATTTGAAAAAAATTACTTTCAAATTTTGATATTTAACAATTATAATGATGATGAGATTCGAAAAAAATTACGACTATAATCAAAAAGAAATGTATCATCAAAACAAAAAAAAAAGATTCCAAACAATACATAGATTCACAAGGAACAACAACAACAAAAATTATTGATTTTTGATTCCAATTCGATGATTGATACCATGGTAACATGAACAAGAACAACAAACAAAAAATTGTTCAATTTAATCACCAACTATCATTAGCAACAACAGAAAAAATATGGACAGTTTTCATATGAAAAAAAAATCAAAATTGGTAGTCATCATCATCAATGCACATACACACACACAATCAAATTCATGGAATTCAAATCGTTTTTCATCGATCATCATCAAACAAACAGAAAAACAATGAATCGAATCAAAGAATTTGATTCGTTATCATTTTTTTCATAGAAATAATTACATTGAATGTAGAATGATTAGATAGAAACAGAAACGCATGAACAATTCAAAGATATTCAAGCACAGTATGAAACTATTGATTTTATAATAATAAAAACAATATTTTTCAAATCAAATTATTCGATGGAATATAAAAAAAATGAAATTCATTTCTCATTCATCTTAATCATTGTCACCAATCATTTGGCCTTTGGCAAAATTTGAATCAAATAAATCTTGTAAAAACAAAACAGGAAAAAAATCCAAAAATTCATAATTTTTTTCTTTTGAAACATATTGTGACATTAAGATTTGATTTATTAGTTGCCGCACCAACGATCATATCGAAGCGGAATTCATGGATAATTCTATTCGATCATAATAATTATCGAAAAGAACCATATATGATACCGGTTTGTGATCAAAGATTATCGTTATCAACAAATCATTATTAACAAAACAAAAAAAACAGTAAATAAATTATAGTTTGAAACATCGCTTTAAGCAATAAATATCAGTCCTGGAACTAGAGTTATATTCTTTTAATTCGATTCTATTTCATAGTAAATGCCATCAATTTACAATTGGAAATGAAAATCATTCATTCGATAGTTTGAATAAACAAAATGATAGTATTATGACCTTTCGAAAAACAAAATCCGATAAACAACACTGTTCTCAATGATTCAAATCATAGTCTTATTTGTGAAATAGGAAAAAAAATTTGATTATCTAACTTTTTTCTCTTGACATTGTTTATGTATGGAGCAACGGAAGAAGAGTAAAGAAAAAAAATCAAAGATACGATTCTAAAACATTGATATACGACCGCAATTTTTCTTTCTTTTTGTTTTTTTTTCACGACGATCAATATAAGAAAACAAATAAGATCAAATCTATACATACAAAACATGACAACAACGAATGATCAATCGTTTCATTGAAAACAGAACAAAAAAAAAGTCAACCTATGTGATTGTGAAAAATTATTTTCACCTGTAATAAATGTGTAATAAACATCAATGATCATATAGAATAATATGAAAAATCTTTTTTGTTTGGACAATTTTATCAAAATGATGATAATAAAAACAAAATGATTTTTTTTTGCATGAAAATGGCATTGAAAATGACATTAATATTTTTAAGAATTTTGTTGAAAAAAACGAACATTTTTTACAAAAGATTCATGTTTTTTTCTTTGGTCTCCGTGTGCAAGTCCATCGTGTGTCCAGATTATTATCATTAACATAATGGGCAATTTGATTTATTTTCATACTGATTCATCGGTATAAAAATGGAATTTTCGTTATCTATTGTTGTTGTTGTTGTTGTTGTTTTAGCTTTCAATATTATCCAAATGACAAAATAAAAATGAAAAATTTCACAAAAATCTTGTGATTGAAGAATTTTGTTGTTGTTGTTTTTGTCTGTTCAAAGTGCAATGTTTTTATGTCAACAATTTTCAGATAAATTACCATATTTTGTGTCATATCAAATACCCAAACAATCATGACAACAGGATATTCAAATAGCTATAATCACATATATTGTGAATGGTTTATAACTTTTTTTTTTTGTTTAAATTCTCTATAATCTATTATAATAAATTTTAGAAAAAAAATGAAATTTTTTGAATTATTATAAATCTTTTCATTGCTTATGCTTTATTCAATCTTAAATCTCGTCTAACTAACTCATATCAAAAAAGAAAAGAAAAAAAGAACCATAACTGTATCATCATCATCATCTTTGTTTTGATCATGAATGGAATTACAGCGAATAGAAAAATAGGAAATCAAAAGTTATGGTTGGTCGCCGTCATGTTGTGAGCTTCAGAGGAAAAAAAGGAATTATTTTTAAAAAGTTATTATCAAAGTCAGTTCTTTTTATGCACAGTCACATATTTCATGAATTATACAAAATAAAATTGCACGTGGAAAGTTTTTTCATGCTCGCATCAAATATTGAAAATTTTTCTAAGTCAGAATTTAACTTGTAAAAATTTTCAAAATCAAAATTGAAATTAAAAAATTCTTTTAATCGGAATTCAAATTGAATAATTCTTTGAATACGAATCCATCGTGATGAATTTTCAAACTTGAATCCGAATTCCAACTGAAAATTTTTCAAGTCCAATTTCAACTCTGAAAAAATTTTCAAAGTCCGATTTCGACATAGAAAATTTCTCCAAGTTCGACTTCAACTTATAAAATTTTTCTAAGCCAAAGTCGGACTTGGAAAATTATCATTATTTGTTTGATGTCCGAGAATACATGACAATTGGCTGTTCTGTTATAAGTCCCTTTTCCGCTTATGTTCTTTATGGCCATTAATCAATCTGTTTTGAATGGGTGATATCTTTAATTTTTATGCCATTAAGTAAGTAAAAATGCTATGTTGTTCACAATACTCAATCTCTTTTTGCCCAAGTTTCAGTATTCTGTCCAATAATCCATGTCGAATCATTTACAAAACAATCAAAAACAATACAGGTATAAATCTAAGAATGAATGAATTTTCTTCGTTTGCTAATACAATTTTTAATCTTCAGCCAAATTCAAAACTTATCATCAAATTTTATATCGGAAACAAATTACAATCCAAATGATGATACAGAAAGCTTTTCTGACTGATAATGGATTCAACTCATTGTTTGCAATAATCGGAAAAAGTGGTCAAGGAATCGGGACAAATGCATTAAGATGGGCATGAAATTGTCTATAATCAAAAAGAATATGAACAATTCACTCGATTGATTGAAACGATATTTGAAAATATTTGGCTACAGAAAAAGCTAACATTTTGTGAGCGTTGGATTTAGATGATATTGAGAGCCAATGTTGAATCGAAAAGTCAATTTTGTTAATTACTGTATTTTTTGAATTGTACAATTTTATTATGATTTTTTTGATTTAAAAATAAAAATTGATATTCTTAACCGATCAATTAGCTTGAATAATTAATTAAGAATCAAGGGATTTCAATTTTGGACCGGTAAAACCCCCATTTCGGTTCATTCGGAAAACTCTTAAAAAACAGTTTTAAACTTCGAAAAATCGTGCGTTTTTTAAGACTCTGAGAATGGTGTTTTAAGAGTTAACGATTTACTGTTCTGTGACTGTTTTTCAAGAGAAAAATTTCTGCCAGGGATGGCTTCTAGTATCTAGTGAAAATGATGTTATAGTATTAATAATGATAATAATATACAACCGGATTAAAGCGAAAAACAACCTAATAGTTTGTTTTGAATGTATTTTTTTTTCATTTTCATTACACTGTTTATGTCATTTTTGTTGTTGTTGTTATTGTTATAATACCCCATTTGAAATAACAACAACAACAACAACAACAGATAAAAGATACATTAAAGATGAGATGTAGGGTTTCTTTGTTGTTGTTATATGTGTCGGTAAGTGTGTTGTTCCATATCATTTGATGACAATGAAATGATGTTTTCGTTATGTTCATTGAAGAGTGTGTGTGTGTTGGGTAATTTGGGTTTTTTTTCTTTAGTTGGCCATCTCTCTTTTTGGTTGAATGGCCAATTGTTCTTCTTTAACTTTTTTTTCACTCTCTCACTCTCTCTTGTTTTGGATAGAATCTTCAAGAATATTTATCTACTACCCATCATCTTGTGAGTGTGTTTCATTTATTTTTTTGCGGCGATCATGAGTGACAATTTTTATCCGTATTTTTTCAGTCGTATGGCTAATTCATAACAATAATAAAAATTACCCAAAAATGAAATGAGTTTCTAACACTTTTCCTTATTCTATCTATATTTTGTTCCATTCATTCATTCATTGTTTTTTTTTGCAAACACTTTTTAGTATAAAATCTGTAACAAGATGACTCTATTAAGTTTTTTTTTGGATCATTTTTTTTCATTCCAAATCTACACACTTAGTTGCTGCGACTATTTATTTCATTTCTTATTGGATTTTTTCTTCTCTCTTTTGGTGATTTTATTTCTATCATAACCATCTATCTTTTTTTTCACAACTATATTCGAACCGAACGCCAATGGTCACTGTGGTATCAGGAGTTTGATACATGTATAACATACACACATTACCAACAAACGACTTGTGTGAAAATGTCCACTAAAATCAAGTTACCAACAATAACATTATATCGTTGAAGTTACATAACAAATGAAAAAACTGTAATGAAAATGAAATTATTTTCATTTCTATCTATCTATTCTCGTTGTAATTTTCATATAATAAACTTGATTCTTATTTTGACTTGGATTGTGTGTGTGTGTGTTGTTTATATTGAATTTTACTGTTTGTAAGTTGTATATGTATGTTTTGAGATTAAAGACATAGACAAGACTAATCACATACCAAACAAGACAATCCAAACGACTAAATTTCTGATGAGAATTCAGTAAGTGCAAGAAGAAAAAAAAATAGAAAATTATATCCGAATTCTATAACAATGGAAAATTATACAAATACATAGTAAAATTCGAGAAATAAGAAAATGAAATAAAAGGAAAAAAAATAACACGATCAGTAAAATGAAAATAAATAATAACACTCCATTTATGTGAAATTAATCTTCATTTTTCTTTCCATCTACAAATCTTACAATGAGAAGGAGATGGATAACTGGAATAGGAATATGGAAGCGAGAAGGAAAAAATGTAACAATTTTTATGCAGAAAAAGAGAAAAGAAAAATTCAACCTATTAAGTTGAGAATTTAGGGCTTAGAATTTTTTGTTTTGTTTCATTTTATTTCAATGAAATAGGAAAACATCTTGCTACGTGCACATTGTTATAATACAACAAAATATATAATGAAAATTATGATGCTTTTATGGATATATTTTGTTTTTTGTTGGCTGGCAAATTTTCTAAATTCGGATGGATAATGGTTTACATTATCAACCATAGTGATAGAGAAGAAGAAAAACAGAAACCTAAATGAATATATCATTGGATCGATATCGTTTGGCATGTGTACAATAAATGTTTGCTTTTGAGTCTTCATGTTCGATAATGAATTCAATAATGGCATAACTGATAGAAGTTAGTTTTGAAAAGTTATCTTAAAAAAAACAAAACAGTAAATTGTTATGAAGAAAATGTGTAAAAAATTCATATCGTTTTTATTCGTTCCATTAAATAATGATCAAAAATTTAATGTTAAATTGAATATATGCTATTATAATCATCATCATTATCATCATAAGGATGGTTATCTTATTTGTAGAAATGTAATATCAATTTTTCTTGGTTCTCGATTCTTGGGTTAACAATAATGATGAACACCGAAACAGAAAAATCCATTTATCCTCTTTATGCTATATGTGGTATCAAATTCTTTCTTTTTTCCAGAATCGATTTCTTTTTTTCACCCTAATAATTATCCGCAATGTTGATAATAATAGAAATAAACCTGTTATGATGAAAAGAAAAATAAGTTTTTTTTTGTAAACACATTAATTCGAAATTAAAGTTTGTCGATTGTCACATGATCATGATGATGGTGTCAGGCAGTAAAAAAACTTTTTCATATTGACTGACCACACAGCGATAACGATTGTCAAATCAACAACAATATCCGAGGGAAAAAACTTCTTCTTGTATTTTGTAGAACTTTGATACTCTGAAAAACAAGAAACAAAATCCATTAGAATCAATTTTTCAAACACATAATGCTAAGAAAAGCCAATTAAATTTAGCCAGATTGGCCGTAATTTATATGTTGGATTAATATTTTTTTTTTGCTTGTCGCAGCATTTTTTACTCTTCTTAATTCATTGTCGGGAAATGTCATTCATATATTTATGAATAGACACTTGATAATAATTAACGGACACCGTCGTCCGAAATGTAGTTTATTATCATCAACTTTTCTAATAACAAGAATAACATTCAACAGACATTTTTTATGTTGTTGTTGTTGTTTTCATCCGGGTTATTCTGCTCGACCGGTGAAATGTGTACGGTGTATATGAATAATGTTTATGTTTTTGTTTTTGTTTTTATCTTCATTTCATAATTGAAGACGACGTTCATCATCATCATTATCCAAAACAACTATTATTATAGTCATTATCATTATGATCATCTTAATATGAAAAAAAAGTGAGAAAATGAAAATGAAAACAAAACAAAATGAATAGAAAATTTAAAGAATAAGATTTTCATATTACATTTGGAAAAAAAGACAATGAAGATAACTTGGATAATAATGATAACAACAAAAACCCAAATCAAATAAGACCAGAAGAGCAAGAAATATCAAGAATTTCAACATTATTATTGTTGTCAACGTCATTGTCGTCGTCCTCGTCGTTGTTTTTTTTAATACCCTTAAGTGTCATCATTATGATGATTATCATCATTCCGGTTGTCATTTCAAGCAAATGAAAATAAAGAACAGAAAAAAAATGTTTAATCTTGATGATTTTTCTTGTTTTTTTTTGTAACAATTTTTTTTTGTTTCATTCGTTCACTCAACAGCTAATTAGGTGTTGTAGACTTGCTACATCATGATCAATGGCTTCGGTCCGAAATTCGTATATTTGAATCGAAGGAAACAAAACATTTAAATCAAAAAGAAAAAACAACCAAATCTGGTTTCGTCATTGATGATGAAAATGATTTTTTGTTTTTCTGGCCATTTCGTATCATTAACACTGTTGTATTTTCTTGTTGTCGTTCATATCATTCAAATTATTTATGCGGCAACAACACAAAAAATGTTGAATGCAAAATGGGCAATCCGAGAAAAAAAAATCACCAACAACAATCCATTTTGCTTGCATATATTATATTCTGTTTCTGTTTTGTTTTTTTTGTGTTAAAATTGATAAATGATAACTATTAATAATCGAATGGCAAACAACATTCGTGCAATTTGTTTGTTTGAACAAAGAACGAAGAAAAAAATGTCGCAAACAATTTTGCCACTTTCAATGCCGTTAACAGACAAGAACAAAAACAAAATTTCGGAGCGATTCAAGAATACAAATAGCGAAAAACATTTGTGAAAAAAAATCACTTCAACAACAACCAGCCAACCAACCATCAACAAAATTATAAACAAATTCAGAAAATAAAAAATCCGGGTATCGAGAATAAGAAGTGCAAAGAAGAAAAAAAAATCTACAGATAAATACCGAAGACAAACGACCAAAACATATTATTATTATTATAAACGATAGAATGTAAAGCATGTAAATATAATAAGGAATATAGTAAGCTAAAAGAAATGAAGAAATTAAATTATTAGACAATTTGAATTCCCGGCAAAACTAAAAGAAAATAAAAGAGGAAAGAGAAGAAAAAAATCTAAGCAAAACCAAATTCGGCCATTCATCTCAACAACAAAAAAAAGGAATATATTTATTTATTGAAAAAAAAGACAAATTTCTGAATTCGTTCTGAATTGAATAGTGGTGACATTGAATGATGAAAGTGAATAATGTTTCAATAACATTTTTGTTAATGTTGATTTAACTATTTTCGACTACCGAAGAAAAAAATAATAATAATAATCAATTGTTTCAATTATTTGTTTCACATTTGAACAAAAAAAAAAAAAAAAAGAAAACACCAACTAGAATACCATACGAGAATGACACATGCCAAATAATTCTTTAGAATAAGATGTTTATCATGGTGCATGTGAAAAAAAATCACGAGAATATTCTGTTTTTCATACAGATTTAATATATATTACTGGATATACTTTTAATACAGCAAATGAAACGAAACGAAAAAAAACAAAACAAAATCATTGACGAAACAAAAAAAAAAAAAGATTAAGTTCGATTCAATGGAAATTTTGATATTTTATTTTTCTTTCATAGCAAAATAATAATAATAATAAAAGGAAATTACAGAAAAACATTATCAAATAACGTCATCAACATCAATTATCAAAAACAACAACAATAACAATGTTTTGTACGTGTCTCTTACTTTTCGAATCAGGGATCAATGAAGAATGTCAATGAATGAATGAATGAATTAAAAAAAAAGTTTGCCGGAATGATTCTTTTTTTTGAGATATGAGTGTATGCGAGAATAGTAAGAGAAGAGGATTTTCCGGATTTATCTTCATCTATCTATCTAATAATAATAATAATAATAATGATCATGTTTGTATCGTGTAGGTGAATTTGACATTTTTTCAATTGAAAAAAAATAAGATTTCTTTTTTTTTCTTTTGGACAAGGTGTTGGGTAATCCAACGAGCAAAAATTAGATGAAAAAATATTTGCTTAGATTTTATGTTATTTTGTTTCGGAAATAAAGATAAACATATAGTTAATTGAAAAAAATGATGCAGATTTTTTTTTGCCATTCGTTCACAATATGTTTTGTCGAAAGAGAAATGAAAGATGAAATAAAATTAGTAAAATGAATTTTTTTTTTTGTTTTTGTTGAATAAAAAACATATTCAAGGCATTAGGCAATACAAGTTTTGTGGAAAAAAATGAAAGAGTTTATATTACTGAAATGAAATATGAACAAAATTAAAAATTTTGCAACAAAATTCCATAAAATTGGATATTGTAAATGACAAGTTGGTATACAAGGCCAGGCGAAAAAGAATCGTTCACTAAACCACGTGTATAGTTCCGTTGTAAGTTGTGTTTGTGTATGTGTTTTGTTTTTTTTTTGATAAAAATAAAATTGGTTTATTCGTAGAAAAAATAACTGTTTTCATATTCAGCCGTGTTGCAATGTGTGTGTAATGTAATCTAATACCTCTTTGAATACGAAATGTCATTTTTTACTTTCATTTAATATGTATGCAATATTAAGAACAACAACAACGACAAAGAAAAAAAAACTTAATGTGATTCTGTGTAGAAAAACAACAACAAAAATAATAATTCTCATTTGAATTTTTATCATTTTTTGTTTTGTTTTGCACGGAAACAATTCTGTTTAGAATCTTTTTTTTTCAATCAAAGAAAAAAAATAGAACCAAAAAAACTATCATCATCATTATACAGGCGTATAGCAAAAAAAAATTTACTGATACTGTAACAAAGATTGACAAACAATGATCATTATCATTTTTTTTGGCCCGAGTGTAGGTGTGGTAATGTATGTATCCACATACAACAAATATTACAAAAAGTTATCGAAACATCGTCATTATTAACCACCAAGTTTGTTGAGAGAAATGGTAAATTCTTTAACGTCGTATAAGAATATGATATGAAATTATTCGGTAAAATAAAAATGATAATCAGGTTGAGACAGAGAGAGAAAGTTTATGATTCGGTCATAGTAAAATTGTTGGCCTTTTTTTTTGTTTCAATTTATCATGCCAAACAACGTTAATGATAATCATAATAATAAAAATAATGTTTCATAACGATTCATTGTTATTATCATTCTAGACAGACAAAACAAAAATAAGAAAACAGTTAGAATTCAGTAGAAAAATGTCAGGTAATAAGAAAAAAATTATTTGATCAATAGTTACCGATTCTGAGATAATGGAAATTTCGCAATAAAAAAAACAAAAGGCAATGACTTTCTTAAAGAACAACCCCTGTGTTTATCTGTTTGGACAATATATTTTCCAATGAAAACAAAATTGTATTTAGATAATAAATCATAATTTATAGACAATCATACAGACAAAGAGACATACATCTGGAATTTAATTTGATTTTATTCTACTTTTTTTTTGTCTGTAGCCGAAAATTCCTAGAATATACGATTTTGATAATCACCTTGATCGTTGAACAAATTAAACTGAAAATTATTAATAATTTCAGTCGAAAAGAAAATTCGTAACAAAAAAAAATAGCCAATTAAAATTGATGGATTGAACAAAGGAAAATGACATTTTTTTTTGCTGGACGATAACGACATCTGGTGATAATTTCAAAAAATTCAATTCAACTTTTTTTCATTCGAATATTTGATTCCATGAAACACACACAGAATCAAATAGAATCAGATTAATCAATCATTCAATCATTTGAATGGAAAAGATTAATTCAAAATTTTTTATTCATTCACTTCTTATTTAGTTTAAATTCGTCCAAAAATAAAAATAAAAATGATTTATATTATGAATAATCAATTCCAATATCAAACCGTTATTACAATCGACAACAAACAAATTCACATAAACAGTTTGTATTGAACAAAAAATTCTTTACTTTTCTCTTTGGTTATTGTTGAAAATGAACAACAACTTTGTGTATTGGATAACGGTGAAAAAAAATATATAAAAATAAAAATCTGAATTTCAAATTCATCGTTATGTTTGCGTCGTCATTATGCTTTTTTCTTTTCTTTCTCTGTGTGTGTGTTTGTTTCCATCATCATTGAAAGTTTCAAAGCTCATCAACCGAATGAATTTGGGATTCGGATTTTTTTTCTGCCTTCATACTCATCTTCGGGTATTGGATTCAAAGCTGTTTAATTTTATGGCTTACGAAAAAAAAACATCCATATACATTGTTGTTTATATTCAATTAGGATTTTTTTTCTCTAACTTTCAATATATCTAACTTGCATTCGATTTCAAGTTTCCAAGTTTTTCTCTCCTTTTCACTTTTCCCTTTTTTTGGAAAAAAATATTCATAATTTTTTTCTTGATGTTGAAAATTATAATGATGATGATGGCAATGATGATGACAGCTACGCATGAAACTGATTGATAGATGGGTTCATTTGTCTTGGGATTTTGTTCGGTATAGTTTCCCAGAAAAAACTATGGAGAATTATTATCATTTTCATTTATCATATATAGGAAACTTTATTTCTGTATATGAAATGATGATAGCAGTAAAAACTTCTTTAGAGTGTTTTTAAATATTATGTTAAAAAAAAATGTAATATTTTCCAATTTGATGATGGGTATGATACAATGAAAAGCTCAAGCAAAATGATATATTTTTTTGTTCAAAAAAAAAGTTTACGACATTTTAATATTCGTATATCTAATCTATGATTTTCATAAAAATATCAATGAAAAAAAATTAATCTGAAACAAGATGTTTTTTAACTTCAAAAATCGAATATAAATGATAGAAAAATTAAGAAATGAAAAGTTAGTAATTCTAGTTTCAAACAAAAGGCGGTGTTTTGTTCGGAGATAAAATTTTCATCGAAAAGATGAGATAATGAAATACAATCATTCAACAACAGTCAATAGTGATTAGAATCATGGAGAAAAAAAAATTTTAATACGAAAGTAGTAATAGAAGTGAATGTTGAAAATTAATTGTGCCCATGTGGAATCAAAAAATTTTGTTCCTTTTGTTTCATATAGTGTTGAATTTACTTTGATGAGGCGTTTATTTCTTTTCGTTCTTTGTAATTGGACCCTAATTTTTCTCTTATCTCTCTCTCTCATTATCTCTATCGCTAACATTAATTAATCACATTAACTAACAAAATAAAATGTTGGGTGTCACACAAATTCTCAGCCAGAATCAATGTTTAGGCAATAATATAAAACGATCACACATTTAAAAGAAGATTATGGTGTCGGTTTAAGATTTATTAAGATTTGGGTACCATCAGATCGATCATTGATGATAATAACAATGTGATTCTTTTTTTTACTTCTTTCAATTTCAAGTTTTTTTTTGTTCGGTTCATTTCATGGTATATCTATGGTCAAGAACTTTTTCCTTTTTCTATCTATGTTTATATTGATTAATTGTGTGATCCAAATAAAAAAAAATGATTCGATATTTGTTTTATCTCTCTCCGGCTATTCTATTTGTTGTTTATACCATCATATCAATAATCGAAAGAGTCATTGAAAATCAAGAAGAAGAAAAAAAATTATAGTATTTGGCTTGAACTAAAAGAAATTACATTTCTTGCTTGCATAGCAATTATATACAACCAGAAAAACAAAACAACCCACAAAAAAATTATACGGGTTATTGGAAACATTCCTGAGGCTATCATCATGATGATTTTTGTTTGTTTGTTTTTAAAAAGAATAATCAAAAAAAAAAATGAATTTATTTCATCGATTCAATACATTTTATACGTTAATACAAATACACAACAAAAAAATTCACATTTTTCATTTAGTCAAAGAATGTTTCATAAAAGAATCCGGAATACAATGAAAAATAATATGAAAAACAACAAAATATTATATGGCCACTTACTTTGTATTGCTTCTGTTGATCCAATGATAATGGATACAAATATAATGGCAATGATAATGATTATTATGGTCCATGGTTTTTGGTTCGTCCAATCAGAATTAAAATAATGATGATGATGATGATAAAAATGTTGATTATGATTATGGCAAACGGCTATTCTTTTGTTATTCTTTAAAGAATTAATCGAATGATAATGAAAATAGTTATTTGGATGGAATTCCGTTTGGAATGTGGATGGAAAACTGAAATATCTGTCTATGTTATCATCATTGCCATCAGCGTCGTCATCGTGAACGGTAGAAGGAATTTGAATCTGATAGTGGAATTTCATCATGTTTTTTTTCAAATTACATGTTCCAATGCAGTGAAAATAACTGTTTTTCTTTCGACCTCTATTTAGAAGATCGATTCCTATGTATTAATTTCCGAGTTATGCGTGCGAAGTTATATGGCAATTTTTTTTAGGTTTTGAAAAAAATTAAGCCGCCTCAGGTTTTATTGTTGATTCATAACTTTGAAAATAAAAAGAATTTTCCATAACATCATGAAGAATATTAATCGATTTGTTTGAAAAAAAATGAGAAAATTTTTTTATTTTTTGTTATCAAAATTTTCTAATTGAAATAGAAAGGAAATTTTTCATCTTTTAAAAAAATAAAACAACAACAATAATTCTCATTCACGATATTCAATCATTTTCAGCTTTGTATTTCTTTTTCCCAAACAACATCGATTGTCAACAATGTTTTTGTTTTCAGTTTTATTCAGGAGAATTTCATATTTAATCAGCAATAATTATCATCAATGTCATTCGAAATTATAATTAATTTTAATAAAAATTTTATTTTATTATTTTCGACGGTTAATAATTATGAATTTAGTAGTCTTCTTTTTCAAACTGTTCATGCAGGTTATAGCCAGAATTCGTTTTTGTTGTCACCAAAAAAACAATGAAATTATTATTTTCCATTCATCAAGTCATTCATCGTATCATTCCTATATTAATGAATAAAAATAGAATAAAATAAAATAAACATTAAAAATAAATAAATATTTATTGAAATACGAGCAGTTGTAATAAAAAAAAATAGTAAAAAACAAAACATATCTCAAACGTTTCGAAACAAATATTCTGGGAATTCTGAGAATCCGGAATATTTGTTCATTTATTGTATGAATGGTGTATAGTCTATTTTCGTTTCGTTGTTTTTTTTTTCTTTTGAAATTTAAAATTGAAATTTTTTTTGCTGTTGTATTTCTTTTCAAACAAACGTATATATTAAAAAAATCAATTGAATGAATTGATAAAATTTTTTCACAAAATCCAATACAAAAGAACCAAAAAAAAAAAACTATTTACTTGATTAGAATAAAATACTAAGTTAATAAGATTGAAATGAATTACTATCGAAATCAAAAACCAAAGAATTTGTTGATGTTACAATTCAGTATGGATGAAACAAATAAAAATTATGATAATATGACAATATTGAAGTTGACTGATGATGATGATGAAATATGAGATCAATGCTACAACCAACCAAAAAAAAAAAAAAAAATCTTTCATATTTTTTCCACAATAAAAATGAATTGAAAAAGCAAAAGTTCAACCGATATCTGTATTTATTTAATCTTTTTTGATATTTCCAATGATTTTTTTTCATTTCGTTCGGCTCTCCTTATCAACATTGAATAATGGTTACCAAGCGCCCAAAAAAAACAAAAACAACAAGTTGCCTTTTTGAAACTTTTTCTGTCCAAACTGTCGATCGTTGATATTTTTTGGTTGACATTAAACTAAAGCAATGATAACAACATAGAACATTGACAAAGAATAATAGGTACAATTTTCTTCTTTAACGGTAATTCTGATATAAAAATTAAATGAAAAATTTCTTTTTTTTTAAACTTTTGAAATTTACTGATAATGGTTGGGCGAGAAACATCCATCAAAAAAAAAGGAAAAAAGTTTTTTTCTGGCTTATGAAAAAGACAATAATTAATCAAGCTGTTTGAAACTTTTTCCTGAAATTTTTCCATTGTTGGAATGAAAATGTGATCCCAGGAACTATCTTGATTCGTTCTTATCAACTGCAAAAAAATGTGACTTTTTTGGATCATAACATGAAAATCCATTGTTTTTTATTTAAAAAAAAATTCCATTCTTTTGCGCCATCTACATGCGAAATTTCAAAACGACAAAATGTACTGAAAAATTTTTTATACCAAGTACAAATTATGCAAAAGAAAGTACCTTTATATTTCTAATTATAAACAACAATTTTGAATATCCGATTATCACTAAGTGATATATGGATAAGGATCATATGATATATGTTATCAATTTGTTTGATTAATAAAAATGAACAAATAATTATGATTGAAATCGAGTACGAATCAAGGACGATTTGTCAAAAAAAAAGTGGATTACAATTGTTTGTCAATATAAATACTAAATCATTATGCATAACAAAAATGATTTGTACTCATCAAATTGTAAACAACAACAAATTTGAAAAAAATATTACAAAATGGACATAATTAATGATTTAATCAATTCGATTGGTCGTACCGGTTTTTTCATTATTTTAATATCAGTGTTATATTGGTAATTATTAGCTGAATTAAAAAGTTGTTTTTAAATATTTTAAAAATTTCATTTTTGAAAAAAAAGGTACATCCGAACAACATACAGTTATTGGAGTAGTAGAGGTATAAATGGTCCACCGATTGTACCATTTTTGGGAAATTTTTTTCTTCCTCATAAACCTATTGCATTGTTACATCAGAATTATATTCGAAGATATGGAAAATTTTTTGGGTAAATATTCCATTCTTAATTTCAGATTATTTTTTTAAACATTTTCCGTCAGTATGTATCAAGGACGAAAACCAATCCTATGCATTGCCGATCCTGTCATTATCAAACGAATTTTGGTACAAGATTTTCCAATGTTTCGAAATCGAATTAAACAAACAGTTAGGCATAAAATTTTTGCACAAAATCTAGTCAATGCACGTGATGAGGCATGGAAACGCATTCGATCAATATTATCACCGATGTTTACAAGTTCAAAAATGAAAAAAATGGAATCTATGATTGATCAATGTGCCGATTCGATGATTCATGTGCTGGATAATTTTGCCAAAAGACAAGAATCATTTCTCCTACATAATGTTATGGGAAATTTTACGATGGATGTTATTGCTAAATGTGCCTTTGCAACGGATACTAACGCTCACAATGATAAGGAGAATATTTTTGTAAAAAATGCAAGATCGTTTTTCAATTTCAATATATTTCGAATGTCTTTGCTCACATTTACTCCATCTGTCTTGATACAATTTTTTGCTAGATCCAAAATACCACCATATCATTCAAAAACTACAGATTTTTTTATGGATATGTCATCACATGTTATTCAACAAAGACGTAAAAATGAATCAAAACAACATGAAGATATGCTAGAATTGATGATTAGAGCTGAACATGGTAAAGATAAAAGTTTTGAAAAAGATGATAAATTCGATTCACATCACGTTAATCAAGGTAAGAAAAATAAACAACAATGTGATGTTAATATTTTGATTAACTTTTGATAGATGAAGAAGAAATACAGCAAGAGAAAAAGATTTTTCAAGAAATTATTGGATCAAAATTTCTAAATGAAGAAGAAATCATAGCACAGTCTATGATTTTTCTTCTAGCTGGTTACGAAACAACAGCATCAACCCTGACATTTTGCATATATGAATTGGCTAAACATCCAGAAGTACAGAATAAACTTTATGATGAGATTAAAACTATCGGTGATTCCTTGGATCTGAATAATTTGATGAAATTACCATATTTGGACGCAGTCATTTCCGAAACATTACGCAAACATCCACCTGCTCTGGCTTTAGGACGAGAAGCAATGGAAGAATATCATATACCAGAATATAATTTTACGATAGAAAAAAATCAGGCCTTAATTATACCGGTATATGCTATTCATCATGATCCACAATATTATCCTGATCCGGAAACATTTAATCCGGATCGTTTTCTACCTGAAAATCGTCATAACATTATACCTTATACTTATCTACCGTTTGGTGGTGGACCAAGAAATTGTATCGGAATGAGATTTGCATTATCCGAAGCAAAATTAGGTCTAGCTAATATACTCAAAAATTTTATTATTGTATCGACGGATAAAACCTGTGACAAATTAAATGTGGAAAAAAGTTTTTTCCTTATGAAAACCACACCCATTTATGTGGGAGTAAAGAAACGAACTTAAATGCCATCTATTATCATGTTTTTAAAAAAGTGAAAAAAAATAGAAAAAGATTCAATACAAAACAAAAGATGGCACAAGGAATTGAATGTACTAAATTTTTTAAAATAAAATCCCAAAATAATAAATTAAAATGAACAACAACAAAAAAAGAACTTGTTTTATTGAATCTTCAAAATTATTTGATATGTTTTTGAATCTTATATTTGCAAAAATCTTAAAAACTTTTAGCTCCTACACAAACATTGACAACAAGTTCTTATCGTTAAACAACAAGATAACTGGTACACAAACACTTTTCACACAAGAAAAAGAAAAAAACTTTGATTAAGGTGAACCAAAAAAAAAAAAGAATGTAAATGAATTGCCACCATCATATCAAAGTAATATTGATTTTAAGTGTTAGATTTCAAGAAAACAAACATAACCATAAACATTTGATAATTGATATGAAGCGAAAAGAATTTTTGTTATCATCTTGTTTTTCTTTTGAAGTCATTTATATTTCATTGGAATGGGTGATATGAATGAAATTTTTTAAAAAGATTTTGATCATCATCTTCATTAACATCATCGTGGAATGAAAGAGTTAATCAAAAGGAGCTAAAAAAAATCAACCATCTTATCTTTTTCTTATTTTATGGCAATTGGTTTTATCAAACGCTATCCTTTTTAAAAAATAATTTCATTAATTAGTATCCAATGCTGTAAATTAAAATAATATTCACCAACGCGCTAATCAATAGTAACGATGGTAATTTTTATCTTTCAAATTTTTTCTTCAAAATCTTAAAATAAAGTGATGATCAGAAAGAAAAATTCATTTATTCATTCAACCTACGCAATCAAAAATAATTGGCATTCAATTCGATTAAAGTCAATGATGATGATGATGATGAACATTTTGTTTTGAATAAAAATAAAATTTCAAACATTCTAAAATAACCATAGATTCTGTGATAAAAATATATATATTTTTATTTGTGATTTAAGTTAATCATTGTACACACAATGTCAATGACAGATATATCCAAAGGATCATTAAATTATCGGTGATTTCAATCACTTTTTTTTATTATTAATCAAATGTGCATTGGAAGAAGAAGAATTAGAGAAGAAAAATATTTATAATAATGAAGATGAACGGAAATGACATTGACATAAAATTTTTTAAATGTCGAATGATGTTTTTTTTCTGTATCCGAAAATGATGATAATAGAGTTATTATAAAATCTTCATACAAATTCTAGAATTCAAGATTCTTTTTTGAATAATTACATCCGAGTATATAGAATCTGATAAGTTTTTGCCTACACACATAACTAATATTTACTTGAATGATTTTTTATGAAAATGTAATGGAAGAAAATTAAAAAAAAAATTAAACGGAAATTTTAAAGTTCCTGTTTTGTTCTGCCAAAAAGATGTCACAACCACACACACATACACATGCACAAACAGTGCGAACAAATCCGTTCAACAAAAAAAAAATAGAAAAGAAAAGAAAAATTTGTTGATCTATTGGACCGAAAATAGATTAAATGAGAAAATGCTAAACATACAACTTGAAATTGTTTGAAATGAATTTTGAATAAACAAGAATTGATCAAAGAATAAAAAACAAGTTTTTCCTCATTTTGTTTATTATTATTTAAAAATCTAGTCGATGATGCTAATTATTCTGATTTTTTTTCCTATTCAGTTCCGTTTGTTTATTGTTCGCATCATTTGTTTTTGTTTTGTTTGTTTGCATTAGGATTCTTTTTGTTTTTTTCCTGTTATGTTTAGGATATTATACAATTAGAAATAAACAAAACAAGAACAAGAACAAAAAAAGTTCATTTCACTGACGCAAAAAAACAAAACAAAAAGACAAAAAATTGTGGGTGAAAATGATGTTACGTTGTAGTTGCAAAAGGAAAAATTCAAATCATCAATAGAACATATATATAGCTTGACCTGAACATTAAACAAGTATCTTAAACATCATGATACTTAATGTCATTCTGAGTATCAACACAAAATTTGGACACATTTTCAAACTAAAAAAACAACAACAACAAATGTCGATAATAAACTAGGTACAAAATACAAACAAACAAACAACAACAACATTATCAATTCGAAAAATCATACTAAAGAAAAACCGAGTTGGATTTGATGAGAAAAACAAATTTCTCTTTTTTTTTCTATTTCTCCAGTTTTAAACATCGTTACATGGTTGAATGTAATTAAGATAAATCATAGTGAGACATTAAACTTGTATTCATAATATATCGTTACACATATCTAAAAATCCATATGCAGACCAGAAAAAAAAGGAAGAAGATCTATGACCAAATCTAATAATCATTGTAATATTTTGTTATGCGTTTTTTTCCATTTCGAGTACTATTATTTTGTACATCGTTATTCATTATGATTATCATTATGATAATGATAATTATTAGAATTCATAAAAAAACAAGGGTTAATAATTAGCTTACTAGAATCATAAGTATGTATCTGTGTATGTCAAGCTTTGAACAAGTCATGAATTTTATCATAGATAATAAAAAAAATACTCTACAGTGATGTGTAAATGACAATGTTTTGCTGTATTTTTTTCAACCAAAAAAAAATGTTCATCAAATCAGGATTCATAGAGAGAAAGAGAAGTATATTTCGTTGAATTGCACTTAAATTATTTTTTTCAAATTTGAATTGTTTCGGATTACCTGCTTATTAATATTTTTATAGAATGACAGTTGTAATAAAAGTTTTTCATTTCTTTGTTAAAAATAAAATTTTCAATTATTTTTTTTCAATTGTATTTTTCTATTCACTGTCATACAGTCAACGAATATTGTTATTATTTTTTTCTGATCAAGATCACTATTTCCGAAAGAAACAAAAAAAAATCGAATCAGTTTCTGTTGCCAAATTAATTTCCGCCATTTTATTCACGATTCATACTTTGAAACTTTATTTCAATTACAGAATGATAAAACAAAACAAAAAAAAATGACTATAATTTGGATAAAAGTTTTTTTTGTAGCAAATAACTCTTTGAAATATGGAAGAAAAACTTCGATATGCAAGAATAAAATTGTCGATCCAGGAAAAAGTAAAAAGTATACAATATTATTTATCACATCGTGCTTTTATAATTAAATTTTCACATTTGTTCGGTATGCGTGTGTAAGCATTATTATTATTTTTATAAATTTGTATATGATACAAACAAAATGAATTGAATCATAACGCCCGGTTGTTATTTTTTTCACTGTTTTTTTGTTTGAATTACACGAATTAAAATTCTGTTGTAAAAAACAATCTAAAAATAGGCAACAATTTTTTGTTTTGCCGACCGCTAACAACAGTGATAACAATGACAATGATTATTTAGCTTCGAGGCTTTGTCAAACTGAATTAATTGTAATAATGTGATATCGAAACTTTTTAATTTGTAGCTAATTTGATTTTGATGAAAAGTTTTTTTTATGTGTTTGTACTTTTTTTCCTTGAGACTGTATATTCTCGAAACCTGATTAAGGTAAAGTAGTTTTACGTTTGTTTTTCAATCATTCATTCAAATTGTCGTCTTTATTTTACCACATCAAAGTTGTTGTAGTTGTCAACGAAAGTAAAGCAACAAAAAAAAATTCTCGTTATATGTTGACAAAATGTTTTACGTGCATAAAATTCTCAATCAATTTCAAAGGAGAAAAAAACATCGAATTTGTCTATGCAAATCAGATTGGACAATTTTGTCACTGTTGTTGTTGTTGTTGTTTGGTTTTGGCTGCTGTTGTTCATCCGTGGAAAAGATTCTTTTTTTCTAACCAGAATACGAAAAGAAAAATAATTTTTAACTTTTTTTTTCTATACACATACAATTTGAAAATGTTCAAGTTAGAATACTAATAAAAAAAAAGAAACGAAAGAGAAAAAAATTCTGAACTTTTTTTCAGTTATAAAAAAAACTAACATATTTTGAATAAGAAAAGACAGACAGAATGGAGAGAGGGTAGTGAATTGAAAGTTCACTACATACACATCGAACAATGAACAAAGAAGTAAGGAAAATGAAAAATTTCCATTTTGACCAAATTTTTTCTTCCATCTTCATCATTCAACTAACGATTTAATATTGATTTTCCATTACGAAAATGTTTGAAGAAAAAAAAATGCAAAAATACATCAAAGTTTAGGTTTATTGTTGTTGTTTTTTTTGAACAATAACCAATGATTAATTCTGTCAAAGTAGATTGGATAAAAAAAAGAAAACAAAACAAAAAATACTTTTCAAATTCTGTGGTATTCTTCGATTTTTAATAGTACCCATGTTATTGACGACGACGTAGAATAATAATGAAAAATAATTAAAACATGAAAAAAAACAGCAAAAATTACAACAACAGTTGAATTTTAAAGTGAAAAAAATATTCCACAGCAACGTCGAAAAAAAAATTCAATGTAAATCCAAAATGAGTAATGAAGAATCAAGAATTTCAATTTAGATCGATTTTTTTCACTTCGAAAACTACATATCGGAGAATTGAAATTGTTTTTTGTTGTTGTTGTTTTGTTCATCAATCTTGTATTCATTCTTTTCCATTATTATTGTTAAAATCGGAAATTTTGTTGTTCCTCTGCTTTCGAGCGTTAACTTAACGTACCTTTAGAAAATTAGAAAAACAATGACAAACAAAACAAAACAAAAAGTTAATTTTTTTCCATTTAAACGAAAGGTTAGTGTTGATATAATGATGATGATTAAGATAGAAAGTAAACATTTGAACGTCATAAACATTTAAAAATTTCGAATCATTAATTTCTTTTTTTCCTCTTTTTGAAAAAAAATAGAATAGAAGAATTGTATAAAAAGGGAAACCAAAATGGATAACATCAGATACTGATATCGTGGAATGTTTTTTGCTGAGAGACACAGAACACATCATCGTCCAAGCAATAACAAATATTTGAAACAAAACATTTCATTCAACAACAATTCATTGTAATTGTTGTGTGTTGTTTTTTTATGTAATTTTTTTAAAAATAATAAATTTGTTTATCCACGGAAAAAGAAAATTCTAAATTTAGTTAACATTATTTTTGTGTTGGTTGAATGTTTTTTTTTCATCATCATCATCATCATCATTAATGTTCACCCATACAAACAAACGGGTGTTAATGGTGAAAATAAAATTCTTTGTTTGTTTGTCTGTATTTATATCATTTCAATTTTTTCTAAGATTGTTTATTAGTTTTTTTTGTTATTCGGTTATATAAATTTGTTTAATGCAATGGAAATCTGGAATAATGTTTGTTTTTTTTTCTGTAATGAATGAAATGATATTGTTGATTATTTTGTTTTTATCAAATATTCTAATTTTGTTTTTGGTTGTTAACGCTATCATGATCAACTGATATTCATCATTATCCATTGTACGTTTTGGTAAGGCGACACTTTCGGTAGTCGGTTGTTCGATTGGATCGTTATTTTATTTTGTATATTCGGAGTTTATTTTCTCCTAAAAACATGCCATCAGCACACACAATGATAATAATTCAATTCAGATGGACATACAAACAAATAGCCAACAACAAACGAAAAAAATATAGTCGTAAAACATAATAAATCAATGGATAGAGAATAAAAAGTCAATTAGTTGAAACTGTTGTTGGAAAAAAAATTTGAATATTTTTTTTCATACAAAGATCTATTGAAGTTTTATGGTGTTGATGGCAATTTGATTCTAATACTATTATATTTTTGACCATTTTTTCACATTATTATTGAACAACAATAACGAAACGAAAAAAAAATCTTTTTTTTTTTGAATTTTAAAAAGTAACAAAAATAAAAATCTATTCGGAAGCCAAGTGTTTCTGTTTTTTTAGTTTCTTTGTTTGAATCTTTTACATCACATCAGTATATAACGATCCGCGATTGGAGAGTGAAAAAAAATAAATTGATTTTTTTTATTTCAAAAAAAAAATTTCCAAATGTAAAAACAAAACTTTTTTCTCCCTTTTTTCTCCATTGTTATTGTTAATGTTCTTTGAATTGGGCGATAACGATTTGATCAGTTAAATTGAATGAATGTAGAAACAAAAATTCTTTCAATAAAGCTTCATAATTTATCGATAATTTATTGCCACAAAAGATGGCTATAAGCCATACCATCATCAACAATCATATACACACCATACACACACGCAACGACAATCATAATGCGTTAAAAATGGAAAATGAATCATCATGTCCGAGTGAGAAAAAAAAATGAATAAATGAATATGTAACAGAAAAAAAAATTCTGGATAAAAATGATATACTTCATTTATTCATAAATTTTACTAAAAAAAACCACTTGGCCAAAAATATGATGATGATAGCAAATGGCAAATAGCCATAGATAGATAAATTAGCTAATATATTAAAATTCTATAAAACGTATGGTGTGAATCTATCATAGCTTCTTCTATTGTTTGTTTATCTGTATTTGACTTTTTTTTACATTCATCCTGTTTTTTCTCGTTGTGTCCATTTGCAGTTTTCAAATCATGAAAAAAACAAACAAACAAACAAACACACATGTGATATTATTATTTCGAAATAATTATTTTAATTAGCCATTGGATCTAGGATTTTGTTACTTTTTTTGCAATGAAAATGAGACATAAATGGCTTTATTTTATTGTTTAAGTGAACAGAAACAAAAAAAAAGAGAAGAAGAAATCAAAATTCATTGTTACATAACATGTTAAGACAATAAATGATTATTACTATCAACGAAGTAATGTTGAAACATCAATTAATTTTTGTACGGATGACAAAAAAAACAATCACGGTTTTATTATTTTATCATCAATATCTTTGAATTTTCCATTTTCTTTTTTGTAAATGATTAAAATCTGTATTGGATGGCAATGTCATCATCATCAAGATCATCATCGTGTTTTGTGTTACCATCAAAATAGTTGAAAACTAATTGTAATTGATTAACATCGGAAAATCATCTAATCGAACTATATAAAAACTGTTATAAAACATAAATAAATCTATGGATAACGCGATATATATCTGAGTTTCATTAAATTCTCTTGAGAAAAAGATCATCTTTTTTTGGACAATTTACAAGGCTAATGACACTGTTTTATTTTCTTTGGGGTTCATGTCAGTATTTTCATTGAAATATAATTGTCACATTGTTCAATATCATTCATGTGGAAACCAAATAAAGAATAAACTGTCCAATAGCTATATACATAGAAATAGACAATAGAATATTGAAAGAATTTGCTTTTTTTTTGGTTTTTGGTTTGAAATAAAGAAAGAGTGAATGAAAAGAATAGAAAAAAAGTTTATGAACGAAACCAACTATCGATTCATTTGTTATCATTATCTTTATGTTTGCCTGTGTGTGTGTGTTCCATACAAAAGAAAATAGAAAACATCATGTCAAATCTTACATTAAAGTTTTTTGTATTGAATAAATAGTAATGATTCAAAAGATTTAATCGTTGAATAATTTGCCCTAACCATTAATACGATGATTGTTTACGAGATTTAAGTAAACAGTGATAAAATAAAGTTACAAATACGTTTGGTTATATCAAAAAAAAACAAGATCCAACAGAACAAAAAAAAAAAAATTAGTAAGACATTAAACAACTAGTCATCAATTAATCAGTGGCTGAGAAATCGATTAATTTAGTCTTCAATACGATATTTACTCAAAAAAATGTTGTACGAAATTAAACGAATTTTTCACCTTTTTTTTCGTATTGTTTGTTTATCCTATTTTTGAATTTCACCAACTATATTGACGCCTTTATTGTCAGATCATCACATAGAATTTACTATTCAGACACACCAATATAAAACTAACAGCTTGAAACAAAATTAAACAAAACAAAAAAAAAATTGACAAATTTGAAATAAACGAGAATCTTTCAAACCCACCTACACATACAACACAGATATATCGAATGAGAATGATAAATTTTTGTTGTTGTTGTTGTTGACCTTAATTGTAAAACAAACGAAAAAAAAACCAAATTGTCTCTCAGCTATGCGATGATTCTGTATAATGACTATAATAACAAATGACTTTATTATTATTATTAGTATTATATAATTCATTGTTCTCAATGTTGTTTTTTTTTTTGATCGTGATGGTATTTCAGATCAACTATATATTAGCATTATCTTGTACTTTTTCTCATTCTCACTCACACTAGAGTAAATAAAATTCTCATCCATAAATGTGTATCGTCGATAGCGAAAAAAAATAGGATTTTATCTTTGAAAATTATAGATACTGAAACAAAACTTCTTTCCTACTATCACCCCCTTAAATTCACAGAAATAAAGAAAAAATGACGAGCCTAACACATATTTTGTTCGAGAAAATTAATGACTTTTAGATAAGCTATAACATATTTTTGTTTTCTGTATTGTTTTTTTTGCGTAATCTCAATATTCTCAATAGTAAAAAAATGTACAAGTGTAAATGATTCGGTCATCTATGAGAATAAACACAACATATCCAAAACTTCATTGGCTGTAATTTGTTTAATTACTGAAAAAGCTTATTGGAAAAAAATCGATATATGAAATTTTCAGAAAAATATATTCATACAATAAATAAGAAAAAATTTAATAATCCAAAAAAATGATAACGAATGTTTCCACGTAAACAAAACAAAACAAAATTCTTTTCAAGATTATAATTTTGACTACTACCTAAACGATATTGTTTTGACTTCAGCTTCAGAAAGTTAAAAAAATGGAAAAAAACCACAACAAAAATCCAATCAATCATATTGTAAAGAATCAGAACCAGATATTCGAGAATCAGATACGAATGAAGAATTTTTTTCGCATCCATTTGTTTGTTGTTGTTTTTTTTGGAAAGAAAAATAATTCACTTTATCATCATATCCGAATCATGGTGTTAGTGGCAATATTTTATTTCATTTTCTCAATCATTTTTTTCTGAAAAATGGAAAAAAATCTCACAAAAACATCTTTGATGGTCATGCCAAAAAAATATTCAAAGCAATCGTTAAAAAAATTTATTCTATTTACATTTTGTTTTTCGTAAAGTGAATTATTCTATTTTATTCTTTATTTTTCCATTGATGCTAATATGGTTAATTAATCTTTGTCCATGGACACATGCAGAGACAACAAAACAGAAAAAAAAATTCTTGATAAATTCTGTTTCATTTTCTTTCTTTCTGGTGGGGGGATTCAAATATTTATTTTAACCACTTCATATGATATATTTGTTGTTGTTCATTGAATGAACAGATCTGGATGACATATTTGTTTTATTATTTTATCCGATGTTTTTTCCGGTTCGGTTCAAAATTCATTATTATTTTAGTTATTTTATTTCCTTTGTTTGTTTGCTTTGTTGATTCTATCCAACTTTTTTGAAAATAAATGAAAATAAGAAACGAATTTTTTGTTTTTTGTTAATGCTTGTTTTTTTATTTTCATTTTCTTTCTCGCTCTGTTTATCTCTAATCATTGAATAGAGAACGATTAGAATTTGGAATTCATCTAAGTTTTTTTTTCTGTTGCACTTTTACAACATTGAATGAAAAAAACTTAGTTTTCAGTTTCAGCTCATTTTTTAATCGATTCCTTCTGTTGTTGTCGTTGTTTTTTTTTCATTGTATAATAATAATAAAAATTTTCAATAGAATCAAAAGAGAAAATACTCCCACTTCTAAACCAAAATTCACAAAAAAAAATCAACGATCCATATCGTTTGAATTCAAACATTTACACGCCTGCATAATAATCAACTAGCTCAATACTGAAAAACAAAACAAAACCAAATTTTCGTATCAATATTTGAAAGCAATGGGGAAACTTTATTTTCGAAATAAATTTATATATTATCATTCAAATAACCACAAATCATTTTATATATAAAATTTCAATTACAGAAATGGATCACTATCGTATAGTAGCTAAGCTCAATATAACAAATATGATAAAGAGAAAAAAGCTTCAAAATATTTCAAATAGAAATCCAAAAATACGATTTTGATTGCATTTCCGAACAATGTTGATATCTGAAACTAAAAAACAAAACAAAAAAAGTATGGATAAAAACTATGATCATTTTTGTACAGAATGATGAATTTGAATTTAGAATGATTGCCTGCTGATGTTTGGTGACGAATAACGAATGAAATTAAAAACCAGTGAGAAAAAAATGAGTCTTTAACCAAAGCATAAACATACAAATGAACAGCAGCCATACGGAAAAAAAAGTACGATGGATATATTAACGCTAAAACTTGTCAAATCGAAACCGTATATAAAAGCGTAACAAACTCTTCAGATTTTTTTTTCGTTGTTATTGTTGTTGATAATGCTTTTGATGAAAAATCCAAACGATAGAATTTGAGTAATAGCCTGACTATATTTGAAATATGAATGCGAATTTTTTTTTGTCATATATTCTTTGTCATCAAAGTTTGCTGTATTTTTTTCTATCACAATGTTATAATGACAAAATGTCGATATTGGTACCGAATACAAACAACAGCAACGAAAAATTGTCACATCACAAGTAAAAAATAATTTTTCTTTCCTCTTCTCATTTTTTTAACTTTTTTTTCGTCTTCTTTTCATTATATGTTCCGTTTCGAATCGATGATGTTGACAACAGCAACAAATGAATGAAAGTTATAGTGAAACGAAACGAAGAATGAGATGAATTCAACCATCCAATAACTCAATTTATGATGAGAGAGAAAAAGAGAGACAAAAAACATACATTGAAAAGCAATGAAGAAGAATCTTTGTTATAATATGAATTCGATTCCGGGTAACATATTTTGTTTCCCATCATCATCATATTTTGATGATGGACAAATTAATTGATCATAATAGCCTGTCTATTTTGTTTTCACTCTTTTTTTTCGCATATGAGTTTTCATTTCTGGAGACAAACATCCATAGAACTACAACATGACAACTATAGATGGAAAATGTCAAAATCAAATCGGTGGTGTTTGTTGGTCGTTTGGATTGAATTCATTGTTTTTTGTTTAATGAAGAAAGAGAGAAAACGAAAGAAGACGAAGAAAAAAAACAATTTGAAACTCTCCAATTCCAATGGTCGACAAGAAATTGGATTCGTGAACAATTTTTGATTTAAGTTTTTCTTTTCTTTCCTTTCCCGACAGCAAAATTGAAAAATTAATAGTGCTTCATTTATATTGTGTGTGTGTGTATCAGCTAGAATCTACATTATTCAAGTTCAATTTTCCTATGTATCTTATTCTTATTCTAACAACAATAAAATTCTAGAACTGAAATTCTACATTCTACATATTCTATCATAATGACAACGACAAATGAATTAATGAAGTAAAAAAAAAGGAAAAAACAGGACAACAACAGTGAAAAAAAGTTTAGAAAATATTCCGTTATCTTCATCAAGGAACTGCTGCTCTCTCTCTCTCTCTCATCATGTTATTATTGTAGCATTAGACTTTCAGAGAAACATGAGAGTAAAAGAAAAAAGATGGACCCGACAGAAGAAAGAAAATTTTTTGTTGTTCAAGAAAAGTAAAGCAGGCAAAAAAAATCGAAAAATAAAATAACGAATACTTGTTTCGAAGATGACAACAACGAATACAATAAAAGCATAGTTAAATTCGATGATGATGATGATCATCATCATTTTGTATCAAATAACTTTAGTTACATTTTTGAAACGTTGAATTTCTTTTTGTTGAAAATGTTTAAAAGAACGGTACTAAGATGATGATGATGATTATACCGGAAAAATTGTCCAACAATATGGTCGTCAATTTTTTAAAGGCTATTCTTTCTGTTTGGACATGCTAACAAGAATTCTGTTTCAATTCAGATGATATTTCAGACAAATGATTTGAAATCGGAAAACTTTTTTTTCTATCGATTATTTTTAAATTCGAAATGTTTTGAAAATTTAAATTCGTTTGTTTTCATATATACATTCGATATTTGTTCAATAATGTTTTTTTTTCAAAAAATTGTGGATAAACGAATCGATTTGAGCAAGATTCACTTTAATAATGGTGATTATATTATGATTATCATATAATTGTATTAATTTCAAAATCTATCCAAGTGAAGCCAAGAATTGAAAAGTCATGGAACATTCAATGTTTTTCTGTTTTCACTGATATGGTTTGGAAAAAATTTTCTAGTTTGATACATCAAACATATATTTACGATGCAAAAAAATACCGGACAAAATAAGAAACAAAAATGATGGTTTTATCTCTGGTTTTGCACAATAATTTTTGGTTGTTGTTATTGTTGTCCATTCAATTGTTGACTCACCAAGTCAAAGTCAAGACCCTTTTTTTCACGGATTTCCAGAAACACATTTCATTTTAACTGTCAAATTATCACAACCATGCTATTATTATCATAATAATCAATGTGGCCAATATATGATTTGTGGTATGAATCATCTCTGGTTCATGTACTAAATTACAGACACTTACACACTTCGATTAAAAACATTCCAGGAAAAAACAGACATTCTTTGATAGTTTTCAGCAACAATAACAACAAAAATAAAAGACCAGACTATCGACCCAATAAGTCAAATTGAACAAAAATCAAGAATCAAACAGAAAACAAAAATAGCCAACGACATGTATAGATGCACTGTTACAATTCTTGAAAGGACATGACATTCTGTGTCATTATTGTGTCATAGTAATGATGATCATAAAAAAAACTAAATAATCATAATTAAATAATTGTTTCAATTTTTCAGAACAAGCTATGCTATAATGATGATGATGATAAATTTTTCTCATTTCAAGTAAGTTTTGTTTTGTTCATATCTGATTGGACAGTTGATTTTTTTTTGCTCGTTATAATAATAATAACAAGAAAAATGATTATTTGTGAACCAATGATATGTAGAATATGGTACGTTGAAGAGAACAAGAAAATATGATTTTCAGTTGTTTGTTTTTTGTTTTCCATCATTATTGTTTCAAATATAACAGGAAAGAAAAACTTCTAGGAATTTTCTAGTGTATTCATTATTTATTTTTCAATAGAATCAATAATTTGTATCATGGTATTTGTTTGTCATGTTTTGACATGATTTGTGGCAGGTAAACATTATCATTTATTAATTTTTCATCCATTTTTTTTAAAATTCCAAATAACGATGATGATGAACAAATTTTAATGAGTTTTGAGAATTTTATTTTAAAATAGAAACAACAAAAAATGAAGCCAAAAAAAAATATGGTAAAAGAGATAGTGAAACAAAAAATAATTCATTTTTGTTTGCATCTTTTTATTTTATTTTTTTTTTTTTTTGCAATGTTCACATGATGATAATCAATTGTACCCATTATTTTTTTTTCCTTCTATATGCTCAAATTGAATCAATTGTTGAATTATTTATCTATCTATTTTCGTTTGTTTTTGGTTCAGTTCAAATATTAGAACAATATGAATAGATAGGATTTGAAAACCGAAAAAAAATTGAATAGATTGATGGAAAAAAAACATGACATTCGTGTGTTTGCTATTGCAAACAAATAAAATGAATGAGTTGAATGAATTTAAAATTCATGAAAAAAATGAAATATTTCAAATTTTTTTACTTCTCGTCTGGTAGTCTTTCTTGTTTTATATTTGGTTTTCATCATAATCATTTATATATTGTAAGAAAATTATATTTTCTACATCAACAAGACAGGAAACAAAAATTCCTAAATCAAGCATATTTATCATGTAAATATTCAATCAAATTAGCGTATTTGTTGTCTAATAAAAATATATTGAATGTATACAATAAGGAAGAAAATGAAACAAACAAATAATCTTTATTCTCTTTTACTTGGAAATATTACTTTTATTTAAGATACTAAAGCACAGACAGTCCAGGAAATATCAGGTATATTGGAAACAAAACAAACAAAACATATTAGTATCAAGCTAAAATATTAATGAAAAACGTACACACACAAAAAGAAATAAAACACACACACACACATCCAATCTAAATATCAATGATGATGAACACCAACAATCTTTTCGATCATTTTAGTTTTCGATATCAACACAATCATCAATACAATTCCAAAATAAACAATAAATAATACATAAAATAATAATAATCAAACATTCATATTATCAAGGTTGATTCTTTATGTTTTTTTTCTCTTTGAAAGATTCATCATATCATATTATATTATTGACCAGGGAATGTAAAAGAAAATTGCGTTGGTAGTTCAATTCTTCAATATTGAATCAATATTTTATATTTCAGTTTCTTTTTGTATATGTTTTTTTTTGTCTTGGATGTAGACATTTGGCAAATTCTGGGATTTCATTTTCATTTCATATAATTCAATGATCAAATAGCCACGATAAAAGTAAAGAGAAAAAATTCGTTACATATCTTGGCAGATATCTTCGGGCAAAAGATACTAAAAAAAAATTCTTTTTTCTTTACTCATTTTTTATTTTTCTTTGAATTCCAAAATGAAGTAAAAAATTAGAGCAGTGATTCTCAACCTTTTTGTTGTCGCGGCACAATTTTAGAATTTTTGAATATATAACAGTTGCATTTTCAGAATTTCGCGGCACACCAAAGTGCCGCGGCACACTGGTTGAGAATCACTGAATTAGAGTAAAAAACTAAAAAGTAGAAAAAATTCTCAATTTTTTACGTTTTTATTTTCATTTTGAAAAAATTGAAAAGCGAAAAACACACACACAAACACAATCCAGAAATAAAAAACTTCATTCATACTTCACAGTTGTGAATTTATTTCTCATTCATTCACTAATCAAATCTTAACAAAGCTAGTTATATTGAAAGCCAATTTAAAAAGAGAAAAAAGTTTAAAATGATGTGTGTGTGTGATAATAATGAAAACGAATCTATTGATAATATTTCTCTTCGACCCCCTTTTTTTGTTCCAACAATCGTTATTTTTTTCCATGACGATCAAATACACGAATCATTAATTCATGAATTGAAGAAATAAAAAAATCGGAAAAACTTCGCGCTTCAGGTGGATGACAAATCAGATGAATTGTTGTTGTCAAAAGCAATCAGTGAAAGATTTTTGTCCCTTTTTCACTTGGTCTTTCACTATCGTTTTCTTTTCAAATCCATTCTTATTCTAATAATGAATTTTTTATGAAGTATTTTTTTCCCATTATCATCTTCATCATCATTCAGCTTGTTTCATCATGTTTTTTTAGAAAAGATTCATTTGAGAAACCTAAGAATTTCATTTCACAAAGCTAATGAAACAAGACACTTAGCAATTGCTATCCTTACCCACACAAACAAATGCATCAGATCAGACAAACACCAGAAGTTATATGAATTTAAAATCCATTGCTTCTGAACATCTGCCGCTGATGATGATGATGATGATAAGATTGTATGATGATGAATTTTTATTTTTCTTTTTTTAATTCCATTCTTTACAGTTGAAAATTTATACGATAAAAAAAAATTTTCTTATTTTTCTTCTTCATTCTCGAATTCTGTTCACAGATTTAAGCCTGGTTTTGAGTTTTGAGTTTAAATTAATTTTCATCTCAAATTTTTCTATTTGTTTTGTTTTGTTTTGTTTTTTCGCCATTCTTCAAAATCAACGCTTCTATTTCATTGGCTTAAAACAATAAGAAAAAAATTGCCAATCTATATTTTTGACTGCAAAAAGAAAAAATTGCATCATAAATTGTTGACAAAACAAAATGGATTGGTTTTTTTATACTTCTTTTAATTTTAAATTGGAATGGACCAAATCATCAAAAATGAAATGAAATGAAATCAAATCAAAACCATTCTAAATAACAATGATTTTAAAATTAAACACGAAAAACGTATAAAAAAATTGACAGCAGTTTCAATCATCATTACCATGATTGAATTTCAAAATTATTAATTCATTTCTGAGAATAAAAAACAATCAACAAAAATTATGAAGAGAATTCTCAAACTGAAAGTACAATTTTGTCATAGAATTTTAACACAGATGTGCATCACTATGATTTCACTTTTGAATTCTTCTCATCATATTAAACGGATCATCATTCAAATTAGGAATATGAAGAAATAAAAATTTGATCAAACTAATGTTGTTGAACATTTAGAATTGTAAGAATTGGCAGAAAAAATGAGCAAATAATTTTTGTTCAGGCTAATTTAATCTATGAAAATTTCCGGCTTTCCGCATAAAGCGATCAACGATGCACCCAAAAAGAAATAACCAACAACAAGTCAATTCAATTAATCATTAATAATATCACCAAGAAAAAAAAATCATTCAGTCAGATGATCTGGCAAATTCAAATTACATGATGTTTTTTTTTTTTGGGAAAAAAACTCAGAAAAAAAGAATCCAACTCCTTTTTCTCGTTCCAATAACTAGATGTTCTATTATTATTATTATTATTATTACCATCGATTTTTGTCTATAGCAAGAATGGTAATTTATCGTTTTAAATGTTCATCGTCATCATCATAGTTCACTGCTTCCGGATGTTTATCAGAAAATTGAAAACAATCAATCGAGATTGATCAAACATCAATATTCTGGTTTTGTAACCATCAACAACAAAAAAAAACTAATAAACAAAATAATCGTTTTTTTCCTGATAATAATTTTTCAATATATCGTTCATATATATTGTCAACAATGATGATGATGGCAATAATGAGGCAATTTTTATTCGAATAATTTCCTGGTTTGGTGTTTTTTTTTTCTTTCTCGTCCATTTCTTTCATTTTTTTTCATTCGGATGATTACATTCAGACCGAAGCACCAAACAAATGATTTCTTTTATTCTTTTTTTTCATCACCTTAATTTGATTGAATCATTTGAATGATGATTGATATTCTGGTTAGCCAGAATTGATTCTACGGTAAAATTGTATTCGTTTGTAGGGGCAAATTTTACATTCAATCAAAGTGAACAAAAAAAAAAAGAATCAATAAATTGAACTTTTCAAAGAGCCAAATAAAAAAAATTTCGAAATTGTATTGAAAACCAAGAACCGTAATATAATAAACGAAAAGGAAAAAAAAGAAAGAAAAATGTCATGTTTGTTATATGATTTCAATTGTAATAAACAACACTGCCAACAACAACAACAATAGCATGACCATACAAGGTTTGGCCAAGCGTTACCGAAATGAATTCGCATGGGATCGCTATGAAAGAATCGCAAGCGTGAATAAAGAAAAAAAATATATAACGCATTCAATAACAACAACTCAAAAATTTGATCGGAAAAATAACTAAAAAGTAATAAGGAACGAGTGAGGATTTTTGTTTTTTTATCATTATTGTTATTATTTTCATAGCAACAAACTGAAAAAAAGGTTTTTTCTTTTTTTTTTTTGGTTCAAAAAAATTATACGTGTTTAGAATTACAATCATTTGTTTTTAGAAATTTCGATTCATAGAATTTTTCTTTCGTTGTCGTTGCTCATCCTGGTGTATGAATGTATGGTATGTTTCAGAATCGATTAGCTGATATCATCCATAAATTCATTCATATTTTTTTCTTCATGTGAAACTGTATGACAAAAAATAATTCGTGTTTCAAAATGAATTTTGTTTTTCTCTCCGTACAAACCGATATATAGATAAAAAAAACATTGATAATGTCTGTTATCCATTGTACAATCTGTATGTTTTCTCATCACTAAATAATAGAGAGATACATTCTTGAAAATAAACAGAATACACAACAGAATAGTTCAGTCCAAATAATAACCCATGGGATGTAAATATTTGAATTGAATGAGAGAAAAAAAAACATAGATAAATAAACAACACACACGAGCTGGTCAATCGGTTGGTAGATAGTTTGGTCAACATCACTATTATTTTGTAGTTGACCAGTAGTAATCCATAATGAGTAAATCTCGTTACCATAATGGGTATTTTTTTTGTTGCTGAATGAATAAAAAGCGGAAAAAATACAAAATCTTTTAACATTGATGACAACTACCATATACTGTTGACGTTATTGATGTTGATGATGATGTTAGAGAGAAAGCGGGTTCTGGAACAGCTAAAATACCAACGCCAACCAAAAAAAAATCGACTAAATTATGTCATAGTTACTGTATATATTATGTTGTGCATCGACTTTTTTTATCCCAAAGTTATTTTTTTAATGTTTTGATGATGATGTCTATTGAAAAGGGATTTTTTTTTGTTCAGTTTTGGAATGTGATAACCAATGAACAAACAAACAAAATTCTTTAAGGTTTCTTGATCCTTTTTTAACTGTAATTAATACCGTACAGAACACAGTGCTATCAAAGTATATTTTGAAAAAAAAGAAAATGAGAATTCCGGTTTTTTCAAAGTAAAATTACTGGATGAAATAAATAAATATAAGAAGAAAAAACTATTCAATTTTCATTTAATTGAATTTATTTCAATCATTAACATTATAGATTTTTAAGAAAGAGACAAACAGAAAAAATGGAAGAAACAATTTTGTATTCTGAGACTGAAATCAGATTTTGAAAATGGAACAGAAGAAAAAACAAATCTCGTACAAAATAACTAACAACAATAATTATAGTATTTTGTGATAGGAATTTAAAATTTTTTTTGGTTGAAGAAGAAAATAGAAACCAACAATGATGATAATGTTCAAGACCATCATCATCATCATTGGTTTGTTTTTCGAAACTAATGTATATAACAATTTTTTTTCTATAAAAAAAATAATCTCTATCATCTTATGTTCCGCATTCCATTATTATTGTTCCAACCTATTAGGATTATAAAGTAAAGTAGTAGTCAGACAACAACATTTGCTTTTTGAGGCTTAATTTTGGTCAATTCGGTCAGCCAGTGATTTAAATCATCGTCATGTTTTAAATCATTGAAAATACACACACTGATTAAATTTCCGATTCTTTTCTTTTTTCCTTTTGTTTTGTCATTTTCATGGCCGACAATAGTAGTTAAGTGTTGTTGTCGTGTTATCATCGTAGCCAAAAATTAATCAAAATAATAGAGACAGGAGGATATTTTTTTCTGGTAGAAAAATGAAAAGAAATAAAATCATTCTGGTTTTATTGAACGTAAATCGGAAATAAAGTTTTATTTTATAAATAAAATTGAAATTTACATTTCTAAATCAATGTTTAATGTCAATGAACAGCAAAATGAAAAAATAATTTATCGATGATGATGATTTTATTTTGAATTCAAACATCTCTTTCATATTATTTATTATTCGATTATCCTGAATTTCTGAAAATCACCATCATCATAATCAACAACAACAAAAATAAATAGAAATTTGATAATAAATGGATGAAAAAAATGCAACTTTTTCCCATCATCATCAAAATATATTAGTAGTTTATTATACACAATAGATACTATTATTTATTCTAATTGTGTTGTTTTATTCATTTTGTTTTGTTTTGTTTTGTTTGATGCATTCATAAAGATTCGCATACAATCTTTCATCATGATAGTTGTAGCTCATTAATTCGTTTTATATTTACTAATTTCTACTGTATTTAGTTGTTGGTTATGATCAAATTCATCAACCCCGTTTAAATAGAAATTCAAATTTGGGCGTTGTTCCAACACACAGAATATTACGGTGTTAAAGCAAGGCGTCATATATTACCGAAAAAAAATTATGATGATGGTGAAAAAAACCCGCAGCTAATTTGCCATAATAAACAAAAAGGAGTAGAAACAAACGAAACAACAACAAAAATTGATCCACAACCTCCCAACAATCGAAAGAAATGGTTCGGATATCAACAACAACATTTCAACCCTTTACATGTAATGAATATTTTTTGTTTCTTTTCATTTTGTTGAAGGGTTAATGGTTAATGTTGTTCGAAACAACTATTTATAATGAAAAAAAATGAAATAAAATAAATTTACCAACAACGCAATAAAATATAATGCCTTGTGATGATAATAAACAAAACGAATGAATGAATGAATGGGAAAAAAATTCATCATTTCTAGTAAATATGAGAGAGGGGTTATTCTTGTTGTTGTTTGAAAATATAAAAAATAAACGAAACAATTAATCTTATTCATCATATAACATGTATAGTCAACATAAATTTCTATTAGAAATGATGATGATGATGATCAACATCATCATAGCGATCGAAGGATTCATGTTGATGTTGTTGTTAGTTTTTCTGTTGTTGTCGTTGTTAGATTATTATTATTAGGTCCGATGCGCTTGAATTCATTCAGGCGAATACTGGAGAGATTAACAAATAATCACAAACACCCTACCCATACATATTGGCATATCGACACACAGTAAGGCCAGCATCATTTCATCGAAACAAAAAAAAAAATCATGTAGAAAAGAAAAGTCTTTGTACATTTCATTGAAATCTTGAAAATATTTCCATTTTAAAAGCTATTAGCTAATTCTATACTGCGGCAAATCAAGAAACGAATTGGACGAAATTTTTATTATTCACAAAAAAATTATTATTTGCATTTATCTGAATGATTTTGATTTTGACAAGTTTTTTTCCCAAAAACAGAATAAATTCGCTAACCAATAATGAGAATTGTCATTATGGAATTAACAATTCAAAATTTGAAATCGTAACCCAGAAAGAAAAATTTAAATCTCCCAAACAAAAAAAAGTTTCATCGATCAAAGTGAGAAAGAAAAAATTAGTGTAATTTTCAATCAATTCAAAAATTAATCTAATACGATTTTTTGTTGTTGTAATGTAATGTAATTAATTAATTAATTTGAAAAATGACAACAAAATGACATATTTGTTGTTGTTATGGTATTTCATTTTTCATTCTTTTTTTTCCTTTCTCTTTCACTGACCAACAATAAAAAACGAATTTATTCCATTCATTTTGAAATTCATCTTTGAATGTGTGAACAAAAAAAATTTCATTATAAAATGATGATGATGATGGAATTATAATTAAAACAAATTACATAAACAATGAATTTCTATATTTCTTTTCATATATTTCACATCACCATCATCATCATATATAATCATAAAATGTCAAATACCAACACTAACGCCAACATTAACACACACGTACGAATGGCCCAAAGATTATTGTTCGGAGTATATTCATTGATCATTGGTGTTTGAAATTTTTTTAGCCAGTATAGCCATTAATTGTGATCATCATTATATGATTATTTTGTCCAAATGAAAAACAGAATTTTTTTTTGATACCGACAGTGATGAACGAAAAAAATGTAAATGAAAACATGTATGAACAAACTATACTTATGGAAAAAAAAGGGTCCAATGATTGATGGATAAAATGAAACTTTTTTTTCTTACTTAGATTATATTGGATGACTGAATTTCAAAAAAACAAATATATAGCCAGAGAGAACATGAAAAAAGTAAGAAAGTGAAGAAAAAACTAAACTTGGTAATTTAACTGAACATTGTATAAGATGTATGTATGAGATCATCGTTTGTAGATGTGAAATAATGCTTGGAACCTTTTTTTCATCCAACCAAAATAAAAACGAACTTCTTCGAATCTAAGAATCCGGAAAAAAACCTGAATAGAATTCATCGTTCAAACATCAAACGTTTTGCATCATGAAATTAAAAAAAAAACTTCATACACGAATAGAGTGTATAATCCTATTAATGTCGAAACAAATGCCCCAAAGCAAGTTATCGATAAAAAGCAAAAGGAAAAAAAAAAAGAATGACGATAACTTTATTCACGAATTTGTCGCCCATCATTACAGAATGATTATAATGTAAGCTTTTTGGTTTGTTTATTTTTTTTTATTGCAAACATTTTTACAGCATGTAAATTTCATTTATGATTTTGATTCATTACATCATCAATGGTAAGTGTGAAAAAAAATTCCTGTTAATCAATATATATTATGACATAAACGATAAAATATTTGACAAGTTATACAGTGAACATGAGAAAAAAAAGCGGATAAGAGGGGAAACAATCTAGCCAAACAACCGGAAAATTGATTTGCAAAAAAAAATTCATAAATATTTGAAAAATCTATTCATCTATCATTGGCTGGTTGTGATTGTTGTTGTCGTAACCATGTTGGAATCCATTTTTAAGAATATATTTTTTAATGGAAAAATATTTGAAATCAAATTCAAAATATTAAATAAATTTCTATAAGAAAAGGGTAAAAAAACATTTATAATTCAATTCAAATAATGATAATAATAATAATAAAATTTCACCTTCATCTTCGATGAACACATTGAAAACTGAAAGTGAAAGTAAGAAAGAAAAAATGAATTCCAACTTTCGAGGATTCAGTAAAAATGTACCATTAGAATATCAACATTTGCATTTAATTTTTGTGATGAAAAATGAATATTTTTTTTCTGCTCGACAACTGGTTTGATATTATCATTATTATTGAAAAAGCGATGATGATATTTTGAATGTTCCATGACTATAGATTTTCTTTGGTTTGATAAATCTTACCCTAATGGATCAAATACCATTATTGTGGTGGTGGTGTTAGTGTTGGTTGTTATCGATGATGATAGATCAAATGATAAAAATGAATAAATTCGTACCATAAATGTTGAAAGAAATAGAATTTAAATCAAGAAAAATTATCTTGAGAATTCCAGTGTTAATACCCCTTGATATATAGAATAGCAAATGAAGACATTTCATTTCAGAAGCAATCAACAACAACAACAACGAAATGATCACAATTGAATCTCAAACATAAATTTGATTATCATCAAAATAAACAGAATGATCATAATCATGGAAAGAAGAAGAAGTAAAAAAACGAAAAATATCGATTCTATGAAATCCGATTTCATTTGTTTGTTTGTCCAGAATTTTAATGGCGAAAAAAAGCAAGAAAACAAGAAATTCATATCCGTATTCAGTGAATTTCTGAGACATGAAAATTTATTATCAAATGGGACAGATTTTTTTTCTTATTTTTTCACTGGAAAAAAAGAGGTGGAACTTTTTGCACTTTTAAACATTATCAAGCCATTAAAATCATTGAAATTTCGTATAGCAACAACAACAAAATGAATCTATTCTTTGTATTTGAATTTCTTTACATTTCGATTGTTAAAATTTTTGTGTAGAAGAAAAAAAGTAAAGATATCAATGGTGATGATGATAATGATCATGAAACAAATTGAACAATAAATGAATGATAAATAGAAAATGGTGAAAATGGATGAAATTTTTTTTTCAAAATTCAAGTTTAGCTATTATTGAATACTTGAATTGGATACATTTTTTTTCGGTTACTTGGAAAAAAATTTCATTTCATTTGTTTCAACATTCGAGTATTGATTTTTATTTTTGAATGCCGCCATTTTTTTCGTTTTGTTACATTTCTCTCTTTTTTTTTCTATTTATTTGAAATGATATATTAAATCGACGTTAACGCAGAATAGACGTTAACGAAGAATAAACTATATCACATAAATTTAGAATAAAATATGAATGAAAATAATGTTTGTTTGATATTATCGATTTTCGAAATATTAGTAAAAAATAAAAAAAGAAAGTTTCGCTTCTCTTCACTTGTTTCACAAAAATGTTGTTGTTGTTGTTTCGTCCATTAGCATAAAGAATTCGTATGTTTTGTTTTCCAATGATCTCTCTTTTGGGTTTGTTTCCTCTTTTTTTCTCTTCTAATTCACTATCAATTCCCAAAAAAAATGTTTTGATGATTTTATTACAGGCAGCAAAAAAAAAAAAATCAAAGAATTTTTATACTAACAAAATAATAATAATATCGGTTCATTTTGATTTTCGAAATTTTGATGATTGACATGTTGTTGCATTTGGTTGGTTTATTTATTCGTTTGTTTGTTTGTTTGTATGGTCGATTTGGTTTTGTCGATTTCCGTTCATTTGTTTATGTGGATTATTTCCATTTATCATTTATTGATTTGAAAGAATCCAGAATTTTACCAACAACAACAACAACTTTAATTTATCAACTACATTTTCTTGTTTCAAAGTTATTTTGTTTTTTATTCTATTCAACATTTTCATCATTCTAAAAGAATTTTTTTCTCCCCTTATCCATTACAAAATATTCTTCACAATACACATATTGAATACACTGGAATTTGTTTGCTTGTTGATTCTATAAATATAATTTGTGATTTTGTTGATAATGAAGGAAAATAAGATGAACAAAAAGAAAAAGAAAAAGATCTTGATTCTTTATGTATGAATAGAATAACAGAATGAAGAAAATGAAAATGAAAATGATCATGTAATTGAATGAATAAAGATGTGAACGACGACGACGACGAATGAAAGATTTTTGATTCACAAAAGTCTTTCAATGATCAGTCCCTTGATGATATTATCCTGTATATGTATGCATAACATTCATTGAATTCATTCAAAAAAAAACCTGAATCATGAATCATCATCATCATCATCATATTTCCTTTTTTTCCATTCATTGATGATGCATTCACAATGAAATAATTATAACGAAATACAGAAATTGAAAAAAATTGTCTTTTATTTTCCATTCATCAAAATCAATTACAATTTTTTTTCGCTGTTTTTATCTTGAACATATCTTCAGTTCGGTGAAGAAGACAATTTGTTTTTTTTCAATATAAAAATGATAATAATGTTAATGATGATTTTAGAAACCCGGACAATAAAAAGAAAGATTGTTACCATTTGTGAAAGTTGATGGAAAAAAATAAATATTTTTGTTTGAAATTTAAATTTAGACTAAATGAAAATATTTACAAAGAACAACAATGCCAACAAATGAAAATATATTTCCGGTTTTTGTTTAACATTAATTTATTCAAAACATTTTAAAATGAAATGTGATTTATCTTGATTTAAACATCAACAAAAAAAACAAATGATAAAAACTGTATCATTTTGATTCATATAAAAATAGTATTTAGAAATTAGACGAATAAGTGTTTTGTTATTATATTTGGATGATCGTACAATAGAATAACAAAGTAAAAAATAGTTTTGTAACCAAGAATAAAATACTTTGGTGTGAACAAAGTGTAAAGTCAGCTATTAGCTACAAAAAAAAGAATTGAAAAAGAAGAAAAAAAATTATTGATCAAATCGAAAACATCGGGTGCAAATGAATAGTCAGAAGGAAATAAAAAAAACCATCATAATATATGAACAAATTCTTCTTCTTCCTTCATACTCAATAAACAACAATACACACCCTGTTTAAATACAATAATAACCCGATTGAAAATGATCCCGAAGTCAAACGATGAGCAAAAAAACAAAAACAAAATCTATTCAAACCAAACTAAAAACAATTTGAAATGAGTAAACTAAGAAGAGAAAATAACGGAAAATGAAAATAAATGCTTTTTTTTGTGTATGTGTGTCTAAGTTTTCAACACATCCTCTTTTTGTTTTTTCTCTTATTCAGATAACAAAAAAAAAATCGTCATTGTTTTTGATTATCCAAAAAAAAAGAAAAGAAAAAAAGTTCTACCATTTATTGTCGATTCAAACTTTCAACATAAACCAGAATCTGTCTGTGTATATGGGGAAAAAAACTCACCAAACGGAAACGATACATTTTTATCATAATTTAGATTCAGAATTTATTTTTTTTCCATACGAAAAAAAAATACATTTCAGAAAGTCAGAGGTGAATAACAAAGCAAAACAAAACAAAAAAAGTTATAAAACACCCACCCACACAGAACCACCGAATACATTTCCGGTCGCAGCATGAATAATTTTGTTTTTGACTCACACATAAACACTGTGATGAAATTATAAATTGCCAAAAAAAATGAAAACAAAAACAACATTTCCAGCTAATTTGACAAGAATTTAATTTTGCTTAGAATTTTTATGATTTTTTTTTCATAGTGTGTTTATAATCGAGTTTCGATAACACAATATCCATCATAATCATCATCATCATAATCAGCATTCGAATTTATGGTCTACGATAAAAACAATGAATGAAAAAATGGAAAGAAATCATTTGAAGTTAGTGTCATTCACAAATATATAGTGTGACTCTAATGCAGAACAACAACAAAAAAAAATCCATATAATATTTCCATTCATTTGTTTTCGCAATTTTTTTCTGCTAGATTCTCGCGAAATCAAAAACAAAACATAGAATCAAAAGAATACAATCGTGTTCATTTTCATTGTTGCCATCATCATCATCTTTTTTTTGGCTTGTTGATCATTATCATCATGATTCTTTCATAGTGATTCTATTGAATAATATAAAGAAGTGAGAAAATTGAAAATTTCATTTCGGTTTTTCTTTCGTTGCATACAAATGATGAACAGAAATAAGTAAAAATAACAGTGAAAAAAAATGTCAGTTAACGAAGAATAACAACAACAACAACAAATTGTATGAGGTATTGACTTTCTATCACTGTTTTCAATGAGTTGAATGTATGGAAAAAAAATTCATATTGCTTAATTAGCCTATTAAGCAAGTTATTCATTTCTCTAACTATGAATGCAAAAAACGAATGAATGCTGTTTTCGGTTACAGTTTAGATTGCGAAGAAAGAAAGCATCGTCATTTTTTCTTATTCTTTAGTTGAAGTGGGGAAAAAAACTAAACACGGCAATCCCCACCCCCCACACAACACATCAATGACAATGACAATTTTCCATTATAACAATGAATTGAAATAAATCAAGGAAAAAAATGGGATGGCGCCAATTTTTTTTCGGGAAATAGATAAAAAAAAGAGTAAAAGAAAATGAGATAAATTCTAATGAAAAAGAAGACAAAATAAAATGGGCAATGACTCCCTTGTTAGTAATGATAATAAGTCGACCAAAAAAAAGAAAAATTTCCCTATAATTGATGATTGAATGTTGTCGTTGTTGTCTTTTTTTTCAATGACAATCATTATATGAAAAAAGAAATGTAAAAAAGAAAGAAAATAAAATAATAATGATGTCTAACATTGTAACATTTATATTCATAAATTTGAATATAAATAATAATAAATAGAGAAAACCAAACAAAACAAAATATGATGACGATGACAATATCTTGTTACTTTTGGTGAATACCGTTCGTTTGCTCAGAGAAAAATGTTGACCGATATTTTTTATTCGTTAAAAAATGGTCATCCCACATTCCGAATGATTATAGTTTTCAACGAATACAGACAACAAATACCGTTATGGAATTTCATTACAAAAAAAACGAAAACCCTGATATAACAATAATAATGATGATGATAATATTTCTAATGATTATGGGGAAAAAAAGAAGAAAAGAAAATTTCACATTTGGATCGTTATTCATTTTTATTCACTCGTTTTTTTTCGTTGGTTCTGGTTATTGGATGTTCCATTGATTTTTTTTTGAAAGAAAAGAGAAGAGAATTTTTTTTACTTTTCAATTATTTGTATTATTAGTTTAGATCAGATCATAGTTTTCGATTATAATCGAATGAAATGAATTAAAAATTGAATAAAATTCAAGTATAATAATCATGAGTAAGGAAATAGTAAAGAAAAAAAATTGATTGATCGATTTTGGTCAATGAGTGAGAATTCTTATTTTTCGGATCCTTTTTTTCATTCAATTGATTGTCAAAAATAGAAAAAGAAATTGGGAAAGGTTAAGCCAATAATTTCAGAATTTTTTTTTTGTTCACACATTTTGTTTGTCCTGTATTTTTGTTTGTTTGTTTGATAGATGAAAAAACGATCATCGATTGCTTGTAATAGAATTTTCCATTCAATTCAATTCATTCAAACATTCATAGCGTGAAAAATTCTGAAAAAAACCTTTTTTTTCTACTACAACTATTAATACTGACAAACTTGATGATCAAAAACCTTTTTCTATTGCTACAACATTGTCTATAGACAATTTCGGTCAAATGATGTATTACATACATTCAATACAAACACACAAGTATGTAACCGAGATATACAAAAAAAAACTAACAACAACAACAACGATACAGAGAAAAAAAGTGGTAAATTGAAAACCCGAAATCGCCCGAGCCAGTAAACAAAACAACGAAAAAAAAGTTGATGAAAAATTTCCTTTGGTATGCATGTGTATGATGATGAGAAAAAAACCAATAAACTACAAAATGGGACCGGCAACAAAATTTTTTTTTCTTCTTTCCATACACTGAAAATTTTTTTTACTAATCTAGCTTGACTAATTTGCTTTTTGACTAATAATATTTCTGAAGATAAAAATGCATTGACTAATCTTGAAAATTAGTCAAATGAAAAATGGTCAAATTGTAAATAGTCATATCAAAATTAGTCAACCTTATTGTTAGTCGAGCTAGATTAGTCAGCCTTTTTGTTAGTCGAGCAAGATTAGTCAGGTTTTTTATTAGTCGGGCTAGGTTAGTCAACGATTCATTAGTCCTGCAAGATTAGTCAAGTTTTTTGTTAGTCGGGCTAGATTAGTCAACGATTCATTAGTCGAGCTAGGTTAGTCAACGATTCATTAGCCCAGCAAGATTAGTCGAGCTAGATTAGTCAACGGAACGGATAGAAATTTTTATACAGAATCCTCCAGAATCCAGAATACAGAATACTGTTTAAATTTTTACGATTTTACGATTTACAATTTTTTATATAAAAATTTATTTTTTTAAAGATAAAAATTTTAACAAAATATCAAAATGTTTAGAAAGATATGTTTGAATCCTTTGGGTCTTCGAAACATTCTTGATTTGATCAATTCCAAGTGTTATCAAATTAACTTTGGTATCTTTCTAGGGTTATGCAAGAACTAGAGAATTTATCACTTTGAAATCGATTCATTGTCCAAGATTGTTTGATGATCATGTTTTTATAATAAAAATTTTTTGAAACTTCTCCAGTCTTAAATTTATTTTTCTTTGATTGATTATCAAAAAATTTAAAAAACAGACGGATGTTTCGATAATTTGGTTTAAACGATAGGTTTAAAAAAAATGACCAAAATTTGGCAAAACCATCCACCATTTCACATGAGTATCTCCAATGACCATTGAAAATTCATGATATTGACCATCAATGACCAATATCAGCCCAACTTTTTATAATTTTTCATTTCTTAAGAATTTTGGCTTGATCATCAAGGTTCCAGTTTCGTAAATCCGATACCATTGCTGTGAAATGATAGAAAAATTAATTTATGGTGAAACCAGTTAAAAAATTACTCGTATCAAAATCAATAATTTGAATCGTTCAACATCAGTGATCATTCTCATGTCAGCAATATGCATCATTGTGCTAATTCAATAGGAAATAACTCAACCATGTTCCTAACTTGACCTGACCTATCCTGATTAAATTCTCACACACTTTGGTAAACATGGTCCAACTATTCTTGAATAGCACAATGAGACAAATCACCAACATAAAAATGATCTCGAAAAAACTTGAACGATTTAGCACAACATGAGGGTAATCATATTGATTTATCCCGCAATTCATGATTATTGATTTTAGATAAATTGGATACGAGAATTAACATTTTATATTTATAAAAAACTGAACTTGCCATTAGAATATCCTCTTGGAACAATTCATTGTAAATTCGATAATTAAAACAATTGCCAAAATGTGAGAAAAACAATGACCACATGTTAAAAAAACTGAAAACGAACTTTAGTTTTTCTAAAGCACTGTTTTGAGTTGGCGTGCGTGTTTCGAACTTTTTGCTCGATGCGTCAAGTTGGAAAAATCAAAAAACCAAACAGTGGCATTAATAATCGAATTTAAATTATGCAATTTTAAATCATAATTTCATTACTAATGATAATACCAAATGAAGAGAATCCGTTTATAACAAATATTAATTACTAATCCAATTTACCAATTTGTTATTTACGGATTCCCTTTATGTTAGGTTAGCAATTTGAGTTTGTTATTTGCGGATTCCCTTTATGTTAGGTTAGCAATTTGAGTTTGTTATTTACGGATTCCCTTTATGTTAGGTTAGCAATTTGAGTTTGTTATATGCGGATTCCCTTTATGTTAGGTTAGCAATTTGAGTTTGTTATTTACGGATTCCCTTTATGTTAGGTTAGCAATTTGATTATCTTAATCATTTGCAAAATGAGGTTAATAATTTTGAATTTTATTAATCTTTATTATTGAAAAAAAACTAAGAATTTTCATAAAATATATTAACCCTAATAGGTACATTCACTAGTCTATCATATCCATAAATAATTAGTACAAATTCATTGGCCTGAAACGGAAATATCTGTGAATTTCTATTGTTAAATAAATATTGGAAAAAATCAAAAATTTTACAAGTCCGTCAAATAATCAAGTGAGCATGCTCCACGATGACTAATAACCGGTTGACCATTCCTTATGCGACTAATCTTTAAAGTTGACTAATCTAGCCCGGCTAATTTGAAATTTGACCAAAATTCCTCGACTAATATAATATGTTGACTAATGAAGGCCGACTAATCTGAATTTTGACTAACGTGAAAGCGGCTAATTCTGAATTTGACTAATGCAGTCCGGCTAATCTGAATTTGACTAATGAGAAAGCGACTAATATAATAGGTTGACTAATGCAGTCCGGCTAATCTGAATTTGACTAACGAGAAAGCGACTAATATAATAGGTTGACTAATGAAGGTTGACTAATCAGAATTTTGACTAACGTAAATGTGACTAATTCAGAATTTGACTAATGCAGGCCGACTAATCAGAATTTTGACTAATCCAGAGTGACTATTAGTGTTTTTGACTATTTTACTGCGACTGTCCATTAAAATGACTAAATGTGTGTGACTAACTTCAATTTTGACTAAAAATGTGCGACCACTTCGATTTTTGACTATTTTGGGCAATGGTTTTTTTTCAGTGTAGACTATATCATTAACATAACATTCGTTTTGGATGTTATGGTATTCGGATGCGTGCGTGTGTGTCATTGTCAAACATCCGAATAACACAATGACATTTTTTTCTGTTGTTGTGTATCGATTGTTGTTTTTGTCCATTAAACGGTGTTAGAAGAATATAAAAAAATGAATATAGAGACAATTGAATAGAACTAGCAATTTAATAGGGTTGGCAAACAAAAATTCTGCGTTGAAAAATCATCAAATCTTTTGAGCTGGTAAAAAAAGGAAATTCAATTAATTTTTTTCACTTTCACTTTTTTCCTTCACTTAACACATAAAAGACAATTTCATTTTCAATGATGATGATGATCATCATCACTTATGATGATCGGGTAATAGAAATATCAAGCGAAAAAAATATATATTCTTGACTTGAAAATTAGACTATTACGGCAAAAACCAAGAAAAATATCATCATTGAATGATGATTGAACAGACAAAATGATGATGATGATGATGGGCAAATATTTCCAATCAACCGAATCGAACATTATCAACTACCGAATCGATTTTGAAGATCAATTTCTAAATCAAAAAAAAATCAAAAGAAAAATGAAAAGAAATGCAACTGAAGGCAAAAAAAATGAATCAAACCAATTTCGTTAATTCTTTCAAGAATCCATTACTTTTGGTCATAACGAATTTATGATTCTTTACGATCGACAGTATTTACGCTTCACCAGGAAAAAAATTATTTCAACTATTATTACAAGCAAGAAAAATTGTTACAAGCCTGAATGAATGAATGGATGAAATCAATGGCAATAAGAACTAAAAGAATCTGTGATTTGAAACAAAAAAAAATTATTATTTCATAATAATTTTTACACTATTGAATCGGATTTGTTTTTCCTTCCTCGAATATCTTAGGAGACGTCATTGGACAAAAAAAATCTAATAACAAATTCGACCTTTTTTCTCTCGTTGATGTTCAATTTCTCATTCAATTATTGTCAATTTCCGTTTGATTATAATTTTTTTTGTTGGTTTCTCATCACCATAACCACTAATATCGATGAAAGAATCCAAACATCTAAATTCAATCGGTTGATCAAATATGTGAAAATATCGATTCATCATCATTGAAAAGTTGTATCATTAAAATATCATTATATAACATATTAATTGAACAATAATCATTATTAATTATTATGAAAACTTGTCCAAACTAATATCAAATGTAATGATTTGACTTGATCACTGAGTCTTCATCACTAACAAATCTCATAATTATTATTTGTTAATCAAACAAAAGAAAAATCTATTATCATTAATGGATGTTTTTGTTAACGACAAAATGAACTTACTTTTTTCATTTGTTGTAATAGATTGGTGAGATGATATTCTGTGATGATGATGATGATACGTAAATGTATGTTTACAACAAAAAAAATGACAATTTATCAATCATTGAAACATACAAATAGAGAGATACACGAACATTGAATCTGAAAACTATGAAACTTTCTATGTCGAATGACAAGAATTACATGGAATAAAAAATGCACAGACACACACACATGTATATGGACACAACGCCAATATTTCGTTTTTCTCGAAGAAAAAAAATATCACATCATCACTCAATGATGATAATGATAATGATGATGATGATAATGGACAATGACTTCAATCATCACGAATTCGAAAGTTGTAGGTTGAACAACAAAAAAAAATATAATTGTCGTTTTCGTTGTCGTTGCTGATGTAAAAATTGATGAAAATGGGAAAATATAAAAAAAACTTTATGTAGAAATTATTGAATAATGATGAGAATAGTACAATAACAGCAACACCCTCATCATCATCATCATACGAATGATAAGTAATGAATAATGATCAAATATTACACAAACACACACACACACGCGTTCATTCAATAATGGATATTACAAACAAATAACTATAATCATCACCCAAAAAAAACGAAGAATGGGAAAAAAATACGTTGAAAATTACATAGAGAAAAAAAAATATAATTGAAGGGTCACTTGTTGATGTATAGATTCCGGGATTGACTAAACTCAATACATACACATGCACATTTCAATCATTATATCTTCATTAATTTAATGTTGATTGTCGTCGTTTGTTGTTTTTTTTGTTATTATTTCACTTTTCAAATAGAAAAAACCATTTGGTGAATCATGTGAAGATGAAATATTTCACAAACAAATAAAAAATTCATTAGCAATCAGTTTTCTAATGGAATGGATAGTAAGTAAAAAAAAATTTCAGGTAAGTAATTTATAAAAAGATTATTTCGGACAATGAAATTTGATTCATACCGAACATCAACTGAACAAGACAAAACGAATGCCAAATACATTCGACTTTAGCATTTCTCAACAATGAAAATGCAGACAATCATTTAATCATCATATCAAAATGATATATTTCTCAACAAAACAAAACAGAAAAAAATCTTTTCCATTTTGTCCACACATCTGATAATGAATTTAAAAATCATTTGAAAATGTACATCAACATCATAAAGAACAATACTAGACAACAATCTTCAAACCGTTACTTTACAAAGAAAAAAGAAAAAGAAGAAAAAAACACAAGAATATACCAGAAAAAATGGTCAAAAGTCGTATGAAAGAAATTTTAACATTTTTCTTTACTTTCAATGATAATGATAATGATTATGATGCAAATGTGTATCTAATGGCCTGAATCGTTTTTCTTTCATAGAGTTTTGAATATTCTAAAAAAAGAAAGAAATGCATCATGATAATGATGATGATGGGCAATGTCGAATGAATAACATGAACAGATAAAAAATATGCGATAAATTTCATCATAAACTTTGAGATGTTTTGCTAAAAGTTTCAAACAAAACAAGCAAAAGAAAAAAACAAGTCAGACATGTTTATATGGAATATTCTGCTAGACATGATGAAACCAAAAAACAAAACAAAACAAAAATAGCAAATAATGAATGATGAAACACGAAATGAAAAATATGCAAAAAAACAATGGACATTAAATAAATGTATGGCTTTTTTGATGAGATTTTCATTTCAATTTATCTTACTGATTATAGTCAACAACAACAGCAAAAAATATTCATCAAATTTGAAATACTGTTGTTGATAGAAACAGAAAAAAAACAAACTTGAAAATCCAAATCAATCTTATTGAATTAGATTCCTGTGTGCATTGTTTTTTTCTCCATGATTCATTTAATCAATTGATCTATTGTTTAACTACGATTAGGAATCGATATGCAAAAACTGTTTTTTGGTGTGTTCAAGTCAATAACATAATCTTTTTGCTTAGTCGATTTAACAAAAGTATTTTTTTGTTTTGGGTATAAAATTGAAGAAGATCCAAATAGATGATGATGATGATGATGAAATCATTCAATTTGCTTTTAAATTCTGTTCTCTTTTTCAATCAACAGCAAATAAAACAAAAACAAAACAAAGAATCTGGATCAAAAAGAAAAATTAATAATGAAAAAAGCAATTCACGCACATAAACACACGCAATCAAGAAAGCAACAAAGAAAATTGTCCGATTTTATTCCAAGAAGAAGTTCCAGAAATAGAAAAAAAGTTTGAACATTATGGACGATATTGTCATCATCATCATCATCGACATAGACAACATTTGCTGTGTTTGTTGAATTTACGACAAATTTTTTTTTATATGACATTAGTTTTTATTTTTATTTTTTTTCCTTTGATACCAAAATATATAAAAAAAGAAAACGGAATTCCAGAACAAGGAAAAAAAATGTGAAACGAATGAATGAATGAATGGATTGAAATGAATTGAAATGAAAATGGGTTCTCAGACAAGATGTGAAAGAGTGAAAGTGAAAATATATAAAAAAAACAACAACATCAACAGAACAACAACAAAGTACAAAAAAAAGACCGACCAAAGAAATAATAAAAAATAAAATGGAATCTGTATATAAAAAAAATGAAATCTCAAAATGACTATAAGAATCATTTAAAGTGAGTGTGTGAGAGAAATGTCCATAGAATTTTTTTATTTTTTTTTTGTTCAAAAAAATAAAAATGAAAGAAAAAAAAGGTCTAAAGTTAATTGCATCATTGAGAGAGAGAGAGAGAGAGAGAGAGAGAGAGAGAGAGAGAGAGAGAGAGAGAGAGAGTTTAATAGTTTGTTGGATTGTATTGAATGAATTTATTTACTTGTACACCCACATTTACACACACACCCATAACATATTTATGTTTAGAAACAGAAAGATAGAGAGAGAGAAAAAAAAACTAATGTTGTGTACGACAATAGAATAAAAAACAATCTGTTAAGATTAAAGCCTGGGTACAAACTTGAAACTATTATCATGATTATGATGATGATGATGATGATGATGATGATGGTGATGATCATTATCATTATCATGATAATAATCCAAAAACATCAACTTCACATACACACAGGAAATATTTTTTTATTTATTTTTTTTTGAACAAAAACCAATAATTTTTGTTCATGTCAAAAATGGCCCTAAAAAAATATCAGAAATGAAATGAATTTTGGTATGGTGTTTTATGAAAATTGGATTGAAAAAAAACTCTTCACAATTGCATCAATTTCCATTTGTCGAATGGAAGTGAATAAATTTCTGGATTTTTTCTAATACATAAATTTTGTAGAGAGAATCCATTGTTAATTATCATTTTCATTTCCATTCCTTTCATTTTTTTTATAATTAAACATACGTCATTTTTCTTTTGATAGATTAATTTGAATTTTGAATAAATCAATTCTATCTCTCTTTCTGACAAATCGATTCAAAAAAAAAGAAATGAAAATTCGATTAGCCATTATGATGAGCTAATGGTAACATCGAAATGAATTTCAAATTACATTATCGATTTTTATTTCTTGTTTTTTTTGTTGCTCTCTTTTTCTTTAACTTATGTTAAAACCGATGGCGATATAAGGAATTTTTTTTCCACTTGCAAGCATAAATGTCAAAATGATGAAAGAAAATATTTTTCTTCGATCCCCAAATGATTTCATTTATTTTTTTGCGGTTTTACCCAATTTGACAGTATGATGTTGTCGTACATTCTGTGTCTGTATGTATGTGTTTTTTTTCCTGAATATAAATGATTTTCATTCTATCGTTATCATTATTGCGTGAATGATAAAATTTTAATTGAAGAATTTTTTTTTGAAAAAAACTGTACAAACCACAAATGTTGTTTGTTCAAAAAAAAAAAATATTTATTCAATATGTGAATAGCCAAAGTTTATATTGTTGTCTATTCATTCAAATTTCTTATAGAAAATTGATATACTATTTAAAATGGTTTAATTATAATCACTGACATTCTGAAAAATTATTTAGAGAATAAAAATTCTCTGAATAATGTGATGTTTTATCAAGCATACATACCACACACTCACACAACACACACTACATGCACACAAACTCTGTAGAATTTCATACAAACAGTTTTCGTTCTTTATTTCAAGCAAACTTGGATTTTGTTTCCAGTATTATTATTTTTTTTTTGCAAATTCAAGCAGAAAATGAAATCTGATTTTTGATATGATTATAATTCAAAATAAAAATGTGCCATTTTATTCCTAGTCGATTTATTTATCTATTTTTATTGCTCAATTTTTTTTAATGGTAACATTGCAATATTCAAAAGACAACCTGAATGTAAAGCGTTTGTTTTTTTTTCATTGAAATTATTGACTAAAGTCAAACAACAACAACAACAAAAGCATTTTAAAATGAATAAAATAAAACAATTTTATAATTGTAACTTATTCCATAATTGATCCAGGAATAAAATGATGTTTTTTCATTTCATTTCGAATGAAACAGGAATGTTTAAAAAAAACAAAAAAGAAAAAAGATAAAAGCAGAAAAAAGAAAGTAGTGAACAAACTAATGATATTCAAACAACAAGAATGAATAAATTTCGATCGAATTAAAATTCCGAACAATAAGCTTCAACAATAACAACAACAACAACAACGATACAACTTTTTTAGACTTTTTTTCCTCAGATAAAAGGATTTTTCTTTTTTCTTTTCTATTTGGATCATATTCATCTTGTTTCATGTTTTTTCTTTTGTTGATGTTCTTTTTTTTCTGTTGAAATTATTGATGTTATTATTGGTACTCAAAATGCAGAAAACTGAATTCGAAATAGAAAAGAAAAATCTAAATAATATTAAATTCGAAATAAAAGTAAAAAAACGAACAAGATTTTTTCACACATTCAGAAAAAACAACAACGATTGCATTGAAAAAAATGAACATGTGAAAAAAATTCATTAAAAATCATTGGCCATTTCGAATGTTTTCCAGAAAAAAATTCATTAATTTAACCGAAACTTCATAGACATGAACATGAAAATAAATTTGATTCGCAAATGGGTAATGCTATGGTATAATTAAGACATTTTTTTCTTCTTTTAACGGTTTTAATGGATTTAACACTTACAACTGGTTATGAATTTTCAAATGCAATGCATTCATTCGAATTATCGATTAAACCGATAAATTGCCCATATAACATTAAACATTGTAAAGATATTTGGTAACTTTTTTTTCGAAAATCGAAAAACTTTTTTTTTTTTGGCATTCATTGAATGTAGATATTATTAAACAATTATTTTCCAGACCGATTTGAGAAAAGTTGTAATCAATTGATTTTCCGTTCATACCATTACATTAATTCATTAACAATGTTTAAAACGGTAGAATTCGAAATGGTGGTCAATTTATTCGATCGATCAACAACAACAGAAAAAAAACACTTGATGTTTGATTGAAAAATGAAAACAACTTACATTTTTAAATTGATGTTTAAAATAAAAAAAATTGAAATATACTTTTTAATTGCCTTCGATAAATGTTTTTTTTTCAGATAATATTGGAAATGGATGGCGAAATAATTTTGTTTGAACAACGTTTTCATTTACATTCAATTGGAAACGCCGGAATAGACCAAGGAACAAAGTAGATAAATCATGGATTTTGTTTTAGATGAAAAAAAAATTTCAACAACATTATCATTATTATTAGATAAAATGATGTATAGATGTAGATGAATGATGGCCATTTTTTTTTGGTTTAGGTCACATCTATAGAGATTCGCGTTTGAAGATTTGCCGATCGATGCACGCGTATATCTAGTTTGTTGTGTGTGTGTGTGTATTTGTCAAATCAAATTCATTTCATCTGTCGAATTTTTCGATTTTCTTTTTTTTTCGCTTTCTATCATTCTCTATCTTTTCGATTCGAGGATTGAATGATTCTCAATCAAACCAATTGGGGATTCGATTTTTATGCATACAGCACTCACACACACACACATACATTTATTTATTTATATAGACGTCGAAGAAAAAGATATCGAAAATGAAGATGAAGAACGAATGAAAACGAATTGAACGATGGACAAAACAAAATGAAATTTCAGACACATTTTATGGATAACGAAATGAGAAGAAAAAAAGATAATTTAGATAATGAAATGAGTTTAAGCATGTACATAAAAACACACAGACACAGACAGATTTACATTCATTCGCATTTAAGGATCAATAAGATCCATGATGATGATGACAAAGATTCACACATACACCGTTCGTATCATGCTGAGCTTGATAAGCAATCTTAGAGACACTTTTTTTTAAAAAAAAAAGAAGAAAAATTTTTTACATAAAGATGGTAACTATGGGGCGGCTTCAATTATTAAGAAATGTTGAATATCAATCCAAAACATATAATACTTTTTTTTTTTGGATCAACATTTAACATTGATATTAATGGGATAATTTACATTTATTTTTTGAAAACACACAACAGTTTTTTTATTTGAATATCAAGGATGAAAAAAAATGATGACAATAACAGAATTGGATAAACATTGATGATGATGGAATTGAATTGGAAGTTTTTTTTTCAAAAAAAAGAATTTTTTTTATAAATGCAAGTTGTCAGATGCATATCACGCACAAATCATTATTTATGGAATATCAAAGAAAAAATCAAGATGATCCACACAAACTTTACCTTTTTTTATATATATCATATATATTTGATTCAATAATACGGTAGCACATGGCGTTGATATTCAATCATTCAAGTATTGGTGGCAAAATAATTTATATCTTCTATTATTATCTATTTTGGCATAGTATATAAAGATGTGTATGTGATCATCATCACTTATTCAAACGACTGACGACTACTGAAATGAATTTCGAAATTTGTCTGCCATTCCGAAACTAGTCACTGATGTTTGATGATGATGATGATGATAGTCGACGGGTTTTAGATACTGGAAATAAAAAATAGCAGTTGTATCATTTCGATGGAAGAAGCATTATCAATGTAGCTAGAATGGCTATATATAAAGAATGAATGGAAACACAGATAGGAAAAAAATGGCGCGAAATGAATTCAACTATTCTATTTCATTGCCTATAGATAATACAAAAAAAATGTGGATCAAATTATTCGCCCAAGTACAAAAATACATTGGAATTCGCTTTTTTTTCATTCTGAAGCTTCAAGTGTAGTAGCAGTAAAAGTGACAGAATAGAAACCCGAAAAAAAACAACGGAAATCCTATCAAAGTATGATAACCCCGGCACAAAAATGTGTGTTTGTGTAATGAGTATGAAGCCGGGATATAATGAAGAATAAAATACCAGCTGAGAAAAATTGTAAATTGTTCGTATCTAAGAATATTCATCAACATTTTGTGCTTGTAGTTTTTTTTTGTTTGATAGTGAATATTATCTAAATGGAAGATACAATCGTAGAATTCAAAGTTTTTTTTTGATTCATGCATGCTTGGATAGACACTTTTACGATTGAATTCAATTTTTTAGTTCTTATTTCTCTATCATTCAAATCATTATGATTATAGATATTTATTCTTGATCATCATCAATGTCATTGTCATAGTTTCCTGATTGTTGTTATTATACTATTTTGGTGTGTATAATTTCTTTTCCATTTATTCACATATTGGTATATAGCGAAAAATTGACATCTTTTTTTTTGAATTGTTTGAATCTATCGAACTCTGATTAATCATCATTTCCATAATATCGGATAATATTTACATAATAATGATGAATTTTTTCAAGTCCTTGGCATTTATTCTAGAGCCTTTTTTTCATTAATGATGAGATTTTCCCTCTGAGAGATGTGTTTTTTTCATTTGCTCATTGATTTTATCTTTTGTTCTTAGATTATTTGATTTGATGATTAGATTTATTTGTTTTTTTATTACATAGTGGTTTGATGATTTGCCGCCGGTCTTATAACACCGCTCGATATTTATTCGGTTAGAATCGGGAAATTGAAATGGAATTTCCTCTTGCTTTCTATTACTTTTTTCTCAGTTTGACAATATAACAGTCCTGAAATATCCAATATCAAAAAAAAACATGACAAATAATCCAATTAAACAATCAATTTAATTAGCATAATTAGCCGTGTGTGCATGAAAAATTCCAACTAAAAAATGAAATGGAACAAAAATTTCATTGTTCTCTTACAGTATAGAAATGAAATTGTTGTTGCTGTTGATGATGATGATGACGAGAGTAATGAATAGACGAAAAAATGCCATATCATTGCAATGGAATTTGATATTTTAATCATTGATGATGATGATTATTTGATTTATTTTTAATCAATGATCATGATCAATCATGAAAATAGAGATCTTTTTTAAAGATTTCTTGGTATTTTTTTCCCATCAATTAGTGTAAAAATGAAATGAAAATATTCTGTATCGATATTTTCAATATGTAATTGATTTGTACTTGTACTTGCTTTATTGAAAACAAAACAAAACAAGTCAAAACATTGTTCAAAACAATTCAATTTTTCAATGCACGCAATGTTTCAAATATCAAGACTTTTTTGTTTTGTTTTAAAATTTATTATGATTGTTGAATAATATGATAAGAATTAATCTAAATGATTGAAGAAAAAAAATTCTTCTATGTAATCATTCGTGCATATGAATAATAGGTAATCTTATTGAATTCTATGAAGATTCTGTGCTCTTGATGTTTTTGGTTTCGAAAACTTACTTTCAACATTACATCATTCTTTCGATTTGCTTCCAAATTTCTATAGTTTTCTCCATGAAAACAAAAAACAAATTTCTTCTCGTTACTCGTTATTGACTTTTTTTTATTGAATCTTTTTTTTCTGTTGTCTCTCTATATACAAAAATATGATGATAACTTATTTATATAATTCATAAAGTTTAATGTCATCTATTCTAGTGTATATGATTTATTATCACATTAAATAAGATATATTTGTTTGACAAATATTTTGTTTTTTGTTTTCAACACTGGCAATATATTAATGAATAAAATTTTTCAAAAAAAAAAACATTTAGAAATTCTTTTCAATAGTTGATAAATTTTGTTTTTTTTCTCCACATTCGATCAAAGTAATACAGGTAGAAAATTGGTAATAAATTTTCTGAATTTGTTTTTTTTGAAAAAAAATTTTACCATAAAAAAAACTGCCGACAATTTTAATTTCATCATTGAATTTTGATTTAAATCTTGGGTGTTTCCTTTCATGAATTTATATTATATTTGTTATTGACTTTATCATTAACCTTTCAACCTTCAAAGTGATAATGATATACGATAAAAATGATGATATAGAAAAAAATGTCAAACAAGACTAGATTTATATGTTGATTATCATTCGACTAGTAGTAGTACTTCATTAATTTTGTTTCGTTTCTATTTCATAATGATTTATTTCTTTAGTTTTTTTCTTCTTTGATCGAAAGAAAGAAGAAAGAATGTTCATCAAACAACATTTTTTTCTTTCTTTCTTAACAACGTAAAAAAAATAATTTAATACAGAATTTTGAATCATTATAATGGTCTATTATTGGAAAAAAAAATTCATCCATGGCCATGTTAGTTTTTTTCTTTCTTTTACTGGTTGTCATCACCAACAGTCGTCGTTGGTTATGAAAGAGTGAATAAAAAAGAGATATAGAGAGAGAGAGAGAGAGAGAGAAACCGAAAAGTATGGTGAATATTCAAAATTATTTATTCATGAAAAAAAAATTGAAAACTATCGAAGCATCTAATAATTGGGTAGCGAAATGGAGTGAATATTTTCATGTGTGTGTTCGATTTATGAACAGCAAATAATCAAACAAAAATTCATACATTCATTTTTTTTTCATTTTGGTCCTGGATTCTAAATTCACATGCAATTTCCTTTTTTTTAACACTATGTCATCTGGCCATTTTTACTAGAATAAGATTTTTTTCTACTGGAACCGGTACAAAATTCATTTACTATCTGTATGAATATGAATTTTTTACTTCACACAGGATACATCATATATAATAAGGTTGGTAACGCTGGTGTTAATCCTAAACATTATTTTTTTCAATTTATTCCATGTGTTCTGAATTTGACAACAACATCGGTGTGAATATTTTTTTTCATTCTTTCTTCATTTTGATTCGTTGAAAACCAGTTTTGTTTGCGTATATTGAGCTGTATTGAATATGATTTTATTATGTAAAAATTTCTTGAATTTATGAAAAAATATGCCATAAAACACTATCATTTTTTGCAAGAAATTCTACCAAAAAATAATAATGATGACAATATAACGATAAATCAGTCCGATTATGGTTTGGTTTGGTGATCAATGGTGATATTTTTTTTCTTTTTGTTTATTTTTCCAAATTCATTTCCTTGTCTACAGAAAATAATGTATTTTCCCTTAACGGAAATGCGAATGTTTGAAAAAAATAATAAGAATAGGCAAAAGTGTGATATTCAAACCAAAAAAAAAAAAAAAAAAATATCACCTTCGATATATCGATGGTAACTTATAAGAAAAAAAAGAATAAAACTTATAAAATCCGGCGCTTGCAGCCGAATGTTTTTTTGCTTTTCTTTCCTTTCAATGTTTATCGAGGACTTGTTCGCATCGATGAGCAATATGGGTGTTTAAATCAGATTTTGTTTCATTCGGTTGAACCTATTAAAGGTTGATTTGATTTTTTCTATTTATTTATTTCCTATACGAACAGAAAACGAGAAACATATCACATAAATGATGACAATCGATGATGCCATTATTATTGATTATATAATTTTTTAGCCTTTTTTTTGGTTTTCTGCTTGAAAAATAAGGATGTAGATATGTATGATAGTGAGATTCAAAACGAACGATGATACTATACTTTGTGATTTTATCGACGAATGAATTTTCAATCGAATGATTTTTTGTCAATAATTTTCGGTCTTCGATTTCATCATTTCTTTATATTTTTTGCTCATCCATAACCATTAGTTTTTTTTTGGGGTACTCTATTCGAAGTTCATTGATGATTGAATTTGAGAAATTGAGACAATCTAGAATCTAGATTTACAGACTTTCAATGTTTCTTTTGGCCAAGGACATAAAGATTTATTTAAAAAGAACAATTTAGATTCTGTTTATTCTTATATAGAGTACAAACAAGAAAAGACAATATACAAACGTTTCGGCAATGATTGAAATGAAAAGAAATGATGAAAATTAAAAAGAACAATTCAATTCGTTTATAAGTTTTTTTTGGTATTTTCTCGAATATAATTATATTTTTTAAAAAAGTTCATGTATAATCCATTGTTGAACATCACAACAATATTCAATTCATTTCAAGAAATAATTCCAAAAACAAATGAAAATACAATATGCATTGAAAATTGTACATCATATCGTCAATGAATAAAAGTTTTTTCTTTCTTTTGAAATGTTTTTTTTATATTCGATGATGCAGATGTTTTTGGAAATTCCATTGCTATCATGTGGCTTTGATGATGATGATGATGATAATTATGATGATAATAATATCGATAATTAATTTGTTTGAATTTCAGTAAATTAACTTGGATTAATTGAAAAACTATTTATTCGACTACTGTTACTGATTTTCGGATATTATTATTATTATTATTATTCAGACTAAAGAACAGATGTACTAAATCATAACGGGCGTTTCATCAATAATAATGGTTAGGGCCGCCATTTAAATCGATATGATCAAACTGTTTTTTTTTGTTTTTAGTTGACTGAAAAAAAATAAATTTTCACGGTCCTATTCAATTATCTAATTGAAATTGAACGAATTCAATTTCAACATAGACACACTTATTCGACAATTATCGTTTTTTTTCTTCTTTCGCTTAGCTATATTTAGGACATTGGTTGTTAACGAAATTTCTATACACAGATAAAGTTGGGACAAATTTTCTATTTGCTCATTTCTTTAGATTGATAAGTGAAAACACAGTTTTTTTCTTTGACTTTAATTCTTTCTTTCGTCATTTGTTCAATAACAAACGTGACAATCATTTTTTTGATAGAAATCGAATTGCCACACGGCTTGTAATAAAAATTCCGATTTTTTTTGAGGGGGAGAACGACATACGAAAACCAATCAGGTCAAATTGCCGATTGATAGTTTTCGGTTTTGAAAAGGAAAGGCACAGGAAAAAAACAAATAAAGAATGAATGATGTAATCAATATCAACGACTTGAAATTATTGGATTGAAAATTTTTTTGTTTTTGTTTTAAGATTTTGTTTGCTGTGCTGTGCAAGTTTGTAAAATTCTAAATTATCATTATAAAATGGAACAGAAAGTGAAAATATTTTTAAAATGTAAAAATCGATTTTCTCCTCACTTTCTCTCATGGTCCGATATTGAAAAAAATAATAATAATTTATTTTCACTGTTCATCAGTTTATGATTTAATATAGATTTTTTTGTGATACATAAAGTAATTGAACATTTTTGGTAGTTTCAGCAACATTATCATTTGTCATCATAACATTGTTGGCCATTATGGCTGCTGGTAGAAATGAATATGCTGTTGTTGTTGTCCGATAAGTTTTTGGGTCATACTGATTATGATGATGATAATGTTGATTTGATGATGGTTGTTGTCTGATGTGTAATCGATTCAATAATTTTGTCAATTTTGTTGTTGTTCGTTGTGATTCTTCTCTAATCATACGTTTATTGAAACTAAAACCAATTGCATTACGATTCGATCCATTAATATTTGAATTAGTATTACTGTTACTGCTGCTACTGCTACTGGAACTTGAATCAGCTACAATTATATTGGTGTCGTTCAAATCATTATGGTTGTCATTGTCGTTACAATTAGTGAATTGCTTTTCATTCTATAGTTAGTTCCAATTGGTAAGTGGTTTGAACGAATACATGAATGAATATATGAAAATAAGAGAAAAATTAATTGAGCAATTGATTTTATTTGAAGAGGTCAAAAGACCACAAGAAAAAAATAGAAAAGAAAATAAATTGGTTTAATTCATTGATATTCTTTGAACATTCAAACGTGAAAACCTTAATTGTAATACTGACCTCTTGCTGTTGTTGTTTTTGTTCATATCGATAATCGGTTAATGTTCGTTTATTTTGATTACGCCATTTGTGGTTATCGGTGCAAGAAACTTCAATTTGTTGGTCGTCATCATCATCATCATCATCAAAATCAACGGAAAAGTTGTCATGTGTCGTCGTTGTTGACAAATTGTATGCTCCATAATGTGATCCATTTCTCATTGATCGATTTAAGCAACGTTTGATTATAGCCAAACATTCTCTTATCGGTTTCATTATGATGATTATTGTGGTTTCCAATGCTGATGTTGGCTCAACCGAATCAATAATCGTTTGGTCTTGTTTTGTTGATACGGATTCTAACAATGATGACAATGAAAATGATAACGATGACAATGTTGAATCAATGTTGTTTTTCGGTTGATTTGTTTGTTCATGGTTTGGTATGTTTGTCAATGATCGTGATGGCCAACAATGAAAAGTTTGTTGTTGTTTCGTTCGAATTGTCGACTCATTAGTGTCATGTTTGTTCCATATACGATTCTGTTGCTGTTCAACAACATTGTCAGCATCTTGGTCTAACTGAATAATCTCATCAGGTTTATTTTTATCATCACCAGCTATATGCTGTTGTTGATTGTTCTCATGACGATCATTATGAAGTTCAGTAGAAGAAATCAATTCTTCATGATTAGATTTTTCATCCGACACTGTTGTTTGTTGATTTAGATTTTTTGTTTTTTCATCTTGCTCATTTTGTTTTCGTCGACGCCGTTGTTTCAATGCTAGGATAATAGAAAAAAAACCAAATAAAAAACAACAAACATAAAAAAATGTGAAACAAGATTATAAAATGAAATAAGATAAACGATCCCGACCAGTAGTTTTCAACCAATTCATCAGATATTTTGTCTACCCAAAACCATGATCCATAGAAATGGATGGTGTAATGAGTCAATTGAGAACATGTGATTTTGATCAAAAACTAAAACTAACAAAACAATTGGAACAGATCCAATAGGAATCGATCGAAAAAATATGAAACAATAATAAAATTTTTTTTAGAAAAACATCACACACACACATATATACAAAAATTTATGAGAATTATCATTGTAAAATTAACTAGAAAAGAAAGGAAACGAATTTTTTTAAATAATTTACCCAATAATACTGATGGATGATGTGGATGTGTACCATGTGTATCATTATTAACCGATGAACTTGATAAAAATCGTCGTAACAATGCACAACCAATACCAATTATAATCAACAAAACGGTGATTACAATCAAACCTTTTAAACGTAAATAGGCCCAATTTTTACGATTATTAATTATTCCGGATGATGATGCTGAAAACAAAACAATTTAAAATGAAAAAATTTAGCCAATGAAAATAAATACATGTTGAAAAACAAAATTATCTATCGTGCTTTATGTTATTATTTCTTGATTATTAGCTGATAGTGATAATGATGATGATGATCATCATCATCATTTTAATCGAATAAACTATATTACAAATCGGATAATCACATTGTTAATTTTAGCCATTGGTATGTTATCACTTAAATGTTATAGAGTTCATCATCATCAATAGTATTTGGAAATTAACTGATTTTAAGATAAGAATTCGGTATGTTTTCTTTGGCTGATTTGTTGTGTGTGTGTTAGCGCTCACGTTTTAGATTTAAGATAACATAAAAAAAATCATACATTGATTGTCTGATCCAATAACGACGATGTTGGTGGCCTTCCCATAATCTTCAATATGATTGAAATTGACATTCAAATAAATCAATGGTTCACTAATGCCAATTGAATTGTTGGAATAAATAATAATATCAACATCATTGTCTTGATTAAAATTTGAATCAAATTGAAATTGTACGGTTTGCTGGATGGATTCATTTTTATGATTATCATCATGGATTATTGATCGTAAAGTGAATAGTAGAATATTTTCTGTCTCAATTATAACTCGATGTTGTCGTTGATGTTGTACGATAATATCATCAAATTCACTTTCACTTTCTTTCATTTTTTCATCAATATCAATCTTTTCGGTTATTGATTCAACAGCAAGGATTAAACTTCTCAACATTGATAAGGATTTTTTTGAGAAATCCTTTTCACTTTTTAACGAATCATTCCAAAATTTTTGCCATCTTGTATTTGATAATAGACCAATTAGATGAAATGATTGTCCAGACGACGAAGATGATAAACTACCATCATTTCCAGGGATACATTCAACAAAAGCTTTCGTTTCTTTATCGCTAGATGGGTCAATTGTTTTGTTCAATCCAAACATACAATTTTGTATCTTTTGCGGTGGACCTGGTGAAAGTTCATTAGGTTATGATAGCAATAACTTTGTTATTGGAAAGATTTTCTGCTGTGAATTCGGTATACAGTGACATTTCAATTGAATGCTTACCCGGATGAATGTGTAGCATAAACGTGCATGGTTTTTTCTGCTCACCAATCATATTCTGTGCTTGACATTGTAGTAATAACGTAGAATATGAATCCATCAATGGCTCATTAATAATCGGATCGCTGTCTTCATATTTTTTATTATCACTGAATTGAGGACCATTATAATTGACAAAATATCGATTCACAGCGATAATTACATCCAATATCGAACTGTCATTGTCAATTATGATTGTTTCTGTTAACGATGTTTGATGGCTATCATTTTCTATATCTCTCATTTCGGCAGAATCATCATTGTCATCATTGGTTTTTATTTCCATCTCATCAACTGATGTTGTAAGCTTTGAAGATGATAATTTCCATTTGTAGGTAACATTAACTGACGGTTCAGAATCGATTTGACAATCGACCATCATTTGGCCAACATTACGGCGAACAATTAAGAATTGTGTTTCTGGATTCATACATTTTGGTGCATCTAAATAATCGGAAAAAAAAAGAAATTGAAAATAAGTCGACAAGTTATAAAATGATTTCTTAGAATTTGAAAAATGTACTAAGTATAACGATTTTCTCACAAATTCAACTGTATTCATCGCTTTCAAGATATTGAATAAATAAAGAATAGTCTCAAATGAAAACTTCAAATAGTATGATATTTCATGATTGTAAATGTCATTATCATTACAATCACAATCATCAATACTTACACGCCACATTTAATTTGATAATTTCACTAAAGCTTTCATTGATAGAATTAAACGCTTTACAACGATAATATCCGGAATGAATAAAACGATTGATCGTTTTCAATCTTAATGTTTGATTGTGATTGGTTAAATAAAAATGATGAGATGAAATAGTAATATCATGAATCGTTGATGATAAATTTTCCAATTCCTTTTCATAATCATCAACAACATCGATAATAGTATCATTTAAATACCATAACACTTTCTCAATCCATGGATTTGCTTTGATATGGCAATTTAATTCCAATGACAATAGATGTTCGGCAATAGTAATAATTTTCTGCTCTGGTTGTTCCACATCATCAACATTAAAATTACGTTCAAATTGTATTAGACCTAAATCGTTAATATTGTAGTTATTCTTATTATTATTGTTATTTTGACTATTGTTTTCCGGTTGTTGTTCTTGTTGTTGATTATCTATCTGTAATCCAATTCCAATTGTAACGATCGGTCCATCTGTCATTTATTAAATATTTGTTATTTGCAATTTAACATATGAGAAAACAAAAATTTCCGATTAGAATATGTAATCGCATGTGTGAAATATTATTGTTATTATCATTTATTGAATCAATAGAATGATATTTTTCGGAAAAAAATAACCATAAACACACTAATATTATACATACATTGAATATTGAGCGTTATTTTATCGGTTATCCTGTTGTTGTTGTTGCTATTGTTATTATTACTTCGGCTACTAAACGAATTGTTCGCGGTCATATTATTATTATTATTATTGTTATTATCGGCCATGGCGATAAATGGATTGGAAGCCTGACAAGAAAGAATACGATTATTGTCACTAAAATCGGGTATGAATCGAATAATTGATAAGGTGCTATTCGTTTTATGTGTTTCCATAATGGACAAAAATTTACATCGTCGTCGATTCTTTTGTCGTTGTTGTTGTTGTTGTTGAGATAATAAGTTGTTTGGATAGTTTATTTGTTCATTTACTGTTAGTTTCCAGTTTGAATTGTCATTACTCAACAACATTTCTGATGATGATGATGTTGTTGTTTTTGCTATTTGGTTGACCATTTGTTCATTTCCGTTTACAATGTTACTATCATCATTTACAATACAATTATTAAAAGATGTTGACATCCATTGATATGAAGCAGTTTTTTGAATCAAAAAATCATTATCGACACTGTTGGATGCTATTTTGGATGGAACAATTATTCGTTGATCATCAAGAAACCATTCAATATTGGCATTAGGTTTAGAACCTTCAGTACGACAACCATATTCGACAATTTTATCAGCCATCACTGGCTGTGTTGCGGCTGATAAACTTATCTGTTGATGATATCGACTCATAAAAATTCTGACGGTAACAGGCATCACTGGACAAGTCAAAAATAGTAAATTATAAAAATAAAATAAATAATGATCATTATTATAATGATATCAAATTATCTGGCTACGATCAAATGAGAATCTAAAACAAAACAAAACAAAAAAAACAAAACAAAAACAAAATTCATCTCCGTTTATTATTACAATTCATGTCGATTGTAATTGAAGCAATCAATGGACGATAATAGAATCGAGTCGACGCACGGCAAAGATAGCTGGCCATATAATCATTACGATCTAATCGGCGTAAATTGAGAACATTAACAACTGCCATTCGTACAATACCATTGATTGTTGAATTCTCTAATGTATACGATTCGTAGCTATCATCGACAATTTCTTCATAAAGTCTTTGTTTTCGAAACCAAATTACATTCGGCTTCGGATTTCCTGTTTTTGTTTGTGTATGTGATCGTGATTGAAATAAGAATCGACGACAATCGAACAAAATGGAGAAAACAAAAATAGAAAAGAAAAAAGAAACAGTTTTTTGTTATTTCACATTATCTATTTATATCAGTTATTCGATCGTTTTACGATCGTAATCAACGGGAATTAAATTTGAAACAAAGTTTTTTTTTCTCACATTCAGTTAGACTTAATGTGCTAAATCCGTCATCATACAATGAATGAAGAATACACACTTACCTCCAAAAACTTTGCAGATTAATGTAACATTTTGAAATTCATTATATGGACCAATTATACCTTCTAATTGATTTCCTTCCGTATCGGTTATGAGTATCGAGATCGGTGGGCCTACAAAAATTTTTTTTTTTTTGCTTTCGTCAGCCAAATTAAACTAATGAAAAACAAACCGATACTAACCAACAATGTTGAGGCGTATTTCGGTGGAAAATGTACGATGATTCGAGTATTCTACTCGACAATGATAAAGGCCTTCATCATGTTCGGTCACGTTTTTGATTCGTAACAAAGGCGTCATTTTACTTAGATCCAAAACCATACGACTATCATTTGTTATATGTCGTACGGCCGGATTAGTTAACATCGAATGATCGATCGGTATTTGTTGTTCGTTATCATCATTAACCTCTTTATCATTATTAAGCAAATTGCCTAAAGCTCGTGCATCAACTGTATAAAATGGAACGTTAACTCCATCTCGATACCATAGAATTAAATTGATTCGACCAAATGAATTACGATATCGTATTTGTTTATTAAGACTATTATCCGATTGATACGATTGATGACGTAATAGATTCCAATCTATTAATGAACTTCTTGTTTCACATGGTATGAATGCATCCTGATTCAAAATGGCTGTTATTTTCATCATACGTTCTACTTGATTTGATATCAGAATCAATTTTTCAATTAAATCGAAACAAAATATATTAATTACCTGAATAAATAAAACTGAACATTAGAATCAATACGTAAAACGGAAGCTCAAATGTATTCAATATTATCATATTCATCATAAATATTTGCTATTATTATAAATGAATGAATAAAAATTTAAAACAAAAGAAATCATGATGAATGTATTTTTACTTGCGAAAAAAGAAAAAGAACAAAACAAAAATTAAAAGATCATCGCCCAAACAATGATGTCCAACATATAGTGGTGAAACAAAAATATGTCCATGATTTATTTCATTTTTTGTTTCGCCAATGCCATCGCTATTTCTAACTTTTTCCGTATTCGATTTAATCGATTTTGTGGGCGGATAATTTTTGTGATGATCTAATGACATTTTTTTCATCTTTCTTTTTTCTTTCTTTTGTTCGACGAATTGTTGAAATAAAATTTTTAGTTTTTTCTCTAATTCGATCGCGCTTCATTTCGTTCGATTTCATAATCATCATCAGCATCATTATTATTATTATCATCGATAAATGACTATCGATTCTTTTTTTTTATTATTTCAACATAATAATCATCTGCAGCAGTAGGAATCGATTTTCCATTGGTCTAATGATTTTAAGATGAATCAGCCTTCTTTTGTCCATCACATATCATCATCATCATCATCATAATCGTCATCATCATCATCATTAACATCATTTGCAGAAGCTTATAATCCCATATTTCTTTTACAGATAAATATATACAGTACATCCTATGAATAACCTTCGGGCCTTGTTTCGAACAAAAAAAAATTGAATTGAATGGAATCGTATCAATCAATAAAAGCAAGCAAAAACGATATATCCGAAAAACAATTCAATCACGAAAAAAAGAGGCGTACAAATATGACAATCGAAATTTTGTTTGTTTCATTGTTATTCAGCAGTATTTTTTTCAATCTTTTTTTTTATTGATTGATTTATTATCACTGTTGGCATTTCCTTTTGGTTATATTTGTTTGTATCATTCCAAACATCATTTTGTGATTTATTTGAGCAATTCAACCAAACAAAAATCCATTAAATTTGGAAATTTTTTATTTTGGTAACAATAATAATTAATGATAATCAAAACTAATTTGGGTTGTAACAAAAAACAAAATGACAAAAAATGAACAATTAATTTTCCAACTTAAAGTTTCATTATCCGGTTGACTTTTACTCTTAAAATTATTACATATCATTTTAGAAAAATTGCCTAGCAAATAATTTTGATATCTCTTCTTTTTTTTTCTTCCAGATCTTTCTTTTCATTGTCTTATCTCTCTGGCTAATGAGATCAAATTGATTAACTACATAACAGGTTATGCTACACTTTAGTAGATACTAAGAAATTTAGTTTTAATTACTATCAGGTAATGATCATAATTTGAAAAAAAAATTATAAAACCAAATAAAGTAATACAAATACGTGACATTTATAATTAGCAATTAATATCAAATTCAAATTGTTCACATAATTATGTTTTTTTTATTGTTCTATTGCACAACTATTAAATTCATTTGCCAATCAACAAACAGAAAGAAAAAAAAACCAAAAACAAGCCGACAGGTGTTGATAATGATAATTGAAAATCTACCAATATGCATCCAATGTACAATTAAGAAATGATGATCAACAAAAAAAATGTACTCATCACATCTTAATTTTTAATTTTTATTTTTTCATTTTCGGTACTCATGACAACCAACAACAAACCCAAATATACCTGTGTGTCTTTTGATGATGATTATTATCAATCAGTCAAGACGCCATAGGCGTCATCAATTACCCGTACAATCAATTCGTCAACGTTATTAGCTTTTTTCTGTTTCTCTCTCTCTCTTACTTAATTTTATTTTATTTTGTTGTTTTTTTCAAGATCCTTGAATGATCATCAGTCAATTTTTTAAAAAATTTATTTGCTTATAGATGTCCAAATGGATGTTTAATGATGATGATGTTGTTGGTGATAATGTTTGTTAGTTAGTAGATTCATATTGGTTTGGTTGATTAATAATCTTCTTTTAAACGATCATAAGGAAAAGAATTTATGTGCATGCAAGAGTTGTTTTCTTTCATCAATATTTTTTTTTATTGCATTTTACTCTTCACCAGCACTTTCTTCTTCCTTTCTATATATGTGAAATTCTATTTTTCTAGATGTCTAGATTGCTTTTTAATTTTTTTTAACTTTTAAAAAACATTTTATTGAAAAAAATTTCAAAATTTCACATTTCACTTAAATGGTTATTGAATCTATAACATATTTTTTGTTGGTCTGTTAATGTTGAGCGCAACCGAAAAAAAAACAAATTTCAAACAGCTTTAATATCTTTAACCTTAATCGCTAATAGTAAATCATCATTCGTTCGTAATTGATATTTATCAACATTGATGAAAATGTCGATGACAGCTACAAATAATAATAATAATAATAATAATGACAACATTAACGGTGAACAACAAGATCTTACATCGTATCTGAAATCAATGTTCATCGAATTGAACGGTAACATTAATGATGTACATTCGAATTTACAACCACAGCCACAACAAACATCAAATAGTGCCATCGATAAGATCATTGTGAATGGTGATGGCAGTGTTATTTCAAACTCCGATGTCAAACACAGAGATGATTGTAGCCGCCAACAACAACAATGTGAAACAAAAAAATCTGAATTAACAAAACCGTTCGTCATCACCAATGTTGGCGTTCGACAAATAATTGACGATAATAATAACAATGTTGTTGCGGTCACTGATGATGATGATGATGATAGTCGTAACAAAATCGAAACAAAAAATACGAAAGATACATTAAATAAAATTAATGGTTCTTGTGCTTCGACTGTTCAAACAAATAATTCGAGCACTTCATCACTATCACCATCATCAATGATGATGAACGAAGAGAAAAACAATCAAAGCATTATCCTAAACAGTAATGATCAAAAACAGGATATAGTAAGTAAACAGCAGCCAAAAGAGCCGTTTAATGACCAGAATCAGAAACAAAATCAAAATGATAGTCTTACTGATAATAATAATAATAATCTCGGTAATAATGATGATCATCATCGAAAAAAACAAGAGCCAAACAAAATTAAACATACGAATGATCATGGTGATGATGAAAATGATGATGTTCAAACAAATACAAGTTCTGATCAAATACAAGCACGAGAAAATTTTATTGTTGAATTGATGCAAAAAATAGACAATCGAAAAAATCATGATCAACCTTTCAATACAGATAACATTGATAATCCAACTACAATTGAACAACATGAATCAAATTCTTCTGAAATCGATGAAAATTTACAATTGAATAATCTCGAATCGTCATCTTTATCATCATCGCCTGTGGAAAATCAATCGAACGAATCGGGAATACATTCAACTGAATCAGGATGTAGCAGTGTTAGTCAAGTGGAAATATCATCCATTAATTCAGTCGAAACAAACAACAGCAATAATGGCGTTAATCAACGATCAAATGATCCAGATAATCAGATTTACAGCCGATCAACTAGTATGGTCGAAGTTTTTGATAGTGATACTATTCCAGTAAATAAACAAAAAATATCTAATTTTCGTTTCGAATCATTGAAACAAGAACGTCCAGTAACCAGAACTCGTGTAAAAGAATTACGTGAATTCTGGAATAATCGTTCTTTGATTGATAAAGCTACACAAAATAATAAATAGTAAAACACACATGACAAAATGGCAATTTTTATTTAAAAATTTTTATAATGATTTATTTTGTAACTTTAGTTGAAATTAAAAAATATTTATGTTACTCAAATTATGAATAAATCTGCATTAAATAGTACACAATATATAATGTGAATATTCATTTTAAAAAACTGAGAAAAAAATTTTCAAATTTTGACATTAATGATGTTGATGATGATGATACAACGAATCGTGATTTTTTCAATCAATCAATTTTGTCATCAATTTTTCGTAACGCATTGATACGATCCAAAATCGGTGGATGTGAATGCAACAAAAGAGAATATAACCAATCATAAACGGGGAAGCTGAGATTATCCTTGTTCAATTTGATTAATGCATTAATCAATTCGGTACGGAAATTTAATTTTTTGGCAAAATTGTCAGCTTGAAATTCAAATTTACGACAAATGATGCTCATGCTAAAGTTGTAAATCTAAATGATAGAACAAAATTATTAAAAAAATTATATACCTCCATCAAGGTATTCGTACCTCAAAATATAGAAGAAATATGGTCTCAATAATGATAGTAAGACCAATGAAACGTGGTCTATTTTCTCCATAGAAACCAAATGCATGATAAATTACAGTATCATTATAGAATAATGATGCTATTTTGAATATGAAAAATAAATTAAACAATGATATAACTAAATTTTTGAATAAATGATTATGATTCCAATGGCCTAATTCATGACAAATGATAGCCACAATTTCTTTCTCAGTACATCCGCTTGCTTTTTTCTCATTAGTTTTCTTGGTTTCGGTAGTCGTACTTTTTTCCTTTTCCGATTCTTCTGTTGTTTCAGTTTTTTCTTCTTGTTGATCCTTTTTAAAATATGGTGAATCTTTATCGAATAATGTGTCATATAGGACAATCTGTTTTGATTTGAAAAATCCATAGAAATAAGCATTCGAATGGCTGGAACGTTTTGAACCATCAACGACAAAAATGTTTTTCAATGGAAATTTGATTTGATTTGCTAAACGTTCGATCTCGCTTCGTAGAGAACCTTCCTTCAATGGTGTATATTTATCGAACAACGGTGCAATCAACGATGGATAAATGATCATGAAAATGATGGCAGTTCCACTCGAAAAAAGCCATAAATAAAAAAAGAATTGATCTTCATAACGTATGATGATGTAGGTGGCACCGCCGACCAACAATGATATAATCGGTTGAAATACGAGAAATTTTTTCAACGTATCCCAAAGGAAAAATTTGATTGTATATTTATTGAAACCATGACGTTCTTCAATGACGAAATTCGAGTACAATGAAAACGGAAAATCAATGACTGCAGATATGGCGGTTTGTAATAGGAAAAACACGATGGTCGAAACGACTTCATTTTGATAGCCAAGATATTTATCAGTTATTTGTGTCGACCAATTCCAGAGGATCGAAGCCAACAAAATCCAGAGAATTAGCTATGTTAGTCAATATTAGTCATCTATAATAAATTATGCAAAATACAATTTGTTTTACATACCACTTTTTGAAAAATGCTAAAAACTTCACGAAAAAAACCGAAATAACTTTTGTCAAGATTATAAAGACGTGCTTTGTTGAAGCTTTCCTCATCCATATAAGGTGCCAAATCAATGGGTAGTTTTTGCTGAGATTTATAAATCCTGTGCTGTGATTATAATTTTTCATTTTTTAAAAGATCTAAAATGACCAATATAAATCGCTTACCTGACGATAGTGAAGATAGAGATCCCAAAGACTAATTAATACATTCGAGATCAATGCATAATAAAAAAAATTAATCGGTGTCCAATATGGACGAAACCAATCGAGTAATTCGTCCAACATTTTCTATTTCATTAAATTACAATAAATTTCCAAATTTAACAAAAAAAAATCGAAAAAAATATAGAAAATCCAGCCGGCAATTGAATAATTTTGATAAATTGACAAACTTAAACTCGAAACAAAGAAAAATGACACGATCCATATACAACGGTTTTTTCTCTCAATTGTCAGTGTTGAAGTGTTGCGCTGCAGCGTGCCATCCCAAATTGAAATTTTTTTTTCTTTTCTCGAAACATCCATTGAAATATTTTGTTCGTAAAGTATAGGACGAATGATTTGGCTGCCAACACACACATTATTGTTGTATCAACAACAATATTTATATTTCAAATCTAATCAACAAATTTGTTTATTTACAACAGTCTGACTATTTGATGATGAAGAATTAATTAATTTATTGTCATTATAGTTGCTGAAACAAATACATTTCTGATCATTCTGTATGTGATATTTTCTTAGCATTTTATTTAAAGATGTGAAAATAATTATATCTTTTCTTTTCACATACGTTTCAGGTGAAATTCGTTTGTAGTCGTGGCTATAGTTCAATTTTCAATTCATCATTCATACTCCTGGAATGAATAACCTTGATTGTTGCATCTTATTATTCTATACTACCTACAATCATTTTATCTAAAATAACTGTTAATGCAAATGTTTCGATATTTTTATATAAATTCAATTTGACGAATTGGATTTTAAATTGATGAACCAAACATGGATCAAAAACGATCCACATCCTCACCGTCTATTTCGAAGGAATTCGAATCATCATCATCTTTAGAAATGTCTATTCAGCTAACAGATAGAAATTTACTTGATTTTCCAAATGAAATTCTTCATGAAATTTTCAAATTTATTTCATTTGAACAGATCTCCAAAATGCGTATTGTTTGTCACCGTTTTAATCGTGTTTGTTCAGATTTATTAAATAAGGAATTTAATTCACTTCTTAACTTTACACAACAATTTTTTCAAACTGTTAAAAGTCAAATGCCACGAAGAGAATCGGCTCGTCGTAAACATGCTCTTGCTCGCGAATATGATATAATTGAAACATTAAACATGCGATTAACATTATTACAAATGACATTCAGCAAGCACATTAAACGTAAACAATGTTGTTTTTTTCCAGGCGAAATTATCGATGAAGTTTATCGAATTCTTAACTATATTAAACATACGCCTGTCGTAAATCGCGCATACAAAGTAACGGATGAATTATTCGACCTATCAACAATGGCCATGGAATATTTTAAAGAATTTATCGAACCAAAATTGCCTGATGTAAATTATCTTATTCTTGATTATGAACCATATCCCAATCTTTCATCATCATTGTCTTCATTGGAAAAAGGTATCAGCAGTAGTAACAATTGTTATAATGGCAATAGCTCTAAAGCTACACGATTGAAGCCAATATTTGAATCATCAATGGGAAATAATAGTAATAATCGAAATAAACAAGCTATTGATAATTCAAAACTAATACGATTAAGCGATGATAAAAGTAAAAAAGAATCATTTGTTTCTTTAGATTCATTTGTCAAAAGTGCAACTATACGATTGAAACGTTTGGAAAAATCCAACACAGAACATAATAAAATGTCTCGAACAATAAAATCGTCAATGGAATCATCTAAACGTAAATTCTGTGAATATCAAAAACAATTACGAAAACATCAAACACATCTAGACGAATTGGATCGTAAACTAGAAGGATTCAATTCAAAATTCAATCAAATTTTAGAAGATTTGAGCAAAATAAAAGAAATTATACAAAAACAGACAACAAGTTCTTTCAATGAAGCTTCTACCCAAACTGACGAACAGCCTGTTATTGGAGATTCTTTGGATTGTGACATACAACAACCTCGACGAAAACGGCAAAAAATATCCGATTAAAACTTCATCGTATTAGTCATCAATATTTCTACCGAGTGAAGTCAAAATGACTTTGTTGATTTTTAAACTAAAAATTTTCTTAGAGCATTTTCTTTTTTTTCTTAACTAATATTTTATGTTTTTTCCATAATGATTTTTCGATTTTATTCATTGCAAATATAAATTAAATAATCTTATAGCATATTTCATCATTTAAATGATTATCATCGATTGTTTCCCAAGTGAAACCATCTCTTTTTGGTCCAAAATTTGAAGGCAATAATATATGAAGCCATGGATGTCGATGGCGATCAAAGCCTAAAAATCTACGCCAATTTTCTCGCCATCCAAAATCATATGGATTCTGGTAATGGCGATTATATTGTTGAAAATGTCGACGACATTTACGATTAATATAACGTTCAATGCATGTTTCCCCGTTAGTTATCAATATCGTGTGATAACGTAATAACAAACCTAAACGAACGAATAATATTGATAAAATATTATTATACAGATAGCTCATGTCATACCTAGAAGAATAAACAATAATACTGTTATAATGGCTTCAAAAACCATCAATTTTGTTTTCCATTTTGGTCGATTGAATAACCATAAAAATCGGATGACTAGCGAATCTGTAATATAATCCTTTTCGAACCATGGAATATATATGGGTTCGAACGGACTGAATTGAGAAAACCAATGATCAACGGCTATCCAAACGCCAAAAGCCATAACAAAAATTGTACCCAACCATGTGTATGCACAAAAGAAATAGAAATACCGATGATTATAATGGCCAATACAATTATTTAGCCATGGACAATGATGATCCATTTTTAAAATGCATCTATTTTTTTCGAATTAAAGTACATGTCTCAACTTATATAAATTTGGTTTCTTTCTCTTACTTGTTGCAAACCGAACAATGATGGCATCGTGGTGGTTTAGCTGCTGAACATTTTTTACAAAATGAAGTCACTTCGATTATAATAGGTTTCTGATATAATTAAATTATTTTTCAAAAATTTTTCATTAACCTATTAATGTACATACATCAATGGCCCAACCAGGTAATGTATAGAGTGATTTAAAATAATTCCATATCACATTGATCAAAAGCCAGTGCCCAATCGTAAAGGCTATCCAGAAAATTGGCTGTGATCGATGATACCAATATGGAACTCCTATGAAATAAAGAAATGGCCTTTAATTTTTTTTTCAATATTTTGTTAAAATGAACTCGACAAACCAATAATATAGGCAAAGGAAATGAATGCAAACAAGAGGAAAAATACAACAAGAACGAATAATGTTCCACAGTATTTAAGATAATGATCGATTGCATAAAATAAAGGATCTAAAATGGTATCGGCTAGATAATATGCGTTGGAATGTATATTATAAAAATGACTTTTGAAAAACAATGAACATAATTGGCAACGATCAAAGAATTGACGTTGCCAACGATTCCGAATCAAAGACCATTTATGTGATAATCGCCTGATTGAATATTTGGGCATATTTTATTCATTATTTCCATGAAATGGAATCGTCATTTTCTTAAAATAACGGTTTTCTCATGTTTATAACTCATGATGATGATAATTTGACAATTCTAAAGAGCTATATCCACACAAACAATTATATTCTGTTGATCGAGTCAAAATCGTTGCCACATAAGGTGTTTATAAAATTTTACGTTCAGTATTATCTTCTTTATTTATTTTTTATTGAACAACGATAATTTTTAAGCAATTAAATATAATGTCAAATTTGAATACAGATGCATTAGAACGCGAAGTCTATCAGACTGCTTTCAAACATGTATCGAATATGCTTCAACGTCCAGATCAATTGGACAAAATTGAGCAATATAAGAAACGTGCAAAACGAAATATTGTAAGTTGTTCAATTGATATGATTCAAAATTGATTATTGATATTTCATTTGTATGAAGAATTCTAAAGAAAGTATGCTAAAAACAGCGATGCAAACACAATTGGATGGAGTTAAAACTGGATTGATACATTTAAAGGCTTCGGCAAATGATATAAACGAAATTAAAAACATTATTCGGCTTATTGAAGAGACATTTCCTTCGATCCCGATGTTATATGAAAAATTGAAATATGTTCGCGAAGAATCAATGAAACATAGTCAGTATGCTGTGTCGATGGAAAATTTAAAACACATTTTCAATGTACCAGAAACGGTTGCGAAAACGCGTGAAATGATCATGGAAAATTATTTGCTTGAAGCACATCTAAATCTTTATGAGTTGGAAAAATCGCGCGACAATCTCCTGTTTCAATTGCATCGTTTGGCACCCACCAACAATGCTGACAAAAATATGTTGAAACATTATTATGCTGAAGTTGAAAAATTGTCTGATGAATTAGGTAAACAACTTTGGCTCATCATTCGTTTAACATTAAACACTGTGCGTAAGGAACCTTCATTGATCGTCACCGCTCTTCGTATAATCGAACGTGAAGAACTATTAGATGAAGCAGCTATGAAACGAGCCGAATCGACAGGTTTTATGTCACAGGGACGACCAAAAAATTGGAAAAAAAGAGTGTTCGAAATCCTGGAAGAAGCGGTGAACGAAAGAATCGCAGGTAATAAATTTCATGAAAGATATGAGAACAAGATGTGGCTGGTGATGCATTTGGAAATGACAAAAAAGATCATTTTAGATGATTTAAAAGTGGTTAAATATGCATGTGTATCCTGTTTTCCACCTTCTTATGATATTGTTCGACGTATGTTTCATCTTTATCATCGATGTTTGAGTGCCTACTTACAAGAATTGGTCAGCACACTTGAAGGAAATGAATATATCACTCTTTTGAATTGGCTCAATGCATATGAAGGACCTGATTTGCTGGGACATCCTGATCTTCGTTTCTCATTAAAAGATGATTGCCTGCCTCCCTTGCTTTCCGATGAAATTATCGAAGATGTTATGACCAAATATTTGTTGACTGTCGAGAAAAACTATAAAGAATGGTTAGCCAATACCATTCGGCACGAGTCAAAAGATTGGCATACAAATCACCATCCAGAAGCTGATAATTCCGGTCATTATCAAACAACAACACCTGTTATTGTATTTCAAATGATCGATCAACATTTACAAGTCGCCAGTACAGTCAGTATGGACCTAGTTAATCGAGTTCTACTTTTATCAATGAAACATTTAACAGAATTCGCTAAACAATATCAAGAGACAGTTAACAAATATGCTAAAAGTCATTTCGCTGAACGAACACAAAATTTCACTCCAAACATGATTGCCATTTCTAATAATTGTTCCAGTTTGATGGATAATGCCTTGAAATTCCAGAAAGAATATCGTAAAGATGATCTTGATCAATTGAAAATGGATAATGCTTTCAGCGATATGATCAAATCCTTTGAAAAGCTAAAAGAAGACAGCATAGGATATTTGATCAAGGAAATCTTATTAGATGTTGATCGTGAAATCAACAAAGTTGGCAGTATTGAATGGTTGGAAGGAACCGTTTCGGTAATCGATAATGTTCGTCTTACTCTTGAAGATTATCTACCTGATTATGCCTACTTGAAAGATGCTAATTCGGATGCACTCAAACTACAATTGCAAAAAAGCCTAGCAAAATCTTACATTTCATCTATTCTTTCGAATTCAAAACGAACTCTATTAAAAAGCCAGAGTAAACGAGATGATTTTGCCATGAAATGTATAGAGGAGGCTAGAACAATTGATGCAACGATTGAAAAATTACCAACAAAAATAGCATCGAATATTGGAGTAGAAAGTCCATTCAAAGTTGTCCCAATGTTAATGGAATTTCTCAAACTAAACGATCTATCCATGCTATATCTCGAAATATCGGTAACATTCAATTCCATTCATTTTAAATTTGTCAAACTTAATTTATTTACTTTTTTTTGCAATAGAGTTTTATGAAACACTATCCAGACATTAAAGTCGATCATTTTGTGGCATTGTTAAGTCTACGTGAAGATATCAGAGCCATTGTACGAAAGGTAAGAATTTCAATTCATTGTAGAAAATGATATATTTAATTTCATTCAATCTCAAACTTTAGAAAGTTTTCGAATCGATGCCACCGGACACGGAAATTGATAAAAATATCAGAACAATATTTTCTGAAATAATTCTCAATTAACCAATAATTATTTAAAAAATTTTATTGTTATGTGATAAAAATAAATTTTTAAGTTTCTGTTTCATTGTTGAATTTATCTTGACCGCGCCATCTATCTACGAATGCATTTTAATACCAATGTGATAGAATATTTTTAGTCCACGTCCCCTAACTCGTTTTGTCATTCAAATTCATTCGAAATTCTTGATCTCGATCGAGTTATGCGGAATAGATAAACCAAAAAAAAGAACAAAATAAAATGATATCAAGCCAATTTATTAATAAAAAATTTTTACTCTGTGCATCAGGTATATTTTTTTGCTATTTTTATTATGGTATTCTTCAAGAAAAAATGTAAGTATTGATTCGTTCAGATTTTATAAACAAATCGATTTAATCAATTTCATTCAAAGTACTCGAGCTAAATATGGTGTAAAACGTGAACAATTCACCTATTCAATGTCATTAGTCTTTGTTCAATGTATTATCAACACACTTTTCGCTATTGTTTTTAATTCATTTATTACATCAAATGAAAAAGATGGAACTAAATCCAAAGATACGACAACGAATTTTCTTTATGCATCGGCATCAATTTGCTATGTTATCGCTATGGTTTCTAGCAATCGTTCATTAGAACATGTATCATATCCAACCCAAGTGATTGCAAAATCCTGTAAACCGATACCGGTCATGATCATTGGTGTTTTATATACTCGAAAAAGTTATAAATTAGCCAAATACTTCTTCGTCCTGTTGATCGTAGCTGGTGTCGGGACATTTATGTACAATCCAAATAAATCTTCATCTGCTGCTACAAACACCTATTTTATTGGCGAGTTATTGTTATTTTTATCATTGACCATGGATGGATTTCTTGGTGCTTTTCAGGATCGAATGAAAAGTGAACATCAGACCAAACCTGGCAGAATGATGTTCTGGATGAACGCCTGGTCTTCATTAATTCTTCTAGCTGCATTGATTGTCACTGGTGAACTATGGCAATTCATAAGTTTTATCAACAAATTTTCATTTGTCATCTGGTCGATTCTACAATTTTCAATCATGTCGGCTGTTGGACAATTGTTCATTTTTTTAACCATCACGAGTTTTGGTCCGTTATCTTGTTCGTTGGTCACAACCACTCGAAAATTTTTCACCGTCCTATTCTCTGTACTGTTGTTCGGAAATTCATTAACAGGACAACAATGGCTTGGTACGGGGTTAGTTTTTTCGGGTCTAGGCCTCGATATGTTTTTTGGAAGGCAGCCACCAAAGCAAGCGAAAAAAAATTCAATCTAAAAATTAGCTATTTAAAATTTTTTTAATTCAGCACATATAATTTTTGTATGAAATGTAACAGTATACTTTCCCAACGATTTAATATAAAATATTCTATGGTCATTTATTTAAATAATAAAAATAATGAATTTTAATTATATCAACTTTTTTCGTTTTCACTTTTCGATCGAAATCTAAATCCATGCCCTTGACAATTAAGTTTTTCTACAAAGGATTTTTGTCGGCAACAAATCCGACAATATCCAAAATCACATTTTAATCCACGTGGATGTGGACATTGTGAACATAGTTCACGTAATATTTTTGGCGCTTTTGGGCCTTTTAATTTTTTTCCTGATTTAATTTTCTTTTTTACAGGTTCCTCGCCGTCCGTTTTGGATGAATTTTCAATTACTGATGTCTCTAATGGACGATAATAAGGTTTACAAATAAAAATAGGCCAATTTTTTGGATGTTCTTTTGAATGTTGATCATCAGCAATAAATTTCTCATAATCAACTTGATATCTTTGCTTGAGCTGATCGGCTACTTTGACAAAATCATCGATCGAATGAGTTTTGCCCACAATATTTCTCAATTCCAAATTTTCTTCTAATGTGAAACAATGATGAAAAAATTTAAATATATGTCCACGAATTGATGAAAACGAGGATGAATGTTTTCGGTATTGTTCCACATAATCATAAGCTGCATCCCAAACTGCCAAAGGTTTACCAGTGAACAATGCTGGATTATACAATAGTCCTTCGGCTGACATTACACCATCAACATTGGTCTCATCGAAACATTTATCTATTTCACCTTTGGATTGAATATTCCCATTGGCGAATACAGGAATGCGAAGATTCTCTCTGTTTAAAAAATAAAATCTGTAATTACATTGGCTGAAAAAAATGGATAAGGATAATCAATTACTTGACTAAGCGAATCTTCTTCCAATCGGCCAGACCCGTTTTTGTACCTTTTTGTTCTCTTAGTCTGCCATGAACAGTGATCAATGATGCACCAGCACTTTCAATCATTTTAGCATATTTGATCGTTTTTTCCTCATCTTCGAAAACACGAATCTTACAAGTCACCGGTTTCTTAAGATTTCGAGCAGCTAAATTGACTTTAGAAGAAATATAATTGAAAAAGTGTAAAAGAAAATGTTTTAATCGTACTTATGTCATAGATCAGAGACCATTCATCCTGAAGAAAGGCACCGTAATGGCCTCGTTTGGCTATAGTTTGCGGACAGCCAAGATTGAGATCAATAGCATCACAATTGGATTCAACAATTTTTGCAGCTTTGAGAAATGTTTCCGGATCGTTTGCACAGAATTGAATGATAAACGGTTGATCTGATTCTCGATCAATCTGAAGGAATTCTTGCTGATATTTAGGTTGCTCAAGAAATAGTCGAGAGTGTATCATCGGGGAATACGTACAATGAACATTGTAACGACGAACCATTAAACGGAATGCCAATTCAGATTGATCGACCATCGGCGCTAAAATATGGCGAGCTGATCGTAAAGTTTTCGACCAAAAATCACGGGCATGATTTACGGTAATCGAATGATCAGGTAAAGGCTGAATTGTTTGTTTATCACTTTGTTCTTTTATCTCACATTTATCTTGATCAGATCTCTCAATCATCATATTCTAATTCTATAGAATTTTTTAAATATTGCCTATCAAGAATATCACAAAAAACTGAACACGTGACATTCCAAAAACAATTCCATCGTGGTCAAATCAATATACAACGTACTTCGCGATTCAATTTCTTAAAATCAAACCATTTTATTTGTAATTTTTTATGAAAACATCATTAAATACCATTTATTTTTTCATTAATAATTTCACAAGATTCAATGGAATGACTCCAATTTCTACCGGTTTCATTTCATCATCATTAATCGTACAAGCTACTAACCATTTTGAATCGGGTTGTAGTGATTCTGGTTTTATATACAACATCTGTCCTTTACGGAAACTTAATTCATTTGTATTACGAGCTTGAAAATTTTGTAATCCAATGGCCACAAAATGTCGCCCATTTTTGATAGTCCAATCAGGTTGATTGATTCGTGGAATTTGACCATTGGCTCCAAGTAATTGCCAAACAATATATGGCGTACCAAATATCAACGAAAAAAATGCCATCACAGGCCACAATGATGATTGTGGCTTATCACCTTCTGCAGAATTTAATATGGGATTTTTCATTGCACTGGATGATGACATCGCTTCGCTCCAGATAACATTATTAGTTTGTTGTTCGAACATTGAGCCCAATTTTGTATGGTTTAAGCCCAAAAATTTGAACAGCCATTTGATGAAACTGATCAAAGTACGAGCTAAACGAGGAAACAAGGCCAATTCTGTCAAATGATTACGTATGAAAATCAAATGATCTGCAACACCGGTTATAGTTCGAAATGATCCATAAAATGTAGAATATGTAGAATCTAATATCATGTTGATCGAGTTAAATGTTTCCAAGATCATTTCAATTGATTTGAATGCAGGTTTCATTTTTTCTTCGGCCATTTTTGATATGATTGTAGGCATTGATGGATTATAACCGGGATATGGAGGATTTCGACGATGATACAAATTATTGTTCCAATTGGGATTATAATAATTGCCAACATTTTGTTGATAAATGTTTTGATTGGATGAATTATAGAAAGGTAAAGTATTAGAATTGTTATAAGGAAATTGTTGCGCAAAATAATTGCTATTAGGATTCGTAATTACAGGCGGTACATTGAGGTATCGATTAAATTCTCTTGGAATAACATTAGTATCATTAAACTGATTTGAATCAATTGATTCGGAATGATTTTCATTCGAATTAGATTTAGAATCGGCTGATTTTACATTCATGTTCTATTCGTTTTCGTTTAACGCAATTACAAAAAAAAAGTTTTCATCCGTCATATTTCTTATAAACTCAGGTGCATTATTATAATAAGTATAGTATATGAGTATTTTTCAAACAACAAGGAAAATTAAATCGTAAATCAATAATTGCCTGAAAAAACAAGTTTTTTTTTTCACCGCGTTCATAAACGTACTATTTGAATGCATAAGAGTTATCCTGGCAAATCGCGATATTTGCAATCCAAACAAAAATATTGTCTTCTTATTACATAAACATTCGCTTATAATCCACGTCAGTTGTTTTCATTTTTGAATATTTTTCAAATGATAATTATTTACGAAATGTTTTAGTTTATATAACCAAACAAACAAAAAAATGGTTCTTATGACTATGATAGCAAGAATATCCGATGGATTGCCATTGGCCGCATCCATTCAGGATGATGAAACGGTTTGTAATGTTTACCCAAAATTGATTTGTTCAAACAATTATTATTTTCAAATCATCATCAATAGATTGGTCGCAATATAGTAAATTATCAAAATCAGGCCAAGCATTTATTCCGTAAAATGAATGTTGATTCCCCGTCACAAATGTCCATTGAAACAGATCCATTCATGTTTCAGTAAGTTGAATTTTTCAATTCTTTTGATGACGTTACATTTTATATTCGGTTTTTATTCATCTTCAAAATCATAGCATTCTAAATGATAAACAAGTTTGTTATCTAGTTTTATGTGAAAAATCTTTCTCCAGACGAATTGCATTTTCATATCTGGAAGATTTGCAACGACAATTCCAACAAGATTACATGTCTCGTGTGAATAAAGTTTCACGGCCTTATAGTTTTATTGAATTTGGTATGATTTTCCTATTTGTAACATTAAATTCATATTTCATTTTCACATTACAGATAATTACATACAGAAAGCAAAGAAAAACTTCACGGATTCACGTGCAAGACGAAATCTGAATCAGCTTAACACAGAATTACAAGATGTACAAAAAATTATGGTTCAAAATATCGATGATGTTCTTCAAAGGGGTCTGGCCATTTCAGGTAAGTTTCCCGATAAAATACTGGATAAATTTATTCAATTTTTTTTAATTCAATTCTCTGTAGATCTTGATAATAAAGCTACAAATTTGTCCGTATTGTCACAAAAATACAAAAAAGATGCTAGATACCTGAATCTTCGTGCAACCTATGCTAAAGTTGCTGCCGGGTGTGTGGTCGTATTTGTCATCTTTATCTATTTCTGGGTTCTATAAAAAAGTCATAATTTTGCTAAAACTAAAAAAATTGTCCTATAAATCAAAATATTGATCACAATTCTATTCGCTCATTCAATATTGACAAGATAAAACTATTTTTCTTTAAAAATTTATAAAAATAATTAATAAAATGATAATTCTTGTTAAAAAAACTGAATTTTTCTTTTGGAATTGTCTCGAATGTCAAATCGAAATCCACTGTCATTCGAACAAAACCGTCAGAGTTATAAAACAGTTACCAAATCGATCATTTGGAACAAATTAAATGGAAAGTTACACAATAACAGTGTACACGCCTATATCGGCGCGTGTTGTCATCATTCTAAACTCACGGCTTGATCACGTGTTTCAATTACCTTTATTTATTTTTCGATTTTGTCTGTTTTTTCTTCTAATTTAAACAATTTAACAATTTAATGATAGATAGTTATTGATTAATTTGACGAAATGGTACCCGACATAGCTTTAGTGAAAAATAAACAACAACTTCAATTACCAAATATCAACTCGGCTACACCATCACCTGGATCTATTATATCGACATCATCGCCGGAATCACTAAGTTCATCATCGCCATCCTGTCCAGGGCGATCAGAATCAGCATCATCATTTCCTAGTTCACCAGAGAATTTTTCATCACATAATTCAAATACTCATCATCACAATTCAAATGATTATTCATCTAATCATTATATACAACGTCCATATATAAATTATCATCGATTATCTACGAATAAATTGCCCGTTTGTTTGGTCAAAAGTCAACTTCTTGACCGAATACAAAAAAATGAGACATTGATAATCATTGGGGAAACTGGATCCGGCAAAACTACTCAAATACCTCAATTTTTATACGAGCATCTAATATCATCGAAATTTTACCAACCGTCTACGTTATCGAATAGAAATCGGTCAAGCAAAGAAACTATTGCTATTACACAGCCTCGTCGTGTAGCAGCTGTTTCCGTGGCACAACGAGTTGCAAAAGAATTACAATGTCAAATAGGTGACCTAGTCGGTTATAAAATTCGTTTTGATGATTGTACTTCACATAATACCCGAATCAAATACATGACTGATGGTATGTTATTACGTGAGGCCATAAGTGATCCATTGCTTTCGAATTATCGGGTGATCATATTGGATGAAGCACATGAAAGAACCGTTCAAAGTGATCTGCTATTTGGTATAGTGAAACAAGCTCAACGTTTACGAAGTGGCCAAAAACGTCCACTTGATGAAGATTCAGTTTCATCTAATGATCATCGATATCATGAACCTTTGAAAATCATCATCATGTCGGCTACTATGGATGTTGATAATTTTTCTCGATATTTCAATCAAGCACCAGTCATCTACATTGAAGGTCGCGTTCATCCTATCGAAATATTTTATACCGAATCTAAACAAACGGATTATGTAGCCGCTTGTCTTACTACATTGTTTCAGATTCACCAAGAAGAAGATGAATTGACTGTTATGGATGAACAAACACGAAAGAATAATGATTTCATCCGTATTGGTGGTGATGTTCTTGTCTTCTGCACTGGTCAAGAAGAGATTGAAAATATGATCAAAATTGTTCAGAATTATTCCGCTCAAACAAATACGATGAAAACAAGTCGAGGAACTTTCAAAACATTGAAAGCATATCCTCTTTATTCTGCATTACCTAAAATCAAACAGCAAAGAATATTCGATCGTAATCCAAATGACTGTTTTCGTAGGGTCATTTTTGCTACAAACATTGCCGAAACATCAATAACTATACCAAATATTCGTTACGTCATCGATACCGGCAAATTTAAATCGAAATTTTTTTTACCAAAAACTGGCTTCGAAATAATGCGTGTTGAAAACATTTCGAAAGCACAAGCTTGTCAACGAAGTGGTCGTGCCGGTCGTTTAGCTCCGGGAAAATGTTATCGTCTTTATACTAGACCAGAATATCGTTCATTCACATCGTTTCCCGTTCCTGAGATTCAAAAATGCAGTATATCTACTGTATTATTACAGTTAATTGCTTTAGGCGTTAGCAATGTTCAAGCATTCGATTTTATTGATTCACCATCGGCAGAAAACATAGAATCATCGTTGAAAAAATTAATGAAAATGAAAGCTATTGAAAAAGTAAACGATTCCGATGTAGACTACAAATTAACCAAACTTGGGCAAACAATGGTGATGTTTCCGATTGATCCGAGATATGCTTTACTATTGATAAAAGCACAAAAATTTCGATGCACAGAAGAAATAATTACAATCATTGCGATGCTTTCGGTAGATAACGTATTCGATACATCTATGACTGATGAAAATGCTATTGCAATACATCGAAAATTTGCCTCTTCCGAAGGTGATCTAATCAAACTATTGAACGTATTTCGTCGCTATCGAGAAGCACAACAAAAAATGACCTGGTGTCAAGAAAACTATCTTCGTGCATATCAATTGAAACAGGCTGAAGAAATTCGTCAACAATTAGTCGATCTCTGTAAACAAGCATATATTGATTTGATCAGTACACCAAGTACAGAAAATGTACGTAAATGTTTGGCAATAGCATCTGGTGTTGGTGTTGGTCTAGGTGCAAATATTGCCGAATTACAACGGGATGGCGATTATCGTACCATAACATTTGGACAAAATGATCGTCCATCAATGAATGTTTTTATTCATCCATCTTCGTGTTTGTTTTCACAAAAACCTGAATGTATAATGTTTGTAGAATTAGTTCAAACAAACAAATCTTATATGCGTAATTTATGTTTAATTGATCGCAAATGGCTTATTGAGTAAAATAATGTTAATAATTTTCATTTTCAAATATTTGAGTTTGGGAAAAATTTAAAAGTGAAATTGGAATTCACAAGATGGCAGCTTTTGTAATCAACTAATTTGATGTGAGTCAAATTGCTCAAAATGGTGTCTGTCTGTGTAAATAACTTGTAATTTATGGGATTTTTCTATTAAATCCTATTGTTTTTCTTTACATAATTTATTATCCAAAACAAAACACAACGACAACAAACTTGTTGTCAATGACAATATATTGTATACAAAAACAGTGCGTATTATAACCAGTTTCATCTCATAAATCATAGTGTTGCACAAACTCCAAAGTTACCACTTCGATTTGATTCGATCGATTTTTATTAACCAAGATAAGTGTAAAAAGGTGAATCAAAATTCAATCACGTCAATCGAGTGAAGAAATTAAGGCAAATACAACACGTAATGATTGAAATTTGAACAAATGCTTTACATTCTTCTAAATCGCACAATTATCCATTCAAAGCGCACTTGAATATATGCCAAAAAAAAACTTGAATCACTTGTTGATTGAAAGCCCTTGAATCTTTTTCGCATACAATTCATAATTATCATGCAAAATTCTGACTCAAACAATCCGGCAAAAACTACCGGACCACAGCAACCAACTTATCCACAATCACAACCTTATCCGGGTGTGGCACCACCACTTTTTAACATGGAACCTCCACCACCTTACTCGATGCAACCTCCACCAGGACCAGGATTTATTCATGTCCAGCAACCAGGTATACACTAAATCGATTGAAATATAATCGAACAATATTAATTTTCTTTTTTAGGTAATCAAACATTTGGCGCAAACCCTACACCCACTACAACCCATGTAATAACTGTTCAGCCAATTTCACTTGGATTATCACCTAATCCGGTTCAAATGACTTGTCCTAATTGTAATGCAACTACATTAACCGAAATAAGTGCCGTACCCGGTTTGCTTACATATCTTGCTGCTGGAACATTATTTCTATGTGGATGCTGGGCTGGTTGCTGTTTGATTCCTTGTTGTATACCCGATTGTTTGGTAAGTTCATTTTATGTCATCCTTTATTCGATTTAATCAAATTTTATTCCATAATAAACCAATAGGACATTGATCATCGATGTTCAAACTGTAAGACCAATGTTGGCCGATATCGTCGAATCTAAATGAAAAAATTTCATCACATTACTAAGGCATGGTATATATTCGATTAAGTCAACTAAGTCAAATCATGTTAACAATAAACCGAACTTGGATTGTTTTATATGTGATCATGACGATATTATAATCTCATTTTAATTTTACTTTATGTTTGATTCGTTTTGTTCGCTTTTCATTTTATTTTCAAAAAATTGTTTTTTATCTATTATTTTTAAATATTTAATAAATAATCGGTACTTATGGAATAAAAGACCTTCAATTATTAATTGAATTTTTCATATAAAATTATATTCAAATAAAATTTGATTGCCATAATAATTCGATTGTTTTTTTTTCATTATTTAATGAAAATAATCCAAAATATTCTTGAAATTTGTAATAAACATTTTTGTTTTCGTTGCGAAATTAAAATGGGACGTCGCAATCGACAGAAAAATACTGTCGTTGTGGTCGTACAAGAACAAGGTTTTGTTCCAATACGTATGGTATGTCCATATTGTCATTCAAAAGTTTTGACCGAAATCCGTTATAAGGATGGTTTATTAACTTATATTCTTTGTTGTGGTTTAGTATTATTTGGGTATTTTATTTTTGATTAATATTTATTGTTTGTAATGATTAATTGTTCAATATAAATTATTATTTAAAAACAGATGTTGGTTAGGATGTTGTCTTATTCCATTCTGTGTACCTTCATTGAAAGATGTTGAACATTATTGTCCAGAATGTGGAGAACTCATTTACACTACTTTTCGTATTTGAATTTCAAAAATAATAATAATCAAAATATACAAATAGATCGTAAAAGTTATTGAAACCACACATTCTATTATCATCATTGTAATAATTTTTTATTTTACTTTCCTAATCAATTTTATCATAATAATCAATGAATCATAATTAAAACAATAAAACCTTCAATTATATTATTTTCAATCAATTACATCAATTGATTGTAATGCTCATTCAAAATTGAACAAATAAAAGATTTTAAAAGGATTTTTTTTTTGTTGTAAAAATGTAAAATGGTTGCAAGATATTTGATTGACAATATGGTAGATATTTTTCATTCTGTGATAATCTAAAAGATTATCTCCTTGGATATACAACTTCAATACCATATAGGCGAATTCATATCTTAATATGTCAAGTCACATCTACGATTAACGGTTGCAATTTGAATCAAAACAAGTAAAAGATGAAAATAAAGACAGATTAATATTGCAATAATCCAATTTGAATTTTGTCATGACAAAACTCTCACCTATTGTATTAGAGAAATATAAAAAGCAATACAAATAAGCAAAAAAAAATGCATAATCAATAAATATATCGAAAACGTAGCACCATTTTTTTTTATAACAAAATCATCAAACAGTTTGTTTAAAGAGGACTGGTTATCAGAAAAAAATTGCCAATCCAAAAATTCCAATCATTTTTTTTTTGGAAATAAATTGTTCTCTATCAATTGAATTAGAACTCGATTCAAATATTGTTACAGATATATTAACAACTGTCAATATCATTTTTATTTCATTACATCCAATACTTTCTAAACAAATCTGTTAGCCAAATTTTTAATAAATTTTTTTCTAAATATCGATAAACATTTATTTTAAAAAGTAAGTTGTAATTTTTCTAATCATTAGACGCTTTTTTAAACAAATTTTTTTTATCAGTGTCATCGGATCCGGCACCACCAACAGTGATCGTCACTCAACCAATTGGATTAGATCCGGTTCAAATGAAATGTCCATCTTGCCAAGCTAACATTGTTACTGATGTACATTATGAGAATGGTTTGCTTACCTATATTCTTTCCGGTGGACTTTGTCTTCTTGGGTTAGTACCTTAGTAATATTTAGAGATTTCTCAATTAACAAAATTTCAATATGTTTACACAGTTGTTGGCTTGGATGTTGTTTGATTCCATTATGTGTTGATTCATGTAAAGATGTCGATCATTATTGCCCACTATGTCGTACATTAATACATAAAACTCGCCGTTTATAAATGAAATATCGATTGAATAAACATGAAGAATACAATATTCAAAATGATTCAAATCATGCAACATGTTACGTCCAGCAAACTTATTTGCAAAGATTTATTGAATGAATAAGTGAAATAAAAAATCTTTTCATTTAAAAAAAAATAATAATAAATTGGCTTAGAATCTTTTAAAAAATAATAAATTTCAATCTGAAAATAAATTAACAAACAAGATAAAATTGAACAACTAAATTTCAACGAAATATAATCATCTGTGTATGTACTTGTGTTTGATTGAAATTGTGGATTTGCACTTTGTTAATGGAATATTTGAATCTATTTTGGCAGCAAAAATTTTTGGCATGTTCTAGTTGATTTCGATTATAATGAATTGGCAATCGTACTGATGGCCATTCGGTGTTATTAAGGAATGTAAGTAATATTTTGGCTAGATTTGAATCGATTGGTGGAATACTATTTTGTTCAGTTTTTTTCGATTTTTTTGAACGATTTTTCCGACGATTTCTACGTGGTTTGGCTACTTGGAATTCATTAAATATTCGATCCAGATAATTCATTCGATTCATTTGTCTCTCGTAATCGCTTGCTTTTTCTATGATTGCATTTTGAAAACAATATCCAATAAATGAATTCAGGGCACTTGATCGTTGTGTAACTGTACCGGAATCGCCAACCAAAGTCAAATGTTGACGAGCACGAGTGATAGCAACATTTAGACGTCGTTCCTCATCGAGAAATCCAATCGAACCACTATTATTCGAACGTACCATAGTATAAATGATAACATTTTTTTCTCTACCTTGAAATCCGTCAACCGAATTGATCTCTAACTCTTTATTGATACGACGGGAGAATTCTCGTTGACAAACGGCTTCGATTAAAGTTGTTTGTAATCTATAGGGCGTAATTACGCCTATAATCAAGTTTAAATTTTTGATTTAAAACAATTAGAACAACTAATGACAACGTACCAATATTGGATGCCGCTAATCCTTGATCCAAAAGTTTTTTGATGATAATACATACGATTTTCGCCTCATATATGTTACCCTTTGATGAGCGGAATGCTTTACTTTGTGAATTCATTTCTCTCATATCACAACCGACCGTATCGACGAATCGTAAAACTGGTAGCGGACGTCTAGTTCCTTTCAATATCAATTGATGTGAAGCAACGAAAGGTGCGGCAACCAAACGACTCTCGTAAAAATAATCGGAAGGCCATTGCATGATCAATTTGTTCATACGATGTTGAACTGTTAACATTCGTACTACTTGTTGTGGACAATGAGCAAATAATTGTTTTGTAACTCGTTCGAGTAAAGAGATATTAAGTCCTTCCTTGGCAGCTTCAGGCGAACATATTGTTGGTGGCAATTGAAGATGATCACCTGCCAGTATACATTTATCAGCAAACGATAACGGAATCCAAGTACATGGTTCACTTGATTGACCACATTCATCCACGATAACGACGTCGAATGAAAAATTCTTCAAATCCATATCACTCCATAAATTTTTAAGAAGACCCTGGTAGATAGACGAACTCGAAAGTGTTGACATTAAAACGTTTGCCTTTCGAATCTTTCGTTCAATTTGTTTTTTTCCGAAATCACTTGTTTTCGTTTTAGAATTTGATTTAACAATATATTTGCGAATTTTTGGATCAACTCTAACAGGATGACCAATTCGTACGAATGAATAACCAGGTTTAACACGATATTTTTGACATAGATTTTTATCATATGAATCGACTAACTGTTTGAAAATATTATCAACAGCCACATTAGACGGTGCACAGACCATCACTCGAAATCCTCTAGTAATCAATTGAAGAATCAATTCTGTAAGTGTTGTTGTTTTTCCTGTACCGGGTGGTCCATGAATTACGGCCAAATGTTGTTGATACAATGAGAATTCAACAGCTCCTTTTTGACAATTATTTAATTCAGTATTGAACCATTCAATTGTTTCTGATCCGTTTTGTCCATTAGAAAAAGGTAAACCTCGAACATATGGCGCCAACATTGTTAATGGATTCAATAATGGTCTATGACCCATTAATAAACCAATTAAATAGACAACCGATGATCGTGAAACCATTTTTTTCAACGTAAAAACTATTCGCATATAAGTGATATCTTTGACCACTTTAACAAAATTGAGTGAAAATTGGTTTGGATATTTTTTGGATAAATTTACATCACAATCGATTTCAATTTTTGATGATTCTACTTTTAACGCGTGTCCTATTGCAATTGGTTCTGTTTCATCATCAAAAGTGATACCGACAAAACTACGAAGTAAACGGCATTTTTCAAGATTTAACTGATCTTTTTTTTCTTGTGGTAAGCTTAAACAAATAACATTGATGCCATCATCTAAATATTGGTTAGTTATCTGTAGATTTCGTAAAGCAAATCCAGCTTTTTCCAAATCTTCGATTGAATTATTAGTTAGTAAATCTCTTTTTGTTTTCATTTTTCAAAAAGAAACCAAATAAAATGAATGAATTTTGAATTTTTCTAAAAATTACTTACTCATTTCTTAGAACTTCTTCTTCATGTTCCAAACGAATCAATTGCAATTGTTTTTCTACCCATTCTTCTAGATTGATTGTTCTATCTGCCATCGTCTATGGTTAGAATTAAATGTAATGATTTAGACAATAATAATCGATTCTAATAGTAAAACAACAAAATCAATAGGCGTACTATATGCATACGATAAATATGACATCATCTTTTAAAAATATTGTAATAATCAGAGCCAATTATTGTTGTTACCATTGGATATGGTTACCAATATGATTGTTGTGACATAATTAATCTCTTAGAGACTAGCAATGACTAATTACCGTTTTAGAAATTTAGGAATTTAGAAATTAAAAAAAAAAATCAACTTAAAAACTTTCAACAATTGCTTTAATGTTCCATAGAATTACATTTTGTTCAAGTGTATTGAAATTGATTAATATATTATATATAATAAAATAAAAGATTTTGCAACTGTTGATTGTTAAATAGAAATAATGATTATGGATGCAGTATATAAAATTGAATTTAATCGAATCGAATCAAATCAAACCGAATTGATGATAAAATATCATGGCGTTATGGTGCTATAATGATGAATAAATGAAAATGTATAAATGAAATAAAGCTATAGAGATATAGCTCGATGATTGCCTACTGTAATTCATTCAGTTATTGATGATGCAATTTCTAATTTGTAGATTAATCGGAAATTAATCTTGAATAAAAAACTTCAAACATAAAGAACACACAACCATCATTCAATGAATGAGTGAATGATTATTTTAATGATGAATAATTAAATGGGTTTTTACTGTTTAAACTTCGATGTTTATTCGTGCAAAAAAAAATTTCATTTATTCATTTGTTTCCATTGTGATCAAATCATCAGCTTGACAAAAAAAAACTTTAAATCGATTTCAACAAGTGAAATTATACAAATAAACATGGATCATGACCAAAGCAATAACAGAATAAATAAACCAATTAATGAAGGTAAGGAAAAAAAATTTCACAAAAATTATTTATTTTTACATATTTTTTTTGAATTCAGTACCTAAAACAAACTATTCAACAATGTTATTGAAAGAATTAAAAAATCAAATGGCATTAACACGTGAACCAATTGAAATCGATTGTCCCGAATGTAAGAATAAGACAATGACAAGAACGCAACAGGTTAACGGACAATTGACATATCTTATTTGTGTACTTTGTACATTAGGGTAAGTAAATCTCATTTGAATTTAATGAAAAAATATTTTTTCATTATTTTTCTGTCCATTTCAACATATTTAGATGTTGGTGTGGATTATTGCCCATGATCATTGATGATTTCAAGGTTAGTTTGAATAAAATAAACAATAATTTAAAGAAAAAAAATTTAATTAAAATTTTTCATCACAAAATAATGGATAACTGATTCGATAATGATAACAAAAAAGGATATTAAACATAATTGTTCAAATTGTGGAGCGATCATTGGTACTCATTATCTTCGACTTTAACTAATGACTATGAATATATTACGATGATAATAATTCCTACTTTAAACTATTGTAACAAATTTTTTTTTCTTTTTCTATATGCAATGTACAATATGAATAAAATTTGAATGCTTACTAAATACAAATGATTCTAAAAGATAATGAAATTATCGCCAAAGAAAAAAAAATGTTTTATAATGACAGTTATGAAGATATGATTATGTCGAATCATTGATTAGATAATAAAAGTAAAAACCGCAATAAATTGGTTTTTCACACAAAAAAATGACGAAACCAATGATAACTTAATGATGATCTTATGGACATTAACACTTTTTTTCAAGTACTAACCTCGATCGTATTTTTTAAAAAGATTTTGATGAAATAACCAATACAAATGTCGAATGTGATTTTAAACTGTTTCTATGACATGAATTTCAAGAACTATCTTTGAAATTAATCCCTTTTATAAATTTTTTTTTTTTGTTGAATTATAAGATTTAGTTATGTTCAAATTTTGCGACCATAGAACGTCTTCAATGAATATCTCATATTTTTCGTTCTGTTTTCGATCGTTGATGATGCTGCCGAATCACATTTGTATTGCGTATGAACAGTGCTGTTGATGATGATGATGCTAGTTTGAGTTTTTGGCCATAGTCACAATGTATGATATATCATCATATTTGTCTCATTTCATTCACCTTTTTACAATTGTTTTATGATGTAAAAAAGCGTATACGTTCTCATTCTGACTTTACCTTTATAACAATTTTTTTCGTTATTTTCCATTTGCTTATTAAAATAAATTTTTTGCATGTTTACGACTAATACAAGTTTGTGTGAAAAATTCACGTTAAATTTTACGTTATATTGAGTAGGCATTCATATTTCGTAGTCGTATGATCATCATCAAGTGGTGTGATGAATTTGTGAGTAGCATCCTTTTCATTTTACCAAACAACCACAACCATCAGCAAGAATCGAATAACCAAACGACAACGACCTGAACTTAGTAAAATATAGTCAATTTAAATAAAAAACAAATCAAACACGAATCCGGAAACTTTTGTTTGTTACTGGTGTAATTGATTTTGTCTCGACTTCGTTCACGTTAAATTGATATTATTTTTTTTATCGAATGGCAAGTTTTTTCCTATAATCATGGTATATGCCTTTTTCATTTAATCATTTGATTCAGGTTTTTGTTTTGTCATTTGTTTATTAGTTGAATGTTGATGCACTTTAACCCTTGAAGCATTTTTTTTATCAACAACTATCACCATAATCGATTGGATTTTTGACAAATTCATTCATTTTGTCGTCTGTCATTGTATTCATCTTTTTGTGACAAACGTGGAAAAAATTAGCTTCTTTACAAATTGATAAAATAACGGACAACCCAACCAACCAAGGACAATCCTAATCAAAATTACATGGAAATTAAAGTGCGCGTTTGTGTTTATGTATGTGTATCCATTCTCAACTGAAAAATAACAAATATTGTGTGAAATGAGCGAACGTATTAAGACATTTTTTTCGAATTTGATGACCTCGACTTTCTATGCACAACAAAATATTTACATTTCAACAATTGAACAGCTACAACGACGACATCTAATAATCAGCGTTCATCACTAAGAAAAAAAACACGTCAATTTTTTTTACACATTTTTCAATCAATGTTTACAATGATCCAAATATAAGTCCTATGGCCATTAGTCAATTCTTATTATTATCATTATCAAATCAAATTAATTTGAATAAGGTTCGATCAAAAATTTTCTCATTTTAGATCTGTTTCATATTTTATTGCTGCCGTTATAATATCTTCGAATTCTCGATTACTACCAATTAATTGAAGTTTTTATTGGACCACAAAAAATAACTATAACAAAGAATTCTGATTAAAAATGGATGTTGATCTCACAAACAATTCATCATCATCAGATTCTACCGATCCGATTACATCGGAATTATTACAAAAATTTTCTTGTCTCAATACAACTGATCATGATGTATTGATTAAGCAATTTAATCTATTACTTGGTGAAAAATGTTCAGATTCAACGGCTGAATTCTGGTTAGATATGAACAATTGGTAAGTAATAATGATTTTACTGCACCAAGCTAATTCATTATTCTTTGTAATTTTTAGGAATTTACAAGCAGCAATCTGTTCATATTTTGACTACGAATCTACATTACCCCAAAATTATCTGCAAAAATTGCCCGAAATACAGATTAAACCGGAACCTAATATATGCGAATGTTTGCCGAACAGTTCATTCACTTATCGCTGTACTGTTAATAATTCAGGTTCGTTTTTCTAATTCATGGTATTCTGAATTAAAGATTTAAGTGCATGTGTGTGTGTACATGATACTATTTTTAGTCAAATAATCATTAATTGTATTTTGGGTGTTGAGAGTTATTAATATTTTGAAAAGTTGTATTAAATTATGACAGTTCTTATTCTATATGATGAGTAACAAAGCTAAATGTATAAGAGAACGAAAACCATTTTTTTGAAAGGATTTTTTTAGTGATAAATTCATTCAATTTTTTTCATTCAATTTGACAGGTGATGAACCATGGCCATACGGATGTACGTTAAGATTTTATGGTGGCCATCAAATGACTCATGAAGAACGATTTCTCCTGCCTAAACTACAACCTGGACAATCATGGACATTGCAAATGCAATTTACGTCGCCAGATAAACCAGGCCTTTATGAATCGCAATGGCGTTTTTCTGCCATTACTGGTCAATGTTTTGGAGGTAATATATCTTGTTCAATTTGTTTAAGATTTTGAATGTCTTTTTTTTTCTTTAGAAACGATTTGCATGATCGTTCATGTGATGGATGATCTCAATCAGGTCACTAAACAATTGTCAGCTGCTCATATTGTCGATAATATACAACAATCAACACAACAGAATCAAGTCATTTCCGTTTCGGAACATAAACCACAAGATTCTTTTGTGTTTTCTGGTCCACATCAAGCCATTACTTTTCAAACTCCGCTTGCACAACGGCCGAATTTCATTCATCATCCGCATCAACAAACGAATCAAGAAAATAACCATGAAAATATAGACCATCAACAACAAAACGGTCTCAATAATAATTATAATCATCTGAATAATGATCATCAGAATGTTATATCACCGTCAACCATGATAAATAATCATCCTCAACATGATGGCAGTGATAATGATTCTGCAATGACATGACATACTATTGATTAAAGATTTTGGCTAGCTTTGGTATATAGATTGTTGTTACCGATATTGTTAACATTTGTTGATGCTTGTGAATTGATTTTTTTAAAATTCTAGTTTATAATATCTTTTCACAATTTTTGATCGATTCGGTTCAATCATTTTTATTATTGATCAATCGATTGAATATTTGCAAAAGATGCCTAAAAAAAGATCTATTACATGTATATGATATAATATGATTATTATTTCAATAATCTTTATTTGAAAATTCTTTACAAATAATACACAAATAAAATGATAAAATTTTTATTTTTATTCTTCTTAATCACCTTCAAATTACAAAAACAATTTTATCGTTTATAATAGAATAGATTTTATTCTAATCACCAATGCAAGCATGCGGTGGGAATCTTGTATCACAAATATGTGAACAACAATCTGAATCGGTACTGCAAGGTTCACCATTACCTTTACATGCGATAACCATATCGATTGTTATGAACATGATAGCGATGGCCAACATTAACATCCAAATGGACAATTGACGTGCGTTTGGTAATTCCATTTTCTTCAATACGATTACAATCTGATCTTTAGTTTTAGGTGTGTGTATGCAACAAATAAGAAAACTTTCTCTCTTTTTCTTTGTTTTCGTAATGATTTTATAGTGTATATTGATCAATCTGATTTTTAAGTATAACGCGCTAGATTACGTTTCAATCCGGATTTAATCCACTTAAACTGATTATTATCTAAAAACAAAACAAAACAAAAATTGTTTTGATCATAGTTATCAATCAAGGATCCCAAATATTGAATCGGTTGATTACATTCTACATTAATTTCGATTGCAATCATTAAACCATGTATATATGCTACAGGAAATCGTCAATACTATAATCATCAAATGACCGTAAATTTATTCCCATAAATAATTACATATACCTCCTCAATGTAAAAAAAATTGCCAAATTAAAGCAAAGCATTCGATTTATTGATCTTTTCATTTACCTAAAGTTCTATACATAAATCCGTTTATCTTAATCAATCTTGTTTACATCCAGATGGTGACCAAAATAAAAGAAAAATATACACATAATAAAGTAATGAGTACGCGTAATGATAATGACAGTTGGATGATCAATTGAATTTCTTTACGTACATTTACATCATCAGCATCACCATTATTGATCAAATATAATGGAAAAAATTTCCGGTTTTTTCGCGTTTCCTTTCAATCAATCAGGTTCATTGTATTCGAAAAAAAAGGGGGAAACGAATGAGTCAAAAACCAAAAATCTTTCTTCCATTAACGTTAACATCATCACAGACACTTGTGTGACCAATTCCAATTTTAACCTCGATACACTGAACAAAAGTTACGAAAGAAAACGAAAACAAAAATCTAATCACTTTCCCAAAGATAAATCATAATCTAAAACAAGATGATATCGATTGTCATGGTAGTAATTAGAAATGATTGAATTGTCTTCGGGGTATGATTGTTTTTATTTTTTCACATGGGGTAACCAAAAAAAAAGATAAGAAAATTTTTTTCCTTGACCCTTTTGAATAAATAAAACTACCAAATAAACCAGATTGAAAATATTGATATAAAACACAGTCTTAATATCAATGATGATGATGATGATTTGAATGAAATGAAAATCACGATTTATTCAAATCAGTTAATAAACAAATCTAATTTGCCTTATCAAATTAAATTTTTGTTTCTATTTTGATGTGATTCAATGATCGATGATGTTTGTTGATGGATGTATGATAAAGAAAAGATCTAATCAAAATCTAATATGCTATTGAATCATTTCAGTTAATTGAACATAATGTGTTTTGAATTAGAAACTAATTAATATTGATCAATACCCACCCACATATAGATTTTTGGATGTTGGCGGCCATCAATGGCAAAAAATTTAATTAATTTACCAAATCGAACTAAAAATTGATTCAATTATAAATTTAATTTGATTTTTTCTTTAATTTTCATCGACAGTCGACACTATCTTAAAACCGAATCGTGAGCATGAATTTTGTCAATTTTCAATTTTAATTCAAATTTCATTTTGTCTACATTCATTTAGATTTGATTTTCTGAATAATTCATTCAAATCGATTGATTTCTATAATTTTCCGAGTCCCCCCTCAAAAAATGAAATTAATATGATCAAAACTTTCACTGTTTTCCGATCAAAAAATGTCAAAATTTGATTTAGTCTGTTCGTTGGATAGTTTTTTTTCATTTGGAAGAATTTCAATTTCAACAAAACGAAAATGAAATTGAATTTTTTTGGTGAAGAGTAAAATATTAGATATGACCCAATTTTTTTTTGGCCAAAAAATTTTTATAACTTTAAGTAATATTGATTGATCCAAAAAGAAAAATCATACCCAGTAATCGATTTTTTCTTTTCTTTTTTGGAATTCATTTTGTCATCATTTGGATCAGACAATTGATTTCAATTTGATTCAACAGTTTTTCTTTTATTGTTATCGGTTTGTTTGTTTACAACAGGCATTAGTGATGTTTATAAAAAAACGACAACAACAACATAATCCAAATTAGGTCAGTAATGATATTTTTTACTTTTAAAAAATTGCCCATTTTTTTGTTGTTGTTTAAAATTGGATAAATCAGTTGAATGAATTGATTTTACAGGATTTCAATTCGAAAAATGGACAAATACAATATTTAGAAAAATTTGTGATCATTGATGTTGTTGACCTAATGAAAATAGTTTATTAAAATTCACAGATTCAACTGTTGTTGTTTGCTCTCAAATTATAATCAAAATTTACAAACACACGCACACAATGTGACATAAGTTTGTTTTTTGATCATTGATTCACTTGATTGAATTTGTGAATTTAAATCCAATAAATAAATCAAAAAAAAAAAGAGAAACTAGATGATTTGCATGATTGTTCAAACAATTGCTGGAAAAAAATTTTTGTTCGTGATCCAGTTCATTTGATTATGTCATTAATTGTCACCAGAAACGTCAGAACGTTCATTGTGTGTGTGTGTGTATTTGTGTTTTTTTAAAGTGTCATCATTTCAGGTCCGATGAAAGAGAAGAATAATTTATCCATTCTTTTGTTTGAAGAATTTTATTTTTAAATACTGGTTTATTACATCAACGAGAAAAAAAACTATAATGTTTTTCGGATTCAAATGAATTTCAATTTTTTATTTCTATGTTTTCTTACGATCATTGAATCAACACGAATCATTTGAAGGTAAATGACCGAATTTAATTCGAAAATTTCTTTTTGAATTCAGAATTTATTTGTTCATATTTCATTATTATTGTCATAAATCGTTTTAAGTAGCCATCGTTGACACATCAATCAATCAATCAATCAACCAAGCATTGTGTCGAGCACAATGCATAATTCAAGGAGATGGGACATGTCATTGCTATTGATCTTCATCGTTTTATGTTTTTTTTGCAAATCCAATAGTTCAGACAAACCATCAACAATTTTCTTTATTTTGTTGAATTTTTACCTTCAAATGATTTTTTTTTCTTTTAATTCAATTTCATCATCCTCAAACATCATGATGAATGGATAATAAAGAATGTTATAAAACAAAAAAAATACGATTAAGCAGAAAAAAATTTAAGGAAATGATCTCGGATTTCATTCGATTGTATTTGTGATTGGCTTTTTTATCCTTTTTTTCCATTCGTTAGGATTCGATTGTTCTTCATTAAGGTGATGGAGAAAATTTTTTTTTCGCTGAAAATTCAAATAATTTGTTTTTGTTGTTGTTGTTGTTTTCGAGGTGAACAAAAACAAAAATTATCGGATATTTAAAATTTGATTTGATCATAGATAATAGTTGTTTGAAGCTTCTGTGATATCAAACAAAACAAAAAAATTGTTCATAAAAATCCACATCTTTTTCACTATCCATGAAAGAAAATGAACAATTTTCCTTTCCGATCTTAATGATCAACCCATAAACGAATCTTTATATTCGTTTAGTTGAAAGTGAACTTTTTCTTGAAATGGTTTACTAAGGTATTACAATGGTTAAGGATTATTTTTTTTCCGACCCACACAATTGATGTCAGATAGATTTACAATATAATATGATTCAATAAGGCGCATTTTAATTCGTATAAAATTGAAAAAAAACTAAGACTATATGATCATTATCGTTTTTTTGTTTTGTTCTTTTGTTGTTCAACCCGGGATAAAGAAAGATAGTAATTGATTATATCAAGATGATGATGATGATGATACACCGACGCTGAATTTAAAATCGATCTCAATGGTCATTGTAGATCCATCATCAATCTAATTATGGAAACTTTTAACAATAATAATGATGATGATGGTAAAGAAATTTTTTTCGTTTCTTTGCTGTATATAAAATTAGAACATAAGCATCCAAAACGATCATCCACGTTCATTTTATTTCATAGTAGTTTTTTTTGTTGTTGTAAAAGTGACAAGTAAAATAATAATAATAATAATTCAGCAACTTGAAACATAATATACAATGGAATGGTTAAGATCATCTATAGAAGAAAAAAATTATAATCTTTTTCAAATGAAACAGTTTTTATTTCTCAAAAAACGGATCTTTTTTTTTCTTTTGAATCATCCAAATTACACGTGTGTCTCAAAAATGAAAAAACCTACAAATTATTTAAAACTATTCATCATCAAACATCATCAATAGGCTGTCATCATTATTGTTGGTAATATTTGAATGTTGTGAACCAAATAAACAAAAAAAATAGAAAAAAATTCCGTTATGTTTGTCATAATTATCATTATTAAGTTGTTGGATAAATGAGTTACCGTGAGAAAAAGAAAATAACTGCTCTACATAAAATTTTGTTTCGCTTCATTCCAATGCTTGGCCAACAATTTTCAAACAATTACTTCATCTTTAAAACCAAACACCACTATCAAAATACAGCATTTTGATTCAATAAATTAATTGTGATTGATTCATTGATCCATTCAATCTCAATTTTCGAAAAAAAATGTCATCAACATCATTAAAAATTTTCCTCCGTAGATTGAAAAAATAACCGTTATCATCATCATACTCATCGGGTATCATTATCTCGATGATTATCATTTCTATTTTGGGTTCTTTTGTCTTTTCGATGACTTGATTTTGTTTTTTGTTTTGTTTTTTCTTTGGGGTTTGAATTACAGATATTGTTCATTTTTGAAAATGTATTATGATTTTTTTCCCATCTAAAATGTCTGCATTGATGTTGTTGTCAATAATTGTAGGTGTCTTCTTTGTCATCATCATCATCATTGAGTAATATCATATCATACCCATATTTATAAGCGAACAAAAAAGCAATGACAAGCATTCAAATGGAACGGATGATGAAGGAAGAAAAATTGATCTTTATGGCTAAATGTAATGATGATTGGTAGTGATTGGTAGTGTTTGTGTGTTTGTGGATCACCATCATATTGATTGATTTGTTGTCGATGTTTTTTCGATTGTTTTTTTTCCAAATTGAACTTGATTTTTTCCTATTCCATGTGTGATTGTTCATTTCCGACATTATCATTTTGGATGAATAAATCATGACATGCAAACATGATTGTATTAGGTGACAAATTTGAATGGCACCCATTTTATTTTTTCTATCAAATTTGTTTCTTTTCTAATATTATTTTACATTTTGAAGATTGGAAATTCAACATTTGATGTTTTGGTTTCTATATTTTCCTGTTTATGAATAATAATATGATATTGATGATGATGATGATGATGATGATATTGATCGTTTACGGTAGCAATCACCTTCAAGATTGCAACAACAACAAAAAAAATTTAAATTAAATGTGATCCCTGGAAGTATTGCAGTAGTTTTGTTCAGGAAGAACGATTATTACCTTAATAGTCAATAGATAGATAGAATCGATTTCCTGATGTTGATATTGATGTTAAACTGAAGATCAATTTCAGAAAAAATAAATAAATTTTTTTCCAGGACATCATATATTACTGCGGATAATCGGATGTAGCTAAAACACTTTGTGTGGTTTCTTGTTGTACTTTTTTTCTATATCTGTGGACACCTGGAAATTTTTTGTTTTCTAGTTGTTTCGGAAATTATTTTGTCCCGTTATTCAATCAAGGTAATCATCATAGTCATTAACATTTTCTGTTGAATGTTACGATAATCGAAAGATAATACGATTTGATGTAATGATATGATGGGAAAAATGAATCAAGATTGTCAGAGATTAAAGTGAATGGAGATCCATCATCAAATAAATATCGTCATCGTTGATTATACTAGCGGAAGCTTGTTGCTGCTGTTGTTGTTTTCTCGATTCACAGAAAACTCTCGAAAAGGAATAGAAAATAAAGGTAGCCACCGGGAAATAATTTTGAAAAATGATTTTGCAGTTAAATCAAAATACTTTATTTTTTCTCAATTTATGCAATCAAAAAATCAACAAGTAATATTTGCAACAGACAAAATGCTTAAGATTTTTTTTTAATTTTTAATATCTTATATTTAATTATTTTTACTTGATTTTTGGGGTAGATTACATGATATAATTTATTCATTGTTGATTGATTTCATCAAAAAAAAAAAAAAATTATGATGTTCAAATTTTTTAATTTTTCCATATTTTTTCAAAATTAATACTAAACATAATGATAAAACAAAATCAACTTATGAATCCGGTTATATTAGAACAATTGACAATCAACAGGTTTTTTTTTGTTCTTATTGTCTCTCGTCTAAATCATTCATCATTATTGTGAATGTAGATTTATGACTGACTGAAACAGATCATCACTTGTTATTTATCATCATTATTTTATATGCGGTTAGATCATTGTTAATGATTTTTGATTTATAAATAATTGATTGATTGATCGATCGATTGATCAATTGATTTTATTGGATTTGATTAGATTTTCGATTCTATTCTTTTCAAACATTAATGTGAACAGAAAAGAATTCCTTGTAAATTCTCATAATGATGAATGAGTCTATTCGATCTGTTTTTATTGTTGTTGTTCTAATGAAGAATCTGTCCTAGTTTTTTTTTAAATTTTTGGTTCTTGGCTTGAAAAGTGATAATCTATACCGCTAGCCTTCATAATCGAAGATAGTATAATCATCCTAATGATAATGATCTATTTTTTTCCAATTCTACTCTTTTGAATTCTTTGTTTTGTTTTTTTTCCCAATACTTTACACCTGTTAATCTATTTTTTTCCATTCTTTTTTTTCTTATCCAAAAAAGGGATGAAATAGTTTTTCTAATGATGATTACAAATAAAATAAGATGATCATCGCCTATTTAATTCAAATACATCAATGAAAAAAAAAGAGACACAATGTCAATCAAAAAAGAATAGGTAGCATTTTTTTCTCAATCACATTCTCAATTGATGAACATTAAGATTTGGTTCACTGAATACAATGTCAATGTGTACATCATACACATTTATCTACAACATAAATGTGTTAAAAACGTTTTTTTTTTTTTTTTAAAAAGCCAAACTTGGTCAAATGAAATTTCTTTTTTAATGTTGATAATTGTTTCGTTTGGTCGGTTGCCAGCCATTTTTTTTGTTTTGTTTTGTTTTGTCTCATAGAGATTCATCCATGCATATGATTCGGGATACAAGTGATCATTCAATGATAATAATGATGATGGTATGATTCATTTATTCATAAACCGGATAAAGAAATTATTTACTTCATATACTATGATGCTTATATATTTGTGTATCGGTCGGTTGATTCGTGATTCATAATTGACAATAACAATCATTTTAATTCCATTTCTATACATATAAAGAACTACTATGTTTACATGATCATCATTATCATTGTTTTTTTTTGGTCATTTCCGATTCTTTTCTATTCATTCAATGACTTTTGTTTCTCATCATTTTTTTTGTGGATAATATTCATATCGGACATATAAATCCAGGTATTTATCTACCTCTACCTACCTATACCATCATCAAACGAATCGGTGCAATGATTCGCTCTGTCGATTTTTGTTCTACTATGAATCACATTCGCAATATGACGTTCACACGATGATGATCATCATTTTTATCATTTAAATTTTTCTGTTTTTTCCGCCATCATCGTTTTTTGTTGTTGTATTTGAAGCTTACTGTGATTGAAAATCAGATAAACGGAAATCATTTCCGATTTTAAATCTTCATAGATTAAATATGCAATGTTATTTTTTCTCGTATTCATCAGCCATCGATTCTATCAACAATTTTTTTGATTGATAGATTTTTTTTGTTTTTGTTTTGCTAAATAATCATCATTAGTAACGAAAATTATTATTATGATCATGGTTTAATGTTGAAAAAAAAGTAGTATAAATTATGGTAAGGTATGGTAATTTATTCATAGTTTTAACTTCTATTCAAATTTCTTTCATTTTTACTTTTGTTACCTTTATGTATTTATTTGGATGTTTTTTCTTTCTTTCTGTAAATGTTTGTGATGTTTTGTCCGATTCAAACACATTACACCTGCGGATATAATTTTAATCAACATTTGAAAATTTCAAATGAAATCCATGATTGTTCCTGAAAACACGAGTAGCCAATTTGATTTAATGTTTTTTCTTCTTTGTTGTTGTCATTTTTATTACAGTTTTTTTTCACGGATTTGGATCAATTTCTGAATAATCGAATTGTTTGTTCGTTTATAAAGATTAGAATTTAAATCTAATCAATTAATCCAAATTGAATATTTTAAACATTTGATCATTGATTTTGTTTACATCCAGCAACAAAAGCAACATTTGTTTTGATCAACATGTCTTTTTTCTAGGTGTGGTTTTGTTGTTGTTTATTTTTATTTTCACAAAATAAAATCCAAAACCAGAAAAAAATGTTCACGTAAAATTTTATTTTTCAAATTCACATTGATCGTATTTATATTTGCAGGTAAACAATCGAAAAAAAAATATTTTCCATTATATGATTGTTACGAAAAAAATTTTTTCCCATATAATCCTGAAGCAAGAAAAAAAAACATTGAAATCGATTTTTCTCTATCTATCTTTCTATTTCCGAATACATTTAGTTTGGTTTGGGTTAAACAAATTATTTTGCCTTATTGTGCCTTAGTGTGATTGTCATCTTCATCGAGAGAATATAATTTCATTTTCATATAAATATGTTGTGATATTCGTGTGAAAAAAATAAAATAAAATAAATTTTCAATATTCGAACAGGTAACAAAAAAATTGGTTGAAAAAATTTAATTCAAATTTTTTTCATTTCTTTTCCTTTACCGCCACAAAAAAAAATTTACTCACAAATCGGATCAAAATGATTATTTTTGGCCACAATCTTGTGAATTTTAAAATGTGTATACAGCATATTTTTTATGTTTTTGTTCACAAAAAAAAATTCAATCAAAATTCAATGATAAAAAAAAATGATGTGAATGAAAGTAAATTTTGATTTTTTTTTCTTTCAACTAACCATTATTTGGTATTCAATTCTCATCAACATTAACATCATCATTATTATCATCATTACGGCAATCATTATTTTCATCATTGTCTTTAACAATATATATGATATGTTTGTAGATTTTTTTTGTTGTTGTTGTTCCTATTCATCGTCTATAGATATAGTAATAATTTTCATTTTTTATTGGTTAAAAAAAAGTGGTCAATGTTTACATGTAATAATAATAATAACTGAATTTTGATATAAACAACTTGAACGAAGTTACGTAATACATTTCAGCCACTGATAATAATGATGATGATCGGATAGTTTGCGTTTTTTTTTGTTTTGTTTTATAATGTTGAACGAGAAATAAAATCTATTTTACAGATCACGATTCGTTGCTGATTTTTTTTTTCGTTTTCGGTTTCAATCCACCCCATCTTTTTTTTTTGGTCGTAAATAATCATTTTTTTAAAAAGTAAAAGAAAATGAACGTTGTTGTATCGAAAAACAACATTCACGATAATAACCACCTTTTTGGATTTTCGGCGTGCATAAATTTTTGATTTTTTTTTTACCCGAAATTTTTCGTTTTTTTTAACGAATAAAACTATAAATCTCTCATCAATGGTATTTCGATATTTTTCTATTGTTGTTGCCTAGTTTTTTTTCTGAAGAAGGAATCTCATCCCATTTGAAGATGGTAATTTTGCAAAGCAATAGCAACATGAAAAGCTAAATCGAAACAATGATGCTAATATAATTGAATTGAATTGAATTTTAAATTTTAATTTGTTTCAATCGATGATTGAATTGTACGATCAATTAAAGTTGTGAATCGATTGTCTTTGATTACAATCATCATCATCAAATTTGTATTTATTATTACATTTTGGTGTGATTTTTTTGTTAACAGTCCACATTTCTTTAGTGAAAATATCCTATCACATTTCTCCTCTTCGTGTTTATTATATAGATTTCTATATCTTGTTATCATTTCATATTTTAAGAAAATAACTGATGAATGAAATGTCTAGAAATTATTATTATTATTTATAAATTCACGGCTACTGGCTAAAATCAAATCAAAGCAAAGAAAAACATTGTTTGTAGATGATGATAATAATATCATTGCTTACAGTGTTCAAATTTCCAATTGCATTTCTTGAATCCGGTCAATCAATTGGAACGATTGATTGGTAGCGAAAGCAATAATTGCAAATCAATCTTCAATGATCAATCAATCAATAATTGATCATTCGGATTCGTATCTTGAATGAACAACAACCATTATTTTGACAATGATGATGATGATGATGGTTATGTTTCAAAATAAACCATGTTGGTGTTTCGAATGAAAAAAATAGATCTTTTTATTTCATACTAGTCACTGATTTCTATGAATGATTTTCTTTTTCTTTTTCAATTCATATGTCCAATTTATCATTCGAATCGAGTTAAAAAAAAATTTTCTGTGCGATGATGGATCAACAAAGTGACCAGTCTGTACATCATTTAGTTCATTTGATGTGTTTTTTACTGTTGTTGTTGTTGTTGTTGGCAATTGTTGTTGCTCTTTGAAATGATGGATAATGAATCGGACCAACCAAATGATATACGGTTGTCAACGCGGTTGGTGGTGGAATTTTGTTTCAATTTTTGTTTCCATTTTATTTTTTTCCCTTTCCCTTTAATTCATAATCCATCTTTCACTGTGTGTGTGGAAAAAGCTGTCATTTTTATTCAAAAAAATCAACTATGACAACCGAAATCGAAATCGATCTGAGTATTCTGTGAGACTACTATTTTTTCCGATTTTCTTTTTCTTCTCTTCTTCCAATCGTTTATGAAATTATGAAAAACTTGCTACACATTGTTTGTTCTGATATAATTTTATTTTATTTTTTTTTTACGAAATACGAATTTTTTTAAAAAAATAAGACAGTCGATCATTATCATCAATTTCTCATTGTGTTTTTTTTTCCAATCGTATCACTTCAATATTTACCCGATTATGATTATGATGATGATTACAATAATATTACAATCATCATCGTTTTGTCTATGGTATTAACTTTCTAAATTAAGAAAACTGTCCGAATCATCTGTTGGTAGAAAAAAAAATCATAATCATCTTCGATTACGATGATTGTAAAGAGAAAATCATAACCTAAAATTATAAAAAGATTTTGTCGATCATCGATAGTTTCAATATTTTGTTATTTATTATCATCATTTGATACGTGTTTATTTGTGTATTTACAACAAATCAAATCTTATTATGATTATTATATTTTTATCCAAAAAAAAAAAAAATGATGCTCGTGTTTCACACATAAACATATTACATTAAGATCGACACCTTTTTTAACACAGAAAAAAACTAATCGTATTTGTATCTAATACAACTCATTATTGTACGCCTACATAAACAAAAAAAATTACGTAATTATAGCTAAGCAGAATAAAGAAAAAACTAATATAAAAAGTGAAACAATTTTTTTGACCAAAAAAGTATATTTATTTACTTTATATTTGCTTTTTTTTGTTTTACTAATTAATGCAGAATACTTTTACGGATGATTAGGCAGCAGCATCATTAATTATAAAAATTGAAACCAAAAAAACAAGATTTTGAGAATTTATTTCGGATGCGAAAATTTTATTTGCACATTATTTTGGACTATAGATTTTTCAGGGACAATTATCCAAATATAAACATGTGTTTTTCTCGTTACAATATGCTTACATTTTTGTATCTATTGTTTTTTTAAAGAATTTGATTGAAATTTTTCAGGTAAAACATGCTACCAGAAAAAAAAATAAATAATTTAAGAAATTTTTTTTTCTGTTCGTAAAAATTTGACTCTTTTTTTTCTCTATTTGAATTTTTTTTATGGAAATGATTGAATTGCCATACCTTAGTCGGATTTTTCATTCATTCACGATTTTTTTTCTCTATTTTCTTTTATTATTTTTATAATTCAGGTTGCTTCGATCGTCTTTCTCTTTCCAACACCAATACACATTTCCATTTGTTTGAAATGACTTTTTGATTATCGTAGAGACGAAACAAAAAAAATATCTCCCGGTTAAAGTTATTCGGCTGAAAATATAATTTTTCTTCCATTTCAATCGCAAGACGTCAAACGACTAACTTACAAGCATCGGATCTTTTTTCCATCTTTGGATTTGTTGTTATTTTAACGCCAACTCTAAGGATCATTTAAGTTTAAAAATCTGTTCGTGCATGAACATCAAATTTGCATGCATATTCAATTCATCATTGGTCCATCATCATTATTTGTTCATTATCGATTAATAGCCATGATTATTTCGTGTTTGTGTTGATCTGTTTTTTTTTTTGTTTTTCTATGAGAATAATCTGATTATGTCCTCATTTTTTAGCTATTTTTTTTATCTATATAACTTTTTTTCAATCTTAACCTAATCAAAAATGGTTATAATGCCGCATAAATTATCTTCTGCAAAATCAACCAGTTGTTTATTATCATCAATTGATAACGGTATTCATCATGTTGTGTCACATCAAAATAAAGATCATTTGATCAATAATAATAATAATTTAAATGATGATGGTGATTGTGCATTGTGTTGTTGGTCACCTGTACCAAGATCATCATCATCAATGATGGATATTTGTTGTAATGGTGATTCAGCAACCATATGTAATGTGAACAACCACAACAATGTATCGAATCCAAATATTTGTTCATCATATAATTCAACAAATACATCGGGTACATTATTTATTGGTAAATGTCGTAATGTTCGACTTCGTCGTACTGATCCAAATCAATCATTAGGATTTTCAATTCGTGGTGGTAAGTGTTTTTTTTAGTTTATTTATAAATGAATGAAAAAAATGTGTGAAAAAAATTTTCAAACTGAAATTATGTTGTTGTCGTTGAAGATGATGATAATGATTTTTCTCATGTTTCTTGATCATCATCATCATCGTCATTATTTGTTCTAATTAAAAATGGCAAAGAATATTTTGATGAAATGAAAAAAAAGGAAAAAAAAAGAAGGATGCTTCCATTTTGATGAAATTTGTTATAATAAAAACCGTTTTTCCTTTCAATTGTTAGAACATTCATCACTTAAAGTATTGTCCAGTCTATGAAATTTTATATATTCTCCCACAAGTTTGTTTGACTACAAACAAATAAATAAAAAATACAAAATAGGGAAAAAAATAAGTTTTTTATTATGACCAAACTGACAATGGTCCCGAAAAAAAAACTTAATGGTCAAATAAAAAAAAATTTGAATGTGATTTTTTCCGGCATTCTTTTTATTGTTATCATGAAAAAAATGTTGATTATTAAACATCTTTGTAGATGTCTATGTGATTGATTACAATATGGATGGATTATTTTTTTTTGCCCCTTTTTTTACATTTCATTTGTCGGACAAAATATTCGAATGGATTACAGTAGAAAAATTAGGGTGGATTGACAACAACAACAACAACAACAATATGTGTGTGATATAACTAATCTTGATTGTGTGTTATTGTTGTTGTTGTTGTTGATTCACCTGTATACTTTGAATCACAATACAGAAAACAAAACAATGATAATCTTGTAAATTAGTTTACAACAGTATTGTTGTTTCTTTTTGAAACAAAAAAAACCGTGAATACAGTGTTGTTGATTAAATGAATGCCAAAAAAAAAGAAACAACGAAAATCTCAAATGAATATGCAAAAAAACTAAAAAAAAATCAAACTGAATAAATCTTTCGGAAGCAATGAAAATACAAACTCGGTCAAACATTTTTTTTTCGTTGTTCCTGTCAATCATTAATCAATAAGCATTATCAAAAAAAAGTTATCAATTTCCTAGCCCATTTTTATATATATTAATTTCAATGTTTCAATCGACACTAACTTTCTCTTGTGATGATGGAAGAAAAAAAAAGATCACGTTCTCGATTGTTGAAAAATTGGTTACCGATGAAATCAAATCAAATGTTTTCATGCTCTACCATCATCGTTTTCTTGACACATGAAAGACAACAACGATCGACCGGTCATTTTGATATCGTGATTTTTTTTTAGTTTTTTTTCGTTATATAATTGGATTATTTGGTCGTCAAAGTGAAAATGAAAATTTTCACATTAAATTGAACACACTTGCAACAACACATTATACATGACATGATGATTAGGTTAATTGCTATCTATTTTTTTTTAGTATTCATTGTTGATCAATTTTGATTTTGTATCGAACATTTTTTTTTCCAAAATGTCAATTGTATCATGAATTAGCTATATTTTTTTCGTGAATTCAATGTGATTCCATAAATAGTTCTTGTTTTTAAATTTGTTTTCGTTTTTCATGTGCCCTGCAGGTTGGGAACATGGTATTGGTTTTTATGTATCGGATGTACAGCCCGATTCATTGGCTGCCAAACAAGGCCTTTGTGTAAGTGTTTTATATTCTGTTGTATAAGGATGTTTTTAGGCAATATTTTTTTAATATTTACAATTTTGGGCTAGCCTGGTGATCAAATATTTCGGATAAATGGTTTCCCATTAGATCGTGTCATTCACGATGAAGTGGTGGCATTGATTCGTATGTCAGCCAATGATCTTACACTTCGTGTTCGTTCAGTAGGTGTTGTACCATTTAAAGGTCGAGGTCCTGGTGATAAATTATCTTGGAAACGTTTATGTGCCCAACGTTCAATGACAAATAGTTGTAATGGTGATAACAACATTGTCAATGATGCTGGTGTTGTTGGAACAATGATGGCTCCAACACATTCATCAGGATCATCATCTGAAGTTAGTTCATTCGTTTATCACCAACATCATCATCATCATAATAATCATGCAAACAATCATACTCGCCATCATTCACATCATCCTACACGTCCACGGTCTGCATCATCATTGACCACACCTGCTTCATCAACGATATCATCCACATCGGATGATCATTTATCAAGTTCTGATGATCAGTCCGATCTGTTGATACATCCACAGCAATTATCATCACCTTCTTCACATAATCATCATCATCGACAATATTCACCACCATTACCAACATCGATGCCTCCAAAACCACAAACACTTCCTTCCAATTCATCATCATCATCAGGATCAACATCACTTTCATCAAAATCTAGACCAATCTATTGCTCTAACTACAATGAACAACATCTTTACATTCAATGTCATCAACCAGGTTCATCATTAGGATGTTCAGTCGTCAATGGGCCAACAACGTGTCCTGGAATATTTGTTCAACATGTTAAAGAAGGAAAATTGGCTCAAAAATGTGGTCTAGAAATCGGTGATCAAATTGTTCGTGTCAACAATCTAGATGTATCCGTGATTGGTTTTGATGGTGCCATATCCATGCTTAAATCTTTAACGAACATCAGTCTTTTAGTTCGAAAAGGTGTTGCCCGACATATATTTGAGTGGTAAGTTACATTGCCAATTTATTATTAATTGATGTTCAACTGTGTTTATCATATTCAACATTTCTAGTCGTGATCATTACAGTACAATCAATACTAATGTTTCCACATCTATTGATGGATCATCAGAACAGCAAGCAACATTGAACAAGTGCCATTATTCATCACCAACTAAACGTCAACAACAGCATCAATACTTTACGCCAACATCTTGTACATCGTCGATTACATCAAAATCATCAAAGTCAAAATCAAAATCAGCCAATGTTTCAAGAATTTTAACCAATAATAATAAACAACATAGTTCAAAAAGTAAAGTTTTATATAGTGTTCCATTAGCAATACCGGTACCACCTCCTGTTCCACCTCCTCCTCCTACTAGTTCAACATTGGTGTCAGTGAAAAAAGGAAGTAAAAGTCCGACAAAAAGTAGTCCATCTTCAACTTATCAATCACCACATCATTACAAAACTCTCGCTGCTGCATCAACAAATTCACCAACATTCGAATCTTTTCAGGGCATCGGAAATGCGTCACCATCATCATCATCTTCAAATTATTGTTCTGCATATTCTTCGGTTCAAATATCTGCCTCTGCTTTTAACGCTTCAACGGGATCATCATCATCATTATCATCGTCTCCGTTAAATTCATGTGCAAAAAATCGATGTTGCTGTGAACGTCAACGTTCCAAAGATAAACATCATCAACAGCAACATTCAATTTGTAATCGGCCATCGACTTTTTCATTGGACGGTAATTCTTATGCACATCCTTTACCGCCATCATCATCATCATCAGTTGTTCCGGTTTTGCCTCCGGCCGTACCGCCTGTAACATTGTTCACTAATGTTAATCATGTTGATCAAGTAACAAATGCTGTAACCAATTCCATTCGAATATTACAGGAAGTACGAGAAAAAGAGGAAAAACTTGTCGAAGCTTCTCGAAAATTGAACGAAGAACATGAAAAACTTTGCAGGGAAAAAGAAAAATTGGAAATTGAAAAGTAAGTACCATTTTGTATACTTTGATTTTTATGGTTAAAACAAAAATTCGAACAAACAATTCACTCATAATTGTTATTGTCAATGTTTTAAATTTTATCCAAAAAAAATTTGGATAATGATTTTTCCATATTTGTCTTGGTTATCAAACAATAAACATGATTTTTGTTTTCTCATTGTATTCATCAGGAAGGAATTGTTGTTGAATAAAGAAAGCATATATCATTCACATCATCATCATCATTCTTCGGCACACCAAATAGCTGATGGAAATCATCATCTTCATCATAATAATGGTAGTCATCATTATCATCATCCAAGTCAATCATCATCATCATCATCATTGTTACAGCAACATCATTACAGTACTATAGGATCATCGACATCGTCAATATCATCTACATCGCCAAATTGTCCCTCATCATCAGCATCATCATCGAATGTAATGATACAACAGCCACCACGGCCGCCCTCATCACCGCCAATGGGCACAATTAATTCGGCAATCAATGGACAATGTATGCCACAATTTTCATTTCTTGAAGAAATTAAAGCTATGGGTGAGAATGGTCGGCGAAGACATTTACGGCCAGTGAATTCGATCGAATCCAATAATAATTCGTCGATTATTGATGATAATCATTTGAATCATAATTCTTCATCAACTATGTCGGCTGTGGATAAAAATAAACTATTACGTCGTCCACCTTTTGGCTGTGGAAAAGATAATAATGATAGTAGCAATGGCGTTGGATGTTCAGGTGTTGGTAGTAAGGATGCTTCGGATAATAAAAAACGACAACATGGTATGTGATGTTTTTTTTTGTTTTTTGCCATAAATGTTTAGCTCCGATTTGTATTAGACTGAAATCACATTGATCAAAAATAATATTTGTCCCAATTTTTCCTATCATTTTTTTATTACCAACATAGAACTTCTAATGGAAGAATTTAGGATAGCTCATCAGAAAATGTTCGGCGCACAAAATCGACAACGTTCTAATCATAATCGCTTGAATGATCAACAAGGCGATGGCCATGATGTTGATGGTAATGATGATGATGGTCAAAATGCTAAGGATAAAAATGATCATCAAAAAAATGTTGAGGATCAACGTTATAGATTATCATCCATCAATAATAATAATAATAATAATGTTGAAGATCATAAATCATCTTTGAACTTATCAAACCATCATCATACTGACGACAATATGGTACAAGTTGAATCATCATCGACACCAGCAATAACGACATTGTTGAATGTATTTCCTAGACGTAATTTATCTAACCAAACAACAATGTCCAATCAACATGTGAAACAAATTCCATCATCATCATCATCATCGTCGACATTGAAACCAATAACATCAACATCGATTGATCGACCAATTTTGTCCAGTTTTTCGAAAAATACCAACGCATCTATAATCAATAATAATAATATTTCTAAAAATAGATCTGTTGAAATGGACCATTCAATATCATTGTCGGCAACAAAATTTGTATTGAAAAAATCAACATCAACATTTGCATTATCATCATCATCACCACAATCATCTCAATTGTCATCATTTAAAACATCAACTTTCAATAAAACATCAAAGACGATCGATGATCATCATAATAATCATCATCGTCCTTTATCGACAACAACCGGATCCAATCTAAAATCATCGTCTACAGCTGCAGCATCATCTTCATCTACAACAGCAAATCGTATAACGATCAAAGTTCTTTCACCAAAAATTACAGCCTAAATTATCATCATTTTTTTTCTTGTTGTTTTTTTCAAAATGTAAAATAATTTTTTCTCATTGTTGTTATCATCATTTTTTTCTGTATTTAATTAATGGAATTTTTTCATCTTGAATGATTCAAATAAATAATGTCATGGAATAAATTATCAAAAAATAACCTATGTACCTATTTATTATTATCGATAAGTAATGATAATGTTTTGATCAAAACTGAAAAAAACTGTTCGATCATGTTTGGAAATTATTGATGATTCGTTTTTTTTTGTCTAAATGATAATAATTGACATGGATTTTTTTTCTGGAAAGATTTTGATTGTGATAGTTTGTTTCCAATGATTGAAAATCAATTTGATTGCAAATGTAAAAGGTGAATAAAAATAATCTAATCCTTTAAGCTGGCTATATTGACCAGAAAAAAATAATCAAAATATTATCAATGAAGTGGTGAATATAATCCGGCGCCCAATATCGATAAGTAATCAAAACAAAAATTGATCTTTGCCTATCGAATCCTATGATCATAGTTATGGCGTTAAAAGTGAAAATTGAAATTTCACTCATCCTCATGTGCACACAAAAGAAATCACATGTCCGATAAGATCAACATTATAATACCAACAAAGTACTAATCGTTTATTTATCAAAAAAAATGGTTGTTATCGAAATAGAAAGTTATTTTAATGATTTGACGACTATATAGTATAACATATAACAATATCCTATCTTGAATTTTCAATTGAACTATGTATTAATGTAACTGAAAAGGATTATGTGAAATCTTTAACGATTATTCATACCAATGATTGTTTGTTTATCTGAAATTTCTAACGTAAATAATAAAAAAAATGTATGAGAAATAAAGCGATGATGATGAATTTTTTATTTGTTCTTCTTTTTCATATTTATTTTTGTTTTCATCATTCAGTCTATAAGCATCAAGATGTTTTTTTTTCGGGAATTCAATAATTAGCAGGCAATAGGAAGTTTCCGATAGGAAAATTAAACACAATCACAAATAACTTATTGTCCTACACACTACTAATTTTAGTAACATAGTTTGAATTAAAACAAGATTTCATTCCCATTCATTTATAGATAGCACGGACAGCATATTGAAATTGTTTTCGTTTGATTTCAAGTTGTAAAGTGTTTTTTTAATGTTTTATCGTTAAAACTATACTTGAAAAATAAAAAAAAATTTAAATACCATCACCTGATTGTTTGATTGTTCACAACTATTGTCGTAATTTTTTATTATTTAAATTGAAAAAACACACAAACAAACGAAAAAAAATTTCCTTTATTTTTACAAACAATTTGCAAACAAATAAATAATTATTTGACATTTTTATTTCCAACTTTTTTCTTCTTCTTCCGGGACAAGATTTGAAATTGTTGATTACCGATATTGAACGAGCTTGTTTCGAAGAATGAAAAAAAACGAAAACGAAACTGTTATATGCAAAACCGTATGACCATCATCATATCAATATTTCCATCGTTATCATTACCATCAACATAGATGAACAGGAGAATGGTCACCAAAAGAGATATGTTTTGCATTATTTATCATTATTTATTTTCAACATTACATCCAAAAAAATCGAGTATTCATGTGATTGGGTTGGTGAGATAACATTGTTTGCTTGGTTTTTTTTTCTTTCTTTTGGGCAGAAGCCATTATTATTGGTTTGTGTAAACATTGTTATCAACAAAATAAAAATGTGATGAATATCATCACGATTTTGTTTCCTACATTAATATAACGAATATTTTCGGTTTGTTTGATGATTTGGATAAATTCTATCTGTGATCTAGCAATCATCTATCTATCATGACGCCTATATTTTTTGTTTGTTTGATTTCAGGAATTTTAACAGCAACAACAACAAAAAAACTTAATCAGAACACTCGCCTTTAGATGTTTACATAAAAATCATTAAACTGCAAACAATAAAATTTTAAAAAAAATCGATACATCAATTGCTTTAGTTTTTTTGTTTTGTTTATTTGATTTATTTCCTTAATTATAAAATGAAGAAACAGTTACAAAATTATGATGCACGAGACTTGTTTTTCTGATTAGATAGATATAAAGTTATTGATTAATATTTTATTTGAAAATTTTTGATTATATTTCATGTTTCCGTAAATGTTCATTTATTTATGAATGAATAATTGTCATTCATTGTATAGATCGATAAACATTTTTCATTCACGAATGGAAATCCCTTTGATACCATTCATTTTTTTGATAACTATATATATTTAAGAAAACCTTCAGGGTGTATTGAAAATATTTGTCAGTAATTTTATAATTTAAAAAAATAATAAATTTATAAATCAACCAGTTGATGATTATTGTGGGGATAGAAACAGGAACATTTAAAAAAATGAATAATTTGCCATCCGATTGAATTAATTAAAAATTTTAAACAAACAAGCAAGCAATAGAGACGAAAAAAAATGATTATTATCAAAGATAATAATGATGATGATGACAAGCAAAATTATCGTATATGTGAAATGACCAAGGTGGAGATTATCTTCAAATGTTTGGCCAATTATAAATGTGCCGGTCTATTTTGAACAGGATTTTTTTTTCTTAACCAGCCAATAAATAACATTCAATACATACGATTATGATATTGATTACTATTATTAGATACATTTTATTTTTGGTTCTGGATACGTGAATGAATGAATGAATGACAGATACATATGTTAGAGATATTGATCCTTTTATCATGCATAATAATTTGATGTTTGTTTGTTATTATTGTTGACTTTTTTTTTATTGGTAAATAATTTGTTTTCATATGATCTATGTTTAGATGTATTTTTTTTCTATTATTATTAGTTAATAGAAAGCCGAAGGTCAAAAGTAGAAAAAAAAATATCAAAGTCCAATGTATTTGATTTGTAGATAAGTGATGTACTCGTACAAATCAAAAAAAATTTTCTACCCATTTTTATTTTTATCCTGATCATTCGAAATTGGAGGAAAAAATAATAATAAAGGTATTTTTTCAATCATTAAAATAAATTTTTCTACTCTGTCTATTTCCGTATCTTTTCGGATTGTCAAACAATGATCATCATCATCATCATCATTTAGGTTGATGAAAATTTTAAGTGATAAAAAGAAGATGATGAAGAAAAATTCTCAGACAATCCATTTTTAATCGAAAATTTTTTTTTTCGTTTGCAAATAATAGAAAATATTAAAATCGTCTCACAGAAAAAAAGACGAGACAATCAACAGTTGGTTGGTTGGTTGATTTAGTTGTCGAATACAAACATCAACAACATCAACATGTTGACAGACCACGCCATTTTCATTTTTTTTTTTTTTTTTGGAAATCTCCAGATTTTTTTTATATATTTGGATTTCCTAGAACATTGAACAGATGAAAATGAAAATGGTAGTCAGTTTTTTTTTCAAAACTATTAAGCCAACATCAGCTGTATTGTATTATTGAATACTTTTTTTATAATTCAAATCGAAACATCATCATCATCATCGTTAACATTGTTTTCTTTTTTTTCCTGAAATAAAACGATCAGGATGAACAACAAATATAACATCATTAACATCGTTTACTGTTGTTCTAGTCCAGAGATTTTTTTCTTTTCTTTCTTCTTGTTTATCATCAAGATGGAAATGATTTAAATTTAGATTCATTATTTAGACGAACAACTGAACATTTAACATTTTTGAAAAAGAAAATTCTCTCACGATACATTGATGCAAAATATATAGATGTGAATGTTTAACGAAGGAAATTATTAAACGCGTAGTACATGATGATGATTGTGAAAAAAATATGGAAGTAAATGTATTGAGGAAGATGGAAATGTAAATGTTGTTTTCGGATACTTTATGACAATTTAATGCGATTCACGCATATACTTTGTAATATTATTGTAAATAATGAATAAAAAAATATTCTCAAATTATCACCATGATGATATCCGAGTGGTTATCATTTGAATTCGGATAATTTCTCGATTGTTATTCAAAAACGAAAGTATAAATGAAATATTAACAAAATTCAATTTTACAATCATCAATAAGTTGAAGTTACACATCCTGATTTTTTAATCCATGATTGACCAATACATCTATTAATTGAATGAAACAAAACTCTTTCTCTCTTTTCCTCTCTAATGACGTTCTCTTCCAATTTATTTGTTAGTAAACTTCCAGTTTAGAAAAAACATTGAAAATCCTACACATTATCATAATCGTCCTTAACGTATATTGACGATGATCAAAGAGCTTAATAATTTTTTTTTGTCTCTCACTTTTATCTAGATTTTACTTATCAATTTCACTTGTATGACTTGATATTTGTGATTTTTTTTTGCGATTCAATAATAAATGAAGGAATCAATGATCGACGATGAACTTTGAAACTTTGTACTTGAAATAAAAATAATAGTAAACGCGTGCGATCAGGAAAAAATTTTCCGTTCATTTTATCGAATGGTTTCGTTAACGTCGACACAATTTTTTTTTTTTTTGCTTTCTCCAATTTCATCGTCCATAGTTCTTTGGAAATTTTTTTTGTTTGTTTTGTTTATTGTCGTTTTTTTTCACCATACGATCATACGATCACTGTGATAGGAAAGAAATTATGATCCAAATCTATTTACTACAAATATTTACAGATCAAAAATCACAAGTGTTACTCAAATCTTCAAAATCTAGCAATGTTTACAAGAATTGATTCAAACCGACAATTATAACAACAACCAGAAAAAAGATCATCTGATATATCTTAACTAATTGTGAGAAGAAAGAAAAATTGTTTCATTATTGCAAGTTTAAAGTTTATTTCCTTCAAAAATCCAATTCCTACATCATCAACAATAACAACAACAACAACCATATTGCAATAATAATCGCGTGCAATTTCAATCATCAAATCGATAATAATTATCTTAATCATAACCCTTATCTTCGATATGTGATATTTATATATCTAACCAAGTACATTTTTTTGGTCTATTTTTCCATATTATTGCCTATTCTTAACCCTCTTCCACTTATATTTTGTTTAAAATATTTTATTATTGTACAAAATAAAATAATCTGGATAACTCTAGTTTATATTTAGAGTTTAATTTCAACATTAAGCCATACGTCTAACATGTGATTTTAAATAGTAGTAGTTGAAATTATCATCAAATAAATTATGATGACATTGAGGATTGATGACATCATCGTTCATATGCCAAAATCTATTTAAGCAATGATGATCATAGGAATTTTTTTGTCATTTTGTTTTGAACAATAAACAACAACAACGACGACGACGATAACGACAATACTTGCATTCGATTATTGCATGAATACCCGAAATTGCTGAACTATTTAAGATTTCCTGTTCAATTTGTTTTTGAATTCTTTTCTCTTGCCATAGCATTGCAGAGGATTCGAGAAATTTTTTTTTATTGTCATTAATATTTTCATTTTATATTTCCACTTATTTCAATTAATATTGTAATTTGAAATCAAAAACACACAAAAAAAACAAAAAGAAAAATAATATCCCAAACAAAAAAAAAGTTAATTTTGTTTGTTATTGAATGTGAAATTTTATTGGCTGATGTTCTTGCTGTTTTCATTGCCGCATTTGCTTTTTTCTCGATATTTCGATATACGACCATTATGGAATTGCCGAAAAAACATTCACAATCATCAATGAAATCGAAGACTTTTGATTTTTTTCCCAGAATATCCCGAAGGATTGATAACATTGATCATTTCGATGGCGAAATTGATCATCAACAAAGAAACACACGCAGTAATCAACAACATGTCCGTAAAACTTCACTAAACTTGCCTAAAAGTTTTGCGGAATTTCGTGACACTGTACGAGCAGAGAACATTGCCTTAAAATCTGATCATGATCATAAAACTTCCAAACGATCGGTAGGTGGTTGGGCATTGAAGCCTGATCAAATGAAATTTTTAAAAGATCATACGTACGAATACAATGCTTCAGCCGGTAGCGTTCTTGAAATATGGATAATGCAACGATTCTGGACCTATTTAGCAACTTTTATACCGAAATATGTTGCACCATGTACCATAACAGCCATTGGTTTTTTCATCAATTTAATCACATGTACATTGATCATTGCATATTCACCTGATGCAAGATCTGAAGTTCCTGCATGGACATTATTACTTTGCGCAATAGGCGTTTGGCTTTATCAAATAGCGGACGCATTGGATGGTAAACAATGTTATAAGGTGCAAAATAGTCAATTGGAAGAGTTCTATGATCATGGCTGTGATTCGGTATCAACTATTTTGTTAATGTATGCTACTGGGATAGCCATTCAAGCTGGTAAATGGCCAACACTCTTCCTTTTGGTTTTATTTATTTCATTATTTGCTTTTTATACGACACATTGGCTGAGCTATGTCACAAATCAGATGGTTTTTGGAAAGTATGTCAATCAACAAAAAAAAACGGCAAACAAATAACAATAATTAATTCGTATTTTTTTTTGCAATAGGATCGACGTTACCGAAGCTCAATGGACTATGATATTAACACACCTGATAACGGCCATATATGGCCAATCTATCTGGAACTATCGTATATATGTTGGAACTATTTTTTCAATTGAATTACGTACATTATTATCGATATTAACGTTGATTACATTATTCAATTCAATCCTTTACCAGACATCGATAATTTTATTAGGACGACAGACACCGTTAGAAAAAGCTGGTGTCAAAATCGAAAGAAATAGAAATTTCAAGCCACTCAAACCGGTATTTGCACCATTGTTTTTATCGGTGTTGATCTATTATTGTTACACTAATGGATATTATCACATGAATCCAACAATGTTCATATTATTTTGTGGACTAATATTTGCCAAAATGACCATGAAGCTAGTGGTAAGTTTCTTTTTTGTTTTGTTTTATTTTTATCTCATTTTTTTTGTCACTTTGGTTATAATGTTATTTTGTTTTCCACATTATCATGATGTACAATAGATTGCCCATTGCACCAATCATGAAATTGAATTATTCGATCTCACATTAGTGGCACCGATTTTGTTGGCACTAAATCATTTCTTTTTTGTTTCGAATAACAGTAATCATTATCGTTTTGTATTGGTTTCGCCTGATCAAGCATTACTTTGTGCATTCATTTGGAACACAATCGAATTAATCAGATATTTTACCTTTGTTTCATGGGATATTTGTATCGCATTGGATGTGAATATATTTTCGATTAAATATCCACCTGGCCATCCAAAAAGTCGTCTACAAACTGGTGGATTTTACGTAAACGGATTAAACAATGATGAATTGCTTAAAAATATCAAAAAATTTTAATGCAAAATTTTTGAAAAACTTTACTCATTTATTTTTTTAAAATAATTTTATTTTGCTCAAAGAACAAATTCTGTATATTTTTATATCAAGACGAATTAAAAAATCTTATTCATTCCATATTTGTTTTTAAAAAATATACATTTTATAAATTTTGGCTACCTCTTCGTCGAAGTAGACAATGTAATACAACTTGTTTTTGGTTGAATTCAGGAATTGTATCAACTATATCCGGATTAGTAATCACACTTTTAGGAAGAACTTTTTCTTCTTGTGAATCAATACGTTTTAGTTTTTCTTGCTTTTGTAACCGTTTCAAAAGTCTTTTACTAAGTAATGGTTTAGATGTCTTAATAGATTTCCATAGAATTTCGGTGATAAAACACAAGATTGTTAATGTTATGCAACCAATGTATAGCATAAAACATTCGGAAACATTTTTCAACTGTAAAATCTGGTTGTTTTGTTTGGCCTCAGCGAATCCAACATTATAGTCGCGTTTTAATTCATTCAGCATTATATCGATTGAATTAAGAGAAAGGGGTAATCTGTACTGTTTTCGGTGCCATTTTGCAAAAAATCCATGTGCTTGGGCTATACGTATACATTTATTAAAATAAGGTGTTAAAGTCGAATTCATCGAAAACAATAGTCCATAACGATCCGTTAATACACTTGAAGCGATTGTATCAGCTAAATTGAAATATTTAGGACCAAAACGATTTGCTAACATTTCGAGTGTATCATACGAAGCTATAATGGCATAAATTTTTGTTGGCCTTAATCTTCGTTGTAAACGTGATTCGACCATACGATGTATACCATCAATTGAGCTGGATACACTTTCCATATTATGTGATAATATTTCATAAACTTCATTTTCATTTTGATGTTCAAGAAAAAATGACCGTAAATTAGTACCTTTAACGACTAATGGCACAACAGATTTATCAATAACTTTTTCACAAAATTCATTTAAAGTTGCAATATTTCGTTTGGATTGTATATTTGTCAGCGCAGATTTGATTTCAGTTGAATAATACACCATTAAAAGTAGACCACTGTACCAAGAAATTTGGATGATAAAATTTATACCATAACCATTGGGAAGATTACGATTACCACGTTGAAGAAAACCTGCCAACACTAACCATGTGATACTGTATTTTAATCTGATGAAGTAATTGCATAGAAATCCAATTGTAATCATTGATAATATTAAAATACATATGGATATCCAAACATATGTACCGAATGGACGAAAAATAACACCTTTGACATTGATTGGCTCTGAATCCAGTGTCATATATGTTATTCTTGATGTTTTGATTTCATCCGAAATCCGTACGAATGGATTATTATAGGCCATACGAACAGATATACCACTGATGGCAAAATGGGTTTCACCCGTAATAACTGATTTCATCAAACCGGTATAATTCCAAGGTGATATTTCACGATAACCATAATCGCCATTAAAATCAATAAGTTTATATGTAAAATTAAAAAATTCTGCCATAAACATTAAGAAAAGATATGACATTCCTCCAGTCGGTTCTAATGTCGAATCATTTCCTACGGTTCCGAACAGCCATGGTGGGTTCTGTGAAAAAATTAAAAAAAAATTATAAAGGTTACTTACATAATGATCAAATGGTTGCTTACAATATTAGCGGCAATTTGTATAGAATTGCCATAAAAATTCAAACGTTTCATAATGAACAATTCAATGCAAAAAAATAACCATTCACAATAAAGTTCGAGGATGGAATGAAATAAATGAATGAATGAAACTTATAATGACAAAATTCCTAGGAATTTATGTTTTCATTCTAATTATTATTGTTATTCTATTCCGGATATACTAATTATTTAATCGATGAAATCGCTATTACTGACCAAAATCGATCCTGTGATTTTATTTCATTTGCGTACAAAAAAAATTGTTTGGCTATTGTCACAAGTATAATTAAGCTTTAATGTTCTTCAAAATCGACATCAAATCAGCCTGCCAAAACAATCAATCCAAACATGAATTTCATTTTTTGACGTAAATCATTTAGATTATTATGTATTCCAATAAATCGATAGGTTTGGGAAAACTGTAAATAAAAAAACAATATCAAAATGATATAAAGAAAACAATTTCGATTTCTGTTTTGTTTTTTTTTCATTTTGACATAGACAATGTTGACAAAAGAAGAAAATTTTCTCATATTTTTAATTGTCTTTGTTCTTATTATCACGTACCTACGTTTACATATCATCGTTTGCATAACGACCGAAAAAAATCAATGATTCGCACTAAGAAAAAATTAAGATCAATGTTGATTCTGAATGAAACGGAAAGAAAAATATCATTTTCTCGACACTGGTTAATAGTGCCATCTATGGAAAAACTTTTCAACATTAATTGCCGAATTCGAATGTTTGTCGATCGATGTTGGTCAACTTTGCTCTAAAATATTCTTATCAAAATGTTTGTTGATAGATTTGATTGATTTTTGATAATGAAACTTTATCTTGCCAACGATATAGATGATTTCGATGAAAAAAATTATTGTAGCAAACATTAGACATATTAAATAAGTTGAGAATACTTGTTCAACATTTTCAAATATTAATATTTTTGTTATTTGTTGTTTCTTAGCGGAAAGAATTTCATTTTCTAATTCTTGTTGTAACGGTAATGTCTGTTCAAAAGCATCTTTCATATTTGATGGCCAATCATATTTTTTTGACATCCATTTATTCAAAAAACCCAATTCTCGTGCAACTATAATGCACTGATTGAAAAATATCGCGTATGAATAGTTAGCTCGATATAATAATCCATAAGGTTCTTTGATGATTGTTGATTTATCCGAATCATGAACAGCAAAAATACGTTGGTCTAAATTTCTAGTCCATAATTCGAGATAAACATCAAAACCAATAATTGCATGCATATGTTGTTGTGACTTTTTATCTACACGTGCTTGAAACATCATTCGAAAAGCTTCGTTATAATTATGTGTCAATACCATATGATTTGATAAAATTTCGTAAATTTTACTTTGAGTTTTTCGATTCTTATAAAATAAACAACCAAATCATAATTTTTTTCTTCAATCAAATTAGTTACTTACCTCAATAAAATAATTATACATTCCAGTATGCCCAATCAATGGTGTTAATAAATCATTTTTAATCAAGCGAATAAAATGATTTAAATCATTGATTTCGGCAAAACGAATATGATCATTAAGTGAAGAAACAATAATAGATCCATATGATGCAATCAAAATAAAACCAAACCACCAACATAGTTGAATTAATACGTTCATTGCATTACTTTGAGAGGTGTAATGTTTTGATTCACCACGTTGAAGCAATGAGCTAAATATCAACCAATAGATATCATTGTTAGAATGGAAAACTTTTTCATATATTGATCCAACCGCTAACATAACTAACACGAGTACAATAAAATATAACCAAACTTGTGAATCAAATGGTGTAAATAATGTACGATAAACATCTTCCGGTTTCGGTAGCAATGTAATATATGTCAATCGATTTATACTTATTATTTCGGATGTTTCAACTAATGGATTAATAGATGGATAGAATATTGGAAAATTGCCTACAGCAAAATCACTTTCACCATTCAATAATGATCCAATCAGTTTTGAATGATTTCCATTAGCATCCTTGCTTAAGTCTATTTTATGATAAAGTTGAAATTCATATGTAAAATTAAAATAATTAGCCATAAATAGAAGTAATCTATATAAAGAACCATCAAATACAATAAATTTTGATCCTATTTGGTGTCCAATAATCCATGGAGGATACTGTAAATAGTTTTATAGAATAATTTCATTTATACAATCAAATATACGTACCGTAAAAGAAGATACTTTCATCAAACTACCATTAAGATTTAGTCTTGATCGGACAGTTTCTTTTTTCAAATCCAACGTTATATCCATTTTGTTTGATAGCCAAAATTGGAATAAAAATACAAAAAAACAAAAATCAATCATATCAATTGATTCAAAATTTTAAGGCTAAAAAATCTATTATTCATTTGTTGAAAAACTTGATGAATTCGAAATATCGATTCAAAGATTGATGAAAATAATTTATATTCAAAGAAAATTTGCCATTGTTATAACATTGTTGTTGTTCTTTTAGGAAATTGATTTCATCATGTTTCTAAAGACAAAATCGGCTATATCGGAATAACCGGAATTGAATTGAATTATAATGAAAAATAAAAAATTTGGTGAAAAACACGAATATTGATCGACATTTTAATGAAAACATCAAAACTAATCGATAAATAGAATTAACATTAGATAATAGAATATTATTGCATTGATACAATTACATATGTTTTATTCGAAAACATTTGCAATTTTCCAGATAATTTCAATAATAAATATAATAAAAAGTGATGATAAACATATAAAATAAGTTTGAAACCAATATTGTGTAGTATGTAATGTTAACATAGTCAATTGATTACCGGATGCATCACCAAGTTTTCCATTTTGATTCAAACGTGATAACATTGAAATTAATTCAGGAAAATTTCTATTCCATATTGGTTGATCAAGTACAAACCATTTGACAAAAAAACCATGATCACGTGCTATTTTAATACATCGATTAAAATATGGTATCATTGTAGAATTGGTTTGAAACAATAGGCCATAATAATCGGTGAAAAAAGCCGTTTCAATATCATCATTATAAATGAAATATTGTGGACCTAAACGTTTAGCAAACATGTTAAGAAATTTGAATGATCCAATAACTGAATAGATTGGTGATTTATGGATTTTTGAAAAATTTTCCACACCAAATTCAATATCATAACGATGTTTGATCATTTTGTAAATGGCTTCATCATAAGTATCAGTTTTTTCCAGATATTTATTTAGAATGTTGAAAATTTTGTCTTCATTTTTGTATTGTTCAAATATATGAAAATATGATGATTTTTCACTCATTATCGGTATTAATCGATGTTGGGAAGTCATTTTCGAGAATTCTTGGACATTTGATATAATATTATAATCGTGACTATCAGTCAATTTAGAAATTATTACCGAACTATATGTTTCACTCAGAAACAAACCATACCACCAGCAAAGTTGAATGAAAAAATTTATCCCAAACCAATTGATAGTTGGATATTTGATCGATTGATTGATAAATGCTTGAAATACAAACCAAAAAAGATTGAAATGAATTTTTGTAATTTTTTGCAACATGATTGACAACAATATCATTGATAAACAGGTGATAGCTATGGTATAACTAGTTATTGGATCAAATGGACGAAAAATTACACCAGGATCAAAACGTGATTCAGGTTTCAGTGTCAAATATGTAATACGAGAAATTTGAACAAAATCTGTTGCATCAGTTAAATTATTGCACAATTGAATCGAATTGGAAACACCTCCCATTGCAAAATCGGCTCTACCCGATAAAATCGAACCAACTACACCGGTAGAATTTTGTGCAGAACATTGTTCTATACCCCATTCATCATTTTGGTCGATAAGTTTCCATTTAAAATTAAAATATTCGGCCATAAACAAAAGAAATGGATATGACAAACCATCATACAGTTGAGAAGTTAGATCATTAGGATTTTTTAGAAACCACCATGGTGGATCCTGAAAATGAAGAAAAAAAATGTAAATTGAATTTGATTTATTCATATCAGATAAGATAATGTTCACATATTACCAAATTTGTTGCTATTATCATAAGAGTTCCATTCAAATCAATTCGTCTATAACGATTGGATAATGATGCAGCCATATTTTTGCTACAAACATAATGGTCGTGGATGATTCATCCAAGCAAAATTGATAATGAATCTTTTTTTACCCGTATTCATCAGAAATATAATTTTATCGATTGATCGATATTGTTTTTTTTATTTATGCAGAGATTATTTTTGGAAAATTTTCATGAATAAATTCATAACATCATAATCATCATAAACAACATTTTTGGCTTATCATAAATCTTTATTTATAACAAAATGTGTAAAGAATTTTCCATCTTTAATCGACAATCGATAATTGAATATTCGATTGGAATTTCATGATCGGATACAGAAACAAGAAAAAAAATAGAAAGCATATATTAACATTTTACGTCAATAGATATCGCTAGTGTTATAATAGATGGTAATTATCATTCGATGGTCATCGGCCGCTATCATTCAAATAAGACTTGATTTCTGGTATGCTACAAACAAGTTTTCAAGCCGGTTCAACATTAACTTCGAAAAAAAATAAGCATTATCATTATTCGAACGAACAGTAAGTTAACGATTACGAGTTGATTACATTCGTTCGGTGACCTAAACAAGTAGCATCAACTTTAACCAAACTCTCACTTGTTGGCATGGCAGTTATTTGCCATCATTATTGACAATAACAAAAAAAACACCTCGAACATCCACACCATCCCAACTATCGAACGTTCAACATTTTTAGAAAAACAAAACAACCGAAATTTGAGAAATCATAACATTAATAACAAATGGAATAAATGGCTGATATGATTTGTGTTTCAATTTATTTTTTCTATCGTTTTTTCCCACTTTTTTTCGGTCTCTTTTGTGAATGAATTCATTTCTGTTGTGTGATACTGTTCGGGAAAAAAAGCGTATCGTGTGCATTGATAATCCTTTTTTATGCTTCTCAATGAATCATAATTTATGAGCCTTTTTTTCACATTCTAATAAACATTCATTTTGTTATTCGCAATATCAACAAAACTAAAACTTAAACAAAATCATTGAAAGATCATTGATCGTGTGTATCATTATTATTATTATTAGTATTATCAACAGTATTGTCATCAACAAACCACGATATGTATTGATAATAAATCCGCGAGAGAGAAAAAAAAATTCAACTTTTCGATTAATCCGGTCTATGGGGTTCTGGTTTTTCACGTACATCGTAAAACATAATTTATCTAAATTATTTCATTCGATTTTGAAAAACCAAGTCTTTACGATCGAATTTTTTTTTTTTTTGTTGAAAATTCCAATTGGTATCGTATCTCAATCTATTTAAATAATATTTTTAATCAATAAAAAGAAAGAAAATCATGCTGATTTTAATTAATTTCAAAAATGAATAGAATTTATTGCAGGATTTGGTTATAATTTTTTTTTTGTAAAATTAATAATGATTTTTTTGATGATCAAAATCAACGATGGAGAATATTGAATGAATGAACTGTATGTATGATACATACGATTTTTCTACTTCTTCAGGCCGAAAAGCAAGAGAGGTCATCATTTCAATTGTAACCAAAGTGTGGGTATGATGGCTTGAATTCTTTGTATTCTCTCTGTATTGTAGAATGATCATATAGATAGAATAATTCTTTTCTATATTAGAGTAAATCTGTTTAATATCATTATGATGATGGCCATCATTCAAAAAAAATATATATATTACAGACGATATTTATATAATTTTTTTTTTAAGGATAGGTGTGTATGTCTATGTTTGCGTGTGTGGGTTGTTTATATTATTGAGATTTTTTTTTTGTTTTTTGTTTCTCTCCTTTCCCGAATCTTTCGAAAGGTAGAAGCATTCGAAAAAGATAAAAAAAACAAAATGAATAAATTGTTTGTTTGTTTTGTTTTGGTTAAGAAAGAATCCTGAACTCAAACATATCCACATTTTGATGTATCTCTATAGAGAAAGGTGCATCTTTTCTTTTTTTATCCATTTCAATACTTTTTTTTTTGAATTTAATGTAATCAAGATTTGGTTGATCATTAACACACACACACACTCCCTTTTATACTATACATGTGTGTTTTTTTGTTGTATGTGTTTATTTCTTTTTTTTTCATCGATCGGTAAATAGTTTTTTTTTTTTTTTTTTTTGGTTATGAATTCTTGAATTCTTGAACATCGAAACATTCGAAACACGCACACGCATACACAATAAATCAGAATTCTATTCAAAAATTATATAGGTTTGTTGGTATACCACTACATTAAAAACAAATTCGATTCGAAATTCGAATCCTGCTCATTTGTAAAGTTTTTTTTTCTTCTTGATCATCAATTTCCAGACGCATGTGTTTCAAATTCTTGGTTGTTTTTTTTGTATTTCGGTATGTATGCATTGTGTGTGTATGTGTGTTTTTCTTTTTGGATCACCAAATGAAAAAGTCTCGTCTGGAACTTTTCTTCTGGATCTCATGAGTCGACAATGAAGATGATGATGATGATTGTGGCCGCGGTCACATCTTTTTTTGTGCTTTACAAGGTTTGAGCCTTGTTGTTTTTTTTCTTTTCTTCGGTAATTCTGTGTTTAAAGTCTTAGTGTTGTGCAAAGTAAAACAAAAATTGATGTAAAATTTCCCACATATCAACAAACAAACATACACACACACATAACATACAAATTGATGATGCGATGAATCGATGATCAATTTATATTATTTTTTATTGAATTGAAAATTATATTCGACAGCAATACTAATAGAAAATTAAAGTACAAATTCATTCGTTTCTTTTTTGAAATTCCTATTTCAACAAAAACAAAATATGGATATTGTAAAAAAAAGCCGGGCGTGTCTTTCTTAAGATATTCTTTCATCAAGACCCCATAGGCTCTAAACATCAAATTATCAAATTATAATAGTTTCATTTTCGATATTGACTTTAATAATTCATAGGAATTTTTTTTTTTTTTTTTTTTTTGGTTCTGATTATGTATGTTTGTTTGGTGAATCAAAAAAACCGAACGAAAATTCTGAACACTGGCATTTTTCAAATTCATTTTTTGACTGCCAAATCTTTTCTTTTTTCTGCCAAGATGTTCTAATAATTAAATATGAAAATAGAATAAGAATTTTTTTTCAAAGTTCCAAATAAAAAATTGACAAAAACAACATTGATTGCCTTTTTTTTCGAATATTCTGCCAACAATTTTTCATTTGATTTCAAATTTACATCATTTTCTTTTATATCATTTTATTGATTGCAATTCTGTTCTGTTTCTGGTAAGTGAAATTAATTTTCCTATCTGGCTTTTTTTTCTCTATATATCAAATAAATATAATTAACTAATTGATTAATAATATTTCTTAGCGCCTTGTACACACGCTTATTTTTTTGATTTGATTTGTATGTTTTCTATGATACAATTCAATTAATAAATCAATCAATCAATCAATCAATCAAAAAGCTTAACGGCCCATTTAGGGCCATTGCTTCTACAACAATAATTTTCCACCGTTCTCTGTCATCCGGGATATTCGATGAAAGTGGTCGGCCAAGTTGTTCCAGGTCCTTTTCCACGCTGTTCCGCCACCTCTCCTTGGGTCTGCCTCTGCCCCTGGAACCGGCAGGTTTATAGTTGAACGCCTGGTTCAGCAGCCCGTTGTTTCTCCAAACGTGGCCCATCCATTCGATTCTTTTTCCCCTGACGTATCCCAAGATACTTGTACGCCCAAAGCGTTCGTACAGGTCCGCGTTGTGCCTTCTTTCGAATTGATTGGATACCGGGTTGAAGATGGGCCCAAATATTTTCCTGAGCACTTTGCGTTCGAATACTGCTAGCATTCTCATGTCGCCTTTGCAAAGTGTCCAGGCCTCGCAGCCATACGATAAGACTGGCCTAATGTAAGCGAGGTATAACCGGATTTTTGACTGGTGGGACAATAACTTAGATTTGAGCGTTCTCTCGAGACCATAGTAACACCGGTTTGCACATTTGATTCGTTCCCTGATTTGTTGATGTGCATCTCTCGTGTTGTTCAGGGTTACGCCCAAATATTTGAAATCACTGGTTTCTTGGAAGTTGAATCCTCTCACCTCCATGACGTGAGAGGCCTGGTAGTTTTGTTGGTTTTTGACCCGTTGATCGTTAGGAATTTAGTTTTTGATTCATTAACGATTAGTCCAACTTCACTGGCGGCATCAATAAGTTTTTCACATGTCGTTTGGACTAATTGCATCGTTGTACCGGTGATGACGATGTCGTCGGCAAATGCCAGAAATTCAATTAATAAATACTAATGAATAATAATGTAATCAAGCTAAATGTTTTTTTTCTTCTTCATTTCATTTTGCATGATTTTCGCATGATGATCACATATATAATCAATCTATTTTTGATGATGTTGTTCAAAATCCTGTATTTTTTTTGTGGCCATTTTTGTCATGGTGATGATATTGATAATAATAATAATAATAACAAGGATGATGATTATCATATCAAATATTAAAAAAAAACATATTTAATGTATCAAATTCGGTTTAAATAATATGCTTCCTCATCCGTTCATTCACTTTAATGATGTTTGCAAAAATTTTTCTCAAAACAAAATATTTGTTTGTGGCTGTTTTTGTTTTGTCTTTCATTTTTCTTCTATAAACTTATCATCATGGAAATTCATTTCCTAAGAGCAAACGAGAGAAAGTTGTCAAAATTTTTCTTTTACGATTGAAATGTTACAGATCTCTATTTCAATTATTTATTATAATAATCATAAAACATTTGAAACGATATGTGTTTGAATCCAGGTTTTATTTTCATTGATGAAGTCAAAAAAAAAAAATGATCATCATTGTTGATTTTAGATTCTATCATTTTTTTATGTTGTTTAGATTTTATCACGTTCATTAAAACCAAAATAATATGTGTGTGTGTGTGTATGTTGACCCAGTTATTTAAACAACTAGCTATAAAAAAACCTTGGTTTCTATAACTCCATTTTGGTATGTTTGTGTTTGGTATGCTTAAAAGAAAATGTCAATGAGAATTGAATTATTATTTTTTGTTTAAAAAAAAAAAAAAAAGTTTATCTTCAAGATTCAAGTTTCAACAACAACAACAACTTTATTTCAAATCAATAGACAATTCACAATTTTTCAATTGTGACAACAACACATGTATTCGACAGAATCATCGACCAAGTTAAGAATATTTGGTGGTGGGGGAAAGAAGATAGATAGCAATCGTCTTAAAGCAAATTCAAAAGAGAATCAATAATAGCAAAAATCATACAACGAAGAAAAAAAAGAGAATTTGAGAACTGAATTAGTTTGGTTGAAAAAATCATCATCATCATCTTGGTTTTTTTTCAATATTCTTCAAGAAGAAAAGTTTCAAGAATTTTGATCTCTTATTGTTATTGATATTGTTTCATGATGATTTCAACTATTGAACGTCATCTGGAATGGGTGTTACATTTTACCCATCCACTAAAATAGACAGAAATAGATATATTTTTATCCATTGTCAATATAAATATAAGTTTTGTTTAAGCTTTTTTTTGGTGATATATGTACGTTACAAAGTTTATGCAATATGCTTTTTTTTATTTCAAAAAAAAACTAAAAGAAATGTACGGAAAAAAAACATCAAAAAGAACTAAGCAAACAACTCGCCCATGTGTTATATCTCAAAACACTCAGGCAAGAATTTTGCACATTTTTATTTTGTTTTGTTAATATGATTGGTTTCAGAGTAATGGTGACGATTGTGATGTTTGTTTGACATCCATATCAACATCATTACCATGATGATAATCATCATTAACAACAACACTTTTTATAATAGCATGCATAAACAGATCATTGCGTAAAATTTTTGGTTCTAACAATTGTACAAATGCATTCTGATGATTATGCTATGAATGCCAGAAATTTATTTTTATTTTTGGTTATACTATTTTCATTCATCAATTGAAAGTGATTAATCGATTTTTTCTTCTTAATCGGCAATTTTTTTTTCTTCAGCCGACAATTTCAACACTGATCAAAACCAAGACCAAAATCATTCATCATACTGGTCATATGTTCAATGGTTTTTTGTTGTTGTTGTTCATTTGTTGAAATCACTTGAAACATTTAGTTTTTCAAATATCTGATGTAAAATCAGTCATAGTTGAACATCAAATGTAAATGCCAGAATATTCTTTGTTTTTTGTTTGTTGTTGAAAGAGTTTCTTGCCATTTTAAAATTTTTAATTAATTGTTTAAGATATTATTAGTAATTTTTTTTAGGTCTTGTATACAATAGCTTTATGCGTGTTTGTGTGTGTCTGTAATTTTAAATTTGTTTATTTTAACAGAGAAAATTGATGCTATTCTTGTCTTTTTATTTTTACGAATTTTTAGATCTCCCATCACGAACATATTCTTTTTTTTTCTCTCTCTCTACTTGCGAAAATAATGATGATGTTTTTTTCCGATGAATAACTCATCATGTTGAGATGTGAATCTTTCATTCTTTCTTTTTTTGGAAATATATCATAACAATCATGCTTCAATGGTTGGCAACAATCACATGAAGACCAGACCACTATCATATCATCAATAATAAACTTTTGCTTAACGAATCGTATCAACATTATTGCTTCGTGCCAATAACAAACCTGATGTTTTTTTCTTTCTGTGCAATATGTCTATATTCATCATTGATTTTAGTGAATTGACTGTTAATCAAAATAATTCACAGTTTTTTATCATTTATTCATGAAGAAAATTTCCACATTTTTATTGAATCTAAAGATTGCTTAGTTTTCAAACAAATGGAGACAACGAAATAGAAATTGACCAAAATCGACAAATTGCTGTTTTGTTGTATAATATTAATTTCATATATTCAATCTTGAAGGTACAAAGCCATCTCTATAAATCATCGTTAACAATAACAATGATGGCATCAAAAATATTAATGATGTCTTCTAGAACGACATTATTATTGACCAATCACAATAGAAATTCCTACTACCATCAATCAACTAGATGGTTGCTATTCATATCATTATTCATATCATCGTTGGCATCCAATTCTTTACTAAATATCGAAACAACATCATTGTTTGACGAGTTCCGTATACCCGACCAACAAGCTTTTATAGGTGAAAAAATTCCATAATATTTTAAAACTTTTTTTACAATTTTTTTCTCATTTTTTTTATACAGGAAAATTATTCTACTATCAAATCGAAATTCCGAATGATGTGAAAAATTTTACTTTAACACAAGCTGGCTCCAACATTGATTCTAACAACCGGCTACCGGATTGGCTTTATTTCGATCATAGTACCGGCCTTTTATTTGGAGCTCCACAAGAAAAACGAATCTATTTCATTCAAGTAGAAGCCATGCAAAATAGTCGTAAATATGAAGATATTTTTGTGATTGAAACATTGGACCGCCCAGCTTACCTGCTGAATGGTCTTTATCGATGGCAAGATCAATCAATGCGGCAATCTTCTTATTTTCATCAATGTCGAATCGATTTAAAGCAAAATTTCCCAACTGTTAAACAAATATTTAATACGATCGTGATCGATTTATATCAGTCATTTTTTAAACATAGTGATCAAACATTTCAAAATGAACAAACATTAAAGCAATGGCTCAATCAATTCAATGTACAAGCCGTTTTTGGAGATATCAGTGGTCATGGTTCAACATTGAATAAAGAGTATCATCTTTTTTACGATGTTAAAGAATGCGAGACAGAATCTAATGGAAAACTTCAACTCGATACTAATAGTCAATTGCTTTTGAAACAATTGAAACGATCTAATATCGATTCAGAATTGATAAAAATAACCCATGGTACAATTCCTACAGACAGTAATGATGATATACAATTCAATGTTGATGCCAATCGAATTGATCCTTCCATATCACTGGCGCCATCATCTGATTCTACTCATCATCTTAATAATCATCACCAGGAGCATGACCATCATCACCATCATCATCATCATCACAAAAAAAGAGAACATCGTCGTCGAAATGCTTATGCTGATGATGAAAATATCTACGAAACACCAGCGTTGAATAAAGAATTATGGTCAACGTCAACAACATCGACAATCGATTACTCTCTAAGTAATGTTGATCAAATGACTGCATTATCACGAACTGTTATACCATCAATGGTATCCCCAACGTTCACCCGTTTAGCTAGTGATGAGATTCCAGGTGGATTTGGTGAACAATTTCATCGTATTCAGCCTACTCCAACTATTCAAACACAGGAATCAACTCGGTCCGGTCATCAACTTCATCTTCATATCCCATCATATCCACATTTGTATCGAACACCAGTATTAGTCCCAGAATTGATTAGTCAAAGTGTTAATTTAGCTTTTGATAATATAAATGACAACCTGGACCAACAATCGCCACTCTTCACACCAATATTCACAACAAGCACAATGTCAACATTGCAACCTTCTGCAACAATCGATTCCACTCAATCTCGTATTAGCAGCAGTAATTATGATGATAGCAAACCATTCACGGCAATCGATTCTAATGATTTGGGAAAAATTTCAATTGATTCCGGAAATATAAATCTTTACAATTCATCCACAAGTACAACAACGTCGACAAGTACAACAGAACATTCAACAACAATATTAAATCATCGACCTTTTGTTAATAAACGTATCAGTAAATTGAGTATTACTGCCGGAAAGTTTTGGCAATTTACTATACCGGAAGATACTTTTTATGACAAAGAAGATGGTAATACACGCCAATTAAGAATCGGTTTCTTTATGGATTCAGAAATATTGCCTGCTGATTATTGGATTCAATTCGATAATGAAAACCAATACTTGTATGCCTTGCCGACTGATGATAATATTGGTCGATATCGATTCAATTTAGTTGCAGTTGATCTTCAAGGTGGTGAAGCGACTGAAATTCTGGAAATTTATGTACGACAATCACGACAATCACTTTCGTACACTCATAAATTTATTTTGGCCAATATGACCTGGGATAATGATCGATATCCGGAACGGATTCAAGCTGTTTCGTCTATATTGCAAAGAATGTCAATTCAAGTGTTTGAAGAGATGCCTTCCGGTGGTCTAACCGAAGCTGCTCAACGACAAGCTTTATTAAGGCATATAAATGTTTTGAATATACAACAAAATCCAGAATCACTTCAATGGTAAGTGGTTTTTGTTTTTATCAAACTCATGTTTATTTTATGAAATTTTTCTTATATTTTGAAGGTCAATTACTTGGACAAATGATTCATTACGACGGCATCCTTGTCCTGTTAATGAAATCAACTTGTTATTTAGTCGACTTTATGATATAACATATCCTGAAGATGAATTCGGCTTCATGTCTCCTTCACATGAGCTTCGTTCGGCCGTTTCTCCTGATTTCAAAATTGAACACGTTAAACGTATATTTATAGGACGATCTGCTTGTGGTAGTTATGCGACCGCTGTTGATTCAGCATCTGCATCAAGACACAAAGACAAAATTGTTTTTAGCAATCGATTGAATCGAATCGGTCCATATAGATTAGGCAGTGCATTCAAGTTTCAGATACCAAAAGATACTGTTTATTCAATGACTCGTCAAGTAGACACAAGACAGTTGGCGTTATCAGTGGCGCCATTGGAACCAGAAATTGATCTTCCGGAATTCATTTACTTCGATACTCACGAGCAAACTATCTACGGCTTGCCGTACAAACCAGAACATATTCGAACGTATGAATTGAAATTAATTGCCGAAGATACGGTTCATGGTGGTAGCGAGCATGATATTTTCATATTAGATGTTGAACATGATGTCAACACCAGAGAAGATTATTTGTTCGAAATAACAATGAATTTTCTATATCGTAATATTGAACTTACATCTCGATCACAGCAACGTTTGACATCAAAAGATTTTTATGAAGTTGCACATGCATTATCAACGCGATTGATGGGAAATTCTAATTTGGAAGCTTTTCGTATGTTGGACATCAGTCGACATCGTTTTACCAAAATTGCCGAGCCTGTTGAACATTTACCTTATATAAATAGTAATGTTCTTCTTGAAAATTATGAAGTTACCTCGAATTCATTGTTACTTGAGGATGATATTGATAAAAATGTTGAACATCACGTATCCGAGAACGAAAAACAGGTCAAACGTCATTTACATCATCATCATCACCACCACCATCCTCATGATAAAAGATTGAATAATCATCATGAGACAAGTTTAATAAGGCCTGTTAGAGCCATCAGTAGTCTTCAAAGTGATTATTTCTACGAATTTGTTTGGACCAATCGTACATTAGTGACCAGTTATTCACATTCCCAAAATGCCCTTGGTGGCGGTTCAATATTTGAGACCAAAACTTGTCCGAAGAAAATCATTCAAGAAGACATCTATCATAGATTATTTCCCCGAAATACACAAGAGTTTTTATCTAATGTTAATCTAAATAATAACATCACCAGTATGGATGTACTTGATATTTACAATCAGCTTTTCGATCCACTGGAAGCTAATTTAAAATTCTTGAGCGTCGAATGGATACCTAAATCTGTATGTTCTAATAGTCCTGGATTAGAAAACAGAGTGCTGGGCGCTAAACCAATTAGAGATACATCGGCTGAAGATGATGGCGATGAAGATGAAAGTGTCAACTTAGATGATTCAATAGCTGCAGCTGAAACTGAGGATCCATCAATTAATATATCAATGAATCCAGATGACAATGAAACACCCGATGTGGATGAATATCCTAATATGCATTATTTTGGTGATCGGTTGTTAGCAATGTTGATTCCACCTATTGCCATATTAATTGCATTGTTATTCGCTGTTACAATTGGATGCTGTTTTCATCGTGCCAATCAACGTCGTAAAGCTATGGGTGCGATGGCACCATATCACGATGAATCACCAACATTATATCGGCAAAGAATACCTATACAATTGGAATTTGAACGTGGTGGCCTACGAGGCAGTGGTATCCATCCTAGCGAACAAGAATCTATGCTAGATTCTAAATTCGGAAGACATCCGGTCAGTAAATTGTTGATTCATAATTAAATTGAAGTTTCTTATTTATTCTTTTTCCATTTTCTCACATAGGTGCAAATAATGCCTCCAAAACTTCGCGGAGGTCCACCATCTAACTTACCGGCTGCTCAAGCTGCTGCTAGTCATCATGGCCATAATACTGGTGGTCCACTTCGTCATCCGAATCTACCTTATCAGATGTTGCCACAACAATAGTCTGAACAATTCAGAACACATTTTGTTGTTGTTGCTCGGGTGCCTTGTCCATAGCGAACATTCAGAAATAAATAACGTCTAATTGATATGCAGAGAGAAAAAAAGCCTATGCAATTACCGCTTCTGATTTTAAATTTTCTTCATCACATGGTGTTCAAACATATTTCATCAACTTTAGATTGTTTTCTACTAAATTATTAATCGCATTGGTTTTTCTAATGGTTAACTTATTATTTGTGTTTATATTCAATTGTACGAATCATCAAATTCAGCAATTTTTTAAAAAATTTGTATAGTATTTTATGTTCATTCTTCAATCGTTTTCGTTTAATTATGGCTTTTTATTCAGATCAACATTTTTGACTTGTCATATGTTTAATAAATTCACCCAAAAATTGAAAAAAAATCATTGAATACTTATTGTTTTAAATGACTATCCAAGCAAATTTTTCGCGCTGACTTATTATTCTTTTAAAATCCAATAATCAAACAGTGGCACCATCTCTCGCAAAATTTCACAATAAAAAAAACAGAACAATTGATTTTTATTTTAATCAACGAAATTGAAATTAAAAGATAAATTTGGGAATAAAGCATGATATACAGAGAGATAATGTTTGTAAGTGTTTATATATAAAAAAATGGTGTATTCATTGTTGATTTGCAATGGCAATGATTATTTAATTGAAAGTGCTCTATTATAATTGTAACAAAAATGAAAGAAATCATAAGGGAAATATAATGACAAAAAAAATCATTATTATTATCATTTGGAATGAAAATATTAAAAGAACAGATAAATTGAAATGAAATGAAACAAAAAAAAAGTAAAAATTAATATTTCAGTGTTGTAAAATCTAATCAGAATATTTTTTTTCAAATTGTTTAATGTGGAAAAAATTGTCGATAATGTAGTGGTACATAAATGTAGTTGCTTGATTTTTTAAAAAATGATTAAATTAGAAGAATTCAAACACTTTGGACAATTTTAGAAGAAAAAAAATGAAAACATTCTATACAAACATACAGACAAACACATATATATAAAAAAAGAATAAAAGTAGTGAGATGCATGAATTTGACAGATATATGAAGAAATAATAAATCTTGAGATTGAATTGCCTAATATCAAAAATGTATTTCCATCAATTGATTTTTTTTTGCTTCAATTTTAATCAAAGTATTTCTTCGGTGCAACATAGATGAGATGGACGCACGCATTAAATCGAATGGACATATGTGACGACCGAAAAAAAAGAAAAAGAAAAAACAATACAACTAAAACAAAATCTTGACGTGTGCTGACTAGAGGAGATAATCCGAGGCAAACCAAAAGCCAAATGATGAGAACCAATATTTGTAAAAAAATGATTATGTTGTAAACCCCGAAAAAGATGATTTTTTAAAAATAAATTTTGAAAATTTGAATAAAACGAAAAAAAATAAAAATAAAAAGAAAATATTTTTTAAATGGCTAATCTTCTTAAATATCGGGTGATGAATAATTGGTTGTTTTTTCTATCAAACTTCAATCGGATCTTCTTCTATTTCTTCGTTTTTTATTTTAATATCCGATTCCTGACCATCGTTGATATCATCCCTGTTACGTGAACGCTTACGATAAGATGGTGATTTTCTAATAACTTGTTCTTTTTCTTCTTCTTCCTTCGCATATTGGTCTTTGTCTTCGAAATCTTTATTGTCGTTACTATCTTCATCCTCAAATCCTTCTTCTTCAACAATTAATTCTTCTTCATTTTCTATATCATCTTCATCATCAAAATTTTGTTTCCTTTTTGTTGACTTTTTAGAAACATCTATTTTTTCTCGTTTATAATCCTTTCCATCATCATCATCTTCATCGACTAAAGATTCTTGATCATCTTCCTTATTGTTAGTCGCAATATTAGACGAAATTGTTGTTTGTGGTGATGCAGTTTCCACATCTAATTCAGATTCAATATCTACACCACTAGCATCACCATCAACAGAACATGATTCTGCTCCACTGTTCACGGAGCATTCTTCTTCTTCTTCCTCTTCATCTTCATCAACATCATCATCGATATCTTCATCATCATCATCTTCGATCATAGTTGCTTCGCTATTATTACCATCTAATGATCCATTTGATTTTTTATCTACAGAATTTTTTTTGTAATTTTGGCTATCCGATGGATTGCCATTCATTTTTTTATTCATTTTCCATGCGTTTGTTAAATCAGGTAGTAGCGGATATATTTTTTGCAGTGTTTCCAATGCAGGATTACCTGCGGCCAGAACATCATTCAGATTTTGACCACCACGATTCATAGCGGCAACAACCGCTGCAGCAGAATGTGAATTTTTAAGATGATTGCTATTGTTATTATTTTTGTTCATCACTTTACCCATAAATGAACGAATCTCGCCAAAATAACTATCATCTAATGGTATATTTGGTTGCTGTTGTTGTAAACGTAAAAATTCTTTGATTCGTTCTGGATCAACCATAGTGGGTGGAAGAGATGACTGTGATGTTTGTGATGGCAATGTTTGCTGATCGCTTTCATGCTTTTTCAAATGTCGATCTAGATTGGTTTGTTGTCCGAAGCATCGATCACATAAATGACATTTAAACGGTTTTTCTTTGTTATGAATATTACGGACATGTCGTTGCAGATTCGATGAAATCGAAAATGATCGTTCACAATATTTACATTTGTACGGCTGTTCCCCAGTATGTGTTCGAAGATGTCGGGTAAGATTAGCTGAACGTGGAAACATTTTGCCACAGTAACGGCAAGCATAACGTTCTTTACCAGAACGATGTGAAGTCAATGGATTCGGTGGAACAATTTTAGTAGGCAAATGTGGATGATGATGACCAGAGTTGAGGTATCGATGTTTTGTCGATGAATGTTGTGGTTGTGTATTTGAAGATTTCCTTGCTGATGCTGAAGACCCTTTCGATGGATTAGATGCTGATGTCGAATTCATAGAAGACGGAACCGCTTTTTTCACCATTGCAGGAGATTTATCAATGGAATTTGGTGATGATGTCGAAATCGGAGTGGACACAACATTCGACGTTGTTGATGTAAAGGTGTTATTACCAGCTATGCTAGCACCGGAAGATTGAATAGGAAATCCATTTGAGTATCGATGCTGACTATGTGGATGATTATGATTCACAAGTGAAGCTGGTGGTTGATGATGAACACCGGGAAATGCTGATAAATTTGGACCAAAAAACGGAGATGATCCAGATGAATGATATGATGAAGACGTTTTCGATGATGGAGAAGATTGCTGCTGTTGATGCTTTGAAGACGTTTTATTGTTTTGTTGCTGATCTTGAATCAGTTTTTGCATCATTTGAAAGGATTCAAGCCATGAATTTGATTGTTGCTGAGCAATCGATGTTTGATTTGATGGAACACGTGATCCGGATACTCCATATGGTGATGATACTTTTGTAGATGTTGCCATTGAAGACAAAAATGGATTATCATTTTGATTGTTTACGTTAACACTATTAGTCATCGGTTTATTTGCGTTGTTCGCCATCAAGAATCGATAATGTTCGAACAAAAATTGGTTCCAATCAAATTGTTGTGCATTCAGTGCTTGTTGTTGTTGATGTTGCTGTTGCTGTTGAATCATTGCAGCTGCCGCTGCTGTCGGAGGATCCATAGCAGCTGCAGCCGCAGGATTACCGTAAAGAAAAGCGGTTAACGCTTGTTGTTGTTGCCGAATGAGATGATCATTTGTCGATGATACTGATGATGATGGTGAAGAGCCGAAATGTTGATTGGACATTGCGGCGGCCATTGCTTGTTGTAACATTACGTTATTGGATGATGCACCAGCTGTTTGTAAGAATGAATCCAATCCTGTTTTATGATGTTTCAATAATGTTGGACTCATAGTTGGCCCGAGACCAGATGGTGAACTTAAATCAAGTGGCTTTTCATCAGGATTATGTTTTTTACCACTATTATCATTATTAGTCGTTTGATCTAGAAAAGAATTAATCGAAAAATTGGTAGACTTTTTCGTTTTTTCCGGTTCATCTTGAACATTATAATTTGGTGAATCTTTACCGGTAGCGTTTTTATGAAAGAATTTCGATTGTATTGACTGTGCCAATGCAGCGGCTGTTCGGTAATCGAAATTCGGAGATGCAATACTACCAGATCCAGCACTGGTATTTGTTGAATTAAATGGAAACATATTTGAAATTGATTCAGTGGTAGATACGTCCTGATGATGACTAGTTTGCGAAGAACGACGATTATGGTGACGATGGTTATTTGTATGATGATGTTGTGATGATGTTGTCGACATCGCTTTATCGTCTTCGTCGGAATTTTTCACTTTTGTTTTATTTTTATCGATACTTTCTAGCTCGTTTGATTCTTGATTATCGCTAATCGATTCTTCAAGTGACTTTGTTTCTAAATTGTTTTCCGAATTACTTGCTTGTTTGGAATCAATATGCAGAGATGGAACGTTTTCTTCGCAATTGTTTGAATCTTCAGAATGTGATGAAACTGAAGAAGAACGTGATGAAGATCTTTCTGTTTCGTCGTCGTTTTTATTATTCAATTTATTGCTATCGTTCAATTCAGCACCATCAATTGAAGTTTTATCATTAAATTCCTGAAATCAAAGAAATAAGACAATATATTTTAAAATGAAAAATTGACTTACCTGTTTGTCTAAAAGTTTATTTTCAATCTGATCATTAAGAAATGTTTGTTGTAACAATAAAGGATTAAAAAGGTGGCTTAGAAGTGGATTGGCAGCAGCTGCAGCAGCGGCTAAAGCAAAAGTTGGATTCTGTGAATTCTGAAACAATTGAAGCAAATTCGAATTAATGTTATCATCACTAAATTGTGACAATTCAGTGTTGTTTGAAAAGATAGGAGAATTAAACAGATTTGAGATGCCAGTTTTATGCTGCTGATTCGATTGATTAGATATTTGTTTTTTAAGATTATTTTCACAACTATTTCTTGATGTTGTCGAAGTTGTTGGAGAAATTAAAACACCGGTTGTTATTTTTGAATTTTGTGTAGAATTGGAAGTAGAATCATTACAGAAACGTTTATGTTTTGTTAATGCAGTAACGGTTGAAAATGATTGCGAACAACGATCACAACGAATTTGTAATCGACAATTAGCATGCATTCGTTTGTGACGACAAAGATTTGAAAATTGAGTGTAAGCTTTTGAACATACTTCACAACGAAATGGTTTCACAGATGAATGTATATGAGTATGTTGTTTTAGACCGGAACTTGTAGCAAATGTTTTACCACATTCAGGACAAGCATGAGCACGAGCACCTAAATGTTGACTACGAACGTGTCGTTGTAAATTAGATTGATCAGTAAAAGATTTACGACAAGCTTCACATGAATAACGACGATTATGATCATGAGATGCTTGATGTCGAATTAAATTTGAACGCCAATGAAAAATTTTTGTACATTGATCGCAACGATATTCACGATTTTCACTTTCATTTGGATCTAGCAATGAATTTTGTGAATCATCATAACGGCCATTTGAATCATTTGATTCTTCATCATTTGGTGGTTGTTCATCATTTTCATCATCATAACATTCATCGTCATCATCATCATCATTATTATTATCGGCAAAATGTTCCGATTGTTGTTTACAACTTTTATCTTTAAATGACAAATCTTGATTTTTCAATTCGTCTCGATCTATTTCTTCGGCATTAGATTTACATTCATTATCACCATTATCGCCAACAGATTTCGATTCCACATCCGAGCTATTTGTTTGAGAAAATAATAAAGAAAATTGATCAGAATTTTTAGGTAAATTTAAAATATCGGTTAAATATTGTGCAGCTAATTCGCATTCAGACTGGCTGCTGTTGACTGGCTTTTCTTCAGACATTTTGGCGTCGGTCATGACAGAAAATTCTTTTCAATCTTTTGTTTTCTTTTTTTCTTTTTTTTAGCAAATGGATTGTATGATTCGAAACAAATAATAATTTTATTCACAAATCCAACAATATAAGAAAATGCTAAATGATAAAATGACTTGGCATAAAACAAAAATCTAACGATAACAATAAGAATCGAACTATTATAATTGTTAACAAAAAATTGATCGTCGCCATCATTATCGAACAGACGAAAAGTTCTAATTTCTTTTTTTTTACAGTAATTTTTCACTTTTTATGAGGGGTATCTTTTTTTTTGTAAACATTAACAGAAATTTTTATAAATTACCAATCATATGTGATTATTACTGTGAGCGGAGAAAATTTAATGAATTAATTTTTAATTTTTTGAATTTTTTTTTATTCGTCGACGACGAAAGGAAGTTTCGTAACAAAATCATAACAAATAAATTTACAGAAAAAACTTGTGTCCACTTGTGTTATTTCTGAAAAGTAATTGCTCCAATTTCTCTGTCTCTTTTTCTACATCTCACCAATTGAATCATCTTTAATGTAACAACAGCAAAAACTTTCTCTTCCAAGAACATGAAGATAATCTTGTAGATTTCTTAAATTCATTTACCATGATTTTAAGGAACAACATTGTGGTGATAATATTTCAATTTTTTTTTGTTTTTTTTTTTTTTATAAATAAGATTATAATCGAATCCTCTGTATATATTGTTGTTGTTGATGATTAATCCTTTTATCATTTTCAGACGATGTACAAACTTTATCAGATGTTAAAAAAAAGAAGAAGATATATAATTCACAACTATCCTACCCACATAATTCATATGCACATCCATGAGAAAAATCATTATTATTTTTCAATGATGATGATGATCATCGAATGAAAATTTAAAGATCTAAAAACATAAAAAACAGATAATTTATGAATACTATTTAATGTACATCATTATAATTTGGTGAAGATCATCATCATCATCATCACTTCATGCTAATAAATATTATCTATCTATCGGACAGACAAATAGGTCATAATTTTCTTCAATGAAAATACTTCATGATCAACAACAACAACAAAAAAAATGTTCATAAACACTATTGAAAGATGGATTGATCCATCCATTTTGTCGATTTTTGAAACATTCATTCATTCATTCATTCATTTTATTATTCTATTCAACAAAATGTTAATCCTAATCGAATCCGAATAGTTATTGTATACAGACTAACGTTTCGAATTCTGAAATATGTTTTAATGAACATCTTTCTTTCTTTTTCTGTTCATTAATTAAGATGTTTATGCGTTAATTAGATCTTTATTTTAAAGGTGATAATCATTGATTCATTAATTTGTTCAAATTATAAGACGAACATTATTGTTATGATTATGATGATGATGATGATGACCGTGGTGATGAACGGCCATAACATCATTGTTTTAATTACTAAACAATTCAAAAACGAACACGAACCAAACCGAACAACAATAAGGTGAGGTGTTAATCGTTTAAATGTGATAATGTAATAATCAACAACAGCAAAAAAGTCGTTATATTTTCATTATTCAATCCGTATATGATGTATGTTCACACACACACACACACATTCATCAAGAATGATGGATTAATCGAAAAAAATGAACAACATCCGATGAAGATTAGGAAAGAGAAGAAAAAAAATGTTAAACTCATTCTATCAAACAGATGATGATGATGAGACTCGAATATAAAAAAAATAGATGAGAAAAGATGAACGAAACTAACAAAAAAAACGTTAAGATCCTATACGATAATTTATCAACACCTATGTTTGTGGCAATTATGTATAACTGACAACAACTTTTCCAACAAGATAATTATAATAAAATGCCGGTTGCAGAAAAAAGATGTTCCACAAAGAAGGACCACATTTGATCTTTTTTTTTCGTTGTTGTTCACACATAATAATAACATTAGGAAATTTTTTAATCTTGTTTCATAAGTTTTGTTTTAAATCTTTTCGTTTTTTTTTTACTTTTTGATCGGATGATTCTTAAAATTATCTTTTGTTTTGTTGTTCAAAGTCATTCTAAATATATTTTTTTTTTGTTTCATTTTTAATTTCTTTTAAGATTTTTTTATTTGAAACATAAAAAAAGTAATGATCTGATCCGATTGATCGATTCGATTGATTATGTTTTCATTTCAAATATCGTAGGAGACATTGAACTAGAAATTGAAAAGGGCCAACAACAACAACAACATCAAAAATTAGGTCGTTCCAAAATGTTCAGCCCAAAATGAAAAATTTCAACAAGTTTTATGATTATTAATATATTTATTGACTTGATATTTTTTTTTATTTTCCTTGAATTTTGAATTCAATAAATTTATCGATTGTGGTTATAATTAATCAAAATGAAAAAAAAATTATTCATAATTTCATCTCTGGTAATGAATCTATGGCCATTTTTTTTTGCATTTGAATATAATTAATTGTTTCATTTTTTTTCATTTGAACTACTGTGAAAACATCAATTCAAATGTTGCTGTTAGATAAATAAATAAATAAAAAATTTGTATTTCCATTTAAAATCTCATCAACAACAAAAAAAAAAGAGTTGAGCCATATATTCTGATTGCTAAAATGGATCAAACAAACATATGAATGTATGGTAAATGATGATGATGATGAAGAAATCCATGGAGGTTGAATCCCAAATCAATCAATGTCTCAATGTCCATTTACTATGAATGTCAATTTTTATGTATGTGTTTTTTTTTGTCTATGTATCATGCATTCATTCCTTTACATTTATTTTATTTCATTTGAATTATCAATGAAAGAATCTATATAAATAAAATAACATGAACATTTGAAAAAAAGATAGATAGATATTTATGCATTTAAAAATCATATCGATTTGTTCATTTTTGTTGTTGTTGTTATCATTTTTTTCTTCTTATGATGATACCGAAGATATTTGCTTTAAGAAACATTTATGTATGAAATTATCATTAATAATCTGACACATTAATCGATGTAGATTCTAATTTATGAAATTGATTGGGTTTTCTTTTTGTTGTTTGTAACAACAACGAAGAAAAAAAACCACACACATTTTCCATGTTATACATTTGTGTCTGGTCGAAAAAAGTGAGATAAAGGAAGAAAATGATTTTGATTAATCCTGTCTTCATTTTTTATTTTTTCTATTTCTTTTTGAATAATCCTAAAATGGATCCGAGAATAAGATCAATATCTTTTATGGCTATAATGAGAAATTTCTGTTCTCATCATATACAAAAATGTTGTTTTTTTCAGTTAATCGATTAAAAAGGGGGCGAGCAAAGAAATTCGATGGATAAAAAAAAAATTTTTTTCCATTATATTGAGGGTCATCACAAATTTTTCAAAGATGGGAATATAATGAAAATTGAAATTATCATTTTTGTTTTCACATAAAAGATAATGATCGATTTATTCACAAATAAATTATATCGAATTGTAATTGAAAATATCAATATCATTATTTATTGGTGGCAAACAACAACAACAACAATAAAAAACTGGAACAAAGAAATCATTTTCATTATTGATTTTGTTTTTCAATGTCTTTTTGCTTCAATAATTCTTCTTGTTTTCTATTGTTTTTTTTTCAGCAAAAGACAAATCATCATAAGAAAAAGAGATCATAAATGATGAATCAATCCGAAATAAAAAAAAAGGTGAAAAAAAATGAAACGACAATGAATAATAGTGTGAATTGATGAACGCGATTATCAAACCACCTATAGTGTGAATAATATAGATGATCAGGATCAATCAGAAACATTGAAAGAAGAAAAAAAAAGAATACTGATGACTTTATTGACGATGGACAATGATGATGATGATGATGATCAACAACCACACACAAACATCAATAGCAGCAAAAGCAATCATCATCACACCTTTCTTTTTCGGACACGTTGCAAACAATCATTCTCATGTATTCATTATTATTATTATTGTTTTTTTTTTTTTTGTTTTGAAACATTAAATTTTCTAAAAGCACCAGATCCATCACTATTCATCATCATCATCGATATATGTTTTTTTTCTACATTTTCTTGATTTCAAATATTATGAATGACAACAATTCGAATAGGATTGTTGTCATTCATTCATTCATTCAATGACTACTGGATCGATGAAGATAATTTTTCATCTTTTTTTCAGTGAAACTTGGGATATTTTTTTTTGTCCAATTTCTGAATGAAAAAAAAATACAAACACGAACATTTAAATATGAACAAACCGTATCATCATCATCATCTAGTCAGGCTGTCAGTCAATTTAGTAGTCTGTAACAGTGAATTTGAATTAAATGTAGACTACAATGAAGATCAACAACAACAATAACAACAATATTTTTCTTTTTTCACTTTCTTCAAATCAAAAAAAAAAAAAAAAATGATAATGACAGCGGACATTTTAACGTCGTAAAAAAAAGTGAAAGCGAAAAAAAATTAAGAAGTGAGAAAATATATGTTATATTTTGGGCGTCATCATCATCATCTTGATGATCATCATCATTATTCAGTGTATGTGCTGTTTCTGTTTCAAAATTGAATTCAACAAGTGTGCAATCAAAATAGAAATTCTAACAATTGATAAAACGCACAAACGATCTTGATTGCCCATCGTTTTTTTTCGTCATTCGATCATAATAATAATGATGATGATAGTTTGAAACCAAACTTTGGCCAAACAATAATATTATTATGGTTATTTCGAAGAAGAAAAAAAAATATCCTCTTATAGAATTTATTTATTTATTTGTATTGTAGATCGTCGTGACAATCATTCAAAGTGACCGCTAAAAATTGAATGACATTCAAAAAAAATTAAGAGCAAAAAAAATAGTATTAAATGTCATCATTCAGTATTTGTTTGCAAAATGAAAAATTGCGAATTTAATAATTCAATTGGAAAATGATTCAAATTTTCCAACAAGTAAACCATCACATTTCATCATCATCATAATCATTATTATTATCAATTATAATCATTGTAAGGACGGTGGTCATTTTTTTCACTTTAATTTTTATTATTATTATCATCAATTCATCAATCTATCTATCGCTTCTTCTTCTTCTTCTTGTTCTCCACCCCATACGCCCTGCTGCTGCTGTTGTTGTTCCAAATGTCCAATGTGGTTTTTTTCAGCTTGTTTTCTTTGAGACCATTCTGTTGTTGTTGTTGTTACAAACATAACAACAACATGATGTCTGATGGCTATGATTGTGATGATGAGTTAAAGGCCAATCATTTTAGGTGGATCCACTATTACATTCATACATTTATTCATCCTGTTCCAAAGCCATGATGTTCATTTTATTGTTCATATAAATGTTTTTGTTGCTGTATTAGGCGTCTTTATCTTCACCACACACACAAACAAACAAACATACAAACAAAATACTTTACTTTCAAAAGTTTAATTTTTTTTGATGGCCGTTGGCCATCGGCATCATCATTATCATCATCCAAATCAATGAATCGAAAAAAAATATAAAACAATTATTGAACAAGAAATAAATCCTTTTTCTTTCATCGATTCAAATCGAGTGAATAATACATTTTGTACATCCTCATTTTGGATTTTAAACTTTCAGATGTAACTGACATCGATAATCAAATCAAATTAGATAATTTAGATCATCTTTTTTTTCACATACACACAATAACTTTTGCATATATTTGAAATTTTTTTTTCTCAAATAACTAATCATCATCATCATAACCTTAGCTATGGGCATTAATTTTTTTAAATCTAAAATTTGCTTGCACAATGAGGTAAAATCCTGAATTATTTTTCTTTTCTTTTTTTCATTATTCAAATTCAAATGGTGATGAATCGAAGAGAAAAAAAAATATCATAATCATCATCATCACACGTTGTCGAAATCTTCCTGTAATTGATGAAATTGTCAATACTTTTCAGGTTATGAATGCGTGTTTCCCACGATCGTATTTCAAATTTTTTTCATTACTATTCTTTTTTTTTATTTTGTTCCATCAAAATGAAACTATAGGAAAAAAAATACCTAGATCATATTGTTGATTATGATGATGATGATGATGAACGACCAAGAAATGAGTCAATACGAGGAAAAAAAATCATTCAAGTCGTAGATCTTTTTTTTTAAAATAATTGGGCGCCATCATCATTGTCGCCGTCATAATCATCATCAAATATCCCGTCGATAGAGATTATTCAAGACAATTTTATTCATATGATCTTTAGCTGATGAAAGGTAAAATCAGCCAACCATCCAATCCAATCACATCTTTAATCATCATCATCATCATCATTTTAAGCTTATAGTTGTCATTATTATCATCAACACTCACATATAAGATATGCTACTCTAATTTTTTCTTTCTTTCACCATCATCAGTAATATTGTCATCATCATCATCATCATCATATGATTTCGATTATTGTCAAATTTCAAATTCATTCATCATCATCATCATCATTTGATGACAATAATTAGACATAGACTTCTATGCAATGAAAATAAAATATATGCACTCAACAATTGTTGAATGAATTGATATGCCCAAAAAAAATTATTGTCAACTATTTGGCTAAAATAATAATCGTGATTATGTCATAGTTGGTTTCAGAAAAAAATGTATGAACGAGGAACACTGATAACAAAAAATAACAGATAATTTTGAATGAAAACAAAAGTTATTTGCTTCATTTAGCCGACAACGACAACAACAACAAAATATCGATGACAGTTCCGTTACATGATAATAAAATAATTATAGATAACAGGACAGGAAGAAGAAAAAGTATTTGATTATTTTGGATGGAGAGTATTTTCCAAAACTTAGAAAAAATAAACCCAAAACACATAAGATGTATGAACCAAACAATAATAAAAATGATGATTAAAACAATTTGGTGACAAATCAATTCATCAAAAACATTTTTTTATTTTCTCTGGTATCAATTGATGGATGAATCTATCAAAAAAAATAACCATTTACCTGTCGATATTAGAAAAAAAAGTTGCAATAAATTTGACACCGTTTTCATTTCATTTATTTTTGTTTTTTTTTTGATGATGATCTTACTGTTATTTTTTTCTATTATAAAAATAATACATAATTCAAGCTCAAATCATGAGAAAAATGGTGCTATTAATTTTTTTCCTGTTTTCTTTATGTTTTCGGTGATCACACAAATCACGAAAATTTTCTTTGTTCATCATCACATATCATCAAACTTATATTTCAAAATGTATCCGTGAAAAAAATATCGTTTTTTTCTTGGTTGATGATTGATCGATTTCGAATCATTTGAATTGTTGTGATTGTGGTTTTATTTCTTCATTTCTTATTGCTAAAACAATCGTTTTGATTCGAATAAATGATAATGATGATGTGAAAAATTGAGATGAAAATGTACAAGTTCAAAACTGACATATCATTGTCGATCTTGTTGTTTGAATAGGAAACAAAATTGAATTGCATTTTTGTTTTGATTCTCACTATGAATACTAAACACTTTGATTTGATTTTGAGCGATCCAGAAATTCAAAATATCAATTAGATTGTTTTTTTTTGTATTCGAGCTACAGGAAATATTTCATAATATCAATTGCAATGATTAGCAAAAGTGACAAAACTTTTATTTAATCGCAAATAAATCGCAATTACCTCCTTCAAACTTTCAGATTGATTATTATCAGTACATTATTGAAAAACAAAAGTTAAATGATGGCCATCAACTCGAGCAAATTCAAATTCATCGAGGATAAATAAAAACCATCTTGATTGAAAGAGGTTATTTTTTTAAAAAATTCGAAGATGATACTATACTTTCAATCATTACTATTTCAACACTAAATTCATCTTTGAATACAATTCTAGAAAGAGAAAAAAAAGAACATTTTATTTGATAGTGAACCATTCTAGATAATAATGATAAAGATGAAGAAAGTAAGAAAAAAACTCAAAATAAATTCGTATTTTGGTATTAAAACACTGAAGAAAGTATAGTATATCCGAATGTTTTTTTCAGTGATAAGTAAAAAAAAATTTGATAAAAATCTCAAAAAAACAGCTTGAAATGCGCAAAGATGAGGATGATGTTTGTTTGTTTTTTCACATGCTTCTCATATCAAGATGCACATTCTGTGTTGCTTAAATAATTCGTGGCCCTGATGCCGATGATAATAATAAAAATAATGATAATGATGATGAGCGATATGCGATGACCACCACTAAATTTCAACAGTATTTTTTTTTCTCCAAAGTTTTGATCATCCTAACTATTTATCTATATTGCATTAATTGATTTTATATTTTCATTATCGTTTCAATTTAATTTAATGAAACGATATTAACTCGTTATTTTTCTTATATTGAAAAAGAATTTGTTTGTCATCATCATTATAATTAAAAAAATTATCATCATTAAACATCGAACAACATAAGAGTTATGTTTGATTTATTCAAAAATAAAAGAAAAAAAATAAGATAATTCAAAGTTATTTATAAGTTAATTTTTGACTGTTTGTTATAGATGATCAAAAATGATCTGAATGAGAAAATGTAAACTGTAACATTATTCAATATATAATGATTTTTTTGCAGAAAAAACCAATAAAAATGCAAAGATCAATCGGAATACAATAAGATTACGATCTCATATACACGTTCATAAATGACATATGATAATTTTTTGTTTTGTTTTGTTCATCACTAAAATATATCAAAAATTTTAGACATAAACCTGTTGATTGATAAATTTGAATGTTTTTCTAATTAAATCGAACAAAAAGAAAAAATGTATCGTCAACAACAAAGATGATTGACCACTATGATAATGAAGACATCATCATGTTTGTCAAAAGGAAAAAAAAATTGGGATGATGACAGGTATAGGTATAAAGATAGACACTAATCACATTATCATAATCATTTGATTTGTTCGTTAGATCCTACAATAGTCTATTTTGTATGATAAAAATGGAAACACATCAACAAAAAAAAAAAGAAAGATGTGATCATTCTGAAAAACAAAATTATGTCTTGTCTTTTTTATGTAGGTTTTTTGTTGTTGCCCTATCTAACGCTAATAATGTAGAACGCACGACACAAACCACTATTGAACCGGATTGACTTTAAGAACTTGTCAACATCAAAAATATGACAGAAAAAAAATAGTAGTAAAATCAGAATAATTGTAACGATAAATGGGTAAATGAAGATGTCGACCACAATGATGATAATGACAAAAAAAACAGGTTGTCATAATCATATAAGACAGAAAGAAAAGAAAAACATGGAATTTACAATGCAATCAATTATATTCATTCACAAAAAAAACAATGACTAAATAAACTCATCCATCAATTCATGAATCAGATGAAGACATTTAAATATTTCAATAGAACCCTAAGATTTTTTGTTTTTATTTTCCATGAAATCATAAACAGATAAGAAAAAGTAGCAAGTCACGCGAATACATTGAACAGTTATTCTCAGACAAAAATAATGTAATGAAAAAAAAAGAAAGAGGGGTGACCAGAATGATAAAATTTCTTGTTTCTTTGATTGACATACAAATTGCAAAATGATCGTGGATAATAATAATGATGAAGATGAGATGTTGAAAATGGATAAAGTTTTCACGTAAAATTTATTTTTTTTTAAACAAAACAAATAACGATGTTTCAAATTAACAACTAGATGAACAAAATTAACAGTGTTACAAGTTAGATGAAAAATTGTAATTTTTTTCACAACACCTTTAAAAGAAATAAAAGTTAAATGAATCAACGACAATGGTCAAACACTTGTTGATTGTATGTCCGAAAAAACAAATCGAATCGATATTAATTTTTTGTAGTTTACTTATGTAATAAATATATTCATTCACAAATTTGATACAAACACAATTCACAAATAAAATAAGAAGAAAATAAAAACGGTAGCGTCAAACTGATCGTCGGTCCAAACAAACCAAACAAAACAAAATGATTTGAAACAAAATCAGAGTAGCCAGAAACAAACAAAAAGAACTAACAAACACGAACCACCATTATCATTATCATCATCACCAATCACTAACCACGTACGTTTTTAAGTTCGAAAAAATATGTTTATTTTTTCGTTGTTGATTTTTTTCGAAAAGAGAAAACATTTATACACCGATTGTACACCGAACAGTTTTATTGAAGGTATGAAACAAGACGACAAAAAACAAAACCAAAAAAAAAAAAAAAATGTAACGGTAACAACCAAAGAACACACATGAAGTTTTATCATTTATCGTTCCGGGGGTTGGTTACCATGAATATGAATATGTTCATGTTTGGTGGTCGATTTTTTTTTCGAAGTTGTTTCTGAGGTCGTCTTAGCATCAACCAATATCATCATAATCAAGGTACATCTATGTTTTGAATGAATGAATGTGTGTGGTATTATATTCAAATGGTAAATGATTTTCACATCAGAATTTGTAAGGTAAACCAATGAACGAACAAACAAAAAAAAACAATTCAACCGGAAGGAAGTAAAAGAGAAAAAAATCATAGATTGAAAAAGTTGATTTTAACAAAAAATGACAATCTTGAAAGACTAGAGTATTTGTGATGTATTTGGGAAACAAAGAATAACATCACTCTGGTATAGCGATCGAAACAAACGAAAAAAAAATCGAAAGTGATCATCTCAACACTAATGAGATGAGTTTAGTAATGAACCGAAAAAAACCGTTCGTACAAGAAAAAAACAACAATATTTCGAATATAAAAAAAACAGAGAAAATAGAACATAAGAAAAGAAAACGATTGATAGCGCCCAGCTTCTGTGTTTCATCATCATCATTGAAATATATGTTCATCATCACATCGTTTTCAACGTGTGTGTGTGTGTGTGTGTGTGTTGTATATGTTGAATGTTCCAAAAGTTTATCCATCCAATTCATTCTTTGTTGTTGTTATTATTTTCATTCTGATACACATGGCGTCATTTATTCATTCATTCATTTATTCATCCTCCTCCGCCCATCATGTTTTCTTCCTTAATATTTCATATTATGATATTAACCACCACCACCACTATCATCATCTTCATCATCATCATCATCACGACGTCAATCAAAGATGATCGTATATTCATCATGTTTGATTTAGTTTCTCTTTTATTTTTATTTTTTTCGGTTCGATTATCAAATATACACACACACACAAACACTCTCCAACTTAGCCGATTGATCGAAATTTCACACAGGTGAGAGATCTCTTCATAATTTTTTTTTCTTCGCTTGTTTTTTTTATCATCATTTTTTTTGATTTCTCTTGATCTAGTTGTTTTAGTTTTGTTTATTGTTGATATATTTTTTTTTCTTTATAAATTTATTGGCAAAAACAATTTCTATCTCTCTCTCTCTCTCTCTCTCTCTCTCACAAATAAATGATTTTGGTTTCTCACATTTGGTTCAAATTCCACCAACAGAAAAAAAAACTTTTGGATAATGGTAAAGAAAAAACAACCGTTATTTTTATTGAATGAAAAGAAAAAACAACAACAAATTGTCGCTTTGATTTGATCAACAACAACAACAAAAAAAGTTGAAGATAAAAAACAAAAACGATTTAATTTAACGTAAAAAATTGGATCAAGTTTCTACCTAATGTTTGATTATCAATTAGTGTTATTTTTTTCTGGAAAAAAAATTTTCTAGGAATCTTTTCCATTACCATTTTTGGTCATGAGCATAATCTTTAGATTAGAATTTTGAATAATAATAATAAAAAACTTGAATTGGAGACATATGAGAGAATTTTTCCAATCTAAAAGACATTTTGATAAATTGACAAATTGATAAAAGCATTTTCTAAAGATTTTTATGTCATGGAAAAAAATGTGAAATTTTCATTTTCCAGATTGAATCTTCAATGACCGGATGAATAAAATGTTTTGTATATGTACATCTGCAAACAAACAAAAAAAAATATTATTATCGATTGATCGATCATTTTCATCATCGAATAATTTTGCTTTTTTAATTCGAATATAAAATATGAATCAGTCTAGTTTTTCTCAATACGATAACTTGTTGGACATATTAAATATGGTTGTGGAAAAAAATAGACATCCTTTTTTTCAAAAAAAAGAGATTTTCTATTTCTTCATATATGATGATGATTATGATGACTACAACGGATGTCTATAAATGAAAAAAAATAATCAAACTATCTACTGAATCATCAATGAAATTCAGAAAAAATGCTCTCCGAATATTTTTTTTTCGCTAATCATCTAATTAATCATCACGGAAAAGTTATTATGATGATTGAATGAAAATGATGAAACCCTTTAATTTATATCCATTTTTGAACATTTCAGGTTAATCTCTGAATTTTTTTTTCTATTTCTTATTGTAGTTTAAAAGAGATAACAGAAACATAAACAGAAGCATTAACGAACAAAAAAAAACCCGATGAAATTTTCGACCACTCACTCAAATGGATCACGATTATCAAACATTAATTTGTCGACATTATTGGCTACTGTAGTGAATTGCATAAAAAAATGTCCATATTGTTTGTATCGATTTGAAACTGGACACGTATAGAATGTCACAACAATACAAAACGAGTTCAACATTCATATATGTCATAGACTAAATGAATTACAATTGTCAACAAATTGAAACCAAAAAATTCTTGAAAATATTTCAATCTGCGAAAAAGATAATCAGAGTGTGAAATGTGTTAAAAATCACGAGTAGGAAAAAAACTTAGCTGACCTGACCAAATTATTCATATGATTGACTTTAAAAATTGGACAATCCAAATTTATTACATTGAAAATATAACCAAGCTATAATTTTTTACAGACATACAAAAATACAGGTAAAACGTCATTGTGGTCATGTTATCAATTTGTTCAAATCAAAAAAAAACCTTATAATCCTTTATTTTATCAGTGAATAAGAATAGACAGAGAATTTTTTGTTTTTGTATTCAAAACAACCATTGCAAACTACCATTATGGCTACTATTGAAAAAAAAATACTTGGCTGACTGAATTGATTGATTGAATGTCGATTTATATGATTACCATGATAAGAATAATGATGATAATGATACTAAATGTTTGTATGGCTTATGATGATGATGATTTTAGTGAATTTAGTGAGGAATCAGTAAATGATGATTATTATTATTTTTTTTGTTAAGATGCTCAAGGCAAAGGCGTATGCCAAATAAATATAAGGGGGAGAGAGAGTATGAATACGGTATGCAAAATATAAGTAAGAAAAAAAAGCAAAGAAAGCGAAAACAGTTCAGTGATTTAATTTCAATTCAAAATACTGATGATGATGACGAAAAAAAAACATGAAAAAAGGATGCGATGGTCGACCATTCATTTATTTTAGCTCGTGGCATCTGCTTTTTCTTTTCCTAATTCGTTGTCGATGTGAATAGAGCTTCATATACTTGTTGATTATTATCATCATATATTATAAACGATGGAATTTTTTTTTCTCAAATTACAAAAAAAAAGTAACACACGCCTTATTGAAGAACACCTTTTTATTAATGTTTATAATTAACATTAGTAAAACAAAACAAAAACAAAGGGTAACACCATAGGCAATTGCAATTAATGGATGATAGATAAATCCTACATTCTTACCTTGACTATACCGTTATACTATTTCAAACATAAAAATAAAATAAAATGAATTTTTAAAATATTTTTGTTTTTTTTTTTAAATTCAATCGCCTGCATATACAAACAGCGACAAACTATAATGAATTGAAAATGCTTCTGGGTGCTTGCATCTATCATCATCATCATTATCATGATCACATCGATACTCGATGATCAAATCAACAGCTAATGATCGGTTGATTTTGTTTTCATACACATACCTACGAACGAAACATCTTATTTTTGTTTTCCTAAATTGTGAACTAATGTCAAATGATGGCCAAAATATAAATCTAATTAATTTTTATTTTATTTTATTTTTTTAAAAAATATTTTGATTCAATAATTTTAATTATAACTATACTATATATTTTGATTGATTGATCAACAAAAGCTAAATTCGCAAAAAAAAAGAAGGACGAACGAACATTATATAGGATGTACAACGACAATCACATATTAGATCAATTCAATGCATTTTTTTTTTTTTTGTTAAATTTTAGATGATGATGATAATGAAGATTTTGGCTTCCAATGATATAAATTACATATGTATGAAACAAATTGATCGAAAAAAAATAACCAGGTTATATGCTTCAAGTGTTCATCATTACATACAAAGATTGGCCAAAAAAAAAATTGTCAAGAAATAAGGCGAAAGAAAAAAAATTATCTATTTATTTTATTTTATTTCATTTTTTTTGATCTAATTAATCGATTAGATTAACTAACTACCGACAGACAAACACTACACGTTCAAAATATATTTGTGGATTTAACGGAAAATAATAATTTTTGGAATGAATGAATGAATGATTGGCTAGAAATCAATCTTCATCAATGATCACCGATCATCATCATCATCATCATATAAAATGTAGGTATGTTATTCGAAATTGTCCATATTAATCAATGGTTTTCAGTTGAATTTTGTTGTCTGTAATAATATCTTGTATTTTTTTCCGTAACATCTTCAAATTATAACTTGAAAAGTGGCCAACAGATAAGTTAAATTTTGTTTAGTAATAAAGAACTTCAGGCTCATCATGAATTTAGCTTAATTTGATCTGAAATTAAAGTCAATTTTAAAGTTTTAAAATTCTATAGACTTAAAAAAACGGATATGAAATTTAGATAACCCTTTCTGCATGATGATGATTATTATTATTATGATGATAATGTTAATGCTTAAAGATTTTTCTCCCTTTTTAAGAAAAACTAAACGAAAACGTTTTTTTTCGCCATTTATACACGATTGAGTAATTCTCCAGTTATCGATGATCTAGTTTAGTTTTTATCTAAATTATAAGATTAGTGATTGAGAAACAACAAAAAAAAAACAAAATTGAAGAAATTAACACTTTGAGACCATCAGCAAAATAAAGGATCGAATTTTTTTTTCATTTCATTTGGCTTGGCTACTCTTTTTTTTAATCAATACTTTGGAATGAAAAAAAATGAAAAGTGTTTGTTAGATGCGAATCTCTTCTTGTTTTGTTTTTTTTTTTTTTTGTTTTTCAATTTGAAATTCATCATTTCATCTAATTCATAGACAAAAAATACAAAAGCAATAGGTGTGGTAAAATCAGTAATAAATCTGAACAGAATAATAATAATAAAAAATAAAGGCAATTTTTTTTTGGAAAAATTATTATGATAAAATATGATAATTATTGTTTTTTTTTATATTTTGAATCATTGTTGAAAAGCAAGCAAAAAAAACTTAATATTAAAAAAAAAGACGATGAAAATGCTACCAATTTTATATGGCCTACATTGTAAATCCAAATCAATCCATTCTGGCGTAATGGGTGAAAAAATGTTTCGTTTTTGTTGTTGTTTAAAAACTTAGTTTGGTCATTGATAACGCTTTTTGTCTTAATCAAACCTCAAAAAAAAGATTTAAATCTAGGATCTGAAAGGTTTTTATTATTATTTCGGTGTAAATTCCATCCAAAAAAGAAAACGATGATCATTGAAATCAAATCAAGATTTAGAATCGATTATCATGATTATTATAATTATATCATTAAAACATTTCAACAACAACAATTTGATGATAATCTTTCAATTTAAATCACCATAAAACCTTTCTTTTTAATCTGGTTTTAAATTATTGTCTACGTTTTAAACATAAACAATGATCTAATTGAAGTTGATGAGAAAAACAAAAATAAATAAATAAACTTCCTGTTCAATCTTCATTAGTTTTGTCATACAAAATAGACAAAAAAAAGTATGCAAAAAAAGCTCATTCTCCAAAAAAAAAATTACAAGAATGAATAAATGGCAGATTATATCGAAAAGTGTTATAATCAAATCGACATAATTAATCTGTTGAATGATGAAATACAGACGAATAACTTACTGAACATAACGTACACACACGTGAATTAAGCATTAAGCGTAGCAAGAAACAACAACAACAAAAAAAAACGAAAAAGATATGATTAGATTGATCATGTAGTTTCAATATATAAGTGTGGCTTATTTATGATGATGACACTTGTTGATGATTAAGTATTTAATAATAATAATAAATTGAAACTCATCTTTCATCGCTAAGTAATCATCACATTTAATTTGTCGTCAATTCTATCATTTCCAAATGACATACAGATCATATTTTTAATCCATCATTTTTTCTTTCCTTTTACATTTATTGAATTTCTGAATTAAATTAGATTTAGCTAAACACATTGAAATTTACAACAAATTTACTTTTTTTAACCTTCAAAGAAAAAAATTTCATATTTTTCAATTATTAGAGCCAAGAAAAACGATGGATAAATGTATGAAAATTGTACAATCTTTGAGAGATTGCTTTTCAGATTTCCGGTCGATTAGAAAAAAAAACTGGTGATTCAGATAGTCATCACGTTACACGTTGGCAATGGTGATCAAAGATATATGTTTGAGTTTATGTGAGTGTGTTAATGTGTGATAAACGATCAAGGATTCGTTGTCAACAAACACAACAACCCGGTCTAATGAACAACATGTCTAACGCACCAGATGATGAAAAGAAAGAATTTCTTCATCTTTTTTTTCATCTTCTATTGGGAGAGAAAGTGAAAAATTGTCAACCTCCGGTTTTGTCGTCGGATTTCTGAAAGTGAAAAAAAAATCGTCATTAAACTTCAGTGATCCATGACGTACAACATCCGTATTACTTCTACTTATTACATTCAATCATCATAGTAAATGTGTGTGTGTGTACTTGTGTGGCTCCCCAATCATCCTTCAATTGGAAATGACTTCAATTTTTTTTTCGCTAGTCAACGATGAAAAATTATTAGAGAAGAAAAAAAAACGAAACAAGAGACTGTCATCCGATGGTAGAAAGGACAAATACACATATATGAATCAATGATTCATGAAGAGCCAGGATACAGGATAAAATTTTTGTTTTTTTTTAATTTTTGTCTAGAATCATTCACCAAAATGAAAAGAGTTGACAATAGGAAGCCAAAAATTTTTTTCTTCTTGAAGATAAGAACAAGTGAAGAAAAAATCGAAAGTATTCGTCAATTGTCATCAGGTAAGATTTGTTATCATTGACGCTGGTGGTGGTGGTGGTGGTGGTGGCTCCTGGCCCAGATAATTTTTCAGCTTTTTGTTTCATTTATTCAACAACATTCTTTTTTTTTGGGAGAAAAAAATGACGAGAAAGTGAAAATTGTTTGTTGTCGATGGATGGTGTTCATTGGAACATGACGCTCCATTGGTTCATTTTTTTTTGTTTTCATAAAAATCAAAATTACAATTACCAAAATAAAAAAATAAAAAACAAAGTAGACAACTATCATCATCAGTTTGAACGATCCGTTCTAGTTAACTATTAGTTTCATTATTAGACCGAAGATAATTGGGAGAAAAAATACTTTAATATGATGGTGTTTATGATGACTAAACATTGTCAAAACAGAACGGATGTATAGCACGCGCAAATTTTTTTTATTATTATTTTCTTTAGGCGCCATCACAGTTCGTTTTTTTTGTCGAAGGTCTAACGACAAAACGAGTATAAATGTCAATTTAGCGCAATTATTTACTATATATGTTACTCAACTAAACTCTTCGTGTACTATCTATTTTATATTTCGTTTCTTCATTTTGTCAAATCAATCTAGAAACTGTTAGATAGAAGATTAAAATGAAAGAAAGAAAATCATTATGGTAAATGATAATGGTAATTATTATCGAAGAAACAAAAAGATAATTTGGTTTCATTTGTTTCAACCTGAAACCTGTTGCAATCATCATTGAAAAGAAAATAGTTTCAGCTACTACTGGAACTACAACGACAAAATAAAATTTCAATGAAAAAAAAATTTGATCAATGTGAATCTATTTGGGAAAAATAATGAATTTAGCAAATTGCAACGATTATGTAATATTGAATGAATATTGATCAAAATAGACAGCTAATAATGTAATACAAAACAAAAAAATAATGTTTGGAATGCGAAAAAAATTGTAACACACCCTTTTTATATTTCGTAGGGGATAGAAGAGTAATGATAAAAAAAAACGAAGAAGGAAGATTTTGTTCAAGTTCATCATCGCCATTATTATTATTATTATTATTATTATCAAAAAGAATCATCGAAATAAATGAATAGAAAAAAAACTGTTGAAATAAAAATTCCAAATAATAATAATAATAATATGTTTGAACTTGTATGACGTTGGCAATCGATACGATGATCATATTTGATGAATATTTGACGATCAATATAATGATGATGATGATGGCAATATATTGATTGTATATTGATTTGCAATTAATTGCGATTGATCGATTGATCCATGAATCTTTTTTTTCCCTACTTTTTACACTCCTCCACACACACACACACATATAAATATTTCATTGATTATAGTCAAATGGATCAAACAAAAAAATTATTTGCTCCAAATACATGTGTTGCTAGATTGTTTTCATAGAAATAAATAAATAAATAAATGAATATATAATGGATATAATATCACATCACAAAAAAAATGATGATAATGATAATCATCAACATCAATGCTTGAACAAGAGATGAATGGAATTTCAAAAACCAAAGAGATCATCAATTATTATCATTCCACATTTTTTAAACAATGATCCAAAATAACATTGAAACGAATTGTACCAAGTGGATAAACATCGAATGGAATTTAATTTTTGATAAGAATTCTGACATTAAATTGATGATGAAATTGATTGATTCAATTTCAAAGATTTTGAATCTATGTATTGAAAAAAATATATAAACAACAGCAACAGGTGTATATCTAACGTTATATGTTGTTATGTTTGTTTGGATAGATGGATCATCATTATTATGGTATTCTTTTCAAAATATTAGCATCAATAGAAAAAAAAATGAAACAATTTGATGAATGATTGAATGATAAACAAATCAATCATATCAATATTTGGCCATCGATTATTATTATCATTTCAAAGACTACTATTTTTTTCAAAAACAAAACAAATCAGAAAATATGATTGCAATGTTGTGATTACACCGAAGGACAAAGGTGTGGATCTATTAGAAAGACAAACAAAAATCATCTGTTTTGCTTTTTGTGAATTACAAAAAAAAAAAAAAAATACCTAGCCAAAGAATCCAAAGAAAGTTTGCTTATCCAATTTTCATTACCATGATGATCGTAGACCTTGAATTTTTTTCTCCATTCATTTTTATACAGAAAAAAGCATGATGAAATTTTCAAACAAAATAGATTTATTTGTTTGTTGAACTAATGCAAAGGGAAATATCATTACGACCTTTCAACGATTTTTGTGATGATGAAGTCCTTTCTTTTTTTCCTGTTCTTGAATATCATCCTAAATTGTTGGATTAATTTTCATTAAAAATTTTCAAGTGACATTTGCATCATGGTACACACACACACACACATTGATTTTTTTGCATGAATCAATCAAATTTGAAATCTAAAATTTCGAAAATGAAATGTTTTTTCTCACCATACTTTTTTTTACTTTCGTAATATTATCACCATCATCATCATTATTATTATCATCGAAAAAAATTTGTGATACAATTGTCAATCACAAATCACAAAAAATGACAAGATCTGCAAAATATTTTTGCTGTTACGCGCTAAAAATTTTACTAATTGGATTCATTCATTTTTGTTTTACCTGGTTCCGATTGCTCGCGTAACAGCAAAAAAAAAAAGAAACAAACTGTAAGGGCAATATTTTTTCCCCTCGCTTTCATTCTTTTTATGACATACATAAAGCAATAAGTAGAAAAAAATACAGTGTTACGACATTTTGTTCTACAGTGTGCAAAGGAGATGAAAAAGAAGAGTGAAATATAAAATAACGAAACGGTTAACATATCCTAAAGAAGAAGGAGAAACAACAAAAACACAGAAAAATTCATTCAAAAGTTTCGTTTGGATGATTTTCTCCAAAAAAAAGTTGACAATTTTTCTTATTACTTGGTAAATATCAAAATGTTGATTATAAATGACAAACATTTTTTTTTTTTGGTCAAAATTATGTTCTTCCCATTCTCATCCATCTTCTATTTTATTTTCCGTTTGTTTATTCAACAGAGAAAAAAAAATCTTAAACTGAATTTCTGCCCAAAAAAAACTGATTACAACCATATTATTGTATCATGAACCGAAACGAAATGATATCCTCGAATAAAATACAATGAAATGATACATAACTTTTAACTTGAAACAAAAAAAAATTATTCAAATTATTTTCTGGTAAACACACAATTATTAATTTTCTTTCTTTTTTTTCCTTAATTTTTAATTGCACAAAAAAGATTTCATTTTTTTTTGTTCACTTTCACTCATCATTATAATTTACTTTTGTTAATCATCATAATCATTACACACATTCACACAAGTACAAATTAGAAGGAAGTAAAAAAACCCTTTTTTCTGAATTTAAAGAAAAAAAATGGTGAAAAATGATAAAATTACCTGATGATTGTTTTAGTCGATGATCGACGATTACGATGGTGTTTTCTATTCGATGATGATGATCGAAGTTGTTGTTGTTGTTGTTGTTTTTGTTGTCTTTTATGATCAATAATATTATTCTGATTTGAACATAAAGAATCAATAGAATGATCTGATATCGAATGATTAGAATGTTGTTGTTGATGATTATGATTTTGATAAGGTAGTTGTTGCTGTTCGAAATTTGAATTCAAATTTGCTACCACGGACGATGATGATGATTTGTTGGTGGTCGTTGTTTGACCAGTAATGAGACCTATAGGTAATAAGAACAAAATGAAAACCGAAAAAAAATTTATTATTATCAGGTCCATATGTTGAACAAAACAAGAATTCTGAATTCAAAAAAGTATATCGTTCGATAATGAAATTGAATCAGAAGCCACCTTTTAATCATCAACAATGACACAAAAAAATAAAATAGCATTGATGATGACCAAAAGCCAATGGACCAAAACCGGACAGAAAAGTCAGCATATTTAAAGCACATACAAACACACACACAGGTGGTCGCGTGTCGCACGCTAGGTCTAATATATGGAAAAATAAACCGTTAAAACTCATCATTCTATGTAGAGATATGAATATAAAGAAACAATGGTACGGTAGCTCACCACAAACTAACTGTATATAATTTTAAATGATCGACAGAGTAGAGCAGCGGATGATGATGATGATCGACATCATCCGTTCAATTCAAGATGACAGATGCCATCACGAATACTTCAAATATAAAACAACAGCTGCTTTTTCTGTTAATTAATTATTGTCAACCTATACTATAGTAAACTATATGGAGACAATTCGATAAATTCTGAATATATTCATTATCAACAGCATAATGATAATCAACTAAGATGACTAAGGAGAAAAAAAATATTAAAATGAAACAAATGAACAGCTTTTCCGGTTGAACTTTATTCAATAATTTTTTTCTTTATTTGATATATGATGAATGAATTTAAATTTTGGAATTTTGAAAATAAAAAATTTAAAAAATACATACCATTACCATAACGATATCCTGTTTGTCGATTACCATTATTCTGATAACATACATCATGTTCATGTATGAGTAAAACTTGATTCGAATATAATATTAATTCTTGGCCACGTGTTAGATCGCGTGTCACTTCCAGATAAATCTATCGTTTAGAAATAAAAAGACAAAGAGATGATACAATCAATAAAACAAAAACAAAAAACAATATAAAAGAAATTAACGGTTTATAATATAAAAAATGATAGTTTTTGAATGAAAAAAATAGGTGACATTCGATTATTATCGACAGACATAGCCATTCATTTATTCATCCATTCAATACACCCTCGAGGGCATTAATTAAACGTTTTTTTCCTTCTTCTTCCTCTATCCATCATTATCATCATCATTCTTTTCAAATCAGCTTCGGAAATGAATTTTCTCTCCCTTTCTTTCATTCCATTCATTTGAGGAAGCTGCTATACCAGAAAACAAAAAAAGAAAGGGAAGAAAAAACAAACGGCTCATCATTATTATCATCATAATCATCATCATCATCATGTATCATCAATGAACCGTAACCAAATATATATAGATAGACTACTTGGATGTATGAAAAAAAATATCTTTTTTTGTTGTTGTTGTTGCCCAAACACAAATAAAAACAATCATCATCATTTGGATGATGATGATGATAATGATGATGATAATAACTAACCAATCATCAGCATCAATCTATACCTTTGCTAAGTTATATTATGTTTAGCTCATCATTATTATTATTATTAAAAGTCCAAACGCCCCTAAGCAGCCAACAACAACAAAAACATAGCATAGGATACTATAGTATGATGATATTATAGCATGCATCAATGATTTATCCAAATCTTAATTCCACAAAACAAAGATGCCAAAACAACAACAACAACAAACTGATCAATGATTTCGTGCATAAATCAAACTAATCAATGAAAATGAATGATGAATCCTAATAACACAAAATAGATACTTTCGATCTCATCGAATGAGTGATTATTTTTTTTATTTATTAACAAACAAACAAGCAAAACACAATTGATTTATCGATCAATCACTGAAATAATATTGGTTTTCATTGTTGTTATTATCAAATCAAATTGAATTGAAATTTAAATGAATACTCTAATTAGATATGTGAAACAAAAAATTATTATAATGCTAACAATCGATTGAAAATCGAAAAAACCTAATCAAAAATAAAACAGATGAATAAATCATTCATTCGATTATGATGATGTTTAGGATCATGATCTGGTCATTCAAATGGTTTCATCAATTTTTTTTCCAGTTCATTTTATCGATATGATTAGCCGAAATGAAAATCATGATAAATTTAAGTTTTCATTCCATAATAAACGTAAACGTAACAAAATGATTGGGTGAAAAAAAACGGTTTTCTATTATTATCGATTTCAAAATTTAACTAAATCAATAGATCAATTAATGTGTTCTTTTTTCAATTCCATTTAATTTTCCTTTTAAATTTTCTATTATTACATCATAATTAGTTATAGAATGTTCATGATAATAATAATGTTTGCATTGAATGAATGTTTTCTGGAACATTTTTTTTTTCGAAAGTTTGTTTTTCCTCCTCTCCATTATGACGTTTGTCCAATTTTGTCCATTTGAATTTCGAGACAGAAATTTCTACGAAAAAAATTAAAATAATTTTTTTTAATGAAAGATGATTGGAAAAAAAAGGAAGACAACAAAAAAAATATATATATCCCTAAGGGTTCATCAATATTACGTAAAATACACAACTACTACACAATTTATCGTTACATCCAAAACACAAAGATAATGATGATGATGATGATGATATAAGGTTAGGCTTGTTTTGTTTGATCCTTTCCCATCTTGATCATCATAAATGAAATCGAGAATCGACCACAAAAAAAAAGTCGAATCCCTTCAAGGCATAAATAAAACAACTGGCCAAAACATATTTTTTTTTTGCTTGTTCGATTAAAAGATTTTATTATTAATTTTTTCCATTTTCTTATATCATAATGATGATGATGATGCACAATCATTTTTAGTGAAAAAATAAATATCTCATTACCAATATCAAATACCGAATGTCTTCACTTTGTGGTAAAGATTGATAAATGATAAATTCATTCATGAAAAAAATGAATGAATACACTTTCGCTTCATGGATGGTCAGTTTGAATATTTTTTTTTTTTTTTGATAAATGATCAACATTTTTTTTCCACCCGCAAACAATGAATAATTTTTTTCCAAAAAATTTGAAAAAACTAAATAAATAAATTGTTCGATTAAAATCATTGCATCAAATACAACATTGACGACTTTTTTTGTTGTTGTTTTTGTTTAAACTAATCTGATCTGATTTAATGATTTTCTTAAATAAAACAAATTGAAAATTTATGTAAAAAACAACACATATAAAATCTATTTGGAAAAAAACCAGATAAAAGCTACATGTGCATCGATGATGATGATAATAATCAAAAATGAGAAAAAAAAATCGAGAACAGGAGATCCAATCAAATCAAATACGTGGAAGAGTATCATTGGTCATCATTAAATGTTTTTTTTTGATTATTTAGTTCATCATTATGGAATAAATGTAATGATAATGATGATGATGACGAAGAAAAAGTAGATCAAACTCGACATTTTTTATTCGTATGTCTAAATCATTCAGTCGATTTTTGGTAAAAAACGACATGGACACAACGAAAAAAAGAAGACAAAAAACGAAAAAAATTGCATCCATGTGATTATCATCATCTACATCGATACATCTTGGTGAATGGAAGCAACAACAAAAAAAACAAGGAGATTAAAACTCATCTCTTTGAATTTCATAATAATCATCGTCATCATCCACATCACCACCTGGTATTATCATGTGGATTAGCCATGAACGAGATACTGTGTTATATACGCATATACAAAACATATATATACAGACACATGCTTATTATATATGTACAATCCAATCGATTCAATTGGATTGAATTGAAAATGATGATGAATAAATTGATGAATATCTTCGACTACCATAGACAACAAGGAAAAAAAACTATCGAGATTGATACATCCACCGATTATGATGATGATGATGATGTGGACAACAACGATCAGTAAAGGTTTTCAACACACAACATAAGAAATCCAGATAGATGAATGAAAATATAAGAAATTTTTTTCTTCTTTTTTAATTTTTTTTATTTAAGCTTGTTTAATCAAAGCTCATAATAATCATCCATTATTGGCGTTCATCTTGTAGCCATCATCATCATCATCAACATCAACCATCATATAATCATCGAGCGTTTGAAGATCGATTACTACCTGACGGGATTTCTATGAAATTCACTCTGTATATCAGTGATGGAGGAAAATATATTTCGATAATATAAAGTGGCTACTGCCGACTGAAGAAAAACAAAAACAAAAACAAACAAAATAAAATGAAAATCGAATGATTTTCGATGAAAAAAAAATCAAATTAACTAACTAACTTACTTCTATTCAAACACTATCAAATTTGAATGAATAAAGATCATCAACTAAAAATGATGATGATGATGATGATGAAATGAGACGAACACGAATCAAATTTAATCGATATGATCAACAAGTGAAAAAAAAGTAGAGCAAAATGGTTGAATATTGATCAATCGAAGATGATTATGATTATGATGATGATTAAATAATGGTCAAATAATTTAAGGATATAAGGATTAAAATATGAAATTCAAATTTGTTTGTTTTTCTTCCTTGATTTTTTTTTTTGTGTCTGTGTAATAGATCAAAAAATAGTGTGAGGAAATGGAAAAAAAAACACAAACATTTTCAGATTATTTTATATCAGATTACAACAAATTGGATTGAAAAATTTTTCAATGTTCAAAAAAAAAAAAAAAAAAAAAAAAAAATAAGATTAGAAAGGTAAGAAAAAAGTTTTATGCTATTGGCCTGTCAATGATTTGAATCATCGATTATTTGAAACATTGAAAATTTGACAATAATAAGGATTTTAAATAAAGAAAAATTTCCGGTCATAAACTTTTTGAAGAACAAGGAAAAATAACAGGATAGCCAACCACAAACAACGAATGAACAAAAAATATAAAATCAAAAAAAACAATAGAAATTGAATGAAGATGAATATGAAAAACACACCTATTTGTTTGTCTTAAAATGACGAATTATCTTTATTCATTTCAGTTTCAAAAGAAAAAAAAATAACAACAGTTATAAATCTTAATTGAATTCAATGGCTAAACATCTACAACAACAACAACAACAACAAAAGAGAAGCTGAAAAAAAGGGATGCACATCTCAATCATAATAAATAAATCTCATAAACAACAATCATGATGATGGTAAATAGCATCGAGAGTAAGTGAAAAAATATGCAAATAATAATTAAAATTGGGCTAAATTTGTTGTAATTTTCTTCGTTCAATGTATATTTTTCTATAGTAAATAAAGTCTAAAATTGAACTGGGAAAAAAAATTCATTGGAATTCAATTGAATTCTATTGTTTGTTTAATTGCCACACACACACACATACACATAAACGCCAACATTATCGTTTCAGGTAGCAAAAAATGTTTCTTCCATGTTTACTTTTGTTGTGATGATAACTATGATGATGATTATGATTAAACCTTTTTGGAAATTTTTCGGATACCATTTTCAGTAGTCCAAAATCATAACGGGGAAAAAAAAGAACAATCAATCTTCATGAAAAAACATAATAAAATAAGTGTGTAACGTATGTATAACTTTTTTTTGTGAAAAAAAGCAATGATTAAACTCATCATCATCATCATCATCATGATCCAAATAAATCGTGATGATGGAAACTATGACCATTTCTATCATCATCATCATCATCACTATCGACTAACAATTCAGTGAAAAAAAATGATGTGCAATCACTTGAATATCTCCTTGCCCTTGTTATTTAAATGATGATTATGATGATGATGATGATGAGCCACAAGCCTAGAAAAAGAAAATGACCACACACAGTTTTTTTTTGATTTCCTGTCCAAAAATGAATCATTTTTTTCCAAAAACAAAACAAAATAATTATTCAATTAATCAACGATGATGATGATGATGATGACACATTATTTGATCAATGGATCATTCAGCAATCAAAACATTTACCATAATGATCATCATCATAATAAAGCGATAAACAAGGTGTGAAAATTTCTCTTTTACGTTTGATCACGCAACAGTTTTGAAAACTGTTTTTCGTTTAGCTTTATGTGAATTTTTTTTAAAGATTCAAAATTTATTTTTTCCAAATAACAAAATGATGGAATTAAATCAACTATCATCATCATCATCATCATTATGGGGAAAAAAAGTATGAATAGAAATGTTAGTCGTAAAATTTTTTCAAGTTTTTTTTCATTTCCATCCCAAGTTTACTACTTGTTGCTGCTTCATTTTTTTCGTTTTTTTGCTTTTGTTAATGTATTTTTTTCAAGATCATTACGACCGCAATGAAACGGACATGTTTCAGTTAAAAGATTTTATTATCAGTAATGAAAAACACAAATAGAATGACATTGAAAAAAACAAAACTAATAATGAATGGTAATCCTTTTTTTTTTTTTAAATTTCTAAATTTAAAAGGCGTTGTTTTTTGTGATTAATTAATAATTATTAGCGACACCTATAGGAGAAAAAACAAAAATTTTGTCAATAATGATTATGATCATCATCAATGATAATAAGAAAATGTTGGAGAAAAAAAAAGTGATGATCATCAGGATGTTGAATGATCATTAATTTTTTTGGAACGATCTTCTTTTTAGTATGTGTGAATGAATTTGAAAATAACCGGCCATTATCATGATGATGATGATCATCATCATTATCATCAAAGTTGTTGCTGTTGTTTTAAATAATATTGATCAATCGGCCAAATGGACAATAACATCAATAATGGATCCAGTGTATTTGATAAATGAACATCAATTCGCCCTTTTTTATGTTGAACACAAGCGGTCATCATCATCAAACATGGATCATCTTGTTCTCCACCCATATAAAAACAAAAAACTTTCATAATCATCGTCTTGTTGTTTGTCAGTAGTTGAACATGAACAGAAAAAAGATGATACAGTTCATAACATAAAATTGGAATTAACGAATTTCAAATGAAATATTTTAAATAATTTAAATAGATCAATCAAAAAGGTGAATTTCAATTTTTCTTTTTAATCAATATATTTGCAACAGCTATACATAAGATTTTGTTTTCAACGAAATGGAGGCGGTAAATTTGAAATGAAAAGCTAATATCGATATGAAGAATTTTTTTCATAGTGAAATTCATTGAAATCAAAAGATAGTGAAAAAAAATCGATCAATCTATCTATGAAATCTATCCATTTCTATCGATCCACTTTCAACATCATCAACATTTCTAAATAATTATAACAATAATAATAATAACCATCATCTTCGATCTTCGATCTACTGATTAGTTCGGTTACTTCAGTAGTCGTCGTCGTCAATATTATCATTATGATTATGATTATTATTATTATTATTACAATCATCATCATTCAACTAAAAGAAATGGAAATTATATTTTTGAGAAACTAACAACATAACATTATAGAAATATATCGATGAAGAGAAATGAGATTGTATTTAGAGAGAAATTGATGTTCTTGTTGATGATGATGATGATGATGATGATGCTGATGATGAGAGGGAAGACGCCCGAATACGACAATCTTATATATCTCTATGATGATGATGATGATGCTGATTATGACGATATATAAGAAAATCAAGCAAACTTATATAATATATGCCAACGCCCAGAAAACTAGAGCATCAACCAAAAAAAAACAAAAACAAAAAAAAAACATCGAAATCAACAAACACGCGATTTTTTCCCTTCTTCTTCTTCTTCTTTGGATTGACTCTTGGACCATGATGATGATGATGATTATGATGATGATGATGATGACGATTGACGAAACATCTCTTCACTATCGTGTGAATTGAATTGAATTCAAATATTCGGATCGGGTCGAATAGGGAAAAAAATGACAGCAAAAAAAACATTCAAAAGACATTGATAAAGATGGACATGTATAAAATGGATCAATAATGGATCTATATTATTATATAATGATAATGATAATCCACAAGTGTTTGGTTTATCAATATTTTGATGATAATGATGATAGTAATATGGATCATATATAATGATGGAGCATTGTATAGTTGAATTTTTTTTCCGAAATATGATCAAACAACAACATGTTGATGGATCAAATAAAAATAACAATATTAAAAAACAACAACAAACGATTGAATGATGGTAATGTCAATCAGATGATATTCGCAAACAAACAAAAAAAAAGAAAGAACAATTGGCCAAAAATGATTGTAAGATTCAATTCAAATCAATCTCAAAATGAAAGAGAATGAAAAATTCAATAATAACAATCGATCTTTGAATGAAAACCTAATTAGATTTGAAAAGAAAATTTTGTAGTGATGATGTTTGTTTGATACGATAACAATAATAATAATGTTAATAATTAGATAGATCAAACTTGAATACAAAAATATTTACTATTCCATATATGAAATCATCTTTAACTGGAAATATTGAATTAACAAATAGATATTCAAATGGGTTTGATATATAAGAAACAAAAAAGGTTTAGACTAGACAAAACAAACCAGCTTAGCTGAAAAAGCTACTTGTTTGATCCAAATAGTATAATCATTCAATTACTTATCATCATCATCGAAATAAATGAAAAAAAATTGGATCAAAGAAAATGATGATAGAGAAACATTCAATTCTTCAATGATGATGATGACCCATGTAGACATTTTTTTTGTTGTTTCATCATAATCATTTGAGATTTGAATTCAAATTCAAATTCAATTGGGAAATAATTGTCCCGTTCAATTAAAGTTGATTAGATTTTGGGAAAAAAAATCCGAGATAAAACCGATGCCGATGTACTATGAAAAACATCTCATATATGATGAGAATCAACGGATTATGACAAGAAGAAAAAAAATCATTCAGGTAGGAAGATTTATAAATAGGCAAAATAGACAAACACTTTTTATGTTTCAAAATCATCATCACATATGATATCGGTAATAATATTGTTGACCATAAATGGTTACGATGTTTTTCGCAAAATTGAATCAAAAACAGTGAAGATTTGAAGATCGATGAAATAAGTGTAAGGCCAAAAATCATATATGATAATTGAAAAATTTGCATAACATTGAAAAAAATTTAACAAAAAGTTTCAGAAATTTTGGATTTTTTTTTCATTGAATATCTAAAATGACTATCATAAAGAATGTGATCCAATTAAACTTTGCAAAAAATCAATCAATATATTTTGGAAAACAGTTATTTTCATTCAAATAGAATCAATTGAACATCTTTTTTTTGTTTAGTTTTGGTTGACCAAATTTGTCCAAACGAAAACAAGATTCTCCTACTCGAATTTATAATTTAAAAAAAATTATTACACAACATTCAATTTCGTATATGATAATCATTAATAATAATAATAACTAAATCTATTTTGTAAACTTGTTATTGTAATTTTGTCATAAATCAAAATATATTATGATCGACAAAAAAAAAATTTTAATCGATCCAATTTTTTTTTTTGATCGACAAAAAGGAAGACAACACATTTGGTCAATTCAAATTAGATAGGAAAAAAATGTGTAACATCCTGATGAAATGAACAGCTTTAGGCAATTTCATTTTGGAAACATACAAATATCTAAAACTATCATCATTGGGGAAAATTTTTTTTTAATTTATTTGTTCACTCTCGTTTAAAAAATACAACAAACGGTGTAAATTAGACAAAGTGAACGAATGGGGAAAAAAGGAAGAAAATTTAAAAAATTCAACATACTTGTCCACAAAACAATAACAAGATGGCGTTAGCATCGCGAGATTTAATTTTTTCTTCCGCAGAATTCTTATAATGATAAGAAGAATCATTATCGGCCAAAATAGTTGATCGTTTTTTATTTGATTGAATATTATTGCCATTATCTGAATCATCATTATCATTATCGGCAAGTTTTTGTTCAGCTTCGGTTAAATTTTGATTTAAATGTCGAATTGCAGCAATCCAATTATAAACTTGTGGATCTTTTAATTCTACCCATGCAGAAAATGTTCCCGAACGATCTGTTACCTGAATTTGTAAAAAATTAAAAAACAAATTTTAAAAAATTTGAATAAAAAATTAAATTGTGAACGATTGCGACATCTGTTGACGAATAGTTGAGATATCTGTTCGAAAAAAAACTAATCAAATGGAAATGTTTCAAAATGCTTTTGAAAACCGCAACAACAAAAAATAAAAATAAAAACTAATTCATTTTTCATGTAATATACCGACACGCGCCAGGATATCAGAAAAAAAGAAAATTGACACCTACACACATGCATACTAAGAAAATAGTTGCCAAATTTCTTCGAAACAACAATTCATATCAGGAATCCAAATGAAATCAATGAAAATGTAATTGAAAGTTTCAATCACACATAGGACACACGTGTGACATTGTCAATGTTTATGAATTTTATTTGATTTGATTCGTTGTAGGTGGCCGATTCAAAAAAAAATATGATAACCAGAAAGTTACATTTTTTTTTTTGTTTTTATTCTGAAACAAACAAGAATCTTTCATTAGAACGGGGTGATCTTTATAATATCAAAATAATCAAGATAAATTATCGACAATTATTCTTTTTCAGCAAAAAAAAAAAAAATGATTCATGCTAATTAATTAATCCCTAATAATTAATTATCGTAAACTTGGCCGGAATGACCTCGACGACCTTACTTTGAACTTTTTGTTCGGACACATCTTTTCCAGGTCATAAATCATGAAAAAGCTGTTGTTTTAGCAACCCGGCATCGTGGGTATATTATATTAGAATTAACCCGTTAGTATAATCATAATACAATAACGTAAACAAAACAAAAAAAGTAAACATTCGTTTCTTATTATATTTGGATCGATATTTAATATTGAAAGTCTCGAATTCTGTTCTTTGAAAACTTTTTGCTTCTCGAACCAACAAAAAAAGAATGATAAATTATTCTATCTGCCAAGTCTAGATTTCAGGATTTTTTTTTGCTTGAAAACATGCATCATAATGAAATATTTCGGATGGAATCGATCGAAAATTGGCTAAAACTTTTTCATGCCTACTCTTATTTCAATTTAAATCTGATTGAATGAGAAATAAGAAAATTGAAAGATTCAATTTTGATCATTGAGAAATGAAAGAAAAAAAAAGACATTCACCGCTAGAATTAATAACGGTGACGAATATTGTTCCGCATTACAACCGGATAATGATAATTTGGATAAAAAAAAAGAGAGAGAGATCAAGACACACGTGTTGGTGTGTATCGAGGCGTGTAGCAATTTGATTCGCGGGTTTCATGGTTCGTATGACGACGACAACGATACTCTACGATGTATGCCAAAAAATGAAAACTAATTCTATGGGCACGAACAACACACATCACTTGTATGATGTGATGTATGATGACAACAACATACACAAGTCTTGTAATATTCAATTCTATTATCAATATAAAAAAACGCACACACACACAAACATCTCTTTGAACGTATAATATCCAATATTGAAAAAATGATGTTTTTTTTCACAACGACAACGTTATATTGTTGTATCGTTGTTAAATTATCTGTAAATAATGGATTGAACATGTTATATCATCATATTATTAATATTATTATTATATCTTCACTGACAGCCTGTGTGGCCTTTTTTTTGGGGATTCACACACACACACGGATATTTGAAAAAGTTCTTTCGTTTTGCTATTAAACACAAATATCTTTAAACAATGTCCACATTGGCTACGGAATTGGTTGGAGCTAGATTGATGTGAAAAATGGCATCGCTATAGTAGAGTAATATCATTTGACATTGGTATATCTAATCGAAAACATAGGCAAAACCAATATAGACATATGTTGTATCCATTAAAAAAAATTATGATTCTTTAGTTTCTTCTCCTGTGTTATTTTTTTTTCTTTGCAACCATCATCATCATCATCATCATCATGGATCCATTTGATCCTCCTGTTACATCCATTAGAGATCCATTATGAATGATGTTAACTTTTGAGTATGAAACTAGTAAAAGTAACTAACTCTTGTATATCTTACCATATCACTGATATTTGATTTCAATTTTTCTATATCCCAACCAACCAATAAAATGAGAACATCAATAGCAGATGATAAAATCATTAAAAATTATATAACATAATCTAAATTATTCTTTCTCTCTCTCTTTTTCATTTTAAACACAACTGTCACACTGTGTTCATATTTATTTGTGGTGATTGATCTTTTTTTCCCTTTCTTTTCCTGTTCATGTTTCCTGAATTCCGGTGACAAAAATAAGAAAAAAAAAATTCGAATTGAATTGAATATTTTCATTGATTGAATTTTCTTCAATCAGAAAAAAATTTATCACCAAGGTGATTCGTACCACAAAAAAAAATACAAATATTTCTTGTGTGGGTGTAACATGTTACAACACACACACACGTGTGCAGGTACATGTTCGTGTGAATTTTTTTTTCTTCTTATCTCCAACACATTACCCCTAACAATCAAAAAAACAAAAAATGTATTCAAATTTCGTCATGACATTAATTGCTATTTTGAGTGATGAAATCCAACATCACACCTCCCGTTTTTTTTTCCATTCCAACAAATAAAATAGAAAAAACAATAACTTAAAAAAAACAGGCAAATGTCAAATCAAATCATATAAAACAAAACAACAACAAAAAAAATCTGCGACGCATTAACACCATGCAAGCAATCATTTTTTTTCTCTGTCATATTTCTATGTTGTTTTCGATCATAGTATTTATTATTATTATTATTTGTTGGGTTCTGATATTCTGGCATCATCGTCATCATCATTATTATTATTATTATGGATTGACGCCTGGAAACCATCAACATCAACATAATCATCGTCATCGTCATGATTGCTGCTTGATGATGACAGTCTTTGATGTGTGTACATACACGTATAAATATGGTGATATTTTTTTTGGTAAAATGAACAAGAAAATCCTCTTGGAACCTATCGCTATATATGCGTGTGTGTATGTATCATTGATACACAGAAAGATTCACACCGATAAATTCGGCGCAATCGATAAAGCGCAGCTCTATAATAAAAGACGCCTGGAATCATAAATGGAATTGAAACATTTTCCTTTTTTTGCCATTTATATTCAGTTATTTGAATTGGGGAGAAAAAACGAAATTCTCAATAAGATTTGCTGCTGTTGCCCACAAAGATAGTTTTACTTATCTATCATTTTATTCAATAACTTTGTATCGAGACAACAACAACATCCAAAGCCAAAAACAAATCAAGGGAGAAAAAAGATTTATGTATTTTTTTGATTTTCATTTTTTTTTCTGTTTCTGTTTCGATTTATTTGGAGCCAAGCAATCGAACATTGATAAATGTATCAAAAATCCCTCGAAGAAGAAAAAGAAAAAAAAACAGAATTATCGATGCATGCATGCATGTTTATGTGGTATCCAAAAAAAGATCAACCAACAAAAAGAAAAAAAATGAATTCAAGCAGGATGTACGGATTTTTTTTTCTTTTCTCGTGGTTGAATCTCAAAAACAAAACAAAAAATTGTTTTTTACCCAAAAACTTAGAAATGAAAACCAGAAAAAAAACATATTTTATTGCATACTCACTATAGAATAAAGAAGAGATTGAAAAAAAAGAAATATGAAAACATGTCTTTGACATCTTTGTTGTAATGATGTTGGAATGGCCAATTAAAATCCTATTGAATCCATCTGTTGTGTGCGTGTGTGTGTCTTTGACATAACCGATCAACTAAATCAACAACATCGACAAAATAAAAAATAGTCAATACCAGAATCTATCTATCTGTCTGTCTATTTATCTTCTTATCGACGATGATCTTGTTTGAATCAATTTTCAATGACACCTAATTTATTTTCAAATGATTATTCTTATTTAATGTGATTATGCTTTTTTTTTCTCTCGCTCTCCAATATATTATTTTTGACCTTTTTTTTCGAGGATCAAAAATCAAAATCTTCAAACAAACAAACAAAAAAAATATGTGTGCTTGTGTGGATATGAAATGCGCGAGCCTTAAAATAAATGAATTTGCTAAAATATTATTTTTTTGTTTTTACTGGTTACTACGGCTATAACCATCATCATCATTGACATTAGTTGTGCAATAACGGTGCTTGTGTAGCATACAATACCCTGAACAAAAAAAAACAGGCAATTGATACAAGCTGACGCCAGAACCAGAAATAGGAAGCAAATATTTATATATATGAAAAAAAATATGAATGATATTTATGGTGACTCAATTTGATATATAAATTGAACAAAGAAAATGTATATGAAAAAACGAAAAAAAAATTTATCTCGAGCAATCAAACTAAATCCGAATATTGAACAAACACACCGATCAAGAATTGTGGACCAGCTGAAATATAAAGAAAAAAGAAAATGATAATCAAAAATATTTTGTTGCAAAACGATAGTGGTGGTCCAAATTCAACAATAACAACAACAACAAAACTATCATTCACATTTACATGTATGATTGTTTTTTTTTCAAAAAAAACAATTTAAATTGTTTGATGGCCATTATATTTTATATAATGTGTGTGTGTTTGCTTGTTTGTTTGAATCCATTGCATCCATTATTATTTTCTTCAATCAAATATACAACTGTTTGCCACTGTGTGTGTTGTTGTAATGATTCTGATTCTGATTCTGATTGATATTCTAAAAAAAAATTTTAGGTAATCATAGGATATGATTATTATCAATATATACTACTAATAGTCATTTATAGATTTCTTACTTACTACCAATCACACATGGACCACTAATAGCTCAATCATCATCATATGGTCTCCGAATATACCGAAGAAAGAGAGAAAAAAATGTCCATCTGGTGGACTTTCATTGATGATGATGATGATCGAAGCTCATCGATCTTATTTTCAGAAAAAAACTGAACGTATTTCTACATTAAGATTCGATTTCCTAGATTTTCGTTGTTGTTTTGTTTCCAAAAAAAATTGTCCGAACAAACAAAATCAATTATCCAATCGACTAAAAAAAAATCTTATTGAATCACCCGCTGCTGCTGCTGTTGTTGTTGCTGTTTCTAACCGTATTGCCTGTCTGATACACTTGTGTCCAAGCAAAACAAATATACAAATATCAAAATTTTGACTAAAAGAAAATAGATGATCATTGATGATTCGTCGTTGTTTGTCGTAATCGAATCTTTGGTTCAATGAATTATACCTTCTCCGAGTTGGGAAACGGTATGGATGATTTTTTTTTTTTTTGGTTGTCCAGAAAAAAATATCAAAAACTTCATAATTTCATTTCATCTGTTCGTATTATTTGTGAATGAACTTTTTCTGAACTTGTTCTTTGAAACACTTACCTTAAAACATTGATCTGCATTCGATAAATGTTGACGACTTTTACCAATTTTCGCTGTATATGGTCCAAATGTTGTTGAACGTTGAATATCGGTAGATGTTGCAATATAAAAATTTTTCAAAATAGTATTGCTCATCATCATCATCATCATCATTGATTCATTATCATTTGATGTTGATTTATTATTATAATAAACTTTTAATTTGTCAGGTAAATTTGGAAAATGTTTTGCATAAATTTGTTCAAAAAATGTTGAAGTATTTATATCGAAATTTGTTGATTTATCCATAAATTTTTGATGATTATTCAATAATGGATTGATTGTTGGTGATAGTTTATTAATTTGAGCATACTGTTCAGAATAAACATCCGAATGTGTTGGTAATGAATGAATATAATGCTGATGATGAGGATGAAGAAGAGAAGATAAATATGATGCCATTGTATTAGCTGTAATAGTTGGCGATATTGGTAAATGATTATTATCAGTAACAAGATTCCCTGGAGCCATCGATGAATGTTTATGATTTTGATCATTGATTTTTATCGATCGATTTCTTTTTTCAATATTCGATTGTTTTGTATTTGTTGATTTTGGCTGCCGTAACGATGATGGTGTTAACAAATCTGTAATCATTTTTGTGAATTTTTAGATATGAATCGTTTTGAAAAATTTCCTAGTAAACGAAAATATCTTGATACACCATCCTAATGATCAAAACAAAAAAATATAGAACACATAAAAAAAATGAAAAAATACAGTGTTATCACAAGTTGAATAATATTTTTTTACACTATCTCATTTCACATCACAAAATTACAACGGAAGTTTTACATTGTCGTTGGGAATACGCCCGAAAAGAAAACATTGATCACATCAACGAGAAAACACACTCATCAAAGTAAATATTATCGATTTGAATATGGTGACAATCATTACCATCATTATGTTTTTTTTTATGATCATCAAATAATCTCTATGGTTATATGTGGAAAAACAAAACAAAACAAAAATGATCACTTTAATCAATGTCAATTTCGTTTATGTTTATTGTGGTAGAAAAAAAACCCTGAAAATAAAAATAAAAAAGTTTTCAAAAATCTTAACCCTTGAAAACTTGGAAACAATTTAAGCTGGAAAAAAAAGATCTTCAATCACGATAAGTGTGTCGATGATGATAAACAAGAATCCGGTTTCCTGTGTCAAAAAAGGCTCTTCTCTAAATGATGATGACAATTTTTTTTTCTCCATTTTTTTTACTTCATTCTACAATAGCCATCTAAATTTCGACGATGAATAAAACGAAGATCCTTGTTTGTACATGTCGAATATTTTTTTTTGTGTGAGATATTGGCTGGGCTTGTAAATAACGAAAGATCCTTTTTTTCGCCATCTTAATTGGCCATTTCGAACGGAAATGATTTCTTTGTTTTGTTTTTTTTCAATAATTTAAAAAGAAAAGAAAAATAAAAAATTTGTCTTTTCAGCCAGAAAATATGTTGAAAAGTTAAAACAATTGTGGCTATTTGAGGTTTTTGGTTGCAAACGCAATTTTTAAGAATTTTTTGTTTAACACTTACACAAAATTACAGTTAATTAAATAATGATTGTCCTAGTTTTATTTTTTTACCGTTTTTTTTCTGATCATCCCTTTTGTTTATGGTATGAAAAAAATATCTCAACACCTTAAAAGTCAACAAATTAAGTTTCACAGGTTTCAGTTGACCGAATAATAAAAAATATATTATCGTTATAATTGAAACTTTGTGAACAACAAAAAGATGAATGAAAATCAAGATAGCCAATATTACGAATCCCGAAAAAAAAATGTTTACCGGATTCAATTTAATGGATTCTCTCTTTGATTTTTTTGGATTTCAATTTTCGATTTTTTTTTGTTTCTAGTTGTTAAATGCGCACGCCCAATCTATTAATATTATCATTATATTATCAAATCCAATGAATGGTCTAACAATAAATACTAGTTTTTTTTCATTTGTTTGTTTCAATAGTACGAATTCCGAGCAAAGAGTCATTAATTTGACGTTTGGTTAGCTTCGGCTTTATTTAAGTGTTAGATTCGAAACGATCAAAAATGGTTGAAAAAAAGAAAAAGATTTTTTTTTCACTTCCAAAACAACAACAACATCAAAAACGATGGGCGATGAAAATGATTGCACGCTCATTAACAACGTTTTACACATTACTGGACCTTTGGAGCACACGTCGATCATCATCATCATCATCATCCATAATGAACCAAAGAATAAAATAAAATTCAAAGATCATCTAAATAGCCAATCTAATACAATTGTTTTGCTGTTAGTTAGTTAGTCTATTGTTGAAAATTGATGAACTCTTCCTTAATAGTCATTTATATTTTCTGTTCATAAATCTAATAGACTATATTAACAACAAAAAATACGAAAATGGACATATAAAATAAATAAACTTGCAGTCAGAAAAATAAAAATATAATCAAAGATAAAGATGTTTCCATTAAGAAACGAAATCAAATATTTTTAGCTTTGGACAATGATACACACACAAACACATTTGCTAACCAACGTTTGTTACTATGGTCATGGTTGATACAGGATTTTATCAACGATACTTAATCTAATACGAATGCTGTTGTTGTTGTTGTTTACTTGACATTTAGTGAAATTTTTTTATTTCAATTTTTCTTTCCTTTTTTTTCAGAAAAAAATGACAAAATTCTGGGTGTTGAAAATGTTCAACAAAATAACAAACAAACGGGAAATTCATTTTCGATAATATCAATGAAAATAATCAAAATTTGAAAACTAAACAAAACAAAAAACAAAATGTGCTGAACTCATCAACACTCCAGACACACACACACACACACCAACTTTTGATCAAAATGAATGTATCGATTTAATGAAATTGATTTTTTTTTTGTTCCACAATAAAAGAATTGCAACACAGAATATATGTTGAAACACATACACAAACTGGACTTTCGATACTTTATTATTATTATTATTAAATTGCTAAAATGAATCTTGAATAGCCTATGAGCCGTTTGTTAAATCACTGGTAATCGACATGATTGGTATTTACGTTGATGTTGATGTTGTTTTTTTGCTTTTAATATAATTTTTTTTGATTCAAACACTGTTGATTGCCAACATTCAAATTGTAACCCGATCGGCTAAAGAATAAGCTCCGCCTATTAGATATGTATGAATCCTTGATGGATTTTTTTTCCATAATATTCAGAAATGATGAAAAGAAAACAATAATCTCCACCCATTTACCATTCTTCATTCGAGAAAAAATCAACATTTCCAAAAAAAAATCAATCAAATTAAATTACAAAACACCAACAGAAAACAAACAAACATATCGATTGGATATTGAGTAATAATTTAACTTTTAAGATAAAATACATAAAGTATGAATTTCGAATATATTGAAATTATGAACATAGGTTACCGTAAGGTCAAGTAGTATTTTTGTTTTGTTTTTCGATGGATATTGATTTTAAATAGTTCAAAGTTAAAGTTGATTATTTATTTATTATTTTTGGGGGAAGTTGGATAAATCAATAAAAAATAGATTCTGTAATATGAATGTAAACATTGAATGGAATCTAACACATTAATTTCTTTTTTTTTGAAACAAAATGATATTGCAATGAAATGAATTAAATTGAACAAGACACAAGCAAAAACACACATACACACACATAAAGATACACAATCAGGTAAATATATCAGGAATCATCAATGATAAATAAGCAGATGGTTGAATAAATCAGCAGACAAACATCACACACACACCAGACACAAACACATTCACATTTGGAACAATGATAACAATTTCGAAAATGGAAAAAAATATGATGCAATCGAAATGAAAAAGAAAATACTGATCAACAATGTTTTGGAAAAAAACTGGTATATGATACTTATAACCAAATACTCCGAATGACAATAACCAAAAACCTAAACCAAAAAAGATGGAAAAAAAAATCTTGAGAAGATTTTTTTTTTGGGTGAATCAGTTTTGTTGGTTGGTTGAATCAGTAGAGATAGAGGTGGAGCGTCTTTTTGTGTGACTGACTATCATACAATGAATATAACTGACAAAAGCAAAGAGGAGACATACACAGATTCTCACAATACATTGAAAATACTTATATTTTGTTCATGTATATCACAGAGAGGGAGAGAGTGTCAGAGAGAGAGAGAGAGAGAGAGAGAGATAAATAGAAAAAAGAAATAGAAAGACAGACAGACAAACACATAGATATGGATGATATGTGTTGTGTTTGTGTGTGCGGATGAGCCAACCGAAATACGCATAATATACAATAAAGCACGGTTTGCTTACGCATAAAAGGTGGAGCTTCAATCATCATCATCATCATCATCCAAATAGCCATACTTATTTTATTTATATGATGATGTTGAAGAAGCGTTCGAATGATGAATCCATAGAAAAGAATTGATGATCCAACAAAAAAATAATAGAATTGATACATTGAAAGAAAGGGAATATAAATGATAGGTGACAATAAGGGAAAGGAACAGAATTTTTGAAAAAATGATGATGATGAGAATTGAATGCGCATGGCTCATCTCTTTTATCATATAGCTTTTTTTCCAGTGTTTCTTACATATGAATGGAAAGGATTCTATCATATCTGTTTGTTTGTTCCATTTACGTAATTCAATAACCAAAAAATTGTATCATCCTTCTTTTTTTGCTGTTTTTTTTTGTCGGATGAACAATGATGATACTAAAAACCATTCTGATGACGATTGGTTGTTTTCAGATGTATACTGGGCGGTACTGATTTTTTTGTTTTGTTTCCAATTTTGACTATCCTGGGTATCTGTTGTATTTAGACATGTGTGTAAATGTGGATGCGCGTTACCATCTTCGTTTTACTCAACAAAATATTTTGATTCAAAAAAAATGTTAGAAAAGAAAAGAAATATCAAAATACATGAATCTGATCTGTATGCTACACATTCATGGCCTTCTCTTTTGTCTCAAGTAAAAAAATAATAATACATGACCGTCTCTATGGATGCTAACAACAAAAAACAACGATAACATGAAAATGCCAAAGTAACAAAAGAAAAAACTTTTTTAACAATTCTATGAAACAATCATCATCATCCAGAAAAGCACCCACGCACATACACACACACATCATTCTAAATGGAATCAGAAATGAATCCATACAAGAAAACTTTCAAAAAAAAGTTCTTTTCTTTTCTAAAGGTCGACAGATATTTTTTAGATAAGTACAATTGAGCATCGAGCCCCATTAAGAAGTAGAAAAAAATTTATATATTTTATTAAAAGAAATGCATAAAGATTTCAATCTGGATGCAACCGAGCAAACCAATGTGAAAAAAATAAAATAAAAATGAACAACAACAACCACTGAAAAAAAAGGTGATCTCCAACTGAATGAAGGCTGCAAAATTTGGATCATACACTACATTGCACATACACATAAACATAAACAGTAAAAAACAAGAACATAGCAGCCATATAATATTAAACAATAACAAAACAAACAAAAAAACTTTTGCCTAATGACATTAAGCCGGATATTGTACGCAGATCATTATCATCAATAGATGTGTGCACCAAAGAAAAAAAAGTACATCTACTGATGATTTTACCATCTTCTACCATCACAAGATGTGATTATCAAACTAACAAATGAAAATAAAATCTTTATCAATCATTTTATCTCTATGATACATCCGTTGAATGAATTTGAATTGAATATAATCAATATATTTCCCTAAAGTGGAATCCAATACAACAACAATAGTGTTCAATCTGTGATCTATTCAATTTTTTTAATAGAGTTGTCTACATCACCGATATCATTGATGACATTTTTTTTCCAAAATGACAACCAAAATAAAGAAATAAAAGAGTCTTAAATTGAATTTCAAACAAAGTTCCAAATTGACAATTGACAATTTGGGAAGAAAAAAAATTGAAAATAAAAACCAGCAACAAAAAAAATCATTCAAGACAATGGACAAATCAGAAACAAGTCAGTCAGCCAAAATGAATGTATATTGATTGTATATTTGGCTCAATCCCAACCAAACAAATTAGCTGGGTATTAAATTGTATACGAAAGATGGCCTGAATGATCCTCGAATATTTCTAAAAAAGGCTAGGCGATCATGCATTATAAAACGTTCCAATAATATCAGACAATATGTCTTTCTCTTCTTTTTTTTCAATGTTGTTCCATCAATCTATCCATGATCCAGAAAAAAAAGATTATGTCTGCTACTACACCTCGCCAATGATTCAATTCAATTTGGATTTGAAATCATCGTCGTTGCTACCTCTATTCACTATACATAGCCATAAAGCACATACAACCGATAATAATAAAAAAAAGGTCAAAGGTGATAGAGACAATAAATACAACAACAACAACAAAAAAGGAGAGATGAATGATCATCGATCGAGAAGAGATTGGTCGATATATCGTTATCTCAAACACGTACAAATAAACGAAACAAACGTTTTTTTGGCCGACAAATTTTTTTTTTGAATACAAATGCTAATAAACACATATAACCGAGGATGGTAAACATTATCAATATGCAGCAAAAAAGTCTGTCATCATCAAACATGGACAACAGCTAAAAAAAATTCAAATTTCCATAATATTCATTTTTCATTGGATGTTAGATTTTTTTTTCATTAGTTCAGTTCAGTTCAGTTCATTTGACCAAAGGTTATAACAACTCAATTTTGTATTTACATTATTAGGCCAAATAATATCTCTGGTAATGCTTTTATGTAAATAATGCAAAAAAAAAGTGGACACAATCGTAGAAAATTAACACGTCAAAAAAAAACTTTTGGACCATAGTTAGTTGAAATAGATAGATAAATTTGGTCGGATTAAGATCAAAAAAAAACCAGAACAAAACAAAGAAAGAAGAAGAGAAAACGAAATTCTTAAGTTATCTTTAGATAGTTGAATATTCGGTGAAGAGAAAAAGACAAAATAATTTCGGTTCGGTCAAATAAATATACGGACTAAATAAACGAAAAGCCGAAATGAAACCTTGTTTTCGTTTCAAACTAACAAAAAAAACTGATATAGAGGGTCAATTAGAAATCAGTAGACCTAGGGACAACATGATAAGTAAGTGCCCAATTGCAATATTTGTCGCTGTTTATTGTTCATATAATGTTATCAAAACATAATTTATTGTATGACATTTTAAGCAAATTTTATTTTGCTAACAATTTTCAGATGAAAAAATAAAATAAAATAAAGTCAAGCCGGGCGTGCACGTATTATTATTACCTGTATTTTATTCACCAAAATTTATACAACAACAACAACAAAACATCAAATATGCGACAAAGAAAACAACATCAAATATGAAACAATATCAAATGTTAGCTCGAACATCAAGATAGTGAACAAAAAAAAATTTGGTCCTAAGTGTGTAAATAAACTAATAATAAAAAAATTATAGGGACCACACACACACACAAACAAACAAGAAGAGAGAGATAATCAACATAAATATTTACGGGAGCCAAAAATATCAAAGAATATTTTTGGACTGAAAAAAATATTAGTGAAAGAAAATAATGTAACCAAACATGTAAAAAAAACAGTGTTTGCGTTCTGGTTCTGCGATAAGATTTAATTGAAAACAATCTCACATCATCATCTCATTTTGGTTGTTGAATTCCAGAAAAAAACCACGATTATATTGGGTGACAACAACAACGTGAGATAATAGCAAAAACTGCGCAGTGTTATTTTTTTGTTGTTGCCATTATTATTGTTGCTATATTCACCACTAATTTTGCCAACAACCAAAAAAAACCATAAGGTCGAATCAGTGAAAGAAAAAATATCATTCTCCCGATGTGTATATGTTTTTTTTGTGGACCAATTAATCATCGAGAATTAAGCATATGACATTGGTTGTTGTTGTATGTTTGTCTGTGTATGCTGTTGTTTCTTTTTTTTGTGGATCTATCAATTTTGGCTATTGTCAGAAAAACTAGGCAACCACCTCACCATTTTCTATCTCTCCCTCTTGATTTCTTGGTGTTATCATTCATAGAAATTACCAATTGGGCAAGATTCAATCCAATAAACAAAAAACTGCCAGACAGCCAGCCAGCCAAATTGATGTTGCTTGGGATGTAACACGATGACAATGAACCAAAAAAAGAAATCAGCTATTAAAAATGTTGATAATAGAATAATTTTTTTCTCTCTCACTCTCTTCAAAATCGATGCTATGATGATAATTGATCCGTGATAGTAATATAGCAAAAAGACCAATTCAAAATCAAGCTGCACAGATTAGTTTGTTAAATTTCAAAATATTTCTTTTTTTTTATTTCCAATCATAATTAATGAATTTATTTTTAATCACAAATTTCAAAAAAAAAAATGTTTTTTTTTGTTGTCGTTTTTGAAGATTGATGATATCGATGGAAAATAAGCAAACTAAACACCTATTCGATCAATTTTCAAGGCACACACACACCTACTTTGATTATTGTAGAATTGTATGCAAATTGATCGGTCACATTTGAATAATGTTATAACCAAAAAAAAAAAAAAAAAAGCAAATAGTGTTAATTATCCGTAACGTGGGCTTGTTGTTGTTGTTGTCGCTGTTGATCAAATTGTGTGTAACGATAGTCCAGAAACGGAAAAATATTAACGGTCACGTCCTCTGGTTTAAGGCCTCGATATGAATCGTCACACTTATTAAATATTGTTATTCCAATTATCATCATCTTTTTGTTTGTTGTTTGGTTGGGGTACTGGTTGGACAATGCTAGTGAATTGAAATGAATTTTTTTTCTGACTGAAAATGAAGACATCATTTTCATTGATTCACACGCAATTCGAAATGAATGTTGTTGAAAGAAAATAATAGAGAACAATCGATTTTTATTTCTATAAATGTGACATTTGGTATCTTTTTTTTGCAGGTTTTGGTCTGATTTTGACCGTTTTTATTTTTCACTCTGTTTAATATATTTGCATATATGTGGTACGTATGTTACACATAGATAGATATAACTAATAAGCCATGACAGTTTATTGGTGAGAGAGAGAGAGACCTTAGGAAGCTAGTGATCGAAGAGGATTACATTACATATATAATAAAAACATATGACATAGACGAAAATTTTTACCATGTATGTTCATTGCCGGACTAACTGAAAATTTTTCAATCAATGAAGACTCAGCTGAAGAAGACAATCGGGTCCCAACATACAAAATATTACAATGGACTCTTCACTATCGAGCCTTATGAACCAAAAAAAAATGTTTCCATCCATTGTGATTTAACTATGGTCTCCAGAATGAATAATTGAATAAAAAATGACGTACAGACAACATAAAGATGAATGAATGAATTGTTAGCTAAAAAAAAAGATTAGCCCATTCAGTGTCATTTGTTCCCTCTCTCTCTCTCTCTCTCTCACTCATCTCATTTCTCTTCTTCTTTTCTCTGGTCCTATCCTGTCTCTACTCGTTATTATTATTTTTCATTTGGTTTTTTGTGGCCCAACAATGAATACGTCAGTTAGGATGACATCTCAATCAGGCTTTTCGTTTATATATTCTGGATTGCCGACAATTGTTGGTGATCGTATTTACAATGAAAAAAATGGATGGAAGATATATCTCATTTATATACACATTGAAGTGACAACAACAGTACAATGAATGAAAGAACAATGTATGACAGTTGGACAAGAGAAAATCCGTATCAGGAAAAAAAAAGACAGGACACAATCAATTTTCATATAGAGCAACAAGGGCCCAAATTTTTTTTTTTTTGTCACTACTACTGGTTATAAATGAAGAGAAAATCTCATAAGGTATCTAAAATGCAAATATTATGCGAATAAGCACGAGTATGAATAATACAATATAGAAGAAGGCTAATCATCAAAAATCATCATCATCATCATAACAATAATAATGGTAATAATAATAATAATAGAGACATATTGGGACGATTCAATTCGACCAAACTTTAGTATACAAAACTACAGTATTGAAGCCAGATAAATATTGTCGAAAAGACAGTTTTTATATAATGGATATAGTGAATTCCAATTTATTATTATCCTCTGTTCAATGCCATTGTCATTTACTACTTGTATAGCAATAGTTGAATCTATTTGGGATTTTTTTTTTTTTTGACTTTGACACTTGCGAAATATTTTTTTTTTGTTAACTGTAAATACTGTGTGTGTACAATTTATTTGACAATTCAATCGAATCAGTTGAAAGAAAGCCAAAATAGAGGAAGAGATAATCTTCTTTCATTTTTTTTTTCTTTCGAGCAATATATTGGTGATATATGTGTTCAAGTAATGAATAGGATGAATACCTTTGTAACGTACCTACCTAAACAAAAATTTCTATTATAGGGGTTTCACACTAGCAGCAATGTGAATGAAATATTTCAAATGCAATATTTCAGTCCATAAGGCTGAAATGTAGTGAAATATTGCATTTGAAATATTTCATTCACATTGCTGCTAGTGTGAAACCCCTATTACAATAATCAAAATATATTATATCACAGGGATTTTATTTTATTTTTTGATGAATTTTTATTTGAAAACCTTAATTATAACCAAAAAGAAAAAATTTAATCTTTTGATCGATTGATCATGGATGATTTGAAAGGTAAACTTTCAAATCTAGATAGAGAAAAATTTCCGATTCAAAATGAAAATATCCATGTTGTCTAAAAGTCTGTGCGAGAGAGAGGCCAATGTTTATTCGTAATGCCAGCATCAAATATCACCAGAAACAGACAAAACCAACAACAAGACAAACAAACAAACAAATCCCGATAAAAACAAGCTGTTACCATGATCAAATGAATCTGTAACTCATCTACAAAAAGATCTTCTAGAATGGTCATCAATTATCACGCAAACAATCTAATATAACAGACTAAAACAACAGTGAAATTATAATTAAAAAAAATCCAACATAGTAGAATTTGACGCCTAATTTAGCCTGTCACAATCATGTGTGTGAGTGTTATGGTCTGAATGAATAAAAATTTATCAATTCAAGCAAAAAAAACATGTAAATCATCATTCTTATTACGTGCCATAATGATAATGAACATAGTTGAAATTAACCAAAAAAATAAGTTCATTCACCATCAATGTCCTTGGTTGGTTATGGATGAAGATCATCTTACTGTTGGAAAAAAATGTTTTTTTCTTTGGAATTTTTCGAAAACTGACTATGAATAACCTACACCTGAATAACAAATGATAACAGTTTTTTGTTTTGTTTTGTTTATATGATGGCGCGGTTCCTGTTTGTCAGCAACAACAACAGCCATATAAAAGCGACAAAGAAAAAAAAGCGAAAAAATTCGGAACAATAGGAAGACCCTAACGAACAGGCAACACCGAAAAAAAATAAAAATAAAAGTTCATATTGTCATCAAAGGTGATGATGACGATGATGATCCAAAAAACCTATGCATAAATCTTATGCCATTCGTATATAACCTGCTGAGAACAAATGACAATCATTCGATCCTATCCGATCCAATCTGATTCGATCAGTACAGTTTTTATTTTCTCGGTAACCTTAACAAAATAATTAGATTGATAATGTTTTTTCCGCAGCATAGTTTGTATGTTTCAGGGGGTTTATGTTACATTTTTTTGTTGTTGTTATTTTCATTATTTTTTTTCTTGTAGAGGTGTTCTTATCTTTTTTTTACTGCTCCCGATATACACAAACTATTGTGAAGATTTAATCAACGAAGAAGAAGAAGAAAAATGAAGAAGCGAAGAAAGGAACATTTTTAATCAAAAAAATTTTTGTTTTTCATTGTGTTCTATGGTTTGGGCTCAATCAAAAATTTAGCAAAAAAGGTAAAAAAAATAAGCGAAATCTTTTGTGTGTATGAATGTGTTGTTTTGGTGTATGCATACACAAAATGCAACTTGTGACACCTTTTGTGTATTTGTCTATTTGATGATCTTTGTATGATCAACATAGCCGACCCCCATACCATATTTTGTTTCATCCCCTCATTGACTCGTCTCTAGTCGTTTTTCTTTTGCTTCTTTCAAAATGTCCATGTTTCGATTAGCTACCAGTGTTGTTTGCCCTATCAACGATAACATGGCTTTGGACAATGAATTTTTGAATGAATAGAATCTCTGAATGAATGAATGAATGAAAAGGTGTTGGTCCACGAAAAGACTTTTTTACCGACCGACACCTTGTGTCCAATTTTTTTTAATAAAAAAATTTCAATTCAATTGAATTTTTTAAGCAATGATTTTTTTTGTCCAAGCAAAAGAAGAAGAAGAAACAGCAGAAAAAAATAGATCTAATCAACCAAATTTTTTTTTCTTTCTTTTTGCTGGATGAATGTGAATATGAACACCTCTAAAATAGAGAGAGAGAGATAGTGACAATTGAATTTCAGGAACGTCGGATCGAAACAAATGATTGTTTCATTTTTTTTGGACGATTTTTCAATTTTTAAGTATGTAATGCAAGTAAGTAATATATTTGACAAATGTAAGGCCGTTAATGATTTCAAGTGAAATGAATAAGTAGAAAAAAATAGTGTTTCAAATATTTTTTATGAAATCTTTATATAAAAAAAAAAACATTGATATTTATCATATATGATAAAAAGAGGGTGAAGCTTACGGTTGGATGAATCTTTCATGAAAATATTTTGAAACTTTTTCATTATTGAAAAAGAAATCTTTTCATTGATTTGTTTTCAAAACTAAATTTTTTGATTGTAAACAGTGGATGGATTTTTTTTCAAGGGAAAAAAATTTCTTGTTTAATTTTCAACACTTTTTTTACCTTAAATCTAATATATAACAAACAAATAAAAATACTAATGCTAACTAAAAGGAAAGGATTAATTCACTACTTACACATTGGAATAAAGTTTGATGATCGAAATGGATAATAAAATGCCAGAATTTAATCTGAATCTGAAGATTTCACTCAAAAAAAAATAAATGTAATTAATCAATCACTTTCAAAAAAAATATTAGAATTGATGGCACCAAACAGTCTGTCAATTCTTGACAAACAAATAAAACACATAAAAATAGCAAATGTTGTTTATAAGCAAATAAAATTACAATAATAATTTTAGATATTGCCACAATGATTATAATGATTGATACATAATAGTAACATATCGTATCGAATGATATCCATTCTCATAGAGATATATTACTATTTCCTTTTTTATTTCTGATGATTTTTTGAGAGTAGTCTATTTGCTCAAAAAAAACAATTGCAATTTATGATGGCAGGTTTGTTTTATTTTATTTCTGATGATTAGCTGTTTATAAGACAATATCATTTTTTGGTTGCTTCTTACAAACAAAAAACAACAAAATTTCTAAATGACACTTATACAGCTTTTGGTCCGTTTGTTTAAGATTGATTATCATTGAAATAATCTTATGAATGAATGTCTTACTATTGAATGATGATGATAATGATTGAATCGGATACGATCATTCTTATCATGTTATCATTACTAAATGGTGATATTTTTTTTTATGTATTTCAATTCAAATATATGAATGAAAATAATCAACAACAACAACAAAAAACAATGCTTTCTACGTTTGTTGATGATGCCGACAAATGTACAGATTAACATTTGTCATTAAAAAATATCACTGGTATTAAGATAACAAACAAAACGAAAAAAGACCAGGTGTCATAAATCACCACACCAAACCACTTGTTGGTTTGGTTTGGTTAGGTTAGTTAAAGTGCAATGAAAAATGCACACACTAGGCATCAAATTGTGAGATTTATCTTTGTCGAAAAAAAAGAAGACAAAAACAGGATGTTTATGTTGTTTTTTGGGTAAAAGATATACGAAAATGTTAAAAATAACAACAAATGCACACAAATAATTACAAAAGCAACATTTGGAAAAAAAATTGGAACCAAAACTGGAGAAAAGAAAAAACGAAACAAGAAAAAGAAAATAAATACAAATTCTCCACGGGAAAATGTCATACATGCAAAATTGTATACCCAAATATACAAAGACTAAAGAATGGAATCAATGTTTTCAATTTCTTAAAACATAATTGAAAATGTAACAATTTTTCGATTTTGGTTCGTAGGCCGATGGGAGTTTCTACAAGACAAACGAAGAAAATAAGAAGTATATTTATGTAATCTGTAAATCGGATTTGAATTCGATTTCAATTTTGTCAATCATTTTGTCTGTCAATTCCAGATATTGAATAAATTTTTTTTTCTTCATATCTTATTTACTGTTGTTGAGATGGGTGCAAAATTTGATCAATACATTTCAACATCGTGCTTAGATCTAAAATGATTTCGTCATTTTTTCATTCGTCGTCATTCTTATAATCTTTTTTTTTTTTGAATAATATCTTTCGAATATTATCCATTTGATTCGAATATTTCTTGATGCTGATTTAGCTGCCATCTTTTGATACAGCATTCAAATGTTTTCAAATTTATAATTCATCAAGAAATGAATACATTTTTCCAAAAAAGCAAATTATTTCAGAATCAGAACTTCAATCCCATAAAGTTTGTTTCCTTGATCCAAATCTAATCAATACCACAGATTCATAGTCATGCATTAAAGGATTGCAATCATTCAATCTAACTCATATTAATCGATTAGTTGAACAGGTATTTGTCAAAAAAAACAACAACATCATCATTGATTGATTAATCGTCGTCAATGACAATTATATATTGTCGGCATCCATTGTTGACAAATCATCCATCCAACCAATCAACCAACTGTCGAGAAGATTAACAGATTCATAATGCATAATAAGTAGTAGTCAAACAATGGAAAAAAATTAATTTTTTTTTACACTTGCTGTCATTTGCTATCATCGTGATTATCGATAAATTTTTCATTTTCAACGTTGTCGCGGTAAATAAAAGATAAAAACAAAACAAAACAAAAAAAAAGATGCCGCAATTATCGAACTGATGTACACATATTGCCAATACAATATACATTTATATGCATGGATAAACCTGTCATTTTTAGATTTGGATGTGTTTGCTAAAAGATTTATGGAATTGTTTTCTTTCTACACTTATGATGATGATGATGATCAATGATGACAACCACAAAAAAAATAATACCGAGGTGATGTTTAATGTCAAAAGAAAAAATCTTCTTCCTCTTAGATATTTATACATGACTATCTTTTGTGTCAAAATTTCCAAATAAAAAAAATATATTTTTTGCAATTTTTTGTAAATCTTTATGATTTTGCCGAAAAAATAAAGCTTAACTTTGTTATCCATCATTACCGACATTTGTTTTTCTTTTTGTTAGATCAATATCTGACAATATTTCATATTGATTTGATCAATGTCAATATTGTATATGAATTAAAAAAAATAGCTACCTGTATTTTTCAATTTCATAATCACATGCTTTTTTTTGAAAAAAATAATTTTAAAAAATTGTAGAATTTGTTTTGAAGATAGATATTTCTTGTGTCGCAATAGTCAAAACACTATTCTGCTATCATAGATATTATTTTAAATATTCTTATTTGAGAAAAAAACGAATTTCAAGGTTGATCACAATGATGATCAGCAAATATTTGCAAATAGTTCAAGTACGATCAGATGATATTTTCGTTTAAATGTTAAAAGTAATTATTGTTCATTTTTGAAAAAAAATCAATAATTCATACAAATATCGTTTAAATTAGAATTTTATTATTTTCATATATATGATCGATATCTTTAGCAATCGGAAATTCGTCAAGAATGTTTTTATTTAAAAAAAATAATCACCATTATTTTTCTCATTTCTTTTTTGTCTTTTTCTGTGCAATGACATTGAAAAATTCTAATTCTGTTATAATGGACCAAAATCTGCAGGAAATTAACTCAATTTCGACAATTTTTCAGATGTATTTCAAACATTCACAGCGATATATTCAACGAATCAATTATTCAATGTTTGAATATCGAACTCATTCAATACCGTTCAGAAAACGTTGTTTTCGAGCATTATTCTATTTCAGTGCCTCCTTATACATGGCATTTATAATGATTATGGGTACTTATATTCCATACATAAGATTTTTCTTAGAAATCGAACAGCAAATGTTGGGATTCAAGGATATGCGATTGTATGGATCATTTTCAGGGGCGATTATATTGATGGACACATATAAATGGTATTCAACTTTTCAAAAATTAATCAATTATCGATATCCATTGAATGAAATTCTGATTAAATTGGATCAAACAGTGGATGAAAACTTGAATATTTCAAATCGACAATCATTGATTAAATTTTTCACAAAATCTTATCGATTCACATTGAGATTGAACTCTTTATTTAAATATGGTTTTTATTTGACATCTATAAAAATGTCCTATATTTTAACGATGAAATTTTTGGAAACGAAAATCTCAATCAATCAATTAATAATTGGCATTTTATCTTCTCTACTAATGTTTTCAAATATTGATCATTTCATAATGGATGTTTCTATAGAGTTGATTTATTTAGTATTTAGCTTGGGCTATCTCAAAATAAACATGAGGCAATTAATCAGAGAGGTAAGAAAATGGAAATCGATCCGGAATCGTCGAATGGCAATTTTTCAAAAAGATTTTCGTTGTTATTATTTACGTCATTATTGTGAAATGGTTCATTTTAGGAACATGCAGGGCAATTTTCTCATGTTTATTGAGTTAATGTCGAAAAGTTTGTGTATGATCATTGTAATTTCTTGCGCTAAAACAACAAAGTTTAATGTGAAAACATATTTCATGATTGCGGTATTCATTATGACATTCATCTATGCAGAAATTGTTTTTATTGCCATATCTTCATTTCCAAAATACAATGAAAAATTTTTCAAAATGCTTTATGATTGGAATGCTCGAAATTTATCGCAATTGATTCGAACAAATGTTATTAAATTCAAGCGGATAATTTGCTTACGAGAAATAATCAAACGAAATCTATTCTTGCAAGCAATTTCACGTAATTCTTATGGATTCTATTTTGGACAGGTTTTCTTCATTGACAAATTGAAACTTATCGAAATGTTTCTATTTAATTTTGTATTCTTTATTTTGTTATATAAAAAAATGGTTATGTGATGTTTCCACATTCATACAACGAATTTTAGGAAAGTTTTAAATTTATTAACATTTTATTTCATTCTATGCATATTATTTAAAACATTTGTTCATCAAAATTTTACATTTAATTCATTCATATTGATGACCTAATTAAAAAAACAAAAAATTATTATATTTTCACATCATTGATATCTTGATGATGCACACATAGACACACACATAGACACACACACACATAGAGACACGGTCAAGGTTTTATCCATAAATCTGATCAAAAAAGAAAAGACTACAAATCTTTTCATTTGTGTACGTAGCCATTATATATTTTTTTTTATTTTCATCAGAAAAACTTTCTTCAAACATTATCATCAGAACAACAATTATATGATTATATTTCACCATCAAACAATAGAATGAATCAATCAAAAAACGTAATTCAACATTTCATTTCATTTCAACTCTTTATTAAATTTCTTGGTGCATCCTTTTCTTTATTACTAAGGTTATCATCATTTCAACGAAAAAAAAAACATAATAATAATAATGAAAAAGTTCATCGAAATTAATCAAAAACAAAAAGCTTATTACAAAATTGTTAGTCAATAACGTAGTATTGTTGATGATCAAATATTATTGAAAAATTTTTCTTTTTTAAAATGTATTTTTTTTTCTTTCGCAAATAATTATTGATTACGTGACATAAGACTTGTTTTACTGTTTCAATTTGAGAAACAAAAATTGTCATTTCCATAAAAGTATTTTTTTTTCCCAAAAAAAATTTAACAAACTACCATCTGGTGTCGAATCTTTGTATATTATAACCCGTTATTATTATCATTTTCAATTTTACTGTTGTCAGCTGTAACTATTTTGGAAATCCTAAATGTTTTTCATGTTTGAATATTTGAGATTTCTTGGTTATAACATAAATGTTGACAAATAATGATTCATTAGCAACAACTTTGATAAACATCTTTATTTTTTTGATTATTTTTAATGTTTTGCTGATATTTGTTGAAATTTTGGCAAAAAAGGTTGCAGTTTTTGTTTTTGATTATGATACGAATATCCCGAGAGAAAATAAAACAGGAAAAAACAGGTTCTTCAAGTTAATCATCAACAAATCTGTTAGTTCGTGAGCTATCAGGTATACGATAACTAAAATCTTTTTTCTTTTCTTATTTTCTAACTTATATCAAATTTATATCAAATTTTTTTGATTTGATATCAACGATGATTATAATGCACCTGATCTAATGGTGGTCAAAGTAATGATTTGGATCGTAAAAGAGGTGGACGTTTTTATTGAATTGAAGAGAAAGTGTTGATATCATATGCAGCTCTTATGTTAAGGCAATAAAGATTGGCATAGTTATCAAATAACTAATTATAATTATTATGAAACAACAAATAAAAGTACTGAGTGCAATCGGTCATTTTAGCAGATATCGGCCAAGACATCATCCATGTTGTTTAAAAACATTTTCCATTCATAGCCTGAGTCGAAACATTGTTCATTCAGTTCCCATTAGATTGTCGTCGACCAAACAAGCTCGTGCAATTCAACTTACAAATAACACTTGTTTGAATTTTTCAAATTGCAACTTTAACTTTTGTGTATTCGAATATCAACAACGAAATATGTCACATAATCGAAAAGTTTCATCCGATGTAAACGCTTTCCAGGATCAGCTCAACAGAGCAACTAAAATTGTTGCTTTGACTGGTGCTGGTATTAGTGCGGAATCTGGTATTCCAACTTTTCGAGGCGAAGGAGGTTTTTGGCGTAATTACAAATCAGAAGAATTGGCTACACCAGAAGCTTTTGCCAAAGATCCAGGCTTGGTTTGGCAATTCTATGAATATCGACGTCAATTAGTTTCATCAAAGGAACCAAATTTGGCACACAAATCATTGTCAATTTTAGAACAAAATTTTATTCGTGATTCACCACATCGTCAAGTGATAGTTGTTACACAAAATGTTGATGAATTACATCGTCGTGCCGGAGCAAAACGTGTACTCGAACTTCACGGATCGTTATTCAAAACCAGATGCACTCAATGTAAAGCAGTCAAGACTAATTTCACTATTCCAATAGTTCCGGTTTTGGAAAATATCAAATTGGATGAACCAGATCGTCATATTGATCCAAAAGATTTGCCACGTTGTGAAAAATGTACTGGCCTTCTTCGTCCACACGTTGTTTGGTTCGGTGAACAATTGGATCCATTCGTTTTGAAACAAGCTGAAGGATTGATGAGTGTTACAGATTTCTTGTTAGTCGTTGGTACCTCATCTGTTGTTTATCCAGCTGCATCATTAATACCACAAGCAGCTACACGTGGTGTAACTGTTTCCGAGTTCAATATCGAACAGACTGCTGCTTCTGAATATGCAAAGTAAGTTTTTTGATAACTTATTCAACCAAAAAAATGTGAATTTTCCTTACTAATGATTGAATTTTATTTTTCCGATCGTATTTAAATAGATACTTTTTCAAAGGTCCATGCGCTCAAACATTACCAAAAGCATTACAGATTGGTGAAACAATGATTTCGCATTGGGGTTAAATCATCAATACACTAATGATCAATGATAAAACTGGTTCCAAGGAATAAATTTATTCATCCATTTATAATCATTTCAATACATCTTTGTTCCTCATTTCCTCAGGAAATATAGTTTACTCATATAAAGATTTCTTTTTTTTCTCGGTAACGATATAGGAAGAAAAATAAATAAATTTCTCATTTATATCATTATTTTGAATTAACTAAATAAAATAATTGATTTCAATCCTTTTTTATGATATATTACTTTTCTTAAAGCGCTCTAAGGTTTTGTTTGTATTGAACAAATAATAATTTTTTATTTTAAATCGAAAAATCTTTATTTCAACGATTATAATATGTATTTTTATAGAGAATGATTCGTTTAAAAATATAAGTATTAAATTCAAATTCATCTGTTGATTTGTGGGCAAGTATATAGTTTTTGACTATATTTTGCATAGATATATGGTATTGATGAGAAATGTAATTTGTCATTTTGTTTCAGTCGAAAGAAAAAAAAATTGTGAGCCAAAATAATTTTGAAACCAAAATGAATCATAAGAAAAGCGAAAAAAGCACAAGAGTGAAAAGAAACGCAAAAAAAATTACAAAGATATAGAAATATAAAAAATAAAAAATAAAAATACAAAATATGATTGACTGAGAATAATCCTTGAGAATTGAAAAGATCATTTTTCGAAATTTAGGCTTGTGTAACTGAGAAAAGAAAAACACAAACAAAAACGATTTAACAACAAACGGCACGATGATAATGATAATGAATGAAATTTGAATATCAGGACAGCAAAAAACATGCAAATGAATTATGGAAATTGTTAAGGAAAAATGTATTTAAAAAAAGTTTCATAGTAGTATGCAAAGCAATTGGCAAATGAAGATGAATTTTTTTAAAAAACCGATATTTGGACAAAAAAATAAAATAAAAAATACGAAACTAAAACTTTAATGGGTTTCTGGAAATAATATCGCATCATTTAATAATAATAATAATAATAATTAATAGGTAATAATAAAATTGAATAATGGTAAGGGAAGGAAGGAAGGAAAGGAGAAAAAAAAGAATGATGAATAAACAAAACAGATTGTGCAATTGAAAGGATTAAAAAATTAATAATGGATCAATGTAATTTATATTTATATAGGATTTATCATATGTGATACTGTCAATTGTTATAAGTTTCGAATTTTTAATTGTTTGTCCATGATTTTATCATTGATGATGTTTAAATGAATGAATGAATCAATGAATGATGTGTATGAAAGGGTACAAAAAAATGAAAAACAATGAAACAAACAAAAACAATTCAAATCAAATCAATATATATGACAAATAATAATGATCCAATCCATAACTTAACCAGTCAATTATTCATTATATAATGTATATAGAAAGAAAGAATGAATAATAATAATAATAATAAGAAATAAGAAAATATAACAAATAAGAACGATTTTTTTGTTTGTTTGTTTGTGGAAAATAATCATTTTATATATGAAAATGTGAATAATTTGTGTCAGTGTGTGTGTGTGTCATGATAAAGAAGATGTTAAAATGCGATTGATGAATATTATAAAAAAAGAAAATGAAAAATAACTTTATGAATCAATTTCTTCAATTATCATTTGTCAAATACAATAATAAGAAACATTTTTATATTATAAATGAAAATAATTAAAATATGATTAACAAGATAAAATGTTGATGTGTATGTATGTATGTATGTATTGGTGTTTGTATTTGTGTTTATATTAACCACATTTATATATATCTCAAAGGGAACGAACAAAGAATATGGAATAATAGAAAACAATAAAAAATAATGAATGAATCAAATGAAAAAAAAGGATGGAAATAAATTGATGATGAACGGTGTTAATTTGTTTCAGTATCAATATTCAGCAACAATATCATATCCATTCGTTCGTTTCAATTAGATAAAAATCTCACTTTCGAAGACACATGAAATAATAATGATGAAATGATAAAAATCAATCCACTTTATGGTCAGGGTAATAATAATAATGATTTTGGTTGAATGATGAAGAAATGAGTCGAAAATTTCCCGTTGAGGATCGATAGGTAAGGTAGATAGTGAGTGGTATTAGTGGAATGACACTCTTGAGCAAGAGTTGACACCCACTATTTTTTTTGGTTATTCTTTTTCAAGTATTAGTTCGAATTGACATTTCAAAGATCATCCAGCGAAAAAGAATCACATTTCATTGCAGACGATTCCGCTGTAAAGAAATTGAGAATAAATTAATTAAAAATAATCATCAACGAAGTAAATAGTAGAATTAAATACCTCGTTTGAGTGCAGCAGCATAGGCATATGATTGTGTGTTATTATTATTGGATCCGGGTGGAGCAACTAATGGTGGAGGAATTGGTGATCCTCCTAACAATGAATTTGATCCTGATCCATTAGTTAGATGATATGGCGATCCAAGAGCGGAATACAGATTATGACCATGACCATGATTATTAGTCAAATTGGCTCCATTCAATAGAGACGCTGCTGCAGCAGCAGCATTGTTGTTCATCGCAACAATATTATTATTATTATTATTATTGTTGTTGGCATCACTGGTTGTACCATTATTAGACATAGGACTTGATCCATTAATATCAATGACATCTTTGGGAACATCAACGAATTGATAGACTAAACGTTGACCATCGACTTTAGCTAAAATTCCACGTTGATAGTAATACCTATTCAAACATAATAGAAACAAACATTAGATCAAAAACATTTTCTAGAAGATGGATACCTTAAAGCTCTTCCCATTGTTTCATAATTCATGTCGGGCTTATTTTTATGTAAGCCCCATAAACGTGAAACAGCTTTCGAGTCGACCAGTTTGAATATACCTGTTGTTAACATAATGAAAGATTAATTATATAATTACACATGTTATAGATAATTTTCATTTTTATTTACCCTTTTCACGATTAGTCCATTTGATGTAACGAGGACAATATTCTTTATCTTGTAACAATTTCAACAAAAATTCCCATAAATAAGTAGTTGAACCTAATGAATGATAAAGACTATTAGTTTTGAAAAATTAAAAAAAAATGAAGAACTTACTTTCACGACTTTTGCGTTTCGTTGATGGCGTTAGACCATTTGGATTTGGATTAGAATTGTGATTTGAGCCAACCGGTGTTAAGTTCGGTCCATCCAAAGCTTTAGGTTTTCGTCCCTTTTTACGTTTTAATGCTTGTACACCATTAACCAATGAACTATTACCATTAGCGGTCATTCCTGTTTGATTTAGATGATGAGCATGATGATGATATGGATGCAAATGATGTGAATCCTCGATCGATGTGGACATATTTAATGCTAGGATAACAGATGGCGATAAAATATTCATTAGTGCAAGTCCAATTTTATTAATTTGATTACCTTTACCATGATCACCAATTGAAGGACTTGTTTGAACAAATTGTTGACTATAGAATGAATCCATTGACAGTGATGGTCCAGGTGGACGTCGTTGTTGTTGTGCAGCATGATGGATCAACGAACCACTGGCTGCCGCAGCCGCTTGTAATGCTGCAGACAATAATTGCTGTTGCGAACTTGTTTGATTAGTGCAAGAATTCGATGGTCCGGTATTCGATCCATTTGGTGTGGTCGATGATGGTGATTCTAAACTTTGTACTGCAGCAGCATATAGACTTGGATGAGCAAGACCATTCGCTTGATGGATAGGAGTACCGGTACGTGGTGGTGAATGATGTGATTGTGATCCATTTGTTGATGGATGAGTAAAACCATTGAATCGATTTTGAAGATGACCAGAAACGGGTGAATGTAACGCTAAAGGACCATCAGAATCTGTAAAAATAAATCACAAATTAGGATTAAAATATTGAAAAAACTTTGCAATGTTTGTTTGTTTAAAAAAAAGATAGAAATTTCAAATAAATCGCAAATTTTGCAAACGGTCTGGCACAAGTCTCATCATTGAATTATTAGATAGTAGAAAAAATTGCCAACATAATCACAATTTCTGAATTATTATCATAACTAAAAACAAAAATTTTATCATTGATTTCAATTAAATTATGGTTTTCTACAGCGAAATAAAAATGATCCTTCATGATCCCTATGCTAGACGAAAGAAAATAAATCCATTTTTCCATTCAATCTAACTCTCTTCACAAGATCTATCATTTAAATTAATCCTTTTGAAGAAAGTAAAGAAAAAATATGATTTCGATTATGGAAAATATTACCATACGGGAATAAGAGCAATAAGAAATTTGACTCTTTAAAAATTAAATTCTTGGTAATGAAAAAAAAACGGTATTACACAATCATTCTTCTTTATTTTTTTTTCCCAATCATAATATGATTGATTTGGTTGAACTTGGGTGCAGCGTTTAGAAATTTTCGAGATAAATATTTGCCTGTTGTTGTGTGTTGGTGTTGGTATCAACAATTATCATCCGGCCAAAAAAAATGTGTAGGAAAAAAACGATGTTTTCTTTCCACTTTCTCAAATTATATAGAAGGGCCAGGCGTTCTGGGTCTATATTCAATTAGCCATAAGTATTGTATATATTTCTAATTGGTATTGCAACAAGAGAGTAGAAACAAAAATGTTGGTGATAGGGGGAGCAAACGAAAGAAAAAAAAATCATATATGCAAAAAGTTTGCCCCATCACACAGATATTAATTCCGAATAAAAAATGACGATTTATATGTTTTATTAATATACGGGGCGCCATAAACCAACCTCATTCTTTTAATAACAAAAACAACAACAACAACAACAGCAACAAAACAAACGATGATAATAATAATATCAGTGAAAGTCGATGAACGGATTCAAGGTGAACAATCATTATCACCGTATCAGTATAGTTATCGCCGTCATCATCATAATCAACGTTTTTGGATAGTCAAAATCATCAGATCGAATTGTGAAATATGTGCAATATAATATATGTATACGCACATACATACCATATTGATCGAAACGATGCGTTTTTTTTCCAACGATAACAACAACGAAGAAAGTATCATATCATATCTTAACCATTAACAAAGTAACAAAACAAAACAAAAAAAATAAAAGTCCAAAAATCCATTTTACTAATCAATCCTATGGAATTTAAAACAAAATATTACTATATGAAAGTTACAAATCAGATAAACTTTATAATTTTCTTAATTTTTATTCCGAAATAAATGAATTGTGGTAAAATTAACGAGAAAAAAAAAGAGAATCGAGGTTATCTTTTATCTATTTTCACACACACACCATAAATCAATGAAAATGGGGTAAGATATAATAAGAAAGCAAAGGAAAAAAAAGAGAAAAGAAAAGAAACAAAAACAAAAAATCAGTTCGACATAGTTTTATAATGATTGTTTATAGTTTGGTTTTGTTGTTATTCATTGTTTTTTTGGGATCTTTAAAAAAAGAAGATCATTATTATTGTATATCAATGTCATGGGGATTATGAAAAGAAAACAAAAATCCATATATCATAAATTGGAAATGATAGTTTTCATTTGTGAGATTTTTCTGGTTTCCAACAATCACTAATTTAATTGTTTCAGGAACAAACAAACATTTTAATGGAAAAAAAAACTTTATCTTTTTCCATTTTTATTATCATAATAATTCTTTTTTTTATTGAATTCTATAAATTCTATTTGTAATTAATTTTATAATATTTGATTTGTATTATCGTATGAACACAATAAAAAAACCTTTCTTTCAAACCAAAGAGTAAACAAAAAACCCACACACACACACACACACACACAAATAGACATTGTATCAAGAAAGAAAAAAACAACCGGAACTAACATTTCACATTTGTAAACACATACACAGACACCAAACGAAATGAAAAATATTTATAAACTAAATTATCGAAAATAGTATCAATAATAATAATAATTTAAAAACAAGATGCTGATGAGAAGTAATAATAATACTATTATGTAAACAAAATTATAACATTGTGTTGATCATCATCATCATCAGTCTCAGTAATAGATTTCACACTTGAATTTTTCTTCTTTCTCTTTAGATTACTTCCAATCTTTTTTTTTAGCTAAACTAAACATACACATTATAAACAACTATGGTATTCGAAAACAAGGATATATGTTTTTGTATCCAAAAATAAATCATCAACGAAAATAACAACAACAACAAAAATTCAAAACGAAAACGTTGTCGCCCTTTGACCTTATTTTTATGAATTTAAGTAATATTGAAAGAGAGAAAAAAAAGAGAGAACCAGACAAGATTGATTGAAAATAAGATGGGTGGTTGAGGATTTTTTTTTTGTTTGAAGAGTTTTTGATATATATTTAGATTTTGAAATTTTATTTTGTTTTTGGTGATGAACCATGAAATAACAACAAAATAAAAAAGAAAAAGAAATCAAGTTTGTTTGTGGATTCATGATTTTGGACTGTGTTCGTGTTGAAATCATCAACGGAAAAATGAATGAAACGAGAGAAGAAAAAAAAAGAGAAATTATTTCGGCCAGGACAGAAAAAAAAACAAAAGGAAATCAAACCACCTGAAACAAAATAATGAAGACGAACCAAAATAGCAGAAAAAAATATCATTTTTTTTCATCTATGGTGGTTTTCGGATTCGTTTCGTTTTTCATCATTTTCTTCACAAATATGATGATTTTTCTAGGTTTTTTCCCTTTATAATCTGAATGCTTAAACATTAATGAAAAAAATGAATGTTGATAACAAACACGAAAAAAAAGGAAAGAAATTCCTATAAATATCATTTCAAAAGAAGGGCGAAAAAAAAATGAAAAAGATAAAAATGGCCATGAAAAATAACAAAAACAACAATAATAAAAAGAAAAAACTAAAACATCCCATATAGACCAAACAAAAACAACAACAACAAAATTATTATATAAACATAAGAAGGAAAAAAAAGAACAACAATAACGACAAAAACGAATGAAGAGGTCGTGACCTCAAATCCTAATTTCCTTTTGAGATATTTTTTTTTCTTTCTCTCTATCTTTATCCCCTTTCCTCCCTCAATAATCAACTTTTCGACAAGTAATGGATGTTTGTGTAATAGTTACAGCAGCAATAGTAGTTGTTTATTTTTCTCACAACAGATATCGGAAAGTGTAATTGAAAAATGATTTGGATATTGATCAAATTTTTTCTTCGTAAAATTTAAATAGAAAAATTTTCCAAAATAAAATACATTCCAATATACTCAGGTATGTTTATCGGTGTATATCTAAAGAATGACGGTGTGATTTTTGTTTGAATTTAATAAATAACGGAATCGAACAGTTTAAAATTTCAACAACAACCCTAAAAAAATTGATAAAATTTTCATCGAATGATGATGACAATGTCTAGACTAGACAAACACAGGCCATAGATCTTAGTCTAAATAGATATTAATTTTTTTCTGGTAATTTAACGGGAAAATTGTTAAATAAATTATATATTAACTATCGATGATTCGTTGGAAAAAATGCTAACAAAAAAAAATATTGAAAGTTATTTCCCAATCAACTATCATTTAAGAGAAGGCGAAAAATACAAGCAATGAAAATTAATTTCAATATAAATAGAAACAACCGTCGAAATGTGTGGAGGTGGTGGTGTTGGTGGTTGGTAATGATGATTTAGATTGTTATTATTAATATTGTTGTCTGGATACGTCAGAAAGACAGTTGGTTGACCTGAAAATTTATGCAATTTTTTTTACTGTTGTTATTAAAAAAATCTATATTAATGATGGTCAACTATTGCAAAGTAATAGAGAAAACAAACCCAGACATTTCAATATGTATTTCACAACAAGATGTAAAATATGAAAAATGTTTCTTTTGAATCATTTATATATGATAATAAATATTTACAGTTACATTTTTCTTACAAAGAAAAAAAAATTCTTCCGTAAAATCAACCAAAATTGCAAATAATTGCGTAAATTTTTTTCCAGGGTGATTTATTAGAATTCTGATGATGATGATGATGATAATGAGATATTTGCCAAAATAAATATAATGAATAAATATCAATACAAAGAAAGAAAATGAATAATAATAATATTAAACAAACAAACATCAACGATTTCTTTTATGTTTGTTTTTTGTTTTTTTTAATGGAAACATCTTCAACAAAAAAAAATTATTAAACTAGAATAGAATGAGCCGCGCATAATCGTATATATTTTATAAAGCTAATGTCGTCAGTCGGTTTCAATGTCACTGGGTTGAATGTACCTGTGACTTTGTATGGCTTTTATCAAGGTTAAGATCATAATATTTGGAAAGCCGATATAGCACAAATATCCAGATTCGTTCCAAGCAACAGAGTATTCTATACAACAACAAAAAAAAAAGACTGCATGCAGTGGTAGTAAATTCAACAAGAAGTGTATTTAGGAAAAAAATGGCTTTTAATACAAGTACATTGTAGGATTCTATTTACAGAACGTGCGCCATTACATATTGTGGTTCATCATAATCATTTGTATTATATCACTATATAATACATATTTATAAAGGAAAGTTATTCGATTGAATTCTTTGAAATTGGATGCAAACAAACAAACAAAAACTAGCTAAGAATATTTGTTGAACATTTTTAAAAACAAAAATCATAAAACAATTGCTATATAAACCATTGGAATTGTCTGGAATTTTTTTTTGATCAGAAAAATGAATCTTTTATTGGTTTGTAAAAAACAATTAACATAAACAAAAATATAAGTGATTTGTCGATGAATTCCCACAGCAATATCGATCAAAAAATAATAAATTTCCAATGAATTTGGTAAAAAAAAATATTCTCTATTCTAATTCTATGGGACAACAATAATAATTCAAAATTTACGTCAAAGACAAAAAACTATTGTGAATAATGAAAAGAAAATAAGTAAAAGCAACAAGAGGGAAAGCCAAAATATCTTTTGATAACATCTTCAATGTTTTTTTCTTTCATTCAATATTTCTAGGAAATAGTTTTCACGAATAGAATAGAAATCAGATTCCTGTAGATAGAAACAACAACAAAAAAATATTGCGATATGCTTCTGGGCGTCATGTATCATCGATTTACATGAAGAATGTTAATAATAATAATAATAATAATAATGAAAAGAAAAATCCAAACACAATCATATGAAAAATCGATTCTTCAGCCAAGAAAAAAAACCAAATCAACTGATTTCTTGTTATTCAGAATTTTTTCCCCTATTTTCTCTTTTTTTTATGGCTGTTGCTAAGCTATTATTTGTGTGTGTGTGTGTTAGTGTTACATTCCAAATGGATGATGAGAGAATGGCAAAAAATTATATCCGCCGGGCGTCATACACATGAATGTAAATTACAATTAATTGTCATTGTTAGGAAAATCGGACAAATGAATAACGGAAATTCATAACAATAAAAAAAATTGCAGAATCGACAATAAATAAAAAGTCAATGAAATGACTGAAATGACCGAAATTTTTTCTTGCAAACCGGAAAATATACATTTCAATCGATGTAAGTAGATCGGATGACTAGTATCACATTTAATGGTGAATACAAGAAAACAAGATAACAAAAATGATTTCATTCGGAAATCAAACGAATCTATCTTGCAAGTCATTGTTGGCGCTATATTAATTTTATATGACGGAAATCTCAAGTGATTTTCATCATTATTAGATCTTGTTTATCAACAGTTTCTATTTATGGATAATTTATTTATTATGAATTTATATCGACACTTACATTGTGTTGAACTAGTTGGCGCAGAATTACCAGATACTGATGTATTTCCTCCAGCAGTAGATGCAGCAACTAATGCTGAATTTTGTTGCTGAGACCGTGTTTGTCCATAATAAAATGAATTCTGTTGATACGATTGTTGTTGTTGTTGATGATGATGATGATGATTTTGTTCATCATTCGAACTGTAATGAGAATCAACATCGCTAACACCAGAATCTGCTGGTGATGGTGGTAACGGACTATTTGTATTTGTTGTTCCGGTTACACCGGGTGTTGATGATGATGTCGTTCCCGTATGATGACGATTTGTTGGTGACCATCGATTATTTGATATTGTTTGATGATGATGTAATTGATGATTTAAATGATGTAAATGATGAGCTGTAGTATGATGTGGATGATGATGGCCAATATTATGATGACCAGGATGATGTGTACCAGATGTATGTTGATGATGTTGCTGAAGTATATTTTGTAATAGATTCGTTGTTGCGGCGGCATTCGCTGCTGATGATGACGATGAAGATGATCCACTTGAACCATTCAAAACGACCAGATTATTTTTATTATTATTGATATTTGTTGTAGATGTTGATGATGAATTTGATTTATTCACAGCAATTGCAGTCGGCGTCGATGATGATGATGATGATGAAGATGATGATGGTGATGATGATGAAGTTGATGATGGTGATAATGAATTTGATGAGGAACTAGCCAATTCTGATGAACTTGGTTCACATCCATCAACTATTTTTTAATGAAAGAAACAAAAATCAATTAATATTAGCACTAAATATTTTCAAATGAAATTTCAATATATAATTGTCATTATCACAATAATTTTTGATCCAAAAATAAATCAACATAATGAATATATTTAAAGGAAAAACAAAAAAAAATATGCATCAAATTAAATTGTATTGACCTTAACCTTATATGAAAGTCTTATTAAATTCAATGATTCATAACGACTTAATTATTTTCCAAAAATTTTTGTTTCATTTAAGAATGGCCTTGGCTTTTATTTTGTTGTTGTTGTTGTTGAAACATCTGTGAATGCTTACGTATGTACATGAGACATATATAACAACAACAACAACAAAAATTGTACATTCAAAAAAGTTGTTGACCTGATCTTTTGAAAATAAGATTCGGCAACAACAAAACGATTTATTTTTGTTTGGATTCAATAATCCGAATCCAAATCCAAAAAAACTGATAATAATCATCATAATCATTCTATACTATGATTCTTTATAAGTTTGCAAATTAATTATGATTATTTTATCACAGAAATCTTTATTTTCCATTATATAATGTCCTAATTCAAAAAATTTTTGTTGAAAAAGATGAGTTTGTTGTTGATGCTGCTAGTGTTTTTGTCTTTTGATACAAAACAGAAATCTGAAACAAACAAACAAAAAACGATACATGAACAAAAAGCTATAGATCAAGGTTACGTGACAATGTAAACTTTTGAAGAAAAAAAAGAGCCAAATTTCCAAATTCAGACTTGTATTTTTTTTGTCATTGTATATGGATAAAGTATCCATAGTGCGTGTGTGTTTGATGGAAAATAACCAAAAAAACAACAATAAGGGGAGAAAAAACTTTATCATTTATAGATCAGTATATCAAGGGAAAATTGGGGAAAAATTGGAAAAGGAAAAAAAATATTTATCCTCTGTGTGTATTTGAGAAGGAGTGTGTCAGTGTGTAATCATTGCATTCACAAATAGACCTTATATATTTGAGAGTAAAGCACACATACAAGAAGAGATGTGATGGGTGACCTCAATTTATGTATGTCTAAGTTTGAGGTCACACTCACACAATACAATACATCTGTGTCAAATAAGTTTCCATTTTTTTTTGTCGAAAATCGTAGGAAGCTCTTAATATTTGTTAGTCGAAAAAAACAACAACGTTTTGTTTCCTCTATTTTGAATCAAATCTGTGTGGCTGTTGTTACGAATATTACGAATCGAAACAACCGTCGAATTTTAACGAATAATGTATTCGGTTGAGTAAAGGCAATATCTTTTTTTGCAATTTTGCCGGATAAAATAGCCTTGATAAAAAGAAACCGATGACAATGGATGATGATGAATGAATGAATGAACCACGTACGCGTTACCGTACCGAACCAAAAAAATATGACAATGAAACGGACCATTGACCGGGAAGTGGCCAGAAAAAAAAGTGAAAGTTTTTTTTTCTTTTCACCAATATCAAATATATTGAACATCGGAACACGCGTTTGACTCGGGTCAATGTTTAGTGTTCCAGGAAAAAAAAATCAATAATTTTATCACTATACAAAGTTAATTTGAATTTGTTCCATTCAAAAAAAAATGAAACTGAAAAAAAAGTAGATCATTTTTTATAATTTTCTTATTTGTTAAAATGAATCTACAAGGACTCCAATGATTCAGGATTCAAAATATGACATTGACACTGAAAAAAAACTCAATGCGTGTGTGTGTGTCAATGTTAGCATTGAATAATACCATTTTCAATAAAAATTACAAAAAAGAGAACGGAACCTTGTAAAAATTGCATATTATAAGGGAAAAAAACAAGAAGGGGCAAGCAGCTGCTGTGTTATACTTTTTTGTTGTTGTTGTCCATGAATGAATGTGATCAAGAGAGCAAAAATATTTGCAAAAAAGATCTGTTTTCAATAAGATGGGAGCAGGTCAATGGAACACCCGGTCGCCTGTTTTTATTTGCCAACTATACTTTGTTCCATTCTTATGTATTGTATTAGCCAAATTTCAAATGAATGAATGAAAAAAATTCAAATGAACAATTGAGCAATCGGTAGATTTGACAACAGCTCATATCATACAATGAAATGAAATTAAAATTAAAAATCCAACCAAAAAAAAACAAGATCACGAAAGAGTAAAAAGAAAATGATTTCAAAAAAAATTGGAACAACAAGGAAAACAACGATAATGATGACAATCGTTGTTATTCGTGGAAAGAAGGAATTACAATTATAATTCCCAATAACAAATGAACAACATTGGTCATCAATTGAGCTGGTGGTGGTTGGAAACGAACGTAGAAAAAAATGAATGCATGAATGATCTCAATAGTTTGAAAATTCCCTAGCAATTTGTTCTTCATGGAAAAAAAACAAACAAAACAAAATTTCAAGTTCACCAAACTTTTCATTGTTGTTTTTTTTTCGCAAGAAAAAAAAATTAATTTCCAATTACGTCATTCAATTATAAATTATTATCAACATTTTTGTAATTGTTTAAAACAAAACAAAAAATTTTTAAAGAAAAATAACATCAAAATTGCTTTGTTTTAATGATTGTATTTGAGGATGATGATATATTTTGTACGTACGAACAAAAAAAAACAAGAAAAAACTACGTACTTTGTTCGTAATTGTGCTAAAAAACAAAAAATATATCACTTTAAAAAACAACTTATTTTTCTTCCAGTTAATTTTTGTTGTTACTATGTAGCTACAAAAATCGAGGACCTTGAATTGGGTCGATGGCACCGGAACTTTCAACAACAACAACAACAACAACTGCATCATACTTATATCATAATAATTTTGTTTTACATGTACATTTTATGAGATCGCATACGTAAATTGATGTTTGTACATACACATCATCATGCTAAAAACACGGAGGGACTACTATATAATAATAATATTGAAAAGCTGCCATGATGTGGTGGTGATGATGAGGATCAGGGAATTTCATGATCAAGGACAAATATCAAAAAAAGATTTCGTTGTTGTTGTTATTGTTAATTTATCTATAGATTCTTTAGAGAATCAAGAATAATAAAATGGATGCAGTTCAAAAACAAATTCCATTCAATCAATTGATTCTGTTTGTATAAAAACAAAAATCGATATCCGAGAATAATATTAATATTGAATTTTAAACACCGACGTTAATTGAAATCATTAATGTTTTCGTTTTCAATATTCAAATGTAAAACGAAAAAAAAACATTACCATAATCCAATCGAGACAGAGACATATCAGAAGTTTATTTTAAAAAAATGCTTGGGTCATGAATTTTCTAATAGATTTGATTATTTGATATTTTTTTCAAAGAAAGAAAAAAAAGAAGCCTTAATAAAACCTACTATAAGATTATTGTTTTTTTGTATTAAGGATTATTATCATCATTCCACCTTAGTTATTTGTGGGTGTTTTGGGGTTGTTGTTGATGAAAGCAAACAATAATAACTGTTTATGACTTATTTATAAATCTATATAGCAGTAGTAAAATGTAATGGATTGTTGGGAAGAAAAAAAGAAAACATCCACATAATGATGATGAGGCGAATTTCTCTTTCTTTACACTCCTTTACTTTTCACATCAGCAATCCGTTTTTTTACTGTTTGATAATATTAATGACAAAAGTATACGAACAAGAGGGACATTTTCATCATTTTTTTTGTTTCTAGTTGAAATGAAATGAATAAAATGATGAAATTTAATTAAGTTTAGTTCAAGTTCAAGGTGAATAATAATAATCGAAAGGGAATAGAAAGAAAAAAAAACTTTTGAAAAACTTTTTTTTTTGTTTTTACAATTAATGATTCGTTTTCCTAGGAACTATACAATTGAAAATTTTCCAATCAAGAGGCTCCTCATTTTTGTTTGTTTGACAAAGAATGGACAACAATTTTTTTTCCTGTTTAAAATTTTCAAACGGAAATTCCAACCAAAAAATGAAATGTTCGTATGATGATTGATTTATTGTTTAAATGAATGGTTTTTTAAGGATAATATTATCATAAAGATTTATTCATAATCAACAACAACGATAATGGACAACTGATGTATATACTTTGTTTCAAGATTTTCTTTTCACTTGTTTTCGTTTGGTATTATTATCAATTTCCAAAAAAAAAAAAAATATTATCAACCCGTTATATGATGATTACTAGGAAATTTTTTTTCCTATTTGTTTTGAGTGTTTGCAAAAAAAACGCTGTAATCGTAAATTTTTGTTTTAGGTAATAATTCTTAGCTAAGAAAAACAAAATCTAAAGAGGAAACAAAATGTTGATGCCAAAAAAAAACAACTACACTAATCAGCAAAAAAATAGGATACCGGTACTGTTAAACACACACACACATATACGTTTACGATAACAACCGAAAAAAATGATGCAATTACATTGATTATATGATATTTTGTCTATTTGGATTATTTGGATGATGATAATGATTTTTATGTTATCTCATTATGTTACCGTGATTATAACAATAATCGAAATACCTTTTTTTTTCATGGAAAACAAATTGAAAATGTTAAGGAATGATTCATTCCCGCAAACAAACAAACAAAAAAAAACTTTATTTTCGATTGTTAAAACAATCTTTTTTACTTTCAATTTTCTGTTTATATGACGAACAACAGCCAAAGTGAAAAGGAAGGAAGAAAAAATGGAAATTCATTAAAAATAAAACATCGTCATCATTTTAATCAAAGAGTATCATAGAATGTTTATAGCAGAAACAAAAAAGAAAACATAAACAACGGAATGATCTTCGTCATCATCATTATTATCATCACATCACATCACATCACATCAACAATGTCATTTGTCATATAATAGAAAAAAAAACAAATAAAAATGCAGGAAATGTTTTTTCTTCAAGCAAGTATATAAAAAAAAACATTGAAGCAAAACACAGATAGAAACAATTATCTATTTTTTCAAAGTCAAGTTCAAGAACAGATTTCTTTCTTTCTTGGATTTTCCAATCAGGTAAAATTATACACTAAAATTATAACAATTTCTTATGGCAAAGAAAACAAAAAAAAACCTTATCGATCGCGGTTGATTGGATACACAATTAATAATGAAAATGAAAATAATATACGTGTATATTTGAAAGAATGTCTATGAATTGTCAGTTAGATAAAAAACAAAACAAAACAAAACAAAATGACATTGTCAGAAAAAAAAATTGATTTATCAGAACGGAAAAAATATTATTATTATTATTATTATTTATATTATATTTGCGGAAATGTCATATTTGTTTTTGTTTTATTTTACATATTCATTATCATTATTGACAACAAACAGCAGCAGCAGCAGTAGTGATCCATTAATGATTAATGATATAAAATATTCATGCACATTAATTAGTCAAACAAATGAATAACAGAGAAAATAAAAGCATACATCCATCAACCGAAAATAACAACGTTTTCTTTTGATTGTGCGTATTTTTTGACCCTGAAGAAAATACACACACACACACACAATCTTAAGTGAATAATGATATTTTTATTTTAAATTCATCATCAGGTAGTCAGAGGATAGCATGCAATGTAATAATAATTTATGCATGAATGCTATTTCCTTATGGATGTGATTCTTCATTTTCTCTTTCTACCATTCGTTATCTTTGTATTCTTACTATTTGATAACTAAGTAAGATGAGAAATCAAAATATATCAAGAATGTGTATATATCGATCAATATTTTTTCAAGTTCTTCAACTGAATGATCAAATGCAAGAAAAAACAATAGAATATAACAGGAAAAAGAATGAAATGTTTTTAAAAAAAAGATTTCATCAACCAAGTAATCAAGCAAAAAAAAACATAATCACTGCTAACAAATGGAGAATGTTTTTGTCATCAATTATTACTATTGTATCATTAAGAAGGAAGTAATTTATTTGGAAAAGAATTTTGCTTTTCTCATTAAAAAAAAACGACAACAACAACAACTTTTTATGTGTAAGAGGATCTTTCTTTCTTTTTTTTTAAAAAAAACATGATGCAATCATATATCAAACACGCATTTATTAATATGATAATAAAATGACTGAGATAATTAAGATTTTTTTTTTTGTTTGTAAGTCAAATAAATCTAATTTATTGTTACCGACAAACAAAACATCTACAATATAAAATGTATGATGATACGGATATATATGAAAATGAAGAACAATAACAATCCTTGAACGAATTTATCCAAACTAACGAAATGACATTCAATCAAATCTTTCTTTTATAGGGGTTTCACACTACAGCAATATTTCATGAAATATATACACGAAAATATTTCAGCCCATAAGGTTGAAATGGACTGAAAAATTGCATTTGAAATATTTCATTCACATTGCTGCTAGTGTGAAACCCCTATTAGTAAAATATTTAGTTTTTTCATCTCGTTTTACACATCTACATTCATTTTATGAAGAAAAATACCTAATTACAACAACAACAACAACAACCGAAACGTGAACGTGTTGAAAATAGAAAAACCAGAAATGATGATGATAAATATAAGAAAATAAAAAACGGAAGACCTTGCAAAATACTTGTTGTTGTTGATATAGAAAAAAGATGTTTTCCTCAATAAATTCATCTAATGTAAATAAAGTCAAGTTTTGTTTAATTCTTATTACTTTTTTCGTTTTGTTTCTTCTTAAATTTCAACAATATTTCATCAAAATTGAAATCGATATAACAAGGAAAACAAAACAAAACAAAAAAAAACAAATTTATCATCAAACATCATCATTTGTCATTCAATTACAAACATTTTAGGCAATTATTTTCATTTATGGAATTTTCTTTTACTTTCAAAATTTATTATGATTCAGGAAGGATGTATAGGATTAAGTACAAGGATAGTGATTTAGCCTGAATCCTTCACATTCTTTTTTTAAAAAATTTCGCCCCGTCAAATCATATTAATGATGATGATAATCACGTTTACAAACATTGTGTGTATATGTGTTTTGTTAAAAAAATTCATTTTTTTCCATTTGGTGACAAAAATATCATTCAATAATAGAATTATTATTGATATTTTGTTTTATGCATAGTCATGAATGAATGAATAAAAACAATAAAAACAACAACAACAACAATAAAAATAAAAATAACCATATCTTGATCAATGTCAATTGTTGATTGATTGAATACAAAACCCGGATAATGAAATTATTCGGGTTATAAAATCTTACATCAAACACCTGCACCTCAATGGATTAACCTGAATTTTCAAACAAACAAACAAACAATAATAATTTTCCACCAACTACATTCTAAATAAATAATTCTTCCTTGTTGAAATATATAAATTTAAAAAAAGCATACCTTGACCTTTCAACCCTATTTTAACTGTTTTCGTTTTCTGAATAATAATGAAATCACAAATAGGAAAACTATATTGACCTAGACATTGTAAACAAGGGTCAAGTTTTTTTTCGTTTGTTTCCCATTTTGGTTCTTTTCTTGCTGAAACCAATACGACGACAATGAAAAATGGATGGAAAAAAGGTAAGTTTCAACACCTGTGTTTTTTTCCCTATTTGGAACAACAACAAAAAAAGGGGAAAATAATGCTAGATTTTCTTCAATTTTTAGTGTGACCCTAGCTAAAAATACAAAATTGTTAAAAGATTTTACTTTGTTGTTTCTTTCCCAGAAAAAAATAGACCTAGCTTGTTCATTTACATCAATGAATAAAAGATTTTTTTTTGAAAGAAAAGGGTTAAGATCGATATGGTGTCCTTATTTCTATTTTGAAAAATATTTAAATTTAAATTTAAATCTAAAAAAATCCATTTTTTGTCGATGATGATGATGACACAAGAACAAAACCGATTTGAAAAAAAAGAGAAACCAAGAGAGAGAGAGAAAGATCAAAGGAACTTGTTGATGATGATAATAATGATGAACTTGTGCTCCTTATTTCTTTTCTTTTTTTTCCCATCCACAAATCCATCAAATTTAACCCACACGAATAGAAAAAGAAAATTCACCATTGGTTTTTGTTTCTTTTGAGTATATTTTTAAAATGTATATCGAGGTCAGCAGCAACCGATAAAGCAAAGCAACCACCGTAACCATCATCATCATCATCATCATCAATTGATCGACCTAAAGAATATTTTCTCTTCGGTAAAAAATTTTTGATTATTACAAACAAAGTAGAGAAAAAAACCACAATTTTCATTTGTAATATTTGCCATTGACATAGTTTTCTTTTTTTTTGTTCGCTGGCTTCACAATGTGTTAAGAAACTGACAGGCTTTGCTTTAAAAAAAAAGATTTTTTATCCAAAAAAAACGGTTATTCTTTCTCTCTATTTTCAATCTTTAAATGTGGAAAAAAGGGGGCAAACAAAGAGAAAAAAAAGCTGCCAACCAAAGTTGTTGTTGTTGTTGTTTACGAAAACAGAAAAACAAAAAGATTTGAAATGACGATCATGATGATGATGATGATTTCTCTCCTCTTTCGGTTTTTTTTTCTTCTTCTTCTTTTTTCTAATAAAATTTTCCCGAAATGCCGGGGCTAATGAACGAAACAAGGTCATCATGATGATGATGATACAACAACAACAAATCCATCAACTGCTACAACCGCATAGTTACCACTACATATTGTGTATGTGTGCATTAATCTAATCTATTATTTGGGCGCCATACTTTTAAAGGCGCCGAATCCAATAATGAACAGACGTATATTTTTCGTTAATGGTGGTGAGATCAATGGGGGAAAAAAGAAAATACATTTTGACATTATTATTTTGGATGAGAATGAAATACATAAGGCGGACTTATTATCCAAAAAAAAGAGGGAGAAAAAAAAAGAGAAATTTTGATGATTAACAACAGTAACAACAACAACAACATGAATGAATGAATGAATGAATGGAGATAGAAATTAGACCAAAATATATCCAAAAATAAACCTAACACATTGAAAAAGAAGAAGAAAAAAACAGAGATTGGCTATAGTTTTTTTTTGGTTAAAATATATTGAAAGATGGCTACCAAATATTTTTCTATGAGGGAAAAATCAACCACCATGATGACGAATTAACATCATAGAGAATCCATAGACAACAAGAATAACAAAGTAGATGTTGTTATGATTGTTTCGATGAAAGACAAACTAAATCATTCTGATATACCTTAGATGAAACAGATGATCATTCTTTGATTAATAATAATAAACAGAGAATGTTACTTAAAAAAATGTACATTGACATTGACTTATGAACATGTACATGAATTCTATAGAATTCTTAGATAATTTCCAAAGACAGATATTAAAACAAAACAGAAAAAAAATTTTGTCATTTTCATTCAACTTACAATAACGTCTTATTAATGATTTTTTATAGCTTGGTTTTGAAATAGCTAATGCATCATTAACTCCTATACCATTACCGGAACAATTATCACCGGTTACGGATTTAGAACGATGATGTTTATGATGATGATGAAGATGATGATTTGATAATGATAATGATAATGAAGATAATGTTGATGATGCTGATGATAATGATGAACTTGTTTCTTCATCTTCTTCTGTCGATGAACTTGTTGATGATGATGATGAATGTTTTATCTTATTTTTTGTTTGTAATGTACATGGTTCAATCAATGTATTCAAATACAATGATCGTTTTCTTCCTTTTTTCGGTAAACTTAAATCTAACGGTACACCTGGATTACAATTTTCATCATTTTCAATATCATGATTATCATCAACAACCACAATCAATTCATCATTATCGATTCCGGTTGTAGATGTAGTTGAAATTTTTCTATCAACTGAACCAGAATGACGATGATGATGGATATCGGACAATGATAAATTCATGAGTTCAACGTCGTCTTCTTCAGAGTAAGCAGATGATGTGGATGAAGTTGTTGATGATTCGCTTGGATATCGTAAAGTTTTCGATTGTATCGATGATGATGATGACGATGTGACTGATGTCGTTGTAATTACAGGATTCGAATGAGCCAAACGTGTGATTGCTGATGGATCAATAGATTCAACAGAATGATTTGGATAATATGAATGATGATTATCGATTGATGGTGATGTTCGATGTAAATTGTTCTGTTGATATTGATGATGACCATTGATAATGGTCGTTTGAGTTGATGGCGGCGGAGGTGATGATGACGAATTGGGAGCCATAGTCACTGAAACTGGGGTTGTTGTTACTGACGTCGTCGTTGTTGTTGTTGTTGTTGTTGTAGTTGACGTTATTATTGATGATGATGGTGACGATGGAGAAGAATTTGTTGGCGATGGTAACGATGAATCAATTGTTGATGATAATTTTTCTACTATTGATGATGATTGAATTTGTGATGGTGATGATGGTAATGAACGACTATGATCGGTTGTAGTGACGATCTTATCACAATCCGTAGTATCACTACTGGAGCCAACAGCACGTTTCGATTGAATCGTTTGATTATCGATATTATTACTGTCACTTGTTGTCGTCATTGATGATGATGATGATGATGTTGTGGTTGATTCCGAATTCGATATTGAATCCGTTATGGATGTATCAACAGGCGATGATGAAGAATTACCATTCATATGAACAACAAAAGAATTATTATGATGACTATGATTGCTACTAGGATTATGATGATGTCGTACTGAATGATGATGATTATTATGATCAGAGATTGATGTAGGTGGTGGGCTTGGCGATACCAATGATTTGGCCGGAGCAAGCATCAATGTTGCTGTGGTCATGATGTTTTTTTTTTGTTATTTCAAAAAAAAAAAATTGGATGGATAGATGGATGGATTGATGTTTTAGGAATCTGGAGGGAATTTTTTTTTGCAAACAACAGGTTTATCGATGAATAGATTCCATTATTTTATGAATGGATAAATATCCAGATTAAATGAATTTTAAAGTTGATCAAGTACAAGTAAAAATATAACAAACAATTAAAAACAATCAATCGATCGATATATGATTCACACAGAAACAAATGAAGAACAAAATTCAAAAATGAATAAAGCGCGCGATCAATCATTGAAAAAAAAACACATCGATTCTATGATGTGTGTTGTGTTGTATGTAGGGATTGAGGACAGACTTTTTTTGTTGCAAATATAATACAAACACACACATCAAAATAAAAGCATCTCTCGGCAGCATACAAACAGATACACGAGATACACAACTTACATCAACGAAGTACAGATTGACACTGAAAACTTGATCTGGAAAAAGCCAAACTAACTATCTTGAGTGAGCTTCAACACAAAAAAAAACCTCAACACAATATACACACACAATACAGGAATCCCAATGTAATGTATGCTGTGTGTGTGTGTATAGTTTCTATGGATAGTGGTAGTGGTTTCTTTTTCCTTTATCATTTGATATTTGGATATTTTTTGTTGTTGTTGTTGTTGTTGTGTATATATAAAAATTCTAGCGGCAAAAATATTACAAAAATTCAATTGAATAATTATTTGGCATTGAATTTTTTTTGTAGTTTGGATTCTTGTACAAAAAATTTGGTTCAATCAAATATTGAAATGAAATAAAATGTTTGTTATTTTACATTGTTTTAGATTCTTTCCAAAGGTAATGATGTAATTGAACAAGCAAAAACAAAAAAAAAATTTCTACCGATTGATTACAAACAACAAGAAGAAGAAAATAATAATAATAATTTATTTTAAGAATCATCATTTCAAATAATGTATATACATTGTAGAACAAATAATGTAAATGTATTTTTCGTATAATTATCAACTGATTTTAATTGAAAAATATATAGAAAGATACACATACACACACACACACAACTGATATTAATACAGATACATTAAAAACATATACAATAAAGTCAAAATACGGATTCAAGGCCAAGTCCAAGTATGTATGTAATAATAAATTGAAATATAAACGAAAGGGAAACAGAAAAAAAATGACAAAGTTCATTGACGATTATTATTATTATCATTGTTTTAGACGATTAATAAACAACTTTTTTTTAATTAAAAAAAAATTTAATGAATCTTGATTCCAATGATCAAATTGATTAAGTTTCGGAAATAAATATTTTTCCTATTCATTGTCGCAGAGTAGGTCAAGCCATATTAGTCAAATAACAACAAAAACGACAAACCACCTGATTGTAATAAAAGAAAAATCCCATGTTTACATACTTATTTCCATAGGAAAATGTTGTCTTTTGGTAAAAAGAAGAAAATAATAAAGGAACCCAGCAAAAAAAAAAATCAGACAACAAAAATATTTCTTTGCTTTTCCTTCTTCTTTTCCACCTACCCCAATTACAAAAAAAGAAAAAATACCAAGACAAAAATATACAACAAAAAAAAAAAATCAAGACCAAAGTCAGTATAATTATTCAGCTAAGAAAAAAAATGGTAAAAATAACCATCAAAAAGAGAAAAAATGAATAAAGCTAGGTCATGAAGGTCATCAAACAAACAAACAGAAAACCCAAGGACAATTAAATGTTAAGGAAATGACAATGGACCATTCATTTAAGTATGTTTGCTCAATACGAATGCGGAACGAGAAACCGGACCTAAGATGATGATGATTAAATCCAAAACAGTGTTTTTATGTGAAGGAAATTGTTTTCCTTGGCCTCATTCCAATCATCGAGCAATAGTGAGGGCGGAGGGTTTAAATAGAAAAAAAAATAAACGAAAAACTATCATTGCGGAACTATGACCCTTGTCGTCGTCATGAACATAAAAGACGGAGGAAATTTTTTTTTCTGGTTTTTCATGTGTTTATCAATTGATGGAAAGAAACAGTACCATTAGACAAAATAAACGAGAAAACCAAAAAAAAATGCACCAACAAAAATGATTCGAAGGTCAAAGGTTGTTATATGGTGAATAATAAACCAATGGAAGTGGTGATGATTATGATGATCTTTGTATTCGTTGTATATACTCTTGGATGGGGGAAAAAAATTTTTCGGTTTATTTTCAGACCATACAATACATACCATACACAACAATGGATAGTAGGATTTTTAACGTGAGCAGACAATACAAATAAAAATGAATGAAACAAAAAATATGGATAAAAAAAATAGAATAGATGGATGAATGAGAACCAAAATACATTATACATTATTATATTCGACCGAAAAGAAAAAGAAGAAGAAAAAAATTGGAGCAGCAACATAGAAATCAAGACACAGTCAAAAAAAAAAAAAAAAAAGAGAATCGAGGTCAAAGTCTTGAATCTCATCATGTGTGTGTGTGTGTGTGTGTGTGTGGTGCAGATGAAGATCATTGAGATGAAGAAGAAGATGATCATCATCATCATAATGATGATGATAATGATTATCAGTAAAAAAAGAGAATGTGATATGTTTATTAACAAAAAAAAACAAACATAATAACCAACTAAGTATGATGGAATTTATTTTGGACATTTTTTTTTCTGGTTTCATATTCATATATTCTTACCAGACGATATCAAATATTATCAATTATGAATGTGTGATATGAATTGGTAAATCTTTCAAGAAAAAGAAAAAAAAAGATTCCAGTTGTAATTTATGAAACATAATAACAACAAATTCATCAAACATATGTACCAAACACTAATGATCATTGATAATGATAAAAGCAAAGAGAAAAACAAGAAGACAAGGGAAAAAAAATATGAAAATTGGAACAACAAAAAAAACATAATTAATTGATTTTTGTTTTAGTCCTTTTTTTACATTTGTATTTGTGATTGATTGATTGATTGACTGATAGCAAAAAAAAAAAAAAAAATGAAGATCATCAATTTATGATCAGGTTTTGTTTTTTTCGGTGTGCAAAAATCAAATAGTCACGAAACGATTCTTTGATTTAGATACCATACAACAGGAAACTATCCAAAACTAGATCAACATTTTTTTTGTTTTGTTTTTTCATTTTCATTTGAACCAAATCTAAATATTATATTCTTTCATCATCATTACCGGTAAATGAATGACTAGTTATAATTTAGTTGTATTTTCATTTTAATTATCTATCATATGCAAATTTTTTATTTGTATTTTTTTGAATTTAATGAAATGGAAATCAAAATCAAAACAACAACAATAACAAAAGAGCTGAAAACAAAAACAAAAATGGGACAAATATTGTTCTCATTAATTAGTTCGTTTGCCTTGAAAAAATGACACACACACAATGTGAATGAATTTTCCGGTTGAAAATCAAAACATAAATGGTCATATACTATATGGTCATAATATGATTTATCATAAGCGAAAAAAACGTTTAGAATAAATAGATCATAACATTGAAAGATGATTTTTGCATTGTTTCTGGGAGTAAAGAAAGCAATACGGAAAATAAAACTCAAAGATTTTGGACAAGTCCATTCGCCAAATGTTTATATTATCAATCAAATAACATTTCCCTATATTGTTTGAGTATTTTCCATATGTTAGAAACACACAAGGGATTCTGGATTCTACTTCTGAATTCTCATTAATATACATGGTATATAAATTCTATACAATTCTGGTTAAGAATTTGTGATCATAAATATTATTCTGTCCAACACACGTACATAATCATTATATACGGAAGTTTGTTTTTTTTTTGCTTTGGTAGAATCCATTTCATGATTTCCAACAAAAGACAAAAAAGAAATAAATAAATATTGTCATTGTAAACGTTAGTGAATCACATATAACTATTTTATCCATAAACAAATAATGATAATGATGATGATCAATCAATCGGCTTATATCAAAATATTTATGTATTGAAATTGATATTCATTCGATGATTGATGGTTGAATCAGAGAATATTGTTTGGTTGTTTGAATTTCAATTTTCATTTTGGACAAAATAATAATAATAATCATCATTTTTGATAATGAAAATGGACCCGTCCAATTAAAAGAATTTTTCTTTTGGGTTCAATTCGGTTTGTTTGATCATCGGAATACATCTGCGTTCAATTCGAAGAAAACAAATACAGACGCACACAGTATTAAAAATAGTGTCAATGAACAATAGTTCCTGTCAAAATTATTAATGGAATTTCTTTTCTTTTTTTGGTTTGTTGTTGGATAAATTCGTGCAGACCAGAATGAAGAAAAAAAATCCAAAGAGAATTCTCCAAAACGTTTCAAACAAAACAAACGTTACATTGTATTTTCATTTTCATTTTCATCATTTCAATGTTTATTCAATGAATATTTTTTCCACTCAGTGTGAATGAATAAATGAATCTATCGAATATTTATACTGGAACATTCTAGATACAGCAACAACAACAAAGAAAATTTCAAATGATTTGAAAAATTGGTCAACAAACAAAACAAAAAGAAAATTCAATTTACCATACCAAAATTGTTTATGTAACCAACCAGATAAAATTGTTACCGGAGGAAATTTTTGACCAAAGTCAATAAGGAAAGAAAAACGATAATTATTTTCAAATCAAATAAAAGTTAGTTTTTTTTAGTTGAAGTCAATAGGAAAGTATTTCAACAACAACAACAAAAAAATTCTGGTTAAAACAAAAATATAATTAAAATTCAAATAATCAACCTGAACAATCTGGACATTTCAATATGATGATTAGGATTATCCATTTTAGTGAGTGAGTGAATGAAAGAGAAGAAAAAAAAGAGTTTCTCCGTATATTCACTCTGTAAAACATACAAGATCTAAAAAGGTAATTGTAATAATTTCTAAGAATAGCCTGGAAAAAAAATCACAAACAACAAACATTATTTCGACAGGTTTTTCTTATTGATGTCCATCCGGTAAACAAAAAATAAGACCAGGGCGCATCATCATTATTTCTCTCAAAAAATCATCATTATCATTTCATGGTTTCTCTTTTTAATAAAAAAAATTCATTGCATATTTCCGTAGAAATAGAAATACAATTTCTATTTAACCCTATCCTTTTTATAACAACGAATAAATAAATGATGAAAATAAATAGAGTCAATGACTAAAATAGGTAAAAAATATATATGGCCTGTAAACATAGACAACACTGTATAAATACATGCATAGACAATGAATGAACTTTAAAATGAAAATGTGAATGAACAACATAAGAAGAAGAAGAAGAAGTAAGAAAAAAAAACTTGTTTTTCAACAAATTTACCTGTATTGCTTTCTCTCTCAATAAAGTGAAAGAAAATTTCCGATTATATAATCATAATTTTTTTTCACATTTCGTCATCATGGAAAGAAAACATCATTTTTCTCTTTCATCATCGGGAAATCATTCAATTCCTTTTACAGAAAAAGAAATGAATAAATAAATATATTTATACCCACGTCCAATAACCGAAAGAAGAAAAGAAAAAACCGGTTACCATTTTTTTTCTTCTCATTCATCATTATTACGGACAATGATGATATTTTGGTTGATAGAAATCAGGTTATACATTACATGAACAAAACAGTTGCTATACTTGAAATCAGTTGGTCGATTGGTCGTTTTTTTCAACGAAAAAAAAGAAAAGAAAATTCTATACCCATGTTGAATAAGAAAAATCTCATCATCATCATCGACAATGATGAGGATGTTTGAAATGAAAAAAAAATGGAGAGATCAGAAGGGAAGGGGGAATCATCAACAGTGATAGACCGTAGCAAAAGTGATTATAGCAAAAGTTGTGCAACAACCAGAAAAAAGAAAAAAAAAGAAAAAACTTTTCCTTGTCAGTCAAAAAAAAAGAAAGGAAATAAGAGAGAGAAAATTCGTTTGTTTACGCTTCCTTGCAATATATAAAAATACCTATCATACAAAAATATTCATCTTTTCAAACGATAATGACTTTCATTCATTCATTCATTCAATGGATATAAGCGCCTGACAAATGTAAAAAGAGATGAAAATAGATGATGATTATTATCATTGCAAAAAAAATGATGATGATTACACAATAAAGAAAAGAACTAATCCTTTCTTTCATGATTATTGCATAAGAACACCTGGATGGTTGAAAAAAAAAGATGAAATCAAAGAAAGAGAAATGAGAATGAGAAACTTTAACCAACACCAGATCATTTATCAATAATGAACACACATGTCAAACATCAATGACAAAATCAGTGATGGATTCAATACAAATTTAAAAAACAAGGTTAAATCAATGACATGACCTTTATCAAATTGATTCAATCATAAAAATTTTTATGATACAAGATTTTTTTCAAAAGGCAAAAGATCGTGGAAAAGGGTTAACACCTTAAATGTTTGGTTTTCAAATCAAATCAAAAAAAAGACAAATTCAAACCTGATCTTTTCGGTCATTTTATCAAAGACATTTTTTTAAAAGGAGAAAAAAAAGAGAGGGAAAAAAAGAAATTGTGCCATCATCAGCATCATTTTCGATACCAAAAAAGCACCAGTTTTTCTTTCTGTGTGTGTGTGTTTGTGTGATGGATTTCGATAAATCGATAGAAATCTTTTTGCATTTTTTTTCAATAAAAAAAGATGTCTGATGATAATAATTTTTATTTTTCAGGATCTCATGATTTTCTCGGTATTTGAATATTTATTTTTATTTGCTTATACTGATTTTGGATTTTACTAATGCGAATTAATTTGTTTTTACAAAGCCAAAAAAAACACTTTTTTATTGTCGTTTGATGATGATGATGATGGGTTTTGTGATTCAAGAAATCATATTTTTTTTGCATAATAATTATAGCAAGCAACAAAAAAAACCAAACAGATAAAACGAATTCACTCTCATTACATAAAAATGCATAGTTTTCTTTTTCATTTTCCTGCTGTAAGAAAAACAAAAAAAAACTTGACCACCACCACCATCATCATCATAGGAATGACAGTAGCCGGCCGGACAAGATTCATGAGAAAAAAGATTATATCTATCATCAACCATTTTAGTTTATTTCATAAATGTATGTGTGTGGGTAGTTTTGATTTGTCCATCATATAAGAAAAAAAAGAAGAATGTAAAGGAATCTTGTAAACAGGGTTGGGCGATCGTTGTTAGATAATAAATTCATTGTATATAGGAAAAATGTAAAAGTAGTGGTATCCGGATGGTTATTCTGCAACAACAACAAAAAAAAGGAAAAGCCCAACCATGTTTTTCTTCCAAATATTAACACACACAAGCCAAATACACAAATATTTTTTCCTCTTGTTGTTGTTGCATTGCAAAACAAAAAACATGGAATGAACTCCTGATTGCGACCATGAACCCAAAAACAAATCATCATCATCATCATCACCAATGATGGAAACAACAAAAACAACAACAAAATCATCAAGAAATCATGATCATGTCGTTCGTTTTTGGGGGATTTGAACAGAAGCACACAAACAGATACTCTATACATCTACACAAATACACAAAAACACGCTTTGATAGACAAGGGAAAAATCAGCTTAAACGGCAATGACAATGATATTATTGGGGGCCTGATGCTATGGCTATGGCTATAAGCCAACTTGATATTTTGTTTTTATCCAAATACGTATATCTATTTATTTATTTATTTATTTATATTGATATAAATATATTTGCATTTTGTTTTAGGATACAGATACATTCTGGATACTCAATTTGTATGATTGTAGATATATCCTGATTCGTACATTTTTAATGATAATTATTAATAATGGTTTTTATGTCTGTCTCTATCTCAGTGTATTTGTTGTGTTAATGTAAAAATTGCGGATGTCTGGATTGGTGTTTAATGATATGGTTGACATTTGAAATGAAAATTTATTATTCAAAAAAATGAATAAATAGATGTTATTCGTTTGTTTTTTTTTTTTGTTGAAAGGAATTTCTTTTTACTGTAAAATCTTGATCGATAAAAATTCCAAGCGCAAGAAAATAATCATTACGAAAAAAAAACTAAAGAAAGAAAGGATTCTACAAACAACCACAGAATCCACTATGTTTTTTGCCAAAAATATCGATGAAAAAATGGATAGCTTTCATTTTCGCAATATACTTTCCTATAATATAAACTCGTTACTAAAAAAAATCATTAATGACAATCATTAAATGAAAATATTTTTAATACAATCTTAATCGTAACATATTTACAACAAAACAAGAAAAGATTTTAATAAATTTGTACTTATTAACTGAACTTGTATCCTTGAACTTTAGCCTTGAAAATTTGTTGTTGTTGTTATGATGTTTATTTATTTTACTAAACAAATACTTTACTTGTCTGACAACAACAACTGTCACTTATTTTTGATTTTCTTGTGTTTGCTTATGTGTGTCTGTGTGACAAAGATATCATCATCAGTTTTCCGGTTTTTAAAAAAATATATTTCTAGGTTACAACTTGATTCTAAATAAAATTCAAAGAATTTTTTTGTTTAACAATTGAAATTATGTCGTTAGAAAAAAGATGCGGATGTGCGTAGGGTGTTTAGCTAATTATTCATTCATAGAAAATCAAAATTCAAATTCATCGTTTTGAAATATTTATTCAACCCAAAAATGTAAACCGATGCTTTAATTTTTTTTACAAATATTTGAAATTCAAAACAGCAGAAAAATATCATTTATTTAGGTTGGACGCCCCAAAAAACTACATTTTAAAAATGAAAAATTTGAAAATGTACATTTCAAAATTAGCAAAAAACTCGCAACAAAAATGAAATGATTACATATTTTTTAAAAGAAAAACTATTACATGATGATGATAGTCATTTTTTTTAGTTACAAGTTCAATAACACATACATGGTACATGTATGTGGATATTCTCAGGAAAGAAAAAACAAAAACAAAATAAAAAATGTTTTTTTCTATTTGTCGTTGTTGTTGTTGGCAATATTATCAAATTGAAAATAATCATTAATGCAAAATGATTTAATCATTTTTTTCATTCATTTCATTTGAATAACTTGATATTCAAGCAATAATAATATTTTGCAAATGAACAAATTGAATATAACTGTTGTAACTTTTTCATTTGATTGAAAAAAAAGAATTCAGGAAAAAAAAACGCCATCTAGCTGAAATTAGTATAGAATCGAAAAGAATCAACAGAAAAAGAATTATTTTTTTTTCTATGATTCAGTATTCACTTGTTTATCACAACAAAATCCTCGATATTTGTAAATCTGAATGAACAAAAATAATAAGCCGTTTTCTTGCGAAAAAAAAACAAAACGAAAAGAAACGAAATCAAATTCAAATACGATCATCATTTGTGTCCTTGGAATAAGACATTCACATTTCGTTCGTTTTTTCCCAACAACAAAAAAAAAAATAATAATAAACGACAACGTCGACAAAAACAACAACAACAACAAAAATTCATTGCAAATTCCATTCTTTTTCACTCTCTCTCTCTCTCTCTCTCTCTCTCTCTCTCTCTCTCTCTCTCTCTCTCTCTCTCTCTCTCTCTCTCTCTCTCTCTCTTTTCTTTTTATTATTATTATTATTTTAAAAAAAGTTATTTTCGATAAACAGCAAATTGTTTGCTATTTGTTGTTGTTGTTGTTGTTGTTGTATTTATTCACTGTTTATGATAATTTTATGATGATCATGATGATTTGTATTTGAAATGATGATAGGAGCGCAAAATATTTGAAAAAAAAATAAAATAAAATTCTTTTTTTTATATAACACAAGCAACAAATATTTACTCCTTTCCTTTTATCGACAAAACAATCGATTTTTTTGGATTTCAATCAAATTCCAAAAACATATATCAAACGAATGAATTTATAGACTAAAAATAGATGCAATAACCTTTATTTATTTTTCAAAAATCAAATTCATTTAAAATTCAGGATGTGCTGATTGTTTGTTAGACGACAATCAAAAATGAAAAAAAACAACATGCAGTGTTGTGATAGTAAATCATCAAAATCACAGAAAGGAACTGATCAGGGTCAAGGGAAATGAATCAATCATCATCATCATCATCACTACTATTTTTGTTATATAAAAATTTATTCAAATACAAAAAAAAAGGGTGACTTAACACAGGCATACACTAACACACACACAACAGAGGGACAAACATCATCATCAAAATATTCCAACAAGGCAAGCAAAAAAAAAAAAAAAGCCAAAAGAGGCCTTCACACCATTGACGGATAACGACAACTAAGAAGAAAAAAATTTTGATTTTTTGGATTTGACGAAAACAAGCTAAATGTTGAAGAAAAAAAAACGTCCTACCTTGACCTTATCCTTTATTATTATTTTGGCTTCATTATTATTATTGTTACAGACAAATACAGAAATTAAAAGTAGTTAGTTAGTTAGTAAGGCCTTGCCCTTGTCCTTGTTGTGTTTATTTTGAAAAAAACATGTTATGACTATATGAATAAATTGTTAGTGCGTGTTTTTTTTGGATCAAACCTGTAACAAGTACAAAAATATATATTTTTTTTCAAAATCCATTTTAGCTAATAATAAATTTTTGTTTTTTTGTACAGTGCGAAAAAAAATCCTTGATTCACTGTTAAACTTGAAGAATTTTTCTTTTCTTTTAAATGTCAAATGATACTGTTGAAATAGTTTTTGTTTATATCAAAATGTTCATTAGCAACAACAGTATCTTTCAGTAGAAAAATATTAAAGAATCTGTGCAGAATATAGATTTCCTGACTAGAAATCTTGTTGAAGAAAAAAAAATCTAATACCGAATCCATATATGACATATATTGATTGGTTACTTGGAATTTTATATCATTAATTCACCTTATATTTTTGTTGTTGTTATTTCTTGTTAAATTCTTTTACTATTTTATTTAAGGATCGCTAATGATGAACCTGGTTTTTTCTGTAATATTATTTGATAAACAACAACTACATTATTATCAATGACATTTTAACGAACGAATGCAAACAACAAATGAAAAATATCCCCAAAAAGAAATTGTAAATTTTTCTATTCAACAAGAAAAAACTCTTTTATGTTCAAAAAAAAATCATACAAGTGTCTCAAGGTTTTTTTTGATCAATGATCGAACAAGAGAAAAAGAATTGCAAACAAAAAGATATGTCCATCGTCAATGATAAAAAAAAAACATTATCAATGTCATTTGCGTTCAAGTTGAAGGACATTTTTGTATGCATCCGTTCATTATCAAATGTATCATTGGTGTGTGTGTGTGTATGTGTGCGACAAACCAAATGACAAAACATAAAAATCATTATCATTATTTGAAAACCATTTCCAAAAACAAACAAAAAAAAACTTGATTTTACTTTATTTCAATTTTCCTTAACTTAGAGGAAAAAAACAAACAAACAAAAAAGAAATATTTGTGCATGATTGGTGTTTCTAATTACCCTCACACACACACATATATCGATCAATTGATTCAATCAGATCAACAAGTTTTTTTTTGTGGATTCAGAAGAAATAAATATTCCATTGAGTTATCTTTTCTTTGGTTATAATTGATAATTTGTTAAGAAGAAAAAAGAAATTTGTTTTTTCACATTTCCATATCAAATATTGATGAGAAATCCTAAAAGACCATGACATTTATGTTTGAACGATATGGAATAACAAATTAATAAGATGGAAAGAAAGATTTTTTTTACTTGTGAAAAAAAAAGAAAAGAAAGAGGGAGAATGAGAGTCCAATTTTTATAATAATACATTGATTTATTTTTGTATTCATAATCAATTATCAGACGTTAGAAATAAAAGATTATTATCTTTAAATTAAAGAAAGAAAACAACAAAACAAAAAATCATCGAAGAAAAATTTTCCATACATTATGCCTGTGGTAAATTAATGAAAACAACGAATGAAAAAACAAAAACAAAAAAATCAATCGTAAGATTAAATGATTGATTGAAAATTATTATTCAATCAAATAAAATCGACATTATTCAATCAATGGGAAATAGCCGCAAAAAAAAAATTTAAAAACCAAAATAAGTTTTACTGCCATCTATTGATGATTAAATGAATATCTTTTAAAGTCGCCATCTTTTGATCGACAATTGTAAATAATAGAAAAAGTGCAACAAATGCTCAAGAGATGGCTATCGTTGATTTGTTTGATTTAAAAACTAATGTAGCCAAATGTGGAAAATAGGAAATCGAATGAAGAGAAACTTGTTGAACTGGTCCAACAAAAAAAAAAAAAAAAAAAAAATATGACCAGAAACAAAGAAACATAGTTGTTCATCATCCGCTGTTCGTCCCAAATTTTCAAATCAAATCAAGAAAATAGGAAGAGAAACAAAAATATAGAGAACAAAGCTATTAGACAAATACAAAAGACTGATAATAATGCTGGTTATTGGTTGAAAGTGAAATTTATTTCATTTCAAAATATTCTTCGGAACTGAGCAATGCTGAGTAGGGCTCTCTTCTATACACACAATCTTTGATAAAAATAGCAACAGCAAAAAATCAAACGATAACCGTATCCAACACAAACTGATTAACTATGTTCTTGTCGTTATCGTTGTTAGCATATCACAAAAATTTTGTAATCATCAAATGAAAATGAAAGTGAAATGCCATGCCATATGAATCGTGAAACAAAGGTGCATCATAATTTATCAGGGGGAAAAAAGGGTTCTTTCAACATGAATATTAGAAAAAAAAAGTAATAAATAATAATTGGAAATAGGATCTGATTGAATTTCCAAAAAAAAAAATTTAAATCAGATCATAAATATGAACATCTATGTACAAAAACAGGTGTTTGATCAATGAATGAACACAAAATATCTTTTAAAATCTATCTTGTCTACACACCTATTTAGTTTTGTTTTTTTGGCTATTTTTAGAAATTTCATTCATTCAATCATTTCTGTTATATTTGTAAATTCGACTTGATGAAGAAATTATCAATTAAAGAAAATATTTTCTATTGTTTTTCTCTCAAAAAAAAAATAGGAAAAATTTGATCGAAAAACAAAATAAATTTAGTATACTACATATTTGTTTGTTTGTTTGTTTGTTTCATTTTGGTGATATAAGTATACTTTGATCAGGAAATTGGTCATAAATAATAAGAACAATAAAAAAAGATATGTCAATCATAAAATGTATAAAATATTTATTTTTTTTACAGAAAAAATTACACATCAATCTAGCTATATTTATCTATCGAAAATTTTTTTATATTCATGATAAAAATATACCACACTTACTAGAATTATTTTTCGATGAAATATGTTGTTGTTGTTGGCGTTGTTGTTGTTGCTGCTGTTGCACTAAATTATAAAATTGTTCACTTTTTGTTGGAATCATTATTACTTTTGTTCGTTGTGGATGAATTAGAATTTTGTGTGGATATTGCTGCTGTTGTTGAAGATGTTGTACGAGGTTGTAATAATGCATTTTGTAAAATCGAACCACCATTTGTCAATTTGTTTGTTGAATTAGATGAACAAGGTGTCGGTGTTGTTGAATCCGGTAATGGTTGAGATTGTTGTTGAGTTACTTGTCGTTGTTGAGATGTTTGATGACGATTAGTTGATCGAGATGATGAAAATATTGGTTTGCCTAGATGTTCACGAGTTTCAATTGAGATTCGACGATGTTGTTGTTGTTGTTGTGGTTTTTCATTGACTGTTTGGCTTTTTCTAGCCAATGGTAACGAATAATTGGAATTAATAGTCCTCGACATGGTAGTTGTGGTTGTCGCTGACACTGACGTTGTAGCAAGATTAGATTTCGTTGATTGTTGCTGTTGTTGACGTTGTTGGGATCCAAATTGTGGCGGTGTAGATGTAGATGTTGGTGATGATACGATCACTATGGAATTATTTTCGATCATTGAATTATTACTATTAGCAGTATTGTTCGTCGATGAACAATGATTTTCATTTGTGTTATATGAATTTGGTATGTCTAAATCTATAGTCGTAATTATCGTTGTTGTATGATCGTCATCATTTGATATCGGTGTCGGTGATAATGTTGATGTAGATGATGAATTTGATGATGTGGATGATGAGGATGATGATGATGATGAGGATAATAATGACGAGAGTAGAATGGTTTGATTATTGTTGTTTGCTCTTGTTGTGGACAGAATTTCAATTTGGTCATTATTACTGTTGTTTAGATTTAAATTTAAATGTTGAAGCTGTTGACTTGGAGGTGATGATGATGATGATGATGAGGAAGAGGAATTCGTATTTGAAGATGTATTATTGTTATTATTGGTCGTCGTAGTTGTTCCATCATTGTGCTGTGAAAGTAATTTTTCTGGATTTGTTAACAAAAGATGGGTGGAATCAGCGTGGAGATCATCCAATAATGAATCAAGATCACAAACAAATGCATTGTTCATAGCCGAAGAGCCATGTACACCATTCATGACTGTATCCGAAAGATTAGAGCTTGGGCCCATTAGATCATCATCGTCCAAAAATTTTGATAAATCTGTAGGTGTTAGTTCATGTAGTTCTGGAGTATTGTGATGATGATTATGATGGTGATGATGGCCATTTGATATAATCGTAATTGCACCATTATGAACGACTGTCGTATCGCCATTTTCATCGATCATCATTGTTTGGCCATTTGAATTTATTGCATCACCACCATTATTGTTATTTGCCGACGTCGAACTGACTCCATTAACAAAATCCTAATTGAGAAAAAATTAATTAAAATGAAATCTATTTTTAACAATCAGAAAAAGTCTTACTGAATGACTCCAAAGTTGATGATGATGTGATAATTCATGATGATGATGATGATTATTATTATTCATCATCGATTCATTAATCTGGCCAGATCCGGACATGACTAATTCACCAAACGTATTTGTTTGGAGAAATTGAACGGGTGGTACTGAAACCTGAGTACTATTGCTCATTGTTGTTTTTTCCAAATCGTCAAATTCTAATGTATCCGTACACGGTATGAATAACGATTCTTCTTGTTCGATCAATAAATCATCCGGTTGGAATCGTTCTTCAACCGTAGTATTATTTAAATCGGAATAAGTTTCAAAATTTTCCGGTATCTGATGATATGATGATAATTGATTATTATTAGTCCTATTAAATTTATGACTATATGTATTTTCATTTGAATGATTATTATTATTGCTATTACTAATATTATACAATGGCCTTTGATGACGATGATCGGAAACTGCTGTAGCTGATATCGTCGCCGCTGTTGTTGTTTTGACAATCAGATCAACACCTTGTGTGGATAACATTTGAATAATGTCGGAAAATTTTTTTTTTTTGGATAATAAATGAAAAAAATTTGAAAGGAATGGATTTTGTTTTTTTGTTTAGATTTAATAGTTTATTTTTATGAGAATGATAAGATTATTAATTGAATCTTTGTTAGTCGATACATTCGATTGTAATGTGGATTTAAATTCTGTTTGTTTTTGTTTTCTGTTGTCGGCAACATTTTTTTCCATTTGAATAATCAAATTAAAAAGAGAATTCGTCTAGAATTTCTTCGTCAACAAATTCAATCCAGCCAGCCAAACGAATATCTGTTTGAATAATCGAAAAAAAGAAAAGAAATCAAAATTAAAATTTAGAAAACAATAGTAACATAATCAAATGGTCAAAATAAAGTAACCACTATTAAAATTTCCCACATGATAATACAAATAAATGAGGGCAACAATTAGTTTTTATCTGAGAAAAAAATTGTTCAAGAAAATCTATCGGTAATTCAAAAAAAAAAAAACAAAACAGTTTTTTCAAGATTGATTGATTGATTTTTGATTGATTCTATTCAGACTAATTTTTTTTTGTTATAATCAAAAAAAAAAGATAAAAATAAAAAATTCGATTCAACAACCCATTCATTTCAGTTAATTTTTTGTTGTTGTTGTTGTTGGATGTGGTTATTAAATTCGATGTATCCAAGTTAATTGACCCGTTGTTGTTGTTGTTGTTTTGATTGTATTATTATATTCGGTTCGTTTGTGTTCAAAGTAGCAAAACGCGTGTTTGCGTGTTTGCAATGATAAAATGTAGCTCATGGTTTTATCATCATCATCATCATCATTTTTGCCCCTCATTAAATCGGGACTAAGATTTAATGTATCCTGCGGGACGACAACAACAACAGGTATATATCATTTCGAAAAAAAAGATCAAAAACGACGTTTCGGTAACTATTTTTGAATTTAGTTTAAGACCGCCTATCAATATGTCCATGTCAATAAATATTTTTTGTTTGCGTGTCGATCCAAAACGAATGAATCAAAATGGAACACAATAATAACTATACAACTATGACGTCCATTTGTTCCATTTTGATTCCATCAAGCCCATATTTGAAGACAATAAGAGGATCCTCCGTCCGGGCATTGATGATTTACACAAAAAAAAATATAAAAAAAGAAATAGTGACGTTAATTCATAGTATTTACGGGTACACCTGGTTTTCATCATCATCATCATCATTATCATTATGATTGTTGTTTGGAAAAAAAATAAATTCCAAAGAGAAAATGGTTTTTTTAAAAAATAAAAATAACACGAGCTTCAATGCGTGCATAGAAATGCACGAGCTCGAGAAAAAAGAGACCAAGATTCAAATAAACGAGAAACAACAGGTTGAATTTTTTTTTCTTTCTTTCTTTTGGTAATTTATTTAGACATACAACAGCCACCACCGTCATCATCATCATCATTATCGAAATCCGAAAATATCGCACCACGCACTACGTTCACATTATAATTTTACTTTTAGATTTTTTTTCATATATTTTGGATTCATTCATTGGTTGGAAAAAGAAAAAATCACCGTTATTCGGACAACGTTTGGACTGGCTGACTCTTTGTTGTCGACAACTTTACTTGTTTATTCCAATGAAACTATCTCTTTCTTTCTTTCTCTCTTTTATTTCGTTCTTTTTCTTTCTTTTTTTGCACAAAGTGTTCAGGTTTCTGAAAATTCTAAAAATAAATCCCGTATATGAAATGTACAACGTATGAAATGAAATGGAATGACGACAAATTTCGATTTATTTTTCATTCAACATTCGGACAACTTTCACTTTTTGTTTTCTTTCCCTTTTTTCTATTGACTATCACCATCATCATCTTAATCATCGCCAGTCAACCAACTAACCAACCAACAAACAACACCACCGGCATCGAATCATTTCAAATACGATAAACAAGTCAAAAAAAATGAATGAATGAATGACTATAGGAAAATGCAAAGAGAGAACGCGGAAATGAATTTATTTTGAAAATGATTATTTCGATGATGATAATGATGATGAGAGAATGAATGTATCGTTGTTTTTTTTATTTATATAAAAAGAGTTAAGGTGGAGGTGGTTCATCATCATCATCATCAAGCTTTTTATTGAGCCGAAACTATCAATGAATGAATGAATGAATATAGCTTAAATCGATCGATTGAAAAGAATGGTGCCATATTTATATGGCAAAAAAAATAATATTATTTTTTATGGTTGCACGTGGAACAAAATGAAAATATCTAGACAGTTTCTTTTTTTCTCTTATGAATTTGAAAAAATAAATAAAAAACCAGAAATAATCAGTGGGGCGAAAAATATTCAAAAGACAGTCAAACCAAAATTACCATCATTCATCCAGCTGTAAATATTATTGAAGTAAAAAAAGAAAAATTCGGTTATGTCAATAATGACGACAATTATATTTAATAATATTTTGATGGTTTTGGAATTGGGAAAAGTGTGAAAGTGAGGCACAAAAAAAATTGGAGCATATTAAGAAAACAAACTTTGTGGGGAAAACTTTGGTCGGATTCAGACGATTGATAAACAAAACCAAACAAAACAAACGAAATTAGATACAATTCTGAAATAATGTGAATTAAATTTACAGAATGTTTTGAAACAAAGCCAAAAAAGCAACAAACAACGAATCTTTATATATTTTATTTTACTTCAATATAATATTGAAGTTTGTTTGTCATCATTTATATAAATGTGAAATAATCAAGTTTTTTTAAAATTAATCACTTAAAATATACAGAAAAAAATGCAAAACTCTATATGTAAACTATTCAAATGTTGCATGCATGAACAAGTTATTAGTTGTTTATCGAAATCATGTTTTTACATAAAAATAAAACAAATAAGGTGTTCAGTATGGTTTTAATTCAAAGCAAAATCAATCAATCAATCAATCAAACTGTTATGATTGAAATGATTCAATCAATTCTTATATTGTTGATGTTAATGATGCATGATTGTGTTTGTTGTTAGATCTAAATTTAGCATCAATCAATCTAGATAGATCAATTGATCACTAGATCAAAAGATTATGTTTTTTTATTTATGATTTCAATAGTAATATAATTTTGTGTTCCTATTTTAGAGAATCAAAGAGTTAATCTTGCTTATTTCTTTTTGTTTTTGAATCAATAATATTCAAATATGCAAAGTTTCAAACTAAATAAACAACAAGCAAATATAAGACAGAAAGTTTGTTTGTTCCAAATATATGTCTTTTTTTCTCAATTATTATTAGGAATCTTTCCCAGCTGCGAAATCTGATATAAATAAATAAATCATTCTTATGATCGATCAATTGATTATAACTGATTATCCTTATGGAAATCAAGAAAGAAGAAGACAAAAAAATCGAAATCAGATTAAGATCAATAGAAAAACTTGTCATTTAATTATAAATATTACGCCCAGATGTTTTTTTTTCTGAAAAATAACCAACAAACAAATGACTAAAATGAATAAAAATTCTATTCATATTTCGAAAACAGTCAACGACCTATCAACAACTACATAGTAGTATAAATCATAGGGCCGTAAACATCATATAACATACATATAACATTTGATACCACACCTTCCAGTATAATCTTTAACCGTACATCGAATTTTTTTCATAGCATCCCTATGACTACCAACCAAACACAACAAAACAAAACTAACCCATCTACCATTGGGCGCCATATTTTTTTTGGCTTATTCAACATGTTCTGGTTGAAGGGTTTTATTTGGCAACTGAATACAGTGAAGAAAAAAACCACATAACCTCCATATACAATGAAAAAAGGCAAACAATATAAAATGATAAAAAACAACAAAAACAACATAACCCAAGCCTGAATGTATGTCAATGTCCTCTATGCTAGGTCTAATCTGATGATATTTTATTCTATTCTATTATATTCTGTTCTATTCTCGACAATTCAACACAAACAAGTCAAACCATCATAATTCTTTTATTTTCTGATTATCTAAAGCCAGAATGGACGCCATGATGATGATGGTAATATTTTATAAAAATATTCTCTGTATGAATTGATTGAATTGTGTGATAAATTTTTTTTCTTCCAGATGATATAAATATCCATGTTTAACACATGCGTTATTCATTATCAAGAATGAATTAATAACAAACAGACAAACAAACAAAACATTACGGTTTGAAACAAACTACCAAGAAGAAAACAACAACAAAAATGGCTTTAAATCCAATGGCGCCCAATTATAGTCTGGTTGGTTAGTTTTAGTTTGATGTATGTATGAATTCAATGTGTATGTATTTTGTATAGTATACATTTATGAGTGTGTGTGTGGGTTATTGGTTGTGTATGGCGCCATCGGACAATGACCTCACAACTATTTTACTTATAATTCACATACATATTGGAATACACACTATAGTTTGGAAAAAAATGAATGTTTCTAATACAACATATGATAAAGAATGTAATTGCATCATCATCATCATCATTGCTTTACAAGAGGGGAAGAAACAAAAATGATAATGGGCCATATCGTAATAATTTTCATCCATTAAAGAATATGCAGGCGATGATGAGCCAATAATAAATATCATATATAAAAAAAACATCAAGAGGCAACAAGTGAATCCAGCAAAAACAAAAACGGAGTAAAAGAAAAATTAAAACCAAACGCCCATAAATATGGGAATAAAGTGATAAAGAAATGGTTTGATTGTAAGGAAATCATAAAACAAAAAAAACAATAAATAAATAAAAAAAAATATCAAAATGATACTTATAAATAGTATTAACAATTAATCAATATGTAATCATTTAAGGAATTTTGTTACTAATTACATTGCAATAGAATTTTTTATCAAATTTTACAACGTAAAACAAAAACAAAATGATGATGACAAATCCAATTTAATTAATCAATCATGAAAATGAAAATGAAAATGAGAGAGAGAGAGAAACATATCAATCATAATTACATAACATAAAACCATTATCATCTAAACATGAAACAAAACAAACAAAAAAAAAGTCAATGATAATTGGATATGTCCATCGACAAGTATACATCATTATAAAATTGATGATTGAAAAATAGCAGAACAAAATGAAAAGGGATATATGTGAACATTGATGATGATTATCAATGAAAACAAATAGCCTAAAGTTTTTTTTCAATTTCAATAACGGAATCATATCGTGATATACGGATACATGATGTTCATCAACACACACACACACACACACACACACACACATCTTTCATATCTCTAAATTTGTTAATAATTATTTCTATTAATTTCAATTATGTAAATATCTATCTTTTGCTATTTGGTCCTATTTTTATTTTTAATATTCATCATTGAGAGATAGAAAAAAAAATCCAATGAAATTGAAGATTTATAATTAAAAATAGGAAACTTGACACATTTCCTATGAATATAAATTATGATTAAGGAAAGCAACGAATAGTGAAATGAAAATTTTATTTAAAAAAAAATTTTAAAAGAAAACCATCAATTAAATATCAATTCAGCTGAAAACAAACATTTATCTGTATGTTTAAGTTTAGATAAAGATCTTACAGCAACAAACAAACAAACAAACAACAAATATATCTTACAAGTAATTTTAAAGCCTATCCCAATACGATTTTCTTTAATTTTTTTTTCGAAAAACAGAATGAATGTACACAGTAACAACAACAACAACAACAACAAATTTGCAAATACAGTATTTTATTTGAATATAAAAGAAATAAATCATTATTATTACTTCTTTTTTTTTTTAAAAAAAAGGTAATATTCATTTGAAAATAAAAATTAGTTGAAAAAAATTTTGCTATTTTTAGTCGAAAAAGGTAAAATTTTTACAATTAATTTTTTTACTGAAAATACACATACACACACACAAACATGGTGTCTGTTAATCCAAATGATAAAAACTCATCAACATCATTTACACATCATTTAAAGATTCTTCTAATATAACCGCTGATGTTTCATTTTTTTTTCGTTAATTTTGGTGGATATTAATCGTTTTGGATCGACGATAGGTTATTTTTTCCCATTATTCATCTCCGATATATTTTTTTATTTTTTTTTTTTTGATATCATTAGTTTTGTTAACACCAATATGAAAAAAGTCTAATTTGTTTGTTGAAGAAACAACAAAAACAAAAAACATTTAAAATACATGTTTGACATAATCGGTAGCGTTGTTTGCTGTGTGTTTCGAGTTGAGAGACCAAATAAAAAAAAACTAATCATCATCATAAAAAAGGGTTATTAAAACCAGCATAACTTTTCTTTGGAAAAAAAATCTCAAAATGGAACACACTTACACACTAAAATGTTATAAATACTGATGATTGACAAGGGAAAAAAAATCTGCAAATCATATATATGGGTAAACAAAAATGAAAATAAATCAGAAATCAGAAATGAAAGTGATGATTCATATCATATTCATTCATCAATATCAAAAAAAAACCAATATCCAAAAGCCAATCACATCACACACAAAAAAAAAATGACAAGGCAATCGACCTTGTCATTTTTTTTGTTTATTGGTTGATAAATGAAATAATGGCCGGCCTTTTTTAAAGCCAAATATTAACCCAATCCCATTATCAATGTAAAATTGAGAAAATTAAAAAAAAAAAGTTTATCAAGATTGGACAAATATAGAAAAAAACAATGACAATTAACATCATTATTGTGAGATTATTATCATTGGGAGGTGCTTGTAATTGTATGATTGTGATAATCGCCAAACTAATTTTTTTATAACACTATATGGGGAATGGAAATTTTATGTAAAGTGATGATGATTTTTATAATGCAAAACTATTGTTCATCATGTAATGAACATCTTCTTTTTTTGTTTGTTTGATCATTCGGGGGTAAACAACACGTAGCTCGCGCAACAAAATCATCATTATCATCATCATTATGGTTATTATGATGATGATGATTATTATTATTATTATCGTTCAAGCCGCGCATTGCATACATAACGAGCATCCATTGAACGAACTTATACATCATCATCATCACCATCATCATCATCATCATATGATCAACGAGCCATTGCAATTGTGTACGTTTAAAGAAAATTTAATTGGTCATCCGGTCATCGACCTGGTCAGCTGGATAGTCATTCAGTCAATAGCACCAAGTATTATAACAGATCGAAAGTATTGAGAAAAATAAAGTGTGTGAGAGAAAGAAAGAAATGAAATGAAAACGAGCACGAGCTCGAGTATAACGGTTTCTTTTTTATCTCTTTTTCGCTTTTTTTCATTTTATTTTGCTCGTTATATTCTATGAGTGGCGATTTTTGGACCACGAGTTTTTTTTGCTAATAAGACGAAAGATTGTCCGCAAGAAATGAATATTACTTACTGCCCGTGTCCTGAAAAAAAACAGGCAAGTTTTTTTTCAAAATATATTTTCGTTCATTTATTTTGACTTTTCTGTTTTTTGTTTTTTGTTTTCGTGTTCGATAACACGAGCTGTGTCAGTCAGCTGTAAGCAAGACGCAAATACCTGATTTATTTTTTTAGATAATTTTTTTTGTTTTTGTTTTTGTTTCAAGTATTGCGCGCGCGAATTGACAAAATACAGTGGCACATCGATTACCAGTGAACAAATTGTTCCAACAAAAATGAAATGATCAAAACAGAGTGAATTATTTCTCATAAGAACAAAAAACAAAATCTTATTACTTTATAAATCATTTTGGATCTTGATAAACAAACAAAAAAAATTTTACCAGTTCTTTTTTCCCAATTTAAAAATTTAGGCCATTAAAAAAACAAAGGAAAGGGAAACCAAGCCTTTAAAATTATTTGGGTCGTCAGGAAAAAAAAGCGTCGGTGGTTTTTTTTTCAAATAATAAAGATGGTCAAGGGTCAAACTTGTTTGTCCAGACACCAGAAATTTATTGGGTGAGAAAGGAAAAATTCAGGTTCCGGTCATTTGATGGATTGATTAAACTAAGTTTGTGTTTGTTTTTTTGTCGTTGGTTATCTGGTCACAATTGGATTGATCACAATAACAACAAAATACGATATCTCACGACTTTTATGGATAGTCCGGTGATAGAAATCGAATGAATTTGTTCGATCGAACATTTACGAGAACCCCCTCCCCTCAATGCCGTTATATAGCAGACGAATGTTTGAATAACCTGTTGTTGTTGTTGTTGTCTGTTGTTGAGCAATGACCTCTGAACTTTCAACTATAAAAGAACTTTTTGAAATAAAAAATATCCAACATAGACAACAACAACAACACACGACTGTCAACAATCAAATCAATGATGATGATGATGATAATAATTAAAATATGTAGACCGTATGTGTGTGCGACTAGACTATATCGAGACTTGTGAAAAAATAAAATTAAAATCTTAAAACACACGAGAATCTAATCTAATCTGTCACATAGATATTTGTCATTATTATTCTAGAAATTTTTATTTTTATTTTTGCTTTTATTGACATTGATGAAGATGATCAGGTGAATATATTATCATTCATCCAACAGAGCAAAAAAAAAAAGAAAAAATTCAAATCGAATGACCTTGTTCTTCGAAAGACGGTTAAAGATCGAATCACTATAAAAATGTTTTGAATCATAAATCATCAGTGAAAAAAAAGGTCAGGATTTTGTTTTTCTCCTAAAAAAATCTACCTATAGAGAATTGATGGAAATTTTTCAGAAAAATGACAGAAAAAAACATGGCCTCTTCTAGGAATTTGATTGAATATTATTGGAGAAAAATTTCCAATTTTCTCTTCATTTTTATTTTAATCGTTCCACTGTTTCCTGTGTCAAAATTTTTTTTTTGGCATCACTAACAATCTTTCGAATCTTTCTTTTTTTGTTGGGCAATCTAATTCACCCTCGATTCATACATGTCATTTTTTCTACTTAAGCACATACATAAGACATCTGTCACATGTGTTATGGTTGAAAAAATAATTAAACGTAAGCAAATGGATCACAAAATCGTAACTTAAAGACCGAATTTTTTTTCTTGGTTAAAAAAAACAGAAGTGATCCGACCGTACGTACGTGCAAAAGAACGTAATTTTTTACCTGAAAAAATTGTCAATAAAGAAAAATTCAAATAAAGGTTGAATGAACCTCTCTCTCTCTCTCTCTCTCGCTTTCATTCAACAAAACATACATATAATGTGATCTTAAGGACCCATAATAACAATAGCAACCAATAATCATCTTGAGATCCCACACACACATACACAAAACGTTCGTGTGTATATTTATTGAATAGACCGGATGAGTTTGTTTGACGGGACCATACGGTCCCGTTAGTTCTCAGCTTTTTTTTTCTTTGGGTTTTTGTTTTGTTTCTGATGCGAAGAAAGATTTTTTTTCTAATATTTGATCTTTTTCTTGAAAACCGTTCAGTTATATATTGGACCAAAAAGAGAACCCAACCAAATAATCATCAATACACACTGTTGGTTCATCGTATTCACACACACACACACCAAATGTGTATTGAAAGTTCGTTGACTTTCGTTTCATTTAGGATCTTCAAAGATTGGGCGCGTGCGCTTGCTGTATAATATTCATCTCAATCCATCCAAACACCATCGGGCCGTCTTGTCTTTGACGACTACGACGACGACAACAACAACAACAACAACGATGGATGTTTCGATCACACACACAAACACAAGTTCACTCACCTCACTCTCTCTTCTCTTTTTTCGAAAGAAAAAAACAATTTTGCTACATTTAAAGAAAAAAAAATCATCAAAATCAACCACAATGTTGATAGTAGTATTATATAACAACAACCAAAATTCTATGGTAGTAGAATATGGATATACGTAATATTTATTATCCTCAAAAGAACTAACTAACTAACTAACAACAACACAATTGACGCCACGCGTGTGTTGTTGTTGTTATTTTATTTGAATCGCAGTTAGGTTGGTTGGACGATCTGTTGGTTGGTTGGTTGGTTGGTTGGTCGATCGGTCGTTGTATTATTTGTTGATGTCCACTCAAAGTTCATCGACTGTGCATTTCATTTCATTACAATATCTTTTTTCTCTATCTCTTTTTTTATTCACTGTATTTCTCATAGGATATATACACACAAACACACGAGAAACGAACCACAAAAAACATCCATGATGTATATTTTTTTTCTTTAAAACAAAAAGAGGTGGTCATTATGATGATTACTATAGTAAAAAACAATCATCATCATCATCTTTTGAGGATTTTTAACCATTGAATTCACTGTCTTTACATAAGTATTTTACTTAAGTAAAAAACAAAACAACAATACAAACCTTGTAAATTAAATAAAGAAGAATTTTCAAATATTGATATTTCAATTTTCAACAAAAAAACAAACATTCAATAAGAATTTTATCATTTTCTTTTTCATTTAAAATTTTTTTTCCAACAAAAACAGGAATTCTCATTACACACAAATGGAATTTTATCACCAGAAAATAAAACGATTCACACAAAAAAACAAACATTGGATGGAATTTGAAAAACAACAACGACGAAAAAAAAATTAAAATTTTTTTAAAATTTTCAAAAAATTAACGAAGAAAAAAATTCGCCAATCAAAAATGATGATCCAGAAGAACATTTAAAAACAGAACAAACAAACAAAAAATTACCAGAAAAAAACCGAAATAAAATAAATGGAAATAAAAAAGTTTAAAAGGTTGTATGCCACCATACACACCATACACATGAATGCTCCAAACGAAATGAAGTGTTTTCTAATAATTTTTTTTTTTTGATTTTCTCGTAGATCCACAATGTGTATGGATCATACACACACAGGCAGGCAGGCAAGCAAACATTGACATCCATCTAGAAAAAGAGAGAGAGAGGATACTCTCTTAATATTTTTTTTTTTTATTTTAGTGAATGGAGTTTGCGCATAACGGTTTTTCGTAACATTTAAACCATGGTTAATATATAAACACACTTGTGTGTATATGATAAACAAGTCAACAAAAAATAAAAAGAACAACGACATTTTCATCGTGGTGTTGTTGTTTTTGTTACGATCATAGTGATGATGATGATGATGGTGGTGAAACGAAAAACATCGACCGCCGATTAACCGGCCTCTTGATTTTTTTTTCGTTGTTGTTGCTGTAAATCTTGTCTTATTATCAATGTTGAATATCTATAGATGATATTTTTCATCAATTTCATGATAATATCAATGATTTCATCGTTTCAACAAAAAAAAAATTCAATCGATATTCGTAAATTAAAACCAAAATCGATGAAAAATCTAAAAATTCTCTATAAATATAATCGATATACTTGTTGCTTTTTGTTAAACAATGTTGAAAATTGAAATGGAATCTTATATACGAGATGATGATGACCTTCGTCAATCAGTTTATTATTCATTAAACTTTCATTTCGATTCATGAAAACAAGATCGACCACAATCGATATTTGGATACCTACCCAACCAAGCAACTCTTCTATATAACCTCGAACAAACAAAAGACATCGACCGTTCACTGGTCGGTCAATATCATCGAGAGAAAAAAAAACTTGGGGCGCCATATTTTTCTGTTTTCTGTGCTACAATAAGCGATAGCGAACAAGAAAGATTCGGGGGGTGCATGAACTTTGAGTGAAAACATTTTTTTTGACGAACGGATTGAACAACGACAACAACAACGTCATTTATATCATCATACGATCCATAATATCGAACCAACAAGCAATGAAACAAAACAACAACAACAAAAAAAGTTTCATTGAGTTTCCATTTTAAACAAGTACATTCAACTCGATTCATATTTCATCGTAATTTTAATTCGTAATAATATCTGCTGAACATGCGTTATTGAATTAATCAACAAACAATTTCATTGATAATTGATTGATGATTTTTTTTTGTAATTTGACATTAGATCCTAATCAAATCAAATTAATGATAATTGTTTAGCACTTGAATTTCATACCAAAAAAAAAAATTTCATCAAATTCTCTGATGAAAAATTTTTTTTTATAAATATCCAAAAAAAAAGGTTCATTGATTCATGCATTTGCAAATGAAAAAACAACCAACCAGTCATTGAACAGTGAGTGAAATTACATTCTATGTGTTATTTGGGATTGACATTTTTTACATGTACACATTTGATGGCGCCCAACATTTTATACAGACACACACACACATGGAGAATACATATGCATGAATAACACATGTTTCATTTCGTAGCATTTGGGGTTTTTTTTTGTTGTTGTTTGTTTGTTTTAACATTACAATTCTCATTCTTTGTTTGATTTTTCATTATTGGCTGTTGTTTTTTTTTTTTGGTTAGATCAAAGGTGGGTCGTTTTTCCATTCATTCATTTTTCGATGTCATTGTCTTTCTTTTTTTGTAATAAAGTTGGTCGATCGATTGGATTTTTTTTTCTTTTGCTTTGCTTTTCGGTCAGTGACGGTATAAAAATCTAAACAGCTAGCCCATTATCATCATCAAAACTTCTTCTTGATACAGTTTAAAAACAAAAATCATATCTCCAATTCTCAGCGTACACAAAATTGGATATAATCTGTTTGCACGAAGATCCACGAACAAGATCTATCAACCCACTCTCTCTCTCATACACACACTCTCTTTCTTTCTCGAAATTTTGTTTATGACGCCGACGTTAAAAATTTTCTTTGTTTCGAAGAAATTCCATGAAAAAATATAATAAAAAAATTTTTATACAATGAAACAAAAACAGATATTTAAAAAAATACGCGCATGATTATATGAATGTATAGCAAATAAAGAAGAATATACATTTACATTTGGTGGGTGGTAATCATCAAAAGAATCTTGCCAAGTTTTCTAGGCCTGATCATTTCGATCAATCTTCATCATTGATGATGATTCTTTTGAGAATTTATCTTTTCTGCTTAAGCAATTTAATTAGTGAAAATTTAGTAAATCAAAAAAAAATATTCTAGATGAAATTTCTATGCAATCAATGGAAATATTTTATTGAATTTTTTTATATATAGTGATGGCTAACTAAACCAACTATCAACCATCATCAGTATCATCGGACGATAACCTTGACTTTTCTCGCTCATTCGCTTCATGTCTTCTTGTACACATATACACTCGTTGGTGTTCATCGTTTCGTCAAAGTTGAATGATCGCATGTCGTTCAGTCAACGATCATTCAACTTTGTTTGTGTGTAGAAGAAAACTTGCTGGATTCGTATTCGAATAACAGAAAAAAAAACAAGAAAAAGACGACCCTTCGAAGTTATCAAGGTTACTGAATGGAAATTTATCTATAGAAACATTAATGTCTTTAGAAAGAAATTGTCTTGTTATATTTTCATCCACATTTAAATCATCTTGTTGATCTCACACCTTCGATGATGATTTTCGTTAGGCTTGTTCGTTTGCCGAAAGTGAATACAGATTGTATTCTATACAGTTTGTATGATGAACTCTCTCGATCATTTAGGATCAATGTAGCTAATGTATTATTAGTTGGTTATATAATTTTTTTTTGTTTGGTTGCTCATGATACAACATCGTCAGTCAAGATTCATTGACATCATCGAATTCGGTGCAATAAACGCAATGGAAAAAAGCCAATGAACCTGTGCTGCCTCTGTCTGCTTCTGCGCTATTTTGACTATTGTGTCGAATTGTTGTTTTCAGATAAATAAAATTGTAACTGTTTTATCAATTTTCATTGGTAATCTTATGAAATATTTATTTTTTATTTTTTCAAACAAAATAAATGATAATAAATAGGCAAAGTGTTAATAAGGATACAAATGAAGAAAACAAAAATTCAATAATTCACATTATGCCCAAAATGGCTGATAAAATGGTCGTGATTCAGCACATAAACGACTACCAATATCTTCTTGCCAAATTAGATTCAAATATTTTCCACGTACATTACCAGGTAGATTATGTAACAATCGTTTACGTTGTCGACATGATAAGCAATTAAAATCTTTTACTAATGGTAAATTATGGCCATTTATATTGATCATCATTTTTGGATTTGAATTTGTTTTAGATTTCATTGCTGATTGTCGAAAATCTTTTTCCAAACGTAATTCATCTATAATTAAATTAGCAGCAGTTTGAAGTTTAGCATCTTTTTGACACATTGTCATATAAATTTCGTGTATTGATTCGGGTAGATTTTTTAATGCTTCAATCTGTTGATCAAAATTCATTTCATTAAATTGACTTGGTAATGGCAATTTATAACCATCAATTTCCATCGATGGACCTTCAATACAAACACAATTTGGATTTGACATTTCAAATCAATCAATCAATCAATCAAAAATTACTAATCAATGACTAATTTACAGAACCGATATTTATTTCATTTTATATTGAAAAATTGTAAAATTTAATAACTCGACAAATTTTTTTTATAATGTTCGATTAATCGAACAGAATAAATGAATGAATGAATTTTTAAACTAATTTTGCTAATGAAAAATATTCGCGATAACAATTTTAAACAATTTTTTTTTAATTTTAAAATTTCAATAACAATTTAATTTAAAAGAATGTTTTACACCATAGATTACAAATTTCTTCATTTTTCGAACACATAATGGAAATCAATTCTTTTTGATAGCCATTTTCCCATAACATATTCAAATATATTGAACGAATTGTTTCGGGTAGTTCGGCAATAATACGATTCTGTATATCGGATGAAAAATAAACAATAAAATCTTCGGGTATTGGTACATAATATTCATTCAATTCTAGCATAAATGTTGGTCGATTAAATGTTGATTGTTGAGATATAGGTTGTTGTGATGATATATGAAGCAATGATCGTGGCAACAATGTTTGTTGCTTTTGTCGATAATCAACGTAATCGGACCAACATTCAAAATAATCAAATGTACGTGGTAGTTGTCGTACAAAATGACGAATTTCGATGACAATTTGTTTCATTTCTTCCAATACATTTGATGGTAGTTCTTCGTTGTCATCATTGTCTTGATTATCATCAAAATTTTTCAAATATGTTTGTAACATTTTTTTCAATGTTATTTTTCGTGATTCACATTCACAAAAATCTAGATATTTTTTCCGAATAATGGTAGGCACTTCACAAACACATAGATTCTGTTTCATTTCATCCATTTGTTTGAAATCGATAGGCATAGGTAAACGATATCCTTCAATTAAAATACGGGCGTTAGTACATTGACAACTCGGATTGGTCATCATTGTTGTTGTTGTTTCTGTTGACCTCGAACAAAATAATTCAAAACAATAAAATATTGGCAATCAAATATTTACCCTAAAAATTACATCAACCATGGCCATGGTTTTATATATGAAAAAATTTCGAACAACAACAAAAAAAAAAATTCGAATAATTTGATAAAGATCAGATTGAATAAAAATGTCACAATGTAACCATCATTGATTCAAAGTGGTTGTTGTTTGTTAGCTTTTTTTTTGGATGATGGAATTTTTCCATCAACCATGAATTTACAGTTCCATATGATAAAAATAAACAAAAGTTTCAAACGTGAAATGCATCTCAAATCTGTTTGTTCATTATGATTTTTTTAATAAAAAAAACTTGGATTGTTCAATGCAAATTATCTCTTTATTGTTAAAATACTAAACAATTATTATTCGTATAAAGTCCATAGAAAAAATGAATTGCCTGACTGATTATTCATGTTGTTGATAATATTTTTACGAATTATAATAATGAATAAATAAACACAATAATAATTAAAATAAACAAATCTAAAAAAAGGAAAAATTAAAAAATTCATAATTATTCAGTTTATATATGAAAAGTACATCGAACAATGTACAAACTCGGCCAACCGAATTTTTATTTCGAGCTTTCGCTTGTTGAGTTAATAACACATGTATTTGATGAACAAATTATAATTTGTTATTGGCGCCATTCTTCATTTGTCATAACGGTCAATTCTCATCATAATCATTTAAAATTTAATCAAGTAATTTTCTTGAAATGAATCCATTTTATTATCATTAAATGAATTTGAATTTTGTTTTTTCATTAGATTATAATACTGATTGAATGAGGTGCTGATTTCGATGATGCAAGTGTATCCACAACACAAGTCACATTCATTGTTTATGATAAATGGCAGGAAAAGTTCTCAATAATCTTCTGGAATGTTGTGATAATTTGAAAAAAAATTTAATCGAATCCAATTATCAATTCGATGCGGTATTCCGTGCCGTTTATGATTCTGATTGTATAAATAATAATTTATTGAACAACCAAGGTGATAAAGATGATGAAAATCTGCAGAAGAATAAAGCATCTGAAATAGCGAGCATAACAACAGAACCGTCTAAAATTTATAAATCTGAAACAAAGTTGGCGATTCAACAGTTTGATGATGATGATGATCTTTTACAACAGATAACATTCGAACCAAAACAAAAGTCGTCAACTATTATACCAAAATAAAGTCAATAATGATTCAACCAAAAAATCATTGGTATTCAATGAAACCTCGAAAAAAAATAATTCATCTACATTCCAGGATAGTGACCTAGCTGATAATTTTATGGCTATACTGAATACGCCAATTAATTCCAAATTGATAAAACTTAATGAAAATAAAAAGCGACCCGGTCAGACTATCGAAACAATCGATTTGTTTTCGACAAACAATTCAAATTTATCTTTGATTTCGAATGAAGCTGGAATGCCTTTGACATCTACCGCAATTCGAAATAAAAAGCGGCGAAGATTCGTAATCGATGATGAAGATGACAATCAAATAGTTGAAAAACTGCAGGAAAAAGAAAAAAATCAAAATCCTTCATCTCATAGCAACTCAGAACATCATGGAATAATAAATGATCACAAAATTTTTTGTTCTGATCCGGAATTCGTTGCAATCATGTTTGATATTTGTCAGGAATTAATGGAATGTGAAAGTTCAATTCAAAATATGTCTCCAAAGTTGAAACTATTATTGCATAAGCATCGAGATTTTCTGAAGAATGGTACAAAAACATCAAAAGCACAACAAGAACCATTTATCAAACATCAAGACTTTACCGTTTACAATCAATCAAACAATGTTTGTTTAGGCAATAAAGAGAATTTCAATAATTATTCAAAATCTATGCCAATAACAAATGATAATGATGATGATGATGATTGTTGGCCACCTTCATCCAAAAAATTGGACACTAAATGTACTCCTGCCAAATTTAGTTCGAATATAGTATCTTCATTACCAAAAACTCAATCAATACCAGTAATAGATATATCAAACTCTCAAAATAGCCGGTTTATTTCATTTGATACTCAAGATTCTTGTGAAATAATCCCAATACCAGAGCCATTACCAATTAGAAGAGCGAATCGAATTCCAGAACCTGGTTTTGTTACAACAACAACTCTAAACGACGAAAATGATATAGCTTTAAGCGATCTGAGTGACTGGGAAGATTGTTATGAAAATTTACCAGATTCGAATACACAATCCGTAGTTACGATTTCCCCATCACTGCCAAGCACTCAAAATATCTCGGGATCAGGTGGAACCGTTTTGAATGCTGCATTACGTGCCGAAACAAGCTTTGTCCAGATTGATTTAAATCGTTCGGTTGACAATCACGAAGAAATGGATGGCGAAATTCCTTTGGAATCGAGTCATGGTCGATTTTTTGGACTTTATCAAAATGATGGAACTGAACAATTGTTGAAATCTAAAAATTTACCACATTCAAAACAAATGCTGCAAATTTTTCATCAAGTTTTTGGTCTTCGTGAGTTTCGAACTAATCAGTTAGAAGCAATCAACGCTGCCTTATTAAAACATGATGTTTTCATATTGATGCCAACTGGTGGTGGTAAATCACTTTGTTACCAGTTACCGGCTTTGGTTTCGGATGGTATTACAATTGTCGTGTCACCGTTGAAAAGTTTGATTTTGGATCAAATATCCAAAATGAATGAAAGATTACGTGGATCGGCTGCTTCATTGACTGGTGATGTTGATACAGGTACAGTGTCAGAAATATATTCTGATCTTCGATCGACGAAACCACGACACAAGCTATTGTATGTAACACCGGAAAAATTAACAGCATCAGATCGTCTAATGTCTATGCTAAAAAATCTTTACGAACGAAACAAATTAGCACGATTCGTCATCGATGAAGCACATTGTGTTTCACAATGGGGTCACGATTTTCGTCCAGATTATAAACGCCTATCGGAACTTCGAAAGCCTTTTCCGAATGTACCATTTATGGCATTGACTGCGACAGCAACACAAAAAGTGCGATTAGATATAGCACAACAACTGCATTTACGGGAAGCTAAATGGTTTATGCAATCGTTTAATCGTGGTAATCTTAAATTCGAAGTGCGCGCAAAAACTAAGAAATGTCTCGAAGAAATAACCTTATTATTGAATACAGATTTTCGTAATCAAACCGGAATCATTTATTGCCTATCACGCAATGATTGTGATAATTTGGCTGAAAAACTCAGTCAACATCAATTCAAATGTGTTTCTTATCATGCTGGTCTTTCTGATGAATCTCGTAAGAAGGTTCAGAATGATTGGATTTCAGGAAAATTTAACGTCGTTGTCGCCACTATTGCTTTCGGAATGGGGATCGATAAATCTGATTGTCGTTTTGTTATCCATCATTCATTACCTAAATCAATCGAAGGTTATTATCAAGAAGTTGGTCGTGCTGGACGTGATGGCCAACTTGCTCATTGTATTCTCTACTATACACCATTAGATTTTAATCGATGGAAAAAATTACTCACGAAATCGACAAATAAAAAATCCATGTTACAAATGGCTATGTCTTATCTATATGATGTACAAATGTTTTGTCTTAATAAGGCCGAATGTCGTCGTAAACAATTGCTCAAATATTTTGGCCAACAATATGATGATCGATATTGTGTGGCAAATATTGAATCTGTCTGTGATAATTGTTTGGTAAAAGATAATTTTCAATCAGAAGATTTTACACGAAATGTTCGTACCATACTTGAATCAATTCGATTATTAGTCGGACCATATAATCAACAACGAAAAGACAATATTTCACCTACGCAATTGACAAATATTTTATGTGGTAAGTGTTTAGTTTCCGTCTTTGTTTGTTTATTTTTCATCATATGATTGTCTAATACCAAAAAAAATGATTCAATTTTTTTTGTTTCTTTACACGTGCACAGGAAGTTCAGCCAATGATCGATATGCTCAAGATAAACATCGACGTTCGGCTATGTATGCATTGCTCAAAGATCTAACTCGAACCGATGTACAACGATTGGTACAAAATTTGATTGCACGAAAATTTCTTGCCGAAGATACTGTTGTAAACAGAAAAAATGTTTTCGCTAGTTCTAGCTATGTCCGACTTGGTGAACGAGCATCCGATATATTACAATGTAATGAACAATTTATATTCGATGTTACAAAACGTCGTACGAATACTAGTGCCAAAACACCGACTACGAAAAAAACTACAAATGCTCTTAAACGTTGTATAGTTGATTTCAGTGCTGAAAATGATCTCGATAATTTAAATGATGATGATTTTGGCGATCTGGACTGTATCGCATCGAATCCTTCTTCTCGTATCGATGTGGATAATTCTATAAATGATTTTATTGTTCCTGATGATTATCCTATTGATGATGAATGCATACAATCAACCACTAGAACAACTTCAAATAATGGTCGGCGTCGTGGTGGTATTACAAACAAAATGAAACAAAATCCCGCTGGAAAATCAAAACCAGCTCGAAAACCTAGAAAAAATCAACAAACAACAATGTCTAAATATTTTGGAAATTCAACAAAAACAAAAAATACGAATAAAACAACACGAAATTATTCAACGCCACCGGATATTGATGGTTATATTACAATTCCAGATTAAAAATTTTTTGTGGCAAATTATTATCATTGTAGATTTTTTGAATGATGTGTAAAAAATTTTTTCTCTTTGATTTTTCAAATTTATAGAAATAAATAATTTTCATTATTATTGTTTTTGGTTTTGTGTCTGATCGGATTTTTTTTTTGTTCTTTCGCCTATCACATGCCGTTTGGTATTGTTAACAAATCGATTAAGGTCAATGTCAATTTAAACAATAATTTTAATTTTAATTTGATTTCAATTTTTTTTCTATACTTGCAAATAATAATAATCGAATAATTGTATACAACCATAGGTCCGGGTTTCCCCTATAAATATATAGTTTTTTGTTATACATTGTAATAAATACCTGGAAAAATAAAAACATTTGTAACCAAGGATTTCCTTATTCCTACTTGAAATTCGTTGATTTAGTATCCATGTTTGGTAAACATTTGTTTCTGTTGAAATAAATCAATGAAAAATTATTGAAAATTTAACACCTTTAAAAAAAATCCAGAAATAATTTTTTTTCAAAATGCTGATTGAGGTCAGGGCATTTATTCAGTTAGTTAGTTCCAGAAAAAAAGAATCATTTGAAACATCTATTCCTATGTTTGGGTTTTTTTCTCTTCAATTTTTTTCCTATATTCAATCGGTTGAATATTTGATTGGACATAATTTTTCATTCGTTTTTTTTCGTTTTTTTTTTGAATTTGTTTGTTCAGGCGCGACCAAAATATAATGAAATTGATGTAAAAAAAAGCTGGACAAAAAATCAATTTTTTTCTGTTGTTACATTCTTTTCGTTGTAATACAATCATGTATGTTTAAATGAATAAAGTTGACAACTTTCTCTTTCAATCATTTTGATTCATTATTCCTGTTCCGTTGTGTAACTATTTCATAGAATCAGAAACATATTTGAAACATTCAACATTCGAACGTCGATGCATACATAACTACCTTGATTTTTACATTGATAAATCTTTATGTTGATGTTTTTTTTCAATTTGATCGATAGTTTTTAGACAATCATCATGTCTTCATCATCATCATCATCTACAACAAGACCGAAGATCACATTGATTTGCAATACAAATGCTATTATCATAATTTTTGTTATAATCTTTGTTTCATCACAAAATTTGGCTCAATGTTGGCTATTTTCGCCAAGAATACAACCTTATTATTATCCATTCCCATATCCAGTTCCAGCATCTATTTTAAGTGGAACGGGATCTAGTGTTGGCTTGACTGGCGGATCTCCATCATTATCTGCAGGTTATGTTGGACAATCACCAATTGGATCTAATCCTTCTGGTTATAATTATAATTGGTATAGTTATCAAAATTATCCAAATTCTGGTGTTCTATATCCATCGAGTGGTAGTACAGGCAATACTGGTGGTACTGGTGGCTATGTTCCAGTTGAACCTTTTAACCATCCTTTATCTCCGCCTAGTTCAGGAGTGACTAGTTTGCCAACAACAGCATCATTATTTCCTAGAACTGGATCGTTGCTTCGTTCATGGTGGACAAGAAAATTCACTAAATTTGGTATGTAACTTTTAAGCAAAAAAATTTCATCATAAAATTTGGATGTTTATTACGTTTATCAGGATCTTTAGGTAGCAGTTTTCCTGGAAATCAATACAGTGGATATGGATCAGCGAGCAACAGTCCTTGTAATGGATATTGGGCAAGCGGTAGTAATGGATCACCATGTTTATCATCAAATCTGTGCTGTTATCCATTAGTTATACAAACTAATGTTGATTCCACATCTAGACCATCTTATGCAGATTCCTCACCATCTACTGCAGTAACCTATCCATCCAGTGGATATGTTTATCATCCATCACACCATGGCTACAAATCATCATCGCATTTATCCTCACAAGCATCCGAAAATCTCGATGATGTTGTCGATTCGAATCAAAGTTCTTAAAAGTTTCATTTGAACAAAATTTAAAAATCCCCATATGATACGATGTGTAATACCTCGTCATATAATTCAGAATAAAAATTCTTTTTAATTTTTGTTAAGATTTGTCACATAGAATTTTAAAATCTGTTAATTTGTACACGATTTCTAGGTCATTTGCACTAGTTTTTTTTCAATCAAATGGTCATGATATTTGGCACACTTGAATGAATACAATGAATACATCAAATATGTGTCGTCTGGTCGACGTCCATTTCGATCGGTGTCTATTTGCTAGCTGTAATTCATTCATTCAATCATTTGAATTTCCTCCCATTTTAATCATTTTTCTTTGGTAAATTCTATTGATTGTTCATTCCTACGAATCCTCAATATAAATTTATGACGTTCATAGAGATGGGAATGACAAATTTTTTTTGTTTGTTGTTTTTCATTTGATCATTATCATAGTATGAATGTTTGATTGACCGTAAAAATTTAGTCAAGATCATCATCAACACATTATTTGTAACGAGACATAAAAGTCATTACAAGTCATATATACTATAGTTACAATTCACCTGATTAGATGATCGGGTTATATAGATAGATGTATGGATGTATATTAATATCCGGTTCGTTGACCTATATTTATCAACAATCGATACAATCTTATAAATCAATCGTTCAATCAAAAGAATATATACGATGAACTTCTTACCATAATGTTAAAGTTATTTTCTTATAAAGCAAACAAATAAAATGATTAGAAAAACAGACTATGTCAAGTAATGGAAACTAATGAACAAAATCTATGACAATACCTATAGATTCCGATTTGAACTTAATAATATGCATCTGGTTTATTGTTTACCGTTGGGCATCAAAAAGCGATGATTCGACAAGATTCTCTTTCATCTTCATTAAATGATTGAAATGATTGTGTATAAAAAATGCAGCAAACCGCGTTTAATTCAATGTGATTACGACTTGAACGATACTGGTGATTGTTTGTTTTGTTTATTATTTTTCTAATAAAACTTTGTTTTAGTTTGAAACGATTTCAATAAAAGATTCTTCAGCTCAACAATTGTTTGTTTCCAAACCAAAGAAGTTTTGTATTTGATTTTTAACAATTTAAAATAATGGCATCGTTGATTGATTTGAAATCCGTAAGAATGATCTGGAAAAGATGGACTAAAAATTAATCACCATTTTGTAATTTAGATTTTGATTATTGCAACTATACTGGTCGCCACTATGAAAACAATAATGGCTCATGGTTCTTCAATAAGTCCATATGTTGGTTTTGGTTACAATCCTATAGTCAGGTAAATTATTAATGTTTTGTTTTCTTATATGGGTAATTTTTATTCATCATTACATTGATTGAACAGTCCGTTTTATGGTTATGGATTGGCCAATGCACTTGGCTTTGGTTTCGGTATGTTTTTAATATCTGTGATTTATGAATTTGTTTTTTTAAATATGGATTAAATCCGAAAAGATCATGCAAGTTATTATGGGAAACCATGGTATGGTGGTTATGGAATTGGTTATCCATTTGGCAATGGTTATGGTCTTGGATATGGAATGGGTATGGGATATGGATTTGGATTTCCGGCAATGAATCTTGGTATGGGTCATGGTGGCCTCGGATATGGTGTTGGAATGGGCGTTGGTTATGGTGCTGGATATGCGGCTGGAATTGGTCCAGGTGTTGGTGGTTATAATTGGATCAATAAAAAACAAGGATTTGATAGCGGATACGACCCTATGATGAATGGTATTGGTAATGATTTTCATAAAACTGCTCGTAATGCTCGAGAATTAAATCTTTTATCTTCAAATGATTTGGTTACAACACCACCATCATCATTGGCATCATTAATTATGAACAGAAGTTTGAAAACACTATCTACATCAGCAAATAAACAATCATTATCATCATTATCATCACCAACATCTCAATCACAACATTATTCGAATATTGTCGATAATTCATCATAATTATTTTATTTTAATTTATATTAACTTTAATGAATTGTATAATTATATTTCATATCAATGATTCACAATAAAAATTTCTCATACAAATCTTCTTTAATCATAATAATCATTGTAATCTTGATCATACATCGATCCACCAAATTCACCACCACGGTCATATCCATCATGAACGCCTCCTCCTAAACCTCCAACGCCAACACCACCAAATCCGCCAGCACCGAATTTATTCATCGCTGATCCATGATGTTGGTCCAAATCAATTTCATGATGGAATAATTTTCGTCTTCTGTAATTGTTCGTATTAAATTGATTTTGTCGATATCCAGCGGCCAGGCCACCAGCAAAACCACCACCACCACCTCCAATGATTCCTCTATGAGGATAAGGTGCACATGATCTACCGTAAAGCAATGGTTTCTAAAAGTAAAAAATTTAAAATCATTAAAAGTGAAAATTTGGTTTTGAATAAAAAAATCACCAGCAACGGTAATAAAATAGACAAATGTACTGAATGAAATTGTTGAATGGTGAGAAAAATGGTCAAGATTAATGTCACTATTGATATATGCATTTTTTTCTGGTTCGAGGTAGTTTTGGTCATTTGAATCAAATATCAATTTCAGTTGTTCAGTCAATGTTTTTATATGCTAAAGTTTTTCACATTTTTGGCACCAATTTTATTCACCTTGGAACAAACATTTCATTTCAACCAGCTAATGATTGCAATCAAATTGCTGAAATAAATTAAAATGACCAGCATTAAAGTAAACTTGAAAATTAATGAAATCTTTTCTTTGATCTTTTTTTTCATAAAAATTGATTTTAAAAAATATATTCGATGATATTATTTGGTAATTTCTTCATTTTTGAATTTGAATAAAATGCTCAAAATTATTTTTAAAAATTATTCTAGAAAATAGATGGCAGTGTAATAACACGAATTTCGATTTTCATAAGTTACAGTCACAATAGAATGTAACAAATAAAATGTTCCAAAAATAACACGTTTATGTGTGGTCAGAATGATAATTGGGACTAATGCTGATGATTGTAGTTTTTTTTTGTTGCCAAAAGCAGGCCGACTCGATTATTTTGATACAGTTCAGGAATAGAATCGAAAACTAATTAAGGTGATTGTTCATTTAATTTCGAATCATCAATAATTTGTTCAAACTATCTATGATTGCAATTGAATAGAATTCTTTAATGTTCATGAAATTCTTTAACAATAAAACGTTTGTTATCAAATACAATGGATAAAACGACCGAAGTTATCGAAGCTGATGAAGAATCATTGTCTCAAATAAAACGAAAGCCAATCAAATTGGCTAGTCAGGTCGTTGTCAGCAAGCCTGTATCATCATCGAATCGAAATTCATTTTCCCGACATAATTATGATGGACATAGCCGGTATTCTGAACCTGATGATGACGATGAAGTAGATTCAGATGATCGTGAATTGGATGCCATTCTCAATGATCACGATGATGATTCTCTTGATGATGATATCGATATCAGACGCCAACAGCGACGCCGGCGTCCTTCGATTGAAAATGATCATTACCGATCTGATGAAGAAGATTTAGAACCAAAACGTAGACGGACAACTAGCTTATCAAACAATACTGATACTTATAATAATCATCAACATCATGGAATATCTGAAAAGTATAATAGTCGTTTTCATCACGATCGCTCTAATCGAACACCATCAGTCGATCATAACATTAGACATCGTTCAGCTTCGGTCGATAAATATGATCGTTATGACGATGATCAAAATTATTCTTATCATCATCGAAGAAAAAAAGACCGTAGCAGATCCAAATCAAATGATCGAAATTATCGTTCTAAAAGTATGGATCAAAATGATCGATATAAAGACATTGATTCTAAGTCCAGATTGCCAACAGATTCGAAACAATCAACATCAGCAATTGTTTCAAAAAAAGAATATGAAACAAAGTTATTGAGTGGTGATAAAGAATATCATAATAAAATTGCCGATCTTCGCAATGCTTTGAAAGAAATAAGCCGCCCGGACCAACGTAAATGGGTTTATGCCATTGACGATGCAAATCCTGTACCATTAAAAATAGAAAATGATCCTCGATGGATTTATTCAGAAAAAATTTCCGAAGCTGATGTGAAAAAATTAATAAGTCAAAGATCACTTGAATTAACTGGAGAAAATAAAGTGATTGCGAAAAAATTTTCAGCTTATAAAATAGTCGATGCCGAAGTTGATAAAGTTGATATTAATGATACTGATGTAGAGAAGCCGGTCCTTGCCATCGGTCCAAAACAAAATGAACCTAAATTGAAGTTATCAAAATCGACAAACGGAAAAAATCAGAAATTAAAAGCCAAAAAACAAAATCAAGATCCCGAATCTCAATTCTTCACTTTGAATTTGAGAGACGAAAAAGAAGAGGAAGAAGAATTTGATGGTATTGATTATGAATCTTTGTCGAAAAAATTGGCACAAAAAGATGCCGCGGCTCTTCGTCGAGCAATGGCTGAAAAATGGAAAAAGATTGTAGACGATGAAGAACGAGCAGTCGCTTTGGCTGCTCAAAAAGAACGTGAAAAATTGAATCAAAAAACTGCGACAGTACCAAAATCAAAGGATATTAAACCAGTAAACAGTGTTAAAGACAAAGAAAAAGAAGTTCAGGAAAAAGAAAAAGAAAAGCTTACTGAATTGGAAGTGAAAACTTTTGCTGGCGAAAGCCTTGTTGATAAAGTGACATCGATTCGAGAACAAGCAAAACGTGAATTGGAAGAACTTGAACAGCTGATGCGTCAAAGAGCAATTTTGATGGCTAAATTAAATTCCGAAAAATTCGAAGAAGGTGATGATGCCGAAATGATAAATATTGATCTCAAGATAAAATCTCATTCTAAAGATAAAAAATATGTTGGTGAGGATTCTTTACTTATTGAAAGTTCGAATCCTATATCTAATATAAGTAATAACAAAGATAGCCATACTGATAAAGATGAAAAATCCATTGATAACAATCCTAAGGAAAATAAATCCGATGGAGACAGTGATGAAAATGATGGACACCGCAAATCCAAACATAAAAAACATAAGAAGCATAAGAAAAAATCATCTTCGCATTCACGACGCAAACATCATCATCGTAGTCGTTCAAAAGAATCGTATGACGAAAAAGATGGTCCCAAAATTTCACATGATCGTTATGAACGCGACCATCGACGAAGGGATCCTGATTATCGGTATGATTATGATGACAAAAATGACAATAGATATCGTTATGAAGATCCTCGTTATGTTCGTACCGAGCATCAACATAATCGTAATAGACGAGATTATTATGAAGAACGTTCATCATCATACCGTGATCGTTATCGTGATGATCAACGTCATCATCGTGATGATATCGACTCTTTTCACCATCGTTCTACAAGAGAAGGTCATGGTGAAACTCACCGCGATTATTATCGGGATGATCATTATCGAGATGATAGGGATGGTAACGTCGAGGATTACAAATATCGATCAACCAGAGATTATCGAGAAAAAGAAGAGTCTAGTCGCAACAATTTAAGGGATTCATATCGGCATCGTTCAATTGATCGAAATCGATCATCAGACTATTACGGTTCCAAATCTAATCGCGATCCCCATTTGCCGACATCATCTCGATCTAATCGCGATCATTTTCCTCAAAATAGCAATGGTCGAAAACGTTCTTCGATATCAAGATTCGATCGAGCCAAAGATCGAAGTTCGTCATCATCAGAGGACGGAGCTGATGATATCGATATCAAAGATTTAGACGATGAAGACAATGAAGAGAAAGAAATTGAACGTCGTAGAAGGCAGCGACAAGAACTCTTAAAAAAATTACAATCGACCAAAACAAGTTCTTTAGATGAAACATCAAATGAACGGACCAATTTTTCGAACACAGTCGTTGGCGGTGATGATTCCACGTCCATGACTTGTAAATCTGACGTGAAGATTCAAGGCCCAACTACATTCGAATCTATATTAAAAAATAATACACAACATCAGAATGAAGATAAAAAAGAATTACCACCAAAAGCAAAGCGTAAGCAATTTGACATGTTTGCCGATGAAAAAGATGAATTTGAAGATCCTGTTGCACGATTACATCAATTCGGACACATAGATGACAATACATCAGCAAATCAACATTCTCGAAATCATCAAAACAGCCAATCACATTTGATTGACAATTGGGATGATTCAGAAGGATATTATCGTAAGTCATTAAATTTCTTCTTGCCAAACCTTCTATAATGTTTTGATCATAGGTATAAGAATTGGTGAAATGTTGGAAAATCGTTATTCCGTTTATGGGTTCACTGGGCAAGGTGTCTTTTCTAACGTTGTTCGTGCACGTGATAAAAACAAAGATCAACAGGATGTTGCTATTAAAATTATTCGAAACAACGAAGTAATGTGAGTATTTCATATCTTTCCATTTTAAATTTCTTTCGGCTAATTTTTCGATTTATTTCTCTTAGGCATAAAACTGGTTTGAAGGAATTGGAAATGTTGAAATGTTTGAATGCAGCTGATCCAGATGATAAATATCATTGTCTTAGGTTATATTCATCATTTTATCACCGACAGCATTTATGTCTTGTGTTTGAACCATTAGCCATGAATTTACGAGAAGTACTGAAAAAATATGGCAAAGATGTTGGTCTTCATATCGATGCCGTACGGTCTTATGCTCACCAATTATTTTTAGCTTTGCGGTTATTGAAGAAGACATCTATCTTGCATGCCGATATAAAACCAGACAATATCTTGGTCAATAATAAAAAAACTGTTCTAAAACTTTGTGATTTCGGTTCAGCATCATATCTCCGAGACAGTGAAATAGCACCATATTTGGTTAGCAGATTTTATCGAGCACCAGAAATCAGTAAGTATCTTCCTTTTTAAATTTCGGTTATCATCGAAAAGATTTTCCAACTTTTGTCGTGATGGTTGGAAAATCCTTTCGATTATTCGAAGCCAATCTTATATATAGGCCATCATCTTTTCAAATTTGAAAACGGTGGAACTCTAACATCGATCCATGCAATTTGCACATACATATTTTGTTTACACTGAAAAACGGTAAAAGTTCGGGTTTGAATTTACAATTTTAAAATTTGATCCATTAGATTTATTTTTATTCCATTTGAGATTGATTCTTTTCCCATATGCAGATTAATATTGGAATTGCGATTGGAGTGTTCGAAATCATATCTTATAGGAAATGTCATCATCATTTGATGTAGTGTAATAGCCGATTGAAATTAATTATTTAAATTTGTTTTTCATTTCTATTGCCCGTAGAATAAATCTCATCGGAATCTCTAATTCAGACAACGATTCAAAATAACCTAACTTTTATATCGTTTTTTCACATGCCTCAAATTTGATCGATCGATTTTCCAGCCTGTTTTCATTTTTAAAGATAATAATTTAATTTTACTTCTAAAACATCACTTATTAACTGAATGATTTTTTGTTCTATTCCTTTTTTTAGTTCTTGGCTTACAATATGATCATGCTATCGATATGTGGTCGGTCGGATGTACTTTATTTGAATTATACACTGGTAAAATTATGTTTTCTGGCAAAAGTAATAACCAAATGCTGAAGTATTTTATGGATTTACGAGGAAAATTTTCGCATCGTATGATTCGAAAAGCATCGTTCCGTGATCAACATTTTGATTCTGATTACAATTTTCTCTATCAAGATATTGATCGAGTTACTGAAAAGGTGAAAATAGTTACCATAACGAATATACAAGCTAGCCGTGATCTTCAATCCGAATTAATGGCTGGTCAACAATTAAGCGAACCATTGTTCCGCAAAGTTGGCCAACTAAAAGATCTGTTGGACAAGATTTGTGTCCTTGATCCTACACGTCGTTTGACTCCATCACAGGCTTTAATGCATCCTTTCATATCGGAAAAATTGTAATTGTTTCAATACCATATTAAGCTAGGCGTTTCATTATATCTTTTTTAATTTATATTTCTTTACTTCGCGTTCTATGTACAAAATGAAAAGGGTTTTGAATTAGTTCACTCACATCGACCTCATCATTTGTTTAATTTTATTTAAAATATTTTTCAGAGTTTCTTGATAAATCTTTTGGAAATAAAACAATGAATTTTCTTTTTTATATTGCTTAATTATTTTTCTATTAAAGTTTGGTAATATGTTGGTTATTTTGAATGTCTTCGGTTGTCTTGTTTTGATGATGATGATTCTGATGATGATAATCGACGTCTTCGAAGTGGGGATTTTTGATGACCATCATCGTTTATTGTTGTTTTGGATGTCGGTTCTGCTGATTCTGTCCATCCATCCATAAATGGTATGGTTGAATCACGATCCGTTGATGAAGCTGGATTAACCAACGATCGGGTTCGTATCGATCCGCTGTCCATCTCCATTCTCTTGTCCTGTCGTTGTGGGTTTTTTCTGGGCAAGAAAATCAAATCCGTGTATTGTGATTTTGTTGAATCGAATTGTAAATTTTGATTGAAACATCCGCTAACCGTATTGATCAAATAGGATCCATCATTAGTTTGTATGAATGTATCGCTCGATGCTGATGGTGTTGCTCCGTCCGGCAGCTGTAAATGATTGGTTAAACGTTTGATCGCTTCGAATCGTTCAGTTTCTGCTTTCGCCACACGGTTCATTATTTTGTCCAAATTATCATCCAAATGCTTAAGTCGAGCGAAAATATCCATTTGACCATATTTATAAGATTCGATCACATTACGTAGATTGGGTGTACGAGCCAGCTGTTTGAATTGACTTTTTGCCACCTGAAATCGAACCAACGAAATGAATGCATGACTTATGTTTTCAAGAACACGAGATTTATAATGATCACCCGTTTGTTGAGTGAAGAAGGAAGTCAATTTCTGATACGAATCAATATCGTGATGACAATTCCATGCACGCTGTATAACACGAGCAGCAGCATCTACTTTACGTCGACGTTGTCGGCTTTGTTCAACTTGTTCCAATTTCAATGCCAAACCCGCACCGATTATGCCAGCCGGTAAAGCAAACATACAAAATCCGAAAAGAATGAATATCGCCGAGATAGTTTTTCCGCGCCATGATATCGGAACTTTATCACCATATCCGACGGTAGTCATCGTTACAATCTAAATCGTAGGCAGATATTATTCATATACTTAACCTGGAACCTAAAATCAATTACTTACACTCCACCAGACAGCTTCAGCCATTGAATCTAACATATCATTACTTTGATGTTCAACCAAAAAACCCAAATAGGCTAACAATGAAAAAATGATGATTTCCATGTAAAAAATGATCATCAATTGTTCACGTTGATCATAAAGAACAGATAAAAATATTTTCCATGGCCGTAATTGACGTTCAGTAATCATAATCTGTACCACCTGAAAGAAACGATGAAATCCTCGAAAAGCACGAAACGCAAATACTTCGTGACCTTCATGTGGATAAACCATAACCCATGCAGACAGGATGATTACAGTCAAATCTAAAAGATGTGCCGGCGATTTGACAAAATTCCATTTTCCACGCAAGCCACAATATTTAGGCCTACATTCAGAAGACCACAGTCGAAGCATATATTCAATAGAAAACCAAATGACCACAATTTTTTCCAGGTGATCCAACACTTTCCACTTGCCTCCCATTTCATCAAGATATGGTGAATCGACTTGTGGAAATATCGAAACGATTAAGCATGACATAACCAAAATGAATGCAAGTACATGGTAGATGGTGGCCCATAATGTTGATGGTTTTTTAAAAAATTCATACACCTGATATTTGAACAAAAGTCGTTTTGATCGTTCCATCTTATCAAATCGTTGTGATATATCTTTTGTTCGTTCCATTTGATCATCAAACGAACCTTCGGTTGCAAATGAATCCTTTCGACGGCGTAATTTACGCATCATTTGCACATCGTGCAATATCTGAGATAAATGTTTCTTTTCTTGTACTGTGCTTCCTCGTGGACTGATATTTACCACCACAGATTGCCCGTTATCTTCCGTAGTACCTGATTGTTGATTTGAAAGCAATGATGGTGGTATTGACAATTGAGCTGTACGTGGAAAGGATTCCTCTCCATCGACACATTTTGTATCAGGAGTATCAACTTTATGGGCAGTGTTTTCTTGTTTCGGTTCGGTTGCTGAATCTTCTGCGTTGGCTTCGACATTTGGCGATTCAGAATTACCTGGAGGAGCGTTAGTCTGATCCGGAGATTGATTAGTTGTAAGTGGTGAATCGATCAATTCTGTAGTCCGTACAGCGTTCAATAAAACCGGCTCTGATGTGATGTTTTGCTTAGGTTGATATAACATTCTTGAATCAATAGATTTCAACTCACGCTCAACAGATTTCGACATTATTTGAAGTTTTTTTTTCTAGATTCCAACGATGAAGCGTTTTTTACAATCTTTTCTCGATGACAGTAGAAAATATTAATCGATCAGTGCTGAATCTTAATGATTGTAAATTAACCGAAATGACAATCTTTTGTTCGTGTCTGATTTAATGATCAATCAATGAATAAAAATTGAACAAAACTGGATACCATTTTCAAGGACTTGTTGCTTGTTTAGTTCTATTCGAAAAAAAAATTGACATACATTGATCCGATATTCATATGTTTGATATTTTGATAATTTGATAGCATTTTTGTAAGTAAATCTATTGTTGAACACATTTATTTCTACTTTTTTATTTGATTTTTATTCATATTTTTTTCCCTAATATCGGTTCACATTGCGGGAATTCGATATTCAATCTGGAAAAATCGGTCGACGAGAAAAAATACTCTACATTTTTAAATAATGCCCGAAATCTGATAGTGGAAATTATCCCTTTTTTCATTGACGTCATCGGAAATGTAAAATTTCTCTTCATGAAATCCGGTTTGAATTTACATTGAATTTTCATTGTTGAGAATTATTTTTTGAATTAAATTATCATCCGTTCATATAGAACGTATTGCAAAGAAAAAATGATGCCTGCATGCAGCAAAATTATTTGTTTCAGTAAACATTTAAATTCGTTCAAAATTTAGAATTCTTATCATTTAGAATTGATAAATTAACTTTTTACTGACCATCATGTATATACGAAACGCCAAGGTATTGTTTTGTTTGATTGAATGAGTTTAATTATTTAATAATATTTTCTTTAATAGCCTGATGATCTAATAAACATGCAACATTGTAATCTGCTTTGTTTGCCAGAAAATTATCAGATGAAATACTATTTTTATCATGGTCTTTCTTGGCCACAATTATCCTATGTTGCTGAAGATGATCAAGGTCGTATCGTTGGCTATGTTTTGGCAAAAATGGAAGAAGAATCCGATATTGCACATGGCCATATTACATCATTGGCTGTGAAACGAACAAATCGTCGTCTTGGTTTGGCACAAAAATTGATGGATCAAGCATCAAGAGCAATGGTTGAATGTTTCAATGCTCGTTATGTATCATTACATGTACGTAAAAGTAATCGTGCTGCGTTGCATTTGTATCAAAATACACTGAAATTTGAAATAAGTGAAGTGGAACCCAAATATTATGCCGATGGTGAAGATGCTTTTGCAATGAAACGTGACCTAGTCGAATTCGCACGTCAAAATGGTATCAAACCAAGTGATCCGACATTTTTCGATATCAAAAAATCTGATAAAAAAAGTAACAATAATCATCATAGCGAATGAATTTTTTGAAATTTTAAATATACAAAGATTTTGGTATCATTTTATTACTGAAATATCAATTGCTTATTACATAAGAATAATAAAAAATTCTTTTATCAATACTTGTGTGTGTTTTGTTTGATTATTGCAAAAAAAAATCAATTTTGCATTAATATTTTTGTTTTTTCTTAAGAAAATTGTATTTAAAATTTGATTTATAGAAAAAAAATTAGAATCCTAGAATTGTTTATTGGTTTTGTTTCGTTTGAGAAAATTTTCGATGTTCAGCCATTAATTCATTCGATTAAATCATTTTTCACATAGACAAAAACAGCTTATTGATTTACCAATTGGCAAGACCAGGTTTATTCAATGTCATAAAATAAATCTGACAAGAACCACCTTTTGATGATGAAAAGAAAACCTATGAAATCGAATTAAAAACAATGGTTAATGGTTAATTTAATGTGTTTATCAATTCCTTAAATCAAACATTTTACCTTATCATTACGTTCGCAAAGAAATTTCAATTTTTGAGCTTTTTTATGCATAAAAACACCATCCAAATGTCCAGTTTCAACACCACGAATTTCAATCGCTTTGTTACCCCAGCCCATTATCTGGCCAGTACCAATATAGGCAACCGATGTTGGCATCTCACCCCATTGCAAATAGATATTTTTGCTTACTTTACCTATTTGTAATAAATGTATGAATGATGAAATGAAATTTACAAAGATTAAAAATAACACTTACCAAATGTATTTACATAGACACCTTCATCTATGATAATGAAATCAGGAAAAGAAAAGAAAAGAATTAAATGAAATATAACAAACATTAAAAAATGAAACATACTGTCATAACATAGCAACAATTGCATTCCTTTTGAATTTGGCAAAGTAATGATGGTGTGTGGAGTAATTGGTCCTTGGCTCTAAAATTAGATAAATCATCATCAACATTGAATGGTAATGATCAAAATGATCAAAATAAAAGACTTACATGATTTGGTATATAGATATCATAAACTGCTCCACTATCCAATTCGATTGCATGAAATCCTTCCAATGAACCATAAATGACTTTCAATCGAATACCTTCTTCGATAGTCATATCGACTAGTAATGGTTTATGGGCAAGATCCAGAAATGATTTGAATGACATAAATTTATGATAAGGTTTTGGTGCCCATGCATAGATTTCAATACTGTCTTTCAAGGCAATTACCAAAAATTTGATACGATCATATTTGACTATATTCACATTATTAATAGAATGAAAATATTTAAACAAAATAAATTAGTAAATAATTTTAAAAAATTAAAAAAAAAAATCAAATGCAAAAAAACAAACAAAACAAAACTTGGGAGAACAAAACTATATAATCTGAAAACTCATCACAAAAAAAACAACTAGCTAGTTGGATAAACAAAGAAAAAAAATATCATCTTCAACATAATCTTCGGAATCAAATCCGGAACCAACCATTTCCACTCCAAATTCGAAAAGTATTCTCCCAATCTTTTGATACATGTTGTGGTATCTGCCAACCAACTAATTATCATCATCGAGTTAAACATTTTGAAAAAACAAACGAACAAATTGTTAGTTTAAATTTCAGCTAACGTAAAATGATAAATTGGAACAGAAAATGGAAATGTGCAACCACAACAACACAACAGTAAAATAAAAAACTATAGAAAATAACCGAAAACTATTGCAACTAAAAAATTGTTTCGAAATTTACCAATTTTAAAATGAACAGCACCATCCAATTCACCAACATTGATCCAGCCATTCTTTTTCTCGATCTGCTATTAATAAATAGGAAGAAATTAATTGTCAACAAATACAGGAAAAAAATGAAACAGACTAACCTGATCAGTACGAATAATTTTACTTTTAAGCCACGACAAATGATAGACACGAACACGAGATTTTTTACCCGAAATGGTAACCAAAATATTTTGACCTTCTAACACTTCCATCTGTTGAAATCGTCTCCTCGATATAAGATGATACACTTTGCCTTGACCACTACGATCTAATAACATTAGACCATTTTCTGTACCAATCAAAAGATTAACACCCCAAAGGGCAGCGCAAAGCACTTCGGAATTAAAACGTTTTTTATATTTTCTGATTTCCGGAGTATCCGGTTGTACTGATGGTGAAACATTGACGTTTACTTGTGATTCTCGACGAGGTGATGGACTAGATACAGGTTCAAGGACCATATTGTTATTATTGTTGTTGTTGTTTGTACCGGCACCAAAACCGAACGTTAAAAATGAACGTTGTTTTTGTTGCATCTGTTGTGATAAAACAGATTGGCGTTGTAAATGTGATAAATCACCTGATCGATTTGAATCATCCTGAGGTAATAGATCCGGTATGACACCACTTTGTCGTGAGCTTTGGTTTGAAGATGATGATTCATTGCGATTCTGAAATTGAAAATAATCATAATCAAAAATAAGATTTCAATTGATAACAAATCAAAAAAGCTGGTTAAAAAGCCGATTAAGACAGCAATTAATTAAGTACGATGATTAAAAGCAACAAATAAATGATTAAGATCTTTTTTTATGATGGGTAAGGTCTTAAAACTATTGCAAAGCATAACTGATAGCCATTATGCAACAAACAGACATCTTGAGAAACATTCATCAAACCTGTACTTTGGTCTTCGGTTTCAAATCAAAAAATTTGGAACCCAATTTGGTTTTCTGTTGTTGCTGTTGCTTTGGCTCATGTTCAATAGTTGGTTTCTGGTTTTGTATCGGGGTCGATAACTCAGATTTTAAGATTACACCGTTGCCATTCGATTGTTGCTTATGGTGATCCAGGTTACATTTATCATCACTATTCTCATTCTCATTCACATCAACCACATCTCGACTATTTAGTAACGGAATTTTTGTTGGTGGTATTTTTCTAATATCTACATCTAATCTTGAACTAATTCGTCGATCTTTGATCATTTCTTTACTACTATGATTACTTGACTCAACAACTGAAAATCGTTTTTTCGGATCATCAAGCAAACCATTAGATCGTATATTTTCTTTTGAAATTTCATTACTACTATTTCGGTTATTATCCTTAATATTATTACTATAATTATTTTCATAAGAATTCAAATTATCACTACTAACATTATTTTTAGGTGAATGTTGTTCAGTTGAATTAGTTTCAATACTAACATTATTCATCATTTGTTTCTAATCGGTAAAAAAGAAGGGGTTAAAAATGTCATAAAAAATTGTCAAGATCAAATGTCAATACTATGAATGAATAGAGATGAAGATTGCTTACCTTTCTTAATACAAGTGTTTGATCATTAGATGAACTATCATCATCTTCTTGGGAACTATTTTTTGGCAATGGAGGCAATGGTTTTGATGGTGGATAACAATCACCCGGTGGTGGTGGAGGCAACGGTCTGTTTGGTGGTTGACTTGATGGTTGAATATTGCGAAGATTACTTGGTTCCGGTCTATAATGGAAAAAAGTTGAAATTAAAAAACAAAAACAAAAAAAAACCCGAAAACATACAAAGGACGCGGTGGATCGGACGCCAATAATGTTCCATCATTTCGACGAACCAAACCATTCGGACCAACATCATCCTCCTCGTCATCATCATCGTCGTCGTCATCATCATCATCCTCTTCATCCTCCGAACCTGAATTGACTATTATTGGACCTGAAGGTCGATTTGATGCGATCATTGGTTGCTTGAAATTTGATACAAAACCATTTTGTGGTGATCCGTTGCTATCTCTGCTAATCAATTTCTGTCCTTTTGGATGGCCATTATTATCATTACTATTGTTGACAGTTTTCTTGGCTTTTTGTCCATTTCTATTCACATTATTTCCAGAGTTTCCCATTTCGTTAAGTTGAGCAGCCAACACTTCAAGATCTTCTGGCTTTTGGAATTGAGCTTTGAAATAGCCAGAATTTCGGTTAGCTTGATTAGTAATGTGCGGATGTTGAGCATTTGATAGATTCGAAGATTGTAGCTGATGTTCAATATTTTTACCATTCACTTTTTTCTTATTATCATTTTCAACTGGTAATGGCGGCAAAGGCTTTGATGGAGGCATTTCAGGTGGCGGAACAGCTCGAGTAGGAGGTGCCGGTAAAGGTCGATTTGCCATATGTGATGAAATCGGTGGTGGGGGGTGATGAAATTTTTCGGGTGATTTATGAGAAGGTCCGGCTTGTTGTTGTTGAAGATGTGGAGGATGTCCATTTCGTCCCATATTTGGTGAGACAGGATTCTTTTCATTTTTTTTCAAGGTCGATTCTTGTTGATTTAAATGATCGCGCAAATCCATCATCATGGCAGGTGGTAGATTTGATTCTTCTTCGTCATCATCACTGGCTGCGTAACGGTCTTCGAAATCATTGCGTTTTAATTTCTTACATTTATCTATATGTTCTTTGATTTGATTTCGGACTTGCCGTTCGTTTGGTTGATCTCTAATAAATGAATTTTTTAGTAATTGGTCAGTAAATGGTCTTTTAGTGTAATCTTTGACCAAAACTGTTTCGATAAATTTTTGAAACTTTTGGGACCATTTTTTAGATTTCAATCGTGGCGGTGGATTTCTTGGTATCAAAAATAAAGCCCTCATTGGGTGTAAATCACAAAGTGCTAAAAATTGAAAAAAATCAATTAAATTTCAACAAACAATTTTTTCCCAGAATAAAACTTACGCGGAGTATTTTCAGCCATTTCGATGGCGGTAATACCGAGCGACCAAAGATCACTACGATTATCATAAGTAGCTTCGGGATTTTCATCACAAGCAATGACTTCAGGAGCCATCCAATATGGCGTACCGATGAATGTATTACGACGGCCAATTGTTCGATCCAATTGAGCACTGACACCAAAATCGACTAGTTTGACTTCAGCATCATCGGTAAGCAAAACATTCTGGCCTTTTATATCACGATGAATAATTTTGTTCTGATGTAAATGATTTAATCCTCTTAATATTTCACGACAAATATAGGAAATCCAATCCTCTTTTAATGAATGTCCTTTTGTTGATTTAACCAGATCGGTTACCGAACCTGCACCACAATATTCCATAACAAGCCATAATTTATCATCTTTAGCTTCAGGACTTTTATGAATAAAAGCTCCATAATAAGTGGCAATATTTCGATGATGAGAAAACTTTTTTTTATAAATTAAAATTTAGAAAAAAAAATTCATTATAAAACGAATCATCATCATCATCAATCAAAAAATAATAAGCAAAAACAATGAACAAAAACAATGCTTTATTTTTAATAATCAAAATGACTTACCTTTTTCAAAACATTTATCTCCAATTTGATTTCATCCTCTTCATCTTCAGTTACATCCATAATTTTGATGGCAGCCAATTGGCCTGTTTTTGTATGACGACCCTAATCACAAAAACAAAAACAATAAATAATTTTTATTCAATAAAATAGAAACAAAAACAAAAACTTGACAACTTACTTTATAAACTTGGCCATATGTACCGTTACCGACAACTTCGATTAGATCAAAAATACCGGCAGGATCCTAATGATTGTAATAAAAACAGAAAACAAACAAACAAAAACAAGGTTATTAACATCAATAAATACGGAAGAGTTGATAAACAAACAAAAAAAAATCAATCAATCAAACAAATTGAATGAATGAAATGGCAAAAAAATTTTCCGAATACATACTTTTAAGCTATTAAGATCGATGTCATCAAGACTACAATTGATTGATTGTGCCATAATTGATGAAGAAATTTAGTTTGAACGATTATCGTTTGTCTTTTTTTGTTTTGTTTTGTTTTTAAATCAAAAATTGAAAAAAAAATTATCCGATGATTAACATCCTATGTAAAGTATTTTCGTTTTGTTTTTTTTTTCTATTTAGAAAAACGATGGATTTTTTATCAATTAAAAAAAATATATAAGGCCCAAATAGACAAATAAACACAGTGTGTATTGTTTTCAATCACTCTCTCTCTCCTATTTCTGATTATTGAATGGCTTGTTTTTCTGATGAAAATTTTTTGTCCCACCACTATTTAGTCATATGATTAAATAATCCATCCAGCCAAAAAAAAAACAATCGTATGAATATTATAGGATCAATCAAATCAGTCAATTTTTTTTATATACGGATTATATATGGATTCTATTCATTTTTACATTTTTATTTTTATTTTTTTTTGGGCAATAATCGACGATAAAAAAAGAAAAACAATAAACAAATATTGATGTGATATGTTTATAATAATAATAATAATAACAAAATGATTTTATGGATTTGGATGGTGTTTTGATGTTTTTGTTTCGTTATAGTCAATGTTTTTCTTCTTTTTGATTAATTAAAGTTTGATGACAAAAAATTATTTATTTTGCATTTATTATAGAAAAACACTCACACAACACCAACCCACACCCACCAAACTGATGATAATAATGATAATGATAATGATGATGACGACGACAGAGAACCGACAACGACAAAAATAAAATTTAAAAAAAAACTAAAAATGAATGATTTTTGTTTTCACTATTATTATTATGGTAGAAATGGCCAATTAAGGACTACAAAAAAAAATGATGATGAAAAACGACAATAACAAATCATTTGTTGGTTGAATTTCAACAACAAACAAACAAAAAAAATTGTTGATCATTTAATCAAATGAATATTTTTGGCTATATTTTCACATTTGTAATGCAAAAAGGAAATTGATTTATAATACGAAAAAAAAGAAATAAAAAAAATCGAATGCGTATACATCACACAAACACACAGTGCAAAAAAAACCGAGGAAAGAGTCAATCTAATGATTGTAAATAATAATGATGATGATCTTCAATCGAAAATATCAAAAATCTCTAGTCAACAACAACAACACAAAACAAAACAAAACAAATCGATGATTTTGACTTGACTTGAAGAACCGGTCGATATAATAATCATCATCACTACTGGATATTATCTTGAGAAATTATTCACCGATACACACCACACATATATTTGTTATTTTTTTAAAAAAACAGCTCAATGGAATTAGATAACGATGATGATGGTGGTGAAAAAAAACCGCCACTACAAACCGTTTTTATTTTTGAAATGATCATAAATTTTTTTTTGGTGGATTTTTTTCTCGTTTGCTCAACACAGTTTTAACAACAAAAAAAATCCAATTTTCAATCAAGTTTATTTCTGTTTGATTTCATTCGATATTAAAAGGTAAATAAGGTATTTTGTTTGAATAGGAAATTCTCATTCATTTCATTTCATTTCATTCACAGGATAATCATGTATTGAAAAATATGTCAATATGTCTTTGATCACACACAAAAATCGATTATATTTGAGAAATTTTGCTTTTTTTCGGAGAAAAATTTCAACAGATTTCTTTTGTCTGTTAAATTATTATTCGATGATTGTCACATTTTTTTTTTTGATTTCACCCATTTACAAGAACATTCAATGGAGAACCACAAAACACTTTTGAGACACACTTGTGAAGAAGCGAAAAACAATGGCAACAACAAAAAAAAACCCAAGAATCTAGAATTTCTAGATTCTTAGGAACATGGAAAAATTTTCATTCGAAAAAATTATTTCAAAAATTAAAAAATTCGAATGTAAATATGAAATCATCATCATCACACACACGGACATAGGAGGAGTATGCGTTTTTTCCAATTTGGTCCGGGTATTGCTGCTGTTTTTTTTAATATTTCAAGAATTCGTTATTGTTTGATGAAAAAATATACACAAAACTGAAAAAAAACATCACACAAAGATAATGCAGGAAAACGACTCACACATTCTTATTACGACAACAACAACAACAAAATCATACAAATAGAAAGTGCATTTAACTTCATCATCAATCCGAAACGACATAAAAAGATTTCTTTCATTTTTTTTCATTTCTGATTCCACATATATGACAGACGATGACAAAAAAAAACAGTGTGTGTGTGTGTATGGGAGAAGCGGCAAACCCGATAAATAAAAAGTGGATAAATTTGCCAAAAGAAAAAAACTGGCTGGATCTACCACCACCAATGAAAAAAAAAACAGAAGAACAACGTAGCCAAAGAAGAGAAGAAAAAGCCAATGGAAATTTATTATTGTTGTTGTTGTTGTTGAAACGATATTGTTTAATTGTAGTAGTCGATAGAAATGATATCGAACCTTATTTATGGAAGTAGTATCGTGATAATCGTGATAATATTTGATGGAACATTACATTTAACAGAAAAGATTCATTCGCATTGCAGTCAATTCACATTCCAACAACAACAACAACAAAAAAATGATAATGTTCCAAACATAACAACAACAACAAAAAAAACGGGCACCATTCACCAATGTTAAAAAGGAGTGGATCAAGCCAATGATAGTCAGTATAAAAAAAAAGAGAGATACTGAAAAAAAAAGTTCAACAGCATATAACAAAAAAATTGTAAGGATCCATCATTTGAGAAATGTAGAGAGAGAAAAAAATATATAGGATTTAAATGAGGATATTTTCGAAACACGCATGCGTTGTCGCACCCGAATTTTTAAAAATTTATTTTAAAAATTTTTAACATTATCCAAAAACTTTATTAGGAGGTGAGGTTCCATAATAATAATCCATTCGGTTAGTTTAAATTGATTTTTTTGTTTTGTTGTTGAAAGAATCCAATCGATAAAAAAAACCTTGTTATCCAAACAATCCATCGATTGATTTTCATTGCTTTCATTTCAAGTTACATCCATCCATCCATCTTGTACACACTTGTTGATTTTGATGATTCACCGAAAAGAAAAATCATAATCATTATTCAAGAAAAAACTATACCTCCTACCTGTATAAAATTTCAAGGCAACAAAATAAAAAGAAACTGGATTTCATTTCAATCATCATCATTTAAAAAAAATAGCCATAACCGAATATCGAATGAACTGAAAACAACTAGATTTTTGTTTGTTTGTTTGTTTGGGGATATGACGCCCGATCACAACTAACCAACCAACCAATCAACTGCAGTCAACCATCATGCAGAAAAACAAAACAAAAAAACTATTCGGCGCCATATGACCAAATGAAGTTCATCCAATTTAAACACACACACATACACGCAAAAACACAAAAACCACATTTGAAAACTTGAAAAACAAATCTAACCAATGAAGATGATGGTGATGATGATGTAATGAGCTGAAAAATGAATGAATATACAAAAAAAAACCGACAAACTAACTATTCATGAACAAGTTCATTGATCTTCAAAGAAAAAAAAACAACATTTTCCGAAAGATTTTTTGAATTTATTCTTAATTCTGGATGAATGAAAATAAAAATGAAAATAATTATTCTTTTGAAAATCATCAACAAACACGCAAACATAAAATGATTAGTTTTTTTCTGACATTGAAAACACACACACAAAAACGTGTTTGAACACAAATGTAAAATATGTTGTTGTATCACATTAAATAATAATTAAAACAATGAAATGGAATGTTTTCGTTTGCTATTCGGCAATGAATAAGACGTAATTTGTTTTTTTGCAATTCAACATTTTAAATCGTAATTTGTTTGTTTTTCATAAAATTTCATTGTTTCAAATTCTTTAAATTCATAATTTTCATTTGTTGATTTTGGAAGATTTGAATTTTTCAATTTTTGAAAATATTGAATTCATTTGATTTGTCATTATTGTTGATTTTTTTTTTTGTTTGGGTAAAAACCGAAACATTTGTTTATTTTATCATTATTTTTTTCAAAATTATTTCATAATCATTTGCATTCAACCACAAATTCAAAAAAAAATCTAATAAACAAAGAAAAAGAGGGATTTTTTCGTTCCTTATTCAAGGATCGTATTTCATTCAATAGATATACTTTAACCAAGAATCACAGATCATCATTGCTTCTTATCACATACAAATGTAAATTTTATGAAGATTATTATTTTAAAAAAATAAAATATTTATTTTTACCATTTTGATTTCGGATTTTTTTGTTTTGTTTCTTTCACTCGAAGATAGACGAAATAAACAAAAAATTCAAAGAAGATACAAAATATATGGTGTGATGTTTGTTTATTTTTATTTTTGTTAAACAAAAATGGACATCAAAAACCAAATTGGAAAAATTTTGTTTTCCATTCGCTGAAAAAAAAACATTCGAATTTGATTTGAAAAATTTTTTAACGATGAATGAAAAGAGAAAAACAGATTCTTTATTTTTGTCTTACCCTGGAAATAATAATGTTCGATAAGTGAATGTCCATTCAAAGTGGACGAACGGAAAGAAAAATCCAAAGTTTTTTTCGAAATTTTAATAGCTATTTTTTTCCAAAGAAATTCAAAAATTCATCAAAGTTATTATCCTTGAACAGTTTGAAATTTTATTTTCTTTCTTTCCAATTTTTTAAATAATAATCATTGGAAAAAAATTTGAGAAAGGAAAGGAAATGGTCACACATAAACGCACACACTGTTTATAAGATACGAACTAAATTTTATTTTTATGACTTGAAATAAATTTTTTTGTTTTCAATTTAAATAAGACACAACGAGTTGATGATGATGATGACGACCAGATGACAAATGTGAATGGTTGATTTTGAAAAAAGCCCATTTGAAAAAAATAGGATTGGTATAATGATGATAGCCATTTTTGATGATGATGATGATGAATGAATGACAACTCCAAAAAAAAACAAATGTTTGAAGAGCTGAAATTTGTTTTCAATTAAGGTTTTTTTTCTTCGTTTGATTAAAAAGTAAGCGATGATGTTTTTTCATTTACCGAATCGAATTGAATAGTAACACAAACAGATGCTTTCAATATCTCAGTTTTCAGTTTTTTTTTAATTATAAACCTGAAAATTTTCTTATTGAGCTTATGGGATTGATTTAAATATAATTCATTAGGAATTGTAGCAAATGATTATTCAGGCAAGATCGACCGACATTTTTTTCAGATGTTCTTCTGGTAACATTGATGCAGATTCATTATCAAGAATCCAATATAGATCACCTTTTTTCGGTACAACCATACCAGCGGGAAGTAATTTACCATCAACAACAATATCCTAAATATTAATTCATTTTGAAAAAAAAGATAAACAGTGCATAAATAACGTTTGAATTTTTTTGTTTAAATAAATATTTTGTATATAAGAAAATCAAGTCCACCCAATTACCTTGACTATTTGAGCTTTAGCAGCTCCGGCAACAAAAAATACACAACATTTTGCATTGTTCAAAACGGGTAGTGTCATTGTAACACGATTTGGTGGAGGCTATTCTCATATGAATGAAATTTTTTTTTAAAAAAAAGGATTGCATTTGCATTATTATTGGTCGACGTTAGTCATTCAAATCTAAATAGATAGCTAACATAATGAATGTTTAATTTAGACCTACTTTTGGTGAATCGCCAACATATGCAATCCATCGTTTTGTTTCCTAAGAATTTTGTTTGAATTGAAAAATCAAATGAAATATCAAAAATAACAAACATGTCATACATCAATGTTTTTAACAAAGTGTGGATGCTAAACTTACTTTCAATAATGGATGATTAGGAAACAATGAACAAGTATGACCGTCTGGACCCATACCAAGAAGTAATAGATCAAAACGGGGAAAATCAATTTCAGATTTTCGTGAGAAAATTTGTTTCATTTTCGAAAGATAATCATTGGCTGCAGCCCATGAATCTAAACTTGGATCAATTGTGATGAATTGATTTAAACTAATTTCAGGTATTTTCGGTATAACAATCGAACGATAAGTACCAAATGTACTTTCTGGATCGTTAAACGAAACAAGACGTTCATCGCAGAAAAAGAAACGCCATTTTTTCCATTCAGTATCAATTAATGGAAAAACTTCGGCTAATATTGCAGGTAAACTACCACCGGAAAGACCAACAGTAAAATAATGTCCTTCATGTTCATCAAAAGCTTTTTGAATGATTTTACGAAATTCTTCTTTTGATTCTTGTAATGAATCACATTTTAAAACATTGATGATACTAGCCATTATGGATAGTAAAACGATGATAATGTTAAATTTTTTTTTGAGTAGAATTTGTTGTTCTGAACTTGAACAAAGTCCTTGAAAATAGTATGAAACGTATATCTTTAGAATAATTTCGGGTTATAATAAAACAACATTAATAAACAAAGACAGATCATTTTGACGACATACAAACGATCAATAAAAATATACGAAGACAACACACAAGTACATTATGCGCGTCTATTCTAACAAAACATTGATTTTACAGTAGCAATAGAATTTTCTTATTCAACAAAATTCTGTATACCAAATAATAATAACAAAAAACATGAATATTCCTATCCATGTTGCTACAGAAACATACAATGATATTGAGGAAAATCTTAATATTTTTCTTGAAAAAAATCATTGTTTTCTTGTACAGATGGAAAAAATGAAAATAGTTTAATCGATTTATTGTTTTCTTGTCATTGTTAAAATCTTTATGATTTTTTTTTAAATTGTTGATTGATTTTCTCCAGAACACCACGACAAAAACAGTGATGAAATGCGTAGTTTCAAAACACGAATTGTTACCGTATTATTCGTCTGTTCAATCATAACTGTTTCAATGTTATTCTATTTTATGCTCATTTTCGATGACAAAAAGGTATTTTATATCACTATTTTTAGCCATTTTCTTTTGAATTTTAAAATTTCATTTTATCCACACATGTCATTGTTATAAAGTTGGCAAACAATTTAATCAATACATCTCGATCTGTGATTGTTGTTGGATTTGCTGAACTTCGTAAAGAGAATCTAACATTATGTGAAACATATGAGAAAAAAGTTAAACTCAAAATTGACGCAAATGTTTGATGAGGATTCTGCTGCTGCTGGGCATCATATTGATAATGATGATGATGATGATGAAAAAAGTGTAAATGAGAATTACCTTGGAAATTTTTTTGAATCGTTGAAATCAGATTTGCAGCCTAAACAAGAAGATTCAAGTAATAATTCAGCATTAAATTTTAAGAATAAAGAATTGAAAAAAATCTGGTCGACTAGCCAAAAAATGGGTTCGTGCCCGGCAAATAATTCCGGAGAAAGCACCAGAATTGTCATTAGTAATTCAAGCATTACAACATTCCAAAATAATCAAAAGTGATGTCAGCCGAAAAGGTACTCAATTGAAGCTTTTATTAACGTTAGAAGGTGGCCAACAAGCATTGTTTAAACCTCGACGTTATCCACTTGATTACATCCCTGACGATATTTATGCTGGAGCAGATCGTCATAATGGAGAAATTGTTGCATTCCATTTGTCAAGAATTTTGAATCAGAGATATGCACCGATTGTTGCATCACGAATAATTAACGTAGCGAATGAAATCAAACCTGTCGCATCTCCATCATTATTGGCTACATTCGTGCCACAAACAACGAAATCAAATAAAACTCTTGAATGTTTTTACGGAGAATGTTATTATTGTAATGAATATGAACTTTTATGTCCAGATGAATCAACAGGAACACTTGAAGGTGCCATCATTCTAATGTTACCTAACCAATATCAATTACAAAAATTACGACATCCATGGCAACGAACCTATAAAAAAAATCTTAAAGCTCAATGGGAAATGGATTCACATTACTGTTTATCCGTGCTGAAATCAAATTCATTACGACCACGTGTGTTAGATTTTGTTGATACTGCCATTTTTGATTATCTAATCGGTAATGCTGATCGTCATCATTATGAAGTGTTTAAAGATGTTTCGAATAGTGCCCTTTTATTAATTGGTAAGTTATTGATTTGTCCTTTGATTGAATAATTCTAATTTTTTTGTAAATAGATAATGGAAAAAGTTTTGGCGATCCAGCACATGATGAAACGACTATCATTTTTCCATTACTACAATGTTGTGTGATTCGTAATCAAACTTATCAACATTTACGTCGATTTGCATTCGCAACCGATTCTAGTCGATTTAATTTATCTTCCATCATTCGACAATTACTTTCGAATGATCAATTATGGCCATTGCTCACCGAACGCCATCTACAGGCTTTGGATCGAAGATTAAGAATGATTATAGCCACAATTGAATTATGTTTCGATACATATCAACGAAATTATGTTCTCAAAAATTAATTAATTTATATATACTTTAATGGGCACTGTGTAACAATCATCGATCATCATCATAATTTATCTCAAGTTATTATAAAAAATAAGGACATTTACGATTTGGAACTTTACGTTTTGAATCCGGTACAGCATTGAATATTTTCGGTTCTTTTTGGTTCGATTGTTTGAATTCCAAAATTGCTGCCACATTAGCACAACGATAACAATAATTTGGTGCTGACCAAACTGTAATCAATTTGTTATCGAAATGAAATTTAAAACCTTCCTGAACCAGTTGATGAGCTCGACAAATTAGATTTAAGTTATTAATATGCATGAACTAATGGATATTTAACATGGATATTTAAAAAATAAAATAGATTTTTTGAACATTTTTTCCTTTTATCATTTTACCTCATGCGTAACTTTTGGGCCAAATAACCAACCTGCACCTCTTGGACTGATAGCAAATGTATCAACTTCTTCTGGATCAGACCAGACTAGATCACAGAATGGACCAGTACAGGGAATCTCCTGATTACGATCAATAGTTCGAATTTGGTCAATCATATTGATATCAGGTGATAGGCCACCATGGACACATAATACTTCATTATCAATTATCTAAGATGAGTGAATCAAATGAAAAATGAAACCAAACTTTTGTGAAAATAAACTTACCGCAGCAATATTCAGCAAATCAAATACATTGCAACAATATTTCCATGCATTTGAATTACCGTATTTGAGTAAACATTCATCATAGAATCCATAAATTTGTGTTATCTGTCGACTTTCATGATTACCACGAACTAATGTAATATGATCCGGATATTTGGCTTTCAATGTTAATAATCGAGTAAAAGTTTCGAGACTATAATGGCCACGATCAACAAAATCTCCCATGAAAATATAATTAGTTTCAGGAACATGACCACCAGTTTCAAATAATTTTTCCAGATCATAAAATTGTCCATGAATATCACCGCAAACAGTAACTGGACAGGAAACCGGCTGTACATTGGACTCTTCGATTAGGATATCAGAGACAATTTCACAAAGTTTCTATGATCGAATCAAAACAACAATCACGAATCAAATAAATGAGAAATGAAATGACAAAAAAAAACCTTTAGTTCATTTTCGGGCAAATATTTGCATTGTTTTGTAATCTCGATCCATTGATCCAAATCGGTTAATTGCATGGTGATAGGAGTGAACGATGATAGAATACAATGATATTAGAAAAAAAATAAGATAATAAAAATAATAAAAACAAATTAAATCAAATTAAAAGAAAAAACGCAATTCTCATCGCATTTGATTCATCAATCTTTTTTTTTGTGAAAAAATCTCATCGATTTTAATGTTTCGTGTAAGTTGTTCATATACTACGGATTTTAAAAAAATCATGTGTGAGCAGTTCAGTCTTTGTTAAATTCAACTGATCAAATTAGAAAAATAATTTTTTTTTTTTAATTTGACATAATAAAATGGCATCATCTTCTAATATGAAACAATTAACATCATCTATACCAAAATATGGTGAACGAAAAAATTGGATACCTCGTTGTGATGCTGATTACGGTGGTGGTGGTGCATATCCTGAAATTCATGTTGCACAATATCCATTGGATATGGGCCGAAAACCGTCCAAAAAAAGTAATGCATTGCCTGTTCAATATGATGCCGAAGGAAATATTAAATATGATGCTATATTACGTCAATCATCTGATCGAAATAAAATAATTTACAGTAAATTACAAGATTTACTTCCAAGTGAAGTTTTGAATCCCGAAGAGCTAGCAAAACCAGATGAAGAAGAGGTGCATAAAACAACTGAAGCTACTAAAGCCGCATTAGAAAAATTAATTAATAGTAAAATATCAGCTGCATTACCGGTACGACATGCCGAAAAAACTGAAGAAGCTCAGTACATTCGTTATACTCCATCACAACCGGGCGAAGGTCATAATTCTGGTGCTGAACAACGAATCATAAGAATTGTCGATGTTCAACGTGATCCACTCGAACCACCACGGTTTAAGATTAACAAAAAAATCCCTCAAGCTCCTCCATCACCACCACCACCTGTTATGCACAGTCCAACAAGAAAATTGACAGTTAAAGAACAGCAAGAATGGCGTATTCCACCTTGTATATCGAATTGGAAAAATGCACGTGGTTATACAATACCATTGGATAAACGTTTAGCTGCTGATGGTCGTGGGCTTCAACAGGTTCATATTAATGAAAATTTCGCCAAACTTTCCGAAGCATTGTATATAGCTGATCGAACTGCTCGAGAAGCCGTTGAATCACGTTCACAAATGGAACGAAAAATGGCACAGAAAGAAAAAGAAAAGAAAGAAGAAAGTCTTAGACAATTGGCTCAAAAAGCTCGAGAGGAACGAGCCGGTATTCGATCAACAGCTCCTGGTGATAGTAGTGATGACGATGATGAAGTGAAAGAAAGAAATCAAATTCGACAGGAACGACAAAAAGAACGACAACGTGAAAAGAATTTGATGCGTGCTGCACCAGAACGACGATCAAAATTAGAACGTCAACGTGAACGTGATATAAGTGAACAAGTCGCTTTAGGAATGGCTAATCCACGAATGAATGCTAACGAAGTTCAATTTGATCAACGATTATTTAATCAGGCCAAAGGTCTGGGCACTGGATTTGGTGATGATGAAGATTATAGTGTTTATGATAAACCATGGCGATCAGCACAAGCAATGTCACAGAATATTTATAGGCCAACAAAAAAGAATGATAATGAAGTATATGGTGATGAATTAGAACAATTATCAAAAAATCGATTTGTTCCTGATAAAGAATTTTCCGGTGCTGATCGTTCGACTAAACGTGATGGACCAATACAATTCGAGAAACAACCAGAAGATGATGATCCATTTGGTTTGGATAAATTTTTAACCGAAGTCAAAAAAGCAAGTAAACGACCTGAAGCATCATCGGCTACATATGAAAATAGAAGTTCTTATAAAAAACGAAAAGATTAAATGATCATCAACGAAAATTATCATTAATTATCATTTAATGCATGGTAAAAATATTCATTCATCCATAAGCAAAAATCATATTATGTACATGTATCGATTTCATTTTTTTGTTTATCTAATAATAATTTTTTACCATAATATAATAAATTATCTTGCCATTTTTGTTGTCGTGATTCTTTGGTTCCTTCCAGTAACTTTGGCGCAAGTAATAATCGAGCATTTTCATGCCATGAATTCATATCTTTCGGCAATGGTATATCTGCCAAATTTATGTTCACATTTGAATTACTTGATGATTGACCAGTTTTCTTGCCTGCCGATCGATTACTAATAAAATTTTTTGGTTTGAATGGATCATAATTGATTTCATCGATTTTATTCATCAGTTTTATTTGTTCTTCAACTGGTAAGAATAATTTACTAGATGTTGTTTCTGTTTTTGATTCACCAATTTGTTCCTTGATTGTTTTCTTTAGTTTTTCCGATGCATGTTTATTCGTATCGAATGATGATGTCAACGATCTATTTGAACTACTATGCAAAGATGATTTACCATGTGAAGATGATCGTTTGAATCTGGCGATCTTGATCGCCGATGATAATGTGATGATGATGAGGATGATGAGGAAAAATATCGTTTCGAAGATTTGCCCGGGCCATTTTCATAATTAAGATTTCGAAGAAAACAAAAATTGAATTTTTTTTCAGAATAAAAAAAAATTCACAAATGAATGTGACTATAAAAACAGCATACACACATGCCGGTCACAATTGATATGGTGATTTGAGCAGCTGCCAAATAAAAACTGATTGTTCATCATTGCATCTAAATTTTGAAGTTGTTTTTTTGTGTTTATTCATTTAATTACACCGCGAAAATTGGTTGACATCTAGAATACAAGAAAAAAAATCAAGATAAGGATGGCATCACATGCGGTACTTAAAGAACAATTAATCGAAATGGGATTTGAAGAGAATCTTATGTAAGTTATTTTTTAATATTTTGAAATTAAAATTTCATTCGATTAATTTTTTGTAGAAATGGGGCTTTAAAATTATTAAAAGAAAATGCAACATTAGAATCTGTAATCGAATCTATTGATAATGGAACAGCTGAAGAAGCGGTAAAAACATTGACTGAAAATGATCAAAAATCTGAATCAAAAGATAAAGCAGATGAAGGGAAAACGCCGGAAGAAATTGAAGCCAAAAAGAAAGCATATGCTGAAAAGATTAAACAGAGAAGAGCCGAAATGGATGAAAAAGAAAAAGAAGCCGAACGAATCAAAGAATTACAACGTCGTCGTGAGGGAAAAGATATGGGAAAAGTTCGTGATGAATTACAGCGTAAACAACAGGAAACTTATATAGAAAGTTTAAAACGTGAAAAAGATGAAGAAAAAGCAGCAAGAGATAAAATTCTTAAACAAATTGAGCTTGATAAAGCTGAACGTCGTGCCCGTGCACAAGGTATTCCGACGGGAGCGAATCCTTCAACGTCATCCGCAGTCATAACTCCTTCCAAACCGAGTCTTGTATCTACAGCTTCCAAAACAGGTAAAACTAAATTGGCAATTCGATTATTGGACGGTACTCAAGTGGTTGAAGAATTCGACGATAAAGAAGTACTTTCAGCCGTTCGGGCTTATATTGTAACTCAGAAGAATATCGATTTTAACATAACATTTACAATGCCTCTTCGACCACCATTCACTGAAGAAGATATGACCAAATCATTATTTGTACTTGGACTTTCTCCAAATGCTCGTTTACAAGTGGTCAAACGTACATCATAGAAGCTTTTTAATTGATATTTTTTAAAAAAATAAAGGTTTTCACCAATGCCCACATTTATTTCTAACTGTTGTTTCAATAAAATCTAAATGATTAGCATATAGTTTTGTTTCTCGATCTATGTCCATCCATCGAACATTTCTTGCATCATCACCGGCTTTCAATGATAATGAATTAAGCATGTCTCCTTGGTCATCATGGAAATTGACGGCAACTGTTTCAATCCATGCATTGTCCGTATTACGTGGATCATTGACATAACCTTTGAAAATTGTCTGTCCATGAGTGAAAAATTTTTTCAATCTATCATTCATTTTATCAAGTTCAGATGATGATAATTCCATAGAATTCAGACTTTCTTCGAAAAATTCTCTTTTCAACGTTTCAGGTACTGTTTCACCTGGATCAACCATTCCCTTTAAATATTCAACAAAATAAAACACGAATCAGATATCGATGCTATAGTGAAATTTATAAAATACCAACCCCTGGAATTGCCCATTCAAGAACATCTTTCCTTTGAATGGCAACAAATTGCATAATCGGTTTGCCACTTGACTTTATGTTTGATAATTTTGTTGGAATCATCACGTTTCCATCTGTAAATTCATGTTAGACAATTTTATAATCAAACTATGACAACAAACCTGGTTACAATTGGATCGGCAGCATGATTTGGTCCCCATCGTCCAAGAAGACCTCGCATCATAACACCTGTTCTACCGGTAGGATTTAAAGGAAAGCCATCTTTATCGATAGAATATTTGCCGCAATGACTTCGACGATCAATGTTTGCATCTAATTCATTCCATTTTGGATGAAAATTTACATCTTTAATATCTGGATCGGCCCATGGTTTTTGACCAAAATCGATAATTACCGGCACAGGTTTATAATCTTTCCATTCGATATTCCAATCTTTTAGTTTTGCTGAAACGGGAAATCTTTCAATAACTGCTTTACCTGTACGATAAAATTTAAAATCTAATAGCAAAAATAGTAAAAATAATAAGTTTTTGTTTAAAATTTTGAACATCTTACTTGTCATTTTGGAAATTTACGTACTTTGTGAGTTTTTTTTTCGATTTCATCATCATGCAACTTAAATCGAATAGTTAACGTCTGTTCAAATTGCATATATTTTTCATCACAATAAAACGATTGTGTTTATAATTAACTCTTTTTTTTGGCTCGGCAATCTTCAGTTACGCCAAACAAACGAATAATAATAACAAAAAAAAATATGAAGAAAAAGGTTAGTAAGATGTTCAATTTGAATCACTTAAGATTTCAATCAAAATTAATTATGAAAGGTTTTATTAATGGGTAAAAGTGGTTCGGGCAAAACCAGTATGCGATCGATAATATTTGCCAATTATATTGCCCGTGATACACGACGATTAGGTGCGACAAGTAAGTTTGTCCATCAGTTTTTTTTTGTTGGAAAACAACTTATAATTTTTAAATCAATTTTAGTTGATGTCGAACATTCACATGTTCGATTTCTTGGCAATCTTGTTCTCAATATTTGGGATTGTGGTGGTCAGGAAGCATTCATGGAAAATTATTTTGCATCACAACGTGAGGTATATAACATTAGTAATAGAAAAAATGATGAATCAAATATAAATTTTTCTTTTTTTAAATGATTATCATGAAAGAATATTTTCAAAAATGTTGAAGTTTTAATCTACTTATTTGATGTTGAATCAAGAGAAATCGAAAAAGATGTTCGATATTATCAAAATTGTTTGGAAGGAATAATGGAATATTCGAATAATACCAAAGTATTTTGTTTGATACATAAAATGGATCTTATTCCGGATGATCAACGTGATATTGTAATTAAATTTTGATAAGATTTATTTTTGAGGATGATCATATTAATGAACCTTTTTTTTTGTGAATAGATATTCAAAGATCGTGAAATATATCTGAAAAAAATGTCTCAACCACTTGAATGTATTTGCTTTCGTACTTCGATTTGGGATGAAACATTATATCAAGCTTGGTCAGCTATTGTTTATTCATTAGTACCAAACGTTGAAGATCTTGAAAATCAATTACGAATTTTTGCCGATATAATCGAAGCCGATGAAGTATTATTATTTGAAAGGGCTACATTTTTGGTCATTTGTTATTGTGAACGACGTCGACATGCTGATGTTAATGTATGTTTTGTTTATTGGATAAAATTCATTTGATTAATTTATGGCAATAATAATTTTTTTTTAAATAGAGATTTGAAAAAGTTTCAAACATAATTAAACAATTTAAATTAAGCTGTAGCAAATCGACTGCACAATTTCAATCGATGGAGGTGAAAAATTCCAAATTTTCTGCATTCATCGATGAATTTACACCCAATACATATGTGATGGTTATTATGTCGGATCCATCGATTCGTAAGTATCTTTAAAAATAAAACTATTTCATATTATTAATCAATTCTAATTTATCAGCATCGGAAGCAACATTGACCAATATAAAAAATTCAAGAAAACATTTTGAAAAATTGGAAGGTGTTAAACATTTATCATCACAATCGACCAGTACTACTTATAGTAATCATTAAATTTTGATTTTTGTATAATATTTATATGATGATTATAATATTTTTGTTTTTTTTGTCAAAAATAAAAATTCCATAAATGGAATCATAAATGTAATTGAATAAAAAAATATTAATTACTGAAAATGAATGAAAACAAAGATGAAACACAATATCAATGTTCCATAGGGGTTCTAAACAATAGAAACATTCATTTTTAGAAGAAAACAAAAAGAAATGAAAAATGACAATTAATTTCATTTCTTTTGTTTTATTCATTCTTAACGATGATTTAAAAAAAAATTTCGCTTTGTTGAACAATTTTTTGTCTTTGATTCTAGCCATCCAGAAAAAACAACAATGTCATCAACGGATGAAAATTACTAACCAAAAAACATTACATATGATGAATCGATGAACAATATATATTTGGCTAATTGCCTAAAACACTATAGTAGAGTAAATTAAGTCATTTTATTTGTAACAAATCATTATATGATTCTACTGGAAGTAAATAATCACAATAATAATCATAATAAATATTGTTTTCGTTTTTTGTTTGTTTGTTTTGTTTTGTTTATGAAATAAACAAAATATACAAGCGTAAATCATATTAATTTATTTATGTTTTTTCGCTTTAAAAAACTATTATCATCTTCATAATCATCATCATCAAGATGATCGTTATCATTAAATTTCATAAATAATTTTTTTTTTTGATCAAACGCTTTAAATGTTCAAATTCAAACAGTGTAATGAAAATGATAAAAATCATCATTGTTAATCGATGCATGATAAGGGGAAAGGTATAGGGGAATGTATACGATCATCATCATTATGATCATTTTGCTATATATGTTATACTAGTCATAATAAAACACTTTAAGCTCGAATGAATCTGTTTGTATGAAACTTTTTAAACATTTAGAATCTCCAATTCCAAGAGAGATAGAGAGAGAGATAGAGAAATCGTTTAAAGGTTTTGGGTCTTTACCATCCCGTTAGATTTATTTATTTTTTTGTGTTCGTATTTCATATGAAACAATATATAACCGAGATGTTCACTTTATGTTTGACGCATCTATGATTTTTATTCGAATGTTGTGTGATCCATCCATTATCCAACAATGAATAACACACACACACACACAACAATATCCATTAGATGTATTTGAAGCTAATATTTTTGTGATTCATGATGACATTATTTCATCTATAGAAGATATGTTCCAAAAAAAACAACAACAACATATGAATAATGAAATTTATGAGGTGTGTATACATGGTTGACATGTTTTTTTTCTGGTGAAAGGCAATGAAAAATTCAAACGAATCATTCTTATGAATTGTCATTTGAAACACTTCAAACATTAACTTTTGTTTGTTTTTTATTTATTTGTTTGTTTGTTGTTTGATATATGTAGTTGCATAATGGCGATGATGATGATGATGATAATATGATCATCATTGTATCAACAACATTATCCAACGGCTAATGTTGATGCAATGATGTTGTTGTCATCAGGCAATCCTTTTTCCTGTGTGAAAAGAAACGAAAGTGCCAACTTCTTTTTCCATATAGTGTAAATGGTTGTTGTATGTCCATTCGGAAAATTTTTGTCTTCTTTTACCATGATCTTTGTTTTTTAGCTAATTTTTTCATCAAATTCATTCAACGGACATTTACAGATATTCTATTACGATGACAATTTACGCTCAAGTGGTTTCGGTTAATTTTTTTGGCGTCTTTCAGTTGTTGTTGGCTTTTAAGTGGCCTGGTTGACAAAATGAAGGAAAAAGACCATTTCTTATTGAAATGATGATGATGATCACTTTTTCAAAGTAAGAGCAGGAGAGGAAAAAGTTTTCATAATGGACGAATTGAAAAATTTTTCAAAAAAAAAAAAAAATTTAAAAATTTAAAATCTTTTACAAGACCATTGAATAGATGTCATTTCGAATGTGCTCTATTTACTTTATATAAAAATAATCATATCATACCATTTCGGAAAAAAATATCTTTCCAACATCATCATCATCATCATCAGTAGCACATTGATGATGTTAAATTCTGATTGATAACTTTAGCTCGAATAAACTTGGAACAACGATGAACAACAACAACATTATCGTTCAGCTTTCATTGCGCTTTTTTCATCCAAAAAAAAAACATTTATCGACAAATTCGGAAAATTGAATTGAATTCATCCGATTCATGAAATCAAACTCAAATTCAATTCGATCGTCACAAGTATTTTTTTTTTGCCGAAAAAATTCAATTTGAACGATTTAAATGTCAAATGTTTTTTTTTGGGGGGGGATAAGAGACAGAGAGAAAAACGAAAACAAAATCAAATTAAATTCATAAAGCTCCTATGACCTTGTCACCATACATGTTCAACCAATGAATTATGGTCTTAATTTAATTTAATTTAAACAAGAATAAAAAAAATGAAAATAGAACATTTGTATTGGGCAAAATTTTCTGTTTTTTTTTCTTCATTGATTAACCTCATCATCAGTTAAAATAATTACCTTTTTTGAATAAAATACCTCGAAGGGTGAAAAAAGTAAATAGAATTAATAATAATTTGAGGCAAAGAAACAAAAAAATAACATGTTTCAGTGGGGTTATTCAAACAACATTATTATTTCCTTTTTTTTCATTTTGGTTTGTTGTTGATTATTCTTATGGATAAAATTGACAATCCAATTAATATTGATAGAGAGAGGGAAAAGAGAAATGAATCAAACTTGTTTCAACCAAGTTTTTTTTCGTATATTCTGTATATTCTGTATAGAGTGGTATTTACTTAAACAATTTTATTCATTACGAAAATTTCTAAGATGATGATGATCATCATGCAAAACAAAAAATAATGAATTCAAAACATGAATTGATTGAATTGTTATATCATTATTTACACAATTCATAATTGACCAAAAATAATAAATATTTGAAAAGAGTCTATTCTGAAACTCCTTTTTACACACACATAAGTTATTATGTAACCAAACAATATTTCATTGTATGTTTGTTTTTTTTCGATGAGAAAAAACCAATTCTTTCTTTTTTTATTCATTTGAAAAATGAATAAAAATGTTTTTTGTTGTTGTTTGCTTGCTTGCTGGCTAGCCTAGAATCGTATACATGATCCATATTAAACTCAATTGTGTACGTGTTTTTTGTATTAATATCGAAAAAAAATGAAAATTGTTGTTATCCAAATGATTATCATAGATTGTTGTTGTTTGAATTCTATCATGCGAATTTTTTCTTGGTTCATCAATAAATTGTTTACATACTTGTTTATTACAATATATATTCTATACTTTTATTATTTACGGGTAACAAACAAACAAACTAACCAAAAAAAAACCGAAAATTGTTTATTTGGTTAATAGAATTTCATTTTTTTGTTTGTTGTTTCAGGAATAATCTTAATTGAATGATATCGATGGGTAATAATTTATTATCGATGGTTTATTTTTTTTCCCCCGCTAATATATTCTCGATTCTTAAATTCTTCTATGATTATCTCATATGATGATGGAGTTGGTTTTCAGATCCGGAATATTGAAGATTGAATTAATCTTTCGCTTTTCCTGGTTGTGTTTGTATAAAGAGAAATAAGGAATTTACAGTATACACGAAAATTGCCGATGGCCATTTTAATTTGGTTTGTTTTCGCTCTTTCTCTTTTTCAATACAATGGATTGGATGCTTCCGCTGTTCAACATCAAATTCATTAAATTGTTTACCAAATAAATTTCAATTTTCGAATTGAATTGTTGTTGGTTTTTTTCCATGTTCAATACGTTTTGTAAAAAAAACATTCAATTCAATTCATTACAAGAACAGAAAAAAAAATCAAACAAAGAATTTTCTTTTTCGATTCAGGAAAAAAATGATAAAATTAAATTCCATCATTTTTTTGGAAAATGAATGGAAAGAATAAAACTTGAAATTTTTGAGTGAAAAAAAAAATTTTTGACTAATCAACTCAACCAACATTTTTGGCATGTACTGACTGACTGAATACAGTGTATCAAGCATAAATGTTTGTTTTTTTGTTTTGGTTCGTTTAAGTAAAATGTTATAATTGATTATATTTTACGTTGCTTATTATCATCATCATTGATCAACACATTAACGGGTTATAATATCATCTGTTATTAAAATAATATTCTCTCTCTCTGTGTTCAACGATAGCAGGAAAACAAAACGAAAAAATGTGATTCATAAATCTAGATGTGAATGTTGCAGAATAGAATCATTTATTAGATTCAACACTTTTTTGTTCTTTTCTTTACTTTTATTTTTGTGAGAATAGATGATTATCATCATCAGGCAGGCATTCTCTCCCCTATCCTATTTTTCACTAATGTTTGTAAATGTGAATTAATTAAATCATCATCAACATCATCATGAATGATGATATCCAACATACTTGATGCAAATTAAAAGATGCTTTTAGCTAGATTACAATTACAATTCAATAAATTCATGTTGTAAAATGATTCTTTTTTCAAATTTGGCAACTGCAAAATGAGAACAAAATTGAAATTTAAACAAAAAACCAAAATGAATGAATGAATGAATAAAGATTTGATTTGATTCGTTTCACAATTTATATTTGATATTTGTGTTAAATCAATGATAATGATCCATAACAAATATCGATATTTTTTTTCATAATCATGATCATCATTGTCGATAATGTAATTTTTATCATCATTATTCATTGCTACATTCGAATAGCACATTCATAAATATCATGGATCATTTCTTCAAATGAAATCAGAAAATGTATTTCAACAACAAAAAAAAAACATTAAAAGAAAAAATATTATTAACAAGAACACTTTAAGAACATTTTAGATAAAAGTAACGATTGTTCGAAGATATTTGATTGAATTCAATCATCGACCGAAAAAAAAGGAGACAGAAAAAGAACACATTTAGTCTAAGTGATCCATGATGATGATGATGATGATGATGATGATTATGATGTATGGATCGATATTGATTTAACTTTACTTTTTTCGTTTTTGAAAATTACAAATTTCATTGGAAATTTTACAGTTCTCTTGTTTGTCGGAATTGTCATTAAATTTTTTATGGTTACTTTTAGCCAACAAGAACCAAAAAAAATGTCGCAAATGACTTGAACCATTTTGTCTTTTAGGATTTTTTTTTATACTTTGCATCATCATCATCCATAATGAATTACGAATTAATGTTAAGTCTCTCAAATTTTTTTTTTCATTCCGAACCAGAAACAAAAAACTTTAGTCTAATTAGGTGCGTATATTTTTCTTTGAATTCAAAAAAAACGAAATGAAATGAATTAGGCTGATATCATATTGTGATTAAATGAGCCATTTAATTCTATTCGAGCGAAATAAAAAGAGATGATGATGAAAGTCAAGCAAAAAACAAAACAAAAAAAGATGCGTAATCATAGTGATGGATAATGAATCTTTTTTTTGCGTATTCCTGAATCAAGAATATTTGTCTGGTATCTGTCTGTATAGTAATGTCATACTAAGTATTTACAGATTCTTGGATTCTTCATTTGAATGGTGATGATGATCATGATCATTATATACAGGGCGTTTGATAAGTCCCTGATGAGTTTTTTTCGATATCATTCAAAAGTATGAGGATATTAGGTATGATGTTTATGGTGAATTTATAGGGAATTTATTAAGGTTTTGTTGAGTTATCATCAAAATTTTCCATCGATGATACTTTTGATGAAAACGATTTTTCCGAATCAATGTCTAAAATTTTCATCAACGCAATGGCATTTTCTCTATGGAGGCAATAGCCATATTTTCCAATGGAGTGTATGCTATGATCGCGTTCGAATTTCTGTTATGCTGTTGTGCTAAGTGAAAATTGTGTTGAATGACCTAACTTGTGATTTTTCTGAATTCATGGATCATCCCGAAGAATCAAAACTTGGAAAATCAAAATTACCAACTTAACCAAAAAAAAAAAAAAAATTATCAATACCATATTATCGTCAGCCATTTTTAAAATAATCTTGTCATTGTTATTTTATTGTCGTTATCATATCATTGTTATTTTTGTTATAACCATATCATTGTTATCTTTTTCTTATTATTGTTATCCCTTTTCATTATTCATATATAATAATTCAATAATTCATATTCAATAATAAATAAATATTAATAATAAATAAATATTAATAATAAATAAATATTAATATTAATAGGAGCATAACTCCAAATTTTATTTATCTTATAAGATTTATCCTATAGGATATATCTTAGAAGATATTTATCTTAAAAAACAACGAAACTTTATTCAATACAATAAATCAGTCGAAATATATAGATATAATTCTCATATTAAAGAGCATTTGAGTTGCTGGAGGGTGAATAACGAAGAACAGACGAGCTGGTTTGAGTAACCATTGAAATGGAAGGAAATATTTTTGTCGTTGTTTGGGAAAATATTTGTGTTTGTAATCTTTCGATACTTGTATACTTTCCTTTAAATAAATAAAGTAAATTGTTTTTCAATTAAAGAGCATGGCAAAAGAAACAATTACAAATCATCGAATAATCTGACCATTTCATCATGGTCAAAATTATCCTTTTACATCAACAAGGATACTCTCGCATGTTCTTTTATTGTTTGTTGTTTATCATATATATAAATAAATCTTATCTTTAGATTCTATACACAAAATGATACATTTTCAAACAATAACAAAAACACATTTCAAAGAATTGAAGATTGATTTTTGTTTTTGCAAAACAAAATGATAGCACATGTCATAACAAAATAAACAATCAATCAAGCTAAACAAAAGAAAAGAAAAGACAATCGGTAAAGAGGTTGAATTTTGTAGAAAAATTTTCAAAAATTGAAAAAATTCTTCATATGAAAACAATTCCATGAGGAAAAGATCAAAATTTCACCATAAACACAGTAAAATGTTATGAAAAACCGTTGTAACATTCAATTTAAAAAATTCTACAATCGATGACCAACAATCTATTTGGTTTTACTTGTGGTCAAATGTTTTTCATATCCAAATTCAAATACATTCAAATGTTTATTATGAATTTTCATATGGCCATCAAATTTTATAAAAAATTTGTTTATCACATTGTTTGTATTTTCATTACTTTACGTATTTTCATTTACTTTTGTATTTTCATAGAACAGTGCAAACATCCCATTGGATGACGCACTCCTTTCAAATAAAAAAAAATTATATAAATTATATAAATTATCACTTGACAAATTCATATTATTTAAAGCAACAATCTAACCATCTACCGCAGAATGGTATCAATGACAAGATTATTTTAAAAATGGCTGACGATAATATGGTATTGATAATTTTTTTTTTTTTTTTGGTTAAGTTGGTAATTTTGATTTTCCAAGTTTTGATTCTTCGGGATGATCCATGAATTCAGAAAAATCACAATTTTGATCATTCAACACAATTTTCACATAGCTCAACAACATAACAGAAATTCGAACGCGATCATAGCATACACTCCATTGGAAAGTATGGCTATTGCCTCCATAGAGAAAATGCCATTGCGTTGATGAAAATTTTAGACATTGATTCGGAAAAATCGTTTTCATCAAAAGTATCATCGATGGAAAATTTTGATGATAACTCAAAAACCTTAATAAATTCCCTATAAATTCACCATAAACATCATATCTTATATCCTCATACTTTTGAATGATATCGAAAAAAACTCATCAGGGACTTATCAAACGCCCTGTAGTTGAATGAATGAATCTAAAACAAATATGTTAATTTAACATTAATTTGTTTTTTATTAATTTAATAATAATTTTTTGTATTTTGGTTGGAAAATTCTTCGAGATAAGTGCATGTGTGTGTGTATAACCGACCGACCGAACGAATGACTGACTTACTGACTGACAGATTGGATTTCATTTTTGTTTGTGTTCCGAAAAAAAAACTGTAAAACAGTAAACATTGAATGCGCTGATGAATTACGTTTGAACGTAAATTTGAAAAACATTTTCTTTCTTTTCTAGCCAATCAGAATAACGAATGGGTGGGACTAAAACAACAACTGAACTGAAATAAAAATGATGTTAAACATTTTTACGATATGATGATGATGATGATGACTATATACACACACATTGTGTGTATTCTATACGATATGCCTTTTTATTTCGTATTAATTTGGCGGGCGGGTAAAAGTATATCATTATATAGCGAATAGTGTGATAAATTCATTTCGATTGTTTTTGTTTTGGTTGATTATCACAGAATTTGGTTTTAGAAATAAAAAATAGATCCTAATAGAATTTCTTATAGCCAATATTTTTTCTCTTAGCTACTTATTGTATTCTTTGTTTTTTTTACATTGAATAATGGACAGAAAATTATCAGATAAAATACTTGAATCATTTCAATTTCTGATCATTCACATGCACACACACATACATCGTTTATGATTTATTTTGTTTGATTTTAAAATGATTGTACGAAAAAAATTCATCTAAGTCTATTAATGATAATTAATTTGGACAAAAATTTTCAAAAACAAGATAATATTATTCATTGAATCATTTTGGAAGCCTTTATCATCATCAAAATGTCTTCACCATTATCATCAGAATCAACACCATGGTCATCCATTTATTCATTACCATTATTTTCTGCAGCCGCAGCTGCTACTGCTGCTACACACAATCATTATCCTCATCATAATCATAATACTAATCATCCAAATCATGATCATCATACAAATATTAATCCTTTGAATTTATATACAAAATTTAATTTTGATTCAATGGTTGAAAGATTTCATGAACTTCAACAACAATTAATTAATCATCATAGACCACCACCACCACCACCACCATCAGCAACAACAACAGAATTACCATTTCATCGTTTTATTGATTCTGAAGTGTTAACAACAAGAAATACAATGGATAAACTATGCACTCCAATAATTCCAAGTAATTCTTCAGTTTTTGTTATTAAAAATGGTAAAGAAATTATTGATGATGATCATCAATTTGGTAAGCATCATTTTTTGTTTTGTTTTGTTGTGAACAACTCATTTCAATGAAGAAAAAAAATGTTACAATTAATTAATCAATGAATGAAGAGAGAAAGTTTTTTTTTCGTGAATGAATTCTCTATTTCCGGATAAAAACAATGAACAAACAAACAAACCAAATCAAATAACAATATGAAAAACATCAACAATGTAAAACATTTGAAGAAAAAAGTTTAGTCCACTGAATACACTAAATACAATGTAAACATTTGTGGTGGTAAATTCTCTTGTGAAATCTATTCATTTCATACACAAAACACACACACACACACACACGATTCAAGAAACATGACAACAATATTGAATTATAGTCGATTACAAATAAAACTTTTGTTTTGCGGAAAATAACAAAGAGCTGTACATGTCAATTAATTAGATTAGAAATTCGGAGAAAAACTGACATCATTTTTATAATTAAAAATATTGATTATAGAATTTTATAATGAAAATATAATTTTGATTTGATTTTGTTTTTGTTTTAATTTAGTTAAAAATGAATCCTCTGATCATAAACAACAACAATCAGATGAAGATGATTTGAATAATTTGCAACAAATAAAATGTGAATCACCATTAATTAATGAAATTGATGTCGATTCGGATCAAATAGAATTGAAAAATTCAAATTCACAATCAATTCATTCACACAATACAATAGATTTGATTGGTAATCATCAACATAATCATCGTGTACAATCACCAGCATCTTTATCATTACGTTTAGCAGCGGCTGCAGCAGCTGCTGCTGCTGCATCGGCACATCATCATCACCATTCACAGCATCATCAACATCATCATTCATTGATAAATGGAACAGCAACAACGTCAACGACGGCGACGACAACGACTGGAACATTGGTCAATCATCAACACAGTGGTACTAATGGTAATAATAAAATTAAACAACGAAGATCGCGTACGAATTTTACATTAGAACAATTAAATGAATTGGAACGATTATTTGATGAAACACATTATCCGGATGCATTTATGCGCGAAGAATTATCGCAACGATTAGGTCTTTCGGAAGCACGTGTTCAGGTATGTTATTTTTAAAAATAAACTTTTTTTGAAATCAAATCCGATTCAAATTAACCATTCGGATTGAAATTAAATATGACAATGATTTGTTTCAAACCATTTTCAATAATCTTGATTTTTGATTTAAAAATGATACAAACCACTATTTCAATTACGATAAACGAACAACCAGAAACAATAGCTTGTTCAACAATAACAAAAAATGTCCCCAAAGAAAACATTATCACTAATATCAGTTGACAATCTGATCTATAATTTAATAAAATAATTTAGAAGATTGACCAATACTTTTTAATCGTAGAAATGAATATGTCAAACATCAACAACAATAACAACAAAAAAAAATCTAAGAGAAGAAAAACAATCTCGACGTTTTGTAGAAAAACCATTTAGGTTTTTTTTAGGAAAAAAAGAATTATTGCTATCAATTTTGATTATTGCAGAAAGCCACATTTACTTTTATTGGTCATTTTACAATTCAATTTCAATTATATAATTGTTGACAAAATGTGTTGACAATCTTTTTTTTTGTTTCAATTTCTTTGCATTGAAAATAAATTGAAACAAATCACTTTGGATGTGTAATCCAAATTGTCAAATTGAATTAGGATATTTTATCTGAAAACTGTATTGTCATTGATGATCATGATCATCATCATAATGAATATTAATCTATTTCATTTTTTTCTCTGACCATTGTTACAACAAAACAAAAAAAAATTCATTTTTTATTCTTCATTTAAATCGATTCATTAATCATTGGATTTTTGTTTTCCTCGAAGTTAAAATTTCAATTATAAAGTCAAGAAAATTAAAATTTAAAACTTTTTCAACAACAAAATTTTCAACTAAATCACAATATATCGAGATAATTAAATTAATTAGGATAGAAATTTATTGAACCAAAATCTTTCAATGCTGATGATATTTGAATAGAGTCTATTGTTTTATGATTCTCTTCATTTTTTGTTGTTGGTTGTTGGTTGGTTGTTGCCATATTAATTAAAATGGATGATGATTGTTGTCCCGTCAAAACAAAATAAAACAAAACAAACAAACATCTATTAATCTTTTTGGGCAACAAAAAAAATATTCATTGGTCGATCAGATTTTGTTCATAATGTTTTATGGAAAGAATGAATGAATGAAAAAAATTATTTATATCAGTTTGTATTGTGTGTTAATGAATTAATTCAATGATGATAATGATAATCAAATTGATGAACCCCAAACATTTAAAATGAAAATGAAAATGAACGGTCGGATCTAATGATATGATGCAAACAAAACAACCCCAAATGACACACAGTGAGAGAGAATGGGAGAAATCAACCACTTAAGAGGATTGCTTTCTAATGACTTGTTTTCTGTTTCTGTTATTGTTGTTATTTGGTGTGTAAATTACATTTAGATTCATAGATCTATCGTATCTGATGTTCAATGTATTTCCATTCATTTTCATTTTACATCCCATCTATATTCATTGACGTAAATGATATAATCCATCTTTTTGTTGTTGTTGTTGTCATTCATTCAGTCTCACTTGCTTTTTTTGGATGTCAATAAATAAAATTTATAATTTTTTTTTATCCCTCACTTTTTCAATGATTTTTTTTGCTCTGATAATAACGGGAAGAAAAAGAATCGACCACATTATCATCATTCATTCATTGTTGTCATTGTCATGATGATATGTTTTAATTTAATTATTTTAATCCAAAAAATAAAAACCGATCGATTTGATTTGGCAAATCGATTTGAACGCACTTTTTCAGATTCTTTTTTTTCCCTTCTCTTTTCACAATTCATTTTATTCATTGGTTCGGACAGCAACAACACCGAATTCGTTCCATATTGTAACAATTTTGCTCAATTTTTTATTCTATTCAATGATAGAATTATGTTTCCTTCTGTCACAATCTAATTATATTCGATGAATTTTTTGTTTTGTTTTGTTTGTTTGTTTGTCTCTCGTTGATAAAATCCATTGAGATTTTTCGTATGATAATAATAATAATAATGATTATTATTATTATCAATCAAGATCATCATTGATCAACAACAATGATCCTTGGGGATCGATTCTATTTTATCATTTTTTTGTTTTGTTTTTGTTTTTGCATCAATTTCGGAAAATACTCTCTTGAATGATAATTTCTTTTTTCTCACACTGTATATATCACAAAAAAATGCACTTATCATTATGATCAACAACAACAAAAAAAAAGTTTGTTATGATATAATGGTTTGTTTGTTTTGTCATTTTGTCAGGTTTGGTTCCAGAATCGTCGTGCTAAATGCCGTAAACATGAAAGTCAAATACAGAAAAGTAAGTAGTGTATCTCTATTATGATGATAATGCATTAAATTTAATGATAATCATCATATTACAATCATTCGATCAATCATTCAATTAATTCAATTCAGATATTTAATTCAATCATTGATGTTTATTTTTATTTTTGGTGGGGTTTATTCATTTCAGATACCATAATGATGAGTCCACATAGTATTACTGGTGGTGGTTCAATTTCGGAACAATCACGTGCAACTATCAATAACTACCTCATGAATAATAATAATAATTCAATTGCTGCAGCTAATACTACTACCGGTTTAAATATTCATTATGGACTATCAAAATCACATACATCGCAATCACAATCATCATCATTATCATTATCACCATCTATTATTAATCCATCAAATACAGCTGCAATGATTGAATTTGATAGAAATTATCGATCAAATCATAACCACCATCCTCATCATCATCATCAACAGCTAGGATTATTGACATCGACACCATCATCGATATTACAATCACATCCAAGTGCAATACAAACTTCAACAATAACGCCTATTTCCACAACCGTAGCATCGATTGGCAATAATGTTCATATTGGTGGCCAACCATCATTATCAACATCATTCAATATGGCACATTATATGCCTTATCTAAGTCATCCAATTAATCTTTTACAACATTATGCAGCATTAGCAGCTGCAGCATCATCATCATCATCATCAACATCATCATTACCATTTACTTGTAATTCATTGTTTAATAATGGCAATTCTTCTTCATCCGTATCATCATCATCACCTAGCGTACATTTATTTGGATCATCACCATCATCATCATCTTCATCAGGATTTGGTCTTTCATTTAGAGTGCCTATGACAACAATTGCAACATCTTCACCAACAACAACGACAACGACAGCAACGATAAAAACGAACATTGATGAACAAACAGAATCAGAAATATTTACCCGAAAAAGTCATACTGAAAAAGAATCATTTAGTCCCATTGAAAAAGATCGGTTGAAAATCGATCATGAAGATTCAAAAGCTTGATTTATTATTAATTTCTCATTATTTGATCTCAATTTGATTTCAGAAAAAAATGTACACACTATACGATTAAAATTTGTAATAGACAATCAGAAAAATTTTCAATCAATGGAATTTTTTTTTGTTTGTTTTAAATTTATAAATCAACAGTAAACGTCTAATATGTTATTATGAATACAAAATTGAAATAAAAGATACATTCATTCTTTTATTTTTTTTTTGAATATCTTGGATAAATATAATTTTATGGAAATAAAGAAAAAAAATATAAGTTACAACAATGTTCATTCTGCTTGTTTTGTGTGTCTGCACAAGACTAGATTATTATGGAAATTGATGGAAAAAAAACAACCACTCAATGAAATAAAGCATTGATAAATAATTGATTGATCTTTATTGATCTTTTTTGATTTTTTGGGCCGTTAATCGATAGATGATTGAATCACGACCTGGGTCGATATTCCACATTGAAACGGATATGATGAATACAGCCAATATGAATAATATTGATGCAGCAGCGATTGTAATGAATGTTGTATGAAAATTACGATCATATTCATGTGCTAAATTCACTTTACGAGTAGCCTTTTCACCATTTTTACCCTGGCGAATGTAAAAAAAAGAAAAAGAATGGAAAAATATTAAAATGACATCATTTATGCATTTAGATATGATCATTGTTAAATTCATGATGGATGGTTAAAATTGTTTTCATTGTGTTTTTGATCGAATGGATATTTTCCCAATGGAGCAATTCGTCATCGTTGACGAATGAGAATATGAATTTGACATATGAATTCAAAATGATGAAAAAAACTTTTATCAACTTACCGCTTGACGAATAGACCGTTCTAAAATTGGATTGATTTTCATCATAAATTGATAACATCAATGTATTGCTTCCGAACAAATCTTTTAGATGATTAATAATCTAAAAGGATGTGATTGAGTAAATTATAAAATTTGAAAATGCAATTATAAATCACCTTTGAAATCCTGTCTACAACATTAGCATCGTTTTTGTTGGAAAACATCTCATACCATAGAAAAACTGGTCGATCTTCGCTTTTCATCTTTTGATTAAAAATCAGAATTTTGTATAATTAGTTACATGAACATATTAAAATTTTATAATTGTTACCTTGCTCAAATGTTTTTCCAATGAATCCAATTGCGATATGAGATCAGTTTTTTCGTTCTGATTAGACAACCGAATGAAATCTGTTTGCATATTATTTGTAGTTTTTGCCATCATTTCTTTGGTCATATGGTATTGTTCGCCCAAATCGGAATCCTGCTCAAAAACATACTCAAATGAGAACCTAAAATCATTCCATTAATTAATAATGGCTTACAATATTTATTGGAAATGTATGAACAGCAATTGATTGAACTGAAACAGGCATATGGAATACAACGATATTTTTCGGAATATTTTTGGCAATGTTTTTATACCCATAAAATCCGTTCCAATTTGGTTTCTAAATAAAGAAAATTTTAATTTTCAATATAAATAATAGTAATTAAAATTACTTTGGTCGTATAGCCAAGACATTGACTTAATAATGATGAAAATTCTGTGCTTGATAACGAATCAGTTGTATTACGAAATATTAATGAATCGGGTAAATTCAGAATTTCAACATTCGATGATGATGAAATTGTTATAAATGAGAATATCACTGTTGAAAAAAAAACAATTGTTAAAATCTTAGATTCTTATATTGGAAAAAAATTACCTAATAAGATGTATCGATACATGGTTAGTGTTTTTTTTACATAAATAAAATCGAACAATCTAATTAAGAAAAACTCATTGATGCCGAAAAAAAAGAATCCAAAAATTGTCAATAAAGCTGGGCGTTTGGAAAAAACCTGTACTCCTTGTGACTGTTCATAAATGGCGTGTCAATTGGAGAAAATTTCACGGGAAAAATCTGGAAATTTTATTCGAATCAAATTCGAATCATTCAGGAAATTCGAACGTTAAAATTATCATTTTTTTTATTTAAGTGCACATAAATAAACAAAAAAAAACAGTACAATATCTATGTTAAGTATATCAAGAATCATTACAAAATATATTATTTTAGCAACATGATTATCATGATCAAATGACAGTTTAATGGTTATTATCAATCACTAATATTATTGAAGGCCGTAGAAAAAAATGTAAAATTTCCTGTTTTTTTTCAGTTTCATTGTGATGAAACAAATTTAAAAGATTTCCAATAGTTAAATATCATTGATTTTATAAAGATTCTGAGCAAATCAGATCTAAAAACAAAGGCATTTCGAGTGTGTAAATAATCAATGGTTTCTTTCCATTTTTTTTGGTCATTTTTTATGATTTTAATCGAATATTAATGAATTAAGCTGGAATTGTTGATACAGCACCATATGCATCACCCGATGATTGTACTGTTCCAGCTCGCTCGCTATTATCTGATTCTTGTGTTTCCATTGTTGGTGGTGGTTCCGAACGTGTACGAACATACATAACCGATGCAACAATGAATACGATAAATGAAGCCAAAAAAAATAGACAACCACCGATCAATAATATAACGCCAAGTATTTGTGCAAATGATACTCTTTCGTGATCATATTTATCTTGATTCTTTTTCTGTTCAACATATGTCATCAACATAACACCCGATAACAATACAATCATGCCCAAAAATAATGTAGCAAGAAAATAATTACATAACGTTACAATATAACGGTATCTTGGATCTTGTGTAAGTAATTGTTGACGAAATAACGGCATTTTCGATCGATTCTTCGTTTGTTTTTAATCTTTCTAAAATTTTCAAATAAAATTGAATTATTTCATTTTCTTTGTAGAAAAAAAAACAATTGAATTACATACCTGGATCGTTGGATGCGTTGATTGAAAGCGTATTAAATAACCATAACAACAACAACAACAAAAACAATGATCAAAAACATGCGAATGTTAGCAGCATGTTTATGGACAATAATGATGTTTGATGGCTAAATATATATCCGAGAAAATGAAAGATGAGGCAGAGGTTCAAACTTATGTGCGTGTATCATTTATTAGTTTATGAAATGATGATTCTTCTAATGCTTACAAGTTGTTACGAAATAATCGACTGGAACAACATATACTAAATCTGTTAGTTTTTTTCTGGAAAAATTGATGTAGCCTAAAAATGTTTCATACGTTTTTTTCGATGAGATACACACCCTGTATAAAATCAAAGCAATCTACCTGTGCTATATGTTTGGCAAATTTTATTCATAACGCCTGTTAATAATTGATCAAATTAAACAGGAAAAAAATTTGAAATAAGAGCGCCTAAATGGTGAATTCTGCATTGAAAAGAAACAAAATCTTTGGAATTTTTTTTCTATTCATTCGAAATTCCGTATGAACAGACAGTTTAAAACATAAAATATTCAACAAAAAAAACAAGGATTAAATTTAGGCAACATGAAAAAAAACTATGATAGTGGTTGATAATTTATATAATTAGAACATATGAATCGGTTTTTTGTTGCCATTGAAAATGTATGAAAAAAAAATAAGAAAGGAATTCAATGTCGATGTCATTGCCAACAATGTTTTGTGCATTTTTTCTTTGCATATCTGTTATGGTTGGTGGTTAAGTGTAACAGAATGATGATCATCATCATCAAATAAAACTAAACATCATTGTCCGGATCTGACAAATTAATATTCACTAACATTATGAAAATTTTATTATTAGTTTGTTTTTACATTTCAATCATTCGACCAAAATTTTAATAAAAGAAAAACATTGATTTTCGAATTAAAATGGTCAAAACATTGATCGTTGATACGACAGCTGCACATTTGAAAAAAAGTAAACGAAGACAACGACAAAATTTTTTCTATAAAATTTCATGTAATAATTTCTTTTAAAATGGATTAATTTTTAAAAAATTTATTGATTTTGTTTTCTTTTGTTACATAGGTCTAATCTACATAATAATTGTCATCATATTAATGATGTTTCTTATTACACGTGCATTTAAATATAAATTTGATGAAAAATATTCAAAATGTCATCAATCCTATTGGATCGATACAGTCATATCAATTTTAACAATGATTATTATTGTTATTGCATCCGGTATTATAATGGCATCATCGAATTTTGTTTTTGCTAAACCACCACCACCAATCGAACGATTACAATCGGTAAATCCAACCGAAGATTTTATTCGTCGTAATAGTTCAGTCGATCCTAATCGTATAAATTCGGAAGTAAAAATCACTAAAAATCCATCAGTTGGTTCAGATTGTTGGCTAACAGCCGTTCGTAATGAAGCATATGAAAATCAACGTCGAAAATCATCATCATCATATAATCCAAATCTTTTGCATGTTTAATCAATTTTTTTAAATAGTTATTTTTATTCGAATATATTTAACGTTACAAAGTTTTTTTTTGATAATAAACAAAATTTCGAAACAAAATAATGATAACAAAATTGATTGATATTATTCTTATTTTTTTTTACATTAACAATTCAACAACGATAATAGCGACATTCAAATCACCCCAAAAAATTTAAGTTGGCAATATGACAGCAATTACATTGAACACATACATTGCTTGAAGATTGGCTTGTATGTTGTTGATAATTATAATTTAGATGTGGGTTGATCAAGAAAGCGGAAAAAAATAGGAAAAAGAAAATAAAAACTCAATTCGCACGCAAATACAATGAGTTACAATAATCAAGTTGATTAAATGTTGACAACATAAGGATGGATGCTATAACGACCAATAATAATAATGTTGATGACGATCAGCAATCAAAATTTAATTCTCATCATCGAAGTATTTCCATTGTTTTCATCGTATTTGGTATGATTTTTTTTTATTTGATTCTTTTTTTTGGATTTATATGGAATGACTGAATCATCATCTTTTTTTTCATATCGATAGTGATAATATTTTTCTTATTGATCATAATATTGATCATTTCATATGCATTATTATTCCATACAATTGCAAAAGATTCTGATCAACTAGATGATTATATTCGTCATTATCTACGAAATTGGCCAAGTATAATTATACAAATATTAACGTTTATGGCATTATCATCTGCTTGTTTATTGGCTACATTTGCTGTTTATCTATTACGTGATCAATTTAAATGTCGACCATTATTGAATTGTAACAATTGTTATGAAGAACAAACAACGACCACAATAATAAATGTTGATAAAAATTGTGATGATACAATCACAAGAAGTTCTACTAAACCGATTGATGAAAGGGGTACGATTGCCGTTAGCATTGATAAACAAATAACTATACATTGAATACATTTCATTTCTATACTTTTCCATTCTTCTAGTTTTTTTTGATTCTTTTTTTAGTGTAAAATTTTTTTATCAATAATAATAATATTTTTTAAAATAATAATAAAAAATGACTAATTTAAAAAAAAATTATCAAAAGGTCAATACTTTGATCAATGATGATGGTCCATTATGATTCGATTGTTGTTGTTTTGGTTGATATCGATAATTTAATGATAATGGATTTATTATTCTTTGTGATCGATAATGATTTTGTCGTCGACGACGTTTTTGTTTACTGTAACCATGAATTAAACAGATTAATACGGCCAATATCATTATCACACCACATGTAATGATCAACATTCGTATGAATGAAATTGATGATAATCTTATCGGACTATATGATGATGATGATGATGATGACCATGAAAAAGATTTATTAGCTGTCTTTGTTGTATTCATCATTACGATTATAATCATTAACAATAAATATAATAATAATGAACTGATTGATATGGCCAAAAAAATTATGAATATCAATAAGGCTATTTATAGATTGAATGTCGATAAAATGACAAACAAAATTTGAAATGAATGGATTCATTAATCATTTTTGATTTGATTAGATTAGACTTACGTTCTAGGCAGTTTCGTAGTTTAAGAATAAACATGATCATTACTGATCAAATGGATTGGAATTTTTGTTTTTTATCAATTTTGTAAATTTTGATTAAAATTTGAAAAAAAACATTTGGCCAATTTTAATTATTGGCTCACAAATAAACAAACAAACACATCATACAGAAAAAAAAACAATAACAAAATATTCCGTACAATAACCTCGATTCGAGCATGACCATTATTATTATTATCCGTGTAAATGAATTATTCTGATGTTTCGATTATATAGAAATAGACCGAATAGTAGAGATGAATAATATCCATGTATAAAATGGATGCAATCGAACGTTAACCGAAATAAAGGCCAAATGGGAAAACATTTTTTTTTGTTTATCCATTTCCGTTGTTTTTGTTGTGTTACTGTCATTGTGTTTTATGAATTTATCTTCGAAAATTTGCTTGAACGAGATAAAAATTTATAGTCCATGTGAAATGACACCAAAAAATAAAAATAAAAATAAAATTACAGCAATGTTTACTGTATTCAATGATTCAAACATTAACCAACATTATCAAGATGTGGTTTGAATTGGCAATTATCAAATCACACTCATTCAAGATACCAGGAAAAAAAACAAAAACAAAGAATAGTGAAAAGGAGAGAGAGAGAAGTGAAAATGTCAAAAATACATTACTTATGACTAATTATTAGATTTGAATTTGTCGTATGGTTCATTCTCTATTTTTTTCGAATAATCTATGTCCATTGTAGTTGTTTTGTTGGGCGTTTTTTCGGTATCATGGTTACCTTAATGATATTCTATACTGAACACACATAGGTAAACATTTTTGTTGACCATCAAAAGAAAAAAAAATTCTTATATATAATATGTTACTATGTCTGATTGTCTTGTTCATTGATCATTAGAGCGTAATTTGAGCAGAATTCTGTATCCATAATGAATCTATTCATATCATTATTTTTGTTTTGTTTTGTAAAATTCCTGTGTTTAATTTGTATATGTAAAAAAACTGTGATAATAATATAATGGGTTGAAACTAGTTAGTTAGTTTCATGAACAGAATTTCATTGTTCAAGTTTTTTTTGTGGTTCACAGTTGTTTCACGAAGATCGATTCATTCATTACAATGTTTTCTATTCATGAATCAACACACAAGTCCAAAAGTTCAAAATTATTATGAATATTTTATCCATTTTTTCCACACACACAAAAATTCTTGAACAAGAAAAAATTAACATTTCTCAATAAATCTTTTTTCCATTAAAACAAAACAAATTGATACATTTTAATTGGAAAAATAATAATTTTTCCCCATTTGATTCATGTGACATTTAAAATTCATTTGTTTTCTCTACAATTTTCATCAATTTATGATTTTTCTGTGTGTGTGTTTCGTTTTCACGAAAATCGATAATAAAAAAATCGATATTTGTTTTCTAACGGATCAATAAAATTTATTCGCCAATCAATGAATGGATTATAACAATTTTTTTTTGAAAATTATTGGTTACAATCATCATCAAAAAATTCTTGTTTTTTCCTGGCACGATTATATTAATAACAGTTGTTTTGGTTTTTTTGGTTGAATAATGATTGACAATTAAAGGTAGTAATTTTGTTGTTGTTGTAAATATAAAACATATGATCACTTCTCACGTTTTGGTCATTTGAATTATTTGGGTTATCATTATTACCCGTGTCTTTATGAGTCGTATGTTTGATGCTTTAAACCCAATAAATAGTTTTGGTTCTGAGCTATAATCTGATCACATTCAAATCACATTGATCATCATCATATTTGATTATTCAAATCGATCATATATTAATCGTATGATCATCAATCTTAAACGATAAATGTTTAAAATTCCAAAAATAATCATTACAAATGTGGATGAAGATCCATCAATCAAAAAAGAATTGAAAAGAAAAAAATTAGTGGAATTTTGTGGTAAGTTTTTTAATACTTTATTTTTCTTCTTCAAAATTATCATTTTTATTCAAATTAATTTTGTTAATGTATTTTTGTCTCTGTCTCTTTTGCACATTCATATTTTTACATCAACTATTTTTTTTCCGTTGTTGTCTCTTTTCTTTTTGAACCAAAATATATTCACTGATAACCTCTCCTGTTGTTGATGATGATTATGGTTGCCATTTGAATTAAAAAAAATTTTCGGGTCTGGTGTTAGTAATCATCTGTATTATAGGAATAAACTGGATTATGGTAATAAGTAAATCATGTTTCATATTTGGTGTGTTGTCCGGCATAATAACAACATTAATTACAATCATACAATATATATTGTTTATGAAAACACATTTTGCTGTACATTTTGGTGCCAAACGTTCAAATGACCAAACAATGATAGAACATGGTGGTTATCATCATTATGATAATCCATATACAATTCGGTGGATAATGGGTCGTATAGCTAAATGGCGGAATTTTTTCTATCAAATATATCAACGACGTCGATGGAAACAACAACATCAACACCAACACCAACACCATCAACAACAACAACAACAACATTAACATCAATGCCAGACAACAAATTCTTTCTTTCTATTTTTTCAGTTTATTCATTATCATTCATTTTTTGTATTTATAATTTTTGTTTTTGTTTTCCTTTTTGTAAATAAATCCAACAACAATCGATAATGAATAAAGAAATTGAATGAATTTTTTGTTTGTTTGTTTGAAATAAATAAATTGAATGAAATAACATTGTTTTTGTTTTGTCGAAAACCAACATCGATGGAATTGTAATGATGACAATAAATAAGTAAAATGATAATAATGATATGATGTTGGCAATGTTGATGATATAAATAAATAGTATATAAATAATATATCGATGAAAATGAAATAACATTACAGTCGATAATAATGATAATGATGACAATGATGATGATGATGATGTTTGAGAACATTTGTAAAATGGAAAATATTCGTTTTCGATAATTTGATAATCGATTAATATTATTAATAAAATTATCATCATCAATATGATTAATATTTCTTTTTTTTGCCCTTTTTTTCGGCTTTCTTTTCTTTGTATTTTTTTTCGTCGTGTCCACCATATTTTTTGCCTTTTTTGTTCTTTTTGCCATATTTTCCACCTTTCTTTTTCATACCTTTTGAATCTTTTTTCTCTGTATATTTTTTGTGTGCACCTTTGCCATATTTCTTGTATTTTTTGCCTTTCTTTTTCTTTTCGAACCACTATTTGAAACAAAAAATTAAAAAATAGAATCGTTAAATTTATATTGGAATCTCATTGAAAAGACATACCTTTTTGTCGTTCTTCTTCTTGTATTTCTTGCCCTTTTTGTATTCGTGATGTTTCTTCCATTTTTTGAAATTCTTTTTCCATTTTTTGTCTCTGTATGGATTGAAAATGATTTTAAAATCTAATTCATCAACCAAACACCACAAACAAAAAAAAACTTACCGCCAATTATCATGATATTTCTTCTTATTACCCCATTCTACTTTATGATAACTTTTTTTGAAACCTTTCTTTTTGGCACCTTTATCTTTATATTTTTTCATGCCTTTTTTACCACCAGATTTTCCTTTGCCACCTTTCTTTTTGTAACCATATTTTTTATTCTTCTTATAACCATCACCTTTTTTGCCTTTTTTCTCTTTGCCTGTTAAAAGATGAGTAAAATTATCATTTCAAAGAAAAAAAATAAACAATTTTCAAACTTACCATATTTTTTGAAATCATGTCCACCTTTTTTATATTTTTTCTTGCCACTTTTTTTCTTCTTTTTCTTAAATTCTTTTTTATGATAATGTTTACCTTTTTTCCATTTTTCTTTTTCATGTTTGCCTTTTTTCTTTTTCTTTTTCATACCTTCTTTTTTCTTATATTTTTCAGATTTTTTCTTTGATCCAGCAGCAACCAAATCATTATCACTATTGATGACAAATCGTTGTTGATCATCATTTAATGTTGAAATTGATGACGGTGCTGCAGAACCGGCTTGTACTACTGATTCTGGTTTTATTGATTGAACTACTTCTGTCGATGATAGTTTAGCTTCAATCGGTAACGATTCTGGTTGAACAGGAAGATTTGAATCAATCCTAAACGAATCCGTCAGAATTATTAGGCTTATCAAGCCTAATGTAAGAATCTGCAAATAAAATTTAATTCAATTGAATAATTAAAGTTTCCGAAAAATTGAATAACTTACATATAGTCTCATCGCAATCGATAATATTGTTTTTTGCTGGATATTGATGAATCTAATTGATTTTTATTGATCCAACAACATACTGAAAAACAATAGATGATACTTTTGTGGTTTGTTTCGTTATAAGATCACGAATATATAAAATCACATATGGACAACCAAAAAATTAGAAAAAAAATCACATAAATACACAATCTTCAAGTAGAAATCAATTTTTTGTTATCAATCTTAACTACACCAACAACAGATACAGATTCCAAATTTGTCATTTTTTCTGGAACATTTTTTTGCTTTATATACTAGCCTGAATCTATCGATCACAATCAATCGATGAATCGACTTGATGTAAAAGAAAGAGAAAGTGAATGAGAGTCATCGAAAATTGAAAAAAAAACGTTTTAGCATGATACGGAGTTGAACATTGAAAACAAAAGACAAACATTTTTTTTCAATGAATAAATGAAGGTAGGTTTTCAGATCAGATTATTGTCGACAATGATATTATACAAACGAATTGCTATGGTTGATCGGATATACAATATACAGATTGTGATTAATATATCACAACAACATATACATGATACAATGATGATTGAATTTGATTCGACCAAAAAGATACATTTCAATCATCATATACCTGGTGCAATAGAAATTGATTGAACAAAAGAAACTGGGAAAAAAAGGAAAAACATTCGATATTAAGTTAATATGAAAAGAAACAATTCACAAATCAACAAACACGCGTTGACATTCTTATTTTCTATCTAGTAAAATAATTAATCTTCGAATTCGATGACGCAAAAAAAGTGGTATTATTTTTTTCCATTGATTTTGTTGTCGTGAACTTTCGCCTTGTTTGTCTGGTTTCAAGATTTTCAATAATTTGAACAACAACAACAACAACAAAATTCAATTTTCCATCCAAAAGAAAAAGTACAAGTTCACGACGAACTTTGATTAAACAGAAATAAAAACCAAACCAAATTCAATTCTTTTTAGATAAAATAAAATGATTTTGATAACAATCGATATGAAATCTTATTTTTTTCCCTCTGATTCGATTATCTCAATCATCAATTAACCTGTACGCGGGTGTGTGTGTGTTTATGACGAAAACTACGTTCATTTCGCAATGTCAATCATTTTGGCATGGTACATCATTTGAAAATTGAATTTAAAAAAAAACTATTTCAACAATAATAATATGAGATAAAGTATAAAAAAATTTTAGAAAATTTTTAATGATTCCATTTCAATGATTTGATTTGATTTTTTTGTTTGATAAAATAAAACATTAATTGAATAAAGAATGTTTTGGAAATAAATTTGATTTTTGTTGTTGTTGATTGATTGATTGAGATATGCAATATTTTATGATAATGTTATGATGTTAATTAAAGAGATTTTCTTCTCTATTTAATTATTGGATGTTGATGATTTGATCTAATCATCAAGATCATCATCCTCATCATCTTCTTCTGATGATTCATCAATACCTTCCAAATTTTCCAAATCTTCACCTTCAACTTCGGCATCTTTATCAGTGCTAACACCCAATGCACGTAATGCAGCATATGCTTTAATATGAACAATGTTTTCATTGACATATTTGGAATAATTTTTAATAACCATTTCCAAAATGTTTTTAGCTTCTTCTTTTTGTCCTTCCAACATTCGAATCAAACCAATTTCCATATGAGCTTGCGGTACAATTGATCTATCCTTTTGGAATGTTTTTTCTCTGTTTAAACCAAATAAACAATGAAAAGAATTAGTAAACAAAATAAAGAAAGATTATGAAAAACTTACTCAGTCATGATTGTGTTGAAACATTCACAAGCTTCATTGTATTTTTTCATATGTTTCAAAATGACACCTTTGTAGAACAAAACAGTCAAATATTTTTCACGATCACCCGAATCCTTAGCATAAACATTCAAATCATTTTGAACAATATCAAACCATTTTTGAGCAATAGCTTCATTACCATTGAGCAAATAGATGTAGTTTATATTGTATAATGCTTCCTATGAATTTTAATTATAAATTTTCATTTTTAAAAAACAAATCATTAATTTGGAATCAGAAAAATAATTTCATACCATTACAGGAGCGACCAACATTTTTCCATTCTTAAAGAATCGTTGTGATTGAACAATAACAGCCTTTTCCAATGTCATAGTTTTACCCAAATAACGTATACGCAATGTTGGTACAATTTCAAATAATTTTGCAGCCTCATCAAGCATTGTTTGATCATTGGTCATTTTACCTTTAGTGTAACGGAAAATTGCTTCCAAAAATGTTACAATGGCTGGTGAATGAAGTGTTTTTTCTCTTAACAATTTAGCATATTTAATTGATTCATCCCATTCACATAATACTGCATTAGTCCACATCAATTCCCAATGGCCAAATTTATGAAATAATTCAAATTCTTTATCAATAATTGATTTGTAACCATCAATAGATGTTTTGATATCGCCATTAGTTTGAATGAGTTTGTTTTTAGCCACTTTGTAGAGAACACTCTGTAAAAAGAAATAAAATAAATGATTTAATCAGAACATTAATTATTATAAATCTATTACGTTTGGATATTTCGATGTCTTTGCATCGATCAATTTTTGCATTGCAGCCACATTAGCTGGTCCAAGACAACCATGCATTTCAATATAAAGCCAGTAAAAGATAAGAACCAATTCACCAATCAAACTGTAAATGCCCGGCAATTCATATACGACAGCATTCAATTCAGTGAAGGCTACGTCACGAACACCTTTAAATCCTAAAAAGTTGACAATCTTAAGTAGTTTTGGTGGCAAAAAGCTAACAATCAAATTTCGTATGCCACGTTCCAAACGAATAGCTGCTTCAAAATTAGCTTTCGAAACTGGACTTTCCCAAGCGGTTCGTTTCTCAAAGATGTCACGACATTTTCTAATCAAAAATTATAAAACAAATTGATTTATTGAATTATGTTTTTATCATTGAAAAAATAACTTACGCCAAAATATTGACACAAATGCCAATATGATAGGCAATTTTAGCCAAACGTTTCATGTTGGTACATTTCAATAAAGCCAATACCGATTTACAACCGGTGACCATTGCATAGGTAAGTTCAGCATGCAATTCTAGATCCGAATAAAGATCTCCATAGTTTTTTTTGGTCAACATATTGGTAATTTTTTTAAACTTTTTTTTACGCAATTTATTACACAATTTTAGACATTTTCTTGTCGATTTTTTTGCAACAGCCATATCTTTTGGATCCAAAGTCAAGGCAGCTTTTAGCATACTCATTTTAGCACGCATACCACTATGATAAAGACTTTTTTCACTTTTTGCCTCGGCATTGGAAATCACTTTGTCAATATCGTTTGTATCAAAAATTGTAGCCAAATCATTGAATGATGCATTGATTGATTCTTCAATCGGAAGCATATCGCTATAAAAAATAATAACAAATCAAATATTAAGTCAATTGAATTAAAATGTAATAGAATTATGTAATAGAAAACAAGAACAACTAACGAAAAATTTTCATAATAATAAAATGTAAATTCAAAATAATATCTAGATTTCTATACAACATCATCAGAAATTTATGTCATAACTATATGGCAATGAATTTTATGTACAAGTTTGATGTTTTTCAAAATCAAGATTATGTGTGATACCTGTTCAAATCCACACCCTCTTACACTGACCACATACAGTTATCAATCCACACGAAACAAAAAAAATTTTTTTTGCATATGAATCGATCAACAATTTTTTTTAAATATTATTATGAATTAGGTCAATAAACCATAACCCGATAACCTATATCTATATTGGATAGTATGATTTTTTTTTGAATAAACAAACAATTTCTTACCCAAAAGTTTCTGAATCCATTATCATTAATTTAATGTAATGTTAATAGTGAAAAAAAAGATGATGATTATAATGAATAAATGAATGGATGAGTGAACAAAATTGAAAAATTGAAGATTGAATGTAGTTTGTTTTATTTTTTTGTTTGGTTGCCTGTATGGATCAGGAAAAAAGTGGATTTTTTTCAGAGAATCACCGACACAAAATACACACACACACAGATAAATTTTTTTATCTAATTTATTGATCTGATATTATCTTAGTTTGGAAAAAGGGTATATTTTTTCAGTCTTGAGGCAAAAAAAAAACTTTGAAATGAAAGCAGTTCAATTATGAAGACTGGTTATTCGTTGACGTAAGTAAAATGATTGAATAAAAATTGACAAGTAACTACCATTGCTTTTATACTTATCTTGTCCGGTTGATCATCATCATCATCATCATCATCACAGACAATTCATGACTATCTTTACCTGTATTTTGTCTCTTTCTTTCTTTCTTTCTTTTCTAGTTGTTGTTTAGATACGGTCCGAAATAGAAAAGAAAAAATTTCATTTCTTTTTTTTCTCTTCTTTTGTCATCCCAAAACAAACGATCATCATCAATGATGATGGTAATAATAGAGACTTTTTCTTCTTCTTAACCTATGAAAATTTCATAATATTTCTTCTTCTTTTTTTTCATTAATCCATCAAATCAAATTGGCGAGAGAGAGAGAGAGAGAGAAATATTTTTGGAAAAATACAAACAAGACCATCCTACTAATGATGATGATCGGATTCCTCTGAAAAAAAATTTCGATTTATTATAATCATTATCATAATGGATCAAATGATTTTTCTTTCTCCTTTTTTTATCAAAGAAAGAAAAAAAAACAATATTAATTCTATCAAGTCAATGTTCGTTGTTCGTTGATGTTATAATTTGATTCCGATATCGATTATGCTATCAAATTATTATCATTCATCATTATGGAATTATATTTTTTTTTGTTTGGTATTGTTTAGATCACCAAATATTTCTTTTTTCTCCTTCTTTTAGCCTTTCTTCGGGCTATCATCGTCAATAATAATCATCATTATTATCATCACTTATGGCAACTATTTTTGGATCTATCAATATTGTTTTGTGCTTAACTAAGGGGAAAAAATGTTCAAATCCATCAAATTATTACTAGAAGTTCTGAACATTAACCCTTTTTTTGGTGATTATAATAATTGTATTTGAAACATAAAATTAAGGAGCTAGTGGAAAAACAAAAACAGAAACAAAAATAGTCAAATCATTTTGAATACACTATTATTTCCAAACTATTCAAAATACTTCGAAAAAGTTAATCCTATTTTGAATAAAATTGAACAAAACAAAACAAAATCATTATTCACTTATTTACCGAATCTCAATCACATCTCTAATATGACCAGACAAAAAATGGTGTCTGCAAATAATTATTGAAAAAAAATAATTGAAGAAAAAGATGATTATAAAATAATAATTTTCAATTTGACAATCTTTTTCAACAAAAAAAAAAAAAAATTGTTGTTATTTTTATTGTCATCATCATCATCATTATTCCCCCTTTGAATCGAAAATAAATGACAGGTTCTTCTGACCTTAATCAGTTTTTGTTTTGTCAATGTTTATTTTTAGTATGAACGAATGTATGGCGCCCAAAAACGAAAACTATACTGAATTCATTTTTTTCAATCATTCATTCAATAAATTTAATTCGAATAAAACTAAAAATTATTCACAGTCCAACAATCTTTGTCGACCAATGACCATCATCATCATTCATTCCGTACGAATCAATGAACAATATGAACTATGATGATGAAGCCTATTTTGACTATATAGATTGTAATCGAAAACATATCGAATCTATGATTCAAAAAAAGACAATTTCCAAGATGATGATTATGATGATGATTTACCTCGTCGGTAAATAATAAAATTTTCAAATTTTCCGTTTCCAATCGTCAATTTGATTCGAAATAAAATGAAATAAAAATAAAATTCGTGTATATGATTTTAAAGGGTTAAAGAGAAAAAGAAAAAAAGGGGAATCATTGTCTTCGGTGTGTGTGTGGAATTCAAACAACAATTCAAATAAAATCGTAAATCATGACAACAAAAAATGAATTTTTTCTTCTCTGTCCTTGTTATGGATCGAGGTTAAAGATGACGATCCAACAACAACAACAAAACTGTTCATCAATGATCGATACATTGCACTCTTAGACAGACATTGATGATGATGATGATGATAATCATCGCAGACAATGTTCATCTTTATAAATCAGAAAAAGAAGAAGATGATAAAAACGAAAATCTATCAACCATTTTTGGATTTCAATTGTCCAACTTGTCGATATTATTTGTCCATTATAGATTTCATAAAAAGTTTTTTTCCTCCGCATATAATCGCCTAGATTTATCTCTTCTTTTTTTGTTCATTAAAATTGTCATCAACTGGTCAATTGTTTGTCCTTTTTTTTGATATCTGAGATGGATTTAAAATGATTATTCTCATCATCATCATCATCGTAATGATTGTTTGTAGATATTTTCATCATATATAAAATGGCTTAACATGAAAATGATGATGATTACATGACACAAAAACAAAAACATCGAAAACATCCATATGATCGAATGGGACATCAGTGAAAACATACGGAAAAAAATTAAAACCGTAAAGATGATGAATGCCGAATCGAATTTACGAATGACATGATTTCTCACATTTGTCGTCATAATTATAAGACTACTACTATGTCGTTTTTTTCGTTTTTCATCGCCATAGTTTTTCATTTACAAAATTTAAATTATAAGACAGCACGAAAAAAAAACAGTACATTCGTTCAGGTACAATTGTTAAATTAGTTTTGATCCATTTTTAGAAACAAAAAACGAAAAAATTCAAACAAAACACAATCATCATCATTATCATCATTCGAGTTTGTGGTGAAAACAGTAAATGATTATTATTATGATGTTTTTTTTGTCTTATTGCTTTGCTCTGCATTGAATATGAATGAAAAATGGAAAAGACAATAACCAAACATAAATTCAGCATTGTAAATGAAAAGAAAGAGAAGAAATGAAAATACCCGTTATAACCATGATGATCATTATGGATCTGGGATACACAAACAACAAAAAGTTAGGTTGAACATTTAAAATTAGAAAAAAATAACTTTTTTGTTTTACTTAGAAAAACAATCCAAAGGCAGAATTGATAATCAAAGGATACATATGAATTGTTTGTAAAAAAAAATTTGATTATATAATTCACGATGATTAACAGTCTATCATTTATTGTTTTAAGATTTTTTTTTTGATCATACAAATATTGAAATGAGAATGATTGCTTTCAGCTACGCTATTCAAGTTATGGTCGATTAAATCATCTAGTCATCATCTTAATCGAGATTATCAATGATGATGATGTGTGTGTACAGGGATAATAATAAATGGAACTATCGTGTGACAAAAAAAAGAAATCATTTAAACAAAATTGATGTTTTTTTTTTCAGAAAAAAAAATCCTTTCATGTTAATCATCAATTGTTTCAGATTGAACTACGAAAAAAAATACAATTTTTTTTCTGTGCAACAATAGCCAATAATATTTTGTCTATGAGCCAACAGCAACACATTTTGATAATTATTTTAACATTGAAAAAAGATAACAGCAACAACAACAAAATTGAAAAAAATTCAAATCTTTATAAAGATTTCAATTTTCATTTTTCATTATGGATCGATTAGCCTTGGTCGTTCAATAGTGATTTATTTCGTCAATTGATGATTCATCATGATCATCATGATGATTATTATTTTGACAACATCAATTTCGCAAGCTAAATAGATCCATGGCCAGTTTACATCGTGAGCAATAAGTGAAAACAACAAATCAAAATTAAATTTTTTATTACAGTAGTTGATGATCAAAATCTTGATTGTTTATTAATTAACAACTTACAAAAAAAACATAATAAAATAAAATAAAATAATATTTAAGTTAAAGCATGATGAACAACATAATAATCATGATAACATGCAAGTATACATAATGGTTGACCAATTATCAATGAAAACCATACAAACATATTGGCATAATGTCCTTGAAAAAATCCAGTATGTATTACAAATACGAATGGTATTTGCATTGCCATACCGGTAAATGCCCAAAAACGAAACATACGTAATGGTACCGATACAAGATATTCATGAAATACGGCCGACATAAGAAAAACAATTGTCGTTACAGTGATTTTAGAATATCCACGTTTCAATAATGGAACATATACATGTCGTAGACACCAATGATGTACAGGTATATTCCAATTTTTCCAAAAATATTGTAATGATTCAGCATTCCACCAATCTTTATAGAATTGACGATCACCAAAACAAAGTATTTCACCAATTAGATTCAGGAATGAATGAAAATATGTATAAAACCAAATTAACCAGATAACATGATTCGGTATCTTTGATAAATTAAATGTCAGTTTATTTTTGTTAAATCAAACCCGAATTTCGATTTCATACCGATAATTTTAATAGCCGTTCAAGCATACGAAAATAATCCATTTCTTGTAATGGTCTTAATGAATTATGAATGGTAGGAACCATCCATTGTTGTATTAAGGCCAATATTAGCTGAGTTAAAAATATCTAAATCATCATTATCAATTTTTGATGAATCAAAAAGAAATAGAAACGAATGAATTTCATAAAATTGTCAAAATAACTTTTTTCTAATCTTCTTCAATTACTTACCACTTCGAATAAACGTTTGAATAGAAATCGTTTACGAATTCGTTCGGTACGAGGAAAGTTAAGTTCATAACAAAGCGTTGGCACAAAAATGAAATAATAAATATCCGATATGTTTAGATTGTACGGATATTGAACCAATTGTTTATTAATTACATCAGTATGATGTTCATTTTGACCACTATGTTGATGATTATTCCATTGTCTTGAATCACCACTATTATGACGTTTATGTGTTTTTTTCTGATGTAATCGGCACCAATAATTAACACTATGATATGAATATAATTTCAACCAAACAGCCAAATACATGAATGAAAATGCTGATGCAGCAACAACATGTGTTGGTATTATGAATACGGCTACAATTGGCCATAAAAGAACTGATGTTAGATTTATCCATATTATATATGTTGCTTTGTTTGGATTGATTTGATTCTATAGATATTTTTTTTAATGAAAGAATCGATAAACAATTAAGATAAAGAGATCATTCTTTGATAAGCAAAACAAATGATTATTGTTGACAATAAAATTATTAGTCATGGCAAATATTGAAGAAGAAAATAATAATAATCTTATGATGACCTTTGATTGACCTTTCAACTTTCAATAAATCACTCAAACTCAAACAAGTTTCTTTTTTTGAAAGCAATATTAGAAAATTCACCATCAACAATATAGAATGATATTATTGTTTGGATCATTAACTAGAAGAAGAAAAACTTTTCATTTTCTTTTCTTCGATTTGAATCATCATCGATAAATGATTTTTCATTGATCATCATCATCATTATTATCGATTTGTATTATCCAATGGGCGTCTAGCATTTAATATCATTCACAATAACTATGAATAAAAAAATGGTGTTTAATAATGATGAATTTCACCATATAGATCTTTTCAAGCTGAAATTCTATTGATTGATCGAGGTGATTGCTATTCGCGATTCATTCATATTCAATCCATTACAGGAAAGATCTTTAAATTATTCAAATCAAAAAATTCTTATTTGCCATTTATTGTACAATAATCACATCAAAATATCATTAAATATACTCACTTTACTAAGACGTTTTTCAATCCAATAAGAACAATAAATAAATAAATTCAAAAGACTTGATGAAATTATTGTCGGCCAAATAGATGTATGACCAAAAAATAGCCAAAATATTTGTGAATAATTGATGAGTATACCATATTTGATCACATTTTCTAAGGCAACACGTAACGTGGCTAATACCTTGATTTGAATTTTTTTTTTTTTTTAAAAAGTTTAATCGATAAAAGAAAGAAATATCGAATAATGCTTACTAGCAATATTAATGCCAATGTAAAAAATCCACGAAAATTGTTAAAACCACTTGATGAACTGAATAGTGAATCTCGATATTGATGTATCCTATATATAATTATAGAAATAGATAAATACAACAACAACAACAAAAAAGATGAAATTTTTTTCAAATCATTATTTCATCAATCAAAGAATTTCGATCGATGAATAAAATAAGAATTATCGTTTTAATGATAAAACGATTAAATAGTAACAATGATTATGACAATGAAAAATAAAAAAAGACAACAATAACAACAATTAAACCAAACACATTCAGACGAACATTTCAAATCGATTAGTCTGTATGATGATAATTTTTTTTTGTTGTTGTTACCCTACAAATTCACATTCACATTTTTTTTTATTTGTTATATTGATGATCAATCAATAAAATTTCTTAATCATCATTGAATTATTCACAAAAATGATTTTTTTTCTTACGGTTTATCCGGTTGATTCATTCGTATTATTTCATAAAGATGATTTTCATTTGTTAAACTTTGTGAACGTTTACGTTCACGTCTTCGTATTGTTGTATTCATTGATGATGAATTTGTATTATTATTATCGCCACTATTGACGTCCATTATTTGTTTGTTTATCCAATGCTTTATTTAATCTTTTAAAAAGAATAAACTACGATAATAATGATGATGATGATCTTTATGGATTTTCAACTCAAAAAAATAAAATGATGAATTTCAATTGTCCGAAATTGTAGACGAAGAAAAAAAAAATCTTTAAGAATCAAATTCTATTCATTAATCAAGTTCATTGATCTTCATTTATAGATGATTATATTAATCAAATGTGAAAGAATTTGATGAAAATAAACATACACAAAAACAGGAACAAGAAATAGATTTATTTTATTTCATTTTTTTCAAAAAAAATATTCGTTCAATAAGTACCCACTGAATAAAAAAGAAAAAACTAAAACATTTTTTCCCATAACAACTTTATTTTAATTGTTGATCAATCGACAAATCGATAGAAATCAGGACCCAAAAAAAAATTTCTGTTTCTGCTTTCAAACCAGAAAAAACAACAACAAACACTTTTCATCTTATCCGAATCATAAATTGATTTGTGTTTGTGTGATTATATTGTGCATCAATATTTTTTCTATCACAAAACATACGCATGATGTCTGTATTTTTTTTCTTTCTTTTAATCTACCAAAAAAAATCCATATTATTCATTGATATTGATTGATTGAATTGTGATTGACCAGGAAAAAAACATAAACACATATTGATTATCATTGCCAATTTATGATAAAATGAAAAGGAAAAACAAAACAAAACAAAACAAAAAAGAAGGAAATTTTCTTATCAGAACTGTTAAATACCCAAAAAAAAAGAAAAATTATTTGATAATGATGATTGGCAATGGTTGACATTATTTTTTTCTGTATAGCATCATCATTATGATCAACAACAACAAAGGAAGATGAATGTCAAATTCGATCAAAACATTGATTAATCAGTCGGTTTTTCTTTTTTTTTAATCTCATTTTGATAGCCTTGTATTTTACTGTAGTTTGGTTCGATCCTGATGAAGGATATGTGTTTTTTTTCTTTATCAAATTTTCCGATGACAAAAGATGATATTTTTTTCTACTAGGTTTTTAGTAAATTATGTCCCAAACAAACAAACAAAAATTAAATGTACTTCAAAATGATGAACAAGAACATTTTCTTTGTAGCAATGTTTTTGGATCTTACTTCATCTTATCATACATGAATGTCACTAGTATAATTATGATTATTACAATCAAAATTAATCAAATTGAAAAAAATCGATTGATTAAATCCTCATTAAATCTTGCCAACAACCAGAAAAAGAGAGAGAGAGAGAGATAAAATTAGAAATTTTTAATGACAATTTAATTTCAACAATTACGGGAAATATTGATATAATCTAATCATTGATTGAAAAGGTTAAAATTATTCAATTTAAATTCGAATAATATGTGGACACGATATGATGATGATTCGATGAACTGATGCCTGGACAACCAATCAATCAGTTAACTGTAATTGAATTTCAATCAATTATGATTGTATTCAATGGTAATTTACACTGGTAAATGAAAATCATCAAATCCTTGACAATGATTACAACCTGAACACACACACACGTTTAGATTAACGTTTGAATCTAATTTTTTCTACCCATATAATAGATATCCATAAATATGATCAACTAATATAAACACCCGCACATACAAATACATTTCTTTATATAAAAAATAAAGTTGCATCCCTGGCAACACTATTTTTTTCATCATGTCGTTGCAAATCAATGATAACGGATGACGATAAATTAAACAAATTCCAATAATAATATCAATGTGTTGTGTGTAATATTTTTTTTTTTTCAATCATTATCATCCAGATACCAACACACCCAATCAGAGAAAAAAAAAATGTACGCAAATTTCGATATTTTTTTTCAGTGAAACTCGTAAACAATAACAACAACAACAACAAAAAAATATTGATGGAAAATTAAATCGAAAAAAATAATAATAATCTCGATTATCAAATTGTTTATCCATTTTATTGATTTGATAAAATAAAATTTTCAACACGTACATACATCATGTCTTCACAGCATCTAACCAAATGGCAACGTTTTAAAATATGGACAACAAAATATTTTGGGTATTTTTTTTTGTTTTGTTTTTGAAATAAAATTTTTTAACTATATGGATGATTTAATTACAGATGTAAATCATCATCAACATATGTATTCAATAATAATGAACAAAATGATAATTCTGAACGGCCATCAAAACAAAGTGGACAACGTATACAACCATCCAAATCGATAAATGGTCAACAAAAACATTCGAATCACGATCAGCTACAGGGAAAAAATATATCGAAGAAAAAACATCATCAACAGAAACAACAGCAAAAACAGAAACAAAAACAAAATGTTATCAATAAAAAGACAAATGTTGATAATAAAAAAATGAAAAATGTTAATGTAACAAAATCAGTAACGATAATGAATGAAAATGGCACGAATAAAACGGTCGATAATAAAAGTAAGTTCTTGTTTTTTTGTTTGATATTCAATAACAATAATGATCATTTTCTTTTCTTTTTTATATTAACTTATTTTATTTCAATTCAATGCCAACAACAACAATAATAAAATGAATATAGAAACGAAAAGTTTAGGAGTAATGGATCTACATGATGATAATGGTCAAGATATACCTTTTATCGATGCTTCATTGATCAATTTGGATCGTATCGTAAAATGATCATCATTAAATTTTTTTTTTTTTTTTGGAAAATTTTCCCCGTATCATCATCATCATCATTTTAACCATGAATAAAGGAAATGGAACAAATTTCATTTTTCAAAAATGTCGCCAATTATGTCAGTATTATATGTTTGGCACATACAAGTAATTTTTTTTAGTGCATCTTATATTTGAATAACTGTAAAAAACCATGAATTTAGTTGCAGATGTATGATTACAAACTTTTTTTTTTTGTTGTCGTTGTTGTTAAATTTCTCTAATTACTATATTTCAAAGAATAAACAAATTCTATTCGTATTTACAAAAAAAAAAAAAAAAATACGGCACTGTAACGTAAATGAGAAGATTTAAATGTTGAGAAAGAATTAAGGAAAAAATACATTCATTCATTCATTCATTCTGAATGGAATTAAACCAAAAAAAAAAAATATTAACAAAAATTTCTAAATTTAGATTCTCATGATCATAACTTGGCATCCTTATTATATACAGAGAATATTTTCCAATGTTCATAACATCTGTTTGTATTTATAATAAAGAATAAATGTTCACTATTAGTGATGGATCTTTCGTTTTTTTTTCTCTCAGTTTCTTTTTTGTCCAACAAACGAATCAATGTAGATGAATCAATATACGTTTTTTTTGTGTTTTCAAAGACAGTGACAAGAAAATTATTTTCCAGAAAAATAAATTCAATCAAAATTTATTATTCATTGAGAATAAACAAAAAAAAAAAATAAATTGATAAAGAAACAAAAATGATTCAACAACATTTTATTCGATCACCTTCATTACGTGAAAAATTAAATGATCGTTTTGCCGGTTTAGAACTAATTTCCGGTATTTGATCAAATATTTATGATTGATTATTTGTCATCAGTATAACTTTTTTTTTCTCATTTAATAGGTATGATTATTGCTATTGTCATTATATTGGCAATATTTTTCATATCAACAATTGGTGGTCAAATTTTATTCTTTTTATTATTATTATTATTTGTCATTATAACAATGTGTATTGCATTAATATGTTGGATTGATTATCGTAAACGTGAATTGAAAAAATGTGAATTATCCTCATCATCATCATCATATAAATCGAATGATAATTGTCATTTATATGGTATACGATTTATTTCATTATCTGATCAGGTATAAAATCAATCAATCATAAATGTTTGATTATTCAACGTTCGAAATAACATATGTACGTACAATGGGTATTTTTTGTCACTCCATCCCTTTGGAATGATTTATGATTTTCAATCATATCATAATATCATCATTCATTCATATTCATATTCATTAATTTTGATCGACAACATTTTAATAATCAAAAAAAACAAAATTTTTCTTCTTTTCTTTTGTTTTGTTTTTGTTAGTTTATTTGTTGACATTTTTTTTTATTATATTTCAAACAAGATCATCACATTTTATTTTGATTGTTGCTTAAATTGATTTTTATTTTAAAATAATAAAAAACGATTCCGATTGCACACAAACTCAAGGTTATTTTGTTTATTGTTTTGTTTTGTTTATTTGTTTTTTTGTCATAATGAGGTTAATAAAACATGAATTTTATGTCATGATAGATTGTTGTTGTTGTTGTGTGAATGATTCTTTTTTATAACGAGAATAGTTTATTCACTTAAGTGCAGAAAGATATGTTTGTCGTATTGATGGTGAATATTCATTTAGATTGAAATTCGTAATAAATGGTGTCAAATCTTGACAATTAATAAATTGTAATGTCAAGATACGATGATAATCGATTAATGATTGTGAATTACGTGTTAAAAGCCAATCTGTGGTAACATTTTCCAACAAAAGTGTTGCAATAAATAGATTGGATAGCGAAAATGCAAAATCTCGTCCACCTAATTCCAATGTAGTTGGTTGTGATTCAATCCATTGAATTAACTGTTCTGTTGAATGCCAAATTTTTTGTGCTGATTGTTTTAATTGTTCATCGTTTACATTACAGATAGGTTCCAATCTATGTTGAATATTTCTCACCAAAGCTTTTAAACATTCGCCTTTGGTTTTGATAATTGCACGTAAAACATCATTTGATAGTACCGAAGTTGTACCTTCCCATATGGCAAATATTTGAACATCTCGATACAAATAAGGAATACCAGTACCTTCGATGATTCCTTGGCCACCAATACATTCGATTGCTTCAGATATAGTTGGAATGGCCATTTTTGCATTATATAATTTTACTAATGGATTCAATATACGAAACATAAGAATCTCGTCATCGGTTGCCGAACCATATTCAATTGAATCAAGAATTCGGACACATTCGAATGCAAAAATAGTCATAGCCTTACAAATCATATCAATACGACTAAGTGATTGGATGTGGAGAGGTAATTCGATAATCTTCTTACCAAAAGCTTCTCGTCGATGAGAATAATCTCGAGCAAAACTGAAAGCTCGTTGTGTATATGATGCACAAGAGATAGCATTATGAAGTCTTGTTATTTGTAACATCTGTGAAATCGATGGTATTCCTCGACCTTCTTCAGAAATTTTTCGTGCTGAAAGTCCATCCAAAAAAAGTTCGGCCGTAGGCAATTGACAGGTCCCCATTTTGTCTTTTAATTTTATAATGTTGATTGTTTCATCGATTGGGCCATCATTCTCTTTTACTTTGACAAAGAATAATGTTAAACCTTTGTTTCCTTGAATAACATTTCCTTCATCATCTGAAATTCGAGCTAAAGTCAAAGCTATATTTGCATCCGTTGCCGAAGAGAACCATTTATAACCATAAAGTTTATAATTTCTACCGTGAGGAAGTGCTACTGTTTCTGTTCCGCTTGCTATTGCACACAATTACTTAATCAAACCAGATAATCAAACAATTTTATCACATCTTACCAACGTCTGATCCTCCTCCTTTCTCTGTCATCCATTGTCCAGACGTCCAAAAAGTTTTTTGATCAGTCGATGTTAGATGATCAAAAACTGTGCGATAATACGGATCTTGTAGGAGGTTGAGAGAAGATAATACTTTGGCTGCACCATCTGTCATAGCCAGAGGACATCCAAAAACTCCGGATGATGAAGAATATAGATAAAGCTTAGTGAATTGATAAAGTCTTGACCATCGGTCGTATTTTTTTCGATCATATCCAATAGAAATAAGACCTTCTTCAGCCGATATATCTTTCTGTTTTCTCCATGCATCACAAACAATTAATTCGTTTCGATCATTATCAACCCATGCGTTACTAGAACGAATATAAGGTCTATTGAATTCACATTCCAATCCAAGTTGATAAATATCAGTAGCAACACGATGACCGAATCTCATAAGATCTGGTTCTAGCTCTGAATAAAGCTAATCATTTTGAAATGAATTTTTCCAACAACAATTCTGATCATCAAGAACAATACCTCTTTTGTAAAATGCTGACATAAATAATTGCGTAAGAATAGGTTCTCTTTAAATTGATTGGGTAATATTGGTGCCTCTTGTTTAAAATTTCCATATTTTGCACCATAAAATGGTAACCAATTCGGTCTGGTGTTGATGGAATTTCGAACGCTGTCAATATAGAACCATCGAACTGTTGGATTTGCTGCACTAATCGTTATTCGTTTAAAAATCATATTGAACCTATCATTGAAAATTATTAATAATTCTACTCATGTTCTATATATCGTCAACAAGTGGGTACAACGAATTTCGTGCCGCAGTGTTATCAAAGAAAAAAAGCTTAATCAAATCAAATTTCCACCACAAAAACGTCCTTTCTGAAGAGTTGATATACGAAAGAACTAACGCGTTCACGTGTGTGTGTTTTGTTTTGGATTGTTGACTGTGCAATTAAAATTTTAAATAATGTCAAATGTAATTGAATCTCATTCATCCGGGAATACGGTATTACCCGGTGATAATGTTTCCGAAATTCTCGAAGCTTATCGAGATGATGAAAAGAAGCCTGTAATTGTTGGGCCGGGCCTTAAACGTTTGAATAAACAAGTGATTACTTCGTATAAAGCTGGTCAATTATTACATCGGCCAGTGAATTTATTTTGGATTAATTCTCATCAACGGTATTATATTCCATGCGAACGTGATACTGTTGTCGGTGTGGTTATCTCAAAGACTTCTACATTTTGTCGTGTTGATATTGGTGCATCTGAACCGGCCACATTATCTTTGATGGCTTTTCCGAATGCCACAAAACGGAATAAAGCAATTGTTGAGGTATAAATATTATAGTGAAATAATGTTATGAATTTTAATATTTATTAACATTGTTGATGATTATCTAGATTGGTGATGTATTATTCGCTTGTGTGTTATCTGCCTCCAAAGATGTCGAAACCGAATTAGTATGTATGGATAAAGATGGCAAAAAAGATGGTTACGGTGTTTTACCACGTGGTGGTTATATGATCAAAGTTCCTCTTAACATTTGCCGTCGATTATTGGCACCTGATTCTAAAATTAGTCGAAATTTAGGACGTAAATATCGTTTTGAAAAAACCGTTGGCCTAAACGGTCGTATTTGGATTCGTTCGAAATCCATACAGACAACAATTTTAATCAGTAATTTTATTAAACAACTCGAATACGTTTCCTTTGATCAACAAGATCAGGCATTAAATTCATTGCAACAGAAAATGGATAATAATAATAAAAGATATTAAAAAAAAACAATAACATTCTATTAAAAGTATTGTCAATCAATTAATCATCAATATGTTGTAAAATTTCCTTAATTCGATCTATACATTTATAGCTTGCTTTACGTGCTTTATAATCAAAATCAACAAAATTCAAAAATCCATGCGGAAGATCATCAAGTATTTCCACTTTGACCTTATCTTTTTGCCATCGTTTAGCCATTTCAATACTGTCATCTAAAAATGCATCAAATGTCAATGGATATAAATATAATGGTATGTGATTGAAATCTTCCACACTTTCAGCCAATAATGGTGAAATAAAAGGATTCTGCACGAATGCATTCATTCTAGCTAAACATTTCTTTAGATTACCAGTTCGTCGATACCACGGTTTAATTCGATAAACCACTGTGAATGTAAAGCAAAAGTTAACGATAATATAAATTTATGTGAAAAAACATACCTTTTAATTGAAGCAAGTAGCTGAGTGCATCTTTTAATTTATGCACAAAATATCCACCAACTTGATATGCAACAGTTTCTTTGCCTTGAACATCATCAGTATTTTCGTCTTCAGGCAGATTATCCTCGAATATTTCGTTAGGTAAATATGCACCAAGGCAATTGAGCAATGTTCCAAGTGGAATCAAACCATCGATTGAAGTAAGAATTCGTGATGGACTCACCATTGTAGCAACTACCAATCTGTAAATTTGTCAAGATTTTTAAAAAATGGATCTAATATAGACATTTCAATTTTTAAACTTACGGGGCATAAAAAAGAAAAAGTCCGTTTGGATAGCGGAATGTTTGTTTATCTTCATCAGATTCGGCCATTTTCTTCTGTATCTGATTCAATATTAGCATCATAGCCATTGAAAAATTTCCACCGGCACTATCGCCACAGAAGACAATTTTTTCGGGTAAAAATCCAAGAGCTTTTTCAACTTCAGGATCTTTACTTATAAGCCATAGATACACGTCAAGGATTTCTTGTAACGCTTCGGGAAAAATTACCTGTGGACTAAGTGTATAATCTATACTCAAAATTGGTATATCTGAAAAAAATCAATTATCCAATCAATAATTTTTTCGATAGAATCAAAAACAAAACAAACCATCTAATTTTCGAACCCATTTAACCAGATAACATGCATGTGATTCCGGTGATTGACTTATGAATCCACCTCCATGTAAATGAAACATTAATGATTTATTTTTTAGGATTATGTCGATAACGGAACAAAAGTCCACGTACGGATGATTTCGACTTCATCACTGGATATGGAATGTTAGGATCAGCTTGACGATCATGTACGATCGGTTTAGTTGCATCGATAATCCACCGTTGTTGACGTGGTGAATAAATGTTAATAGTTTCGATAAGAAAACGATTCCAAAAACTTGGAGTAAATACTCGTACCAATGGAAAATCCGTTATATTCCACATGCTTTGCAGGCACTGAAAAATTTGTGAAAAAAATAATAATTTTTTTGTTACAAAACTAATCTTAACTCACATCAACATTAACGTTCAAAACCATATTGGTGAACATCTGAGCTCGTGCTTTGGTACTAAACCAATTGTAAATTTTAAATGATTTCCATTGAGTTGAATAAATGGCCATAAAATTCGTAAACAGTTGCATTACTTTGGACATTGTGCCAAGCTATGAAACAAAAATAAAATAATCGTAACAATTCAAAACAAAATGTACAAACCCAGCAAAAATTGAAATGTTCATAAAAAGAAGTCATTGGAACTTTTAACGATTGTATCAGATCTAAAATACCTTCAAAATCCATTTCATCTGTGAATAAACTAAGATTAATTTTTTCATTTGAATCGTTTGATTTTAATGATTCCAATTTGGGTGTATGTAATTGAAGACCAACTTTTAATCCTTCAGTCATGATTTGCATTAAATGTAATAATGGTAATCGTCCAATTTTCTTTTTCAAATCCGGATCCGATAATATTCGACCAAATTTAATCATTATGATCAATAGTGTCCAATAACCATTTCCCTGAGTTTGTTCATCAAAATCGAATAATAGCGCCTGTATATAAATGAGTTCGGAATCTTCTTTGATTCTATCAATATAAGCAATAAGTTCTTCATCATCGGCATATGTCTCTTTCATTGCATGAAAAACTTCATATAATTGTTCTTCTATTGGACGATCTTTGTCGATACATGCTTTTTCAATATCGAATGAATAACCAACGGGTGATTGTATAAAATTCCATAAATATGAATTTAGAGCCATATTATTGAAAAATAATTTTTGTTTATGAAAAAATAATTCGAATGTTAAAGTTGTTGTCGCTTTGAGTATTCAAATGAATCTATGATTAGGTAATTAAATTTAAACAAAACAAAAAAATCCAAAATCAATATGATTGTATAATTTTTTTTCTGGTTAGTTAAATATAGTATTAGTCATCATTATAATCATTATGTTGTTTTGCAAAAAAAAGAAGATACGTCAAACGAATGATTAGGAAAAAAAATGAATGGGAAAAACAATGGAAAAAACATTGATTGAAACGAACAAATTTGTAATGTTGATTAAACAAGATGAGAAATCAATCAGTCCTTCAATGAGGAATAATCAAGGAAACAACAACAGGCTTCTTTTTATTACGCTTTATCTCAATCAACAAACAAGAATGATTATTATTGTACTGAATTGAATTTATCAACAACAAAAATCTTTTTTTTTATTCACATGATATTTTTTTTTGTTCAATCATCAAATTCTGATTGATTAATCATTATAAACATACAATTTTTATTTGATTTTTAGGAAAAAAAACTTTATTAAATTTTACTATGATTTTTTCATTTAAATCATTGATGGCTTCGAAAAAAACAAATAATGAAATGAAGATATTTATTCAATTTATTTGTTTATTTATTTAGTATATTATCTGATACTCATGACTCAATGTGTGTTTTTACAATACAATCAAAAGATAATTATTATTAACAAAATTGAAACGATAAAAAATAACAATCTAAAAATACATTGATTGATTCACTATGATGATAATTTGATCATCGAACCTATTTTTTTGTTTCAAATGAATGAATATCGATGAAAAAAAAATAATCAATCGTTTGTTGGTTCATTCTTTTTTTTCCATTTTGTTCGATGATCGCAAATATGATCAAAACGAAATGACGATAATGAAAATTCTATTTGATCTAATCAATTAAAATATACGCACTGTAAATATAATAACAAACAACAACAAATATCACAAAAACATACACACATACACTACATACATAAATAATGTTTTTGTTGTTGTTTGATTATTTTGATGAGTCGAAAGGTTTCATCTATTAAATGATCATGATAATAAAGGATATCCGATAAAATTGTCGGTACAATCAATAATAATCATTAATTTTTTTACGTCTTTTGATTTCCAAGTTTTTTCATACGAAAGGATCAGGTTTTTTTTTCATAGAAACAAAAATTTCGATTTCATTCAATATTTGTAACAATGTTTAAATCAGGACTGCCCCGTTTTTCAAACGTTTAAATTACTGTTTCTTTCATTACGATAACTCGAACATTTGAGTTCAAAGTTGATTTGACCGTTGCTGAATAATCTTTTCGTTGTTGTTTTTTAGCATCAACAACATAGTGGTAATAGAAAAATTTTTTGATCGTTGTCGTTGTTGTTGTTGTGGATGTTGTTTTTCTTGTTGCATCTGTTGCAGATACCGATCTCTTCGCAATCAAACTTGAATTACAAGTTGTTTTATACATCATTTTAGATGAATCATCATCATTATTATTGATATCAAGATTGATTGCTTTGAGGCACCAAATAGGAAGTGTTAGTTTCTCTTTTCTCTCTATTACGATGAATATGATCATCATAAACGGAACAGATTGTTGAATTTTTATCTGTTTTAAATATAATTAAATTTATCGATTTATTCGAAAAATCAATTTATTCAACGAACCAAAAATTAAAATAATTTTGTTGAAATAATAGAAAATTAAAATTAAATAAATTTTTTTAAAATAAAAATTACAGAAAATTAAATCTTCAAACGAAATCAACATAAAAATGAAACAAATAGCTGCAGCTAAATTAAATTTGCTACAAAAATGAAATCATAAAACCAAAAAATTCTGAAATGAAAATTCAACAACATTTACCTGTTGTCGGTTTCGTACAACATTCAAAATACAGATAAACAGGCTGTTTGAAAAGAAAAATTCAATTAAATTACAACTTTTTTCAAGTTTTAATTTTAAAAATTACCTTATGATCACCCATAGGCGAATTTTTACCCATCATATCATATTGAATTTTTGTTCGTTGATTTTCATTTTTGGTCAATAATTGTTTGGCAGTATTGTTCATGATTACCCTATCACACCATGCAGGACAACGTGTTTTCATATAACTATTGGCTAACATTGTTGATGAGGATGATGCTATCTTATCGATATCTTCTTCGAATGGATAGCTGGGTAAAAAATGTCGATCAAATTCCCATAGTTTTTCTTGAAAATGATTCAATTCTTTATCCTGTTTCATAAGCTTAAATAATGAATGAATTTCTTTTAGTTTAATACACAATCAAATAATCAAAAGGATAATATTACCCAATCAAGATTATTTGGATCGGTGAAAAAATTCTGATCCGAATAGATGAATTGTTTCTTTTCAATCGATAACAGACGATCATCATTAACATCATTGCGATACAGAAGACGTGATAGATCACCATTTTTTGTTTTCTTTTGTGATAATCGTGAATTGATTGTCAAACGCTGTAATAAATAAAGAATGATAAACAGACAAATCGATAATGTATTATTTATAAGAGGAATTCATTGAAAAAAATATAAAGCTTTTCTAAGCTTAGCATATGAAAAAAAAATGTTAACCATAAGTTAAACATACCTGTACAACGGCCTTGGTATCTAATCGAAAATTAAAATCACCAAATATAAAAATGGGTAGATCGTTGAAATCTTTTGGCCCGATCGAATCCAATAAATATTCAAATGCTTTACGTCGATTTTTGGCATATATCGATGGGAACTGTGTTTATATTAACGAAAATTTTAAACAAAATAAATTATTTATTTATCGACTTACGTCTGAGATCGAAACAAAATTGGATTCATCATGAAATCTATTTTCGTGCCAAAAAACTCACTCAGATTAAATTGAAAAAAAAACAGTTTATTTAAAATACAAAATACATACAAATGAACATTAATCGTATCAAAGATGAATTCATTGATCATCCAACGAGTTTTCATAAAACCTTTTCGAGACCATTTACACTATAGAATCGATTATTATTCAAAAAAATTTTTTGCCTTTTAAATACCTCAGGAAATTTTCTTTTAAATTTTACAGGCACATTTTCGATACAACCAGAATGTATTTCTCGTCCAGTTGCCGAAACAAATTCATTAACTATATAGCCAAAATAAAAAACGAAAGAATTTTTTTTTTAAAAATTCAACCAAAAAAACAAACAAAAATAATGTTTGCACGATCGATTAGAAAAAAAAAAAGAAATTTACCATCAAAATTCCAGATGAATGCATGTTGTGTTTTATGTATAAAATAAAAACTACCTAATGCAGTGTATTTATCATCAAATGAATAATTTTCATCAAGAAATATTCGAATTATTTCGAAATCAATCATTTCATTGCTAGATATTAATGTTCGCACAAAATCATCAACATTTGTAGATGTTTTTCGAAAATCTTTTCCACCAAATTCCTATAAGGAAATTAATTTATGATGATGAGATTATTATTCTTGAGAAGAAAAAAAAATCCGAAAAATTCATTTTACCTGACAATGTAATGCAATAAATTTAGGTTTTAATCTATCCACAGTCTTTGGAATGTTGATGATGAAATGGGAACAAAAACAACAAAAACAAATAAATTATTTGATCAGATTAAAAAAAAATGCAAACAAATAGTGAAAAAAATATGATACCTTAACAAATTCGGCAATCCAAGATTCAAGTAAAAGTTTTGACTTTCGATAGAAAAAAAAAGAGAGAAAAATATGAATAAAATTTGGAAAAAAACAAACAAACAAATAATTACATCTTGAAATATGGATCCAACATTTGCCGTTATGAATAGAAATTCAGTCATCATCAACCCGTGTGAATTGAATGGAAAAAATTTTGTCAATGTCGTTTTTTTTTTATTTTGCTTCACTTCAATGTTGCAAAATTCTTTTGAATTTAGATGAAATCGAACGAATCAACAACATTGGTTGCCAGCAATATTATGATTAATGTGAATCAAACAACTGGGTTTCATTTTTCATGTCCAAGTTTGTTTTGAAATGTCAAATGTTTATTTAGATGGAAATTCTTTTCACAATTTTTTTTTGGTTGTTGATTATATTACATAGAATAGAAATTCGAACGTTGAATACAATTTTGGAAGAAAAAAAAATAGAAGCTTAATCGAACAAAATGAAAAAACATTCAATAATCAAAATGAATAGCAACACGATACATTCGAAGAAATTCTGAATGATAAACTAAAGAATAAACTTTGAATTCGAATGGCGAGTAATCTATATATCTTGTTTCGAACAGACAAAAGAAATGAAAAGAACAAGAAGAAGAAAAAAAATTAGAACAAGGATGTTGTTGACAGGCAATGATTTTTCCAAAGATTTTGATTCAATGATTAAGATTCTTTCTTTTAATTAGCCCAACAATAATAATAAAAGAAATAAAATCCACTTTTGAAAGGCAACTATATTATTTTTTTTAAAGTTCAATAAGTATATTAGTCACTATATTAAGATCTTAAATGGTTAACCGTAAAAAACACACACACAAAAAAAATCATAGTCACAAGCAAAAAACATCGACAGCCAAAAGATTTAATAAGGAGGATACACCACTATAATAAATAGGATATGATCATAATTAGCATCAGATTGTATTGTGTGTGAATATTAAAAAAAAAATGTCAATTAAAATGAATTAGTTTTTTTTTTGTTTATGGTCTTTGTCGTCATCATCATCAGATTCTTTTTTTATATTAAAAAAAAATATATACAGCAGGATTTTTTTTCAAATCAAAAAAAAAAACGAAAAACTTTATTTAGTGGTAATATAATATCGTTAAACACAAACGATTGGCGACTGTTTTTGTCATGTTGAGTATTTTGCAGGTTTTTTTTTGTTTTGTTTGTTGTTTTTGTATCGTTTCTGCTGCTGTTTGTGTTTTGATCAGAGAATATATATTGAGTTTTTGAGACAGCATACAGCTGGTCTGCAGCAATGTTGAATTTTTTTTTATTTCTTGCCGATTGAGTTTGCGAATAAATTTTTCTGTGTGGGCGTTTGTTGTTTTGGTTCAGGATATCATTCAAAAAAAAAAAATTTATTCATTGTATCAAATTTCATTTTGATCATAAAATTTTGTTTTTTGAGATAGGAAAAATAAATTTTTTTTGTCATAAATTTTAAGAAAAATTGCTTGCGATACGTCATTATCATGACTTTTTTGGCCGAATTAGAACAAGTATGAATTGTATTTTTTTTCTATAAAAATATTTATGATTATTATATGATTGTAATAATTTTTTTTATGATTATCATTATTCAAGGATCCATTCGATGGTGAAGAATTTATCGAACGTTTAGCATGGCGTGCAACAAACGGTAAATTTGATGATGTGGATCTAATTAGTGAAGCATTCGAAAATGGTATTAAAGATTTGAAAGCAATTTATGATACAAATCAGAAAAAATGTGAACGTTTAGAGATGATTTGTCGTGAAGAAGAAAAAGGTCATTGGATTAAGGTAACCGAATTACAACAAAAATGTAAAGATTCATTAGCAACATTCGAAAAATTGGATAAAAGATTGGATATTGTGGCTGATAAAGTTGTCTATTTGGGTGAACAGCTTGAAGGTGTCAATACACCAAGAATGCGTGCTGTAGAAGCACAAAAATTGATGCAACATTTTGCCCGTTATCTTGAAACACCCAGTGAAACATTGAATTCATTTGAAGAACTTTACATTGAAAATATTAATCAATTATTCGAAGAAGCTGATATCATACAAAAATTATATCTTATATCACAGGAGCTACCAAACAATAGTAAATTTGATGAAGCAAAAGAATTTATATCCAAAAAATATAATTTAATTGAAAAAAGATTGATTGAAGAATTTTCACAAGCACAGAAAAATGATGATCGAAATAAGATGAAGAAAATTGCCTCAATATTATCACATTTCAAAGGCTATTCACAATGTATCGATGTTTTTATTGAACAAAGTCAAATGGGAATGTTTTTGGGTGAAAATATATTCAATGATATTGTACCACTTTGTGTGAAAAATCAGAAAACTATTAAAGAAGTATTTACTAATACCGAACAGGTAATGTCGAAATTTGTATTGAACATTTTTCATGGAAAAATACAGGAATATATTCAAGCTCGAATCAATGAAAATGATACCCGTGATTTTCTTACAGAATTATATACATTATTCCATAAAACAAACAAACTAATTGAACAGATTGCAAAGCTAAAATTTTCAGGTTGTGATTTTAATTTTTTAAATAAAATTACCCGTAATATATTCAATAATTATCTGGACATGTATATACAACGAGAAACTAATTATCTAAAAGATAAATGTGCCTATATATTACAAAGTTATTATGAATCGAAAAATCATCAAAAACGTCCAATTACTACCGGTGGATTTCAGGAATTGATACAATCAAAAATCGGAAGAGCAAATATTAATATTGGAAATTTAAATATTAATATATCGAATCCAGATTATACACAAGGTGAAACATTTCTTTCCGAAGAGATTGCTATTTCGATTCTACAGGAAACAAAAATGTCATTACAAAGATGTCATTTATTGTCTAAACCACAAGATATTGCTCAAAATGCATTGGCCATTTATGAAATTGAATTACAAAGTTTATGTATTGAACATATTGATTATGCAATCGAATTAGGTCTACAGGTAATACCATCGGCTGAAACAAAATCACAACCGGACATACATTTTTTCGATATTATACGACAATCGAATGAAATTTGTCATCTAAATGAAAAACAATTTGTCAATTGGGTATTGCCATTAATATCTTCGACAACAAAATATTCCGAATGTATTAAACGAAAACGTGAAGTATATCAACAAATGGAAGCAAAATTAAATCAAGGTCTTGAGAAATCAATTGCATCGATAATTGGCTGGATCAAATACCTACTGCAAACCGAACAGAAAAAGACTGATTTCAAACCGGAACAAGGAAATGATGATATTATACCTACAAGTACAATAGCTTGTAATAAGGTTGTAAAATTCATTAATTTTTATCATAATCGAATAACAAAATGTTTGGATGGTAAAAATGTGGAAGATGTACTCACCGATTTGGGTGTCAAAATTCATCGTACCATTAATGAACATCTTCAACAATTTCAATTCAATTTTATGGGAGCAATGGTTGTTATTTGTGATGTAAAAGAATATCGTAATTGTATTGATAAATTTAAAATTCCATTGTTAAGCGATCTGTTCAATATTTTACATGCCCTCTGTAATTTATTGATTGTTGGACCGGAAAATCTTAAACAGGTTTCCAATGGAGATCAATTGGTAAGTGAATAAATTTTACACTGAAAAATTTCATCTTAATTGATTTTATTATTTTTTTTAACACAGGCTGGTCTTGAACGTTCAATAATTCTTAGTTTTATTCAATTACGTGCCGATTATAAATCTGCAAAACTACTGAACTATTTAAAATGATCTGATTTTTTTTGTAATTTTTAAAAATAAAATAAAATTGATAATTTTCACAAATTAATCGTTTTTGTATGAATTTTTTAAAATTAATTTGAGGAATAAGATTTAAATTTTTAACAGAAAACTTTTTCTAGATTTGTCGAAAAGTGTATTGCTGGAAATATTTCTCGGCTAACTTTTAACCAAATAAATTCGTTAATATGATGGATATCTCGAATTCAATCATCGAAAATTTACAACTAATCAACGAAAAGATTAAAAATGCTTACGATAGTGTTCCAAATAATCCAAATGTAATGATTTTTTTTGTGATAAAAAATTTCAATTTTCTGGATTTTTTTTCCTTAATTTTAAACAGAAATATCCAACATTATTGGCTGCAAGTAAAATCAAATCAAAAGAGCTAATCATTACTGCTTATCAACATGGCCAAAGACATTTCGGTGAAAATTATGTATGTTTGAAAGTCAAGTTCTCCTTGAATTTTATTTTTTATTTTGTTTTTGTTTTCACTTCTCAAAAAGATTCAAGAATTGTATGACAAAGCCAATGATCCTGAAGTGATCGCAAAATGTCCTGAAATAAAATGGCATATGATTGGTCATGTACAGACGAATAAAATCAACAAATTATTGGGCGTTCCGAATTTATTTTGCATTCAAACAATTGATTCGATTAAATTGGCCGAAAATCTGAACGCAGCCATTCATCGTCATGCGAATATGCCTGATAAAATACAGATTTTCGCTCAAATCAATACAAGTAACGAGGCACAAAAGTCTGGAATCGATGTTGCCGCTGCCAAAGAATTGATTACATTCATTTTGGATAAATGCAATCGTCTGGAACTTGTTGGTTTAATGACGATTGGAGCCTATGATTACGATGTTTCGTTGGGACCAAATCCAGATTTTTTGAAACTTATTCAAGTTCGTAAAGAAGTTTGTCATCTATTCGGTAAGCCGGAAAATGAAATCCAATTGAGTATGGGAATGACTTCGGATTTTGAACATGCTATCGCTTTGGGCAGTACAATGGTACGCGTTGGAACAGCCATTTTTGGTTTACGTGATAAAAATAAATAGATTTTTTTTGTAAGAAAAAATTTTATTTTATTTTTTTAAATAAATCAAGCAAAACAATAAACATTATAGAATCGGAATTAAAAATAAAACAATTTTTAAATAATAATATCTCATAATCCTTTGTTATAATATGCAATTTTACAAGGGTTATTGGTTTTGCGAACATATTCTTGAATATCCTCTTCTAATCGTTCGATTGGTACGGATTTTCTTTGTGGAAATAATGCGCAACACAATGGCGTAGCAAATGTCAAACTATAAATTATTGAATATTAAACATGGGAAAATATAATAAGAATTACGACAGGATTATGTAATACGAATTTTTACCTTAAACCACACATTAAAACTTGTGCAGGTGCCGAAATCCATGGAATTCGGCGAAGAATACCACGTTTTTCCAAACGATTCATGATAATCGGCGGAATAACTTTAAAATCATTGAAACAAAGAAAAAATTTCATGATTTCAGAAAAGATTCATGAAAGATGAATATCAATGAAAAAACATACCCATTCCAGGTGCTGCCATCAATATTCGAGATAAAACCACTAGTGATATTCCCTCTTTGGCCATCTTTTTTGAATATCCAATTTTATTGCCATTCTCATCTTCAATTGCTATACCATTTGTTAGTTCACTAACAGATGGTTTTGAATTTGAACAATTTTTTTTTGGTTGTTTGATATCCATTTTGATTATCGAATGATTTATTTATTCATACCTTGATCGCATCATTGGAATGTTAACACAATTAGCCGCAGCAACCGCAGCGAATGGAACAAAACGACCCAATAATGGTGGAAAACGTTTGGCAAGACTATTTAGCGATAAAGCTGTGACTAGTGCACCAGATGTGGCAAAACAATATGATTTTACCAATTGTCTATTTGTTATTTTCAATATCAGATATTTTCTTGTGATTTAGATATGACATTATTATGAAACTTACGAAACAGGAATAGGACTATCACCACTTCGATTCGTATAGTTGACAACCGCATTGAACGATTGATTAAACCATTGCCAAAATATAGTCTGCGCTGGTGTTCTGATAGACGAATTAAGAAAAAGTTTTGATTAACTAAAGAATATTCTTTAATTTTTTTAAAAAAAGGAAGCAAACTTGCTTGTAATAGGTCAGCATGCCTAGAATGTCATCGATCGTGAAAGCAATAAAGGCAAAAAAACATAACATTAGCAAATTATGAAGAATCGATTTGGATTTGGATAAAAATAAACCACAACAGATAGGATCGACTTACATCCAGTGATGGCCATGTTCATTGGAACCTGTGCAGACATTCTACCTATAAGGGTCATTTTTTCACCGGTATCCGGATGAAATGCAGAATCATAGATATGTTTATAATGCCATAGCTTTTCTTCTGTTAATCCATTAATAATTTCACCTTTACGATATTTATATATTATTTCTTTGGCCTCTTCTAATTCACGATTTGAACAAAGTACATTCAATGGATTTGTAACAACAAAAAAATGTTTTGCACGACCAAAATAAGTGCTTTGATCCCATCTTGGTTGGTCAATATTGATATCATTTCGAATTAATGCCATATTCGAACAGAGATGATCAAAAATAGAAATACTTGTAAACTTGATTTGATCCCACAGTTCAACAATTTGGTCTAATCAACATCAAAATGTGAATAATTTTCGACTTAACTTTCAATAATTATGATGATGAAAATAATGAGATCATAAACCTTGTCATGATGGCAATGATATTTAAGAAAAGGTGTCTATTTGATTTCCTTTTCTTTTGTTATTTATTCGCAAGTTGGAATGAATATGATTTGTTTCCTATAAAATTCAATAAAAAAAATTTTTGTTTAAAAAAAAGTTAGAATGAAAGATAAGATAACCAATGAGAAATATGTAGGGAAATCCTTACGTTATATTATCATATAAAAATCTTTAATATTGATTGGAAATTATTGATTTGATCATTCAGAAGGAAAAAATTTTCTTCATTATCCAAACCATTAAAAGGAGAGGGAAAAAAATCGAATGATTATCAAATAAAAAATTAGAGCCTATATTTATAAAATACACACAGATATAAATTGTCGAATAAAAAGAAGTTTAATCATCATCGGAAAGAAAAACATGCCAAATGTTTGTGTTTGCCATCCAATAAATTAATTCGCTGCATCAATATTCAACAATAACAACAACAAACAAAAAAAAACAACTACATCCACAACAACAACAATCTCGTGGTACGATCTCAAGACACAGACACAAAATTTTGAGAGAGAGAAAGAGAAAAAGACTCACAAATTGAACCAGTTATATTATTCAGTTGCACCACGATCGCCTGATGAATGATGTTTGATCATCAGCAATCTTTAACCAAAAATCACAGCCATCATCATCTTCCAACAGAACATCATTTTTTTCAATTGAAAAAATGATGTTCTTTTCTGTTCTGTTTACATCTACGATGGACGATTGACAACAAAAATAATAAATAAATAACAACAGAAAATTTTTTTATTCACACCTAATTTACCTAACATATATAATCATATCTGAACAACAACAAAAAAAAGTAGAACAATAAATTCGGTCAGGAGTCTCACAACCAAATTCTGTTTTCATCATAAGAAATATAAAAAAAAATCATAGTTGCATACAAACTCATATCATAATACGATATATACACGATGAATTGATGGGCCAAAGTTTCATTTTCATTCAATATTATTTTAATATCTATAGTTTTTGGAGCATGAGCATCATTGGTAAAAATTTTTTTCCCTGTAATGCCAATATCAATTGATGACACGATCAAAATTCAAAATATATATGGTGGCCTGATCAGAACATCATTATCATTGATCATCAGAATTCAAACATTTGTCCAATATTGATGTTTATCGTTGATCGATGATATATCGATGTTTATCTTGCCACCATTGCAGTAATCACTTAAATAAATCGTTCAATGAATTGTCGAAATTTTTTTTCCTTTAAACACATACACAAAAAAATTGATTCATGTGATCATCATGTCATAGAATAATAAGATTTATGGATAAAAGTTTTTTTTCGTACATTCCATTAGTTTTGTCAATATTTTAGGCGCCACCAAAGAAATTTGAAAAAAAAACTTAAAATTCGAATTTTAAGTTTTTTTCCTTACACTTACACGTCGTCTATGAATATGATAAAATTTTAGCAAAAAAAAAACAGACAAACATGCGGATTGTTTTTCTTCGAATCTGATTTTTGACAACTTTTTTTATCTGTCGAAAATTTTCTAATAAATCATGGCTCGAAATGCGGAGAAAGCGATGACAACTTTAGCACGATGGCGAGCATCACAACTCGAAGAACAAACTAATTCCAATCAGCCAAAACGTGAACGACGACCTTATTTTCCAGGTGATTGTAATGATCTGAATTCAGCACAACGATGGCGTTTGAATGTTGTACGTGTGATTAGCCGAAAAGTGGCACAAATTCAAAATGCAGGTCTTGGTGAACATCGTATTCGTGATCTAAATGACCAGATAAATAGATTACTAAGAGAAAAAAGAAACTGGGAACAACGAATCAAAGAACTTGGTGGTACTGATTTCAGGTAGGACATTGACAAACATTTTCTCCCAATTGTTGATTGTAAACTTTTTTTTTCGCTACAGATCTACCGAACGTTTTGATGCTAGTGCCCGTGAAATACCTGGCAATAAAGGTTACAAGTATTTTGGCGCTGCTAAAGATTTACCTGGTGTAAGAGAACTATTAACTCAGGAAACAATTCAGATACCGAAAAAAACAAAAGCTGAATTGATGCGATCAATCGATGCTGATTATTATGGTTATCGTGATGAAGATGATGGTGTCATTTTGAAGGAAGAAGCCCGAGTACAACGTGAAGAACTTTTACGATTAGCAGATGAAGAACAAAATTCCAATGCAAAAACAATAAAAGAACGAATTGAATCAATTTGCAATCCTGATGATAAAGATGATAATAGGCCAAACATCGAAGAAGGAGTTGACTTTGCTGGACCAAAAAATTTTATATCTCACGTTCCATCCATACCAACACAACAGGAAATTCACGAAGAATTAGTTCGTAGGAAAAAACAAGAATTACTTGCAATGTATGTTTCGGAGGATATTCTTGAATCGGAAAAAGAAGCAAAAACAATGCTTGGTGTTGAATAGTATTTTAAAACTTTTATCTCATCTAAATTTTCACTCATAATCATTATTTAATTATTTTATTTCATTAATTAAAAGATGAAAATAAAACATTATTTACAAATTTTATTCTTTTTTTAATGTTGTTGTTGATGATGCGATGATAATTTACTGTCCATTGGATCATCTTGATTTGGTTCTATTTTTGCTGTTTTTGAACTTTGATATTTTTGCAGCTGTATTTGATGCTGTTTTTTTAGATGTTCCAATTCGTTTAAACCAGATCGAACATGTTCCAAACGTAGCATGGCCAATTGATTTATTTTCATAGTCGAATAAGTTGAGCCTTCATGTGGTTGCAATGTACTTACTTGCGATAGATATTGTAGCTGTTTGCTTACATTATTATCAACCATTTCAAGACATTTAACAAATTGGCTCACTTGACTTTCAACATTTTTGATACTAGGTTTATCTTTACTAAATTCATTTAATGAAGTCGTTCCAAATTGCATCATTTGGTAAATCTGATTTTCAATCTGATCCAAAACATGAAGCTTTTCCGATGAATTATGATCCATTTTTTAAATAAAAAATTGGAAATTTCAAACTTTAGCCAAAAAAATACTGACAGTTAATAGTGAGCAACTATTTTCACACAGAATGCATGAGCGAGCTGCAAAAGTTTTGAGTTGAGTAATAATAGCCATAATTGGATCCAAGAAATTTTATTCGGGATCAAACTTCACAACAATGAATGTTTCATCAAGACCTGTGTCTGAAATTATCAAAAGTTCGGACAATGATGAACCGAAAAAGCGTTCACGTGAAGATTGGAAAAAGGCTAAAGAGCTAGAAGAAGCTCGTAAGCTTGGCCAAGCTCCAGCCGAAGTTGATGAAGAGGGAAAGTAAGTCAATCATTTTTGCCTTAAAATCAAAATTTAACTCATATTTAATCTTTATAAAATTTCAGAGATATCAATCCTCATATACCACAGTATATTAGTACGACACCTTGGTATTATGGTGCAAGTGGCCCAACTTTAAAACATCAAAAAGTTTTAGACGATAGAAGCAAAGACAATACAACATTACGTGATAAATATGTACGTGGTTTGAAAGGTAGTACGGCAACCAAATTCCGTAAAGGAGCATGTGAAAATTGTGGAGCCATGACACATAAGAAAAAAGATTGTCTAGAACGGCCAAGAAAAATCGGTGCAAAATTCACTGGAGACGATATAGCCCCTGATGAAATATTATTGCCCTCGCTTAAACATGATTACGATGGTAAACGTGATCGTTGGAATGGTTATGATCCAGTCATGTATCGTTCGGTTATCGAAGAACATCGTAAAGTTGAAGAAGCCAAACAAATTTTAAAGGAAGAAAAACTTAAACAAGATTTGATCAATACGGAAGGAAATTCTGATGCATCGGATTCTGACGAAGATGAAAAATATGCCGATCACATTGATATGCCTGGAACTAAAGTAGATAGCAAGCAACGTATCACTGTTCGTAATCTTCGAATTCGTGAAGATACTGCAAAATATCTTCGAAATTTGGATATTGATTCAGCTTATTATGATCCAAAAACCCGATCTATGCGTGATAATCCATATAAACATACTGGAAAAACACACGAAGAACTGCAATATGCTGGCGATAATTTTATTCGATATATGGGTGAAACGCAAAAAGTTTCGCAAGCTCAATTGTTCGCATGGGAAATGTCAGAAAAAGGTGTGGATATTCATCTACAGGCAGAACCTACAAAAGCTGAAATTATTCATCGAGAATTGGATTTAAAAAAGAGCGATTTGAAAGAAACAATCAAAGAAACTATTCTGGATAAATATGGAGGAAAAGAATATTTAGAAGCACCACCAAAAGAGCTAATTTTTGCTCAAACCGAAGATTATGTTGAATATTCTCGTAGTGGTCAGGTGATAAAAGGTCAAAATCGAGCACCAATACGATCGATATATAAAGAAGATGAATTTATTAATCGTCATACAACTGTATTCGGTTCATATTGGGAAAATGGAAAATGGGGCTATAAATGTTGTCATTCATTTATCAAAAATTCTTATTGTACTGGCACATTAAGTAAAAGAGATGATAATGGTTGAATTCAGATTAATCCATTTTAAATTATCAAGTTAATTGTAAAAAAATTCCTTTTTTTTTATTTCCCATGATCGGTGTTCTAAAGCAAAAAACAAAAATATTTGAAAATGACATTAAATTTTTTTAATCAAGAAAAAAAACATTCGAAATGCGCGTGCGTAGTTTCAAAATGTAATTTCAGCCAATCAGCAATTTTCATATTGACCGTTTGAAAATTTTTAGGGAGTACGTGTGTGTGTGTGTTCACACTTTGACATGGTGTGTTTTTACCAACCGTCACTCATCACCGTAAGCCAAAAGTTGTTGTTTTCTTGATGTTGAAAGATTGCGCTATTTTATTTTGTTTTCTTTATTCTATCCACCAATAATACTTTTTTTGAGAAAATAAAATAAGATAATTCTTGTTTTGAATTTTTAAATTTAAATTAATCGTCATTTTTTTGATTTGATTGTGTTTTCGTATGACAAAATGACCAATGTTGATTGGATTGAGTTTGAACAGGATGATGCATCCATGAATCTTTCGTTTCCATCAGCGTAAGTTTATTGCTTTTCTATTTAAGAATTTATAGCATTTTATATAAAATTTTTGTTTTGTCACAGTTTTGCTGATTATCTCACCGAAGAATTGGTACAAAATTTGAAAAATAAATTTAATGAAATCGGTGAAATATGGCGTTTTGTCGGCTTTCCAGATTCATATCGTGAACAACAAACCGAAGAAATTCGTCGACAATTCATTGATTTAGCTGATAGATTACTTGCAACAAATAGTAAATTTCGTGATGATGGACTAAAATATCGTGAATATAAATTGAAAGAAGTGAATAAGATTCTCAGCGATCTATCATTACCATCATTTCAGCTATCTGAAGAATTCCAAACATTGATTATGCAGAATAAAATGTTGCAGAAAAAATTTAACGAATTGGTTGTGGTTAAAAATGAACGAATGTCTAAATTGGAGAGTTTGGAGAATAAATTACAAAAAGTAAACCAATTACTTGGCGAAATTTATCAACCAACCAAATTTGTTACAGATATACCGAGTGAAATGGAACTAAAAAGTTTAGCTTTAATATTACGTGACCGTGAAAAACTTCTTACTGATCGTAAAATGAAATTTGAATCATTGAAACCTGCATTAATGAAATTTACAAACGATCTTGAATATAAACCGGAAAATGATGATGAAAAAATGTTAATCGTATTAAACAGAGATATTATTTACTCACAATTCCACATTAACAAACTAATGTCATTTTTGAACAAATTATCCAGTTTACGTGAAACTGCTAAAACACAGATTGAAAAACAACTTGAAAAATTGCAACAACTTTATAATCGATTGGATGTTGATCAAAAAGAACGCGATCTTTTCTTAATGGAATTGGTTGGTACATTACCAAGACAGCAGCAACTATTGGATGCTGAAATAGCTAAATATGAGATTATAAAAAAGAATAGTATCGAAAAAATAATCAAAAATGTTCGTATTGAACTTCAAGCACTTTTCGAAAAATGTCGAGTATCTCAATTCGATGGCTATCTAATGGATTCGAATGAATATACAGAAGAATTACTAAACGAGCTAGAAGCTGAATTTAATGTTTTAAAAATTTTTCATGATAAATATCAAGAAGTTTTTGAAAAATTAATCGAATTTGAAGATTCTATGGAATGTCTGATAGAATTGGAAAGAAAATCAACTGATCCAAATCGTTTTAATAATCGCGGTGGTGCATTGTTACAAATGGAACGTGATCGTAAAATTTGTTTGAAAAAATTGCCCAAATTAGAAAAAGAAATTCGAACATTGATCACAATGATTGAAACCGAACATAATATACCATTAAATTCATATGGTTTGGATATTGATAAATATTTCGAAATGAATTGGGAACAGCTTAAAGATTGTAAAACAATTACAACTGCATCAAAAAATTCAAAATCACAGAATACCACAGAAAGTGCGAAAAAGATTAATCAAAATGCCTTATCAAACAAAAAAGGTAATCGTATTCCCTTTTCACCACGATCAGTGAATCAACGAGTTAATAAACGTGAATTGGATGAACAGCCACGATCTGGAAAGATTGCCAAACGAAATATCTATGATGATATCGTCAAAGTTGATGAGGGTGAAAAACAATTTCAGGTAAGCATAATGGTTGTAAACATTGAACCTTATAATGTAAATTGAATAATCAATTGCAGATGGGCATTCAAATCAATTCGACAATGATCGATGCGGAAAATAATCTTCCACATATGAATCTTCATACACCATTATCCAAAGCAACAGTTACAACACGAATCCGTGAAAATCGACGTCGTTCTAAATCGGTAGATTTTGTTCGTAATCGACCAAGAAATCGTATACCAATCATAATGAATTCAAACAGTAGTAGCGGCTATTCATCATCATCGAATATAACCAATGTTAGAACAGTACAACGACCGACACCATTTTTACCATAAAATTCAATTTTTTTTCATTTGATTTTGATCAGTATTTTTACAATCATATTCTTACAAGACATTATTTCTAATTACATAACACTATCATTAATAAACATAATAATTGACCATAAATTCATCATTATCATAACCATTAAAAAAATGAAATTAAACATTTTTTTCTAATTCCATTATTCATATTAGCTATATTTCCGAAATTATTTTCATTTGTCAATAAAAATTTATTGTTTATCTTTACAAACATAGTACGTTCTGGTCAAAGAATTGATTATTACGTGACATGTGTTATATATAAAAAAAAAGATATTTATAATCATCATCATCAAATCATAAGATAATTAAATTGAGAAGAAAAAAAAATGTGATGTGATAAAAGTGCGCATTTAACAATCGAATGTTTTGTTATGTATTTTGATTGAACGCATGCGCTTTCCAAACATTTTTTTAATGTTTTTTGTTTTTGTTTTGTTTTGATTTAATACGCGTTGAAGTAAAATGTTTTTGTTTTGCAGCTTTTCATTATCGATCAATCTTTGACAAAGCCAAATCTGTGGTGAGAAAACGCGCAAAAAAATCATTTCGTATTAATTATAAGGTGATAAAATTTCGATTCAAAATATTTTATTTGCGAATTTCAATGTTCAAAAAATAACTTCGTTGAAAAGCAAAACAACAAATGGCATCCACACCCAAAAGCGATGATGTCGTTTCTTTAAATGGTTCGATTTTAATTTTTTCGGTCCCATAATTTTTTTATTATTTTTGTCGTATTATTTCAGATTCTTGGATCGATATCAATGAAAATACAACATATTCTCCCAGTGATACACCACTTCATATCCTCATGAAAAACAATGGACCAACCCTACAAAGTTTGGAGAAATTATTGTTGGATGCCCAAAAAGAAAGCCAAACAGGACATTCATCATTGAAAGGATCATTTTTGGGTTCATTACCCATCACGCCCGATGGTTTACAAACACCACCGAATAGCATCTATTTTAATAATAATGTAATAACAGATTGTACTAACGAAATAATTTCTAAAAAAATTTTTTCTTTATCAACTAAATAACCAAATAGGAGCATAATGATCGAAGTCATTTGAGTACAGATTGGATATGGGATTGGAGCAATCGTGATCCATTGTCTAAGTATGTGTTGTTGTTTTTTTCGAATTAAAATCGATTAATATTCATTCCTTCATCCGTTTAAAGAGAATGGAATAATCTACAACAAAATCGTAAAACTCGTCCAACATTTCGTCAATGGATAATACGACGTGGAATCTTATCGAAAGAAGTTCTTTCATTATTATTTTTGACCAATGTTCTTTCATTGATTTTGGGTGCTGGAATTGGCTATACAATTATTCTACGTCGAGCTTTCTGACAAATAACAAAATTACTGACGAACAAATGAATGGTGTGTGATGAATGGAAAATCATTAATATTTTGTTTCTTATCATCATCATATATAATTTATAATCACACATATAACTGTTTTTTTTTCCATTTTACATTCTTATTAACCTGATCATTTTGCCTTTGTTTGTACACTTGTGCTTGTGTGTCTAATTTGTGTTTGTTTATTTATCATTTCATACTTTGATCATTTTTATTTTTCATTCATTCATTGATTTTGATATCCATTATATAATATTCGAATAATAAAAATGAATTACGATTGAATAAACGACTATTTTTTTGTTTTGTTTTATTTTCAAAAATTTTTATTTTATTTTATTTTTTTAAAAATTTAAAATGACTAGTTTATACACATCGATATTTTTCCAAAAAAAATGATTATAATTTTGACATGAAAATATAAATAAGATGAAAAAGAAATTGCCCATTATTTTAGATGAATATAATTTATAATGATTATGACCAGTACGTTCGTATAACATCGACAATTTTTGCACGACAAATAGGACAATGGCCAGATGTTTGCCATTGTTTTACAGAACATTTAAAACACATACAAACATGACCACAAGTATAGAATACACTGTTGATTGGTTCTTCATAGCAAACAACACATTCATTACCGAATGTTGTCGCTGCTGTTGTTGATGATGTTGATGATAATGATGTAGAATTTGTTAAATTATTTGAAATTTGATTATACAATTTACCATCAACATGATGATAATCATTATTATAATTATAATTATGTTCAAAGGCTTTTTTGTTTGCATTTGCTTTGTTTTGTCGTTGTATGGTTGGATATGCAACGTATGGCCAATTTGGTTGCTGTGTTGTCATTATGGTTGATTTCTTTTTCGGTTGATATGATTGATGTTGGTTATAATGATGATGATGATCAGGATTTAATGCTGGAGAATATTCCATTTGTGATGATTTATAAACATTGTGCATAGATATGGCATTAGTTAATGGTCGATTTGATTGTATGGAATGATGATGGTTGGCAAGATTCAAATGTGATTTATGATGATTCATTGTTTGTGAACCTAGTAATCGAACTTTAAGCGTACTTCCGTATAGATCGAAAAAAGCCCCATAAATTTTGACTTATATCAACATGCATTAATGTGATTGAACGTTGACGATTTTTAGTCATTATAACTTCACCAGATTCTGTAATAGTGAATGCAATTTCATCACCAGCCATCGGTGAATTGGCTACATCTTTGATTACTGTCCAATATTCGGGACGATCTAATAGATGGTGTGAATCTTCGGGAAAATCGGCAACATTCAAAAAATTCGGATTACATGATGTAAGGCCGAATGTTAAACTTCCAGTAAACATTTCATCCGTACGTAGAATTTGCAATACAATTTTCTCACCAATTGCCAATGGTCGATTTGTGAATACATAGCCTTGTGAATAGTGATTACTATTACGTTCAGCTACACATTTATTACTTGAAAGTCGTACATTACAGCCACGAGTTCGATGGAATTGAATTGATTGTTCAAGAAATTTATTTGAATAAATTTGTGGTAATGGTTCATGTGACATTTCATTTGGTAGATCCATCATTGAAACGGATGTGTACAAACGTTCAGGTTCGATGTACATGTTTTTATTACGGCTATTATTTGGTTGATATCGTGGATCTAAATGACAAAGACAAGACAAGACAAGAATAATGAACAAGTGAGATGAAGAAATACAACAACAACAAGTAATAATAATAATAATAATATGACAAATGAATGCAAAGAAAATTGATATTTCCTGTTTGCATCAAATGTTTGAAATGGATGACAAGTTTGATATGTACATACCAATTAGTTCAATTTTCTGCGTATTACCATATAGATCGATGACGGCCCAAAATGGTCCACCATTAATTTTAACATTTTCAAGTATAATACCCTTGTCAACATTATTTATACTATAATGAATATTTCCGTTTGTTGATAGATAGAATGATAATATACAATTTTTATGTGAATATCTTTCGGGTAATGCTTTAGCAAATGTATGACCACAATTTGTTAGATTTGGACAAACATATTTAGGCAATGAATTTCTTAATGTTGTCGGATCTTTTGTTGTAAAACCGAATCGTAATACACCACTCCAAAAATCAGACATTTCAACAATACGTATACAGATACGTTCATTAAAACGTATTGGACGATTACTAAAACAAATACCACGACAATAGCTACCAATACGTTCAGCAATCATTCCATTTCCGTTGATACGAATATTTTCACCATGTACTGAATGAAATCCAATTGGTGATAGATTATTTGTTGCCAAATTTTGTCCATTTTGTCCAAATGAAAGATTTTTTTGTGAAGCTAAAATAAAATTTTCATTCATAAAAATAAAACAATAAAAACAATTGTTGATTATAATTAGTTATTTCAGTAAACAAGAAAAAAAAATCATAATTTTATGTAATTGTTTGTGTGTGTGTGTGTATTTTTATATCATTATCATCCTCATGATCATCATCATTGAAGCTCAACCATGAGAATTAGACTTTGCTCTTTCTCTCGGTTGATAATCACACACACACATACATTCTTATATCTCTGTATTCATTCGTGTCAGTCTCATCAATTGTACCACATAATGAACGAATTAAAAAATTTTTGTCGGTCATCATCAAGAAAACAAAAAGAAAATGAATGAACGTCTTTCGTTGAACATTTTCATTCTTTCATTTCGAAACGGAAATGCCAAATTAATTTTTTTTTACAATGACTGCTACTTATATTCTGTTATTAAAAGATGACAAAAAATTATTCTAATACGGAGATACGGCTCTATGACGAGATGATGATGATAGACATCATCATTATCATCGTATCTTATCGTGAGAGTATAGAAAATGGGAGACATGAATTTCTTTCTTTTTTTCTTTTTCTTAATTTAGTTTTTCAAGAAGAAAAAAATTCTCTCAATTAAAAGTGATGATAAGATTGGAATTTTATTTAAGGAAAAAAATGTGTTGGAAATTTTTTTCTTTCTGTTCTGGATCAGAAACACTTACCTATACGACGAATTTTTTTCAAAAGTTTCATTTTTTTTCGATTAATTGATTTCAAATTAATTAATTGAAGATGGCTTTGATAATGTTAGTGTGTGTGAGTTTTTTTGCCGTTTGAATTTAATTCGGAAAATTTTTTTTTTCAAAGTTTGATGGGAAAAAAAGTTCACAAAATATGAAAGTTGCAAACAATAAGAACAGTGGAACACACGAACCGTTCGTAATGATGAACAAAATTCAACTGATGATCAAAATGAACGAATACAATCTTCTTATTTCAAATTTTTTTTTCTTTCTACCACCGATCGACGATCATGGAAAGAAAACAGAAAAAAAAGGAACAGGGCCAGTCCTATTTGGCAGATTGTTTTTTTCTCTCTCTTTCTCTCACCACCAACATCAAAAGCATGATTCATTTATTCATTCATTCATTCAAAAAAATTTTACCCATAGTAAAAATACAGACAAATAAGATCTACTACACTAAACTCTACGGTCTAATGAACAAATGTTTGTCGTTCATCATCAACGACAACGACAATCATTCAGTATAGCTTTAGCTTTGTATTTATTTATTATGGCTGTTATATGGTTGGACAATATAACCAAATAGATTGACAAAAAAGGAAATCTGGTTGTGATCACACACTAAACACAAACATAGCATATGACATTTAGACCTTTTAGATGTTTCGGTTTTTTTACAAAATCTATTTCCGAACGAACATAGCATCAGACAACAACCGAAACTAATACAGACGACGGTTGTATTTTTTGTTCTTCAGTCATAGGACATAGGATATTGGAAAGAAAGAAAAAAAAGGGAGTGTAAGTAAGCATCAACATTGAAACAAAAAACCGCTAGGACTTGATCATCATGATAATAATAACGATGATGATTATGATCAACAATGAACGGAAATAACAACACCCTTGTTGTATGTTTGTATAGTAAAAAGAAAGCAAAAAAACAAAAAATAGATCGAAAATCAACAACATCCAGATAAATAAAAAAAAATTAATAATAATTCGGATAGATTAGATTATATGAGAATATATTTGAATTTTTCGTGTAGGGTATTATCATCAAATATTATCATATCGATATAGCTTTGTTGACTCATAATATCGATTGTATTATCACTATGGTAATATAATAATTTTCCCAATCGACATTATCAAACATGATGATATTATTATTCTTGTTTTGGTGATAAAATGATTAAAAACTTTGAATCTATCTACATAGGCCAGATGATTTTAATAATAATAATAATAATTTGAAAACGATAATCTGTAAATATGCACACGAACTTAGTATTTCTGAAGTATAATGAACCTTCTTTCTGATCAATGGATGTTATATTTAGCTAGTTAGTTTCAATAAACGAACAACAAAAAAAAAGTTCATCAAACCAAAAATTGAATGGATGGTTGGTTGAACTATGAAAAAATTTATTGTTTCAACAACATCAACTGACAACAAAAAAAAACGACGCGTGCCTTATTCCATTTTATTGGATCGATCCTGATAATATTATAATATTTGTCTGTTGACGAAATTCAAAATGTTTATAATGTGTATATAACGAATATTAGCATCTGTTGCTTTTATTCAGTAATAAAGGTCAAAAACTAAAGGAATAAATGAATGGAAAAAAAGGCCATGTGTTGATGATGATGATTGGCACATCTGCCATTTGGGTATCGTCATCTGGATACATTGGACATCGGTGTATACACAACATTGATGATTGTCTCTATTATTATTTCAAACTAAATAAGATTTAGTCGCGTGGCACAAGCTGCTGCTATTTACCAGTTTCAGAAACAAAAAAAAAGAAGTTCTTATAACCACCACACACACATCATACACATCTGTCTTTCATGGGACGCGTGGCACATGGTCCAATAACATAACCTTTCGATTTGAATGTTGGAATAGGCAAGAAAAACAGAAGGTTTTTTTTCTGGAACAAAGTTGGCCACGCGTCAGACGGCAGGTCCGATAAGTTTAAAACCGAATATTGACCAACAAAAAAAAAAAAAGAGAAAAAACAACCATGGTCAAAATTAAAATTCGATCATCTGTTGCATGTTGCTTTGGATTTGTTTTTTTTTCTTCTTTTACTTTACATATGAACATCTGTCTATCGTGAATATGAAAATATCGTTCAAAACATTATCATTGAAATCATTAGACATTTATGAAGATTGATAAATGAGCTATTTCTAGAATTTTTTATTTTTTTTGAATTCTGTTTATAAAAATTTACATTTATATCCGGATCAAATTTCCCGAAGCTTCCGAATTGATCATTTTGAATGATGATGATGACGAATTTATTCATTATCATCAAATGATTAAGCGAAAAAAAAACCAGAAGAACATGATAAACAAATGATAATCATTGCAAACAAGAAAAACTTGATGAGGGTGGTGATCATACACACACACATACACACATGTTGATGTGAAAATGATTGGACAAAAGAAAAGAAAATTGTCATTGTCCGGAAATAGTCCGTAAACATATATATAACGAGAATAACAAATATTAATAACAACAACGACAATAACAAAAATACACATCCCTTCTCATGGAATGAATCTTATTGCTTGTTGCTGCGTAACTATTTAAGAATATTTATATCATCATCATATGCTGACTATGTAGATGATGGTCGGTATTTCCAGATTTGTCATTGACGACATTTTTTTTTTTTTACTTTTTGGGCGAGTCATCGACATTTTCATTGTTATGATGATGATGATGATGATGATGATAACAAATGGCTACAAAAATATTCAATTTTTTTCAAGTGAAAGGAACAGCCCAGAACATATATAAGATGATAAAATGATAATTCAAAATGAAAGTTTTTTTTCTCTATTTGCTTGATTTTCATCATTTGTATTCATTTCGTACATATTACTACAAAATAACAATTATAACGGAACGGAACTATCGATCGGATGGATGGTGATGGGCGAATCATTTTCTTTACATTTTGTTTAAATAGAAAAATCGTTGGAAAGTTTGATCAACCCATATGTCGGATGACCTTCAATATTGATGATAATAATGATGGACACACACATCCTTCATCATTATAATGATGAGGATGTTAATCGACAATACAATACAATAACACCAAACCAAAAAAAAACTGTAATAATAATAACAAGTGCTATTCGTGTGACAAAATTTAGTCCATTGTATTTAAGTTTTCCGGTTTTCTTTTTCTTTTCTTGTTATTATTATTATTATTATTGTCGAGCTACATCCGAATTTTGATTTATCAATTTCCGGCCCAATAATAGGACCGGGCCCTTTATTATTTAGTTTTTTTATTCAAGAAAAAAAAAATTTCACGTCTAAATCATTAAGTGTGTCACACATCCGTTTTTCTTTTTTTTTTGAAAAAACGAGTGGAAAAAAATTAAACCATAGGGTCTATGTGTGATTATATTAGGTAAACACATGGAAGAAAATACAAGGGACCTTTTAACTTTAAATTTCAAACAAACTTTTACCCACGAGTAAAATAAAATTAGATAGGGAAAACGAAACAAAAAAGAGACTGCACCTATTTGCTGTTGGCCAAATAGACATTAGAACACGACACATGTTCAAATTTTCAACTTTTTTCCGTTTTCTTTCTTTCTTGGTCATGGTTACACAAACACAGTTTGAAAATCTGTTGATCAAATCGATACATATGATACGGTTTTTTTTAGCCAACTCCCAGGATGTGTTTCATATTTCATTGAGAAGATGGATAAGTGATCAATGATCAAATTTAAAAAAAACTGTCGGTCGAATTTAATATTGAAACGGAAATCGATCGGTTTGTAAAGTGTGTGAAATAGATAGAAATAGTCTTTTTTCTTTTCCATCATAATCTGAATATTGAATCTTATTTTTGGGTTTTTTTTCTAACGGGACAATATTGTTGTGAATAATGAATGTGTGGGTGTGTAATCAATGTTTTTTTTCTGGTCGATAATAATTAATTGCATGTTTTTAGGAATAAGTTTCCGGAATTTCGAGAATCTGTTATGTTTTAATTGTTTTGTTTTTGTTCATTATGAAAATAAAGTAATCATGAAATCATAGGACAAGTTGTTTTTTTTCAGTGCGAAAACATTTTTGTTTTTGATTTTTTTCGTGATTGATTCAAAAATCTCCGGCGACGATTTATGCTGTAAATTCTTGTGAAGTGAAAAAGAAATATGATTCAAAATTTATCGAATATAACATTGAGAATTGGGTTTACCCATGTAAGAAATTTTGGATTATTTGAAAATTGAAAATTTATATGAATCAATAATGAAATTTTTTTTTCAAAAAAAAGAATATTTTAGCATCGTTATTGAGCTATGATGATAGTATTGAAAATTATAAAGTGATTGATGGTGATGAAGCAAGAATGATGATAGAAATGAGTAAACATTTTAACTTTTCCATTCAATGGAAACATTCAAAACAATTTGGTATATTGACTGAAAATAATACATGGACTGGATTGTTTGGTATGTTTCAACAGAATGAAATTGATTTAGCTATTGGTGGTATATTGCAAACATATAATCGACAAATGATTGCTGATTTTTTATATCCACATTTTATTGATAAATCAACATTTGCTATTCAACCATCGAATACGATTGATTATAATTCAGATTATGTACGTTTCAACCTGTTGATCAGACCATTTACATTGGATGTTTGGTTAGCATTTTTATTCATATTAATTTTATTCGGATTTTTGAATTTTTTTCTCAAATTGATACCGAATACGAATAAAAAAATCAAACATAATATTATTTGGATAAATCTTTGTCTACTTACCGGACAACCATATACATTGATGAAATTCACACCGATTTCTGTTCGATTATCTGCAATAATATGGGCATTCGGAATAAAAATCCTATACAATTATTATCAAGGTTCACTTTGTTCAATTTTGACTATTCAAGATGATAATATAATCGATACAATCGATGAATTAGCAATGGCATCAAAAACCGGCTTGGTTTTACCAATGTTGGTTAGCCATTCAAGCAGTGCTTCAATCTTATCGGTCAGTAACCAACAATCTAATAAAATAATTTAGAGAAAAAAAAATTAAAATAATTATATTATACTTAGGAATCGCAAATACAATCATATAAAACAATTTATAAAAATTCAATATCGATAGCAGATCGTTCAGACGGTTATGAATTGATGAATCACCAAAAACAGTTGCCAAAATCAAATAGAAAAATTTATGTTTTTATTGGACCTCGACAAAAACTGGAATTCTATCGTCTTTACTATGCTGATCAACCATTATTCATACCGCCCATATTGGATCAATCAATATTCAATATGGTCTTTTTATTCCATACCAGTTCGTAAAGGATTTGATGTTTTTCATGAATTTTTCAATGAATAGTAAGTTTTTTAATCAGGTTTTTTTTAAAAAAAAATCCTTTTCTAATAGCCATTTCATAAAAGTATTTGTCGAATAAAACATAGCGGTATTCATGAACATTGGAAATTAATGGCCTTAATAAATGCCGTGATGAATGCTCGATCCAAATGGAATAACAATGATGATGATAATCTTGATCAACAATTCTCATTGAATCAACTAAACAGTATATTCTATTCATATTTAATTCTATTGATAATCGCTATCATTGCGTTCATGATCGAATTGATTAATCAATTTCTCTTATCAATCGAAACAAAATTCAATAATGATAAATAATGATAATTGAACATTGTACTACCCTCTAGCGGTAGAGAGTTGAATTTTGTTTTTCATTCAATTGTATATAGCGCCATACACATGCGGAATATGAATTCAAAAAAAAATCGTGCTCGAAAACACATCGCGATATATCGATGGTTTTCGTCTCTCATTTCTTCTTACAAACATTCATTGAATTATATTGCATACAGGTCATAACATTGATATTTTTTTTGAAAGAACATTCAATGCGAAAAGAAAAATTCTTGAAGAATATATTCATTTTTCATTTTTAACTATCAGGGAATTTCAAATATAAAAACCTAATTTATTCATCAACGATAATAATTATGAAATCATTGCGATCGATTGGTAATGTTTTGTTAAGAAATTACTTCGTTACACAACAAAAATCATTGCAAAAAGTTTGTATTTTATTATGTCTATTATGTCTTTATATGTTTTTCATATCGAATCTGATTAAATTAATCTTTCACTTTTTCTTTCATTTATCTTGTTGTTTATTTGTGTATGTTTTCTCTTTGTTTTTTATCAATTAAAATTATCAACATAAAGCATTCGCAAAATATTCGCACTATCTATCAAACAAGTCAACAATTTCGTGCACCACCTCCACCATCATCTACTTCAGACAGTGTTGATGGTCAGAAAATTAAATGCACACTAATTCCCGGTGATGGTGTCGGACCTGAACTTGTGGCCTCAGTTAAAGAGGTATTTTCTGCAATGGGTGTCCCCATTGAATTCGAAGAACTTTTTTTCAGGTAATTTCAACTTGATTCTTTTTCCAAATATACTAATTACGTATTATTATAACCAGTGAGATTTATCCTTCAATGAGTGTTTCAGTCGAAACTGTAATTGAATCAATACAACGAAATGGAATCGCGTTGAAAGGAATCTTGTCGACACCCTTTAGTAGCTATGCCGGTGAATTACAAACGTTAAACATGAAATTACGTAAAGATCTGGATCTTTATGCTAATGTTGTTCATATAAAAAGTTTTCCCGGTATCAAAACAAAGCATCATGGTTTAGATTTCTTTGTTATCCGTGAACAGACCGAAGGCGAATATAGTGCACTCGAACATGAGAGCGTGCCCGGCGTAATCGAATGCATGAAAATAATAACCGAAGAAAAATCTCGACGTATTGCAAAATTTGCTTTCGATTATGCTACCAAACATGGACGAAAAAAAGTTACCTGTGTTCACAAGGCTAACATTATGAAACTCGGTGATGGCTTATTTTTAAAATGCTGTGAAGAAACTTCCAAACTTTATCCACAGATTGCATTCGATTCAATGATCATCGATAATACCTGTATGCAATTGGTATCACATCCGGACAAATTCGATGTTATGGTCATGCCGAATCTTTATGGTAATATTATCGATAATCTTGCTTCGGGTTTGGTTGGTGGTGCCGGTATTGTACCGGGTGCATCATATAGTACTGATTGTGTTATCTATGAACCCGGTGCTCGTCATACATTCGGTGAAGCTGTTGGTAAAAATATTGCCAATCCAACCGCCATGTTATTATGTTCAGTAAAATTATTAAGACATGTTCATCTTCATGAATATGCTGATCTTATTCAACGAGCCATTGCACGTGTTATCGAAACCGGTAAAGTAAAGACTAGAGATTTAGGAGGTTACGCATCGACTACCGATTATACAATGGCAATTATTGCTAATTTAGGCATACAATAATTAATTTAAATTTTAAAAAAGAAAAAACTAAAACAAAATTGTTATCTATAAATAATACCGAATTAAGAAATTTGTTTTGTGTGTAGCTTTAACAACAACCGAAAAAAATAATTAATCACAAAATCAAGATAAACAACAGTCAGAAAGAATCGTCGTTTTTTTCCTAATTATTTGTTTCAATTTTTATTTTAATTTATGATTTTTTTTTCTTTTTTGATCGTCGAACATAAATTCATTAAGTGTTTTCACATACAGTATTTATAAAAACACATTAAACATTTGAAACACCGTTGTTGTTGTTAATGTTATTGATGAAAATGATGATTTTTGTTTCTGTTTGCTATATAAATTGAATTTAAATTTTGATTTGGATAATGATTCATTCATTATGATGTTGATTTTGATGTTTTTAAATTTAATATTCTTACAAATCCATTCGATTCCATCCTATTCAATTGATAGATTTTTTAAACTTTGATTGCCTTAATCAAAAAAAAACAACACTTACTTTAAGACCTTCACCAGATGTACCGGAACATGCTTGAATCTGCCATGGACGATCTCTAATGGCAATCAAATGTAATTCTTCAGCTAATTCACTAGCACTAACAGCATTGATCAAATCTTGTTTATTAGCGTATACCAGTAATGGTACGTTCATTAATTTTTCTTCATTCAATAATTCATTCAATTCGACCGATGTTTCAGCAAATCTTTTTTTATCCGCACTATCAATAACGTAAATCTATTTATCAAAAATATTCATAATGTTAATAATGAAAATTTTATTCATTGATTTATCATACCAAAACATCGGTATTTTCAAAATAATTTCTCCAATATGGACGAATTTTACGTTGGCCACCAATATCCCATACATTCAATTTAAATCCCGGTGATTGTACACTTTTAATATTAAAACCCTGTGTTGGTGTTATATGAGTAACATCTTCTGAGGCCAATTTTTTCAATATGGTTGTTTTTCCAGCCTAATTTTTGTTTTGATTATCAATGATAAACCATGTCAAAAAAAAGGGAAAAAAAAGACTTACATTATCCAAACCAAGTAATAGAATTCTTAATTCAGGATTCGATGTTGATTTGAATTTTTTCAGTAATGAAAGTAGACCCTTTTTCATTTGATAAATTCAATGAACAAAAAAAAACAAACAATAAGATTTACAAAATTTCTTTATAATGATAATTACCATTATTTTAAATTTTTATTATTTGATCGGAATTTTTTTGTTGTTGTTGTTGATGATGATGATTTTATTTTACGTGCCTTCACATTCATTTATCCGAATGAATAAATCGATCATTTCTATATGTTTCATCATCGTCATCATCATTGTCGTAGTTTGTTTGTTTGTTTGTTTGTTTGTTCCAAGATGAAAATCAAGAATAAATGTTGAATTCTCTGGTTGTCAACGGTAACCAAATAGAAAATATAGTTCTGTGCTTGTGTGTGTGTGTGTGTGCACGAGATACATTTACTTTGGAATAAAGAAAAAACTTCATCAGATTTTTTTCCATTTTAATAATTCGAACCCAAAAAAATGAACAGGTTAAGAAGAATTTTTAATCACAAAAATTCGTGGTTACCGAAATCGATTTTTATTTCTTTATCCCCATTTTCATCCCTCGTAAGTCTATCTTAAATTCGAATGATATTCCCACCAATTTTGGTTTTCAAAAAAAATGTGGAAAATGATTACGACGACATCTCGTAACAAATTATTGACATTGTTGTTTTTAATGAAAAATATTTCGAATTACACATATGATTATTAATTTGTGTTTTGATAAATTTTTGGAAAAATTTTGCCCAATCCAAAATTAAAAAAAATGTCCAAATTAGAAAAGATTGTGATTCTTGGCTGTGGTTCATATAATCCGTTAACATATATGCATCTTAGAATGTTTGGTACGATTGAATTAATAAAAATCATAACGTTCATTTATTGATAGAATTCATTCTTTTTTCGAGCAGAAATTGCTAGAGATTTTCTAATCCAAAAAGGTAGTTATGAAATTGTTGGTGGAATAATATCACCGGTTAATGATCGATATAAGACCAAAAAATATTTAGCACCGGCTAAACATCGTATCGAAATGATACGATTGGCATTGAAAAAAACCATTATTCGGTCGACCTAATTGGATACGATTAGATGAATGGGAATCTCAACTAGATCATTGGTGTCGAACAATAGAAGTCATTCAATATCATCATAAAATATTGAATAGCAATAACAATGATAAAATACGATTAATGTTAATCTGTGGTTCTGATATGTTTGATTCGTTTAATGTACCAAATCTTTGGGATGATAATGATATTGAAACAATTATCAAAGATCATGGACTTTTAGTCATCTTTCGTAATACCTCTGATCCATGGAAAACATTACGTAATTCATCGAAATCACATTTATTACTCAAATATGAATCAAATATCCATATCATTGAACACGCACCGAATGCTGTCAGTTCAACTTATATCCGGTAAGATTTTTTTGACAAACATTAAAATTTGAATAAATTTCAATTGATTTTTTTCGATTTAATAGTGATGCAATTATCAAAAAGGAAAGTATTCGTTATCTAACTGATGATTCAATTATCGAATACATTGAACATCATAAACTTTACCGGTAATTCGCGAATACAAAAAAAAATCGAATTGAAAATTAAATTTCAAAAACACACAAATCATCTATTTCCACACCTGTATGATGTTGAAACAGGCTTATTTGTTGTGATTTTTATCATCATCAATATCGAATGGTCATATTGAAACAAAAAATAATTTAATACTAAATTTTTTAATTAAAAAAGATGATTTTTTGTAAACTTTTTTGAATATTTTAAATTTAAAAAAAATCAATAAAATAAATTTTTCTAAAATGTGGTTTTTTCTATTGCTCACCTGGCTGGGTATCATTGTTTTACTCTTATTCTTTATTCTATCTTTGGGTATGTTTTTTTCAATATTTTTGTTATTGTTTGTTAAAAAATTTGAAATTTTTTGTTCAATAGCTACTGGACTATATTATCTAGCCGAATTGATTGAAGAATATACAACTGTTTCATGCAAAATTATACGGCAATTAAATTTGGTAAAAAAAATTATTCAATTTAGTAATGTTTATTCATGTAAGTCATTTGTTTTTCTGTTCTATGAAATTCAGTTCATAATTGCCATTTATGTTGGCCTGTTTCTTTTCGAAAATCTTCCCAATTATTTGATCATTTGTGGTCTTCTAAGTCATCTAAATAATATGATCATATTGAAAACGTTTCCATTTTTTCAGCTTTCATCACCTTCGTTTTTATTTTTCATTGGTAAACATATTATTCTAATGATAAATAAATTCCATTAATTTTATTCTTCTTTTACAAACAGCAATGTTTATCATCAATCATTATCTTGCATTTACCTATTTTGCTCAAGTCAATTTTTACTTTGTTCAAGTGTTGTCTTATTTTACTATTTGTCTTTGGATTATACCATTTGTAAGTGTTGCATTCATTGTAAATTTTGTTTATAAAAGTTGATTTTTAAAAAATTTCAGGCCTTTTTCGTTTCATTATCGGCGAATGATAATGTTTTACCCACATCGATTGAAAATAGAAATTCTGGTAACTTTTTTTAGATAATATTTTAATATTTCATTAATAAAACAATCTATTTTTATACACAGATGATCATGATTTAATATCACATTATTTTTCAAGAAAAGGAACACGACCAGGATTATTATCATTTTTCAACTATGCCAAAGAATCCATTCTACCACAACAGGTTAAAAAATCCTATTAGTCCCATCGAGATTTTCTTGAACGAATCGTTTCGGTGTTATCTTCATTAACGGCCACATATGTTGAAGCTGTTTTTGATTGTTGTCGTACCTGACGATTCCATTGATAAAAATAGAATATGCATAGTGAAAATGATATGACACCAATGCTCATCACATATTTATTCTTTGTTTTGTTGATTGATTTTGTTTTTTTTTGTGTTTTTGGAAAAAAAATTTGTTTGAAATTAAACTTGAAAAACTCATCTCAAAATAATATTTACCGGTTTTACAAATAATTCGAAATTAGCGGCCCGGAAAAAAGCTGTCGAATCAGGACGAAATCGAGTATTAGTATCTGTTTTATTCGATTTTGAATCTGACATTATTCAATTTTTTGATTTCTGGCCCTAAAAAATCAGAAATCGAACCTGATAAAAAAAATTCCAAGGAAAAAAATAAAACCTAAAAAAAACAAACTTTCGTTGTACGAATCTAACACCAAAAATCGAATATTTTTCTAATACAGTGATAATTCAATTATTCGAAAAGATCTGGATCACAGTTTATGACTAAAATATTAAGTCATTCGAAGTGTCACTGTAACATGCTCCTTCGAATAAAATAAAAAAACCTGTTGCAAACCGAAAAAAAATGGTCGAAAAATACTAGCAATATATAAACTGGGCATGATTAGAAGTGGAATTATTTTTACTTTGGCCAACGAAAAAAAAAACTTTAAGACTTTGCTCATTTTGAAAAAAAAATACATACTGATATAACGCGAGGAGTGGGTGGACAACGACACACCAACAACACACCGTATATTCACAACACACTACATGCATGCATTCATATTCATTTTAAGCACACACACAAAAAAAGATTGAACAATCATTCAACCGAATTTTTTGCTGTAAAATTTTTCCGGATCGTTTTGTTGTGTCTTTCTATAGCTCATTTGATGTGCATTATTATTCGTCGTGTATTCACATCATTTTGTTAGTGGTGGCGTGGCTGAAAAATTGCGCGGCGTTTTTTTCCCTCTTCTTCTTCATTCATTCTTGAAGCGGCAAATTTTACCGATTATTTTTTTTTGTTGATCGGGTTTCCACAAATCTTCCATATTTTCAACTTTGAACAGGAAATTGTTTTCCTGAAAAACTTCTTCATTTTTTTTGTTCGATAATACAAATTCTTTATTAATGTAAATAAGTGTGATTCTCATTCGAAAATATTTTATTTATCTTCAAACATTTGATTGATTATTGATTTATGGTGACCGTTGTTAGTGACATCAACAGTGTTATTTTCGCGCGATATTATCATCATCAACACACAAATAATTGTTGTGTGTGAGGAAAACTCTCTCACCATATTTTTCTGTGTATGTTCAATGTTTTTTTTTTTTTTTTTTTTTTGATGACGATGATGAACTTCGATACACCAAATGTGAATTGAATAAGAGAGTATAGATCGCATACACACACAAATATATATCATCATCATCATCACCATTATTATGGCTGCCCCTCCACTGTTGTTTTTTATTTATTAAATCAAAATTGGCTTTTTTTGTTTGTTGATAATTGATATCAAAATCAAATGATTAACGTTATGTTTGATTAAATTCAGATAATCAGCATTTTTGTCATAATTCTTATTCTCTTTGATTCATGTTATCAAATATCAAAGAAAATTCTCTTTGTGTATGTGATTTAAATAACTTTGAATGATTCTATTTTTATTTTGAAAAAAAGTGTCCTTGTTCTATCCCATATCTTCGATTTTTTGTTTGTTCAATGATCATATTTATTTTTTAAAGATCTTACATAATGGAATCTAAAACAAATGATGAAGAACAATCAAAAACAACAATAATCATCAATAATGATTCGAATGCTGTTGAAGAACAATCATCAACAATAATTATGAAAATTAGTGAAGATCATGTTGATTCTACTATGAAAGATGATGATGATAATAATCAAGAATGTAAAGATGAAGATCGTAATAGTGATGATGCAACCGATGAAAATAAACAACAAAATGAAGAAATCGGTAAAGATGAACCAGAATCAAATAAAAACGATATTGAAGATGAAGAACAGAATATTGATGAAGAAATGGCCTCTGATGACGACGCAAATGATGATGATAATGAAGTAAAAACAAGAAGAAGTTCACGAGCTTCAACAACAACTAGCAATAATAATAAAGATAGTCTGGCTTCCACAATGAAACAAGAACTACCATCATCATCAACACCATCTGAAAAAAGAGGGAGAAAAAAGAAAATCATTCTCATCGACCGAATCACCTGCATCTAAATTGCCTAAATATGAATTCATTCCGATTAGTTTGGCAGCGCAAACCATCGTATTACCCGATGATCCTAAATATATTTTTGATCGTCAAAAATTGATCAATGTTCCACCCAAAGATGGATGTATATCTGTCGGTGATCTTATTTGGGCTAAAATGCAAGGTTATCCATGGTGGCCATGTATGGTTACTGTTGATCCATGTACTGGCAGTCATAACCGTGTTTCACGTTCGTATCTTTTTGTGACAAGTTAATTTGTTTACTAATGATTTGTTTTTCCTTTCATTAATAAATAGGTACAACATTCAAAACTGAATATCATGTTCAGTATTTTGGACCGGATCCATCTCGTAGCTATGCTAGTGAAAGCAATATTATTCCATTCAAAGGATATCAAGAATTTCGAGATAAAATCGAAGAAGAATTAAAAGATTTAGATAAAAAGAAACGTGCAAAATCTGAACAAAAATATATTGTCCGTGCATCATTGCTCAAAAAATGGAATCAATCCATTTCGGAAGCAGAAGTAGCAATGGACTTAAATCGCCTGGATCGTCTTGAATTATTAAATTTTAATTATATCAGTCACTCAAACAATGCGCTATTAACAAATCGACAACAACAACAAAAAAGTCGAGTTATTACTGCAACACCAAAAAAAGTTTCTCAACAAAATTCGGGCAAACATTCGACGAAAAAAAACAATGAAGATGTCTATGCATTTGATGATGATGATGCATTTGGCGATAGTACATTGCCCACTGGATTTGTGTTCCGAAAACGTCTACCAAAAGGTGATTTTAATATTTACGTAAAACGTCATCTTGAAGAAGAAATTGAAAAGAATCCAGATCTTAGTAAATCAGAAGTGATTAAAAAACTTAAAGAAAAATGGTCTGGATTAGATGAGGCTATTCGTTCGATTTATGTGGAACGAAAAGCTATCTATGAAGATGAATCAAATATGTTGGTTGCAAAACGTTCGAATTTCGATGATGATTATTATGATGATTCAGATTATGATTACAATGATAGTGGTTCTGATCGAAATGGATTTGGTTGTGATGATGATCAAAGTGGTGAACCATTTGATAATGATAAAAAATCGTCTACCACGACCAACATTAAAGTAAAATCTCGGCGAACAAAATCGCGTAAATCGGAAAAATTATTCGATAAAATAAAAAATCAAGACAGTTCGACAGATAACATAGATAATGAAGAAGAAATTGTCAATAGTGATGATATTAAAATGGACGATAACGATAAAAATTCAATTGTCGACAATATTGAAGAAGATGTAAAACCTCAACCGATTGAAACTGTGAAGAAAACTCCTGGTCGTAAACCACGCAGTTCTGTTAGCAACGATAAAAAACAATCTGATCTCAATGAAAGCAAACAGAATGATTCTGAACAAATAAAAGTGAAATCTTTATCCAAATCAAATGATGAAAATCCAGACAGTTCAACGAAAAAGAAACGAAAGTCTTCCATACAGAATTCAGATACACCAAAATCTATTGCTTCTGAGAAAAAGAAATCTGTGGTTAGTTCATCAAAATTATCCGAATCGAATTCCTTGATAGAGAAAAGATTATGTTTTGAATTTGATCAGGTTGATGAAGATGATAGTACACAAAGCGATGCTAGCGAAAAACCGAAAAAGATTAAACCTGTAAGACCTTTTTGCCATCATTGTGGTGAAGAAGTGAAAAAAGATGATAAATTAGTTGCATGCAAAGGTGAATGCGAACGAATGTATCATCTTAAATGTGACAAATATACACGAATGATTGCTCTTGATGATGGCGATTATATTTGTGATGAATGTCAAATTGGTAAATATTTCAAATTTTCTTCATTAATATTTCGATGTTATACGATTATTATTTTCTATTGCTTAGGTAAATACAGATGTTTTGCTTGCAAAAATCCTGATGATTTGGATACGCAAAAATGTGAAGATAAACGTTGTAAAAAATATTATCATTTATCCTGTCTGGAACATTACTATCCGATTCGTGTGAATGAACAATCAAATACATTCATATGTCCATTGCACAGTTGTATAACATGTCATTTATTGACTATGGATGATGATGAATATCGTCAAAATAATCGAAAATTGATGAAATGTATTTTATGTCCGGTTGCATATCATGCTAATGAGATTTGTATCGGTGCTGGTACGATGCAATTGCCAGATGCTCATATAATTTGTCAAGATCATTATGAAGATTTTAATACGAATCGTAATAATCGTCATATTAATGTCAACTATTGTATGGCCTGTATAAAAGGTTTGGTCAATGTTTGTTTTTGTCCATAGTTTTCTTCTATTTATACCTTTTAATTTAATTAAATAGTTGGCAATTTAATCTGTTGTGAACGATGTCCAGCAGCATTTCATGAAGAATGCCTTGAATATAAATTTGATCATGAAAAGAATTTCTATTGTCAAAATTGTTTAACTCATAAACATTTACATTATGGCGAAATTGTATGGGTCAAATTGGGTCAATATCGTTGGTGGCCGGGTCGAATTATCCATCCAAATCAACTACCAGATAACGTGTCAAACATAAAGCATAGTGATGGGGAATTTCCCGTTTATTTTTATGGTTCACATGATTATTATTGGGTTAACAAAGGCCGTACTTTTCTTTATATGGAAGGCGATAATAAACTTCTCACTTCGAATTCTGTCAGTAAAAATAGCAGTAAACTTATCAAGTCATTTAATATAGGTAAGATTAGTAACATGTTTTATAAAATATCAATGATGTTAATTGAAATTGTTTTGAAATAGCAATTAGAGAAGCTTCCGAAGAATTCGAAAAATGGAAAACAGATAAAGCGACTAAAAATCTTTCTCAGATAGCCAACAAACCTCCTCCATACCATCACATTTCGGTAATTGTTTTAGCCTAAAATTAATTACCTCTAATGTAATTCTAATCCGTTTTGAGCAGACAAATCGTTATGTATCAAAAAGTAACAATAATAATAATAATGAATCAAATTATCATGTTTGTGATTGTAAACCGGAAAATCCTTGTGGTGATAGTCACAATTGCTTAAATCGAATAAGCTTGATCGAATGTGATCCAAAAAAATGTCCGACTGGTGAAAAATGCCAAAATCAACGATTTCGTAAATTAGAATATGTAAAATGTCGACCATTTCGAACAGCAAATGCCGGATGGGGCCTTAAAACATTGGAAGATATTGAAAAGGATCGTTTTGTCATTGAATATTGTGGTGAAGTTATTGACGAAAAAGAATGTCGTCGACGTTTGGAAACAAAGACCAACAAAAATGTTTACTTCCTCACTTTGGACAGAGATAATATCATTGATGCCGGACCAAAAGGAAATCTGGCTCGTTTTATGAATCATTCATGTGATCCAAATTGTGTCACCCAAAAATGGATGGTTAATGGTGTCACTCGTTGTGGAATATTTGCACTCAAAGACATTCCTGCCGGTATGATTGACTTATTCACGATTATGAACAGATCTTGATTATTGTCTTTTTTTCTAGGAACTGAATTAACATTCAATTATAATCTCGATTGTTATGGGTACGAACAAATGGAATGTAAATGTGGTACAGAAAAATGTACTGGTTTTATTGGTGGAAGCCGTCCAAATGGAAACGGTTCTAACGGAAACAAAAATGGCAAACGAATGACCAATGGATCTTCATCATCTACGACAATAGTATCTAAATCAAAAAATGGTAATGGAGCCAAATCATCGAATGGTAATAACAATGGAAACAAGAGTAAGCAAGAAATAAATGAATCAAATGATCAAAATTCAAAAGCCGATAAAACTGGCAATGAACAAACATTAGAAATGGTGCATGAAAATGTTTGTTTTAAATGTGGCGAAAATGCCTCTTTGGATGATTCCAATTCGGTCATTCATTGTAATCACCGTGAATCAAATTGCACCAAAACTTATCATTTAAAATGTCTTAAAAAATCTGATAAATCTGATCTGATTGGCAATGCTGATGATAATGATACTGATATTGGTGTCGGTCTCGACCCGAATAGATGGATCTGTCCAAGGCACATCTGCATGAAAAGCCGACCACCAGATAATTGTTGTAATGAACCTGCTTTTCTATTCTGTTCGGTTTGTCCTAATTCACTTTGCAAACAGCATGCTTCCACTATGTCAGATGTAAGATTTTATTTCATTGATTTTTCTGTTTTTCATTTATTTTTTATCCCAAAAAAATTTCCGTTTATTTGAATGATTCCTTTCTGCACTAATTTCAATTTGTTTGGCAATTCACTATGTGGTTCTAATCTTGTTTTTTTTATCTTCACAGAATCTTCAACTTCCTGATAATCAATTTCTTTGTGGTGATCATCGTATTAGTGATGTTGAAGGTGGCCTTATCGTTGAAAATGAACTCATTGATAACAATGAAGATGAAGTTGAAGAGTTGAATGGTGTTAGAGAATAATCATCACATCGACAATGTTGTTGACATAAAATTTTCATTCATTTCAATCTTTTTCGATTATCAAAAACATAAATTCAGATGAGAAAACGAGAAACGTTCAAGACTATTCAATCATTCAATATTTTGTAACATATTAAATTAGATAAATGTTCATCAAATCTATCTTTCCTTAAATATCTTTATTTACGATTAATGTTAACGGTACTTTTCTCTTTTGCCCACAAAAAAATGAATTTCGTTTAATTTTATTATCATTGTTTGACAAACACAAAGAAAAAAAATCTAAACTTTATTTGTCATCATTTCATATGGTTTCATCTTACATATTTTTCGCTTTTCTCTCCACATTCACACTCACATTAATTTAATAATAAGTGTGTTTATTATTTTGAAAAAAAATTCATATCGTAAATTAATAATCAATATTTTTCATTAATATAATAAAAATTTTACGTCAAACACACTCATTTTAAAATCGTTTTTGACGATAATCAGAATTGAAATTATTCGCCACTCAATTGTTCATACAATTTTGGTACATAATCATCCCATTCAGCTTGATAAAAATTACCAGCAATTGGTTCGCCTAAATTGTATTTCTTGGCGAATTCACGAATTTTGAACTGTTTATTAAAAAGAATGTTAGATATTGATAAGAATAATCTCTTTTAGTTTGAGCTTACATTAGCACGTCCTTCGCCACTTCGATTTGTCAAACGTTTTTCATCGGGTGTAATTTTACCCGGTTGTTTGTAGATGACCAATACGTATCGATGCAAACCAGTACCTTTTGGAGGGCCTGAACCAACGTATTCAGAAAGTGTTTCACCTTTTGCAATATCACTTCCAGGCACATTGACAACCAACCAATGATGCCATTCCCGGTATTTAGGTTGTTGACGGCTTGGAGCATCAGGATCTGTCATGCAAACAGTGTAAAGTGTATCTGACTCAGCTGGCCATTTAACTGAAATGGGCACATGTTGTACTTGAGTTGGTGTCAACTCATTTCCCAATTTCATCTCGACACCCGAGCTAAATTTAACCTAATGAATATAATTTGATTAAATTAAGATAAGTATAAGTATCCAAAAAACAAACCTCAGCTACATGCAATGGTACAGTGTCTATGACATCTTTAACAACTTGATGCTGTTCCATGGTTCGACGTAATGCAACTTCGCTTATATTTCGGAATTGTGTTTGAAGAGTATTACTAAAGAAATAATATAAACCAATTAGTGAACAATGTTTATAAGCGAGCACGTTAAAGAATCTATTAATATAGAAATGATTGAGTGTTTATGTGTATGCCCGCTAATTACCAATGACAACGTTAAAGTAATCAATTTATCAGAAAAAATTATCAAAAAATAACAAATAAACACTTTTTCTAACAGTATTTATAGAATGATGATGATGATAAGTTTTTGCAGCAACAGAAAAAACAATCGATTTTTTCTCGAATAATCTATCGATTCAATCGCTTTACTGAAATTGAAAATTTATTAAACTTTCTTTTTTTTTACTTAATCTAAAATAAAAAGGATGAATTCTTTTTCATGTTTTACGAATAGATTCAAAAGAAATAGTTTCTTTAGACAATTATTGATTGTAAAATTTATAAAATTAAATAAAAAATATATTATATTTATACTTACTTGATAGCAAATGTTGAAGGAATAGTCTGGACCAAAATGGGACTAATTTTGGTAACACATGCAATGGTCGATGTCCGAATGACCCAAGGTAAAAAAGAACGAGTGGCAAGCATTTGTGATTTTTTATTGTTATTTGCAAAAGAAAAAAAATATTGATTAATCAATAACAACTGTGTTTGAGGGGGGAGCTACGACGTAAACGCGTTCGAAGAATTTTGGACGAGCAAATTTCAATGTGCCTTTTTATTAAATCAAATACGTAGACCATTCACAAAAGTAATGAAATGATGAAAACAAAATTAACTGGTATTTTGTTGTTATTATTAAATCATTTAATTATTGAATCAAAAAGAAAATGATTATTGGATCATAATGATACGAAGAAAATTATTTCTTCGATTTATTTGCCTAGTCGTTTGCGTAACTCTGTTATGGATGTATCTACCATCTTATGTGCCATTAAATCATCAACAACATCGGGAACTTTCGAAACGAAAATCAAATTCAAGTGCAGATGATTTATTTGATTTTAATCTTTTACGCGATATAATTGAATCAAATGATGAGCAACATTTGGATGAAAATAAATTTAATCCATTAACGGATGATAATTTAGTTATCATTGTTCAAGTTCATAAACGTTTAAAATATCTACAAAATTTAATTGATTCACTTTCAAAAGTGAAATTCATTGAAGAAACTTTGATCATATTTAGCCATGATTTAATGGATGAACAGATAAATAATTCAATCAAGGAGAATAGATTTTGCCAAAATCAAACAAATTTTTTTTCCATTTTCCACACAAATCTGGTATAATACATTTCCAGGTCAATCTTTCAATGACTGTCCTCGTGATATAGGAAAGAAAAAGTATGATTTCTTTTTTATTGATTGAACGAAATTATATTCCAAATATATTTTCTACATTAGAGCATTGGAAATTAATTGCGATAATGCCGATCAACCGGATAGTTATGGACATTATCGCGAATCAAATGTTACTCAGACTAAACATCATTGGTGGTGGAAATTATGGTATGTTATGGAACATTTACCACAAACAAAAAAACATCATGGAGATTTTCTATTCATCGAAGAAGACCATTATGTCAGTCCAGATTTAATTCATCGTTGGAAATTGATGAAATTATCACGAAAGTAAAATGGCAAAAAATTGATTAGTATTTGGTTTTTAATCTCATAGTATTTTGTTCATTTCGCTAGAGATCTAAAAGAATCCGATACAGTGGTTGATATTTTGACTATGGGCAATTATGAATTTAATGTACAAAAACCGATAAAGAATATACAAGCTGAAATGAAAAAATTGAATCTAACAAATTGGTTTTCAAGTAAACACAATATGGCATTCACCATTGATCGTGCACTTTGGTCTCGAATCAAATCATGTCAATTTGAGTTTTGTTCGTTTGATGATTACAATTGGGATTGGTCATTGCAGCATATAATCAATGTCTGTTTGAAACAAAAACTTCGTACTCTAGTCACTGTCGTTCCAAGGTATTTCAAGAGAATGATACTCAAATAAAATTATCTAATCGAGATTTTTATCATTATTTAAAAAAAAAGAGTATTCCATGCAGGAACTTGTGGTGGCCTGCACCATAAAAAGAAACAATGTGATGAAAATTCAGAGGCAAATAAATTGAAGAAATTTTTTGAAAAAAATCATGAATATCAATTTATTGATGAAGTTCGAATTGAAAAACATACCAGTGGATATAAACGGATTATAAATAATGGTGGATGGAGTGATCGACGAGATCATCAATTATGTCAGCAATATCAGCTACCAGTTTTACAGATTTTTCATCGAAATCAATATTTCTATAAATTGTTGGAAAATAATTTGTACAAACTTGATAAAAAAAATGATAAACTCTCAAGTGATAAATGAACTGCGATCGGAAAATTGACAGAAAATTATTTCTCATCAGCGAGAAAGTTTCCATTAACCATGTGATCCTTGATATTTTTTTTAAAATAATTTTTGTTAAATAATTAATTTTTTAAAATAAAATTATGACATTGTTGACTTATACCAATCGATTATTATTCTATATTCAATGTAGACAATCACGTCATTCTGTTGCTGAATTTCGTAAACGAAAAATATTGCTAAATGAATATCGTATCGATAGAACATCGAATGAGAATGAAAATGTATATAAAAAACTTGAATCACCATTGAATGAATTGGTTCCTGTAACACCAAGAAAAACATCCATAACAATCGATGTACTTGATAAAGAAACCTATTCACAATTATCCGAATGGCGTCAACAGAATCTGGTTCGTCGTGCTCGACGAGTTTTACCATTACCAATTTCGTTGACAACTGATGATAAACTTGGTTATAGATGGAAACAACAATATATAAAATCATTGAAAAAACGAAATATTTTTAGCTTCAAGAAACCGTAATTCTCATGAATTAGTTCCGGATTTTGTTCGGTTGATGAACGATGCAAATGAAGAATTATTAAAAGAAAAATTTCCTGAAATTTATGAAAAATTCAAATCACTTTGTCAAACAAGTGAAGATAATTCTAAAGAACTAGTTAATGTCGATAAACCAGCATATTTTCCGTTTTCACAAACTTTGAAATCCAATGAATCGTTGGATTTGAATGAAAAGCCTCATTCGGAAGTAGGATTTAATGATGATGAATATGAGAATTTTCTCAAACACAATGAACTTTTACAATTTTTAGCTTCAAACATAAAATCCGGTCCATTTTCAGAGTATGAACCCGAAATTCGAAATTGGGCATCACAACTTTGGCTACGAAATTATGGAAATTCTGATCCATCAATAGCACCCAGTAAAGTTCCATGCAATGGATGTGGTGCCCATCTACATTGTACTTCACCGAATATTCCGGGCTTTATGCCAGTGCAAAAATTCACACTGTTCAATGAAAAAGAACTTGAATCTCAACGATGTCAACGTTGTGAATTTCTAACAAAATATAATGTTTCATTAAACGTGACCGTTTCCTGATGAAGAATATCCCAATCTAATTGCCAAGATTAAATTCAAATAAATCATTGGTTATCATTCTAGTCGATTTACTTGATTTTCCATGTAGTGTATGGCCTGGTATTGTTAATTTGATCGGTGAAAAACATTTAATTTATATTGTAGGTAATAAAGTCGATCTATTACCAAAAGATGATCGATTTTATTTGGAAAGAATTAAAAAATCATTGAAAGAATCACTGAAATCTACACACATTAATCGTGAAGCTAAAATTCGTGATGTTAGTCTAATAAGTGCTAAAAATGGTTTTGGTGTCGATAATCTTGTTACGAAATTATTACGAGATTTGAAATCTGGCCAAGATATTTATCTGATTGGCTGTACGAATGCCGGAAAATCAACATTATTCAATGTTTTAATGCAATCAGATTTATGTGCCTTAACTGATGATCAAGATTTAATGCAACGAGCAACAACATCGATATGGCCCGGTACAACACTTAATTTACTTAAATTTCCAATAAGAAAAATGAAAGGTTGGGAAATGCAAATGCGATTGAATCGGCTAAATATACTGGAGAAACAAGATATTGCTGAAAATATTCTAACAAAAAATCTACGTCGACAATCACAAATTCGTTATGCACATTTAGCCGAACGTATTAATACTGATATATCAACAACAACACCATTTTTAATGGAGAATAATCATCCTCTTATACGAACGGTTCGAAATCGAGGAAAAAGGCCATTCGAATCAAAGAAAAATGATTTATCGAAATTGAATTATCTTAATGATACGCCTGGTGTTATTTATAAAGATCAGTTATTAAATCTTTTAACAACTGAAGAATTATTGCGAACTATACCACGCGAAGTAATTACACCGCGTACATATACATTACGACCTGGACAAACATTGTTTATCGGTGGTTTAGCTCGTATCGATTTAACAAATGCTCGCCAAAATGTTTGGCTAACCATATTTGCATCATCATATCTACCTATCAATATTGTTTATACTGAACAAGCAAAACATTTCTATGAAACACATATTGGTACAGAATTTTTAGCTGTACCATTAGGTGATTATGAAAGACTAAAATATTGGCCACGATTATCACCGAAAGAAATCGAATTAGAACTTTTGGGTTGGGAACAAAGTACAGCCGATATTGTATTATCATCAGCCGGTTGGATATCTATTACTGGTAATATCGATACCAAATGTATATTGAGAGCATTTACACCGGAAGGTCGTGGTATTTACTTAAGGCAACCACCAATATTACCATATGCAATACGATTAAGAGGTCGTCGAATTCCAGGAACTCCTTGTTTCGAGAATAAACTGTTTACGATCGATGATTTTCAAAATCATCGTTATTCAAATCAAAAATATGATAATAATTCCGAAACGACATCGATATTCAACGAGGAAGATGAACAACGACCAGTTGTAAAACATCGTCGCCATGTCAATAGGACAATTATTGCTGATGAACGATTGAAAAATGCCCGCAAATTCGTTGACGAATGAATAATGCAGATTCTATTGATACTTATAAGTTTCATATTCTTAACGCTAGATGGCAAGTGTTGTAGCATATTTCATTCAAAATATTTAGGAAAGGAAGTGTTTGAATTTGGTTTTCAATTTTGTATGATGTTTTTTTTTGTTTTGTTTGTAAAAAGAATTTCAAATAAATAAAATGATAAAGAATCATCAATTTTTATAAAACAAAATAGTCTATTTAAGAAGAATATTATTATCGTAAGATTTTAAGTTTATGTAATCAATTTACCAGTATCAAATTTTGCACGTGTTAACATTCTCTTGCTTGACAATCATTCAGAGAATAAAGAAAAGAGTGGAAACAATCAATATTTTTATGCATTGCGAACAACAATCAGTAAATCATGAAAAAAAATGAAAAAAATAAACATTAACCGTATGCGACGAGGATGGGATTCGAACCCATGAGTACAGAGTACAATGGATAACCAGTATTTTTTTATCAATATTTATCATCATGAGAATATTCATAACGATTATTGATCATTGTTAATTCAGTACATAATTTGCCAAGTTTTTGGTTGGAAAATTAGCAGTCCATCGCCTTAACCACTCGGCCACCTCGTCAGTACTGTTGGGTAAAGGCCAAATACTTATTGAAAAATATATTGCATAACTGAAGGCCAGTTTTCAATTCAATTCTTTGTAATATCATTGAATGATTCCAGGGCGACAAAGCAAACTATAGAAAAAAAATTTGGATTCAACTTTTTATATATATTAAAATAATGTAACAGCTGGTTTTTAGTTTGAAATATCACAATCTTCATCATCATCATATTGGATGCATGAAACAAATAAAACAAAAACGAACGAAAAAAAATGAAATCAAAAATGAAATCAAAACTTGAAGTAAAAAGGAAAAAACAATATATAAGAATAACGTTAACACTATAACACATTCTGTCGAGAGAGAGAATGAGAGAGAATAATGGTTTCTTGGCTTACACCCATCAAACAATATGACTAAACATCGTTTTGACATGATGTCTTTTTAGTAATTTTTTCTTTTGACTTTTTTTTTTGTTGTTTTTGTTGTTTAACTTTGATTCTGACATTTATATTTAATTTCATAAAGCTTCAATGTTAAGTAAGTGTGTGATCATCATAGCAAATAATAAGTTTTATTTTTATTTTTTTCGTTGGCTGTATATCAAGGAATCCAAAGCAAAAGAAAAAACTTTTCATTTCATCCAGAATATCAAAAAAAAACTTTCATCATCGTGAACATAATATGAGAAAAAGTTATACCAAAAAGAAATGATGGAAAAAAAAGCAAATTAAACAGAAACAAAACGAAAAAATTGAGTAAAAGTTCCCTGATATGATGATGATGATCGTTGTTGTTGTTGTTGTTGTTGTCGTGGATCATGGATCCAACAAAATAAAAAAACGTTCCAATGTTGATGTTATTTAATTAAAAAACAAAACAAAACGAAAAATCTTTCACCAAATACAAGTGATGTGTGTGTGTATTTGATTTTTTCATTTGAATTCTTTGTTTGTTACGAAATATCAAACGATAATGTCCTTGATCAGTTTGGATTTTTTGTTTTCTGTAAATTTTTTATTTAAATAAAACTGGTCAACCGAAATAACACTGGTTCTCTCATTCAATCAATTGTTATCTTTGTCGTATTAATAAGTCATTTTGTTCAAATTTTTTCAAAAAAAAAAAAAATCAAATTCAAATAGTGATTTGAAACAAAACTTTTCCTGTTTATTCAAAATTCAAAAATTCAAAAATTTTCAATAATAAAAAAAATGATATTTTTTTTGGGAAAAAAATTTGAAAAAAATGAAATTTGTTGTGTAACAATAGATTGATTTTTGTTTGTCCACTGGAACCATACTTGGTGACCATGACCACTTGTATATAGAGGAAATCTCTTCAATCATTATATGAAAAACACAATCAAGTGATCCAAACAACAACAACAACAGTTTTCTCCTAAACACTGTTATGTGTTTTTTGTTTGTATAAAACGACCACCTAAGGTAAATTTATTTGTTTATAAGTAACCTTGTCATTGACAATGATGCTTATTTGTTGTGGATTTTTGGACAATGTTGACATTGACTTTCAATTTTTTTTAAAAAAACTTTTTGATTTGAAAAACAAAATCCAAACGTATTATTTAAATTTGATAATTTTCAAATCAAATTATCATGAATGAATGAATGAATGAATTGGATGACAATAACATTGGAAACAACAAAAATCTTGCCCATTCTGGCTTATTTTTTGTACAATGTTTTTCATTGTTGATGTTTTGTTACAGAAGATTTAAATAGAAAACGAAACTGCACGTGTAAACAGCTTCGGGCATTTTCTCATCACATTTATTTTAAACAATTTTTTTTTGTTGAAAATGTTTAAATATTTCCGAATTCCGACATGTATTTTATGTGATGAAATGATGAAATCAAATTTTTTTTGTTTTTTGCATTTGTCAAACAAATTCATAAATATTGAGAGAAAAAACTGAAAAGAAAAGAATTGTTGAAGCAAGAAAAAACTAAAATGAATAAAACAAGAATAATTTCATCATCATTATCAGTGAATGGAAATAAGAAACAACAATGTTTAAAGTAGAAACAAAAGAAAGAATTTGTTTCAATTGTCAAGTGTTTGCAACATTACAAACAAAATGAAAAAAAAATTAAAAAAAATAAAATTAAAACTTGTGAAATTAGCATATTGTTTCAACATGACAATAGTTTCGCAAAAATTACAATAACGATTGAGAAAAAATACAAAAGAAAAATAGAATCTATGCAAGCATAATTAATTAATTTATAACAATAATGATAATTTAATGAATATATAATTATTTGATCATTACAAAGGGGTAAAATTAATTCATCAAAAACATTGAATAATGAAAAATATAATTATTGATGTGAAAGAATGTTGTTGTTGTTCTCTATTGTCTTAGAATTTGTTTTTTCTTTTTTACGTTTTTGTTTCATCGAATGAATCAATAAATGAATGAATGAATGAATGATGATGATATTCGATAACAATCGAAGCATTCAACCAAAAATCATGTTTTTGTTTTTGTTTGTTTTTGTTGATTTTGTTTGCCAATTTTTGAATAGAACAAGATGATAATCAAATTGATGCAGAAAAATTGTTGTTAATGATGATGAATTTCATGATTTGTTTGACAATTATCATCAAAATTCATTGAAATTTATTGGTAAAATTTACATGACAATAACGACGACGATGATGATTATAATTTCAATTGAAAACTGATTTGTTTTCACTTTTTCTTTTTTTTCAATCATGGATAAAGTTTTTCTCTATTGAATAAAATGATTGACTGTGATTTTGTTTTGTTTCGAGTTGGATTTTCACATTTGAAACGATCAAATCCAATTAGTTTAGCCTAAGTGTTTATATATAAATGAATGTGTGCGCTGTTTTCTTCTATTTGTTTGAATATATAAAAACTGTATGCTGATTATTCGCTTCGTTAATTCTATTCTATGGAAACGGATGTGATGGACACATTTTTTTTCCATAGACATACATACACCACCGGTCAAAACAAAGAATCATTGAATTTGTTTATATTTGAATGTACCGAAAACGAATCAGCAATGAATTTAAATGGAAAAATAGAAAATTTGGAAATATGAAAGAGTGAGGTGCAAGAGAGAGTGACAAACATTATTCTCTTGAATCATTCCATAGATTTTGAATGTAAATATTTGAAAAAATATCAATAGGTTTCGGATATATATATGATTGACACTAAATACTAATAGATATTATCAATTTATAGGTGATCAATATATCAATATTTGATTTTTTTTTCTGTCTCGTAAACATTCTTGACTCTATTCGTCGTCGCTGATATTTTATCCCAATGGATTTCTCAAAAAAAATTTTTCTTCTTCTTTTTACTAAATTTGATATAGTTTTTTGTTGTTGTCAAATAATGATCACCTTGTACGATAGATCAAATAATCATTTCATTATTTTTTTGAAAAAAAACTACAAAATTTTTGCACCTAAATATTAGCTTGTGCCGATCATATAGATCAATATAAAACGGAAACGAGAAAAAACCTATTGATAAATGGGAAAATGTATCTGGGAAAAAAACAGAAAGAAAATGTTTACTTTTCTAAATGGGATGGATGATTCATATACAAACAGTGCCAAAAAATAGCCATTGAAAGAAAATATAAGTGTATCAAATTCATTGAATGAATGAATGAAATGTTTCATCGAAAACAACAACAAACAATAACAGTTCCATTAGCAATATTTTGCATCCACTATGGCTACAGATGTTTGGCTATTTTTATTAGAAAAAAAAATCATTGTATCCATAACGTTTGGCATCATTCTCTCTTTCCATAAACATTTCCTATAATGTGTGTGAGTGTTTGTGTACTGATATTCTTGATGATTGTAAGAGAGAGTTTATATTTGTATTCTCTAAAAAAATATTCTTTCTTTTTCCTATAACTACTACTATTTATAAAGAAATTGTTATTATTATTATAATGATAATGATTATGTTTCCATAACACATTTTTTTTGGTTCAATATGTGTGTGTATCCAATTACAAATTAATTAGAAAGCACATTATACATTGAAGCATATTTTATATACAAAATAAAATAATTAATATTAAAAAAAAGAGAGAAAAATCTGACGAAATATTGAAAATGTCATTGCCAACTGGCGTGATGTCCATTTGGCAAAGAAAAAAATAATAATAATAAGTTTTACTTATCGTTTATGGAATGATTATCAAATTTTGTTTTATTTTTTTTTTCATTCTTTTCATACATCTTGACACATTCTCATCATCATCATCATCATCGTCAACCGAATCAAACAGACAAAATGACAAAAAATAAACCATCATAAACGATATCAGAGATTTTTTCTTCAAATTCTTTGTCATTTGTTTCAAGCTTCGATTTTTTTTTAAATAGTCAGCAACTGAATCTCTCTCGGTGTGTGTGTTTGGTTACAAGGAAGATGCGATAAAGTTTCTGGAACTAAACTATTGTCCATTTTGTTGTTGTTGTCGTTATAATTGAAGTTTTTTTTTTGATTCATTCAAACAACAGAAATGAAAAAATGATGCAACATTTTTAGTGAAATGAAAAAAAAACAACCAAAAAAATCAGAAACATTTCAGTATTTTGTTTTTTTCTTTTCGTTTTTTCCGTTTAATACTCAATGTTTAGGGATATATACCAGTCATCCATCTATCCATTTTATCATCCTATCCTATGTCTGAGGCTCAGTCAGTAAAGAACCTAGCTAGCGAGAGGGAGAGAGAGAGAGACAAAAAAACTGTGTGAATTCAAACAACCAACATTCAAACAAACATGGAGAAAAATTCGATGAGGGAAAAGAAGAGAAGAGAAAAAAGATTTCAAATTCGTATTATTTGCACATGAACGCATCGATGGAAACGGAGGATGTTTTGCTATTGCACACCATATACACACACACACACACATAACGATCCAACAACAACAACAACAAACTATGAAGATAGAGGGATCCAAGATACAAAAAAAAAAACATATAGCAGAGACATTTGAAGTTCTCTCTCTAATAGCAAAAAAAAAAAAAAAAAAGAATTTTGGTAGAAATAGAAGATTTTGTTTTCTACTGCTGCTGCTGCTGCTTTCAAAGGAGTTTGAGGATAAAAATATTATTATCAAAATAAAGATAAAATAAATCAAAAGAAAAAAAATAAAAGGAATATATTTATTTATCAACCAAAAAAAAAGTCCTAAAATATGACTAAACACAATATCAAACTGATGATAATGTTGATGATGGTAAAAACTACACATCAACTTTAACTAACTAAAATAATATTTCAGTGAAACAAAAAAAAAACTTTTATTTATGAAAATGTCATTGAAATTTTTCATAATTTTTGTTCAATTCTAGACTGATATATAATATAGAAACTTGCTGAAACTTTGTTTCAATTTTTTGAATATGATTGTGGTTTCTGAAAAGAAAAAAAGAATCTAAAAAAACGGTTGAAACAATGTATATTCTGTGAAAAATTTCAACCTTGAATAATTTAATTAAATTCTTTAGAAAAAAAATCCAATATTATTGATCCGAAAATGAAAAAGGTAGAAAATTTTCAAATGTAAAAAAACCCTTATAGTAGTAAAAGAATGGATAATTTCCATGATTTCCACAATGGAATGATAATGATGATCCACTTGTGAAACCAATTGTCCATACAAACATGTATACAGCATCGAACATGTGTGTGATCATTGTAATTTTGGCATCGTTTGTTCACAGCAGCAGCAGCAGCAGCTAGTCTCATTCACTAAATTATTTTTCATACTTGATGATGATGATGGTTGAAATTGTTCAAATAACGAAATAACAACAGAAAAATAACATCAACAACAACAACAACAACAACATAACTGGCATACTTGTGTTTGATTTCATTTTCAACAAATATTTCCTCAAAAAATATACATTGCCAAAATTAAACCAACCAAAAAAAAGGAATGGAATCTGCCCTGGATTGATGATTTGATGCACGTGTTTGCTATAACTACCATGTATTATCCATCATTCAACGACAACAACAACATTATATTACAATGGATAGAATGAATGTTTCATTTTTTGTTTTGCCTTGGATATCCATGATTCTTTTGGGCATCTGGAATACCAGTCATTCAGTATTAGTCAGTATTATACGTGTAATACAACTATACTAACTCATATTCTTATTCAAAAACGAAAAAAAATCTTTACAATCAATTATTTTTCATTGATATTGAATTCTAACGATTCATTCAGTTATAAAAATTCAAGTATCAACATTCGTTATTCAAGTGATTCAAGTTTTTTTTTGTTTGATAAATCTTATTATACGCTATTTGTATGGATATTATCATTATATACACCACTCTTATAATCATTATTATTATTATTGTTGTTGCATTCACGAATCGCATACAAGGACATAACCAATGAATAAGGGAAGAATATTCTGAATTGTAATGACATTTTTGGGAGCAACAACAACAGTGAACAACCAGTAGTACTTTTTGTTTTTCTAATTCTTAATTGTAATTCTTATTTGGACAAAGATTCTTGAATTCATATTGGATTTTTTTGTTTTGTTTTGTTTTACATTTTGTCAATTAACCTTATAACAAGAGCAACAACAACAACAGGAAAAAAACAAAAATCAATTCACATAATCAAAATTTTCTTGTTTGCAGTTTTCTTTAGTTAAGCTTATGTTTAAATCAGACAAATGATCCATAAGAATTCAACAGAATATAAAAAGCTATTTATTATCAATTGTTATCAATGTTATTGTCAACGACAACAACAACAAAATCAGGGAACCCTTATTTATATGGAAAAAATTCTTCAAATAATAAAAAAAAGGAAAACCTGGATTCTATTTTATTAGTTATTTGTTTTTTTTCATAGTTATAACCAGGAAATATACCAGTTTGTTTATTGTCTGATTCTGTGTATGTGTTTATTCTGTGTATAGGTTAATCCAATCAATCCAATAGAAATCACTAGAGTGTGACAATTACATAATAAAGGAAAAAACCAATGGGCTACCATCATTTTGAATGATCAACATTTTTGATTGTTTCGGTGCTCTTCTATCATCACATAACAAAGTGGTCACGCACAAACATGCACACACACACGTTTTGAAAATTTGATGGAGACAAAACATTTGCGAAAAAGAATCAACAAAAATGACAAAAACAAAACGAAAAAAAAATCCTAATTACAAATCAAAAATTTTCAAAATCATTATCGTTTTATTCATGGAATTTTCCTGTTTTAAACTTGAATAAAATTTCGAATCAAAAACCAAAATTCATGGAGAAATTTCAACAAAATTATCGTTTTTCTCTTTTCTCACATCTGTCTCGAATCGATAATTTACGCGCATTCGATGATGATTAATAAAGATAGATAAATACAGTGGTAAAAAAAAGATAACGAACAAATTAAATCAAACAAAACAAATCAGAATCAGGTCAAATTAATAACATGAAGAAAAAAAAACAGCACGCGAATTGATTTGTGAAAGAAATTGAATGAATGAATGAATGAATAAATCGATCGGCAAACATGCTGTGTGTACAAATAATTATTGTAAATCAATCGATCCATTGATCGATTGAAATCGGTGTTTAAAGTTGCAAGTTGTAAATTTGTAAATAAATAAATAAATAACTCATTCAAAATCGATTCATTTGATATTCATATTTTCTTTTCATTTCTACTTTGAATGAAAAAAATCGAAAAAACGTTTAAGTTTTTTTCGTTGACATTCGTTTTGATGTCTTTTTTTCACACTCTCTGTCTGTTGGTGTGCGAGTGTTACCTTTGACCTCGACAAATGTTTCAAATGTGTCTGTGGTCAATACAATGGTTGTTTATCTATTTGAAAATTTAGACCAACAATGACCACACCGAATAAAAATATGATATATAAATGGACAAACAAACAAACAAACAAATTGATAAATAAATAAACAAATTTGCATATTTTTTTTCTGTGAAAATCCAGACAAATCAAAATCCAATTTCTTAAAAAGTTCTCATACACCTTTTAGATTTGAGAAAATAGAAAGAAAAAATCATAAACACTTTTCTGTATGGGCGATTTGTATTTTCTCTATGTGTTCACCTGGTTGGTTTGATCTGACCTGGTGTTTATTTCCTGTATATTGTTTTTGGATCAAAATAAAATTTCCATTTTCTTTTTCACTTGACCATTTTTCGTTTCGATTGATCCAATGGGTTAATAGAATTCTTGAATTGAAATCAACACATCAATAAAATGTGGTGAGCGAGAAATTATCATGAAAAATGTATGAAAAAAAAGAGGTCAACGGATAAAAAATAAAATAAGACATTAAGGTCGTGACACACGAACACATTTCATGATCAATTCAATTCAATGTTGTTCACGGTGTCGTTGTGTGGGCTTTGTCAAAAAATGAATTGACAACAATTTTTTCAGAAATAACCGTAACCGTACCGAATGAATTGAGCCGAAATATGATTGAAAAAAAAACTAAAAAGTTTAGTTTTTTTTAGTTACAGAAACATTTTTCATTCAATTTTTTCGATTCGTTTTGGATTTTCTTTTCGGTTGTTGTTTTTTAACGTTATTAATTCACGTTTGACAGGGACACAAAATTAGAAAAATGTAACAAACAAAAAACGATGAAATCACTCCCGGAATCGTTTGATTCCAATAAGATAATGGTTGTTTCCGTTTATGATAATTTCAACAAAAAAAATATTTCATTAATCTGGCGCCGATCATTCGAGAAAAGATAATCAGAAAAAAATTTGTCACCCTATTTGAATAAAAGTTTATGGTTTGTGTGAGGTCCAAATTTTTTCAACTCTCTCTCTCTCTCCCACCATCACATATCAATCTATATTTAAATGAACTCATTTAACATTGTCTACAATGGTTTTCTTCGACTATTACGAGAACCAGATAGAAGAGAAAAAAAAATTCGTCTAGTCAAAGCATTACGGTTTTTTTTTCTTTGTTTTGTCCCCAAATTTGAAACATTATGATCTTCACATAACATTGATCATTTCCTTTCCTATTTGCTACCATAGAATGAAGCATTATTAGTTTGTTCAAATGATAAGTAAGTCAATGCCGCAAAATAAAGTTCAAAAAAACAGAAAAGAAAAGAAAACCGAGTAAAATGATCTAGGTATTCATTTTTTTCTTGGGTAACAATTTATCATAGACAATATATAATAGTTTCATAGATGAATGAATCTTTCAACACACACAAAAAACCAATCATTATTATTATGATTAAAGATTGAAAACAAATAAAATCTAACCAAATATACCGCCTTGAATGAATGAATGGAATGAAATGAAATTGTTTCAAAATTGAAATGTGTCGAGACATTTCTCTATTGATGAAAGAATGAAAGAATAAAAGAAATTCTTAACCGTTTTTCTTTTCCGCACACATTGAAAATGAGAAATGAAAAACGGATTTGATTGAAAATTGGCGGTTCTTTTTTCTTTTCTTTTTCCATTGTTTTGATTTGTTTGCTGCTGTTGTTGTTGTTGTTTGTCACAGAATCATTTTCACAATTTTCGATCCATTTTTTTTTTTTTTTGGTTGGAAAACAAATCGATAATCATTTTTTCCCGATGTTAAAAGATTAATCTTCTATCGGCAAAAGGAAGCAAAGTGCTGAAAAAAATGACATTTTAATATTTGAACAAAATAATTTAAATTTCAATTTGGAAACAATTACTGTTGATGATGATGATGATGATGCTAATTTAATAACTGTCTTTGTTTGAATCTGGTTTTGCTTCAATTTTTGCAAAACATGCAAAAATTTGTCTAAAATTCATTGACTTAAGGTTATTTCAATGAATTTTGTTTGTCGCGTTTTGTTTTTTTCAATTTGTTCATTGTAATATTTGTAGACAATGGAATTTTTTTGGCTATTATTAATTTCAAATGTTTTTTTTAATTTTCATAAAGAATTTCTTTCGAATAAAATCATATTCTCATCATATAAATAGAAACCAAGATATTAAGATGCATTTAAGCACCAACAATCCGCCAATAATTTTTTCCTGCATTGATTTTTTTCCTTCTTCTTCTTCTTCATGGATCAAATTGTTTGGATATTTACAAAACTATTCACCCCCCCCTCCGAAAAAAAAAAGTATGGAGAGAAAAGGGGCAAAAAAACAAGATTATTTCTGGAACCAATTCTTCTATTATACCAAACATATAGCCACTAGCATCTCTTCAATACCGAAATTTTTTTCTGGGAAAAGAATTCATATTGCTTTTGGATTTTTTCTACGTTTCGTTTTGCTTTGCTTTGTTCTTTCTTTCACTGATATTGTATTGTATTTTTTTTTTTTTTTTGGGGTTATTTTCTCGATCCAAGCGTTATTATTTGTGCAATACGCATCAACAACAACCGAAAAAAAAAATATTATTAAAAGAATAAGAGAAAATCGTTCGAAATTCATTCAAGCAGTAAATATATATTGGCGCATACGACCAAAATGATTTCCAAAAGAAAGAAGAGCGAGAGAGCGGGAGTGGTTTTCATCAAAATCAATGGTCGATGTCATGTACAACACACCAAAGAGAGACAGACAAAAAAAGTTTCAATCAACAGTGTAATAAGGCGGCAAAATAAAATCCGTCCTACTAAAACGGATATACACAGCTTTTTATATATATAAGTATAGCCCCCATTTTTGTTTTTTTCATTCAATAATAATAGTTCAACAAATATTGTTTTGTTTGTATTTTGGGAAAAATAATTGTATAACAGTGATAGAGAAAGAGAGAGAGGAAGGAAAAGAGGATGAAACAAGTGAAGCGTACAACAGTAGCAGTATAGATTTATGAAATTGGTACGCCTTGAAATGAAATGTTGAATTGAACATTTGGATAGACATTGATGTGTACCGCCTGCGTTTATAGCTTAGATATATTATAACAAGCTATTTGATGATGATGATGATGATGATGATATGGTTGTTTAGATTTTTATTATTTTCTTTTCCTTTCTCACTCTCTCTCTCTCTCTCTCTCCTCTCAATGTACATTTGTAACAAAACAAAACAAAAAATAACGAAAAAATAAACAGAATAGAGAGAGAAAAAGAAAGAGAAATCATCATTTTCATTTGCTTCGTTTGATTCTGTCATGTCAAATGAATGAATGAATGAATGTGTGTGTGCTGAGGTGCAATCAAACGGTAAATATGAGTATATAAATGCATATTAGTATTTTGAATCCAATCGGACAACAACAACAACAACAACGACAAACAAAACTGAAAATTTTGTTTTTGGAACAAAACAACAACCCAATTCGTTATGCCCGATCAATTGATGAAAACAAAACAAAACAAAAAAAAAGTCCATGTGAAAAATACCCGTTCGTATAAGATTTATTTTTTGTTTGTTGTTTGAATATTTCATCGTTGTCATCATCATTGGAAATCATTGTATCTTGATCAGATTTGATCGAAATTCAAATTTACATTCGATTCAAATCATTCAACCATTTTATTTATTTATTTTCTGAAATACAAACACCAAACAACATCTAACAACAACAACAACCTTTCGTTACTTTTTGAAATAGTGTGAGATCCAGATTGATTTGACCGGTATTAATCGATCGAAAATGATTTGCATTCAAATTGAATCGTTTGTTTTCAGATTTTCATCAATTGTTTAATTTCAACAACAACAACAAATCATCCATCATAAATTAGATTAATCAATATTGATTTTTTTCTTTTGTTTTTGCATCCATCCATCCATTCAATCAATCGATCAATCGATTTTTTCTGTTCTTTTTTAAAAAAAAATTTATTAATTTCAATCATTGATCAATAATCAAAATTCACTTGTATGTTTGTGTATAAGTGGTCAATCAGGAAATTCAATTCAATCATCGATTTGAATGAAGAAACAAAAAAAAATCAATAAATGCCAGCGAACAGCAAAATTCAATATTTGAACAGAAGTTCAATTTAATTTAGTGTTTTTTTTATCAAATGTGATAATTTTTTTCTCATCAAAATCTAAACATCATTATCATTAATTTTAATCACATTGATTCATCATCACAATCATCATCATCATCATAATCAACTTAACTCGTTCAACACACACTACAAAAAAAAAGTTATTCATATTTTTATCTTATTTTGGTTCATTATTTAGCCATCATCATTTACGGTAAGTACTTTGTTTCTATCATCATAATCATCATCATATATTTTTCTCTGAATGAAACGAGAAACAATAGTCAAAAAAACAGTTATCTTTCAATTATAACCATCAATATCTGTACATAAGGGAATGATGAAAAATGATGATAATTAGCAAATGATGATGATATTTAAAAAAAGAAAGTTTCCCTTGGATTTTTTTTTGACTGTTGTTGTTATTCTTTAACCACAATATATTTTACATCATACTACACACATATATCTCAAGGGAACATCAACAACATTATCATCATTGAAAAAGTGTGTGTGTGTGTGTCAATTCTATGGAGAATATTCTTCTGACACACACACAATGATTGTGGTTTTTTTTCGTTGTTGTTGTTCTTGATTCACATTTGATTCTTGTTGTTTTTTACGCCGTTTGTTTTTTCTGTTGTTGTTGTTATGTGGTTAACTTGGCCACTATTAATCGTCGATTGTCGTTGGGGTCATTGATGATGATCACCATCATCATCAAACACAAAACCCATGGAGAGAGAGAGAAAAGAATATTTATACTTTGCCTTTGATTGTCAATAGGGAATTTCTATGATGATGAATATAATTGAATTAGATTTCTTTTTTTTCACTCCCAAAAATGAAATGATATTTGGTGATGATATCAATTCGAATGAAAATAAAAAAAAAGAAAATAATGATGATCCTCATCATCACTCGATCAAGTTACTATTATTTGATTTGATAATATTTATCACATCGATTGGTCAAGTTATATTTTTTCATCCTACAAAACGAAAAAAATTTGATTGTGGTTTCTCTTTAGGGCACATTTCATTGATGGTTTTTTTTTATTTTGTGAGGCTATTCAATTCAACAACAACAACAACAAGAATTGGAATGGCACACGCACATGTCGTGTGTTATATTCCAAAATATAACTAATAGTGAAAAAAAAATAAAAAATATAACCAACAGAAAAGACAGAACTAAATAAAAGTCAACGATGTAAAACCAGAAAAAAAACATCCAGAATTTAAGTGAACAAGAAAAAAAACCAACCAAACTGAATGAGAGAGATGCCTTTTTACATTTCTACGGGAACAATAATAACAATGTGGGAAAAAGACTCGTGTTCCATGGAATGATCGTTCCAGGATTGATTTTTGTTGTTGTTGTTGATAATAATGGTTTCTATGATAAATGAACAATTTTTTCCATCTTCCACTTACCAAACCCCATTTTCATATCAAAAATTTACGAAACAAAAAAATGAATTTTACAAAAATTCTGCAGCAACAACAAAAACAGTGGAACAACGAATTCATTCATTTTTTCTGCCAACCAACCAACAAAAAAAAAACATTACCTTCAAAAATGTTTAAATGTTCAGGAGAATTGTTCATAAAATACACACCACATATAAGAAGATTATTACAATGAAAACATACTTAACCCCCCGAAGAAAGTCAATAACATTGTTGTTGTTGTTGTTGTTATTGTTGGATTTATGGATTTTGATATGTTTTTGAATATTATTATTATTATTATTGTCTACTTACTTTGTTAAATGATATCAATTGAAATCTGATGAACGTCACCAAGTAAAAAAACACAATTTAAAAGCAAGAGAGACACTTGAGAAGAGATTATGTATTTTTAGTTTGGCAAATGTATGAATGGAAAACGATAATGTTTACCTAGATTTCTTATTCACAGTGTTTTTTTGTTGTTCAACAATTCAATAACAATTTGTACATTTTTAGTTTGTTCACTAAAATAAAATTATGAAATAAATTAAGCTTCTTATGTAATATCATCATAGAGGTAATCATAGTTTTAAAAGGTTTTCCTTTCACATTTTCATTATGATTTTGTTTTTTGTTCATTAAAAAAAAAATTAAATATTTTTGTTGTTGTTATTGTCAGGTTTACCTTACCACTACCACTACTCGAATTACTACTACTACCACCACCACCACCACCTATCAATTAATGAATTAACCTGATGAGAGATTAAGACAAGACAAGAAAAGAGTTATAATCCCTAAATCCCTAATTTTTTGTAATTGATTGATTTGGATATTCCCAAACAAATTGATTTTGAAAAAATCATTCAAAACGGCTTTATCTACGGTAACACCACCTTATCATCACCATCATCATCATCATCATCCGCATCAACATCATACAATGGTGCCAAACGATGGTCATCATGGATTTCATCAACGTTCAGCAGCTGCTAATCATTTTTGGTCAACAGCAACATCATCTGCATCATCATCACCAACATCATTAACATCATCAAGATTTGTTTCAGCCGTTGCCGATGTATTAGCACAACAACAAGATCAATGTATGATGCAACATAAGGGTAAGTTTCAATCAAAAAAGTATGAGTATTTCTCATTTTCATCATATCATCAAAATTCGAAACATCATCAAAAAAAAAAATTTTCAAAAATTTAATTGAAAAATTTTTTCTTTTTCTTTCTTCGATTCTTCAACTTTTAAATTTCCCTTCATCAAATAACTCTTTCATACACTCTATCTATGTCTATGTCTTTCTCTCTTTTATTTACCTTATAATATTCTATCCTGTAACCTGATTTCTAATCTTTGACATCTTTTCTATTTTCATTTTCAATTATTTTTTTTTGCATCCATTTTAATCAGATAACTTTTTTTTGGTTCTTTGTTGTTGAAATAGTGAGAAAAAATGAGAGATTCAAAGTTGAATAGAAAAAAAGAATACGGTTGTTGTTGTTGTTGTTTATGTAATCAACGGAAACAATATGTTGGAATTCTGTACACAAACACTAAATACACAATAGACAATACCCTCGACTCATGAGGATGCTGTTAATAATGATAATAATAAAATGCTAAACTAAAGTGAGAAAAAAAAACGATGGAAGAATGTAGATGAGATGTGTACCACTCGAGATAGGAGCAAGATTAAATGATTTTTTATACACAATGCTCGTGTTGATTCTCCAAATACAATGGGTATTAATGGATAAAAATGGTTTCGGCCAACGATCCAGGATCAACAGAAAAATGAATAGGGAGAAAAGTAAAAAAGAAGTAAAACTATGAACCGATTCTATGATTAGATGTGACAAAAGAAAATATATTCTCAAATATATAATAGTGTTTGGTTCTACATCATCATTATTATCTACATAGTAGAATTTTTTTGAAAAAGAAGAAGAAAATTTCATCAACAAAACAAAAAAAAAAAATGGAAGCATATTTTTTGATTCAATCAACAATGGAACAAAATGATAGATATGATTATTATATGATCATCATCATTGAGGTTGTATAAAAAAGCCCAGTAAAAATTCAGGGTTATTTTTCAGTCAGGGACTTTAAATATAGTTTTTTTCCAGAAAAAGAATCATTCGATATTTTTTTGTTGACTTGATGTTCAACAACAACAACAAAACAAATCAAAACGATAACGATGATAAAAATCAAAATTCTATGTAGTTAGACGAAAAATGTTTATTTACTGCTACTTTCGAATACCAAAAAATCATCAAACTATTTTTTTTTGGCAAGAACCAAATTCTTGTGTAAAATTTTTTCATTGATTCTCTATTCTATTGTAATAGAACAACAACATCAGTTTTTAAAAAAAAGTTACAAAAATTCAGACAAAGTAAAGTAATGGTGACGAAACGAAACAGAAAAATCAAAGCAAACGATACGATTTTCCTAATTATATGTATATGAGAACGACATACCAGAAAAGTAATATTTATTCAATATATTTTGAATTTATAGCTCATTTCATTTCATTCGATGTTCATCATTCAGTGAACTGTTAATGTGTTGTGGAAGAGAAGGTCACCAAACAAAATTCCAACCAATTTTACAAATTCTATAATGATAGGTTTCACAACCGACTGGCATCAATATCAAATTGGGATTTTATTCTTTTCACATACTTTTTGAACGTATGGGATGCTATCTTGTTGTGTTTTTTTTCTGCTAAAAAACTCTTTCATTTTCATAGATTTTGTGAAAAAAAAGTATTAATTTTTTTCTTTTTTTGATTATATAATACTGGAAATAACAGAACTGTATAGCCAATGATGAAAGCATAACATTATTTTCATTTTTTTTGAATTTGGTAATCAGTTTTGAATCTAAACTTTAGATCAATCCATCCAGTTAAGTTCATGCCGTGTTTGTATCCTTTCATTATGATCCATGAAAAAAAAGTCAGTGTTGTTTTTTGTTTCCAAACTATACTATGTATTGGTGAAAAAAAAGACACTAACCCGAACACACGCTTACACATAAGCAAGACACGTGCCATAAATGAAAAATTAATTATAAAATTATTGAATTTTTATAAATCTCTGAAAAAAATCATCATGAAATACAAAGAAATACAAAAGTTATTTTAATTTAGCCACACATTGAAATTCTCTTCACAATTTTTTCCTGATGATGATAATCAAATCAAACGAAACATTAATCAATTTATGGTTTTGGATCGATGAATATTATGATTTGAAATATGGCAATGAAAAAAAATTCCGTTCAATGATATTGATTAGTTTTTCTCGGGTTTGTTTGTTGTTCATTGTACTAACTTTTGGGTTAAAGCCAATTTATTTGTGCATATTTTTTTTCTTTGCTTTGATCAAATAATCATAGTTTGTTTTTTCCCCTTTAACCATAGTTATATGATTTTTATATTCTCTTGATTAGCCATACACAAACACACAATTGCAATGGATTCTTTTATTCAATTTTCAATTCTGATCACTGTTATTGTTGTTGTTGATTATTTGCTTGTTTGTGATCTAATTTAATGGTTCGATCTGATCTGAATATCTGGGTTATGTGTGTTTGTGAGTATAGATTTCAACAACATTTGTTAGTTTGTTTTTATGATGTTGTTGGTTAGTACAAATGAATCGTTAGAGTAGTTAGAATTGATTCATAGATTTTACGCCAAAAAAAACCAAAAATTAGCAGCTTATTTGATAGTACAAACATACATACAATCAGTATTTATATATATAGAATGCACAGCCTCAAGTAATTTAATTAGAATTCTACAAGCAAAAATATTCTGTATTTTGTTTGTTTGTGTATGTGTGTGTGTGTGTTTGTAAAACCAAATGAATGAATCGAAAGTTGAATTGTTATGGATAAATTATGGAATTAAGAGAGAAAACGAAGAATTGGGAAAAAATCACCAACTAGGTTTGGTTTGGTGGAAAAAAATGAATCAAACCAAAAATTGGCAATAATAATGGTTATTAAGCGAATAGGAAATGATGGTAGAAATTTTATTATTAGTGAACACAGATAGAATCCAATATTATCAAGATCATAATAAACTCTAATCACGTACAAATAAAAAATGATTTTGATTTTGTAGCCAAATTTACCGAGATTTTTACCCGAATTTGGGAAAAAAATGTTTCAATATGACAACAAAATCATATCGCATGGACCCTAATTAGTGACAATAATAATGGTCATTTGTGATATCGGAAATTCATCCTTTTTTTGTTGTTGTTGTTTACTGATTTGACTGACAAGAGAAGAGAAAAAGAATGAAAGAAAGAAATATCTCAATTTGTCTTGCTTGTCGTCGTCGTCGATTGTGACCGAATAAATTCAAACAAAGTTTAGTGTGATTTGTTTGTCACATTTCAAAATACAGTTTTATGTCAGTGTCAATTCAAAAATTCAAAAAAAAAAAACAAAATTGGGAAAAAGCGGGAGAAAAACGTTGACGTCAACAACAATCATCATCATCATCATCGTATATACAAGTATATCACACTTTTTTCACTAGTTCGGGGATATTTCACAGATGCATACAGACATTGAAAACACAACTGAAACCGAACCGACCAAAAACACGATTGACGGTCCGTTTTTGTTCCAATATTGTGTGTGTGTGTTCCATTTCGGATACAATTTGTTTTCGGGTATCAAAAGACTAATAAAATAAAAATAAAATGACAAAATATATTCGGGTTTTCATTTCGCATTTCATTTCTTTTCTTTTATTGTCTCATACGGATAGTGTTGACAAGCATTAAAAGTGTCAACTAATAATATATCCACCAACATCATTCACTATTGTTGTTAACTCCTGTATATAAATGCTAATGGAGATGATGATGACAATGAATACAAATAGTGAGAAAAAAATAACAAAAATAACAATATCATTTGTATCAAAATATATTGTCAAGATGTCTTGTCAAATTGTATAAAATGACATTCATTTGAATTCAATTTTCGATAATAATGTTGTTGATTATGCTTTGTATTGAATAAATATATTAAAGACAAGTGTGTGTTGCCGGCCTTCGGCCAGCAGCACGCATACTTGTTTCAGCCCGTAGATTCTGGCAGATGAGCGGCTACGCCGCCCATCGCCCAAATCTTTGGCTGAAGTTTTGTTCTTTTGGGATTCGATCCAATTATTTATTTGGTTTCTATCCATTTGTTTCGGGTCTCACCGAAAATCGGTCCAATAAAAATAGTGGAGAAAATCGCCAAAAATAACCACAAATATTGGCGCTTTAGTTAGTTCCTCCCGGAAAACCTAATTGCACAAACCTAACCTAACCTGCTTAAACCAAATTTAAATTATATTTGAATATTTCCATTTTTTTGGCTATTTTTTCCTATTGAGATTTTTTGCAAGCCACAATTTTCTCTAAGGCCGCGGTCCCATAACAATGAGACCGGGGCCTAAGCGTTAACAATTGTTTCTATCCCGAGGCAATTCGTGTTGCGCAGACTGTTGCGCACATTGACTTTTTCTGCAGACCCTTTCTATCACATTTGTGTATTAAAAATTTCCTAACACATTTCTCTTGCCCTTCATTTTTTGTGCACGACACTCTCGAGAAGCTTCGCTTCTCGTGTTTATTATATAGATACAGTTAGAATAAAGTCATCCTAAATATAACATTTGAATATTAATTGATTTGTAATTGGTAAATTTAATCGAAAATTACAATGTTTTCTTTTCCTAAAAATCATTGGATTGTGGCTTTAAAAAATGAACTAAGAATTCTTTTTCCAAAAGAAAAAAATTCATATATCAATAATCAAAAGTCAAACATTTTAGTTTGTTTTTTTTTAAATGTGTGGGTGGTATTTTATTTTATTTTTTCTGGTTGATTCTTCTCTAATCATATTGACTATACCAACAACAACAACAACTAATACTATAACTATACTGTAGAACGTTTAAACGCTTGATTCCACGTGAACGCCTCATAAAGCTTTTCTCAAGTCATCCATCCATCCATTCATCCATCCAGTGATCCATTCAAAAGGAAACGAGAGCATAAAAAAAAATTGAAGAAACTTTACTTGACTTATTCATTCACTTTCTATGTCTGTGTTTATATATTTGACAAAGATCTATAGATGAACCAAAAAATAAAAACCACATGGACCAACACACACAGACACATTCAAGTGAATGAACATCATTCAATCATTCATCACCTATCAAATTATCTTCTTTTATACTTGTATTTATTTCCGTTTATGTTCATCATCATCATCATGGTCTTTTGTGATAATGATGATATGATTATCCATTCATCCGACTATCAAAAAATCGATAATCTTTGTTTTATTCAATGTAAAATTATTATTATTGATTGATTGATTAGAATGGATTTTCATTGTAAATATTAACTCTTTAAATTAACTTATTTGGTGATGTATTTTTTTTTTTTTTTTTTTGAATTGATTTGATTGTAAAATGAATGAACTGAAGCAAAAAAACATACACTTTACACAAAAGGAAAATCAATAAAGTAAATCATTCGTGCAGTATACACTGGAACATAATCATGAATACCACAATGGATGTGTGTGTGTGTGTGTGTGTCATCTTTGATTATCTTATTCATTGATTCAGCTATATTATTTTAATGAAAAATAATATTAAAACAGATAACCATTACAATTTTCAATTCCAGAATTAACGAACGAACGAACAAAACAAAAACAAATCCGAATCAGTTAAACGAAGCTTATGCACATATTATCTGCTCAAATGGATAATTTTTGGCAAGTTTTGCAGTTGTTGTTTCGGTTATTATCATTACATGTTTAAGCAGTTAATTGTCTGTATATTTGTTTGTGTGTGTGTCTATCAATCAATCAATCATTGTTGTCAATGTTGAATCAATTTTTATTGTTTGTAATTGATTAATAATTGATTATTTTTTTGGTTTTAAAAATATTACTATAGGCCACTCAGGAATCAATCAACTAGGCGGCGTCTACGTGAACGGGCGTCCATTGCCTGATTCGACCCGCCAAAAAATTGTCGAGCTAGCACATAGTGGTGCTCGACCTTGTGACATATCTCGTATATTACAGGTAAGGATTAAATTATTAATTATTTTTCTTTCAATTTTTGTTTTAATTTAATTTTTTTGTTTTCAAAAAAAAGGTGTCCAACGGTTGTGTATCCAAAATTCTAGGTCGATATTACGAGACTGGCTCTATACGTCCGAGAGCAATTGGTGGCAGTAAGCCACGAGTTGCAACATCGGACGTTGTGGCCAAGATCGCACAATATAAACGTGAATGTCCATCAATATTTGCATGGGAAATTCGTGATAGGTTACTTTCGGAAGGAGCCTGTAACAATGACAATGTACCATCGGTAAGTAATAAAAAAAAGAAAAAAAAAGTTTTTTGTTCGGTTCAAACATGTGGCATATGTCATAGTTGATAAATTAAATTGACATTGTTTGTTGATTGTTATATCAAGGTAAAATCAAATAGAGAAAAAAAAAGTTTCAGAAGCAAACAATTACGTTAAATGTAACAAAAGATCAGTGACAATGATGATGGGTCACCCAGGTAATCATCATCATACAGGCTATTAGCATTGATGATGATGATGATGATGATGATTACCATCAAATCAATCTACGACCTTTCATTCACCATATGATATTGTCGTTCTGAAAAAAAAGAGAGCAAAAAAAAAGAAGAATACAGTAAAAAAATTTTCAAAAAATGACAATGAATGAATGATGATTGACAACATACAACAATTGACAATCGGTAACGAAAGAAAAATTCAATCAAATTTTTTCGTAGTTTTTTTTGAGGGGAAAACTTTCTGTTTTTCCAATTTTTGAAACATTTTTTTTTTTTTGAATAGAAAAAAAACTTATTGTGAGAAAAAAATGGACAACAATATCGCGATGGCTAATCATCGTCGTCGTAATCATTATTATTACATTCGTCGATTCACAAAAGACGGAAAAAAAATTTTGACTATCCACAAGATAGACAAAAAAGAGTTTAGTAAAAGATAATTAAGTTATTGTGTTGATTGATATCATTTACCGAACATACGCACGCATACACATACGCAAACTAATAACCCATGACCAATGATGATTTACAAAAGATTTTTTCTTTCGTTTTCGTTTCTCATTGGTTTGCAACTATTATATTAATCGTAATCGACTGATATCAATATGATCATTCTATGACATTGATTATTATTATTATCGTTAATGGCTTTTACTAATGAACTACTCACTAAACTGAGTTGTGACATTTTTTTCTGCTGCTGCTGCTGTTGAATGAAATCAATAGATTAAATTGAGTAGATCAAATCATGAGAGAGAAAGGGAAAGAAATGGTTTTTTTGGTTATATCCTCGCACCCCGATCGAAATAACAACAATAACAATATGAGAAACGTATGGCCAAAAAAAGGAAGTGAAATTTCCGTTTCGATTATTCACTTCGTATACATTGTGTAATGTATATAATTCATCATCACCATCATCATCAATGTTGTAAATCATGCAAATGATCTGTGTATAGATTCTTTTTTGGATATACATAAGTTATCTACGAATCTAAGCAATGGACATTTGAATTTCCGGTTTTTAGTTTCGTTTTATTCATTCACATTGTTATATAAAATACCTTCTTGGAATACACAGATGAAACATCATCTACATCATCATCATCAATTCAATTCCGTTTCTAATACGAAAAAAAGCTGATGCTTGTCGGTTCCATATATTTGTCAACTTTTTTTTTCATTCTTTGCTTGTTTGAAACTTTTTTCTCTCGCTGTTGTTGTTGTTGTTGTTGAATCACTCTTGTTACTAGAATTCATGATTATTCGTTTCCCGTTTTTTTTTCGAATACGAATTGTAGTTGTTTTCAAGTGTATCCCGAAGAAGATGATGAAGAATAACGAAAAAAAACGAAAATGAAACATAGTTTTTCCATTTGAATATGGATGTAACACACACACACAAAAAAAACTTTTTATATTCATTTTCAATAGTAACAAGAAGAAGAAGAAGAAGAATATTCTCTCTGTGTGTGTGTGTGTGGTTTAAATATAATCATATCATTTTTGGAGTGTTTTTTTGCCTGAATATAAAGATATACTCAATATAATCATGATGAACACTCGATTCCCTTTTTTTATGATTCTGGATATTATATCCTCATATTGACTGTCGGTCGAACAAACGAACGACCAATTCATTGTATCATGAAATCCATTGGCAATGATGATGATGATTGTCATCATTCAGAATTGAAAAAAAACGAAATAATAACAACGAACGATTATTATTGTCATTTGAGATTATATATAGATAGATAAATAGATTTTTCTTTTTCAAACTTTTATTTCAAAGAAATATCATCATCATCAACGTCATCGATAGTTTTCAACAACAACAACAACAACAACAATCTAATCAGATTAGTTTCGGATCTCTGTGTCGGTTTTTCATTTTCAATCATCATCATCATAATTATTTTTATATACGAAAATAATGAAGAATGATACTAACGATATAATAATGTACTTGATTCTCAAGTACTTGTACATCATCATCATTATTATTATGATTATTATTATTAATTTTTTTTCTTTTTTTTGAATCATTCTTTTCGTGGTTAAATATCGTTGATGATAATAATCATCATCAATAGAATTGATTGATCAATCATTTTAAATCCAGTTATTTTGTTTTGTTTTGTTTTAAATTTCATTATGAAAACGAACCAAAAAAATTCAACCTATTCATCATTTTATCAACGTAAACTAGCAAAAAGAAGTTCTTTATTTAGCTCTGATGAAATAGAGAGAGAGATTCATTGACAGAAATCGATTGATTTGACAATGTAGAACCGACTTGCCAAAGAATTACTGTGAATGAATTGAGAATTGAATCAATAGGATTTATAAAATGTCCATACAGAAACATTATTTTAATCCACTGTGTAGATGAAAACATAGAAACAAATACAAACACACACATGGGACATAATAATTGTAATGTTATGTCACACACACTGACTGACTGACTGACTGAATCGTTCGGTAGAATTAAAATCTTAATACTTGAAACAACAACAATAACATAATATTCTTCTATCTTATTTACAAAAATAATTTCAAACTATGAAATTAAAAGGGAGATTTTTTTCCTGTTTGATTGGTGGAACACAATAAACATAAGGGAAGAGAATTTTCATATATTTTTTTTTACTTAGTCCAATATCAATGTTGAGTAATAATATAAATGTCATAGTCAGGCAACAGGGAAAATGATATAATCGCTTTCAATTCACTCATCTTCTCATCATTGTCATTACACAGTACAACATTTTTTGGAAACGCTATTCACAATTGGATTAGTCTTTGTATTTTCATATACAACGTCAAATGTCGTCGTCGTCGTTTGGTCGGTCTGTTGGCTAATAGATATCATTATTATTATTTTTCATAATCAATACATAGTCTGTGTTTTCGTGTATTTTTTGGATTTTGAAAAGAATTCTTCTTTATCTTTTTTTTTCTCATGTTTTTCAAATACAAAAAAAAAATTCTCCACCTTAAACATGTTCAAATCAAATAACATATAATAATAACAGGCAAACTGAATAAACTGAAGTAAGAGGAAAAAAAAATGTTATGAATCGACGATAATGATAATCATTTCGAAACTAACTTTTCTTCTTTATTCGTTTTTTCAGCCACTATCTCTTATCGAGATTTGTAAATGGTCTCAATGGTTTGACTACCGACTGTGAACATGATTGTCAATTTATTGAATGGACATTTATGATGATGATGATGATGATTGTGAAATTGAGATAGAAAATTGAAAAGAAAAGAAAAAATGTTTTCAACAACTATTATATATCCAAATGAAACATTTTATTTTTTTTCCGCATTTTGAATTGCAAATTGACATAAAATTGCTCATGTTATTTTTATTCGCAAAAAACAAAAATTCGGTTCATTGAAATAAAGTGGAATTTCGATTCATAAAATAACCCTTTCTTTCCACCCATTGATCTATTCATTCAGTCATTTTTTCAAGCCAAAGAAAAAAAAATCTATAAAATAGCCATTTTAAAAAAAGGAAATTGAAAAAATTAAATGAAGCTAGTTAAAAGAAAAATGATTATTATTTAGTATAATCAGCCTAAAATTACTTAAAAAAACTTGAAATGAAAATTTGATTAATGCAAACCCTAATCACACACACACTAATGATGATAATTCGTTTTTAAAGAGTTTTTTCCCATTGTGAAATAAATAGATCCATAATTCATCCATTCTGATTCAAAGTTGTTGTTGCTGTTATTGTTGTTCCAAATTTACAAAATACAAAAGTTGACATTTTCACATTGTTACATATGGTTTTTTTCAACTGTGTTTCATATATTTATTCTGAAAAGCGAAAAGAAATTCCCGACTCATTTTTTTCGGCAGAAATGAAAACTGATTTGAATAAGAATGTAAATGGGAGAAAGGGAGAATTGAATGAATAGAAAAAAAACATGACCACAATGTACAACGATTGATCATGAACATGATCGTCGTTGATGATGATAATAATAAAAGAAATTCAATGTGAATTAAACACATCGAATGAATCAATAATAAAATATATGTGACAGCCGAGCAACAATATAAAAAAAACGATACATTTCAATTCATTTTGTAAAATGAATAGTGTCTCACATACAGAGAAAAGAAAAAAAAAGTCAAATATCAATTGTTATTCATATATTGATGAATGTTGATGAATCCATTAACAAGATTTTTGAAAAACATTATTATTGTTAAAAATAACAAGGTCGACGACAAGTTTTTTTCCCTTCGGTCAAACGCTGTTGTTGTTTTTTTTCTAGTTCGTTTTTTTTTACAAATGGCTTCTGGTTGTTGTTGTAACAGGCGGCTATTTGAACAATTTGATTTACAAAGAATAGAAATACATCGGTAAAAATGATCATCAATGATGGTAATAATAATGATGATGGAAATAAACGGTCACACTTATTTTTCATTCATTTGTGTGAATATACGGTACAAATGAATGGGCAAAAACAACAATCACACCGTTATACCTAAATGAAAGAAAGAGAGGTTCGGTGTTAAAATAATCAATAGGGATATTTTTATGCTTAAATGACATTCTAGCAAAAAATTAAACAAAATATCAAATCGAATTCAATGTATTATTATAATTAAGTTGTGAATCACAAAATCTCGACGATCAATCTTGTAGATTTCAATCAATCGCTATTACATCAATATAAAAACAACAACAAAATGTTTAGCAAGTTTTCAATGACAAAAAAAAATTTAAATTTTTTCCAATAAAAATTTGCATAACAAATGATACAAGTCAGAAGAAAAACAGGAACAAAAATCAGAACAAAAAAAAACTTCTTTTATTTATGATAATATAACATCAATGATATATATCTGCAAATGCAATTTAACGGTTTTCTTTCTCTCTCGTTCATGATTTTTGTCGCCAACGAATAGAAAAAAGCAATAAATTTGATTATTCAATCAAATTGAATTTTCAGATACCAGAAAATTTTCAGATTTTCAGATTGCAAGTTACAATTTGAAATGATGAAAATGAGAATAATTTAAAATTCATCTAATTAGCTCAAGTGCATGAATGAATGAAACAAACTAACTTGTTTTGGTTCAAATTTTATCCATTCATTCATTCATTCATCCAAGAAAATTATCGATCTAACCAACAAAGAAGCACGCAACCACCAAAAATGTCATGCAAGATACAAAAAAAAAATTATTCATATCATCAATGTTGATGATAAATACTTGAATTGTTTTCAAAATTTAATTTAATCAAAAAAATTTGTTTTATTGAATTAAATTTTAACAGTAAAATCAACGAATGGAAAATAAAATCTAAACCGCAAATAAACTGGACAAGTTTAGACAATATTCAAAATTAAAAAAATTTGTTTGATGATTCAATTTTTTTTCAACCAACTGCAACAACAATTGAATTAAATGTGATCTAATTTTCGGATCATATTCACACACAGAGGGAGAGAGAGAAATGAAATTTTGTTCAATTTTGCAATAGAATTCAATGCAGTCGTTTGGTTTCAATTTCATTTTGACAATTGTGTGGCCTGAAGAGAATTTGGGCATATAATCTTTTTATTCTCTTGTCGTTTTTTTTCTTGGATGTCCATAAACATTGAAACATTTGTAATTATTTTCCCTCTGTCTGACACAGTGAAAGAGAGAATTAGATATTATTATTGTCATCTGGTTCGATTCTCAGAAAAATTGAGTTTTTTTTTCTTTTGATGACAATTGACAATCAAATAGAATTGATTGGATGATGATGATGATGATTAAATAGTTATTCTAGTGTAAAATTAATTGGCAAATGAACAACAACAAATATAAGAATTTAACCAAGAATAATTTCTTTGTGTGTTGTGGTTAATCAAATTGACAATAACAAAAATGAAAGTTTCAAATTTCTTTTTATTTAACCCGATTTTTTCTAAAAATTTGTTTTCTCACATTGATTCTACATCATCATAGGTCTCTTCAATCAATCGTGTATTACGTAATTTAGCTGCCCAAAAAGAACAAAACAATCATCATCATCATCATACACATCATCATCATTCTTCACATCATCATCCACATGCACAAACAGCCGATGTTGTTTATGATAAATTACGTATTTTGAATGGACAAAATTGGCCAAGACCATCACCATGGTATCCGGGTAGTACTACATTTGGTAGTATTACATCAGCACATTGTATGCCATCAGTACCAACACCGGCTGCTGTAACCAATAATAATAATAATAATAATAATAATAATAACAGTAATATTAATAATAATATAACTAATACTAATACCAATACAACATCATCGGCCGCATCAATTGAAAATGGAAATTCTGTAAAAAAAGGTATGTAATACATTCATACGATTTCGGTTTTTGTTTGTTTGTTTGTAATGATCCTGTGAATAAATCATATCAACAACATCGCATACACACACTGAATGAGAAAAAAAAAACTAAAGAATCACATTTTTTTGGTGAAAAAATAAACTTTCTAAGCAAGAAAGAAACGATTTAATATCGACAAAAAAAAAGAAAATGTTATAATCACATTGAGTATGTTGTTGTTGTTGTTGTTGTTGTTTGTGATATGATTGATTTTGAGCTTAGTTATTTTTTTTTTTTTTGGATTTTGAAATGAGAAAACGAAAAAAAAAAAAGATAGCGAATGGACCGAGAAACCAAATAACAATAAACTTTTCAAAAGATTAGATCATCAATGATGATGATGAAAAAAAGTAACCGTATTATCGTTAAACCGTCGTCGTCGTGTGTGCAATGTGCATCAATTCCCTAATGATTAGATTTTTTTTATATAATGGCTACATATATCTGGCCAATAGAATAAAGAATTAAACTTATGATTTGTGTGAAAATTTTTCCTGATGAGTGTGTTCGTCAATGTTTGTTTGTAAATGTTGTATGTGATGAAAATTTTTAAAAAAATATCCAACATGATGATGAAGGAGAAAAATTTTGCGGCATTGCCTTCGTATACATAAATATTATCAGTGAAAACAAGGAAAATATTATTGAAAGAATTCACAATCACCATCAACAACAACAACAACAACAGCCATAGATTTCCAAGTCATTAATTAATTTATGGATAAAAAAAACTTGGATCATTCTCTTTTTTCTCTGGTTTTACGATTGCTATCCATAATGGTCAACAATGAAAACCAAAGACCAAAGAAACGATCCCAAAAATAATAAAATAGCATCGTAGAATAGACAATGATGATGATGATGGGTTCGATTGACAAATGGCTTGTTGGTTGGTTGGTTTGTCGTTGTTTGTGCTCATTAAATATCAGATATTCGTGTGTGTGTGTGTTATATATGGTTTTTTTGAAGAATGAAAGAATCTTCTTCGCTTCTTATCAGGTATCTTCTGCATCACTGGCTTTTTGTTTGTCGTTTGTTGTTGTTTTTTGTTATAGTCAACGTTAGCTATGGTCATCATTAATGTCGTTAAGCATTGTTATTATTACCATCATCATCATCATCATCATTGAAGCTTTTTTCTGAAAAAAAAACATTAGCTTTCTTTTCAATACAACTTTGATGTGAAAACATTTTATAGTTGAAAAAAAATTTGCCCCTCTTTTTCTCCCAAAATCATGCGACATTTGACCATTGAAAATCCATTTTTTTCTCTCGTTGTTGTTGTTGTTGCTGTTTATCTTTGTTTTTTCACAATCCATTTTTCTCATTACACAATTCACCATAATGACTGTTTTCGTTATTCGAATTCATGAGGAATACAGAATATTTTATGCTTTTGATTTTGGATGAAAACAAAATTAATGTTCGACAATTCTTTGGAAATAATAGGAAATCGTGTTTGTTTGTGAAATTAATCGGAGATTAAAATTTTTTTTTCTTCAAAATAATTAAATTAATCATGTTTGGCCATGACAATCATCATATCATAGAATAACAATTGTCATATTGAATGGATAATCTTTTCATTTTTTTTGTTTGTTTGTTTCTCTCAGCATTATCCGATATCAAAAGATTTCCAAAACAATGGTTTATTTTTTTTTATTTTTTAATATTTTGTTGTTATTGTTGTTGTTGCAGATGTTGATTCTAGTACTGAAGATTCATCACAACATGATGGTTCGGATGTTGATTCAGCTGCACGTTTACGTTTAAAACGAAAATTACAACGAAATCGTACATCATTTACGCCCGAACAAATTGAATCACTTGAAAAAGGTAATGATGATGATAACAACAACCATAAAATTGGATTTAAAATTTAATTTTTTTTTTATTCATTCATACAATGTTTTTGACAGAATTTGAACGTACACATTATCCGGATGTATTTGCTCGTGAACGACTAGCAGCAAAAATTGAATTGCCCGAAGCTAGAATACAGGTAAGCATTTTGTTTTTCCTAGCATGTACACTTGAACACAAAAAAAAATCTACTACTCACAACATGAATATTCATACACATGAATAAACAAATCTAGTTAGCATAAATCATATAGAATTTTCCTGAGAAAATGACAAAGTGGACCATGATTCTGTAGTTGACAAAAAAAACTGAAATTTATTTTTAGTATTTTGATGGGCGATGAGAATCTTGCTATAAATTCCATTTAGTCTTTCGCTTATCATAAAAAGTATTTCAATTGAATTTCCCGCCTCCATGCCCAATAGCAATAATTTATTTTAACCAAAATACAGTTTGAAATGTGAAAATATTCTGTGATGAAAAGATAAACTTTATAGCTTTAGGTAAACATTTAGGTATTCATAATTAATCAGTAGTTTGATTTGTAATCACTATAGTGATTAATGATCATCATGTAGAATCCTAGTTGAAATAGTATTAGATTGTAGTATAAATGTCCATCCATAAATCCAATCCATTATGATGTACCATTGTGTGTTGACTGTAATGCTTATAGGAGTATGATATCGTACAGGTATGGTTCAGTAATCGACGGGCCAAATGGAGGCGGGAAGAAAAACTACGTAATAATCGTCATACACGATCATCATCATCAACATCATCAACAACAAATAACAACAACAATAATAATAATAATAATAACAACAACATTGATATGACATCGACAACAACAACAACAACAAACATTTCGCAAAGTGCCCAACAGATAACAACCGTTGCAACAACAGCGGCAGCATCAGCACAACATTCACAGCATTCGATACAATCATTACAATCATCCGGTCTTCAACAAAATCAACAACCACAACATGGACCACCACCACCAATATCGGTACCATCAATAACAACGCCTACACATCATTCTCATAATCATAATTCACAATCTGGAATGACATCACCGGATAGTATTATTCATAATAGTTTGACCGAATTGAATAATTCCCATGCAAATGGTGGAACAAACGCTACAACACCTTCACCGGCTCATGCAGCAACGGCTGCTGCTGCTGCTGCGGCCGCTGCAGCTGCTGCAAATGCTGCCGCTGTTGTCGCATCAAGTCAAACATCGCGAATACCAATCAGTTCTAGTTTTGCTAATCATTCACTTTATCCGACCATACCACAGCCAATGCCATCGATGACCGATACATATGGGTAAGTGTTGTATGGATTTTTCTTTAAATAAAAAAAAATTACAAATTTTGAATGAATCGATATAATTTTGTAAATTCAGATCGATGGGAATGTCATCATATTCAATGTCGAATAATATGGCCAATGCAAATCAATGTTTACAACAGCAAGCAGCCGCCTATTCATTTATGCATCATCCATCAACACATAGTAGTCATAGCGCCCGAAATCCATATGATACAATCGGTTTAAGCTATTCAAGACATTCTGGATGTCCATCAGCTGCTGCAGCACAAATGCATGCAATGCAATCAGTAAATGGTCAATTTAATCATGTAAACAATTCAACAGCCGGAGGATCGACAGGTAAGCTTCATAGTCATCATAGGACACCATCATCATTGGAGCTTAGTCATCATGCCAATCTCAACTCGTATTTTCATCCGAACAGGATTGATATCACCGGGAGTTTCTGTACCAGTCCAAGTGCCTGGACAGATTATAAATGATGATTTATCAAATGCTATGAATTCTGTTGTTTCAGCTAATAATAATTATTGGTCTCATTGCATTTAAATAATTAACACACCAAACAAACAAAAAATAATCAACAAATTTTTATGAAAGCAATCATTCTCACACCCAAAAAATTGGGAATTTTTTCATTTCAAACATTCATAAACATACACACACACACAATGAATCGACCTTAGTAAACAAAATCAATAATTTTTTCTAAAAATTGATAACGAACCTAAATTTTGTAATGTGGATATTCAAATATTTTTTTTTGTTTTGAAAAAAAAATTAACAATCGAAACATTTACATTACAATAACACAATCACAATCAATTGATCCATAAACAAAATACAATATTTTCATCTGTAAAATTCATTCACTGTATTTTTTAATTTCGTTCAACATTTCGATATTATTCTTTTTATTTCATTGAATTTTTTTTTTCTTCCTTTCTTTCCGGACATCTCTCTTTTTTCTTTTATTATTCCAAAAATTCCAACGTAGTTGTTATTCTATCATCATTGTTTGTATGTAACCTAAAAAATAAAAATAAAAATGAATAAATTATTATCATTTTTAAATGAAATTTTTTTTAAATTCAAATTTTCAACTGCTACACCCATTGCATTATACGATTTGCATTATACGCCCAATGCTAAATAGGATAAACAAACAAACAAACGAAAAAACCAATTGAATAGATTGATTGATTGATGAATGGATTGAATCACATTTGGATCGATTCATTCGAAAATTTATTGATTTCCATTAAAAACAACATTGACATATATAAATCATGACTTTTTATATGCACATTCAATGAATTAAAAGAAAAAAAATCATTATAATAAATTTTCGGCTAGTTATTTGAATGAAAAAAAACAACATCTTTTTTACGACATTCATAATAGCCATCATCAACATAAAAATAATGATAATAACTGAAGATCAAACGCACAACTAACACACACATATGTATAATGTTTTTAAATGGTAATTTTAACGAATAATTTACTATATCGATTTATTTTTCCTTCATTTCATTTCCTATTTCAAAAACAAGGGTAATAATCAAATTAAGAAAATTTGTTGTAATCCAATCTGGTTTTGGTTTGTTTCGGTGGTGGTGGCCAATTCATCCAATTTTCTTTCATTAACAACAACTACAAGCAATAATGATTATTTTTTTCGGGTAAAGATGATTATTATTATTATTGTTGTTTTCATCCACCATCACATCACTATAGTGTATGTTTCTGATTTAGAATAATTTATTAACAACAACAAAAACTATAAATTGGCCAATGATTCTTGTTCTTTAATTCTTTTTTTCTCATTCTCTCCGATTCTGGTATAATGATGGCCCACACACATGCTACCGAATGACTATTACTGGGCTGACTGGTACACTAAAATCTGAATTTGGTCGTTTCGTTTGGACTCAAAAATCTTTGTGTATGGATTATATTCATTGGTCGCGCATATGTTGTCAACTAAGGTCGTCAATTCATTTTTTTTGTTTGTTGGCGTTTTCATGTCATTCATTTGGTATGTTCCTGATGCCATTTACACACATACACCGACCGATAAAATTTTTATGTCATTTTCAATGTGAAGGGGAGATCAAACGATATTTACCCGTATGCTGTTTGTATATACCACACACATGTGTCACTTGTCATCAATGATTTTTTCTCTAAAATGTTTGATAATAAATGCCTCAATCATTTTTTTTTGTTGTTGGAACAGTTGTTGTTTAACAAAACATTGAACAAATTGGCCCCCATTGAAAAAAATCCTTAATCATCATCATCATCAACATTATTCATCCATTATCAGTTGATCAACAACAACAACAATGAGGAAAAAAACAAAACAAAACCAAAACTCGTTCCAAAAAACTAGACACTGACATTGACAGGCTGATGGTTCACATTGTGATAATGAACAGTTAGTGGAAAAAAACAAAGAAAGAAGAATTCTAATCTTTATATTCACATCGAAAAAAAAAAACATTATTATTTTTCGTTAAATGTCATATGAACGAAATTTTTCTCGATAATTCACATTCAAATTTTGTCGATTCTTGGAACAAAACATCAATAGATTATCAGCTCGAAACAAATGTTGAATTTTGCTTCTGTCTATAAGGAATAATTATAATTTTTATATATACATAATTCCATAGATCATAGATTATATTCTTGAATATCTTAATCAATGGAATTTTTTTTCCATTAATAATGATGATCCTAGAATAAAAGTGGAGAAGAGAAAAAAAAATCCAATTCCAATGACCAATGAATTTGATTTGATTCAAGTCAAAGATAGTTGCTTTTTCGGTTAGAATTGTCAAAATAAGTTTTTTTCCTAGGCTTTTTTTTTGTTGTTGTTCAAACCCATCAAGTTATATATGTCGAAATTCTAATTCCATTTTCGGTTATTCATTGCCTGATTCCAAAATACTTGTTTCAATCATCAGCATCATCATCATCATTTTCAATTCGATTCTGTGAACAACACTCGACAAATAGTATGGTATAGAGTTTTCTCATTTCTTTTTGTTGTTGTTGTTGTTGTTGATGCTTATTCCATGACTATCACCAAAAAAAAAGAAAAGAAAGATCTTGTCTTCAAGCTCAATTTTTATTTATACAATACAGTACAGTGCAATGTGTGTGTGTGTGTCTGTCTGTATAATTTTAATTTCCAAATTTTACGTTTGGCCGGACAGCATAATTGCAAAAATGCCGATGAGAAAAGAAAGAAATGAAAGAAACAACATAAAAGCAATTTTCTTCAAGCAAAATTCTGAATTCTTATTACTTTTGACGTGTATTTTATTTTCATTTTGATTCTATTTTCGATCAAATATAAATATTTTTTTTATTATTATTTTGATTAGATTTGGCCACTAGATGTACCATTTTCTGTTGCTACTGCTATCATCGAATCTGATCAAATTCATTTTGATGTATCAATTTTTCTTCTCATTTATCATTATCGAATTGAAAAAAAGAAGTAAATGTAGCAACCATAACTATTATATTATTTGGCTGAAAACCTCAAAATGAAAAAGGCAATCTCTCCTGAGTATTCCATCCAACAAAAAAAAAATAAACTTTATTAACTAACCATTCAAAACTTTTGTTGTTGCCGTTGTTTTTGTAATATAAAATCAAAACATCAACTGACCTATATATTGAGACAACAACAAAAATCAATGGTTCATCAAACACAGACTAATAATAATAATCTTTTGGCACGAGACTTTAATCATAAGATTCATTTTTTTTTTTTTTTGACAATTTCATTCATTCATCCAGATAATATTTATGCAAACAAACAAACAGAAAGGAAAAAAAACTTAATTACATCAATGATGTTGTTGTTGTTTTTTTTGGATCAACACGTAATGAATAAGCATGAATGTCAATGATTTTTCTTGCTTTGCTTTGACATTTTATTTTCATGGTTCAAAACAACCAACCAACCAAACATTAACCAAGTGAGATAGATAGATAGACAATGAATCCAATCATTTGTAAATTGGAATGAAAAAAATAAATAAATAAATAAAAGAAACTATGGACCGTTATAAATAAATCTATCTTCTCTCTATGTGTGTTTGTGTGTGCATATGGACCATTAGGGCGAATGATTAACAAACATAAACATATATAAACAGATTGATTCGATGATCCCTATCGATCGATAATTCTCGGATGAATAACATAAAATGAATCCATCCATCCATCCATCCATTCATCCATCCATCTATCGAATCGTTTTTATTTTGTCAAACGATTTAGTCAAGTTTTTTTTTTGTTTGTTTGTTACTTCTCTAGATTTTGGTTTCCTTAAACAGTAACAACAACGATGACGAATAAGTAACAGCATTTTTTTTTGGCCATGGTCTTCTATACACACAAGTCATTATGACATTTCCTACATATTCACAATTCAATGATAAACAACAACAGAAAAAAAAGCTATCAGAGTTTTTTTTAAAAAAAATTGTGAAGAAAAAAAACTGTATCCAAAAGTGATTCATAAAGAGAAGAGTATTGAAAAAAAACGATGATGCCAAAAAAAGAATCAAACGAAGCAAATGCACACACACATATACATGCATATCACTTTGTTGTTTTTTTTGGCTGTCACTTTTTTTTGTTGGATAAAATGGTAAAAAGACGTTTCTGAAACAAAACAACAACAACAACAACATACACCATACACTCAGTCATTCAACCAAGCTTGAAACACAAATCCATCCATCCATCCAAGCAATCAACCGACCAACTAAAGCGACCAACCAGCCATCCAGCCAAACAATCAACCAACCAAGCATCAATCCAATCCTATGTAATATAATATTTAAGGGAAATACAGCGACAGCGGTCACACATTTTTTTTTGTTTCTTATGCGTTTACGCGCCTATATATATTATCAAATGAAAAAAAGAAAGAAGAAAAACATTAAAACTAAGCTAGCCAGCTGTTTGTTTGTTTCTGATTTAGAATCTGAAAACAAAATTGAGCTAAGATTAAAAGCAAAGACAAACTATAGGGCTTTTTAAAGGCATTTCTATCGATAAAAAATAATACTATTTGACTATGCTGCCTAATGGTCTGGTATTTTCTTTTTCTTTTTTGAAATGTATAAAATGTTTGAAAGAATCTAAGAATATCATCAATTTTTTCCCCATCATCATCCTCTCAAACATCCAAAAGTCAAATCTGCTTCTCGTTTTTTTGTTTTGTTTTGTTTCGTATTTATTGATCTGGATAGCCATTGAATGAAACACAGAATCCAAGTTGAAATTCCCCATATCTGATGTTTTTTAATAGTGTTCCAGCAAAAAAAGCTCTTATATATTTTTTTTACGCTTTTAAACCTGAATTCACTCGATTTAATCTAGCCAATTTTTTCTTTAGTAAAAACAACAACAACAGTCAATGGACAAAATGAATAAAAAGTGTCGAATCTGACACCCATTTGTTTGTAACATTTTTGGAAAACAGAGTAGAAAAAAAAATCAATCGATCTAGCTGATAACATTATGATTTTTGTCTTTCTATTCGATTATCCATTACGATGATGATGTAAATTAAGAACGGCTGATGTAATATCAAATGAAAATTTGAAACAAACCAGGACAATATTGTATGTACCATATTGTTGGCATAAAATTAAGTATCATATTATTTAGATTTCTTGGAAATCATTTCCCACTTTTCACTCTCATATCCAATCCAATAATAACCATAAATGGTCATCGTAGCGTAAAGGTGGATCCAAAAATGTTTTTATTTTTGCTTGCATCATTCAATAACAACAACAACATGTGTGCCATGATGTTTCCAACCAGTCAAAATTTGACCTTTTTTTCCCCATTTGACAATGAATGACAAACTTTTTGTTTTGTTTTGATATTCGTTTGACAATAATATTTTTTTTGTCCATCCCTTTAATTTTGTTACATTCGTTAATGTTTCAGATTCGATTTATTTCATCTTTCTCCAGCATGAATGAATGAACATCCGAAATGAAATTGATCTTTTGATTGTTACTTAATTGAAAACAAATCATCATCCGCAGCAGACAAAATGACATCTTCATCATCAACTTTCTTTTTCTCCATTTGTTTTCATTTGTTTGTTTTAATTAACTTTTTTCAATATCTAATGACACTGGTGTGGATGACATCCAATTCAATCCAAGTACAATGGATCACTCGGATGGAAACACTCCCAATTTTATAACAAAAAAAAATCTAATTATACAAACTATACCTATTGATATATCAAGACTTGAAAAAAAATTTCAAATTTTCCACCTTTCACCACCACCACCATCATCATCATTATTCACATTAAACTTGATCCAGGATTGAATTGACAAGCGTTGATAATCGAATTTTTTGGCGACACGAATAAAATTGTTCTGTCTATTTTGGTCTTTCTTTCTCTTTTTTACCCGAAAAAAAACCAACACAGCTTGTTGACCAATGTTTTCAATAACAAACAAACAAACAAACAACAAAATCGATAAATTATTTTACAAATTTGGAAACATTGAAAAATATTTTGGCTTTCACAGCAAAAATCAATGACTAATTAGGCGAAAGAAATTATATTTAAATCAATCAAACAGAGAGAAACAGATTGATTATTTTTCACAAATATATTCGAATTATATCAATAGTCCAATTTCATAGCTGATTATCATTTCTTTTCTTTATTTGTAACGAATCATTCATCATCATCATTGTTATATAATCACAGATTGAGTATTGAAATTCTTTGTTGAACAAATGTTTGATTTTATATTAAAAAAAGCAAAAAAAAACTCTTCTTCAATCTTTTCTTTTCTCAACTATCACCACCACCATCATCATCATCCAGATTTTAATTAAATTTTTGTTTTCTTATTCGTGAACAAATGTTACATCTTGCCGCTTTTTTTATAATGAAAAAAAATTCATAAAAATAATGACATAACTTGGAGAAACATCATCATCCCGAGATTTTTATTCTGATTTTCTCTGGAATAAAATAATAGAAAAAAGAAGAAGAAATTCTTCTAACATCAGTGAGAAAAAAAAATACAAATTTTATATTACAAAAAACTTGAAATAATTAGAAATTTGTGAAATCTGACGTAATATTTTAATTATCATCAAGAATCTGATAATTCAAGAACATAACAACAACAACGATGTTTTGTAAAGATTAAGGTTAATTAAAAAAAAGCATATTCTCCTTTTTTTTCTACTAAGATATTATCATTGCTCTTTGTTGAATACACTTATCGTTCCAGAACGGTTTAATATCATCATCATCGAATTGGAAATATAAAGGATATAATAGGAAAAAATGACGAAAACAAAATTCAAATTAAAAAAAAAGGTGGATCAAAGGTGTATTCATCGAATGAATCGAATTGAATCTAAAATTAAATTTTTTCTTCCATCTCTCATCAACGATGCTACGAAAAATAATAGAAACATCCAGCCAGCCAGCCAGCCACCATTATTAGATCTGAAAAAAAGAAGAGAGAGAGAGAGAGAGAGAGAGAGAGAGAGAGAGAGAGAGAGAGAGAGAGAGAGAGAGAGAGAGAGAGAGAGAATGAAAAAACAAAATTAAAATCAAAATATATTTACCAGATTTTTTACCATCACCATCATCGTTATTATTATTGTCATCATCATCATCATCATCACATAAATACAAAATATAATGAGAATGAGATTTCAACAGAAAAAAACGAATAACGACGACGAATAATAACGTGAAACATAACGAATTGTATGGGGGGTGAAAAAAACATTTGGGAAAAATATAGCCAATGTGTATTTCATTTTGGCTACACATAAATATACATTTATATAGCACCCAGCATACACACACACACATATACAATAGAGTCAATTTTTTACTTCCGCACCGATGATCATTTCGTTTTACGTTTGATGAAACAATCACAATACACAATATATACACTCTACTATATAGGGATGGGGAATAGGAAATTTTTTTTTGCTGGAAATAGATTTGAATATTGTGTATGTGTGTGTGTTGGATAAATGTGAAAATCGAAACAGGAGAGAGAAAACCAATCGAAAGATTCAATTTTTTTGGTTTCGTTTTGAACAAAACAAGACAGATGAAACGATATTTTTTCTGGTAATAATTTTTTTCAGCAAGGGAAACTAAAATTTTTTTAAATTTTCAATTGTAACAATCGTGAATTGGTGAGTTTATAGAGAGAAAAAAAGAGAAAAATACGTTTCAATTTCGATTACCGAAAAAAAAGAATGAAAAAAATCAATTAATCGATAACATGGATTTAAGATAATCTATATATATGGATAGATTGTATCTGAATCTTTGAACAAAGATTGATGAGAGAAAGAGACTAAAATTTAAATTGAAAAAAAGGTGGAACAACTAAACAACAACGAAGATCAAATATCAAGTTAGGCATTCATTCATTTATTTTTGGTCGGTTAATGTATGAACAACAACAAAAAAAAACAACAAATATCATACATATAGGTTATTACACAATTGTGATGTTACCCACTATTTATCCAGACCCATTTGTGGTCAATTGATTTGTTTTCAACTACAACGCTTGACGTTTGAAAGGTGAACATATATAATGTTGAAGGTGAAAAAAAAATTGATTGTATATTGGATAAATAGACCAGACCTATAGTGATGATGATGATGATGATGATAATGATATTGAGTTTGTCGGCATTTCTCTGTGTGTTTGGCGGCAGTGGTCAATACAATGAATTTTTTGACAACAAAAAGAAAACCAGGAGTGAAAATCAACAACAGTTAAATGTATGAATGAATGAATGAATGAATCAAACAAAACATTGAAATCAGAAAAATAGAAACTTATTCCACAAAGGGGAAAGAAAAAAGGTCAAAAAAAAAATTCAAACATTTTTTTTTACAATGAAAAAAAGTCATTTGGTTATAGCAGGTTACGTACATTTAATACAGAAAAATTGCTACTGTTTTTTTGGGTTATTATCATTATCATTATCACACAAACACACACTTATGATTATTGATATTCGGGTCACTTTGGACAAAACCGCCGCCACCACCACCAATCGATCGAAAACAAACCGATAAAAACAACAACAACAATAATAATAATAATAACAAAATGTGAAATGTTCAACATTTTTTTTTGTTGCTGAAAAATGTTATTAATAGCCGATAATGTAGTCATAATGGTATAATAATAATATTTTCTTTCACTAAATTTTCATTTGAAAATAAAAGAAAGAAAAAACAGAAACCCGAACAAAAAAAAAAAAATGCCGCAAGATGGATATCACCAGAAAAAACATTTCAAAAGAAGCCGAATAGCACCCAAATTTCTTCTTCTGTTTTTCTTTTACATTAAACAACAGGAATAATCAATTTGAAATCAAAGAATCTTGGTCAAATTTTTGAAAAAAAAATCCATCATTATCTGATTGTTATGTTATGACAGATCTATTTTTTTTTGCTAAAATCTAAATCAATCGATCGTATACTGATGTGACGATTGATGATGATGATTGGTTGGTTGATTGAAAAGAAATAGGTAATAAAGAAATCCAAATAAAATTGATAATAAATCAATTTTCCATTTCATTATTGAATGAATGTAAATCACCATTAAACAATCCACCAATATAAATCTTATATGATCAAAAAAAAACAAGCTGCTAGAATAAGGTAACCAATACCGCAAAGAAAATATCGGTCATGAAAAAAACATGGATCATTTAACCAAACCAAAAAAACCGAACGACAATAACAACAAGTTTGTTGAACCATTATTAAATCTTGGGCCGGTGTCGGTGTGTTTGTGTGTGTCCAAAACAACTTTCAACTTCCATAGATGACTTCATTTGATCAGAAAAATATAAAATAAAATTTAAACAAAAGAAAAACGAAAAAACAGTGGCAATGAGAAGAAAAAAACGGCAAAGAATAAAGATATAGACAACGAAAATCGAAAGAAATTGGCGATGGACGATTTAAAATTCAAAAAAAAAAAAAACGGAGGCAATTTTGACTTGTTCAAGCGAATCAAATTTTTTGTTTTGTTCTTGGATAACCAGAAACAAAAATTGATAATTTTTTTTCACACAAAAAAACTAAACCAAAAAAAAAAAAAAATCCATTGTGGTCAGATATAATATATTTGAGGTTTTCTTTTCCATTGTCCAATATGCAACACACACACACACACACGTACGTACATTCGGAAAAAGAAAAAGATTTCCTTTTATTATTCTATACCGTAACGGTTTCAAACTTATCCTGATAACAAAAATTGATGAAACTAAACTTACCATTACACAACAATGAAATGAAATGAAATGAATAAAGATGTGAAACGATTTAGCAATTGGGGGGAAAAAAATAATGATCGTAGGCGATCAATCGAAACGCCCATTATGATCAAAAAGGTTGATTCAAATATAGAAAAAAGGTATAATGAAAAAATGGTAAGAAAGAAAATGAAATTCATTGAAAATTATCAATGACACAATGTGTTCATGAATGTGTAAATATAATAATGAAATCGATAGTGCAGAATAATTTTATTATCATTATCATCATCATCAAATATCGTACCATTTTATTTTTTACTTAAATTTCAACATTCACACATATTATGAAGTACGAAGCAAAACGAAAAAAGGAATCTTAAAGGTAAAGATAGATCTATACAGCTTTCTAATAAAGTGACAGCCGTTATATATTCGATGGTTGATCGATTCATTCATTATATTTGGAACAACAACAATAAAAAAAAGCAGAAAATTTCCAGAAATTAAAATCAGTTTACCGTAAATTTTTTTTTTGTTCTCTCATTGCTTTTGTTTTTCAACCGTGATCATTTTTATTATTATTATTTTCCTGAAAATGAAGATATTATATAAAATGAAAACAAAAACAGAGATATAAAGGGAGATGGAGTAAAAATAATAATAATCAATTGGAAGGAATGAACAATAAGAGAGAGTGAGTAAGTGAAAATTGAATTGATTTTGTTTGAAATTCAATTTACGAATTTTTTTTCAAAAAAATAATTTCAAATCCATCATTGGCCATATGTCCAAACAGTATTTCTATTTATTTATGTGTGTGTTATATGGATGGATGTTTTGATGGATATATTTTTGCATGGATGATTCTTTACAGTGGTTTTATTCGGGTTTTGTTGTTTAGATGATTAAAAAATAAAAATAAAAAAGTTTAAAGAAAATCCATCTATAACATCAGACATTTATCATTATAGAAATTTTTTTTTGTCGTTTGTTAGACATACAATTGATGATTGTGCAATCACCTGAAAAGTGTCTGTAAATGTGTATAATCTCAAAACCACCTTTTATTTTTCACATAGATCATAGTGTGTTATACGCTCGGATACTTTAAGATTTATTTTTTGTTGTTCCATTACTAACCAGAGTATATTATATTTACTTATTTTTTTTTGTATTTTGTTTTACGGTTATTTTTTGGTCGATGATTTCAAATTAGATTAACTCTATACATTTGAACATGTTGTACGGTGTGCAAGTGATGAAATGACTCTATTTATTATTTGATGATCAGTGAATTCATTCGTATCAATGTCATGGTGATGTGTATATGGTGTAAATGGTAAGTATGTTTGTTTTTGTTGGATGCACTCAATTTACTCGAAACATACATTTGAAAAAATCTGGATGAGAAAACGAACAAGAAGAAGATGGTAAAGAAGAAGAAGAAGAAAAAAAACCACCAATGATTTCAAATGCAATGATTTTTACATGCATTGATGGTTACCGATGATTCGATTGATCCGATTGGTTACATCACAACCATATATACAGCATGAATGATTTTCTATTTCATGTTTATACGATGATGATGATGATGGTGGTGATTCTCGCACGATTGAATCTTAAGGGAGGGTGTTGTTTGCTCTTAAAGTTTTTCTTTCTTTTTTTTTTTTTGGTTGTTGTTATTTTTATTTGAAAATCATTCAAACGCATCATGACTACCGCCGCATCACTGATCAAAAATTTGGGTTATTCAATAGGAAACAAAAAAAAACACGAATAGAAAAGCAAATTCTTCAAGCAACAAATGAGAATTTGATTATGATTTTTTCTTTTTGGATGAAATTGAGCACGAAACAATTTTGCGAAAAGAAATTGATGATTTAGTCTGGGAGAGAAATTCTTGTTTTCTTTCCAATCTTTTGTGCAACAAGTTTGTTGTGAATTTTGTTGTTGTTGTTCTAAAATGAATCAAAATCACTAACGGTATCTTTTGATCATGGATTAACTCAATTCCAAGACACACTTGAGATTGTCTACGACAAAACAAAAATCCAGACAACATAATTTAACACATGATTGAAACGGATTTTTATTTGTTTGTTTGGTTGTTGTATTTATTGTTTGAAAAAAAAGGATCAAACAACCAATTCAGTACAACAGAAAAAAACTAACTACAACAAATCCTTACTAGATTAATGTCACATACACATAAGAGACTGAAAAGATCTGGGAATAAAGATTGAATATTTTTTTTTTTGATTCATAGTTGTAATTCTTTCATTCGGTATATTTGGACAAAGAAAAATGACCCAATGAAAAGTGGTGCGAAATAAAAAAATATTCAGTAACAGCAAGTGATCAGAGAAATACACATTCTTTGTCGTTGTTGTTCACCGATAAAAAAAAATCGATTGTATTCCAAAAACGATTGATATATCTATTTCACAGGTTTGTTTTTTGTTGTTGTTGTTGTTGTTGCTTGCCGCATTCATATCAAAAAAATGTATTCAATTAACAACAATAACAACACCTAGAGAAAGAGAAAGAGAGAGAAAAAGAAAGCAAAAGAAATGTTTGAAAAACACTTTCGTCACCAATAACAAAAAGAAAAAGTTGAATTGAAAAAAAACTGTTGCTGTTGGATCAAACGATCAAGCCGACGAATCGGTTAAACATTTTGTTTCGATCACTTACTCTTGTTTCTCTATTCAATCGGCGAATTTTTTTGGTTCATTTTGGTTCAATTGAAAAGAATCAATCAATACCGACCACATCTTTTTTTTTATTATCAAATATCGAACACAATAAAAATAATGATTTTTTTTCCAATCACATTAATATTGTAATATAATAACCCTCCAAAGTATAGAAATATGTGAAGATTCGAAGAAAATGATTTCCAAATAATAATAAAAAAAAAGGTGATAAAGACCAATGACCATTAGATGATCAAAACATATAACAAACAAACAAAAAAATCAATGGACAATCAATACAGTCAATGGCCTGAAAAATAGATTTGGCGTTTTGAGGGGTGGAAAGGAAAAAAATAGATCAATCATTTTCGATGTTGTTGAAGGAAAATATGTTTGATGATTACATGCATATGTTTGTTGTAAGTAATGATGGATGTGATGATGAATGAATAATTAAAATTAGTATCATCATCATCATGATATCAACAAACAAACAATATACATTCCATTCTATAAATGGAATGCATGTTTTGTTTAATATACATTGAATTCTTTCCAAAATTCTGCAAATTGGTAAAGAATTTTTTTTTCAGTTTTCGAAATGGTCAAAACAAAAAATCACAGATCATAGAGAATCTCAAAGAATGAAGAAAAATCTGAAGCCGGTTAGTTTTTCGGTTAGTGTTTCACTTCTTCCCTTCTTTCTTCGCTTTGTTCCATTTCAGAAAATGGAGAAAAAATTTCGAAACAAAAACAAAACCCGGTATTTTTTTCGCTATAGGTCCATCCATTTATACACACACACAATACGAGAATAGAAAAGGAAGGAAAGAAAAGAAAGAAAAAAGTTCATCAATCATCGATTCAAGTCAAACTCATTACGAACGAATAAACTTTTTTTTTTGTTCTTCTCTAGCTACTGTTTTTCGTTGTTGTTACTGTTATTGTAAACATAAACATTTCGGATTTGGGTATTAAATATCAAATATCCATTAGATTTTCTGTTGTTGTTGTTTTGTTTCAAATTTTCAAACAAAAACAACCAACAAATATAGAATTAACCCAAAGATAATAATCGATTTTCAAAAAACAAAAACAAAAAAAAAAGTTAATCGATCGATGATAAATATTGAAAATTTCTATTATAAACATTATGAGATATAAATACAAATTGAATTTGAATGTCAAATTAAAAAAAAATCAGAATCATAAATAATGATAATGAACTATTTCATTCCATCTACTAATGATGATCATGATAATTTCAAAAGGACAAAACAGTGAAACAGAGCCATGTCTATTTGACCGTAGATTTTCGTTTGGTCATCATTGATGATTGATTATAATGATTGTTGTGGGTATATTTTTTTTAATGGTCAACAATTTTTTATGGCCTAGATTCGAAAAAAAATGAATGAATAAATCCTAAATGATGATGATGATGGTAGGAACCCAAAAAAATCCTTATTATTAAAATAAATTAATTGTCCAAAACGATATAACCACATCATCATCGAATGACATTATGAATTATTATGATTATTTGTGATCAACTATGAATTTCTGTGCCTAGATAACCATTGTGTGCATGTAAAAAATAAAAGAAAAGAAATCCTATAATCAAATTATCACCAGAAACAAACAAAAATAAATGAATGTTGTTGTTTTTTCGTGAATCAAACAAATGAATTTGTTATCACTATAGGAAAAAGAATCAAAACCAAAGTCCAAAGAAAGAAAAAACGGTAAATGTAAAAGCCCAAATTTTTATGGGAATAACAGCAACAACAAAAAACAAGATACGCACGAGTAATAAATTTTTCGTTAAAAAAAGATGTCATTTCAAATGTATTAGGCGAAAACTAACGCACACGACCAAACGAAAATGCCATTAATGACCAAACAATTAATTATTTTTTGTTTTGTTTTGTTCGGTGCTGAACTTAGTTGTAGAAAAGCAAAAAAAAACATCCCAAACAAAACGATGATAATGATGATGATGGTGATGATGATGGTAACCAAAATGAAAACAAAAAAATCACGTCATTCAATCTTTTCTGGACCATTTCCGCATCCTTTTTGTTTGGCCCGAGTATATATACAAAAAAAAGAATTGAATTATTATCACCATATTAATGTTCACAACAATATATATGGTCATTGAAATGAAACAAAGGATAATTTCTATTCTATTTTTCCTTTTGGTTTTCTCGGTTTCATCACAATCATCATCAACATCGTGTAAATCGGAATCGGATACGAAACGATTCTCTGTTGTTTTTTTAGAAATAAAAAAACTCAATATGTGGTCATATTGAAATGATTTTCTTCTTGTTTTTTGTTTTTGTAGTGGAGGAACAACAAAAAGAATGAATGAATGAATGATACATTCGTTCTGGACAATATATTTTTTTTTAAATACAGATTTTGTTTTGTTTTTTTGGTTTGTTGAATAATGATTGTTCATCGGATATTCTGTACTTTGAAAAAAAAGAAGACAAACGACAACAACAAGATGGTCATTGATTTTAGCTGTCATCATTTTGTTTTCAAAATGTGTAGAATTGTGTTGTTTAGTTTGTAACACAATCAAAAAAAGAAAAGAAAAGAATCACACAGAATTCAGAATCATATCATCATCATCATCAAATGAACAATAAGATAGCAAAAAGAATAGACCATCAACGCTTGACATCAAACAAGAGAAAAATTCTATTAAAGCAGGAAAACCAGAAAAAAAGGACATTACATCGCACACACAGAATCGAAAACAATAAATCTCAAGTTTATTTTCTTTTCAACATTTTCCAGTTTATGATGATGATGATGACTGGGCTTTTTTTCAAAAAACAAAACCAAAGGGCCATCCATATTCTTCAAATGACATGGCCATCCATTTTATATCGTCAAATGGTAAAAAAGAAAAAATGATTGACGATTAAGAAATGGTTTTTAGAAGAAAAAAACTATTATCATCATCATTATCATTATCAATGGATAATGATAGCTATAATAAAACAATTGTCACCAAACAAATGAATGAACATTGATATAGCATAGCAATGTTATGTCAATTCAATGATCAATGTAAAGAATTCAATCTTTTTTATCATCATCATCCTTATTGAGAAGAGAAATTGATAATGTTTATCGATATCAAACAAACAAACAAGCAGCACATAAAAAACCGCGATAAACATTGAATGTTTTGTTGTTTCAGAAAATTTGATAAATGAATGAACGAAAGATGAAAAAAAATTCATTATTCATAATGATAATTAGTAACGAAGAGAAAAACAAAAAATAAATAAATTCTATCAAAACACAGAATTCAACAGAATTTCGGAAAGCAAAGACCACCACCATCATCAGTATCACAGAATCATTAAAAGAATTATTAAATAAATCATTTCTATTTAATGATGATAATGATATCATTGTTTTTGTTTTGTTTTGTTTCAAACTGATAAATAAACAAAATGATTTTTTTTTTGTTTTTCGTTTTTCGTTTGTTTTCGGCTTTAGATTATGAATTTTGAAAATGGAAAATGAAAAAAAAACAACATAATTCAAACAGAAAAATAGTTTTGGAAAAAGATGGGAAAAACAGTGACAGAATAATTCTTGAATCGGTGTGTGTGGGTCTTTGTCTGTTTGGTTGGTTGAATTAAGATTTGCTTACGCTTTGATGATCAACAACGACGACGACGAGCAACGAAAACAAAGCCTATTTTTCATTTTTTCAAACAAAAAAACAAAAAAAAACGAGATTCAACCAGAGAGAGTGGAAAAAAGTCGTTTATAATGGATTTTATTCTTGTTTCAATTTTTTTTTGGAATTCAATTCAAATATCAAAGAAAACAAACAAACAAACAATTCGAGATCATTGACAAAATGAATTTTTTTCTGTTGAAACATCAAACAAACATTCAGATAATGGATTAAAAACATTTCAAACCTCACCCTTGCAAATTTTTTTTCTAAACCAACCAAACAAAAAAAAAATTATCATTAATCTAGCCAATGATAACGGTAATGATGTTTTGTTTTTTGCATCATCATTTTTTTGTTGATGATTTTGACATGTAAAGATTTTTTTTTTGCTGAAAAAATTATCATTACAAAACAAACAAACATCAAAATCTGAAAGATAACACCCCAAAAAAAAACAACATGATTGTTTTGAATGAAATTATTTCAGTGTTTTTTTTTTTGTTGCTGAATTTAAAATGGATTAAAATTTAATTATATTTGTCATTCACACACACACAAACATGCAAATGCAAAAAACATTTGGATCGACCAGCCTCGAGGAACAAAAGAGCCAGCAAAAAAACCGTTAGATTCGGGCGTAATCATATTTTGTTTTGTCAAAAAAAAAGATAAAGTCAGTGAAAAATGAAAAAAAAACGAAAGTTTCTATTGAATGCATGAATAAATACGATTTATATTGGGTGTACAATTTTGATTTCGGTAAATATTGAAAAAAAATGAAATATTTTTTTTTTTTGTTGAATTGAATCGAAACAAAAGTGAAAAAAAACTAATTTTTTTCAAAAATAAATTCAGTGACAGCAGCAGAGGGAAAAAATCTGAAATTTTTTCTTTTTTTTTGTTGTTGTTGATTCAAATCCTAAAATCGAATTGGAACAACAAAAAAAAATCAATCTCAAAAAATCGTTTTTTTCCTGTGTAAAAAAATGAAGATAATTTTTTCGAAAAGAAAAAAAAACAGAATCTATCCTCACTGATTGATAAATCCAAACGAAAACAACCGATCGATATCCGAATTCTATTGTTTGCAACAAAAAAAAAATTCAAAAATAAGTTATCAATGTAGTTAAACGTTGACACACACACGTATCACATAAAAATACAAAATCAAACAAACGATAGGAATATTGATATGTTCATTATTTGTTGATTCAGAATTCAGTAATAGTAATAATAATCAGAAAAAAAAGTATGGAAAAAGTATAACCTGATTAAGGTCAATGACGATTCATCATTTATGAACGTTCAAGTCTCATCATTCATTATTCATTCATTCATTCATTGAATGAAATAAAATGAAAACGAAAACACGAAACGGAAACGAAAATGAGAATCCTGTATGCATACTACGTTGTTAATATGAATCAAAAACACTTATATATTTTTCATCACTCACTAAATTTTCATTTTTTCCCTTGAAATCTTTGAATACAAAGAATACAAGAATATCATAGGTTTGAAAAGATTAATGTTGTTGTTGTATTTCATTCATTGTATAGTGGTAATATGTTCGATATCAATGTCGAACATAAGGCGTGTTAGCGTGCCAAGCTTGACACGTGCATCTAGTTATATTCTCTTCTTTCTTCTTTTTTTTTGGTCAACAACAAAGAAGAATTCCTGGATATGACACACACACACACACACAATGCTAAAGAATCCGGTCACGTGTTTTGTTTTTAAATTCTTTTGTGTTTGGATTTTTTTCTCTTTCTTTTGTTATTCCATTGTCGACGATAACATTATTCTTTCTTTTTTTTCTCTTTGGTGATATCAATGGCCATTGATCTTGTTTCGATGATTGTTTAGTGTTGTATACATGTGTGTGTGTCATTTTCGGTTGATATGACGGTCAACATCATCGATGATGACAATCGATGATTCAATTGTCACCATAAAGGAAATTTTGGAACAAAAAATCATTATCATTAGTGTAAAGCCTAAATGGAACAAAATAACTTTTTACAAGTTTCATCTATTCTTGAGCAAAGGTTTTTTTTGATGATTTACCACACAGAAACCAGAAAAAACAACAACAAAAAACAAAATCAGAACCAACATCATGATGAACCAGGGAAAACAAATACCCATAACTATAAAAAAAAATGAAGAAAAAAACAACAACAACAAAAAAGAAAATGAGAAGAATATTTGAAAAATTAATTGCCTGGAAACAAAGTTGTAATCATATGGGTATATGACTTATATATCTTTGAACATAATTCCATAAACATCATCATCATCGAGGAAAATAAACATTTTGATTTAGTGAAAGTATGAAAAAACATTTACCAAACACACACACACAGCAAAAAATAGAAACGAAAGATAAAAAATTATTATGAGATTTTTTTTTCTTGCACAAATTTTTTTTGAGTACAAAATCTTGGAAATTAAAGAACAAAATCGGTATTATGGTTCTAGTAGTAGAATTCTCAATTCCGGATGAATATCATGATCGTTCTAGATTTTCTTTCTGCACTAAATATACTTTCAGTCTATTCATTTATTCAAGAATTTAGAATCGAATTACCGAAAAAACAATAACCATTTTCGTATATAAAAAAAAAAACATAAAAACCATTATAAACTGAAGATTAAATTAGAAAACAAAAAGACGTGATTTCAATTTGGGAAAGAATTTTTTGGATAATTTTCATTCATATTCTATTCACTGAAACACACAAGCAAGAATCTTTCGTTTTTCAGACTCTTTTTTTTCTGCTAAATCATCATATCATCATTATCATTTTTAAGGATATTAATTTAGATTAATCATCCTTTTGAATCAAATTGTAATATTTTTAAATGATACGTAAAGAATTAGCTTATATTATCATTATTATTATGATGATGATGATTATAATGAGCCATAATAATGAGAAAATGCATCAGTTTTTTTGTTGTTGTTTTTGTTGTTGGGAAATTCCATGGTAATCATCCGAATTAATGTCATTATGATGATGACGATTATTATTAGAGATTCTTCGTAAGATCTATATGAATTTTTTTTTCTAAATTCAACCAAATTTTAATGATTTTTTGTAAATATTAACCATTGATAATTTTTATGTTTAATTCATTGATTGTTTCCAAAATCAATCGAAATCCAATGATGATCCAAATAATTTCGAATGTTGGAAGTAAAACAAAAATGAATTCCAACACCACCTTGTACGCCATCTATCGAGCCAAAACATATTTTCAAATGATAATTCTTTTCAAAAAATCAATTTTTATTTATTTCAATTAAAATTTCTTTAATGAATTGCTCTGTATGAATTGCAAATTGACATTTTTTTTTGTTTGCCAGATTATAATTTAGGGAAAGATAAGAATAAACAGAAAGAAAAGTCAGAAAGAAAATGTTTCACATATGTTTCAATCGGGAATAATCAGAAGAAAAAAAAACATTTGACAATGAATATTGTATTGGTTAAAATATCTAATTTGTGTTTTTTGTTTGTTTGTTTATTTGTTCAACAACAAATGTCACCACAAAATCATATCAATAAATCCGATCATATACGATCACAGAATGATGATGTTTTTTATAGTCTGTTTTTGTTCACAAAATTTTTGTCATTAAATTGTTTGTTTGTTGTGTTTAGGTTATCGGAGGGGTACAATTACAGTTATTTTAATTTGTTTGTTTGAGAATTGTTGAAATTTGTCTAATTGATAATAATGATGAGAAACAGCAGCAAAAAGAAAAAGAAGAAGAAGCCAGAATACCATAATTGATATCTAATTATATTCTTTGAAAAAAACAATTGCATCATTTGAAAACAAAATATCCTTTGGAAACAAATACATGGGTAAATAACATTGTTTTGTTTTTTATACTAATTAATATTTGGAAAAAAAGAACCCGTATAATAATAATGATAGTAAAATTCCGTATAATTAATATTTTTTTGTTTTGTTTCAAACATCTCTCTTTACACATCTTGGTGTTTCACAAATGTATTTGATGTTCAAACAAAAAAAAATCAATGAATGTTTTTCAATTATAAATTGAGTATATATGAATTATCTTTTCGTATAATAAAATGAATATTATCTGTATTCAAACAAATCAATTTTTTTCAATCAATTGAAATTATGGCCCAAAAGATTTTCTTCTCAAAAGTAGAATTGTCCATTGGGCACCGGGGTAAATAATAATAAAGCAGCGAGAGAAAAAACAGACAAAAAAAATAAACACCTGAGATATATTCTGTTGATTTTCAATGTATCTTATGTTTTCAGGAATAATAAACCTGAGTTAATATGTGTGTGTGCATGTTTTGTACGTGTTAATCCGAATAATATTAAGCTTAATATCCTTTTATATTCAATAGAAAAAAGGATAAATTATCATAGGCTGTTTAAGATAATAATAATTTCGATTATCTTTGCCAAATTTTTTATATATTTTTTTCCTATTAATTTCTTATGTCTGTTGTGTGTGAGAGAGAATTGCTTTTTGAAAAAGCTGATTTTTTTAGGTTTTTTTTTTGTTTTGAAATAGATATGAGTGTGTAATGTCAGTGTAAAATTAAACAAAATCAAAATTATCACTCGAAGATGAAATAAAATTTCAAAAAAAAAGTAAAAAAAAAAGAAATGAAAGAAAAAAAAATCTAAAAGCAGTGATCAATACAAAAAAAAAGAATGATGGCGAAAAAAAATTTCAAAAGAAATAAAGACATCACAAAATATTCTGATTGATTAGTCAGAAAAAAAATCAGAATCTTCAAATGATCACTTTTTGTTTGTTTGTTGTTGTTGGTGGTAGGGTTATCTGAAAGTGAAATTGGGCAAAAACGAAAATCATATTGAGAATTATAACGCTATTGAATGAATGAATATTGACCTAATATGTTAACAGAATCTATACTAAATAACTAATTTGATAATTTTTCAACAGAAAAAAACCACTGAGCATTGAATTAATGATGTAAATGTGGAGAATTAATTAAAACTAAATGATAATGAAAAATTGTGGGTATATTGTATGTGTGTCTGTAATGTAAATTAAAGAGAATATAATAAAGAAAAAATTATAAGAATTTGAAAACTTTGTTCGGAACAAAGTTTTTTATATGAATATTTTTTTTAGAGAAAAAACAGTCATCATTTTTAAAATAATGACTGTAAAATTTGGAAATTATGTAAATTTTGTGATTGTGATGATGATGATGATGATAAAAATTTTGAATCGATGAGCACTTTTAATTAATTATTAAATTGAGTATTTGATTGATTTTGTTTCTGATCAATCAATCAATTAATTTTTTTATCGTTAGCCAAGATTGTTTTGAAATATTTGCAATCGATTGTTACCAAAATCGATTATAGCAAGAATATTGTCTGCAATAGCAATACCGGATGGCCGATCAAATGTAGCGCCATTGGCCATAGATGAATCTCCATTAATATAATCAAAATTTTGATTCAATGAATTATAAATGGCTATTCGATTGTTTCGAGAATCGGCACACAATACCTGTACATATTTACTGACCATTGAATTCTTTTTGATTGAAGCGACAAGACCTTGTGGTCGAAGAAATTCACCCCATGCTGATCCTTCACCGAATCCTATATATTTTGATGTTATATAATCATCTCTTGAATTGATTACCTGATGAGAATTTGAATCATTTCGATCGATAATTAATAATCGATGTTTATTGAAATCAGAAATAATATAACGATCAGGAGTAAGAAAAGCTACGCCACGTGGAGAATCAAGTGGTTGGCCACAATGCCAAATATATTGTCCATAATGTGTGAACAATTGAATACGCCGATTTCGTGTATCGGAAACCAAAATCATCGATGTTTGCGGACAGATAGCAACATCCCATGGATAACAAAATTGTCCAGGTCTTGAGCCTTTTTCACCGAATTTGAACAGAAATCCGCCAGCTAAATCGAAAACCTGAAATGAAAAAAATTCAAATAAGATAATTTGAAATCGATTTTAACTCGCAAATAACAAATACTTGAATGCGATGATTATCCTTGTCAGCCACAATCAATTGTCCAAGATTTGAATTAATAGTAATACCGGCAGGTCGATCAAACAAACCGGGTCTAGTCCCAGGACCATTTCCAAACACATGCAATACTGATATTTCTGCTTTGTTCATTGCCATTGATGATGAATTCGACATTACAAATTGACCCGAAGAGTTATTATTATTATTATTATTGTTACCATTTTCATGGATACTAAGTTTTAATATTTGAATTCGATTATTACTACGATCAGCGACAGTCAAGAGGTAGTCTTTTCGGTAATTAGGACATTGCCATTGATAGAATGATTTTGATTGCATTGGAATGTTTGGTGCATTGACGTCGCCGACCAATTTATGATTCGGATCTTTTTGTAATGGTAGCCGTGTGATCGCTATACCCCATGGTCGACAGAATTTACCCGGTTCAGTTCCTTCTTCACCATACAAAGTAAGTAGTTTCCAATTCTCTCGTAATCGTTCAGTTTTGACGGTGATCAAATATGGAGAATTACTTGTTAGTAGACCATTGATACTGATGAGTATTTTTGCCGAACGTATTCCACTGCCACGTGGTATTGTATATGTGACATTATATTTACCATTATTATTATCAAGAATGTTTTTCTGTATTTGAAACGACGGATTAGAAATAAACAGATTGTTTTGACCTGTCGTTTCATTTGATTGAATTTCAATATCAATATTTTCGCCACCTAAAATTCATTTATAAGTAATGAAATTGTAATCAAATTAAAATAGTAACAGATACTTACCAATCAACATTTCTTCATTGAAACAATTTCGAGTGATAATGGAAAAACATGTTGGTTCTCCTTCAATGGCCATTGAAAGACCTTCACCACTAATTTGACAATAAGGACCGAATGCAGGCGTATTGATGAAACCAAATGATGTGATCGATTTGAATAGATTTTGATCAGGTCGTGTGAATGTAATCTTCGGTAATTGAGTAATTGGTGGTTTATTTTTATTATTATTATTATTAGTGGCCGTTGGTTGTTGATTAATCAATAATGAATAAGCATTACGAACATGTTCCAATTGTTTTAACAATTGTTCTTTACGCATCTGAATACTATTGACATAAAGTTGAACAGTGGAATTAATTTCATTTGCCAATGATTGTATTTGATGATCGAAATGTGTCAACATTGAAATATTAGAACCAGAAACAGTCGATGATGATGATGATGATGATGTCAAGTTGTTCAAATTATTATTATTATTATTTAAGTTTAACAAGCGTTGCTGTAATGTTGTTGATTGTTGCTGTTGTTCCAAAAGATCATTGAGAATGGCAAGTTGATTGGGAGTAAATAACGTTTGGTTGGAATTACAATTATTATTATTGATGTTGGTGTTATTATTGTTGTTGTTGTTCGTCAAGATTGGAGGTGATACATTGCTATTTGAAGCTAAATTTTTTCCCATACAATTTGTATTGTTTTTACTAAATGATGATGGTGATATCTTGCTACGTGATTGATTGTTGCTATTGTTGCCTAAAATAAGATTACCATCACTACTACAATTATTAGTGGATGAAATTCCGCTATTCAACAATAAAGATTCTGGATGAATATTTGCGTTGACATTGTTGATCAAGCTTGTTGATGAAGCATTACGTAAGCCATTATTATTATTATTATTGATAGCCATCAATGATCGATTTTCACCAGCTAAATCTATGGTGGATGATCCCAATGAAATTCCATTATTTGATCTTAAAAATAATGGTAATATATCCTGTTGTTGTCCTGTTATTGTTGTATCGATATTGTTTGTTGATGAATTTTTATTCGACAATGAATTCGATACCATCAATGAAAATGCATTATCCAATGGATTTATGTTTGAATGAAACAAATTATCATTTTTCCTTGAAATCTGATTATTGAATGAATTAGTAATAACTTTTGATAGAAGTGGTGAAGTTGTATTGTTGTTAGTTGTTGATGATGGAGCCAATGACGAAGAAAGATTTTGTGAATCAAGAAAATTTAAACGATTGGCATTATCGGGTTTATTATTGTTGTTGTTGTGGTTGAAAACAACATTTGTGTTGTTTGTTACTGCCGCTTCGGATGATGCCGATGATGGACCCGATGTCTGTGACAATGGTGGTGATGAAGAATTCGATGATGATGGAAAAGCATATGTTTGATGTTGCTGTGGTTGATTATTATAATTATGATGATGATTCGACATGAAAAAAGCCGATGATTGTAAATTTTCCCTGAATTGTTGCGGTTGTTGTTGTTGTTGATGACTTGCATGATGAAGTAATGGTTTTTGTTGATCATTGCAGCTGTTGTTATGATTTGAAGAATTACCTACAGCAGCAGCAGCATTAAGAAAACCATTAAGATTGAGCAATAATGAATCCTGATTTGTGTTGGCCGAATCATAATCATTCGATTCAGAACAAAAACTATTTAAACTTTTATCAGTAGATGAGCTAGTCGTCGATGATGATAATATTACCGGATCATTAGGATTTTTCGGTCGAATAGCCAATAAATCATCATTCAATAATGAATGTAAATTTTTATTCAATGTTTGCAAATTCAAATCTTCATTACGTTCAGTAAATTGATGTTTGTTCATTGATGTCGATGGTGGTGATGATGGCGATGATGATGACGGTGATGATGATGATAAAAATGGTGAAAATCCATTGATATTACATTGATTATCTTTGGATAATGAACCATTAGTAATTAGATTCAAATTTTTACCGGTAGACATTAATAATTTATCTTGATCTAATTGTAATTGTGATTGAAAATAGTTGCAAAAATTGAATAAAGAATCTGATCCATTTAATGGTTCCATGATTGATTGAAAAAAATTAAGTTTCACCTAATACACTTTAGTTATTCAGATATAAGAGAGAAAAAATTTGATAATAATAATTATGCGATTTTGTTTTTTGTTTTTCGTTTTAATTCGATTGTTTATAGTGCCATACAATTGTGATCACTTGATTTGGTTGATGTTAATATCATTTATAAATGAATTGAATTGAATTGTGAATCAATGAATAAGAATAAGTTTCATTTCGGAAAAAAAATCATTGGCAAATATAGATGATGATTATTTTTCCTTTTTGTTTGTTTGTTTATTTGAATGAAAAACAAACAAATAATAATGATAATGATTTAGTTGAGGTATAATTTTTGTTGTTGTTGTTGTTTTTTTTGTACCTTTGTTTTTATTTTTGGCAATATCTTCACCAGGTTTATTCTTTACCCGTTTGTTTGTTTGTTTGTACCCGAACGAAGAATATTTAAAAAAAACTATGATGAATGAAGAAAACTATGTTGATTTTAGAAAATGAATCGGATGAAATTGTATTCTTCTTCTTTTTTTGCGATAATGATATTTTGGATTAGAAAGATTGATTCGATTAGAATAGATGACCCGTAGTAGTTATGGTTGTTTTTGTTGTTGTGGCTATTGATAATTGTTTACTATTAACCCGTAGTAGTTTAAAATTGAAAGTTATTTTTTTTTTGTTCAACTTTCAAATTATAATCAAAGTTTGGCATATGATTTGTTTTTTGAAAATGTTTCATTCATTTTTTTGTTTTGTTTTGTTTTAATAATTTTCCCGTAATTTTTCGAAAGTTTCTCAATGTTGATGATGATGATAATTGCAGAATTTCGTTAATGAAATCCAGTAGTTTAATGTCATCGATATTTTTTTCGAAAGAAAATTATAATGATGATGACAATACCCGTAGTCGTTTCAATTTGAAAACAAATGAAATGGATTTGATATTTTGATGTGAATTTTGTCAGTTATTTTCAATTTCAATGGAATAACAATAATGTTAAATTCAATGATAATTTTTTCAAGTTGAATTTTAATGTACCCGTAGAATTGTTATAGAAAAAAAAAGATAACCAACAATAATAATAATGATGATGAGGTGGTTGTTGAACAAAAACAAAAAATGAAAAATTTAATGATTTTATGAAAATTGATTGCAATTATTATGGAATTAAAGAATATATCGAGGGATTCGGTTTTTTTTCTTGTTCAATTTAAATAATAATAATGATGATAATGAAAAAAAAACAATAAGTTTCTTTGGTTGCTGACTTGATCTGGTAAATCTTTGTAAAGAAAAAAAAACAAATGATAAGAATAAAGATAATCTTTTTGTTTTTTTGTTTGAAAACACTTACCACGACAAAAATTAAATTAATGAATGTTGAGACAAAATAATAATGATTAGATTTTGTTTTTTTGTGAAAAAAGATTGAACAAAATTCCTGAGTTTGGTTTTCATTTGTGGTTGTTGTTGCTTGAAGAACGAATCAAATTATTTTAATTTTTGGGATAATTTAACAACAATAACGACGTTTTTTTCGTTTCATTTTTTATAATTTATTTTTAATTGAATAAAAATGATGATGATCGCACCAAATCCATTATGATCCATAATAATAAATCTTTCGGAAAATTGCTCATTTCAATTTGGATCATCATTAATTCCATAAGAAAAAAAACAATAACAACAACAAATCGAAAAACAATGAAGAAATTTTGGAGTTATATCCACTTCCTCTTCCCAAAATAAATTTTTTTTGATGATTTTTAAAAATAAATAAATAAATAACTGATAACAAACAAACAAGCAAACAAAAAAACGATAACAAAAGATTTTAGGCAAATGTTTTGAGCTGATACAAAACAAAACAACAATAATAATAATAAAACAGGAACAAAAAACAATGTTTTCAATATGATGATGATGATGATGAATGTTTTGGGAAATTGGACACGTAAATTTTCTCAATAACAACAACAACAACAAAAAACTTGACGGAAATCCATATAAAATCGAAGTTTATCGTAATCGATTTTCGAATCAGTTTTTTTGGATAAATTATCAGAATTTAACAAATCATTTGAATAAAACACTGGACACTTGAAGATGCGTCATTTTTTTGTTGTTTTTGTTTCATTCATTCAATTAATTCAATGAAATTTTCCATCATTCAGTTGTTTTTTTGTTGTTGTTGTTGAAAACCAGACAACAAGGACAACCATATATATCCATTATCATCATTATCATCGAGAGAAAAAAAAACAGTGACAAAAAAAAAGAGTTTCAAACAAACAAAACAAACAGCCACCATCAACAACCACTCACATAGACATACACACAAACACACGAGTATTAAAAAAACTGTGGATCCCAATCATAAAATAATGCAGCAAAAAAAGGATATAAATTATTGAAATTTTCCTCATTTGTTCAAATTTTCGTCGTATACAATTCAATTCAATGTTGTTGTTGTTGCATGCATTCAAATATATATAGATGTTTTTCTTTGACTTTGGAAAGATTTTCTTCTTCTTTTTTTTGTGTTCCCCTTTTTTCCTTTTTTTTTACAATTGGATTGTAGCAATTTTTCTTTAATTGTTAACTATATATTTTTTTGATAGTCTCTATAGACTTTATTTATATCTATCTATGTTGTATGAATGTTGAATGAGGATAATCATCAATGTCTCCGTCGATGTCTTCAACAACAACGAAAAAAAAACGAGGAGAAGAAACTAAACGCACGCAAATACACACCGTATATCATGGATTTTTTTGTTTCGTTGTTTCACGTATTTCATCAAAATGATGATAAATTGTAGTGGTAGATGATAATGGTGGTGGTGTATAGTTGTTGTTGTTGACGATCTTTCTTGGAAATTTTTTTTTATATAGCAGCTTGGATAACAACAAGACGATGACGACGGCGACGATGACGATAACGAAGAAAACAATATAAAATGAGAATTCGAGAATCGCAGTGAGGAGAAAAAATGGAAAAAAAACCTTGAATTTCAATTGATTTTAATTTTTTTTCCAAATGTCTATTCCGCTCTATTTTGAAGATTTATTGGGATGAAAACTTTTGCAGTAAAATGAAAATCGAAATGCAAACAAAATAACATCTAATTACGGATCGAAGATAATTTTTCCAAGAATCGGTGGTGGTGGTATCGAATAATGATGATGATAGTGGTCTGTTGTAATAGTAGAAAGTTTTTGTTTTACATTATGTTATCAATTCAAGAATAATCAGCATTGAGGTAATCAAAAAATTTTATTTTGTTTCTTCGGAATTTGGGCTGGTCCGTGTTCCAGATAATGATGCCGAAATCAACGTTAACTAAAGTTTTAAAACAAAACAAAAAATTTTGACTTGGTTCGATCTGAATTAGAATTGGAATTTCAATGATAATGATGGTTTGAAAAAAAAGTTGTCATTGTTATTCTTCAATTGTAATCACAAGTTTAAAATCAAATTGAAACGCTAATTCGTTGAAAATTTCATACGAAAAAATTTTTCCATTTTATTTTCAAATCGAAACAAAATGAAATGAAAGGATTTCTTTGAACACTTTTTGTGTAACTCCTGTGTAAAAACTTTATAGCAATGGCGACGAAGAAAAATGAAAAATCAAAATGTTGTTTTATACAATGTTGCATAATCATCGATTGATGATAATTCCGTCATTTTGTTGTTTGTATTAACTGGTTTAATTTCTCTATTCAATATTTCGTTTATTTTTTTTTTCCAACCGAATAGGCGTTGTAAATTACGAAAAGAAAACCTGATTTTTTTTCATAAATGTCTGTGTATATGTGTGTGTGTGTATGGTGTTCATATAAATGATCATTAATCAAGTAAAATAAATGTTACAGAATGTTGAAAAAAGAAAATCTGGTTACTGATCAATAGATAGATAGAATACTAATTGATTTTCAATCGTTTTGATTATGATTGTAGAAAATAAAATAAAAAACAAAGATCTTTAATCGATGATGTTTATTGGTTCGATGGATTGGTTGTTCAAGATTTTATTATATAATACAAGATAATTAATCAGGCAATTAACAAACTTAAAAAAAATTGAATGATTGAACAACTTATTGTCCATTGTTTTTTTTCCTTTGTTTTTGCTATCGTCGAAAAGTTCAAAGACCAGGATGATTGGAAAAAGATTTTTATCGTTATCGTTTTACAATTATTATAATCAAAAAATTACAAATATTAATCGTATTGAACAACAACAGAAAAATTACAAAATGAATCGACCTATTTATCCGGCATTATTTCATGATGACGATGTTCTTAGGTCAATGTCATACACATCCGTATGAGGACCAAAAAAAAAAATGTTCGACACAAAAAAAAATTTGAAAAAAATAAAGGTCGTTAACAAAGAAGAGAAGAATATTTTCTTTAAAATAAAGGAAGTTCAAAGAGAATAGAGGTCATGTGATCACTAGTTTTAACCGGTAATCACGTGTTTTTGGTATTTCTTCATTTTTTTTTGTCTCTTTTTCATCAATCAGTCAAAATCTTATGATGATCAAACAAGTTTATTACTCTTTTCTTTTTTTCTCTTTTTTTTTTATTTGTAAGATAAAATCATCATTATAATTTTCATATGGGAAAGAAACAAAAAAAAAAGGTATTTCCCAAATCCAGTTTTATATGAAAAAATAATAATCTTTTCACTTTCTGAATAGAAATCCTTTTTTCTTCCAGTGTAATGGCCGTTGTTCTTACCAGAAATTCCGTATAATTAAAACGGGTTATCACCAGTAGACATCGGACTATTACCGGTAATCATTGGTTGACCAGAAATAAGAACAACAACAATAAATTTATTGAATCTTTTCGGATATAAAACCGTTGTTCTGGATAAAATATTCAATTTTTTTTCTTAATGAAAAGCAATGCGGATGAGATGTCATGAGGCCCCTTTTTTTCGACTATTATTATCATTATTTTTTTTCCTTCTGGTTATTATTTCGATGATGCTAGTTTTTTTTTCGTTAAAGTTTCGGGTCATAAATGTTTGGTTGTTTTTTTTAGGTTGGGAGCCTCATTTAATTCGTTTGTTCATTCGTTTGTCTTTGTGCATCAAGCCATTCATTGAATGAATTTAGCTATCATGTTAATGGCCAAAAAAAAGAAAGAAAAATTGGAGGCCCCAACAAAAAACATAATGAACGAAATAATATCTTTTCATCAACAAGAAAAAAAATATTGATGTCAATAAATGATAATCATGCAACCACTTTAAAAAAGAAAATGTTTTCATCAAAAAAAAATGATGACGACAAAAAATAAATGAATAAACATTTTATCAATGTAGCGGAAAAACAAACAAACAAACAAATATCATAATCCTATACATTTGGAGAAGATGGATTCTAAAAAAAAATTTTTTCGCTGGAATCCATTATGATCAAGTTCTTAAACATAATTTAGATTGATTGAAGTTGAATAAACCTAACCTGCAACGAGAAAAAAATATCAAATTTTCATTTATTTATTTATTTGGAGAGCAAAAAGGGAGATAATTTTTTTTTTAAATTCAATTATAATTGGTTGATTATAAATTTTTTAAGTGTATAATATTTTTTTTAACAAAAAAAACTTGATAAAATTCTTTTAAAACAATAAATTCTGTGAAAACATATTATAATTATATTTGTGAATTTTCAGATACAAACACACAGACACTCAAAAAAACAAGAGGAATAATTTTTCTTTCTCAAAAGGATTTTTTTTTTTAAATATCAATGATTGATTGTGGTGGTGTGATGGTTTTAACAGAGGAAATCAGGTGTTAAATAAAAAAGGTGCATTTGTTTGGTGTGTGTGTTTGTGATCGCAGTTAGATATTTGGAAAAAAAAACATAAAACGGAATGTTCGGATTTTTTTTGAATCATTGAAAATTTTTAGGGTTTTATTATGTTCAATGTCAGTGTCGATATCAAAGATTTGAAATTTATTATGCTCATTAATGATTAATTTCAAGTCATTGTTCGACATAAAATATTAATCAATTTTTGAAAAAAGTTGGATTACTACATCGGCTACTACATGAACCGATACTTGCATCGCTATTTGTTTTTGAAGCAGCATACAATTCTCTTCGTTTAGCCGGATGCATCATATGATATGACATTGCTGATTTTGATATTGGCCTATGACGTGAAGGTCCATTACATTCAGAAAATTTATATCTTGATGTTAAGGGCAATGATGATGATGATATTGGATTGATTTGTTTATTTGAATAAATTGGCTGAGCATTTGAATGCGATAATTGTTGTAATAAAGGATTAGAATGTGATTGTTGATAATTTCTTGGAGGTAATGGTTGTTCCCATTCCACTTCATCCACTGAATATTGTCGTCTAGGATTTTTGCTAAACATTCTGGATGACAAATTGTTATTATGAACATTGCGTAAATGTGTATGCGAAAATGAACGAGATTTATTGGATAACTTGGCAAATGAATCGGACATTGAATCATTGTTACACGGATATTGATCTGAATACAATTGCTTAATTGGTTGAACATATTTTGGATGAAATTTCATGGGCAACTCTTGGAAGCAAATCTCTTGTGATGAATGTTTCGCATCTTTTTCTTTCATTGGCAGCTTAATTTTACGTTGATTGCGTCGAAAAATTTTACGATTAATATTCGGATATGAATGTACACTTATATCAAATTCACTTTCTTCTTCTTCTTCTTCAATTATGCTATTTATCGCATGAAGTTTTGCTTTAAATTTAGACACTTGATTCTGTTCTAAATCATTGAATTCAAATGAATCATCATATTTTTCCTGATTAAACTCGAAAATATTTTCAAAAAATTTATTAGATGAGGAGGAGGACATTGATTGTTTTTTATTGTGAAGATGATTATAATTATTAATATTTGTTTGTTTTAAAGATTTTTTAGAGTTTTCTTTTTTTGTCTTTAATGCAAAGCTCGTATTATTATCGTAATTTTGTTGATCCAATTTATCCAAAGTTTTTTTCGTTTCATTATCATTATTGTTAACTATGTTTCGACTAGAAGAAATTCAAAGAAAAATGAAAAACGAATTTTAAAAAATATTGATAAATTTACTTGAAAACATTCCAGATAAAATAATAGACTAGAATAAATCCGATGAACATAATGAATCCAACAATTGTAAATAAAATTATCGGCACTTTACGAGACTTTTAATTTTAAAAAATAAAATAAATGTAATTTTAGTTGTTAAATAAATAAATTTAAAAAAAAACATACAATTGTGCCATCATCATCAGTAAATAGATCATCGTGATAATGTTCACAGGTGAGGTAGGAACAAAACGAATCGCTTAGTTCTTTACGTAACGATCGTAATGTTTGACTTGTTGAGATATTATTCTCGATACTGATCATACATTGTTGTATTACATTCAGGCACATCTCTTGTAGGATGGCCATATTGGCCGAATCACATTGGCCAATTTTTATATCGGAATTTTTTTCAAATGATAAATAATTAAGAAATCTTTTTCGGTTTTGTAATGTTCTTTTTAGAATGATATCACATCGAAATATTTCACAATAATCGGCTAAACATACGAAATCTTCTCTCTGAAAAAAAAGAAATGCAAAATAACCATATCAAATACAACAAAAAAAAACAACAAAAATTGATTCATTACATATGGTCGAGAATAACGATGTTCAGTATCCCAATGAAAAATTAAACGCTTTGAACATTGAAAATCTATACCACAAATTGGACAAGTCCAACGTGAATGATGATTATCTACTTCATTATCATCATCATCATCATTATCATCATCATAGTGGCCATACATTGGCCACCAAAGAAATTCTCTATCCGGATGAAATGGACATTCATAGGATAAATTTGTTTCATGACGTGTGAATATTGGAATAAATTTCTACAAACAAACAAACAAAAAAAATTACGTAATTAAATTCATTTTCATCTAAAACGATTACCTTGTAAATAACATCTCGTACAATTTTCGAACGATCTCTTGAACACTTGAACAATTTGATTGAATCTTGTCGCCAAGTGATAACAATCAGCATTATAATAAAAATAGCCTATATTTTTTTTGAATAATTTGAATATTTTCAATTTAAAATTACAGAAACACTTTATACATACCTCAAAAGTAGCTAATAAATGGAGATTCATTTACGAATGGGAGAAAAAAATCTCTTCATTCAATCAAATTTCAAGTTAATTTTTTTGTTTTTTTTGTTTTCTAATAAAAACAACATCAACAGAATATATAAAAGATCGATGATAAGCAACAAGAATAACAATAATAACAACACAGTAACAACAATAACCGAATATTTAAATCATTTTCATTTATAAATGACTAGAATGAAATGTTGTTGTCGATAATATTTCAATAGAAAATCTTTTTCTTTTTCTTTTTTTTGGCTCAACAATAGTATCATATTGAAAGAATCGAATGAAAAAAAATACACGTATATATAAAACACGGTGTGTTTGTTTGTATGTTTGGGTTGGATCCAATGAAATTGTATTTGTTGCAGAAATTTTGTTCATAGCGTCGATTCTAATATTTTTTTAAAAAATAAAAAGTGTGATGAGAAAAAGAATCACCTAACCATTATAGAAACGATAACGATAGGAAAATAAAAGTGAGATATCATTGTTAATATATTTTAGGCAATGATGAAATAAATACCTCCAATAAGATAGATTGAAGTCATTAATTATTCGTCGTCGTAAAAATATACATTTTGAACAATAACATTGTGTGTGTGTGTGTAATGTAAAGAAAAAGAGATCCTGAAACGTAGACCGAACAAACAAACAAAACAAAAAAAAAAACAAAACCAAACAACAACAAAAATAATATAGACCACAACTATAGCAGAATAAAAAATTGCGACAGAATTTTGGGAGCCACCTATTTTATTTTTCTACTTAGTTAGATTAAATAGGAATTTTTTATTTTCTTCTTTTGACAGCTGCCAATATATTCTATTCGTCGTAGGTTGTCGATGTTGATTTTGGAATGAAGAATGAAGAAAAACAAAATATTTCATATTTTTTTCCATAATTGAACAACCAAACAAACAAATGAAACAAGAAAAAAAAATCTAAAAAATCAAATTGTTGTTTGGTTACAGAATAATAAGTTTTGACAATTTTGTTTAGTCATTATGGTTCTTGGATTATTTATTCGATTCGATTCGAAGCGCATATTCAATTCAAGTTGATTTCAGGTTGATGAAAAGAATCCCGGGAATCGAGACAGAAAAAAAACTGATAAAGATTGCTATAAAACATTAGAATCGATTACTGTGAAGAGTTCATCTGAAATGAAATATTTTTATCTTTTTTCACTCTACATTTCGCCATCTCAAATACCTATCTCTATATTAATATGTATACCTTGCTGCAAACATAAATTTTCACACATGCACACCGAAATACAACCAGAATAATAATAATAATAATAAAACTCAACACATACATTCTTCTTATTTATATTCTTGTTTGATCCTGGAACACTTCAACCAATATTTTTAATACAATATTTTATCATAACTAGATGGCGTACTAAATTCTAGTACTTTTCAAGTATGAAATTAATTGCGAAAAAAATTCAACACGTGAATAATATTTTTTTTTTGTTTTAATTTTGAATTTTCCAGATTATAATCATGTTATTAAAATTTCAATCATTATTTGAATTGGACAAATGTCGTTTGATTATAAATACGAATCGAAGTCCATTAATATCACCGTTTGCATTCGATCTTTTGTTACAACAATCTGTCAAAAATGGTCAATCCATTCTTATTGTATTGTTGGCACAAAATCTTCAACATTATAGCGCTGTTTCGATGAAATGTGGAATCAATCTAAAAAATTACATTGACAATGGCCTAATAAAAGTTATCGATACATTTGATTATGATAATGAAATCGATTCCGATCAATTTGTCGAAAACATTGAATCAAAATTATCTGTAATGCCGGAAAAATCTATCATATTAATCGATGATATTCAGGTGTTCAATTCATTGGGAATATCAGCCCGAAAAACTTTTCTCATAATCAAAAAAATTCAATCAATTTTATACAAAAAACAAGGTAAAATTTTTATCGGTATTTCAATGATTCAAGATGATCAATCCAAATGGAACTTATTGATTAATAATCTTATCTTCGAATGTGATTGTTGGCTTGATTGTGATTGTCCAAAAACGGGCTATTCACAAAATATAAATGGAATTTTACGTTGTTTCAATCGATCAAATCAATCGAACATGGAATTAAATTATAAAATATCGAATCGAAATATAATTTTTACAAAATTGTGATTTTTTTTCAAAATTTTTATTTGAGATTAAAAATTATTGTGCTTTGAAAAGGATATATTGTTATATCTACATTTTTATGATTAAAATTTCAAATTTATAAAAAAAAAAGTAGAAAAAAGTTTCTTGGTATGAATGAAAGAAAAAATAATGAAGAATGGTTCAACCATTTTCATTTTTTGTTCATAATTTTGTTTATGTTTGTGTGTGATTTGTGTTTTCTTTGGATGATTAAACATAATTATATCGGCGACGTTGACCCAACAAAACACAGGAGAAAATTAAGCCAATGATTTGAACCACGATCAAAGTGACTACTAACGATCCAAGATAACTGACCGAATTACGTAATTCACCCGTAATGATTTCTACACATCCGGATACAAAATGTGGACCAGACATTGAACAACGTACACCATGATCCTTTTCACAACAACTCTTTGGTAATGATCCATCAGTATAATTGGTATTATTTTTCCAATCCTTTGGATTATCTGCACCGCAACAAGCAAAACGTGTTTGAATATCATCAATCATTTTATTGATAGCTGAATCATCACTATCATTATATTTTCGAATTGCTTCATCCAGGCCACTTTCCAATGATTGACGAATCTATGTTGAAAAGAATATGAAAATTATATTGTTATGACAAACCGTTTAATGATATTAATGAATTACCGTTTTTTTGAATGTGAATACAAATACAACAGTGATGATTTCGATCAACAATAACAATGTGATAATGAATGAAAATGTACGAAGCATAAAATCATTACCGGTTATGGCACCACAACAACCCAAAAATGAAATTAAAAAGATGACAAAGCCAAGTACCAAAAGTACGATTGTTGCTGCATCCGGACTATTAGTTATAACAAGACTGTATTGATTCAAACTTATAAAAGTAGAGAATCCAGTATAAACTAACAGGATGCCAAATATGACAAATACAAGCGTAAAAGCGCAAAGAATATAACGCATACAGGAAATAGAACCTTCACCCATGATGATAGATAGAATTTAATTTCTGATCACAATAAAAAATCAATCAATTATTCGATTATTTGGTTTGATATTTAACGATTTGTTGATTGATTGTAATTAGAGATGATGAAATTGTTTATTACATTTGACAGAAGCAATCGAAAATCAAAAGTGATCAAAATTTGAAATATTGTTGAAGCCTTTATGACAAATTTGGTGATAATGCTTTCGATAATGTTCAACAAATTGTAAATCAATTGATATGATTTGGTTTATGTGCGTGCGTGTACAAAACAAATTGAAAAAATTTGAATAAAAAATACGCAGCAATAAAATTAACATGAAACAAAAATATGAGTCAGAAATAACAAACCACTAACCAAAACAGTAAACACTTAATATATCATCGGCCATCATGTTACTCAGAAAAACAACAAACATATTGACAAAAAAAAAAAAAATATCTATGCTGATAGATGGATTTAAAAGTGCGCATGTATTCTGCATGTACATGTTTTTTTTTTTCATTTGAATTGGTCAGGATTTTGGTTCGGATTTTTTTAGCGCTAAATTTTGATAAATAAATTATTGCATCCTGATTTATTATTTTGTTGTTGTTGTTTTAGAAGAAAGATAAATTTATGACTTTAATCTTATGTGATTATAGTTATTGATTTTGTTTTTTTTTTTTTTTGATTAGATAAAAATGATTTGACAAAAATTGATAAAAATTAACATAAAAGATTAACAAATAATAATTTTCTGTTGATAAACGATAGATGTCGCTATCGATTCTGATCGAATTTCACTTTTTTTCTTGTTTGTTTTTTTGAATATCAGATGTCAGGGTAAATATTCTTTCAATTCTGTTTTTCTCGATTTTTTTTGTTTTGTTTCATATCCGGCATAAAAACTGATATGGAATGGAAATGCAAAATGGTTCATTTAGATTGAACTGTGTAGTATATTTATACAGCATATCGATTTAATGGAAATCAATATTAATGGCCAAATTCTTTCAAAATGATTATTAATAGAAAATCCGGAATAACTTTGGGAAACATTAAATTGTGACAACCGCCCATGTCCTAGCCAATTTGACCGATTTGACTTATAGAAAAGATAAAGAGTGAAAAAAAGTTTACCCGTTCCAGAATCATTCGTTTTTTTGGGTCCACACTATATACATAGGGTAAATTATACCACACACACATCTCAAATTAAAATCAAATTCTTTTCTCAATGTCAAAAAAAAGTATAGAATATTATTGTGGTGGCATTGTATAGATGCAATATTATAGTAGCGGTATTTTTGTATGGGGTGTTTTTATTGTAGCAACTTTATATTATTTTTTCAAAAAAAAAACATTACAGAATTCAATATCAACTGCATCGACATTTTCGTTTTTCAGGGTTGCGGTATATACACGGAAAAGCAACGATGATGATGATGATTTTAATTCAATATAATTTTTCATATAAGTTTATATTGTATAGAGAAGAAGAAGAAAAAGACAGATAGATAGAGACAAAGAAAATAAGGGAAAAAAAGAAAGGACGTCTTTGACCATAAATTCTTCTTCTTCTTCTTTTTAGTAATTCCTATGAAATACTTATAGTACATACACCTACACATACATTTGATTATTGAAAAGTTGTTTATCGATATCGACAATCTTCAATGAGAAAAAAAAACAAAAACAAAATGATAGTGGTGTAATGAAACTAGGAATTTATGATTTTTGTGAATGAATAAATTATATGGACGAAAACAACAACAACAAATAACTATAGTAAATTATTGAATCCATCCATCTTTTTTTCCCATTGACAAAAATGTTTACGATAAATTCCAATACAAATTCAATTCAACAACAACAAAAAAAAATGGAATGGTGTTCGCATCAAAACCATTCATTCATTCATTCATTATTTTGGCCATTTGACGAATGTACCAATCATCATGAACATCATGAACATTCATAATAATAATTTATTGAAAATTCCATCAGATATTCCCTAAACTTCCACCAATCTGTCATCATCATCAACAAACAAAGTTTGTAAACACTTGATACTTGCGCACAAATCTTTCCATTTCCATTTTTTTTCTATTTTTGCTTCCAAAATGAATTGTGAAATTAAAAAACAAGATTCTAAACCGCCAAATCGATAAAATATTCGACTGATTTGATGATAATGATGATAACGATAATGGCCAATTCAGATCCGATCCAGATCAAACAGATTTAATCTATTTTTTTATACATTGTCGCATTAATTTATACATAATTAATATTTTCGTAATTAATGGTGCATTTCCATTTTTCCAATTAACTTATTTCAAATCAAATCAAATCAAAACAAGATGAATCAACAAATCTAAACGACAATAATAATAATCAACGATTGAAAGAACAAGAAATGTAAGTTATAAATAGCTATGAAAATTATGGATGCGATAATTTAATGTTTTCTGAATTCAATTATTTCAATCAATCGAATGATTTAACTAACAAATGATAATGATGATGAACGAAGAGAAATAAAAATTTCGAAAAATTCATTTTGGAATGTTGTTTGATTTGATTTGTTGTTGTTGTTGTTGCTTTGCCTGATTGACTGATTATACTTTAAATAATCATTGCCAAGGTTGAATTGCATATATAGGAATTCAATCATAATCATCATTATGGATAATAATTATGATTGAAAATTTGTTTGTTTGTCTGTCAAGTTGATTAGTTAAACAAACCAACAAGCAATAAAGGATTTCAAAATTGCTTTATGGCGTGTGTGTGTGTGTGTGTATGGGTAAATGTAATTATCCAACAATTGATGATAATGATAATAATTTATTTTTTCAATCATTACAAAATAAAGAAAAAGAAAAAAGAAAAAATTTGTTATTGTCATTGACAAATTGATAATAATAGCTTATGTGAAAATTCTGTTAAACCATTGAATCCATCTATCTGATGTATCTGGTGTGTTGAATTTATTTCTATATGAAAAAAACCACAATATAAAATGTTTATTTTGTTTTAATTTCCAAAATGACATTGGACTAATCATAATCACATTGACATTTCCTGGCAAACAAACAAAATTTTTGTTACTTGTTGTTACTGTTTTCATTCTTATCAGACTAAACAATACCGGATATTTTTTTTTCCTCACATTTGAAATAATTACATTCATAATCAAAAGTACAATGATCTAATGGAAAGGGGGGTGATTATTTAGATCATAGAAATTAAATTGCAATAACGCACCACTTGATTATAATGAAATATTTTAGTTTGATTAAAAAAATTGGTCAGGTTGTATCGCTATTTGTTGGTTTTGGTTAGGTTTTCGGTCCAGGATCGTATAATGAAGTATTTTACATTTTGCAATTATATTTTTCGATTACGACTTTCTCTTTTTTTTTCACTTATTACTTTTAGGATTTTTAAAATAAACTATTGTTACCTTCTTTTGGGAGAGAGGAGGGGGTTGGAAATGGCTAAGATTGAAAAATTTTAAAGGGAAAAATTTTTGAAAAAAATAAGAAAAAAATATTAAAGAAAAATAAACATTCTTTGGTTGTAAAGTGTGTTTAGTCATTTTTTCCCTGATGATGATGATGATTGTCGCCGCCATCGTCATCCAGCCGTTTATTGTCATTGTTGTTGATGATGACGCCATCGATGTTTCTTTATGAATTGAAAAAGAGCAATTTTTTTCAAAAAAATAAAAAAATATAAATTGTGGTATTATCATTGTAATTATAAACGATTATGATGATTTTAATTTAAGTAATATAAAACCATGGCCTTCGCCATCATCATCAAGTCATGACGATCAAATGGTGATGTAAGCATTGAAAGCTAAAAGTATTTTATGCTGGCATTCATCACATTCAATTCATTCATTCACAACATTCATAAACAATTTTTAATCTTTCTTTTTTTTGAATATTTTGAAACTTTTTTCGTTTTTGGTATCATTTTTCATTTTCGGTTTGTTTGTTTTGTTTTTCTCTTCTCAATCGAAAAGGTAATTTGTTTTTTCATTATTTTACAAAAAATTTTTTTTTCACGCAAAAACTTTGGTAAGATTCGAATGTTGATAAGATCGATCGATAGATTTGCCTGCTACCAAGAACAAAAACAAAAAACATTGAATAATAATTTAAATTCAAACGAATCGAATCATTATTCAATGACATGTTTCTGTTGTTGCTGTGATGGTGGGAGTGATGGTGATAATGGTAAAACAAAAAATGGTGGAAAGCAATTTGGTTGATACATTTTTTCCCATCATAATAGGTGCTGATTCATGTTATCGAATATTTATTTTTATTGTTGTTTTTGTTTTTCAATTCAATAATCAATCGAATATTTCGATCGAATATTGGTACATTGTTTTTTTTTCATTTTCTTCGAAAATAAAATAAAATAAATTCTATATTATTGTTTGAATTAATTTCATTTCGATTCATTTGATATTTGTCATTCAAAACGTTCTTATCGGTTTTTGTTTTCTAATATTTTCTTCTTTTTGTCCAAATCCGATTCCATAATTTTTTGGCAGATTTATTTAAAAAAAAAGAAATTTAATCCCCTTCTAATTCAATAAACAATGTCGGCTGCAGTCCAACCAAAACAACAGCAATTGCCTGAAGGTAATTTGAATAGATTTGAAAAAAAAGAAAATTTAAATCAAAATATTTTTTTGTTTTTGGTGAAATTTCAAAATGAAAAAAAAAATTTGAAAAATTAAAATCGTGCCACCTAGTGTAGTGATTTTCTACTACTTTTTCTTTGTAAATTAATTTTATTTTATTTTTATTTTTGACTTTAGTTCCAGTCACCGGTAAACGACAATCACCCATCGATATTCGTACGGAAAATGTTGTTAATGAACGAACAAAACGTTCAGTTTTACAAGATGGTTCTAAACCATTATATATTGATTATAGTCCATTGACTGGTGTTCAATTGACTATTCAAAATACTGGTCATGGTTGGCAATTAAGCATTCCGGATGAACATGCAAAAAATTGTGGTAAGAAAAAAAGCTTTTTTAATTTTCAAATAAAAATTGATCTTTTTTTAATAGAAATTACCGGTGGTACTTTGGGTAGCGATCATTATCGTTTACTTCAGATTCATGCTCATTGGGGTAGAGATTCAAACACCGGCTCTGAACATACGGTAAATGGCCGAACCTATCCTTGTGAACTACATTTGGTCCATTGGAATGCAACAAAATATTCGAATCCAAAACAAGCACAAACACAAAGTAAAGATGGTCTGGCTGTTATTGGTGTTTTTGTTGAGATTGGCTGCGAACAACATCCAATTTTCGCCATCATTGACAGTAAGTTATTTGCATAAACAACAAACGTTATATGTTATTTTTTAATTTCTTTTTCATAGGTTTGATACCGACCATTCCTTATAAAGGCGATAAAAAATCCGTACAAAATGAACATTTGGACCTCAATCAATTGGTGCCCGATCGTCATTCACCCAATTATTGGTTTTATTTAGGATCATTAACAACACCACCATACAATGAATCAGTACTTTGGCATTTAATGAAAACACCAATTCGTGCCAGTGAAAAACAAATTGCTGAATTTCGAAAACTTTATGAAAAAGACTCAAGCAGTGATGCTAATCATAATGTTAAGGAAAATTATCGTGATGTTCAAGATTTACATGGACGACCAATATTGGATATTGATTAAAAAAAATTTGACAATCTTTGAAGAATAAGAATTAAGCTCTTACTGAAAAATTCTTTCAACAACAAAAAAAAATATTCCGACAAAACATATTTTTGTTATATTCATAAATCTAAAGACAAATTTTATTAGACAAATAACAACCACATATTAGCCAGAATATTTATATATTTGTAACTTCAAGAAAGAAAATAATATATTTTGTTACTTTTTTTTCGTATTGTTGAATAATAATATCTGTTGCCTTAATAATAATAATAACAATAATGATTTATATAAGAATGTTATTAGTGAGATTTCATACAAAACAAAAAAACAAGCAAATATAATCTTGTTCAGACAGAAGAATATTTTCGTATTTTATTACTAATTGTGCTCATCCATCATTAAAAAAAATAAATAGTTTATTTTTATGATTGATAAATATTCATTCATTGTTTTTTTGTTTGTGTCATCATGACATTTGACCATTAGACTAGATGTCATGACTATAATTGCTGCTTAAATTGATGGTGTGAAATTTTTTATTCTCATTTTACGACTTATTGTTTTTCCCGAATATCATAAACGAGGAAAAAAAAGTAGAAAAGTAAAGAAAATGCAACCAAAAGCTAAAAATATTCTTCCACAATTCTTTTTGATGATTAAGATAAAGATGGCAAAAACGGATCGAATTGTAAAACCACATTGTTTTCAATTGAAAAAATGGTCAACAATTATATTGAATTCAATCAATTTGATAGTATTAACATTTTTGGTCATCAATTTGATTATGACATCAAATTATTTTGGAAATTTGCAACAAAAACAACAACAACGACAACAGATAGCTATGAATTCGACCAAATCAATTCGTCAAAATAATTTTGCCATTTCTCCATATATCGATTATTATGATTATCGACAACAACAACAACAACATCCACAATCAAATGAAGATTTTAATCAGGTATTTTCTTTAATCTTGAAAAGATTAATAATCATAAAAAATAATTTCATTTTATCTTATCAGTTAATGACAGAATTTTATACAAACATTACCGAAATAATTATCGATTTAATTGGTTTGGTTGCTGTTATTAAAGAACATTATTATCTTAGTTTGATTTATATCGTATTGGGTACAATAAATTTAATCGGTACAATTGTTATGTATACCGAAATGCGAACCTATTCAACATTGGGACAAATGATAATGACAATCGTGTGCTATACGGTTCTTTTGTTTTATGTAAAAGATTTGGTAAAGATCCAAAAACAACAAAAACAAATCGATGAAGAGCAACAACAAATTTGATTAACTTATCTTTTTTTTGATTGATATTGATATTGATTTGATTATCATTATTTTTTTTTTGATTTCACGATTATGATTTTAAAAACTTTCACATGATTTGATTAATAAATGAAAAATAAATAAAAGTTGCCTAAATTTTATAAAAAAATTTTATGTGTATCATTCGATTCGAGCATTTGATTTGAATTTTATTTTTTTTAGCTGTTTTCATCAATAATGTCTTCTTCCGTGATTGATGATGAGGAGAAAAAAGTTGAAGATGAATTGTTTGAAAAATATAAAAATTTAATTCCCGAAGAATTATTTCGTGGAACAACACCCGATGATATTGGTGAACAATGTTTTAAGCTTGCTAAAATTTATATGGCAAATAATAATGATTGGAGACGATTATGTCGAACGAAAGATGATTTGAATATCCGTCGTATTACCGGTGGTCTTACTAATCAACTATATTATGTTGGATTGAAGAATCATTCCGATGAAACAAATAATGCTATAACAATAAAATTCTATCAAAGTAAACATTTTAAAAAAGATGATAACGATGATGAACGTCTGAATGATACAATTATTTCAATAATAATGAGTGAAAGAGGTTTAGGACCAAAAGTATTCGGTATTATACCGAATGGTATCATACAATCATATCATGAGGTATTCATTTGAATGTTTTAATTTATAAAATTTTATAATAATTCAAATCTTTTAGCATGAACGATTCTCTCCGAAATATCAACAAAATGATCGATTGTTACGAAAACTAGCGCATTGTTTAGCACAGCTGAATAGTTTGGATATTCCGATCGCGAAGGATAAATTCAATCTTCTTGATATAGTAATCAATTATATTCATGATGGATATCATCGTATAAACGTTTCATCATCGGCCAAAGAATTAAATCTGACTGGTTTGCTTGAAAATGATTTTCTTGCTGAAATGGATTGGTTTTATTCATTTATGGAACAGTACGATAATCAATGTCCAATGGTTTTCTGTCATAATGATTTTCGTAGCAGCAACATAATGGTGTTAAAAGATAATGAAGAATTACTTATTTGTGATTTTGAATATGGTGCATATGGATTTCGTGGATACGATTTAGCAACATTTTTAATAGAATGGGATAGAAATTTATTTGATTTTCAAAATATAAATCTACCATCGGATGATGTTCTTGAAAAATTTATTCGATTTTATCTTGAAGGATGGGACCAAATCGATCCCGGCTATTCGACAAAAGCAGAAAATTCATGCCAAAAAATCATGAACGAAACAAAAATTGGCTACTTTTTTTGTCTTGTTGTTTTTATGGGTGTTACTTTAAATCAAAAGGAAGCAGTTATTGACAATTTTGAATATGATCCTAAACAAATTTGTATAGGTGTGAATTATATGTTCAAACAATATTTGAACGTTAAGAATTCATTGATTAAAGAAAAAATTATTCAATTTTAATGATTAAATGATAAACAATATTTGAAATTACTTTGTAATTTTATAAAATTTTTAATGTTATTGTTGATAAACACGGACATAATCAATTTCAAAAGTATGTTTAGGCCATTGGCGAGCTTGATCCGGCGTAACATATGGACCAGGACCGAAAAAGTTTCCACCAACAGCAACATTAAGCATCAAATAAAATGGCTGATCGAAGGGTTGACCATTTTTGGTATAAGGATTGGCACCTTTACCTGACCACAACATACGATCAATGTCGAATGAAAAATATTGTTGATTATCCATATACCATCGTAATTGTTTATGGTCCCATTCCAATGCAAATGTATGAAAATCTTGACTGAAATTTACGTTAAATGATCGTGGTCCACTGCCCGAATAGATATTGTTCGGCCATGTACCACCATAATGAGCTGTACCTTCGATCTTATCAAGAATATCACCACGAAATTCGGCAATATCGACTTCACCACTAGCAGCCCAAATTCCATAAATACTTTCCAGTGGCATCATCCAAATTGCAGGCCAAAGATTATGTCCATTAGGCATACGTGCACGAATTTCGAATCGGCCATATTTCCATGCTTGTTTAGTATGCATACGAGCTGATGTAAATTGACGTTCACGATAATCTTCAACATGAACATCGATCACCAAATTTCCATTTTCGATTCGAGCATTTTCGGTTCGATTATACGTATAGAATTCCAATTCATTATTACCCCAACCATTACCGCCAACTTCAAAACCCCATTGGCTTAAATCCACATGATTACCATTAAATTCATCTTGCCAGACAAGTCGCCATTCAGCTTGTGTTGTTCCAGCAAGTAGAACAAGAGTTGAAAACAAAAGAAAATTTTGCATCATCATTTTTATCGACAAAATTTTGATATAAATCTTTAAATGATTATCGTTCTGCATTATATACGTTTTTCACTGTAATCGATTAGGATAATTAGATCAACAAGAGGCCCAAACCTCTTGGGTTTTAAGTATTTTTCAATTATCTTATTTAGAACAAAACACTTGATTTTTTTAAAATCTCTTTATTTTTTATTCGAAAAAAAAATTTAAATGCTTTTTCATAAAAAAATGGATGTGAATTTATCGCCATTGATAAACACGAACATAATCAATTTCCATGGTATGTTTTTGCCAATGACGTGCTTGATCAGGTGTAACATATGGTCCTGGACCAAAGAAATTTCCACCGACAGCAACATTCAAAATCCAACGGAATGGTTGATCGAAGGGTTGACCATTTTTATTGTAAGGATTATTACCTTTACCCGACCACATATTTCGATCAATGTTAACACTAAAATATTTGTTTCCATCCATGTACCAGCGGATTTCTTTTGTATCCCATTCAACAGCAAAATTATGGAAATCTTTGCTGAAATCAACATTGAAATGATGAGGTCCACTGCCGGTGTAGATGTTATTCGGCCATTGTCCACCATAATGTATGGTTCCTTCAATTTTGTCGTGAACATCACCACGATATTCCATGATATCGATTTCACCACTTGCAGCCCATGGACCATATTTATCATCTCTTGGGAACATCCAAATTGCTGGCCAAAGATGATGACCACTTGGTAATCGAGCACGAGCTTCAAATTTACCATATGCCCAAGCTTGTTTTGAATGAATTCGACCCGACGTAAAATCTCGACCACCATATGATTCAACACGTACATCGATCACAAGATGGCCATTTTCAACGCGTACATTTTGCGAACGATTAGCAGTATAGAATTCCAATTCATTGTTACCCCAGCCACCGCCACCGGTTTCGAATTCCCAATGATTTTGATCCAAATGTCCACCATTGAATTCATCTTGCCAGACCATCTGCCAATTGGCCATCGAAGTGCCAATGGTAAAGGCACATAATATTAGAATGTATTTAGCGATCATGTTGATTATCGATTATAGATTTTAGTTCAATTAGTTTGGCTATTTTTATAGAGAAAAAAGACATAATCATAATCAAAATGATCAACACTCTCAATAACCACTTCATTGGCATAAACAGGTAATTTTCAAGTGTTTTATTTAAAACTTGAAAAATATCATTCTTTGCTCAGCTGCATAAATTTCCCTCAAAAAAGTTAGTTTTTAATCAACAAAAAAACATAATATGTTACAAGTGATCAATTTTTAATTAATTGTTCTTTCAATTTTTATTTTCAAGATTGTTATTTTTTTTGTTGATAAACACGTAGATAATCAATTTCCATTGTGGACTTTGGCCAATGTTTTGCTTGTTCAGGTGTAACATAAGGCCCTGGACCGAAATAACTACCACCAATTGCAACATTCAAAATCCAATGAAATGATTGATCAAATGGTTGGCCTTTTCGAGTATATGGATTTGGACCTTTGCCCGACCACATCATTCGATCGATATCTGCAGTAAAATAGTGATTATTATCCAAATAGAAACGGATTTCTTTTGCATTCCATTCAATTGCATACAAATGAAAGTCTTTACTAAGATCACAGTGAAAATCACGTGGTCCACTTCCTGTATGTGTATTATATGGTCTTTTACCACCATAATGAATAGTAGCTTCGATAACGGCAGGATGATCACCTTTATTTTCCATAATATCAATTTCACCACTTGCCGCCCAACTACCATATTTACTGAGATGAGGCATCATCCAAATAGCTGGCCAAAGTTGATGTCCACTAGGTAAACGAGCTCGAGCTTCAAATTTTCCATATGTCCAAGATTGTTTACCATGAATTCGACCCGAAGTGAAATTATATGAATCATATTTTTCAATCTGAGCATCAATCACCAGACTGCCATTCTCGATACGAACATTTTTCGTTCGATTTGTATAGTATTCTATTTCATGACTGCCAAAATTGATACCACCAATTTGATATTCCCAATGATTCAAATCTAATTCTTCACCATTGAATTCATCTTGCCAGACTAGATACCAATCAGCATAGTCAGAACAGTCAACAATAAGAACTGATAAACTTAACCAAAGGAAGTAGAGAAAAGCCATTTCACTAACGTATGTCATCTTTTGATAGAAAAAACAACCGACCTAATTTTCAATTTAGCTATTAATATATGTATGGCTTATCATCATTTAGAAAATGTATTATCATATTTTTTAACCACTTGACATTTTATTATTAATTAAATTAATACAGAATTTGCCATTTTGTCTGCAAAAGGTGAATCCTTTTGTCTGAAAAAGAAAAAAACGTCCTTTACGTTGAGCCCATACATGCTTTGTTTTGAATTCTGAGTTTGACAATATTTTTTTAAACAAAAAAAAAAAAAAAATCTTCGGATTTTTTAAAATCAGAAATTCATTTACAAATAATGTCGAATGTCTATGGTGGAGGTTTGTTAATCGAAATCAATTTAGTATGGCGCTATAATAGCTTTTTTACTTTACACATGATACGATAGACGAAGTTGGTGCAATTGTTTTCGATGTTGGTAGTTTTTCAACAAAAGTTGGCTATGCAGGTGAAGATGCACCAAAATCGGAAATACCATCCATAGTTGCCATACACGATGCTCCAAGTAAATTGGCCACGGAAATGGATCGTGTAGATAGCGGTTCTTCATCCACTGGTAGTAAAGAGCGAAGATTTTACATTGATACCACACAAGTAAATGTTGCCCGTCCTGGCCAAGAGATTAAAACATTTCTTCGAGATGGAATGAGTACGTTGATAATTTTTATATGAAAAGTGATGATTGATATCTTTCAATTTAGTTGACGATTGGGATTTATTTGAAAAAATGCTTGATTATATTTATGCTCGACATATCATGTCCGAATCATCACAGCATCCAGTTATGTTCTCGGAAGTTTCGGTAAATAAGATAATGGAGCATGCTTTCAATATTTCATTGTATTTACACTTTTACTTTGTTAAAATTCTTAGTGGAATTCCAAAAAATGTCGTGAAAAAATAACGGAAATAATGTTTGAAAAATATAATGTACCGGCATTCTATTTGGCTAAAAATGCAATGCTTGTAGCATTCAGTGTTGGACGACCATCTGGAATTGTATTCGATTCTGGTGCCGATCATACGGCCGCTATTCCTGTTTACGAAGGCTATGTGATCGAAAAAGCGATTAAACGTAATCATTTTGCCGGAGAATTTATTACCAGTTTATGTTATAAACATTTGAATGAAATGAAAGTCGAAGTCAATCCATATTATATGATCAAATCGAAACAACCAGTTGAACCAGGACAACCTGCCATTTGGAATAAACGACAGATTGCTGATGGTAATTATGATGATTTTTCAAGTTCATAATAATCGTTACACATATTTTTCATATTTTAATAACAAAAATAGGATTAACAAATTCATGGCAAAATTATATGCTATTATCCGAAATACGTAACTATAAAGCATCAGTATTGAAAGTTTATGACACCAAATATGATCTTAATGAAGCAGAAAAGTATTATGATCCAATTAATTATCATTTTCCTGATGGCTACAATATGGATGTTTCATTGAATGATCAATTTTTAATACCTGAAATATTTTTCAACAAATCATTTAATATATCGGAATTCATACAACAACAACAACAAACATCGACAACATGTTCATATTCATATTTATCAAATCTACCAAAAGAATGGCTAACCTATCCAGATCTATTACTATCAAGCGTTAATGAATGTGATATCGATATACGACCATTACTATTATCATCTATCATATTAGCTGGTGGAAATACATTGATCGAAGGATTTACCGATCGTATGACAAACGAAATGATGGCTACAGCACCAAAAAATGTACGTCATAAAGTTGTTGCGAATAATTCTTCAACTGAACGTAAATATGCATCATGGATTGGTGGATCAATACTTGCATCTTTGGGAACATTTCAACAATTATGGATTTCTAAACTTGAATATGATGAATCGGGAAAATCTTGTATCCATAAGGATAATTTGACTACATGATTAAATATTAAATGATAACCACTATAGATTATGCCACTTGTTGCTTTGATTGTAACCGGCATAATAATTAAATCCTAATATTTTATTTTAGAAACATTATTTTGTTTTAACCAGAAAAAAAATCAATTTAATTCCAGTTTTGTGGATTGTCAATGTCATATATTTTGTTTTCATATATTTATGGATACCAATGATGATGACTTGTCTTTAAAATTCTCTCCCTATCCATCCATATATAAATATAGGTGTTTGTAAAAGTTTGTTTGCTTCTAACCTTGAATAACAATATTTTGCTATTACTGCTGATATATACTATTCATAATATAAATATTCGCCATAAGTTTCAATCAACTGGCCACCACAATTGGCTGATGACTTTGTCGCCACAAGGTCAAACACAATAATATGGCGTCTTTTATTCGACACAAGCAACAAACAAACAAAAATCCTTCAACATGAATATATGGATCCCAATACAAATCATAGATGATTGAAAATCATTTGTTGATTTCTAAATGAGAATTCTATGAATTGGGCGATAATTTTCTACCCTTTCCCTCCGTGTTAAGAATTCATTGCAACAAAAAAAATAACAAACCGAATTAATATGCCAATATCAAGGTCAAATAAAGATTATTTTAGTGTCATAATAATTAAATTAAATCATTATAATCATTTGTTCATAATAAAAAGATGATGATTGTTGCGCTTTTTTTTTCAAAGATATTTAGTATATCGTTTCACGAATTATGATGATCAAATCATCAAGGACATATAATCAACGCGCCTTTTATTATTCGATAAAAGAATGATGAATAAGATTTTCTTACAATAATGATAAAAATTCAATGATTATGATAATGGTGGCGCTGGTTTGTCCTCGATCAACATATTATATGTATGAGTCAAATATGATTACTAATGATGATAACAATTGTGAGGCGCCATGTGTGCGCTAGCTTATATTGACAAAATTTAACCGACCGATTGCGCCAGCTTTTATAACAAATTACCATAACATTTGTGTATAGATTGTATCCAATTTTGTTTTGTTTTTTTTGAAAAAAAATGGATATGATTTGCATTTTGTTTTCATCCAATGTCCTTCAACATTCATTATTATCCGGGAGTAGCAGCAGCAACAATGATAAATAGCAACAGAGGTTCATTCTTGAATCATTCATTCATTTGTTTGCTGTGATTTGATTGATTGACGCCCAAAGTTTAAGTCAACGAAAGTCAACTAATCAAAAAAAATGGTATCCATTGTTATATGGTGCCCGATGCTACAACGCATGTGTTGTAGAACTGATATAGGCAGCGGCATATTTTGATAAATGTTGTCGGTATATGTAAACGCCCGAATTAAAAAAAAATTTGGAGCGATTGGTCAATAGAATTTTCTAGATGTCGCGACAATCATCATTGATTTTTTTTCAATTTTTTTCTGGTTTTTTTTGTCAGATTCCCATATTTTCATGAATGAAAATATTTTGAGTTTTTAGCAGAAAAAAGAAATTCAAAATGTGAAAAGGAGGAGACAAAAACCACACAATGACACAAGTTACCTTGTGACAACAAAGAGAGAGACACAAGGACAAACAAAAGTCAGGCAAAATGATATGCAACAACAAGACCAAAATGTAAAAAAATATCATTTTGAATGACTTTGTCTTGTTTGTTTGTTTGTTGATCTGGAGAACGGACGAATATACAAAATGAACCAAGGTTAAATTATGTGTTGTTTTTTTTTGGTGTTATCGTCTGAATTTTGCTGTTCAGAAGCTAATGATGATGAATGATAAAATAATGATGAAAATTGTTAATTGGATTTCATTCAAATTATATTATTAATATCGTCTTGGAATGTAACTGGTTAGTGGTATAGTTAGAGTTAGTTAATAAGTTTTTTTTCATCATTTGACTAAATGAGATGACATTTTTTTAAAGAAATATTATTGAATGATGATGAGGATTATGATAAAACAAATCTGTGTTTCTATCATTGATTTCACCTTGTCTTTTTTTTGTTGTTGTTGTTGTTGAAGGATAAATACTAAACGGATAGTATGGCCAGAAATTTTAATTTTATTCATCCAAAATCCTGGTCATCAACAATTCATTCAACTATTTCGATTCAATATAATCAACAAAAATGATAATTCGATTCAAATTATGTTGAAATAGTTATCGTTAACTACTTCCTTTCATTCAAAGTGAAATTATTCGATTCTTTCAAACATTGACCCTAATGGTCATTTTTAAAAAAAGAAAAATTCATGAATATCCATCCATGGATAAATAATAACTTCGGTGGTTTTGTTTTACACATGTATACACATTTGGCCATCAATATATTGAATATTATTGGATGGTATGTTCTTTTTTCATCAATGTAATGTGTATACGATTTTTTTTACGTGACTTGAGCACAACACCATACTGACAACATTACACACACACGCGCGCAAGATGGCCATGTTGTTATTGTCGTCCTTCGTCCGTATGTTTATTGTCTGTGTAAAAAAAATGAAATGAAATGAAATGAAACGCGTAAAGAAAATTTAAAGTTAAATTATAAATGGCATTGATCATGTGTGTGTGTGTGTGTTAACGAATATGTTGTTCCGAACAACATTAACGAAAAAAAAAATCTGAAAAAATTATCGATTCTTCAATCAATCAATAAAAACTGATGATAAATTGAATAAAATATAACAACAACCCTATCATCCACGCACACTAATAAAACATCCCGGTGAATTTTTATTTTTCGGCAATTTATTCTGCACATTTTTTTTCAACAAAAGAAAATATTTATTACTATGGTCAAATTCAATCAATCGATAATGTAAAATTATTTCCATCAACAAAAAAAATCGTAAAAGATGATACATTTTTTTCCTAGAAAATTAATGTTTTTTTTTCGTTCAAATACTCACAATTATTATCATCATGTTCCACATTGATTAATGCTGAATGATTTTATGTGAAAATGGGATATAAACCACGCCGCCATCCACCATTATCATATAATAAGCCATTGTACTTTATGTTTTTTTCTGTGTTTGGGTTTTGATTTGAGTTACTGTTGTTGTTCATCATCATCATCACGAGGAAATGTTTTCCATTCAACAACTAAACAGAATCAGATATCTGAATTTTTTTTTCAATTTAACATGATGATCATCGTTTAAGCGATACCACCGAACACAACATACATCACACATATCATTCTTCTTTTTTATAACGAAAATTTTCAAGTACAAAAACCGATTCAATTATTGAAATAAAAAAGTTCAAAAATTTTAAAGTTCCTATTTTTTTCCGGTTAACCATTATTTTTTGCAATAAAATAGAAATTCTATGATTTCGGTGCCATCTTTTTTTGAAATTTCCCTTGATTGTGTTATGTGATATTATTCCAAGTGCAAATTGTGCAATGAGTAAATAAAAACTTAAAATTCTGAGTACAAAAATAAACCAAATAGAAAAATTGTTGATTTTTTTCCCTCTGTCATGTGTTTTGTGCATATTTCTAAACTTCCAACTTAAACTTCTTTAATCGGCATTTTCTTTTTCGCATTTTTTTCAAACCAAAATTTATCAATCTAGGTTTGTTGTTAGTTTTTATTACTTTTCAAATGATGGAAAAAATTTAATTGATTTCAATTTTTTTTTCAATTAAATTTAGTTGCAAACAAACAAATAAAATCTGATTATCAATTTTGAATTTAATTGTTTAAAAAGCTATGACAACTAATTTGTCTAGAAAAACCTTGATGACATCATCATTATCGTGTTCATCCTCATCTTCATCTTCGTCGTCGTCGTCGTCACCATCATCACCATCTTCACCAATATCATCTACTTGTTCATCACCATTACAAAAACTTCCAACTATCAAAATATCATTGAAAGAATTGTCAAATGTTTGTTCGAATAAGAATAATCGTCAATTGGTCAAAGAAATATCATATAATTCGACAGATAATAATCAAAGATATTCGTATGATTTAAAAAGTGATGATTACATATCTGGCCATATCAATATGGCCGGTTCATCAACTCATCGAAATAATCATTCGACAATAAACAAAAGTCAACGATTGACAAATACAAATCATTTATTTCATAGCCACCATTCAAATCAAGTGAAAGATAAAGAAATGATCAACCATAACCAAAATAATAACATTGAAATGATGAATGCCATTGAAGAGTTAAGACGTGAAAATGATCGTATTACAAATGAATTAGGTGCTACACAAGATTTGCTAGATCTTTTCGAACAATATCGTGATCTTGTACAAGAACATATGAGTATCTGTGTTTGTAATGGCAAAGATCAACTTTGGTCTCGTTGGAATCAATTTGAACAAGATTATAAACGTTTATTACCGATTAAACAAAATCAAACACAAATAGTGAATAATATTATTCGTAATGGTGATGATCAATATGATGATAGCGATAATCAAAATGTTCAACATAAAAAATTAATATCACTTAAATGTCATTCAAATTCGATGAATGGTAATGTTAGATTTGCTGGCAAATATACATCCACATCATCATCATCATCGTTGAAAAATAAATTTTCCAATGATTTAGATATTAGATTGGTCAACTGTGACAGTGTAAATGGTCGTCCAGATAAAAGTTTGGTTCGATCATTTTTGGATAAAATCCAGCCAATCAATTGGAATAATTGTAGTTCAAACAAAAATATAGTCAATACTTCATCAACAAAAAATCCAGTAACCATCATTCCATATAGTACAAAAGATGCTTTAATTCGTAAACGATCATCGGCTATGTTTAACAATGAATCTGTTGCTTATACAAAACATCATCAAATGATAAAAAAATTAAAAAATACAACAAATTTTCAGCAACAGCAAACATTGATAAACAATAATCTGGAAACAAATCGTCTGGCCGATCAAGATGTTGAACGTTTAGATAAATTAAATAATGCATTGGATCAGATTCTTATGGGAAAATTCGATGCTTTGACACAGTTGGAAACCTATGTTGTTGACAAAAATAACAATAACAATAATAGTCGTATTACAAACAATGACGAAGAGGATGATGATGGTGATGATTCTTCATCATATAATAATGAAATCAACGATTTGGATGATGACGATGATGATTTCAAAGCAAATGATGTTCATTCAATGAATAAAACATCCATTATTCTAAATGGTCAATCACATAAAAACAATTGTGATAGAGAATCAGATCAAATATCAGGAGATTCTGAAGAAGATTCCAATGATGATGACGATGTTATTCTATTGGAAGATGACAATAATGAAACAAAAAATAAATCCAAAACATTGCCTTTATCATCAACAATATTATCAACGGTACTAAAATCTGGCCTGAAACCATATAGCAATTATCAATCTTCGAATAATTCGAACATTTCCAATGTTCAGCCTGCAAAAACCGACGATAAAGTTCTGACTATGTTAGTAAATGAATGTGAAATGATAAATCTTTATTTTTTATTTAATTTTCTTTTTTTTGTCATAGGTCAAAGATGAACAGTGCTACCATACAGATTTATCCACCGAATTTTACGGTTCAAGCAAAAAATACGATGAATGTTCAACATTCAACATCACCATCGGTTGCATCATTACCTAAAAGACCTCATCTAACTAGTGACGAACGATTGGACATAATTAATCGTTTGAAACGTAATGAATCGGGTGCACGAATTGCACGTGATTATGGAATCACTAAACAGGCTGTTTCGGCCATCAAACGTCGAGCACAATTGATGGGCGATAATTTTCAAAACAAGTATATTCCAGGTAGCGGTGGTGGTAGTAGTAATAGTCGATCAAGCTCAAGAAATCAATCACCAACACCGTTGATTAATTCTTATTCCAACAAAATGTTAAATTATTCCGCACAACAATCGATAACCAAAGGAAAATTCGCTGTAACTATGACTCCCGTATTGGCAGCCTTTGATAATTCTCTTGTCTCAAGGCAATTAAAACAACAAAAAGTCAATGCTACAATAATGAAACAAAGCACACTTTTAGCTCAGCTTCCACGATCAACATCTGATTTGGTATTACCTATTAATCCTGTTGCCATCCTTAAAAGCCAAATGGCTGCCAAACAGCAGCAGCAGCAACAACAACAAATATCATCTCCTAAATCCGATAATAACAAACGATTAATTTTATCAAGGTTATTACAAGGAACAGAAAAGTATACACCAAATTATGTTACATCTTGTAAACAACCGGAGAATATTACAAATGTTGAATTTAAAGATGAACAATCATCAAAAATTCTTAAGAATGAAGAATGTTCAAATATAACAACTTTAAAAACTGAAGACATTTCCGATGATCAACAGCAACAGAAACAAGAAACAATCAATTATGAAGATCAATTAACAAAAAATCTATCATCTATCGATGATACAGATAAACAAGATCATAATGATGATGAACCAGAAATAGATAGCAGGAGTTTAGTCGATAATAATAATAATGAAGTTATCAGTATTGATGATGAAGACGATGATGATGATGATGATGAGGATGAAGATATGCAAGATGTAAATGATAATGTTAATAATGAAGAACTAGTCAACAATACTAATGATGAAGAATCAATGGATGAGGAATCTATTCAAAATCATCATCTTGATAATCAATCAAACGAAAAAGATCAACAAGAAACCGATGAATGTTCGACACAAATGTTGGAACTTTCTTGATTTTTTTTCCGAACGAAAATTGTCCTCATAGATTTGTCATTGCAATTAACCATTTTATTTTTTTTTCATTTTTTATCATTTAATTTAATTGTAAAAATATGAATCTCATTTTTCATGTCAAATATTTTTTATTTTATTTTATTTGTTTGATTTCCAATCGATATTTGAATTTTCGATGAAACACATGCACACCGGTTTTATACTCCGACAAAAAAAATATTCACTTATACAATTAACTATTTACGAATTCTGATTACATTCGATTTGAAGAAAAACTAATTTATCAAGTGCAATTTTTTTCCGAATGATTGATAATGGAGAAAAAAATTCGTTTAAACAAAAACAAAACAAAAAGAACTTGTTTTATTTTCCATTCAACAATTTCCACATGATCATCAGTGATCAAGTGATTGATATTTAATTTTAAACAAATACAATTGTTGTTTACAATATTTGAACGATAAAATAATAATAAAAAATATCATTATTTAGAAACACTGAATTTAATCTTTGATTTTTTTTAAAAAAAAAATATGACCAATAATGTCGATGATTAAAATTAAACCAAAAAAAAAACATTTCATCCATTCATAGTTTTCTTATTCATTTGAATTCATAACGAATCGAAACTAAAACAACACCACCTTTAATCTGTAATGAATCGATTGTTTTCGGATCATGTCGATGTTTATATTCAAATGCTGGTTGTCCATTAATAGCCATAACTACTTTATCTTCACGATTACTGATCATTAAATCAAAATGTGTTCCAGGTATCAATTGAAAAGGTCCCTCAAGATAAAGTTCTTCTTCACCCCATACACCATTTGTCATTGTATTACGGACAATAGCTTGAATATCTGCTCGAATGCTAATGTGAACCGGTATGTTAACAATTCCGGCGTCACTTTGTTCAGCTTCAACACTATTTGCCAAATTGATGGTGAAATTATCCCGTATATTTGCGGGTAACATTCCTGCAATATAAATATCACATGGTCGCGATAGATTTGGATCGAATTCCATGTAAGGAATTGTGGGAGATGTTACAGATTTCGATTGTTCATTTGATGATGGTATGTCACCACCAATAGGAGCTGTTGGTCCAGTAGCCTCTTCGGTTGATGTTGTTGAATCAACTGTCAATGATGATGATGTTGATTCTGTTCGAGCAAGATAACGAAGTTCTTTACGAAATTCGATCAAATCCAATATGAGATCTCCTTCAATGTGCATTCGAGCTATCATCATCATAGAATAGTGTATTAGATCAAATTAACAAATACACCATACATACCAATATCACGAAAATCGCATCGATGTTTAAATTCATATGAATGCCTTCCATCGACAGCAACTTTAAATCCATCCGATTCGACTAAAATCATCATTCGAAACGGTGCATCGGCTTGAAATGGGAAAGATTCTGGAAAACGTTCTTCCGAACCCCATTGACCATTGCAGAATGAATTCATTACGACCACATCACGACCTTCGGCACCACCACCAATTCGAGGATTAAAATGAAATGCAATATTGTTATCATCACTAACTGCATCGCATCTTACACCATCACCATGAATGTGTGGACATTTTCCTTCGAAAAAATCGACCCGAAATTTACGACCATTCGATGTTATGGTAGCATAGATTGAAATCAAAGTTCCAAGTTCCAAACTACCATTAGGAATTGAACAACAAACCGGTAGACTAGGATTTCGTACAACCGATGAAAATGAAGTTGGATCGATTATGTTATGTGGTGAACGTGATGACATTGTTAACGGTATTGTTGATAGAACTTTGTTTCGTAAATCTTTAGCAAAAAATAAAACTTCGTTGACAAATTTATCCATTGATATACAGTGAAAAAAATTATCATTATCCGTAGCGCATGCCAATGTAAATTAAAAAAAGTATCCGCCTTTTCAAGAAATTTGATGTAATTCGATGTTTATGACAACACCTAACAAAAATGTGGTTTTAACTGTTTTATTTTTGGCAAATGATTTTGTTTTTTTAAAAAAAGTGTATTTTGTTCACGAAAAAAAATGAACATACTCCAACATACAAACATACAAATAAAAATCGAATCCAATTACTCAATTACTGTAACAGTAGTGGATAATGATTGTCTTCGGATGAAATAGCAGAAATGTTTGCATGTTATTGGGAAACAAAACAAAAAAAATGAAAAGATCATTTAGAAAGATGCGGTGATTAAACAATTGATTAAAATAATGCGATGCAAAAAAAAACAATGAATGTTTGTTTACAAATTTAGTACGGACATCTGTTGATTGAATCTTGAACAAATATTCAAAACCAATATTTCAAAAGCCAACTTGGAAATCGGGAAATTCTTTAAAGGTAAATTTCAACAGGTTTTTGAATGGAGAATTCGGGATTTTTTTCCACGAAACGGTGTGGAAAAGGGAAAGAAAATTAAATTCGGTAACTATGACCACCAGAATATCAAGGACATTTTTGTTATGTCTCTCTATACCTGACATAATAATTTTCTAACTCTCAAGAAAATCAGAATTTTCAGATCAGTTTGTTCATTGTTTTCTAAACATATGGCACAATTATATATTCTATGTAAACATTTGTTCTTTTATTCTTGATTTTTTTTCCGCTAAATCGAATGAAAAATAATTAACATTCTAAAAATATTCATTATTCTTTTTACAAGTATTGTAAAGTTCATAAGTGATTCTAATCAAATGAAAAGAATCAGTGAAAATAAAAATAAAAATAAAATCATGATTTCTTCCGTAATCATTGCCAACAACAAAAAAAAACATTTTTGATTTGATAATGATAATGATTTTCATAATGATCAAAAATGGTCATTTATGGTATATTTTTCATAAAAATTAACCTTGAAATGGATAATTTCATTTTTTTCATTGTTCTTCAAGTGAGACTAGACACCAACATTCAGACTGAAAAAAAAACATAGAAATACCTAATGTTGAACATTTTCCAATTAACTACAAAAAAATAGAAATTCAAAAAAAAAAAATCAAAATGTTCTTGAACATGCGTTATTCGAACACAAAACACATTCAAAACATTCGAAATTATTGTGTATACGCCCATATATTGTTGTCGTCGTATAGAATAAATATTGACGCAGATGGATGGATGTAGGATTTTCGTTTTGAAAATTTTCATTTTGAATTGAATATAGGCGGTAAAGTTTCATCATTATTATCATCATCATCATCAACAATTGTCGCATTTTGTTGGAGTGGTTCATGTTTAATTCGTGTTTTTTTATTGTTTTTCTTTTCGGTTACAAGGCTAAATTATATATTTTTTTCTCTCTCTTTGTACATCGATGTAATTGCCAGATGATGATGATGACGATAATAATAATAATGATAACATGATGATGATGGAACATCGGCTAGTTTTTTTTTTGTTTGGATGAATGAATGAAAAACACTTGCTTTCATTTCGGTATGTTATGAAACCAAAAGAAAAACTTTGTTGATGACAACTCCCAAAACCTACAGAATTTTGTGGCGCACGCGCTCACACGAAAAAAAATACATTCGAATTTTTTTCTTTCGATGATAACGTTGATATAATCCAGGGGTGGCCAAGCTCACCCTCCTCACCCTCGATTTTTGAATTATAGAAGTGTGGCTCGCGAGCCACATGCGGCTCGCGAGCCGCAGTTTGGCCAGCTCTGATATAATCATTCATTCATTCATTCATTCATTAACATTTCGTCGAAAGAATTAACCAAATAGAATTTAGATCATAAAGTGAATAAAAAAAAAGTTTCTCATAAAACTTCTGTAATACTCTGTCATCACACTTTTTATAGTCCTCATCATCATCATCATAAAAAAAAACAGAATTCAATTCTGTTGTGATCTAATTTTCATTTGCACAATTTCTTCAAGTTGAATTTTTGTCGCATAATAATCATTCATTCGTTTGTTTAGTTTGGTTTGGTTTTGGTTTTGGTTTGATTAATTCAATCACGATTGTGTTGTGTTGTTCCGTGTCTTTTGCCTTAAGATTGCCTTGAATTTGTTTTTTTCGCATCTTTTTTCCTATTCTCAATTGATTCTCATCGATCATCATCATTATTGTTGATTTATATAATCCTTGAAAAATCATGAATCGTCAAGTAAATTATCCGTCCGGTTTTAAATGCCGTAAATGGACATTAGTCGTATTGATTTCGATCGATCTATTGGTATTAATTTTGACAACCATTGCATTAGTACAACGAAACAATTCCGATGATAATATTAATCCGGATAATCGTAATACTACAAGCAAAATTCCAACATTAAGTCAAATAACAAATGCAGTGAATACAGTTGGTGATAATTTGGCTAAATTAAATATAACACGAATCAATGTCGATCTTGGTTCGATTGATAATAATTCAACTCGACAATTTCTCGATGGTATATTGAATAAGGCGAGAGAAAATGAAGGACAAACTAAGGTAAGAATTGTAAATTCAATGAAACCAAAAAAAAAAAAATATCTTTTTTTCCCATTTATATTTTATTATCATTATCATTATCAAGTGGGTAGGTCAAATAATTGCTATCGTAATCGGATTCATCATTTGTTTGATCGGTTTGATCGGTGTCATTATGGAACATTATTGTCTATCATTGACCTATGCTATTATAACATTTGTTGGCCTACTTTATACAACAGTGGTTGGTATCTATTCTGAAGAACCAATTTTGATCGGTAAAATCATCATGTATATATTATTCATTGTATTGGTCGCATGGTTTATTATCGATCTACGCGGTATTCGTCGACAACAAAAATCACAAAATATATGATTAACCTGAAAAAAAACAATGAATCTTAAATCAATCAAACAAACAAACAAACAAAAAACTAACTCATTTTAGCTTATCAATAGCCTGTTTAAACACACACACACACACACACACATTACAAACGCACCCAAATACCGATTACACGCACATCATATGAATGAAAAAAAATAATAATAACTAAACGGAAACAGCTAAGAAAAATCTAATCAATCAAATCAACAACAAAAAAAAAACAAACTTTGATATTGATGATGAATAATATACCACCAGACCTTGTTTTTTCTTTGAAATGAACAACAATTATAGATAAAATTGTTTTTTTTCCTTTTTTCCTTCTATCTTTATCATTTTACATTTGAAAAACAAAATTTTTGAATAATAAAAAAAAAGTTACACATCCTTAATTTTTTGAATTGAATTGGATTGGACATTTTGGTAAAAATATTCAATCATTATTCGATCATTGACCGATAATGAATAATGATTTGATTGATTAAAATATTTCCGGTATTATTATTTTTTTTAACCCTTTGATGATCATGATTATTATTAATCATTAACCTTGAAATTATTTATTCACTTCCTATTGTATTCTGGTTTTTTTTTGTTTCTTTACAATTGGTTTGGAAAGGATTGAATGTTGAATGAAAAAAAAAATTCAAAGAACTTGGCAAAAGTTCTTGTTTGTTGTTGTTTTTTTCCTTTATCAACTGTAATGATGATGTAGTCGCTAAAAATCAAAACAAAAATTTTGTTTTTGTCTTTCGATAATGATCATAATATTATTCTTCAAACAAAACTTGAAATGAATCACATCTATTTTCGTATACACACATATTGAATGTATCTTCTTTAGTATTTTCTTTTTGTTTTGTTGAAATCAGCCTCAACATTTTTTTATTGCATCTCGTTCTCGAACCGGTCGTCGAATGATCGGTCTATTCAACATTGAAATGAAAAATAACCCAAAGAATAAACCAATCAATCAACCAACCATCTAAAATGAAAAACAACAACATCATTATCAATTTAAATTATAAATGTGATATGGAGCTCTTTATATCTGTTTCTGGTTATTATCATGATGATGCTCGATGTTTTTTCTTCTTCAGAAAAAAATATGCTTGAAAAGAGAAAAAAAAAATTTGGTTGGAGGAGGTTATCATCTTCACTTGATACAACAACAACAACAACATCGTAGAACCAAATAGAAGAAGATTTTTTTTTCTTCTAATATTAATCTTCTTCTTTGAATCATCATCATTTCTGTTTTCTCTATATATAAATTGGCCATGATATTTTTTCAATGAATTGCAATTAATTAAATTGTCTCTTCATCTAGTGTTGTTGTTTTTTTTCGAAAAAAAATCATCTCGAATACAAAGTGGTGGACAACATTATTATATTTTTATTTCGTTCGTAAGGAATAAGATTGCACATTCAGCTACGATTATTCATTATCATTGTCGTCGTCGTCGTCGTCGTCGTCATCATCATCATCGAAAAACATTCGCTTAGCTAAGCTGTGTGTGATTGAAAACTATATTTTTTTTCTGGGCCCAAAAATAAATTGGCTTCTCATTCATTCATTCATTCATTCATCATACGCATCATCTACATTGCCAGCAAAAAAAAAAACTAATAATTTATTGTTCGTTAAAGAAAAAAAATACCAAAATACAAAACATGAAGATATTAATTTTTATCGTCATTGCCATATTGATGTTGTTGGAAATATCTATTTCCGATGCGGGTATGTTTCATTTCAAAAACAAAATAAATAATGAAAAATTGATTAACTCTTTTCTGTTTTATTTAATGTATTTCCATTTTATTATTTATATATTTTTTTGGGGTTCTTTATCATCATAATCATCGTTGATAACCAGTACTAATTGATCGAGAAATCTATTTTACCAGATGGCGAGATGATCCTACCTATCCAAATAATTTAAAATATTGTTCAAATGAAGATAATATTAATCTTTTATATGAACGTATTAGAATTATACGTGATAATCCAATACGTTATCCATCAACAGATAAACATGTTATTAATGGTACATTAGAAATGATACAGAAAAATATTGAACAATTAAATTTTAATAAAACAAAATTTATACAACTTGAAGATAGTCAACCATGGTATGGTATATTGAAAAAATTTTTATGGCATGATGTAATTATGACATGTGATTATCAACTATTATGTCATAATGATCTTGCACTTGAAATTTTGGGCTATGGACATGGATTTATTAATCCAATTTCATGGACAGATGTTTCATCGGAAACACGTTCAACAAAATCACATGCATCATATCAAATTGATCAATTTTATGAACAAATTAAATCAACAAATACACAACTAGAACGTTATGTTCATTCGGATGGTAAAAATAGTGAATATTCACAATCAATGATTGTACAAAGTTTAGATCAATTGATTAAAAATACAAATGATGTTATGAATAGCATTACAAAAGCATATATGTATAATTTGGAAAGAAATTTTAAAAATTCTTTACAACCACGTTCAGAATATGAAAAATATTTTATGCTTCATTCGAAAATTTTACGTTGGATTATGGAATTGACCAGTGATATTAAAGAACAATTTATAAATCGTTATCTGGAATCGACAACAACCACCACTTCAAGTAGCAATAGTAATACCCGAGGTTATCGTGATTGAAATTAATCATTTTTTTTCGCTCTTGCTTTCAATTATGAATTGCTTCAAATTCATTTTTTGAAAAACGACAACACAACAACAAGTCATTTCCAGGCTTTATCTATTTATTAATAATTAATTTTTTCTTCTCCCATTTGTTTTTTATTATTATAATCATTACTGACTCTTTATATTATAAATATACATGAGCAAAAAAAAATATTTAATAAATAAATTTGACAGAATTGGTTCATAAAGGATTAAAATGATTATTAACAAAAAAAAATCTTCCTGGATCATCCTTGAAATCAACAACCATTCATTTCATTTTATTCAATTCATTTAATGATTATCTAATATATAATTAGGTATTACTCTCGAGTGATGAATGATGATGATCGGTAATGTATAAAGTCAAGGACAACAATTCCAACATAAAAATGGAACGTCCCATTGACAATTAAATTGTTTCGTAAACAAAACAAAACAAAAAAAGAATAATGAAAAAAATAATGATCACTATTTTAGCCGTCACACTGGTTTAACTAAAATCGTTGATGATCAAGAGTAAGTAGTGGCATCAAATCCCAAACACCAGTCAAACCAGTGAGCAAAAAAAATTTTAAATCAATGGTGATTTTATGCTGTAAATTATTGTTGTTTTGATGATTTTCAATGTCAATTTTTTTCCCGCTGTTGTTGTCATCAATTGTTGTTAAATCATTATAATATAATTATCATCAATATTTTTGGAAAAAAAATATTTTATGACAAAAATGACATCAAATAAATTCCTTTTAATCATACGATTTGCTGCATTCCTTTTGTATGGTTATTCAGTATTTTATCGTCAAAAGAATGAAACACTACCACCTCACTTACGAAATCGGCCATTTGGCAAATGGAAATTTCTAACCTATTGGGATTTGGTAAATTCAAAAAAAAAAAAAATTTGTTTTGTTCAATAATTTATGAATTTATTCATTTGAAAATCCAATTTGAAATGTCATTAGTTATTACAATTTGGATTTTTTGGTTTGGCATTGATTGGTTCGTTTCGATGGACACCAAAATCATTTGGACGTTTAGTTGATTTTGTGTTCTATTCATTGGCATTCCCGGTCGCCATGGTAAATTAGCTTTGTTTTTTTTATCTATCAAAATGTTTTTTATTGATTAAAATCAATAAGTGACATTTACACACACACACACACACACACACATGAAATGAAAACATAAAGTATTAATCAAATCTTTTCCGGTTTCCATACAGTTTGTGGCCATTTCATTCTGGTCACTTTGGTCGATTGACCGTGAACTAGTATTTCCAAAAGCATATGATCCATATTATCCGTATTGGCTTCATCAAACATCGGTATGATCTGTTTTTTTTCTCCTTTTTTACTGTTCTATAAACCAGTATAATTTTTGTTTCTGGAACAGCTGAAAAAAATATTGATTGTGTAAATGTTTATTTGTTGTTTTTTTTTTGAAAAATAATATAGCATACATTGGTCGCTTTACTTGTGTTGGTCGAATTGATTTTTGCAAATCGTAATCCACCATCAAAACAAGCACATGGTTTGATTATGATCAATCTATTCAGCTATGTCTATTCATTCTGGGTACTTTACATTGCTCTTACAACCGATATCTGGGTGTATCCTGTTTTACAAAAACTTAATTGGCCTTTACGTATTTGTTTCGGTGTTGCACTTGGTTTGATCAATTCACTATTCTATAAAATGGCTATATTTTGTCGACAGAATTTCTTCAAACAAACACCCAATCGTAATAATAAAAAGATTAAATAAAACAATATTGTTCTAAACATTTAGATTGATTAATAATTTTGTTTGTTTGTTTTGTTTACAAAAGTTTTATCAATTGTAATATGATTCAATTGGAGTAAATGTAAATCGATAGATATTTTCAAATGATGAATGTGTTGAGGAAGATTCCAATCTTAAAACTATCCGTTGACAACTTTCAATTAAAATAAGAAAAAAAATTGACGACTATTTTCCTCATACTCAATGTTGGTTTAAACTATTTGTTGATAATGATCATACATGAGTAGTGGCTTCATATCAAATCGTTGAGTATATTTCATTGGAAAAATTATTATTAACGACAATGATAAATTGTTGAGATTACAATTTCATTTTTTTTCTGCTGTTATTGAATAATTTGTTTAATGGTATTAATTGTTTGAACCCTAATATAATAATCATCGGTACATGGGAAAATATTATGACTAAAATGGCATCAAATAAATTTCTTTTAATTGTACGATTTGTCGCCTTTATTGCTTATGGATATTCAGTATATTATATTTGGACATATGAAACATTACCACCTGAAGTACGAGGGAGACCATTTGGCAAATGGAAATATCTAACCTATTGGGATTTGGTAAATTATAATTTTTTTTTTGTTTCGTTTTTCTTAATAATTTATAAATTATCCATTTAATTTCAATTTGAAATGTCACAGTTATTACAACTTGGATTTTTCGGATTGGCATTGATTGGTTCGTTTCGATGGACACCAAAATCATTTGGACGTTTGCTTGATTTTCTGTTCTATTCATTGGTATTCCCAATCGCCATGGTAAATTATTATTATTTATCTTCCAAAATGTTAAAATCTATAAGTTTTTGACATATATTTTTTTCCTGATTCCATAAAGATTGTAACCATTTCATTCTGGACACTTTATTCTATAGACCGTGAATTGGTATTTCCAAAAGCATTGGATGCATATTATCCGTTTTGGCTAAATCAAACATCGGTATGATGATTATGATTTGTTTTTTTTACCTTTTCTTTACAACATTATACAACTGTTGTTTCTGGAACAGCTGAAAAATATATAATGCATGTAATAATAGATTGTATAAATGTTTATTTATTCTTTTGCCTTTTTTTTAAAAAATAATATAGCACACATTGGTCGCTTTCCTAGTATTGATCGAATTGATTTTCGGTAATCGGAATCCTCCCTCAAAGCAAGCACATGGTTTGATCATAATCAATCTATTCAGCTATGTCTATTCATTCTGGGTACTTTACATCGCTTTCACCACCAACTTTTGGGTGTATCCATTTTTAGAAAAACTTAATTGGCCTTTACGTATTTCGTTCGGTGTTGCACTTGGTTTGGTCAATTCTCTATTCTACAAAATGGCCATTTTATGTGGTCGAAATTTAGTCAAACAAACACCCAATCGTAAAAACAAAAAGATTAAATAAAACAATAACATGTTCTAAACATTTAGATTGATTGAATAATTTTTTTTACAAAGTTTTATCAATTGTAATCAGATTCAATAAAAAAAATAAATAAATTTTATGAAAAGCTAAAAGTATTGCTTTCGGCTGTCCGAATCGGATCCGTTTCCGTATTTTCTGATTTGTTAAGCCATATAATTCGTGATCGATTTGCTAAACGATTAATATTACAATCATGTTTTTTATCATCTTCATGCCATAATTGTTGACTTATATGTTGTGCCATCAATTGACCCAATAATGGACTAAATTTTTTACCAGCAGTACTGGCAACCAAATGTAACGTTAGATCTGTTTGTACCATTTGCATTGCTTTTACTGTTAAAAACATTCGATCAAATGCCCATATTGCATCCGTTTTATCCGTATATTTTAGATTTAGATAATGTTTCAATAATTGAATGTATAGATTTTTTCTTTCTCTATCCAGTTAAAAAAGAAATAATTAAAATTGAGAAAAAAGTAATCCAATTTCGAAAATTACCTGATTTTTGCCGAATCACGAATACCTGGTCTTTCAGTGAACAAAATGGTTGCCGTAAGCAAATTAATAATAATATAATCAGTTTTCCATTCATATTTAAATGTATTGTAAAAATTTTTAACACTTGTTTTGTAATCATATTTAATGCAACAAGGTGTTACACAATCCATATTTACTTTGATTGTCATTTTATGATGATCCTAAACAAAAAACGAAAAATTCAAATAACTAGAATGACATAGTGATAATATATGCTTACATCAATGAAAGACCATCCTTGAAATTCTGGATCAAAACATAACATTGAATATAAGCCAATAATTTCAATCATACCAAATGTTAATAATTGTACTTGATCATCCAAATGTAATGATGTGAATGGTGTTAATCGTTTTGACACTCGAATTATTCGATATAGATAAGAATCGACCAATGTACAATCATGTGGTGAATCATTAAGATAATGTTGATTTCGTATGATCAACATTCGTTTATAAGGATTATGCAGCCATGTACATGCGGTACATAATTCTTTTAACAAAAGTTTATCATTTTCCGAAAACATCAAATCATAATCATTTGAATGAAAAATATTCATATCAAATCTAACTTGAAATTCATTAATTGCTTCAATCGTTGATTCATCATCCAAATCATTTGATTTTTGTAGATGATATCTTAGACAATCATCACAATTCTCTTCTTCCATTTTCATACTATTCAATGGAATAGAACGATTTTCTGTAACATTTCTTGGAACATCATCAATCTTTTCAGCAACAAAATTTAACGGTGTTTGTTGATAATTCATATCAAGATTGATAATATTTCCTGTACCATTTTTGAATGATGTTTGTTGAATGTTTAATGTTTGTAAATTTTTTACATTTTCATCTAAATCATGTGAATCAAATGACGGACCAACATAAGGAATATTTACATCGATTGTATCATGAAGATGAAGATGAGCCATATACATTGGTTGTTCGGGTTCGGGAAAAATCGATGTTGAACTACAAGGACTCATCATATAGTCAGTAGTATGATCACTATTGCTGACCGGTGAAAATCGTTTTGTTGGCGATGTATAAAATTGATCTACTAATCCACGATCGCAATCCATTAATGAATTATACGAATATGGTTTCAATATTGATGATGTTACTGAAGCATTGATTACATTATTATCAACAACAACATCATCATCATCGTCATCATCATCATCATCATTGAATGGTGATGTAATCGATATAGCTGATGATGATCTATTTGAATGATTATTATAGCTACTATCGTTCATACGTTTTAATTGTTGTTCACGACGATGACGATTTTGTAGGATTTTTTCCCGTACCAAACGTTTTTCCTCATCCGTTAAAATGTATTCTTTTTTCATTCCATTAATAAAACATTTTTGTAATCGACAACTTGAACAAAATTTTCTTGTAATTTTATCAATATGACAACGATTTTCAAATGAACATTTTAATTCTTTATTTGATAATGCATTTCGTCGAAAAAATGCTTTACATGATTGACAAGTTAATGCGTTGAAATTCATTCCTAATTATATGATTATCATTAAAAATAATTCATTTTACTTTAAAAAAAAAAATTGAAATGAAAATGAAATTTCAAACCTTTTGCCTTGTCACCACAAACCACACAGAATCGTATAATTTTTTCCGATTTTCTTCGCATTTTTGGATTTGAATTCTTGCTTGAAAAGATAAGGAATTTTATATATTTAAAAAAATAAAGATTTTTTTTTTGACTATGGGGTTTTTTCACTCGTATGATATTCTATTGCTTGTCCAAAGGAAAAAAAACAAAAATTTCCTCTTAAATTATAATGATTACCAAACAAAAAAAAAAAACATGAATAATAGTGGACAATGTTTAATGAATCACTATGCAAAAGAAAAAAAAAACTAATAATGAATGCCTTAAACTGATGTTGAGATTTGACGGTGATGATTTAAGACAGAAAAAAAAATATTCGAAAAAAACATTTAGAAATGTTTTTTCTCCTCTTATCATCAATCCTTTGTTTGTTTCTGTGTTTGTGTGGCTCGCATTTCGAATACCTTCCTCTATTTATTGATTGATTATCTAATCAATGATTGATTAATTTAATTTCAGTTTTTTGTTTTCTTCTTAAAACGCATAATCAAACATCAAATTCCAATCAATCAATCAATCAATCAATTGATCAATAAATCACCAGATTGGTATTATTGCCATTACCATTGTAAATGGAACGTGTTTTCGGTTTAATATGTTTATCGAAATCTGATGACAAATCTTTTTTAGATAAAAGACAACAAAAAAAATGATAAATATCTTTTCTTTTTTTAATGTGAGGATCTTTATCAGACAGGGATAACTTTTTTGGCAAACAACCAGATTTTTTAGCCGTCTTGATTTCTTTCGAATCAATTCTCATCATTATCCTCGTTTGTATTGATAATAGATGGAGCTTACAATCATCTTTTATAGCAAGCATTTTTATTTTGAATTAAAATTACAGTTTTAAAAAGCAAAATTTTATTAAATTTTTTTTAGAATAAAAATATAGAAAATGTTTTATAAAAATTTTGTAATAAAATTAAAATGTTAATTTCAACAAATTTCTAAATAAAATCTTATTTATTTCTCTAATGCAATATCGATAATATCTTTAGCTGCTTGCATTGGACTATCAATGTTTTGCATTCTTTTCGATATTTTTCGGCATCGATCATTCATATTTTGATCATTTAAAATACTTTCAATCATTTCCAATAGTTCACGTGGTTCACATTTATATGGATTTGTACGATAACCATATCCTTTTTCAGTCACTCTTTGTGCATTATCATATTGATCATAAAACAATGGACATAATATCATTGGTTTACCATTGTATAATGATTCAATGACAGTGTTGTTACCACCGTGTGTGATTACCAAATCAACCATAGGTAAAATCTGTACTTGTGGTAACATTTTATCACCCCATATATTGTCAGGTAATTTGACATTTTCCAAACAAGATCCCATGACCATCAAGAATCGATGTGGTGATTGAGACAAAATTTCTACTAAACGTTTAGTTAGATTCAATTGTGAACAACCCATTGATCCCATTGATACAAAAATTAGTTTTCCCGAACGATTTTTCAATTTATCAGGTAGTTCAAATTTTTGATTCGTTAAAACTTGAGAAGATCGAATAAAATTATCATAACGTTTCCATTTGTCTGGTAATGGTCGAATATCAAGATAATCTAATTCTTCAGGATATGCATAGATATTTAAATATGGTGATGGATGGAAAGCACTGCCTTCCGGCAAACTAGGAAGACCATATTTTTCCATCAAAACTTGATTAAATTTATTTATGATTGGTCCATCATGTTTTTCTGATACCTCATTAAATATTTGCCATTCTTTTCGATCGCCATCGATAGGATATCCTGATCCTGTCGGCGGTGTATCAGGATGAATAATGGCACTCAACGGTGTTGCACTTGTCATGTAGATCCATTTTCGACCACTTTGATAAATAGCAGGAACAGTAAAATAGTGATCAAGTACAATAACATCCGGATTAATTTGATCGATAATCGATTTTAATTCATCATTAAAATTTAATACATTAAAAACAAAATCTTCAAATTCTTTAACACTTTGATGTTGAGCTTTGTAAAGAGAATCTTCCGGTAATGTTTCCGCAATCATATCGATTGATTTAACCCAATAATCATTTGGACCTTGATTAGGACCTCTTGATTGATCAACATAAATGATTTCATTAAATCCATATTTTGACAATTTTCCCAACCAAGCCTTTTCCAATGCAAATGTTACTTGATGACCAAATTGTATGATTTTTTCTGCAATTCCGATGCATGAATTTATATGACCATATGTATCAAGGGGAACGAAAAGCACTTTTAACACAGGCATCTTTCTGATCAAATCGATAATTTTAAAAATGCAATGATCATTAAAAAAACAAAGTAACGGTATTTATTGATTGATTTCTTCAGAAAAATACTATCATCAATTTAACCTTGAACATCATAAATTTTTTAACAACTTTTAAGTTGATCAATCACTCGATGATTCTTCTGATAATAATAAACAGTTAACATTAGTTTTTTTAAGTGGAGAAGTTTGTTTAAATGCGGATGTTACTATGCGCTTATTTTTTCTTCTATCAATAAACTTATTAGATTTTGATCGTTTTTTGTTTTGATTTGATCGATGTCCTTGATTGTTATTTGATTGATTATCATTTTGCATATTTTTATCAATCGATAATTGAAGATTTTTTCGAATGGCTTCATTTAAACGTTTACTACGTTTAATTTTTAATTTTTCCGTTATAACATTGTTATTAGATAATTGATTAAGTGCTGTTTTAAAATAGAAATCGATTTTCTTTTGCGTCTGAAAAAAATAGTAAAAAAAAAGAAAATTAAGTTTGATAACAAGAGATAGAAATAGACAAACCTGTTTTGAATTAAGACTTTTTAATACTGGTAACAAAAAAGCATCAGTTTTAGCTTCAGACCAGCCAAAACGTTCGGTTGCAAATTGCCGTAATTCTGAAAGTTGTGGCATTGACCAACTAAACGGTTCATTTGAATCATTAACATTTGCATTTTGATATGCATCGAATATAACTCGATTCGGAAATGAATCAGATACTAATAATCGCAATAATTTTGCCCGTATTGGATTCTCTGGTCGAACATCTTTGTTAGAGATTTTTTCCCGATACCATTTGGAAAATTTATTCAAAGGTTCAAGTCCTTCGCCAGGAAATTGACTTAAAATTTCTATACCTGTAACCGGACCAACACCATCGATTCCAAGCGTATAATCAGTTCCACATAGCATACCTAAACAAATGAATTTATGACGATCAAGTCCATAGTATTTTTTAAAATCTTCCAATCTATATCTCATTATAAATTTGGAATTAGTGAAAAAATTTCTATAAACATTTTGACCACCGAATAGAAAAACATCGCTATCATCAGTGATGATTCCTTCACAAAGTCCCAACGACTCCAGACAAGCACATTGAGCTTCAGCTTCACCGGGCGCTACAATCCAAGGAATGCCAAACAGTCGTAATAATTGCTGACAATCATTTATCATTTGACTAGTAACACTGTTAGCCTGTCTACTTAATTTAGCTGATTCTTTTGAATCTTTAATCATTTGATCAAAGTCAATTGGTGATGATCGTTCGATTGGTGTTTCTATGGTTTCTTTGTTATCATTATCATTTTCGACGATTTTTGACATATCATCTTCTTGTGAAATTATCTCCATAACTTTTTCTTCAGATATTTTGGAAACATCTTTTTCAACAATTTGTTTCTCAAGCATTTCTTCGTTATCAGTTATAATTTCGACAGATTTGTTTGATAAATCTAAGGTCATTTTTTCCTGACAACTTGCTTCTTTAACATGAATATCGATTGCATAACTAGTATCATAAGGTAAAGATTCATCAAATTCTTCCAATTTATTATTATCACTATCATCATCAAATTGTTCATCAACAGGAACTTCAATAAAATCTTCTGAATTTGTTGAATCAGTTTCATCATTATCACTAAGAACTAGTTTTTCTGTATCTTTATTAGCATCTGAGTATTTTTTGAAATTACGATCAATATCTTGCGACAATTGCTTTGATGAAAATTTAGTGGGAATCATTTCGGAAGATTTTGATAATAATTCAATTCGTTCAACATCGGTTTCGATTTTGGATTGTCCGGGCAAACCATTAGGAACTTTATAAATAGGGCTTTGACTATCATTTTCAATTATACAAGTTTCTTCTTCTTCAACCGTAAATTCTTCGATTGCTTGATTCAATGTTTTAAGAAGCAAAAATCGAGTTTGCTCATCCGAAGCCAATGACCCTGTTGTTATTTCGGTAGACTGTGATGATTTCGAAGCAAATATATCAAGGCTACTATGTTGGGTGTTTTTAAGTAATTCAATATTATCTTGCCCTTGAACATTATTGAATTCTTTGATTAATTTTTCGATTTCCTCCTGAAGACTACGTTTCTTTAGTAGTTTGGCCATTTGAAATTGCGAAAAACTATTTGATTCTTTTGGTAGTAACTCAATGTTAGTATTTTTACGATTTTTGTAGCTATCTCTTAATTCAACTAATATCTCATAACGTGTAACGGCGGGTAACATTTTAAAAAGTTGCGAATTTATATCAATATCGTGCAAGTTTTGAAGCAAAGAATGATGGTAGTATTCATTTTTTAACGGAATTTCTTCTTCGTCTTCGTCGCTGATTGAAATTTTGCATTCATCATTTTTAGATTGGGCGAAATTTTGATAAATATCCGTTTGTTTGGGATCTTCACGAGGTAAATATATCTGCGAAGCTAAATTCTTGTCATCTAATTTTATTTTTTGACTTGCAATCGTTGTTGATGGTTTCGAAGGTAAGAGAGAACTGATATAATTTTCCAATACATTCATGGACAAATTTTTGGATTTTTGTAAATTTTTTCTTGTCTTTTCTAAACGTTTTTGAACGGTATGCAATTTGAGTGTTGGACATTCGCCATCGAAAACAACGATTGGTTTAATTTGATAAAACAAAAGTTTACAAATTCTATAAAAAAGTCCTAATAAATGAGCATTTTCAACACTTCGGCCTTCTCGATCACGAAATCCTTTAATGGATTGATTAATCCAGATTGACAAATCTATTTAAATATTTTTTGACAATAATGATGAAAAGTAACCACAGATGGACTTAGTCTTACCAATTGCCAAAATTTTCTGATTCAATGTTTGAACATCAACACGTGTTCCGGCATCTTCGATCAAACTCCATAAACCAGTTACACCCATTTTAAATTCCTAAAAAAATCAGCAAGAATCTTGTGAATCAAATAAAATTCTCAAAAACAAAACATTCTTATGTTTTAGTACAATTTTTCACCAATAGATGGTATTTTATTTAAATTATTAAATCGTTTTTTTTGTTGTTGAAAGTTTCAAAAATTATCAATATATTGAAATATTATAAGCAAACAAATCAATTTATATTTAAAAAAATATATTCCTAAAAAAATTAATATCCTTCATGCGAATTTACGAAGCCTCATTTTCTTGATCAATTTCACCATTTGTTATGCCATCCAATTTGACTGTATATTTGCCTTTGATTCGATTACATCGAGGACATAAACGATTACGGCGATAATAACAGTTTCTGAAGAAAAAAAACGAAAAAATCAATAATAGAATTGTATTTGAAAAATTATTACTTATGATAAACAGCATCACAAATGGGACAAATAGTTGTGTTCGGTGAGAATGGGAACAATATATCTTCTTTGTTTGGACAAAGTTCACAATAAAATCCTTTTCCACGACAACCCTTTGGATAAAATTGAAAAAAAAATCATAATCAATAAAAAAATTGAGGATAATAATCCGATTCAGCAAATACTTCACAAGTTGTAATATGATTGATGAATAAATTTTCAAGTTCAGATAAATTACGGACCAATGACTTTAGATCACATATATCACAAAATGAAAGATAATTGATTTCTTGTTCATTCAACAGATGTGATCCCAATTGGCACATGATCGAGATCCATTGTCGTGGTTTTGATGGTTGTTTACATAGCCAAATATATTTGTATATATGACAAAGTTCAGTTCGTAAACGCTAATTAAAATTAAAATTTATCAATAAAAATATTATTTTATTTAAAAAAAAACTATCCAATTACTTACTTTAATCTGAATCAATTCATCGACTAATCCATACAACATTGGATTGATTTCGACCAGATTGATAAGAACAGCACGATCATAATGGAATGATTTATTTCGTAAATAGGAAATAATTTGTAATGATACACGAGCAACTGGTTGAGGTTGAAAATCCCAATTATGAATAACTCGTGCTGGAATAATTGCAATATCATTCATGTGACAAGTTTCACAAAAATAAAGACCCGAATAATCACAAAGTCTTGGTTTCGATACGATTTTTGTCGAATCTTTTGCTGGTGATGGTGAAATTGATATTCGACATTCAGCGCATCGAAAATCCTGATTTGCCAGACCGATTTCTGGACAAATTTTTAATATTATACGCTTCATTCTTTGTTGATAGCTCTCTATAATGCCGTTAACCGGTGTTGATTTATTTGGATCATTATTACCAGAATTGCTATTCGATTTTCTTGAGTCGGATGATAATGGTGAGTTATTATAATTGTATAAACGTGCATAAAATTCTTCAATAACATCATCGTTCAATGAATCGAAAAATAACTTTGGACATTTTCGTACATCTTTTGTCAGACAATTAAAATGAATGGTGAAAAAACAATAGATACAGACAAGATATGGATTGGATGAACGAAGATCGGTGGAAGATTGCATACTGATTGCTGGTGCAGAATCATCTTTTTTACCAAATTTGAGAGCATCAAAAATATAATCATTTAAGGATTTTGTCGATTTTTTACAACAATGATCACAGACTAGTTGTTGCATCGGGTTTGTAGGTGGTTGACAAGAAGCTATAGGCCAGTTTACACAACTACTGGTTAAGTATGACAAATGATTGGATGTTAATAGGTTCAGTAGACGGGATATTGGCAACGAATTATTCAACATTTCGCTTGCAGATGATGGTGGTGATAAAGATAATGGTGATGAGTTTTTAACATAATTTTTCCAAGTAGCACGAAGACGTTTTTCATTTTCGAATACATCACTGGATAGTACTAATTTATGTCCACCAATAGATTTTGTAAACGAATATATTCGCTTAAAGAATATTGGATTATCGTCTATTCATATGATTTAAATAAAATAATTGCTTAAAAAAGGATTGAAATGTTTGCAATCAAATTACCAGAAAGCTCATCTTTCAAATCATCGATTTGTGATTGAGCATCAACTTTTAGATTGTTAAATTCATCCTCCTCACGAATCTTTACTAATTTGATTTTAAGGTCACAAATTTTTTTGACTAATTGACGTTTCTTTTCTTCTTTATCGCTTTGAATCAAATTTTCAGTCTCTAACGATTGTAATTGGCTGCGATATTTAGTAATAGTCAATTCTATCTGTTCATCACGTTTAAGATTCTAAATAAAGTAAACAACAACTTTTTTAGACAACGATAAAGAGATGAAAATAATTACCGAAAATTCAATATCATTTAGAAAATCGACATCAGAATTAATGCTAAAATGATCTTCATCCAACAATAAAACATGGTTACGGTTATTTTGAATTTTAACAGGTTTACTGCAACTGTTGCTGGCAACATCTTCCAATGAATCCGATCCAGATATTTTATTTGTAAACAATGAATTTGTATCGGAATTCAAATCCACACCTGTTGCAGATGAAATAGATTCAGAATCCATTCATGAAAAAAAATCTGAATTTGGTGTCTATTGCATTGCATTCGAAGATGTTTTTTTGTTTGACAATAAACAATAAGTTTCCAATCAAAGACAGCTGTTTGATCTGGAACCAAAACAAAAATAATTTATTTTTTTTGCAACAACATCATCAGCAAATCTATCCATAAACAAAGTAATCATTCGGTGTTGTGGGCCGATAAATTTCAGTCAATTTTGATCAAATTCTGATTTAAAATTTTAAACTTTTAAAAAAAATCAAAACTGTATCATCTTGAAAAGATTAATTAGTCATTAATAGCCATGACGCATCTAAATTCTGGTCGTTTGAATTTGTCAACTTTACGAGATTTTCAACGAACCGATCTATTTGCTCTTTTGGATTCGATCGATGGAACTAAAGCTATCGTATGGGATCAACAATTAATTGCTCCTTTTGAATTGATTAGTAATATAACATCATTCATGGAACATAAAGTTGTACAAAATTTAAAATTTCGATCCGTACAAGGATCGATGATCGAAGCTCAAAATATTGTTTATTTTATTCGACCAACATTAAGTTACATGGACGCAATAGCTGGTAAGCATTGAATTGGAAATTTTCAATCAGACATTTACAATTGGATTAATTATAAAAAAAATTTCTAGATGATATTCGAGCTTGGGAATCAACTCGTAACTGTAATTTTCATATAATTTTTATACCAAGAAAATGTATTTTATGTGAAAAAAGATTGGAAACATTGGGCGTATTTGGTTCGTTTACTTCGATTGAAGAATATTCTCCCGATTTTTTTGTTTTAGATTCGGATATTATTTCTATTGAATGGCCTTTATGTTTTCGTGAATGTAATCTTGAAATGGATTATTCTTCATTATATCAACTAGCAAAATCTTTAATGACATTACAATGTGCCTTCGGAATTATACCAACAGTTTATGGTATTGGTCGTTTATCAAAAATTCTATTTGATTTTATGAACAAAATGAAAAGTGAATTAATCAGTATTGAAAACAATGTTGTCTCCGTAATTGATCAATTAATATTGATCGATAGATCGGTTGATTTACTTTCACCGACCATTACCCAACTTACCTATGAAGGTCTATTGGATGAAATATACGGTATCAATCAGACAGCCATTCGTTTGCCTCCAGAAAAATTCATGACCAATAATGATGATCAAACGCCAACCTCAGTGCCGAAAAAATCACAAATAGGAAAATTCTATTTGAATTCCGGTGATGAACTTTTTAAAAAACTTCGTGATCTTTATTATCTTCGAATTGGACCAGTTTTACGCATATCAGCTAAAAATCTATCCGCCCAATTTGATGAACGAAGGACAGCCAAAACTGTTAGAGAGATAAAACAATTCGTAGAGAAAATACCATACCTTCAACGACTTCGAAATTTACAAGCTAATCATACATCAATGGCGGAACTAATTCGTGAAGTCACCGACCGTGAAGATTTTCATGAACGAATTTTCGTAAGTGTCATCTCAATCAATTTAATCAATTGTTTTACTTATTCCATTTTCGTTAATAAACATTTTTATTGTTTATTTTTATCTCAATTTTTTTTTGTCACAGTGTGAGAGCGAATTTTTAAATTGTTTCGAAATCGATACAATCAATCCGTTTATTGAAACTTGTATTGCTCGTTCAGAAGATATAATAATTGTTTTACGTTTAATTTTACTACAAACTATTTGTGCTAATGGTCTTAAACAAAAAACTCTTGATTATTATAAACGTGAAATTGTACAAACATATGGCTATCAACATTTGTTAACATTAAATGCTTTGGAAAAATGTGGCTTACTTCGAATTTCGAATGGTTATGGAATGTTATATTCAGGATTACGGGCAAAATTTCGATTAACAAACGAATCTACTAAATCGAATAATGTTAATACTGCTAATGGTGATAATCAGCTACTATTGTATCAGGGACAAGTTCATGATGTTTATTTTCCATTCACTGCTCGTATTATACAACATATCGATCAATTTGGTTACCGATCATTTAATGATGCTTTCACTCGAAATAGTAAACCAGAACCAAATGTGCCAAATCCATATGTAATATTTGAAGAAAATCAATCGACAGGTAATTTACGTCGCCGACGTAACTCTGATACACTATCAATGCAATCAACATCGGAAACAAATGATAAATTAGTGATGGTATTATTTATTGGTGGTTGTACATTTTCGGAAATATCTGCACTTCGTTTGTTGGCACAAAAAGAAAATGTCAATTCAGAATTTATCATTGCAACTACATCAATAATCAATGGTAAAACATTTCTTCAATCTATTGCTGATACTTTATCAACAAAGAAAAAATAAATCTTTTTTTTTTTGTTGCTGTGAAAATCAATGAAATTAAAAATTAAAAATGAAATAAATTTTAATTTGAAGAAAAGTAAATAAATCTTTAATGAAAAAAAAATCATCCAATGAATGTTACCATCATTATAATTGTCTTAGTTAAAACCATGACGCATGGACATTAATCTTTTCTTTTTTTTCAAACAAACCAGCATAATTAAATGACAATTTCAACTTTTTTTTGTTTGTTTGTTTTGGTTTGTTTTTTTTCACTGTTGGTTCAGATAATTAAGGTAATCAAAGGAAAAAAGACTGATCATCAATTTGGGTTTAGGCTACATTCAAATTCATAAGGTTATTTCTTCTGATTTTTTTAGTGTTTCACCAAACAACCAAATATATTTGACCAAATATGATCATAATGATGAATTTATTTCGTAGGCTGGTTTTGGGAATCCATTCAACCCGAATTTTTGATTAATAATATGTACGGTCAATTACCTACTGCTACAACTATTTATTTAATAATATTTTAGAATAATAAAATAAAACTAGATCATTTTGGCCAACAAAAAAAAAATTCAACAATGATGATGATGATAATAATAATGATGACAACAAATATAAATTCTTTGAATGAATTGATTTTTACAAAACACAAGCAAAGTATATTGCTTTAATGATGATGATAATACTGTTACTGTTATTATTATTATCATCACCATCATCATCATCATCATATTTCGATGTTATTGAAACTTTGGCCTAATCATCATTATTATCATCATCATCATCGTTATTATTACCGTTGGCCATCATCAAATATACATTATGTTTTTGTTTTGTTTTCTATATAAATAAATATTATATTTTTGGTCTGGTTTAATAATTCTTATATACGGTTGGCCGATTTGTAATGACCGCCGGCACATCATCATCATCAAAATCGAACATCATTCACAGGTTAGATGTGGTCCAATGTGGATGATGATTGTGTCAAAGATGATGATGATGATGATGATTGTGACCCAGTTCACAACTTTATTTCGGATATTCAAAAGCAACTGGTTTTTCGTTTTGTTTTGTTTTAACCAGAAAAAAATGATAAAAGAGAATTTATATTTTGGAGTGGCTCTTTTTTTCTCTCTCTTTTTATACATTTTCTGTTATCAGTATGTTTATTTTCTCTTCATCTTTTGTCAGAAAACGTTTTCGAAAGTGCTACCTTTTTTTTAAAAGTTTTTTTTCAGGTATGCGAAAAAAATAAATAAAACATAATAAAACATAAATGTATCGTATAACATCTCTTAAATATGTCAGTTTCAGTATTTTTGTTGCTGTTGTTGTTGCCGAAGTTTACCAGATAACTTTCTCCTTTGTTATTCTCTTTTTTTTTGGTTGTTCTCTAAATGTAAATAATAACAATTGGTGATATTGGTCATTAGCTTATCATCATCATCATCATATGTGAATCGAATATGAAAATAATCTATTTCCACCTAAGGAACTGAATAGTTTGGTTATTATATCTTTCCTTTGAGTGGGAAAACAAAATGTAACATTTTTTTTGTTCGCTCAGTGATTTTTTTTCGAATCGAACGTTTTTTTTTATTCGTTAAAATTTACAATTTTTTCATTCATTTCGAACGTTATTCTGTTTTGGCTTAAAGAATATTGATCATTGTTTTTTTCTTGTGGAAAATCACCCAATTCATTCAAGGTAAGTTTTTCAGAAAAACAAACACTTTTTTTTCAAAATTTGCTAATCGAATGATAATGAAATCAAACAAAATCAACAAAATAATAACAAAAAAAACTAGATCATCGGCCGGATATTTAAAAAAATCGGTCACCCAATAAATCATCAAAAATCAGTTAAAAGTTGTATTCAAACCTAAACCTAAACTAAACCAATCATAATCATCATTGTTTATCATTCGATTATCGATTTGACCTATAATCTTTTTATTTTTTTTTTTTGCTTCTTTGGCCAAAACTATCTTGATGTAACAAGTGAACAAAAAGAAAAAGTTGAACAACAACAAAAAATTGGTCGATCGATTTATTTTTTTTTTTTTTTTTTGAAAAAAATTACCTATTTGTGTGTATACTGATCGATTATTACAAAAATAAAACAACATAATGTAGTTCAATCTGATTCTTTTTATTCAATATTTATTATTGTTCAATCAATCCTTATTGATTATAACTTTGACATACTTTTTTTTTGTTGTTTTGGTTGAATTTACTTTCTTAAAGATTACTAATGAAAATGATTAGCATTACAATTGAATTTTTCTTCTTTTTTTTTGCTTATCCAAGGAAAAAAAACATCATTATTATTTAGTCGGTCATCATCATGACCATAATCGCGTAAATTCATTCGTAATAAATTATTGAATAAGAAAGGAAAAAAAAGAAAACATCTAAGGATTTTATCACGAAAATATAAATAAAAATTCAAAGATTTTCAAATACTTCCAGCCTTGGTCATTTAACAAGAAAAACAAAAATTAATTTTTTTTCCATTTTTCTTTTATTTTTCATCATCACCATCATCTGACCATAAATCCCAAAACGAAAAACCAACACAGCAATCAAATAAATCATCATCATTTTTTATATTGATCGGAAAAAAAGGATTTGTGTGTTTGTTTGTTTCTGACAACATCTGTCCATTCAAAATCCATCAAAAACAAACAAACGAATTTGTGTATTTTTCATTTCCTATTCAAAATATTAATTAATTTCAACAACAACAACAAAAATTCAAGAATCATTGTATTGTCATTTTCAAACTGTTTAAATGTTGAAAAAGAAGAAAAGAAAAATGTGATCATCCATTCATTCATTCATTCATTCATTCATTCATCAATATTGTGAGCAACAAGTTGTGATAAACATTTTGAGAAGAAAAAAATAATCTTATTGTGATAATCAGATTTCATATTATTACTTCAAATTTCTACTTTTTTTTTGAATTCAAATATAATTATTATAATAATTAAAATCTCATCATGAATGATCATTATGTTCAATTTTTAATCAATCAACGACGACGACGACAATCAAATTATTGTCATCGAAAATTTATATGTTCATCATTACCATTAATAAATGGCAACTATAATAATAATAATAATAATAAAATTTTATCCATAATCATATTGTCTTGTCTATTTTTACAATATGATAGAATATCAATGGTTAATTGTGATATCTTTAGTTCAACGGCTACCATTCAAAGTTTAATGCACCTGTAAGTTATTTTTCTTTTCCTCATTCACAATCACAATTACAATCATGACTTTATCGTGGAGACAAACACGCACGCACATAACATTATTTTTTTCCTCTAATCGATAATAAATTTTCAATTTTATTTTCTTTTTTTTGTTGTTGATACTATTTATAATCTTTACTTTTTTTCTCTCTCCCTCTCTATTTAATTGTGATAATTTTATGTCAATCATCTTTTATGTTCTGGTTGAATTGGCAATAGTGAACGACATCTTGTCACTTCCTTAACATTATATATGGAAAATTTAGAAGAATTAACAAATCAGATTAAAATGTATGTAGAAATGAAATTCAATTTTGAATTGTAAATAGTAAACATTAACTATTATTATGTGCGATATTTGAATGAATTCAGATATCTAAGTGAATTTGCCTATTCAGCTGGACAGAAACAATTTGCCGGAACTTATGCAGATAATTTAATGGATAATCCATTACAGGCATATCAATTAGTTAAACGTTTAACAATTAATTGGAATAAAATTGTTAAAACAGTAAAAAAAGATGATGAATGGCAAGAAGTAGATCGATTAATGACTAGCTATAGTATGTTATTGCCGAAACAAGAAGATTTAAATGGTGCTGCATTGGCATTGATTCGTTTACAAGATACTTATAATCTAAGTTTAACCGATTTAGCTGATGGTTATATTATGGGTAAAGATTCTTCCATACGATTATCAGGTAAATGTTTTTATACAGGATAATATTACCAGGAAATTTTCTAATAACGAAATTGTAATTGTTGCATTCAATTTGGTTAGCACGCGATTGTCTTTATTTGGGTAAAAATGCATTCAATCATGGCTATTATGGCCATTCATTAGAATGGTTCGATGAAGCATTAGTGCGTGCATATCACGAAGGTAATCGTACAGCATCGGTAGATGAAATTATTCCATTTTATCAATTGGCTATCGAATACGTAAGTTTCCTGTACTAAAAGATAACCTATTTTTTTAGAATGATTCATTCATGCATTCATAGATCGAGCGATTAGACGATGAATTGCGAGAACAAAATTATCCACGACATTCGGATAAACTTCGTGTAGTCGAAGGTGATAATTTAGATTATAAACATTATCAGATGCTTTGTCGTGGTGAAGAGTTTCCAATGAATGTAAGTATAAATGAAAAAAATCATTATTTTTTGGGATGAAAATTTTGTTTCTTTTTTATTCACATCAAAAAAAAACTTAGAAAACTGAATCAAAGCGGCGAGCATCAGTACAACGATGTTATTATTCAACCAACAATGGACATCCATATCTAATATTAAGACCATTAAAAGTGGAACAATTCAATAGTGAACCATTTATAGCAATGTATTATGATGTTATCAGTGATAAAGAGATTGCAATGATCAAAGAATTATCAATGCCAATGGTAAGTTTATTATTATATTGACATATCATGATTTACGTATTAGTGTTTGATTGAAATTTCATGACCTAACAAAATGATGTTTTTTTTCCTGATACCAGTTAACTCGAGCACGAGTATTGACCGATGAAAAAGATAATGAAATATCGACCGTACGTGTATCACAAACTGCTTGGTTTACCGAAGCTACCGAACCATTAATTGGTCGATTAAATCGTCGTATTGAAGCTATAACCGGACTTTCAGTGAATATGAACAAAAGTGATTGTGAACTAGTACAGATTGCTAATTATGGTATTGGCGGTCATTATGTTCCACATTATGATTATCTTATTAAGGATAAGCCTGAAAGCCAACGTACAAACATTTCGGAAAAAGATCAATATGCCGGCGATCGTATGGCAACATTTATGTTCTATGTATGTATAATCAATTATTTCATTGTTTTTTCTCGGTTTGTTTCTTAGTCATCATTATCCGAAAATAATTTTTCTTCCATCTTTTTTTCTTTTCATTGTTGTTTTTCTCATTATAATCGCTATTATTAATATTATACTTTACATCCATCATCATTGTAATTCTCGCTGTGTGTATTTATTTTCAAAACAATGGATGTTTTTTTTCTAATCAACACAACAACATGAATCGTACATTTTATTTATTATTATATAAATAAAATAGCTTTCTGATGTTGAAGTTGGTGGTTCGACAGTTTTCACCCGGCTTGGTATTCGTGTGAATCCGGTTAAGGGAGCTGCCATTTTTTGGTATAATCTATTACGTAATGGTGAAGGAATTATCGATACAATACATGGTGCATGTCCAGTTTTGATTGGAGAAAAATGGGGTAATATTTATTTATTTGTTGCTTAATATCTTATTATTTTCATTTATTTATTATAAACTAGTTGCCAATTTTTGGATTCGTGAACATGGACAAATATTTCATCGTCCTTGTAGCCTGGATCCAACCAAATAATCCTATAGAAAAAAAATTGCATAAAAAAAGATTAACATTTGTTTCAAATTATTGTTCACTATATATCATCATCATCATCATCATCATCAAAATGTTTGTTGTCTTAATTATTGTTAAGTTTCTCATCGAATTTTGTTTTGTATATCTTATATCACACATTATTTTTTTTTATATTTTGATTTTTGTTTTAAAAATAACTTTAAAAAAAATTCATTGCCGGCCATAATTATCCCATACGAACAATGAAAACAGTTTTTTTCTCTCATACCACATTTCCTGTCTGGCAATGTAAAAAAGTGGAGAGAGAAAAAAAAGACAATTCTTTAAATCTTATTCAAACATCAATGAAAAATAGTGGCAAGAATGTCATGTTAATGATGATGATGAAAACAAATACATTTTATAATAAAAAAAAATCTATCAAAGATTATCTTTCGACAACAATGAATGAATGAATGAATGAATAAAGAGAATTGTGTTTATTATCATTTTGAATTATCCAACGAAGAATATAAAACCACCAAACGAAACAAAAAAAAAATTTCTGACAATCAAAATTTATGATGTTCTTCCGTTTTATTTTCAAAAAAAATTTATAACATCATCATTTTGAATGAACAACAATGCTGATGATGATATTCAACTACCAATAAACGGAGGGAAAGAAGAGAGGTGGTTGAAAAATGAAGATTTTGTTATATAAAATAAATTCAAAATCCGCATCATCATCCGTTTTTATCATCATCCTCATCATCAACAACATCAACAACAACAAATATATTCTTCCTATTTTTTTCACATAAACATCAATGGATAATGATGATGATTCTTCAGACCAATAACATACACACACACACACACTTTAGCAATGATTTAATAGTTGTATATAGATTTATAATAATAATAATAATAAACTGAATTGTGTAAAAGAAGTAAAAGAAAATATAAAATAAAATAAAATATAAAAAAAACGACAAAAACTAAAAATAAACTCCTGTTGCCTCGGTGTGTTTTTGCCAAAATAATACTATTTTTTTTCCGTTTCAACTGTATGTGTTTTTTCTTTCTGTCGATGCCAAACATTATATAGATCAAATGATGAGAAAAAACGGAAAAAAAATATATAACCAAAAATAAAATGTCTGCATGGCTAGATGATCATGATGTTTTTTTTTGCATTCACTTGTTGAAAAAAAAATGTTATGTTAAAAATATAGGAATTTTTCATTACTTTTGCGTTTTGTCTTGTTTTTGTGTTGTTGTAAAAACCGCACTTTTCGAACGGACGACGGAATCGGAATCGCATTGTAAAACAAAAATAATGCCATACTTACACTGAGAGGTATATGGTTTTTTTTTCTGGAAAAAAAAGGGGTGTGTATTTGAAGATTTTCTTTTCTGCAAACAAATCGAGATAGGCACTGTATGGCGCCGTCAGAAACACAGACACTGGTGTTTTCGATTTTCAACAAAAAAAATTAACCAAAACAAATACAGAACAGAAAAAATGAAGAATTTTTGCATATACGTATCTGACAACAACAACAACAACAAAAACAAAAATTTACTGTTGCTGTGTGTTACCATTTGAAAATTTCAAAGATCATCATCATCATTATCCAATTGCATCATCGATTTTGATTTATTTTCATTTTTGATTTTAAATATGAAATCGATGATGATGAATGATTGTTGATCTAAAATATGTTTTGATATTTTTTTTTGTTTCGCTTTGCTTTGATTTTTGAATGTTACTTCTTTTTTTCTCCTGATCAAAAATGGTGATGGGTGATGATGATTTAATTGATGTTGTGTGTGTGTGTGTGTGAGTGTTCGATTAGATCCGTTGTGATTTGTCATTTATGAATAATAAATTCTATCTGCATATTGCATCATAAGTGTAATTCCAAATTTGATCATTTTTTCCCTTTTTTATGATTTTCTCATTTCATTTTTTTGCTTTTTTCTTTGTTTCGTGTGAAAATTCCGAATGAATCCGGTTCATCATAATTAAAATTTTCATTTTTTTATTTGATGACGAAAAAAAAATCCATTCCGCTACTTTTGTGATGTGCATCATTAGTTCAAAAGTCAGTGTATTCATTCATTTTGTGAAACGAATGAATGATGCTCACCCACCCACCCACACACACACACACACTCAGCAGATTCTTGAACAGAATTTTTTTTTCTCACTCACATTTATAGAATGAAAAGAGAAAATAAAAATTCTCATCCGAAAATTGTTTATTTGAAAATTTGTTTTTCTATTTTCACTATTTAAATGTGTGCTGATGTGAAATTTTTTTTTCAAAGCGAGAATCAAAAAATAAAAAAAAAAAGAAAGAAACAGAATTCGATTTACATATCAATACGCCGTATTCATCATACGCACACACACACACATTACATTTACATTTTCATCATCGACAACAACATCAACGACCATGTAAATCTCGATGATAATCGGCAATGAAATTCAATGAAAATGAAGAAGGAAAAAAAACATTCAAACATTGAAATAAAACAGACCTTTTTTTCGTTTGGTTTCGTTTAGTTTTTTTTCTGTGATTGCAAAAAACAAACAATTTCGCATTTCTAAACTGGTAATAAACAGAATCAAACTTTCAAATTCTGTTTAAATTCTTCTTCAAAATCGAAATATTTTAATCGAATTTTTTTTTGAAAATCTTCATCATCTGACTTGTTGAATGTTTCTTCTTTTCTTTCCTTTTTTATTCACAACACATGTAGGACCGGAAACATTTTGTTTTTTGTTTTTGAATCTCAAATGCTACACTGGAAGAAAATAATCAAACCATACAATCATCAACATCTTTGGTTTTTTTTTCGCCATCAATGTCATCATCATCATCATCATGTGGCACGTGTCATCTGAATGTTATTCAAATAAATATTTTATTAAGAAACTTTTTTTGGAAAAAAAATTGAACCTTATTTTTGACGCGTGCCTTGACACTCTTCTTCTTTGTTTCTTTTGTTTCCGTTTTTTGTTTGGTTAAATCTTTGACCATCATTTCTTTAAAAAAAACCATTAACACTAAATTATCTTCCGATCCGTAGATATCTGGTCCGTCTTAAAAAAAAAAATCTTTTACAATTCAAACCAAACCAAACCAAACCAACATTACTTGTAATCGATTTATTGCGACCATATGGTCTACAGATGTGTGAATAAATGAATGAATGAATGATGATGATGATCAGAAAGATCATCTAAAGTTTTTTATTTTTTTCTTCTTCATGTTTGTTTGTTTGTTTTTTCATTTACAGTTTTATATATTAGATCTTTGTGTCTCTGTTTGTGTAAAAAACATTGAAACTTCATTTGGGTAAAGAAAAAAAAATGTCTTTTTTTACATAGACACACATCACACAGTGTTGCAGTATTGTGTGAGTGTTTCATCTTCATTCACTAATTTTGCTTTTCTTAATTTTTTTTTCTTAGACTAGATGAATGAATTTGTTTTTTTTTTGCATTTTCTATCTTTCTCCCTTACATTATTTGGAACTGAATGAATTCGACAACGTCGACCAACCAATCAAACAAAACAAAACTATACCACCACCAACCAACCAATCATTTTCTTTTGAAAAAATATAAATTTAAAGAAAGCCAAAGCAGAAAAAAAACGAATTTAAACATTTTTCAATAGCACCCATGTTGTTGTTGTTGTACCCTGTGTCTATCTGGTGTGGTGTGTGTGTGCCGGTGATTGTCAATTTTTGATGATTTTCAAATGGTGACATTTTCAACAAAAAAAATTGTCTCATCTTCATTGACATTGTCCATATAGCAGGACACTCTCTTTAGCTGCAAATACCAAAAACGAATCCTTACAAATTCAATATTCAATCTGACCAAATGGTTAATAATGGCTGCTTGTTGTCGTGAATTGAATTAGAATTCATATTAACAATCATCGTATAATTGTATATTAACAGCATTCAATAATTGTTGACCATAATAAGCAAAAGTTCAATACAATTTTTGGACAATTTTCCTTCATTGGACATCATCATTCTTGATTATTTGAATAATATAAGTGAAAAAAGAAAATCTTTTTTTTTCCGGTGCCCATCAAGAATTTTCTACTCATCAATAATGGCTTATTTAAGATTGCATATCGATGCAATAATCATCCTCATTATAATTATTGTATCATCATCATCTTCATCTTCATCATCATCGTCATTGAATTCGCATCCGGTTTCCGTTGCTAATGGAAAAAGTAAGTAATTCTTTTATATTTCGTTTTTGTTGTTGGTCTTCATTATTGAATAATGATCAATTTGGCTACACGAAAAAATCCATTGAAGTAGTATTTCCTACATATGTAAAAGGGGAAAAAAAGAAAATTTCGATTTGGAAATTAGAAAACCTTGAAAGTTTTTTTTTTTGGTGAATGTCACCAAGTGTGTGTGTGTGTGTGTTTCATTTAGGTCATTTTTATTCGCTGACCAACATATGTTTATTCTATATTGATTTTAATTTCTTTCACACTTTCTTTATTGGTATATTATGTGAAACTTGATATTTGATTTTGTCTTTTTTCTTCTATTCCACAATCACAATGGTTCCGTTTCATTACCTATAATTTAGATAGAGCAATTATTCTTATACGACAACAAAAGAATCGATCTACAAATCATTATATTCGTGAATTATATCAAAATATAACATTCAATTGTCGTGTTGATTTTATTGATGAAAAAAATCATCACCATCATCATTATCATCATTTGAATAAATCAAAAAATTTACAATTAAAACGATCATGGTATCGTGATAATGGTCAATGGTTAGGTCCAATTGAAAAAGATAGAAAATTAATTGGTATTAATGAACGATATCGTTTTCAATCGGATAATAATAATGATGAAGCTAGTTTAATGAAAATTAAACATCTAAATGAACATGATATGGGAATTTATTTTTGTTCTGTTTGGGCTATCAATTCTACTGATCAAACATTAATATCAAAAAATGAAACATTTCAATATGAATTAAAAATTATACAACCAAATCAAAATGATGATGATCATTTACAACCAATAACGGCTCAACTGTATCAGAGAGCAGAAAAATCAATCGATGATTCATTGATTCAAAATAAAATAATAAATCATACGGTAGTTGATAGAAATTTTGATGCCGGTGTCGAATCATGGCTTTTTAATAATGATTTTCATAATGAAAGTAATGATGATTATGAAGATGATAAAGGTGAAGATGATTATAAAGATTTAGATGATGAAGAATATGAAGGTTTGCCATTGGATTGTAAGTTTATCAATATCATAAATGAAATACCTAGTAAATTACCTTGTCTTTGTTTTTTTTTCGCAAACCCCAATATAAAAGCTGAACTAAAATTTATCGAAAATGATGGTGAAGAATTTCATGTATATAATGTAAGCGAATTTCCATCGTTTATGCAATTAGAAGAACAATCCGGTTATTTAGTTAAACTTCGTTGTCCAATTCGTGGCCATAAAAATAATACTAAATATCGTTGGTTTAAAGGATCAAATATACTGAAAGGTTATTTACGTGATAATGGTGAAAATGTAAGTTTCGTTTTTTTCCAAAAAAAACCTGTTGATTCATTTGTCATTGTAAAAAAAAATAAAGATGAAAATTGATCGATGGAAATTAGATTTGGAAAATATTGGCCAATCTGATGCTGGTAATTATACATGTGATGTAAAGAATCCATATGGTCATTATAATTTTACATTTAATATACGTGTACATTGTAAGTTATTCAACAACAATAAGATGATATTGAAATTATATCATTTGGTTAATTAAATATTTTTTTTAGATTCAATAAGACATCCACCCGTATTAACTAATTTAAATGTCAAGATTAACAATACAGTTTTGGTTGGTGATAATGTAACATTTGATTGTCGTTATCGTTCAGCAGTGATTGCTAATTTTAGCTGGTTTCGTGTTTATCCAGATAAAGATCCAGACAAAATTAATAATGTAAGCATAATTTTAATATAAATAATAATGAGAATGAATAATCAGCTTTTTTTCATCGATGTTTATTTTGAAAAAATTGCTATTTATTAATTATAAATCAATTAATCATCAAATTAAAATTTTTAAAGGGAAAATCGCTTATGCTGAATCTAACAAATGTTAGTAAAGATGATAGCGGAAATTATACATGCGTTGTCAGCAATCCTTTTGGAACTATTCAACGTTATTTCTTACTCAACGTTGTTTCAGGTAAATAAATACATTTTTCTTTTCATTTTGTGTTTTTGGTTCTTGTCTTTTTTGCAAATCGCGAATACAATTACAAAAGTTTTTTCTTGTGTTCCCCCCTCCTGATCAACTATTATGAAAAAAGATTACATTCATTATCATTACATTAGAGTTTGTTTGATTTTTCTTTCTTTCACTTGTAAACATATGTAAATCGAATTCATTCAAAATGATTTCATTTTTTGTTTTGTTTATGTTTACATTTAATGATGATGATTGAAAAAAAAATTCTGTCTGTTTTTGTTTTTTGCTTATCCAGTCAATATATTTATGTGTGTTTGTGTAATCATTAATCGTATTAATGTAGTCAGGCAACAACAAAAAAAAAAAAACTGGATTGGAACCATATTCGGCACACATATTGGCAATATAATCCTCACCAAAAAAAAATGACGATCAACAATAACAATTTATAGTAGAAAAAAAATCGTTTTCAGTTTTTTTGTTTAGTTGTTTTTTCCCTCTCTTTTGTCCAAAAAGAACATTTATATAAATTAAACATATATACACACACAGTTTACATAATAGTCATCCGTGATTTTTGATGTTGTGTTCATGTGATGCTTTGTTTGATGATGATGATGTTCAATAGATTCATGCAACAGAAATTTTTTTGTTTTGTTTCGATTGAACATCATCACCAATGTAAAACGATTGGGCAAGAACATACATACACATAATGTTAGAAGAATCCAGTAATAATGATAATATTAACAGCTAAACATCATAAATGAGAAAAGAAAAGCAACAAAAATACATAGTTAGTTTTAGTTGTTTTTTTTGCTTATTGAACATTCTCAAATAAAGCAAAAACATACTGTATCAGGAGTTTTGAATTGTTTTTTTTCTTCTGAAGAATCACTATATGAATCATCAATTGGTAAAAGGTCAAATCCAATTTTCGGTTATTCAATAAAAGGAAAACTATATACAGGGGACAAAGAGATTAGATATTAAAAAAAACTATTGATGTAATTTTTCTTCAATCAAATTTCAATTCAATTTTGTTTCTGGTCATGTTTTTTTCTTTCTATTCATTCATTGCATTGCATTCCATTCATTTGTTCGTTTATTTTTCTTCTTTCCCTTTTGATATCAACTGTAGAGTCATTTTCATTTGTACCATATGCACACCACATGTTATGGGTAGTTGTTTTATTAATATTATTGGCAACAATATTGGTCACCTATATCCTATACAATAGCCGTTTACAAACAAATAAAAAAATAACGATTATAGCACAGAAAAGTTTTATAATCAAAAAGAAAATTATACTTGAAAATCCATTGTCATATGATTTATCAACAAATGGTGGTGGTAGTAATGGTGATCCAACATTATCATCATCAATGATGATTAATCATAATGAATTTGATAATAATCGAATATTGGATGGTAAAGGAGGATCATTTGATATGTTTTCACCATTAGTTAAAATTGATTGTGAACATATTTTGATTGATACGAATGATTTGGATATTGGAAAAAAATCTGGTATGACAGAATATGAAATACCATTGGATAAAGAATGGGAAATGGATCGTAACAAGTAAGTTCAAAACAAATCAAATCAAAATAATTCAATTATTATAAATTGGAAAATTGTTTTAACAAAAAAAAAACAAATCATTTTTTTTTTTAATTTGTCAATATCATCATCATCAAGTGTTACAATTTATTGGAAAGAAAAATTGGGCGAAGGTGAATTCGGTACGGTTGTCAAAGGAGAATTGTCAAATTCAATTTATAAAACTGAAGTGGCTGTCAAGATGTTAAAAGAAGGACATTCCGATGATGAAATGATTAATCTGATTTCTGAATTAGAAGTGATGAAACGTATTGGAAAACATCGAAATATAATCAATTTGATTGGTTGCTGTACACAGAATGGTATTATTTATTTATTTATTTATTTATTTTTATGTTTGTTGTTTTCGTTCGATTTTAATATGTTTCAAATTCAATAATCCCTATGGATAATGTTTTCTATTATTATTTTTAGGACCATTATGGGTAGTTGTCGAGTATGCACCTTACGGAAATCTTAGGGATTTTCTACGTAAAAAACGAGAAGAAATGATTACATTCAAACAACAACAACAACAACAGAATAACAATATCAATGAACAAAAAGAATTTCATTATGTTCCTGAAATGTTTCAACATCAACAACAAAAATTGCAGCTAAAATCATTTTCATCATTGACATTTTTAGATTTAGTCAATTTTGGATATCAGGTTTGTTGAAATTCGAATGTTTTTTTTTCAATAACAATTTTAAATTAATGGTTATATGGTGAATCATCATCATAATCATCATTGTTGTTGTTTCTTTTTTTTTGTTTCGTTTTTGTTTTTGAATGTTTTAGATTGCTCGTGGTATGGAATATTTATCATCCAAAAGATGTGTACATCGTGATTTAGCAGCTCGTAATGTTCTTGTTTGTGAAAATAATATTCTTAAAATTGCTGACTTTGGTTTGGCAAGACGAATACAAGGTGATTATTATCGTAAAACAACGAATGGTCGTCTGCCTATTAAATGGATGGCTATCGAATCGTTAGAAAATCAAATGTATACAACACATTCAGATGTTTGGAGTTTTGGCATACTATTATGGGAGATAATGACATTAGGACGAACACCATACCCGGGTATAAATGTTCATGAACTATGGAAACGTTTAGAAAGTGGATATCGTATGGAACAGCCAATCAATTCGGATGAACAAATCTATGCCATTATGCGACGATGTTGGCATAAACAGCCAAATGAACGCCCTAGTTTTGCACAGCTAGTTAAAGAAATTGAAAACATAGAATATTCCTATTCAAACAGAGTATGTGATAATCTTTGATCAAAATAGTTTTGAAAAAATTGATAATTTAAAATTTTAACTTTTTAACCAAATGAATTCATATAGGAATATGCTACACTTCATTTCCCAGGTGTTGATGTTCATTCTTCAGCATCAAGTTCTGAAGAAGATAACATTGAAGATGAAACAAACGAATCGACTATTGCTGCCACATCAGAATATGATAATGATAGACTTAGAAAAAGAGATGATGATGATGATTATAACGATGATAATAATGATATTGAACATCGATATAATAATTGGCATGCTTCAGCAGCAATGAATTTTCCAATATCAGCATTAGGTTTAACCGATACAATTAATGATAATGATTCATCATTATCGGGTAAATGGTTCAATATGAATACATCAAGATTTGCCGGTTCAAATCATCATTATATCAATGGAAATGCATTACGTGAAACATTATTACGTGAACAATCATCAACATTATTTCAACAACAAGAAAATAACAAAATGACTAAAGAATTGGATGATTACACAACAACATCAACTAATGTAACGATTGGTTATCCTAACGATCCAACAACACCACCACCACTTATTCATCATAATCGTATTTATATGAATGGAGATGATCTAACAATGATACCTCAACACAACAAAGACACAACAACATCATTGATGGTCATACCACAAACAACAACAACAACAAAACCGGCATCTATAACAATCAACAAATGTTATGATTTTGATTTTCTATGTCGAAAATTGGAAAATCATCCAACAAAATCATCATCTGCTGCTGCTGCTACTGCTGCTATGATTATATCGCAACAAGAAACAAATGAAAATTGTTGAGAAAAAAAAATCAATCAATTTAAATTATTGGAACTAGGTATTTTTTTTCTTCATTGTGATCACACAAACCGACGACAAGAATATTTCTCGAAGAGTATTATTATTCGAACATAAATGTGATATTAAGCAGTTTTTTTCTTTTAACGACAAAATCATCATCATCATCATCATCAACATCATTAATATATCATACACTAGTCTGACCATTGTATTATTACATAACCACAACAACAACAAAATAACCGATATGACAAAAAAATTATATCCGACTTGATCGATGTAGAGTTTACTGAGAACCAATGTGTAGTTCCAGTCCAATGAAACCATTCACCAGAACGCGCACACATGATATTGTTTTCAAAGGAAATGATTCGGATCGTCGGGCGATCCATGAAAAATCGAAAAAATGAACACCCGGTATCTTAATGGAGCAGAGCTAGAACATTATTATTGGGAAAAAGAAAGAAAAAATTATTTCACAATTGACCGATATCGCGTAGGTGGCGAATGTCAACAACAACTGTCATATACACTTGAAAAAAAATATATTCAAAATTCATTATTTTTCTCAATCACATTTAATATGATTGACTCTTTTTATTTCTTCCTTTTCCAAAGTTCCAAATGTGTGCTTACTTTCTGATTGAAAAGTTGAAATGTTTTTCTTTTAGCTCTGATCATTGATCATTTTCAGGCAGGTTATTTGCTTTTCCAAGTTTCATTCATTCATCATTTACAAACAAAAAACACAAAGAATAATCGTTTACAATTTCATCAATAGTTTTGTTTGTTGTCGAATATTCTGGTTACGTTTTGTTTTGTTTTTTAATTGTGTAAATATTTTACATTTTTCAACACTTTCGTGGGATGCTTGCTTGTGGTGGGTGTATGGTGATGTAAGAATTGCAGAAATTTTTTTCTTTATTTTTGTGTGAATCAAGTAAATATTGATTTTTGTAATTTTCTTTTTCAACCAACGAAACAAATATGAAAAAATTTCTAAATCCTATGTATATTTTCTGACAAACTTTTGCATAATGATAATTTGTGATGGAATTTTTATTTAAAAAACACATTTATTCAACAGACAACATTCTACAACTTTCATTCATACATAAACTCTTCACTCATTTTTATCATTCATTTTATTGACGAAAAAAAACAAAGAATTCATCATTATCAATTAACTTAATTTTCATAATTTGTTTATATTAAGCATATCACAATTCATTTGGATTATTCATAAATCATCAAGAATAAATTTTTAAATGATAAAATAAATTTAAAAATTTTATTTATAAAGAAAATTTATCGTTTTTTTTTCATAATGAAATACCGATTTATTCATTCTTGCATTCTGATAATTTTTTTCATATTTTCTTGGCTACTATTTGAAATAGCATCATCATTGGGTAATGTTTGTTTAGTTTTTGCGTTTTCAAATTGTTGAATTTTTGAAAAAAACCTTTTCATTTTCATTCCCCTACAAAATATTGCCGAATGATGATAATAGATAATGGAAATAATCGATATTTTGGTCAATATGTTGGATCATTTAATCATAATTGGAATAATATTATTACCGGTGATGTTTATTTCGTCAATAAACATACATTATTTCTTTACAATTTTAGTTTTAATGGTCAAGAATCAGGTAAACGATACACACTATATAAATTTTTCTTTCCTTTTTTTTCATTGCACTTAATTTGATCAACCAAAATATAATTGTTCAATATATAATACAAACACATTCTACAAACAAACAAACAAACAAAAGAAGAGAGTTTCATGGTTAGCAGTCGATTGTAAGTGTATTATATGTAACGGTGGTAATATGAGAATAATCTTTTGGTCGATTGCTTTCCCTAAAACACACAAAGTCAATTGGACAACATTGTCCGAACAAAAAAATAGCGAAAAATACCAAACAAATAGTTGAAGGGGAACGAAATAAAACAGCAAATGTTTAATTTGCATAATGTTTGACCAATATAGACAGTTTTCTCGCTATAGCTTGTCATTCAGAAAAAAGTCTGGGTTTATGTTTTTGTGTGTGTGTGTATGTTTTTTATTTGAAGCTAAATATCTTTACCATTTTTTTTCGTTTGAATATAATGATTTTGCCTAATGTTTTTGGCCTTGTCCGAACAACATACTTTTCACACACACATGGTCAATTTATGATACGGAAGCAAAATCTCTTCTTTCTTTCATTCCATTCATTTTTTCTTGATCTACCTTTCGGAATGAATTTTTATGATAATTTCTTTTCGGGAAAAAATCCTGTAACAATAATAATCTTATTGTTGTGTTTGTGGTTGGTGATTGTGAAATTCTTTGTCAAGAATCAAGTCTGTTGCTGTTTGGTTTTGTTTTGTTTGTTTCACTCTATTTTGATGATTTTTATTTTGACAATTTTGAAAATTTCAATTCTCAAATTTCAAATATTTGAAATATTTTGTTGCCGTAATTAAACATGACATTTTTTTATGATTTTTTAAAAAAGATGTTTATTTCAAAGTTGGTGGCCATAATGATCCGAATATTAGATCGAATACAGATGGAATCATTATACCTGATGAGTTGGGAAGGTAAGTAATTAACAAGTAATTCATTCATTTTCCGACTGTTACTAATGTAACTGGAAAATATTTTCACATTGAAAAGATTTCATCAACTGGGACGTTATCGAAATCAAAACATTTTACTTACCTTACCGAAAGGAATTTCTGCCGATAAAATTCGCTGGATATCATTATGGAGTAAAAGACTTTTGGTAAACATTCTTTTTTTTATTTTCTTTTGAATTCTTAATTTTTATTTGCGAAAAACAAAAACAGAAAAGTCTTGCCGAAATACGTATTGTTAAAACGATTGCCGTACCTGAACTAAAAAGTTTAGGACCATTAATAAATACAAAAGATTCGGTAAAAGCTAAAAATATTTTCGCCATCGATGATAAAACAATTTTGATCAGGTAGATCTTTAAAGAGCTTTTTTTTCGTTTCGAAAAATAGTATACAATTTGTGTGTTTTTGGTTACTTTCATAGAAAATTTCATTACAATATTAATTGTTTACGTTGTGGTTTTTTTGTCGGTTACGGTGCGATACCAAATTCTTTTGGAATCAAAATACCCGATGAACATGCAAGGTTTGTTTATTCATTAATTCATTTATTCATTGCAATCCGAACCTTGAAATGATTGATTTATAATTTATAGCTTTTCCAAATTACGTAACTATTATAATGAAGATATAATATTACGATTACCTCGTGATTTGAGCTTAATAAATAATATCGATTGGTTTGCTATATATGATCCTGAACATAATAAATGTTATGGTTATATTCATATTGATAAAAAAAATTTAAATATACCACCAAGTATGGCATTCATGTTAACTTATGTAAGCATAATAATGATGATGAAAAAATTGATGTTTAAAGAGAGAATAATTGAATCAAAAACAAAAATGATGATAATATAATCGTTTCTTACAAAAAAAAAATTAGGTTACATTATTTTCCAATTGTGAACAAATATTACCCGGATTGATGCATATTTCATGGGAAATTCGTCATCCAGATATTTACATACAACTTGAAGCTAGAATTGGTAAGAAGAATTTTTTATTTCTTTTAAAAGACCAATAGATGTTATCTGTGATGGAAAGTCTATTGGGTACCACATTTTAAATTTTTTTTCAATAATTTTTAAACTTGAATGTTATTTATAAACAACAACAACAACAACAACAAAAAAATGATACAACTTTTAACATAAACCATAAAAGCATCAAATCAATATGCTGCATTTGGATTGAGGTATGAAAAAAAAGAAAAAGTTAACGTTTATTTATTAAATGAACACTTTTGATGTTGTTGTTTTGTTTTCGTTTTTTTTCTTCTGATTGTAATTTGATTTCTCCCCAGTGGTTCATTTAAACAAAGTAAAATGATTGGTTCCGATGTATTTGTTACCTATTATGATGCTGACAGGTAAAGAAAATAACAAAAAAAACATTACAGTATTAAAAACAAAATTCTAATATGCAAACAAAATCCATCCATCCATCCATCCATTTATTTTTTCAATTTCTGTTCTTTCTGTTTATTATTATTATTATTATTTGTAGCAATAAAGTTGTTCTGGAAGATTTCACTGTAACGGGCAAAACTCAATGTAATTTACAAACAGGAATTGGTGTTTGTCCGGATACGCTTGTTGGCGGTAACAATGATCTGGAATTGTTAATGTCCAGTTACATTGATGGATTGATTAAAGTTACATTTCGTCGTTCAATATCTGTAATGCGTGATCATCAAAATGATCTACCATTTTTAATACATGATCCGAATCCAATTGTAGCAGCAATCGGTACATTGGATACGCATAAAAATCCAAGTTATCATACTGTTGCAGTTAATACAAAATATCATCAATCCAAATATCGTCCAATGACTATTGTTAATTTTGGCCGTAAAAATCCTAAACGAAATTGTTATGAAAATTTATGGGATAAAGTGATCAACGAACCGGCAAATATTTTCAACACAATTGCAAATTCACAGGTTTCAGAGACGGAAATAATTTATGAACTTCGACCATGGAAACCTGCCATAATAAAAACGACCAATAATCACGTATTTCATGTTGTAATTGGACCAGCTGGTAATGCACAACAAGGTTATACATCGATCACTGGCCAAGAATCTCCTGGTATTGCATTCTGGATAAATGATTTACTCATACCAGAATTACATGTTGTTCGTGGTCATGATTATACATTTTTAATTGAAACCGGTGATAATCGTACAGATAAAAAACATTATCATCCATTTTATATTACTGATTCACGTGAAGGTGGTAATCCAAATAATTTTTCCATAAATCATCATATATATGCTGGAATTAGATTTCATGATGGTATAGCTGATCCACAACCAGGAACTGGTCGTTATTGTGAATTGATTGAAAGTTCTCGTGTTGATCCAGCATTTATTTATTCAATTGAAGATTATCGTAAAACATTACGATTATATTGTGGAGTATGTATTTGATAATGATTAACATTATGGTTAAAATAATAATTTTTTTCCTTTTTTGTTTTTGATCGGTCGGTTGGCTGATTTTTTTTCTGTTTGTTTTGTTTATTCTTATCAGAAAGGAAATGTTGGATCATTTAGATGGAGACCGGACAACAATACACCCGATACAATATTCTATCAAAGTTTTACTGAAAAAAATATGGGATGGAAAATCAAAGTAACATCATCATCATCGACAACAACATTATCGCAAATATTATTACTGTTAGAAACATTGGCCATTCTAACTACCATTATTATTGTTTTGTTGTAAATTTCTTTGCTTTTTTTTCACTTTTTTTGTATCAATGAAAAAAAACGGATAAAAATAAAACAAAACAAATTTCAAATTTTTCGTAAAAATGAAAAAAAACCTTTGATTATTCAATCAATCACTCGCTAGGTGTCATTGTTGGCCGGATATACACAACAAAATTCTTATTCGTTAGTCGATTTAGCTTTTTTTCGCATATATCTGATCTGTATTTTTATGTATGCATGGTTGTACACTTTACAGCTATAAAAAAAAACTGAAAATTTTGTTTTGTTCCAATTGCACATTAACGAATACGAAAGTGCATAGTTTTTTGTTTCCGAACAACGTCACCTGCGCGCGTTTCATATCAAATACAAACAAAAAAAGCCATTGATTCCAATGATGATGATGGTCTGTTCCTAAATGTCTGTCTGTTTTTTTGGATCGTCGTGGATCGCGCGTTGATTTGTAGCAGAAGGCACAAACACTTTTGCACATCGATCCAAAGACCATCGACACATACAATAACATTTTTCATTCTCGATTCTCAAATGTGTATAAAATGTATTTGTATGTTTAGTCATCACTTTAGTTTGAATTTTCCTTTCTTTCATGAAAATTTCAATTGGAATATATTTTTGCGGCCTTTAAATTTTTTTCAACAAAAAAAAAAAAAATGTTATTTTGTTTTGTCAATCACTTGATTGATTTTTAATTGTTTTTTTTTCACATTTGAACAAGATGTTGATTGATAGTAATAATCATCGATATCATTATCAACAACAACAACAACAACATCAACATCATCATGTTGTTAATGATGATCATCAATTAATGGATTGTCAACAACAACAACAACAACAAGATGATAATGATGATGATGATCAATTTATTAGAAATTTGGATAAAAATTCATATCATCAACAACAACAACAACAATATGGAAAATCATTCAATGGTGTTAATAACAATCGAATGCAACAACAACAACAACAACAGAATTCAACAACAATTCGTTCACAAACATTACCAAACAGAAAAATTAATAACAATAATAACTGTGATGTAAAATTTGTTAATAATCGAGCTAGTTTTAATGAGAATCATCATCATCATCATCATCATAATCATAATCATTATAATCAACAACAACAACAACAACGAAAATGTTCTTCCAATTCTGATGTGATTATACGAAAACAACAACAACAACAATCTATGACAAATGTAAACAATTCATTGATAATGGCTCCTGTGACAAATAATATGATGAAATTATCATCATCATCATCAACAACAGCGACAACAACAACAACTAATACAGCTACACAATTACAAAATTCTTTACTAGAACAACAACAACAATGTACGATCAATTCAACAATGACCATACGACGTTTATTACAATTATATGAATTAGGTGAATATTGTGAAGCAGCAAATATTATATCAAGATTGCCATATGTAACATTTCGTTCGGTTGTACTTGATCTTCCTGTTGATGTATTTGTTGAAGCAATACCATCATCATTACCAATATTGGATGCATTGTATGCAAAAGTTTTCTTTTCTGGTCGTGATCTATTAGCATTTGGTTTCAAATTTTTACATCCGGAAAATGTTGTATCAAATATGATACGTATGTTTGCAATATGTGATGTTTATTCACATCCAACCAGTCAAGAATCGATCTCAATTTGTAAAAAACTTTTAAAGGTAAGTCAATTTTTATTCATTTATTTGTTATTTCGCAACATATAGCACATTCCATTTGATTCCATTTATATCATATATAAATGGATGCAAACAAACAACAAAAAAAAATCGATTATTGAAAGGTAATTTACATTTAATCAATAAATGTGAAAGCAAACAAAAAAAAATCTGAAGTGTGACTATCGATTTTCAAGCTATATTTGGGGTTTTTTTTCTTGGAATGATAAGAATATATAGTGAATTGTTAATTAGTTATGATGATGGTGTATGGGTGTCATTAATCACATGTTTCACTATTTCATGGAATTTCGATTGACTTTTTTTTCTTCTTCTTGCTTGCTGGTTGATATTAATGTATTTTCTTTTTATTCTTTGTTTTTGGTTTTTGTTTTTGTTTCTAAGGTTATTCTTATCGCCGATCCTAGTCTACGTAAACAGCTGCTAATCAAAAAAGCATTGATCGATCGTGCTGTTGAAGGTATGGGTCATCATGGTCTTGTTGGTACTTCAAATGATGCTTTGATGAATTTACATGAAGCATTACGTTTAGAATTCGAAAGAGTTATACAACAATATAAGGGTGCTATTGCTAAAATTGATGAACTATCAGCAACAAATAAAAATGGTAAAGATGGTGGTCCAATAACACGATCATTATCACAAGGACCAGCACCAACATTTAGTTCACATCAACGTCTTTTATCATTAAAACAAGAAGAAATTCAAGATAGATTGAATAAAAATCGATCATTATTATGTGCATTAGAGCCTTGTTTTCGTACTAATCATTCATTACAGATATTACTTGCTATTCTACAGAAACGTATCGATTATGATAAAGAAACATTATTTCAATTTGGACAATTAAGTCGAGAATATTCAACATCATCATCATCATCATCAAATGGTTCTTCTAATGTTGTTGTCGGTTCTTCTTCTTCTACATCATCTTCTTCTTCATCATCATCATCGTCATCATCATCATTGTCGTCAAGTAATAATCATAATCATAATCAAAATTCAACAATGACAAACTTTCGTAATAATCATCATAAGTCTCGTACATTACTTTCAAATCAATTTGAACGTGATTCGGTTGTTGCACCAGTTTTAATGCGATTCTCTCATGGCTGTAACCAGGTTTGTTGCAAATGTTTTTTTTTCTTCTCTGGATCTGTATTTTATTATTAGTTTTTTTCGATTCGTTCACTGTATCTGTTTTGTGTGTGTGTTTGTGTTTTGAAGCCTACCCGTCAAGTACGTCCGTCCGTCAGTCATTCATAGGTCGGTCGGTTAATATTTTGGGATAATAACGGTAATGTGCGTGAGAAAGAATGGCACAAACACACACACACATAATCATCAAACTAAACCAAATAACAAAAAAAAAAATCATCCAGAATAGACTCGACCAACTAAAATTCGATTCCAAAACTTGTTTGTTTGTTTCCCTCCTTCCAAGCTTTATATTTCATATACCACATACAAACACACCCAGTAAAAAATGTGATCGAAAAAAAATGGTAAAAGTATAGTCCAGGTCAAAATCTTTTTTTTTTTTTTTGAAATTTTCAAGGAAGTTGATAAATGAGTCATTTCAGTAGAATTTTTCGAATAGAAAAACTTTGACAATATTCACACACAGTCAGTATTTTTTTTTTTTTTGCTTTTCGAAACGATATTCTTTGTGTAATGGTATCACCACAACAACGAAATATTTTTTTTTCGGTAAAACATTAGGTGATACACCGACTACACAAACACACACACACACACACATTTACCGAGCTGCCTATACAGATTTATATAGTAAAAAATTGAGGTGAGCAACGAATGAATGAATGAATGAATTCACATAGGAAAAAAAAATACTTTTATTGAATAAAATTCTTCCCTTTATTAATTATATGATCATTCATTTATGAATTAACCAAGAAAAAAAAATGGGAAGCCAATAAAAAAAATCATCATCAGAATTTTAGTTGCAGAATTCAGTTCCAGAATTGTTTCAAACATTCAGATCAGTGAATTTAGTTCATTTTGTTTCCGGTTGTTGATTTGATAATTTTCTTTCGGAATTATATTTCATTGTGGATATTTGGAAAAAAAATGACAAATGATCGACCGATTACGAATCCAACAAAGATCATTAAATTATGAAAACAAAGAATATTCTGGTCATCACTATGGTTATTGGGATTGAAACAATAATAACAAAAACAAAAACAACAATAAAAAAAATGACAACAACAAACGCAATACAAACCTGGCAGCCAAAAAAAAAAAATTATTTTAATTCTGTTTAGATTCACTGACTGTTGTTGATGATGATTGTTATATGTCAATGCTGATGATTATTCTTCTTCTTCGTTTTTCCCTCCTCCATCCATGAACCCCCCACATACAAACAAGAATTTTATTTCATTTCATTCAGTTATTGTGTGTGTGTGGGTTACTTATTACTTATTATTATTATTATTATGAAACGAATAACCATCACGAATAATAATCAGTGTGTGTGTGTAGTATAAAGGAAAGAATTATGTTTCATACTGACACACACACACATACTTGACAGAAGACAAACTACCATGTGTATATGTCACACCCATAGTCAAGATATTCAAGAATTCAAGTCATGAAAAAAATACAGAATTTATTTTTTTTTCTTCATTCTTTTTGATGAATTTTATTCGGGATTTTGGTTTTTTCTCTTTCTATCCACCGCCGCCACCACCACCACTCCTCCTTTGTTCAGTTTTCTCTCATTTTTTTTTTTGTTTCGGGTTTATTCGCAAATAATAATTCTCTTTGTTGAAACGGTAAAATTCATAATAATAATAATTCTTGATCCACAAACAAACATTTATTACGTAAAAAAGAGTCCCTCGCACACACACACACACACACAAACATAATTTTCGTCAATTACTTATAGTGGTGGTGGTGGACAATCAATCGATTATTTAGACAGGAATGAAACAACCAACGAAAACTATCATTATTGATCATTGATTAATTGCATTGGAATTTTAATATGAAACAAAATAAAAAAACTTTTCATTTAGTTTGTTATTATTATTTTCAAATTATCAAATATGTTTGTCTTTTTTTTTGGATCGATTGATTTGTTGTTCCATTCAAAACAAAACGAAAAATTTGTTTAGTTTGATAATCATTACAATGATAATAATTATTATTTTGTTTGATGAAACAAACAAACAAACAAACAAACAGCTGTTCAATTCACATTTGATGACAATGTCATCACATCATAATGATGATAATGATGATTATGTGATATGTAGACAAACAATTAGAATCAAAAATTTTTTTTCGGCCACCCAAAAATAGCCTTCAATGGATAATTTCCCAAATGAATGAACAGGTGCAATTTGCCGAATGATGAATGATGATGAAATCATGATGTTTTTTTTCATTTTTCATTGATTAATTTAAAAAAGCAAGAGTTTGATAAGGAAAAGATAAAAATCTCGTTTGTTCATTGAAGGTTTTTTTTCTTATTTCACTTCCATTTTTTTCCTAATTATTTCCATTGAAAAAAAATGAAATTGTTAAAATTAAGTTTTAATTGTTTCACTACTAAACACACACCTACACTTAATAGTCAATGATGATGATGATGATGATTGTTAATTTTATTGGGATAATTATCATCTGTGGTCTCACATACACACATCTGTTACATATTTATCATTGAAACGTTTTTTTATTGGTAATCGATATGTATCAACTGATTACCTGTTGCCTTTCGTTTTGTTTTAAAAAAAGATTTAAAATTTTTATTTAATAAAATTAAAAAATTTTTGAGAAAAAATAAATAAATTTTTAATCAACTAAATAGTGACAACATGTGGAAAACTTTCAATACCAAAAAGATTTTTATTCATTTCAATATAACCATAACCATTATCACCCCAACCTGTACCCCAACTATTACGCATAATCCAATATTCAATACCATTGTTATCTAATCCCCAACCAACAATATTTACTTCATGAACATTTAATTCTTGTCCTAAATCTTCACGTAATATTGATTTTCCACTATTTAAAAGAAAAAAAATGAATGAATGAATGAATTCAATTCAATTGAATTGATAAATATTCATACATACTTGTAAAGAAAAAAAGGTTGACTATTTTTGATAATAATCTGTACCGGAATTGCTGTTCGATAATTGACCAATGCTTGTTTAATTTCTTCAGTATGATTACCATTATAAATTAGACACCAATTTTTTATATGATATCTTTTGCCTATTTTTGGCAATTCACATTTTTGTGTCTATATGTAGGGGAAAACAAAAAAAAAATACTTAATATTCATTTTTTTTATAGTGATAATTTATCATACAATTCTTTCATAGGGATAAGATTTATCAGTTAAAACACCATGTTTTAATACATAATCTAAAGCTAAAAATATATAACCACCATTACAACCATCATTTTCAGTTTGACAATCAATTAATTCTTGTATAGATAATTCTGTTATATTTTGTCCAGAAGCTAAATAAGCCGATTCAACAGCTGCTAATGCTGCAAATGCCCAACATGAACTACATCCACCTTGTTGATAAATTTTCGATAATGTTTTCAATTTTCTTAGATCAAATTCTTTGGGAAAATTTTTTGGTAAAAATTCATTACAATGTGTTAAATTTTTTGGATCAACATATTTAGGCATATTGGCATCCATAACAAAATCATCATATTTGATCAGATATTTATTACGAAATTCTTCATTTGACTTTTTAAAAAAAAGAAAAGAAGAGAACATATTAAATTAATGAAATGATGATGATGATGATGATGATTTTTTTTTCTTTCTAAATAATAATAAAAACAACTACACTACACTACTATATATATACTAAAAATACAAACCAAATCGGCAAAGTGATTAATGGAAGCCATATCTTGATTAGCTTCAACATAACGTAATGATTTTTCGAAATTTATTCGGGCAACATTTTCCGCTTCAATACTTTCATAATGTTTATTGAAAATTTCCTATAAAGGGAATGGAAAAAAAAGGAACAAGAGAGAGAGAGAGAGAAAAAAATACATTTCACAAATGTTAATCATGTACATGAATCCAAATTGGCCAAATATATAAAACAATTTCATACTTTGAACTGTTCAAAAGTTTTTATCAAATCTGGACAATGTTTTGCATCGATGAAAATGTTGTTGATGTTCGATACAATGAACAATATGTTGATGATAATTGCTAAAATAAATTTCATTTTTAAAGTTAAACAATGATTGATTATATTAATCATATAAAGGTATAATGATGGTGTTAATGATTTAAATTCCATTTTATACTTTTGAACGAGAAGAAAACCAAAATGGATGTTTCCATAGTGATTTGATTGTAAATTGATTGATTTCCATATAATTTATTGTTGTTTTTGGTTCTCAGGAAAAAAAACCCATACTTCTTTATCATTTTCGATTGTGTGTGTGTGTGTGTGTGTGTGTGTGTGTGTGATTAACATCCTGGAATCAAGTCAAGTGTGTATCACATATGTATTTTTTCTATAGGCTTTCTTAAAAAAATTAATCATCGATATCATTTGATCAATGAATTTTTCAAACAAGGTTAACAACAACAAAAAAAAAAATGAATTGAATTTCAAAGAATTAATTGATTTCAATTCAATTGAATTTTTTTTTGTTGTTGTTGTTGTTGTACAGTTTGATTTAATCTAGTAATCTTTTTTTTTGGATGGAACCATAAAATAAAATTTGATGACACTTTTGTAATTTCAATCGAATTCCAGTTTTTTTCTCTCCCCAAATCACCTTCCATCGATGGTCGATTGGTTTTGCCGATCAAATAAATGATGATGCCATTCAAAATGTCAAAATCAAACTTCCTATTTGTTTTTACTATCCACCAATTTAACATATATCTAAGATGACAATTGAAAATAAAGTCAAAAACATACACGAAAACAACAACAGTGACCATAACCGTATAAATGATTTTTTTGTTTGTTTTTCTTTCATTTTCAATTTCATTGTTTTTTATTCATTGTTTTCACTCTCTCTTTTCTTTTCTGACATGATAGGTACTCAATCTTCTTAAAGAAATTCAACATGAAAATGGAACAATTGAAAATGTTGAAAATGTTGTTGTTGTTGAACAACAACAACAACAACATCGACAAATATCAATGACATCTCAATGTCCAACATCATCAACAACAACAACATTTACTTTGGCTACCGGTAATAATAATAATAATAATAAGGTTAATAATGAAATTCAGCCAACAAAAATGAATACAAAATCTTTATCACCATCATCATCATCATCATCTTGTTGTTCATCGACATCAATTCCATGTACAGGCAACAACAACAATATATTACACCAACAACAACAACAACAACAAATGATGATTGATTGTACAAATGTCAATGATGATACAACTGTTCTTCATCATCATCATCATCATCAACAACAACAAAATTTTTCCAATCAATCAACAATATCAGCACCACCACCACCACCACCACCACAAGCACCAACAATGATGGTTGCAACGGATGATTCTTCCGATATTTCTGGTTATCATTCTGATTCGGATATGTCACCAATAAATACTCAATCACCATTGGCTAGTAATAATAATCGATTAAATATCAAAAACAACAATAATAATAATAATAAAATTTCAACAACAACAATGATGATGATGACAACAGCAACGGAAAATTCCTATATTTTACCTCATTCATCAAAATCAAGTAAGTAATGTTATGTTTTGACAAAAAAAAAAAAAAATTATCTGGACAAAGTAAAGAGGGAAAAAAAATGAAGAATATTCTAGCTTTTGCGTATCTTCTTTCAGAATTTCATCCTGATTCGTTATGTTAACCAACCTGGTCAACAAGATATATACCCAACATTAACATAGGTAACACAAGATGATTTGTTTGCAGATGATGATGATGATGATTTTTTTTTACTTTCGGTTCGTTTGAATGAATATTTTTTCTACTTTTATTTTTTGTTTTCTTCTTATATTCATCATCATCATCATAAGCTGAAATACTGATTGCCGTTGATAATGTTGTGATAACTTTTTCTTCTTCTTCTTCATACTAATTAGCATCATATAACTAATCAGAGAAGAAAAAAAGAACCTAGGCTAGTTTCTAAACTTATTGCCTGGATTTTTTTTGTTTGTTTGTTTGTTTCTGGGAAAAAAATCGGTAAAAATTTGCCAAAGCAAAAAAAAACATAGAAAAAAAATGAAATGAAATAAACTATCGATGTTTGGCCAACTATAAAGCAAGTTGATGCAAGTAAATATAATCAACAACAAAAAAAAAAATCCATTCGCGTATAAAAAAAAATGAACCTTTAGTCAATGGAGAATTGATGCCAATGTTCCATTTGGTGTATATAACATACACAGACACACACACACACATGCCCTCCATTTTTTTTCATAAAAATTCTGGATAAGACTGGCAGTGTATGGCATTAAGCTCATTAATTATAAATTTGTTGTTTATGTTGCATGATGATAATAATAATAATAATATTAATAATGATGATGATGATGATAATGATGACGATGATGATGATGATGATGATGATGAAAATTGTAGAATGTTAAATGACTTTCACACGAAAGGGTTAACGCGTGTCCGCATTTCATTATTGAATTAAAATGTTTTTTTTTTTAATTTTTTTCACATATTCCACCATCATTATATGTTTCAAGTATCGATTTTCTTGATTGTTAACTAATCCAAAATAGGATTATTCAAATTATTCAAATTCTGAAAATCGTAATAGAAATAAAAAAACATCATGATTGAAATTGAAATGAAAAGAATAAAAACTGATGATGATCGTATTATGTATATGTTACGGCTGTGTCCAACTGTATATAACTCACCCATATATTTGGATGACTTACTTATTTGACTTATTTCTTTACCCAGTTTTTTTTACTTCTTTACCCAAACTCTTATCTCGTTTATTCATATCATCATTCTTTTTTTTCCAGTCATTGAATGAGAAATTGATTCGATCGTTTTTTTGGCTAGATTCTTTTACACTCTCTCTCTCTCACACACACACAGTGTGTGTTGATCTTGAAAAAATATCCATTATTCATTACAATGAAAAAAAGAAAAATAATAGTATTATATAACACACATACATACTGAAGTAAATGATAGTATACTTTCACTTACTATGTTTATAACTGATTTAATCAAATTGATTCTCGTTTCAGTTTTTTTTTCTTTCTTCATTTTCTTTCCCGTTCTGATTCTGTATTCTTTATTATCACTCAGTGAAAATAGGAAATGTATTCATTCATTCATTCTTGTATTTGAGTAGAATATAATTTTCAATTGTCTTTCGACACCTGCAAAAATAAAGAAATAATAAAAAAAAGTATGTGATTGGGATTTTGGCGTTCACTATCTTTTTTCCCTTTGTTTTGTTGTTGTTGTTTTGTTTCACTTGAGTATGAAAAAGGAGAAAATCCAAATCAAAAACAGTTCGTGACTTGTTTTGCCTGAAATAAATAAACTTATTATAGAGATGAAGAAGAAAACAATTTTCTTCAATTCGATTTTTGTTTTCTTATTGTTTTTTTTTTCTTCTAGATTCTGTCGATTCTGGTAGTGTTTCGTTTTTTTCCCAAAAAAAGCTGTCAATTTCCATTCGATTATCATCAAAAGATATAGATGAATGTTATGTTGAAAAAGATCTGTTGGTAATCTATTTCTTTTAACACCTAGAAAAAAAAGGAATTTTGTTGTTTTTTTAAAACAAAATTTAACAATTTTTCAATTTTCTTCGTTTTCATCAACAACGGAAACAAAAATCCTTAATTTGTTCGACGCAAAAATGGTCACGATTTTTCTTCGGATTTGTTTGATTTTTTTTTTCACTTAAATTCAATCAATTAATGACAATATCAAACAAACAACAAAAAATCAATACCGAAGAAAATTGTATCAAAAATATTTATTTGATGATAAACTAGAAAAAAACAAAGCAAAATATGTTTCTCAAAATAATAAGTCCAAGGAAAATGGCTTTTTTCTGTTTAAATAACACATACTGTCTCTACCCAGGCAGAAATTTGTCTCTTAAAAAACAGTTCTAAACTGTATAACTATTGAAAACTCTTAAAAAAATATTACGATTTTGAATTTTTATTAAAAAACTATGAAAATTTAAAACTGTTAAAAAGTTATTATCAAAGTCAGTTCTTTTTATGCACAGTCACATATTTCATGAATTATACAAAATAAAATTGCACGTGGAAAGTTTTTTCATGCTCGCATCAAATATTGAAAATTTTTCTAAGTCAGAATTTAACTTGTAAAAATTTTCAAAATCAAAATTGAAATTAAAAAATTCTTTTAATCGGAATTCAAATTGAATAATTCTTTGAATACGAATCCATCGTGATGAATTTTCAAACTTGAATCCGAATTCCAACTGAAAATTTTTCAAGTCCAATTTCAACTCTGAAAAATTTTTCAAAGTCCGATTTCGACATAGAAAATTTCTCCAAGTTCGACTTCAACTTATAAAATTTTTCTAAGCCAAAGTCGGACTTGGAAAATTATCATTATTTGTTTGATGTCCGAGAATACATGACAATTGGCTGTTCTGTTATAAGTCCCTTTTCCGCTTATGTTCTTTATGGCCATTAATCAATCTGTTTTGAATGGGTGATATCTTTAATTTTTATGCCATTAAGTAAGTAAAAATGCTATGTTGTTCACAATACTCAATCTCTTTTTGCCCAAGTTTCAGTATTCTGTCCAATAATCCATGTCGAATCATTTACAAAACAATCAAAAACAATACAGGTATAAATCTAAGAATGAATGAATTTTCTTCGTTTGCTAATACAATTTTTAATCTTCAGCTAAATTCAAAACTTATCATCAAATTTTATATCGGAAACAAATTACAATCCAAATGATGAGATACAGAAAGCTTTTCTGACTGATAATGGATTCAACTCATTGTTTGCAATAATCGGAAAAAGTGGTCAAGGAATTGGGGCAAATGCATTAAGATGGGCATGAAATTGTCTATAATCAAAAAGAATATGAACAATTCACTCGATTGATTGAAACAATATTTGAAAATATTTGGCTACAGAAAAAGCTAACATTTTGTGAGCGTTGGATTTAGATGATATTGAGAGCCAATGTTGAATCGAAAAGTCAATTTTGTTAATTACTGTATTTTTTGAATTGTACAATTTTATTATGATTTTTTTGATTTAAAAATAAAAATTGATATTCTTAACCGATCAATTAGCTTGAATAATTAATTAAGAATCAAGGGATTTCAATTTTGGACCGGTAAAACCCCCATTTCGGTTCATTCGGAAAACTCTTAAAAAACAGTTTTAAACTTCGAAAAATCGTGCGTTTTTTAAGACTCTGAGAATGGTGTTTTAAGAGTTAACGATTTACTGTTCTGTGACTGTTTTTCAAGAGAAAAATTTCTGCCAGGGTATGATGGTATATCATTATGATGTGTTCTGTCGAAGCAAACAACAACCAAAAGAACGAAATTGTCAATTTTGATCATCAATAATTTTTCTTTCATCATCGTTTTTATTATTATTATTGTTACGGATCATTTCGTTGCAAACATTCATTTTTTCATTTCCATCATTTTACCTACTTTGATGGCTGGCTGGCTTTCTGTCTATAATGAATTACAGTTTTGCAAAAATTGTTGTTTTTTTCTACTTGAGAAAAGAGAAAATCTTTTTTTTTCTGTTGGATACATTTCATTTGGTTATTATTAGCATCATCATCATCATCATTATTAATATCCATTTTTTTATTACCGATCAACGAAAAAATAAAAACGATATTAACCAAATATTAGATGGATAAATGGTAATGGTAATGCATAAGCAGCAACCTGGAAAAAAATGGATATTGTGAATATGCAATTGCAATAATAGGCTTTATCTCATTTTTGGGCAAAAGAATTTTGTTTGTTCATTTTTATATTCATTCATTTTGAATACCGGTACATGATTTTTTCTCTCTCTTGCCTATCATTCATTCCTTTTTGATTCTTTTCAAAGAATTTATTTCATTCCAAGTTGATTTCACTGATGGCAATTATCTATAATCCATAAAAAATGAAACTACATACACTTTTTTTAATGGCAAAATTATGATGAATATTTTAATATGTTTTTTTTGCTGTTGGTTGGTTGTGACAGGTAAAAATTTAATACTGATTTTTTTTGGCTTGCCTACTGGCTTGATTTCTTCATTTTTTTTGGGTTACCTTGCTTGCTTCCACCAAAAACAGAATATAATTCATAATTCATTCATATGACATTTTTGTTTCATTTGCAAAGAACTATCAATGATGACATATATGGGAATCCGATTCAAAAAAAAAAAAAAAGAAAAGAAAAAATGTTAAATGATGATGATGATGATCTATGTATTTTCTATATAAATAACACACCAAAAAATACAAATTTCCTGAATGTTAAATCACACACACAGACAATCATGTACATGATGATGTTGTCTGTACATTCATACATTTTCGATCGATCATTTCCTTATTTCTCTCTCTCCTATTTCATCATTAATTCATTCATATTTCATTTGTATGTGTTTTTTTAATATTTCGTTGGTTTTATATTGGATTCATTCATTTATTTTTTTTTTTTGCAGTCGGGAAATCCTTGAAATTCCGGATTTGAATGTATTTTATTTTGATTCTATGACATCTATGATGTTATGTGCATAAGTTGTGAATACACATACACACACAATCTTTTCACGTGACATTTCATTTCACAAATAACACGCGTATTTTCCATTAATAATTTTTTTTTTTGTTTTGGATAAACATATTATGTATATCGAATAATAATAATAATTGAAAATGGATCTATTAATTGGAATGTTATGTTATGTTTTATCATCATCATCAAACAACAACAACATCAACAACAATAACGAGAAAACATCATCATCATCATTTTTTTCAGGGGCCATCCATACCAAAATGATGATAGTGATGAATTTATTTATATAATATATTGCATTCAGTGGTATGCCAGAATATTCTAGGGTTATTATCAAAGCGAAATGAAATTTCTCATTTTTCTTCCATATGTTTTACAGGCGAGACTATTTGGTTGTCTCTTTGTCCAATGAAAGTGTGTTCAACAAAAAAAAACTTTCTGGTTTCCTTTTTCTATTTTTTTTTCTGGGAACAATATTTCGATTTTTTTTCTCACACACACTGTACTACCGTATTTTTTTTTCAAAAAACATCCAATGTTGTTTAAATAAAAATCGGTTGTCGGTTGGTTGGTTGGTTGTAAGCGATTGAATAATGCTTTTTTTTCTTTTGCTTCGGTTGCTGTATCTTGTGTAAGTTTAGATTCTTTCATCATTCATTCATTCATTCACTTACTTACTTTCTATGTTTGTGTTTGAGTATATGTGTTTAAAAGATTTTTCTTTCTTATTTTCGGTACATTGCGGTTGTTGTTGTCAATATTTGGTTATTATTGTTCATTCTGCACCCCAAAAAACCATACCCGCATGAATTTTTGGAACAGGGTGAAAAATTTAAATATAGTTACTAACAAAAGCTAATCGTTTTTTTTTGTGAAGTCAATTTGAAGTAAATTATTTACTCAAATTAGTTTTCTTTTTTGGTTGTTGTTGTCGTTATCATCATCATCATTATCAATAAATGACATATATAAGAATAATTTGCATATTCTTCAATTTTCTTTCTTTCTATCGTTTTTTTTGCTAATAATGATTTAAGAGAAAAATAAATAAATAAATAACTGAAAATAATCATCATCATTATCAGAATGATCATTACATCAGGTTAAATTAGCGACAGATAGAGAGAGAAAGATGGAAATTAACATTCAATATAATTGAACAACGACAACAACAAATTAACTTTGAGATTCAATTCTAGAAAGTAAAGCATTGTTATTTTTTTATGATTGCTTAATATACGGAAATGATGACAATATTATTACATAATCTTATTGAAAAAAAGTTGTCTTTTTTTAAATGATTCATTAATTTGAAATTCAATCAAATAATGATTATGATGATGACGACAATCAAATGCTTCAAGTTTTCAAGAACAAAATGATTTTTTGAAAACAAACAAACAATCAGAATTCAGTTTTTAATCACCAACGAATGAATTTGGTCATCCACCAAAAACCATAACATAACATTGATAGACATTCAATGTGCATTTAGATGGAACAACAATGTTTTATTGTAATAATAATTCCCTTGACGAAACTAAGTCAGTCAGTTAGTTGAATTTACTTTTTTTCAACGGTATTTGAAAAACTTAACAACAACAACAACAACGAAAATACTTTGAAAAACAAGCCAGTTGTTTTATGTTTTTTTTTGTGAAAATTTCACTTTTTTAAAGTGAAAAAAAACTTAAACGAAACAAATTCAAGGAGCCCAAGGAAAATAATAGGAGAAACAAAAAAATCGGTTTCTCTCTCTCTCACTCTCATTCTTTCGGTGTTTAACACTACCGTTATTTTTGTTTTTTTTCTCGACAAAAGTCTCACTGCAAAAATACTGATAAGAGATGTTGATGATGATGATGGCGCCCGGTGATGATCAACACTTCATACACACACCAACACAAAGAAGTTAAATGAAACACAGAAGTTTGCCTGTGTAAAAAGTAAATGAGGGTTGAAAAAAAAGTAACGAAAGAAAACAGAAAATGATCAGTGATTTATTAGGTAATGATGAATACTATTTTTACACTATAAGGTCCAAAAAAAAGAAAAAAATTCTCTGTGTTACCGTTTATGTTTTTTTCCTGTCCATTTATTTTCATTGAATGTCGATGATGTATGATGATATTTTGTTGATGATGATGATGATGTATAGTTAATATCCCCAGAAAGAAAAAATAATAAATAATATACGTTTGCTGCTGTTGTTTTTTGCTTTTTTTTTTTTTTGGTTATTATCATCATCGTATAATGTTATGAAATTTTTCTATTTTCTATTTTTGTTATCAAGATCAATTTTATCAATAAAAATAGCAGCAGCAGCAGCAAACAAATTGTTTCAATTTTTTGTAAAGGTATTTTCATTCATGCATTCATTCATATGAATCAATTGAATTTATGATGAATCGAAAATATGCTAAATTGATTGATTCAAAATGTTTAGTTGTTTTGTTTGTTTGTCGATATTGATAATATACATTGTCTGTTTGTTTGTTTTTTGTTTTTTCAACAAACAAAAAATTCGGGTACCTTGCATTAAGAACAACACATTATTTTGGCTGCTTTTTTTTATATCAAACATAAGCCGATTATGATTTGTTTGAAAACAAAAAACAAAAACAAACAAGAAAATACTGTTATTATTATGTGTGATGACTTTTACTTTGACACTTTCAATTCTTTTTTTTCTTTTTACTGGTAATTTATTATAAATAACATCATCACTTTCTCACCCAAAGTTTATCTCTATGGCTAATTAAGATATCCATATTTGGATTTTCCAATTTTCAGAGATTTTTTCTATGGGTTTTTTTTTGCTGTTTTGCTGATGTTATTTTGGAATGACAACATCTAAATAAACAAAACAAAAAACGACAAACAAATAATAATTGAGAATTTATATTTACAATTCATTCAAGTGAATGAATGAAAATAAAATTAATCAACAAATTTTGATTGATTTTCATCATCATCTTCTTCTTGGTTGTTCGATTTGGGTAAACAAAACCAGAACAACAACAAAAAAAAGAGTTACAAAACCTAAATTGATGTTCAATGATTCTATTGAATATTGCTACATTTGTTTGTTGGATGTACCGGAAAATTATATTAGCTGATGATTTGATTCAATGTACCAAACAACAACAACAGCAAAATAATGATGTCGGTGACCAGAAAAACAAGAGAATAAATTAAATTTCCATGAGAGATAATTATATCAGAATTCTCATTTTGTCTATTTCATCATCATCAATATTTTTTTTTCATTAAAAATTTGTTTGCATTTTTCTTTCAGGGTGAAAAAAAAGAGTTGCAAAAAAAAAAACAATTGATATTTGGTTTAGTTGAATGAATAGAACAAAAACAATTTCGAAAACCAAAAAAAAAATTTGACACCATGTTTGTTTGTTTGTTTCATCAGATTAATTATCTTAATCTGATGAAGAAAGCCCTGATAAATAAATGTTTTGTCAATCTAGGAACAAAAAAAATGGAATAAAAACCCGACCATATCGTGTTCTCTGGGTCTATGTGGTTTTGTTTTTCTTTTCCTTTCTTTTCTGACAACAACATTAAATTTTTAATCTTTTTTTTCCTCACTGTTGGTCGTTTCATTTTTTTTCTCTATAAAAAAATTTGGATCGGGTTAACAACAACCAGGGAATTTGGGCAAACAAAAAAAAAACTTTCATGTTTTCAATTTTCAATTTTTTTTACTTTCTTTCTCTCCACATAATTACCATTATGATTGTTAAATGACATAATGTTGGTTGGTCTCCCTATGATGATTATTATTATTATTATGTGATGTGAATGGATTTTGTCAAACAAACAATGTTCTTGTTGATGACAAATATGATCTCTCTCTCTCTCACTCACTCTCCATTATTTATGTTTTCTAATGAATTTTTCTTCTCATTTTTTTTTGTTCATTTCATTTCATCATCAACAAATTACATTATAGAAGCTGAACAACAACAACAACCAAGTGTTGCCATAATGACTGGCCAACCGGATGGTACAACATTATTGGATGGACAAATAACAGTGAATAGCGGTGGTGGTGGCGGTCATCAATTGTGTTCATCATCAATGATGAATAATAATTGTTCAAATTCAATATGTCGTATTGAAATTGATGGAAAAACTATGGCTACTGCTGATAATAAAAATCCTAATGATACTCAAAATCATCAAAATCATAAATTACAAATAGAATTGGAATGTTCAAAAATACGTATACAAAAATTAGAACAACAACAAAAATTTTTATTGGAAAAAATTCAAATACAATCAAAACAATTATTATCATTAAGTAATTATGAATCAAAACGATTTGAAAATTTAGATCAATCTAATCAAACAAATGGTTTGATTCGTCATTATGAATATCTTTATTCACAAGGTAAATTTTGATTTGATTTGATTTTCCATTTGATTCAATCAAAATAATGATAATTTTTCTAAAAAACTACTGCTGTAACATCATGTAATCATTCTTCGTTTGTTTTTTTCTTACCAAACAGTACGTGTCGATGTGATAGATGCCTTGGATCAATTTGATGAATTAAAAGATTCAAGTGAGCTTAAAATCAAATTACTTTTCTCAATCATAGTGGTAAGTGTAATCATTTTTTTTCTTCTTTTCTTGTTGCTTTTTTTGGTTTCCAAAATGATTTTTTTTTAGTTTAGTTTAGTTTACTTGATACACAAGATTGACCATCACTTAAATAAACTTTATTTAATGTAATGATAATATTATCTTCCTCTCTCTCTCTCTCTCATTCTTGTTCACATTCAATTACACTAACTAAATCGAAAAAAGGCGGTGTATATAAAAAAAAAATCGAAAATGTTTGTTTGTTGTTGGGGGGAATTGTTCAGGATAATGGAACAGTGTGTAACGGTAAAAACAAGCATTAAAAGTCAAAAAAAAGAAGAAGGGGAAAAAATTTTTCTTTTCCCAAAAAAAAACAACAACAACAACCAAATCATCAATAGACAACAAAAAAAAATGATACGTGATCATGTTTTTAGGTTGTTTTTGTTGTTGTTGTTCTTCTATTTCTACCCAAATGATAATGATGATGGAAACTACAAGGAAGAGAAAAAAAGTAGTCATCATTACAACAAAAACAACAACAACAACAAAAAAGGTCTAATAATGATTACTATCCATTGACCATTGGTCAAAATGAACTACGATAACACCGACAACACCGACAACAACAACAAAAAACATTGGTAAAAATGATGCAAAAAAAGATATTGTGTTACTCTCACATTTACTATTTCGATTTCTTTCCTTTTTCTTGGGTTCGGGGTTCGGTAAAAATAGGAAAACGGAATTTATTTATTTATTTAATAATAATTTTTTCTCTATCCAACAGAATTGGGGAAGAAAAGGAAAAGAAAGAATGAAAGAAGGAAATGGTGACATTAATAATTCAATAGAAAAGTGTAATAATTGAATCTAATAGCCTCTATATTGATGATTTTTGTTCACTTTCCTCTCACTTTGTGTATATATGTGTATGTGTGTGTTCACTTCTTCTGAACGAAATGATATTATATCTTGATATCATGGCCCTTCGGGAATCCTGTTATCCTCCCGCAATTCTGTCTCTGTTTTTCGTAGTAAAAATAAAAATTACTCGTTTCTAATGATGAAAATTTTTTTCCGATTCATTTTTTTCTGATATTGATATCATTTTGGGTTTTTGTTGTTGCAAAATTGTTTCAACAAAAAAAAACAACAACAACAATAAACTAATTTTTTTATGTTTTTCTTCTTTTTTTTTTCTTTCTCGGTTATTTTCGGTTGGATGCACGTTTCGTTTTCGTTTACGTTTTTTTCGTATTTCTCACACGAATGATTTTTGATTAGCTTGCTCATCGATCAACTGAACAAACATTCAAAGATTTACATTTAAATCTACGAAAATTATTAAAATTATCGGAAATTACTGCCAATACTATTCAAAATGATCATAATGATGAACAACAACAACAAGAAGAATTGAAACAAATTTATTTTGATCGAATTGAATCATCGATTAATCAATACCTACGTATCACTAGTGCCTATTTTGATTTAGAGCCTAATGTTCAAGTAAGTTTTAATATTTTTTTTTTCTTCAAAATCTACCTGACCATTTTGTGACATTCTAATTGTTTTTTTTTGTTTTTTTCCAATTGTAGAATGTTTGTCAACAAATTTGGGATACATTATTTGATTATCCGTGCCTGGAAAAATGTACAGAATTAATTGATTTTATTCGTCAATGTATACAACTTTGTTGGTCATTCAATGTTCAACAAATAAATTTTCAATTAGATATTGAAACCAAATTATTTCGTCATGATTGGCATTCACGTACAATCGATTCTGATTCTGAATCCGATTTGATTAAATGTTATATATGGCCTACATTATTTCAGCATGGAATATGTGTTCACAAAGGAATTGTCATCACTTGATCACATACTCTTTCTACATCTCTTTCTCTTTTTACATCAATTTTATTGCCTCATTAAACATTCTTTCTTTCTTTCTTTCTTTTTTTTGTCATACAAAAGAAAATCAATAATATTTATTTTTTGTTTTTGTTTTCTCATCATTTATTATCGATCTTTTTTTCTCAACACGATTATAGATCAATCAATCAATCAAATTTTTTTTTTCTAAATGAACTTATTTGAGTTTTTTTTTGTCAATTCGTTTGTGTGTGTGTTTGTTTGTTTGTGTGTCTATTTTTGTACAAATGATTTAAAAAAAACAATGCATTTTGTAGCAATAAAAAACGAAAATTTTAAATATAATATTTTGAAGGTACAAATGGCATTTTACAAACATTATATTCATATAGTTTACCACGAACATCACAGAATAATGTTGTACCGATTTTTGATGATGAACTTTTTACATAACCCATTGCAATATTTTGTCCTAATGTTGGTGATGGACAACCACTAGTTGTTTTGCCAATCAAATTTTCTTCATTCATGGATGAATCTTTATAAATTTTACTACCCGAACGAACAGGTGGTCCAGATTTTGTTCCAATCAATCCGATACGTTTAATTTTCGGTTTATCTTTCAATTCTTTTAGTATAATTTCTGCACCCAAAAAATTTGCCTCTGTTCGTCGACGTTTTGCAATTGTCCAGGCTAATGTTGCCTGTATTGGTGTTGTTGTCATATTGATATCATTACCGTAAAGACAAAGACCAGCTTCCAAACGTAATGAATCTCTTGCACCTAATCCAGCTAATTTTGATACCGGTGTTTGTAATAATTTATCAGCTAAATCGACTGCCTGTCCATTTGATACTTGTATTTCGAAACCATCTTCTCCAGTATAACCACAACGAGTTAAACGTATAGGTATTCCATCGTATACAGTTTCTACACCATTCATAAATTTTAATGATTTTAAATCAATTGATTCAAGTTTTGTTTGAATTGTTTCAGCTGATTTTGGTCCTTGAAATGCCAATAAACTTTTATCGTTTAATATTTTCATATTCAAATCAGCATTTGGATTTGTTTGTAAATATTTTGCCATTTGTTCTTCAAGATGTTTTAGATCTTCTTCTGAACGTGATGCATTCGATACAATATAAAGTGAATCAGGTTTTTTACTTACAATCAAATCATCAATTATTCCACCATTAGTATTTGTATATAAGGTTAATGTTGCACCATTTATTGGTAAATTTTCAACATCAGCTACAACTAATTTTTCAAAAAATTTTATACGATCTTTACCATATAATTCAAGTTGTAACATATGTGATACATCAAACAATGATACATTTGTTCTTGTATGATGATGAGAATCACGAATCGAAAGATCATTATATGATATTGGCATCGAATATCCAGCAAATGGTACCATTTTTGCACCTTTTTCCAAATGAAATTCATATAAAGATGTTCGCTTTATTACTGCTGCTGATGACGATGATGAACATAATGTTTTTGTCAATAATGGACAAATTGATCGAATAGAATTGATTCTAATCGAAAAAATATTACGACCGGTTATAACAAACATTTATGATTGAAAAATTCCTAATTTTTTCAATAAAAAAAATGAAAAATGATTTGACACTGGTTCAATAAGAGACAGCCAATATGATTATCAAGCAATGCGACACAATTATTTCATGGCCATGATTTAGATTTTTTTTTTGAAACATTAGCTGATCATCAAATCAACCATTTATGACGATCATGATGATGGATAGTAATAGATTTAACGCAAATGAAAATTATCATTATCAACATAAAACTATTCGAATCGAAATTGATATTTTTTTTCCTATGAAAGTTAAAAAAAAAAACAACAGTAGCAGTCATCCACCATCATCATCAAAATGTATTCGATTTGATAAAATATTATCTATCTGTTTGTTTTTGGGTGATAATTATCATCAAATAAATATTATTGTTTCAAAATCAATCATAATCGCAATGAATCTATATTTTTGTTTTCATTTTTGTTTTTGAATTGACTTTTTTTTTCTTGATTAGATAATTAAATTAGCAACCAAAGAAGAAAAAAAAGAAGATACGAATAACACCTACAGTTAAAGTTTGAAAATGAGATTTTTTTTTCTTTCATTCGTATCTAAATGACCAAAATGAAGAAACATTTGAAAAAAAAGAAGAAAAAAAATCAATTAAATCAAACATTGTTCATGTTGTTGTTAAGCTCTTGAGGATCGATATATTCTTTGTAATTTTATTTTGAAAATTACAAAACAACAATTTTCAAAACACTGTTGTTGTTTTTTTGTTGGTTGTTGAATAATTCAATCACGGAATATATTTCTTTGCAGATGCAGATAATCGAAATTCTGGAAAAAAAATTCAAGAAAAATCAGATAGAATCAAGGGGAAAAATAGAGAAAATTTCCACAAAACCAACTACAAACATTGTCATTGAATAGAAACAAAAACAAAAACAAAAACAAGTCAAAATTGAATTATAGTGAAAATCGTTATTTATTTATTTTCTTTGGATTGTGAAACATAAACAACAACAAAAAAAAAAAGATATTCAGGAACCAACCAAATCAATAATGGTGAATTACATGTTCCTCCGAGAAATGAACGTCTTTCTTTCTTTTTTTGTTGTTGAAAAATTGGAAAAAAAAATTAATTAAATTAACATTTTTTTGTATAGTCAAATGAAATTTGATTTTTTTTGACCAAAAATATCAATTTAAAACGTTTGATCGTTGTTGATGTAAGAGAATTTTATCATTACCGATGCACGTATCACACATCCTCATCATCATTATCTCAAAAGAATTTGATAGAATCCGATCAACAAAAGAAGAAAAGAAAAAAAAGAAAAAAAAATGATTTGTCAAACTTTTTTTCGTCGTTATAAACTACAGAGAAAAATTCATTGGATAATGATTTTATTTAGTAGGAAAAAAAATGACCAATGAATCAAGGATAATGATCATTATGTAAATGTTTATTTTCATTTTTCAATCAAAATGAAAAATTTACAATTTAAAATTTATGTTTTATTTAACACAAACCACAAAATTCTATTAGATTTATTGTGGTTTACAAGAATTTTCAATAATGTTTTTTTTTTTTTTTTTTGGTTTCGCTGTTTATTATTGTCGATCGTTGGAATCATAAATTTCAATTTTTCCCTCTCTCTCTCGCTTTTGCAATCACGAAAATTATTTATTTAGGTGAACGACGTGATGTAATTTATATTATTAGAAAAAAAAAGATTTTTTGCTTTGCTTAGCTTCTTGAAGAAATTGAAATGGAAATAATTCTTCTGGACCACCACCACTACTACCATCATCATCGAACATTCATTCATTTTTTTGCCAAATGGATAAGGAAATCGATTCCGTACAAATCAATCTATTGTCTCTTTGTTCGTTCTGATTGATTGACAGAATATTCATTAAGCTAAAATAATTATTCAAATCAAAATCTTGAAAAAATTGAATGAACAAAACAGAACAATAGTGTTTGATTATTTCCCAAAATCCCCCCTCCAACAAAAGAAATTATTAATTAAAGAAAAATTTCTGCCAGGAATTTCAAAATAAAACGTTTGATTTTTTTCTCTGTTGTTGAATGAAATGAATTCAAGAATTTCTATTTAGATACATTATATATGTTTTTTTTTCGGGGTAAATGATTATATGATTTGATCAGAATTGAGTAGCTTGTGTGTTTGTTGATCATGCTCTTTGATGATGATGATGATGATGGGAAACGACAAAAGAATATTCTTTGCTCCAATTGATTCTATTCAACAGAAAACATGAATTACTCATATACAATGAACAACATATATACAAAGAATTTAATTCAAACGAGAAAAAAAACAACAAGAAAAACAATTCAAATGCATAACTCGAGAATCAAAGAGTCACCCAATATTGATTGTGTGTGTGTGTATGTGTGTTTGTGAATCTGAATCCAAAATGAAGAATACAAATTCGGCAAAAAAAAGGTAGAAGAATGTGTGTTTATAGTTTGTTTTCATTTTCGGGTGAACTATAGAGAATTGTTGTTGTTGAGGAGAGATTTATTATTATTATTATGGAAACAACAACAAAATCATAATCATCATCCGAAAGATTTTTATGATTTTTTATGATTTTGGTTATTCTGTTTGTTTGCTGATTGCTTGGTTGGTCATTGCACTAAGTGATCTAATCTATAAACCAAAAAAAAATATTGGCGGTTCATTCGTTTATCAATTGAATTATATGATGATCCAAATATACAAAATGATTTCTTCACTGCACAAATTCCAATCATTATTGCTTCATTGGTAACATTTTTTATTATTATTATTGCTAATTACTGAATTGATAATAATTTTCGTTTCTTCTTCTGTCTATCACAGTGAGCAAATTACGATAAAATATTGAAAATATTACTAGATTTTATCTGAATGATTATTGCATTGAAATTATATAATCTAATGTATTATCAATGAGAAAATAAACAAACAAATAAAAAATGTTTGCCAAACAACCAATACCATCAACAACAATATTTCAAACAACAACATTATTATTGTTGTTAGTGCAATTGAATTTTGGTAAGTTCATTCATTCATTCATTGTTTTCGTAGATCAATAATGTCATTGAATCGGTTGACTCAATCAGACTATATAGAATCTATTGATTGTTTTCGATGTACATCATTTGGTGGTGTTAATCAATGGTGTGAAGATCCATTTCATAATAATTATTCATCAACTATTTTACAATCACCTTGTTGGACTGGTAGAAAAGGACGTGATGGACTTTATCCGGCTACAGCTTGTATTAAACTAAGTGGTCGTTTTGGTATGAAATTGATATAATTTAATAATAATAATAAATTATTTTATCAATGAATTAAATCAATCGCAATAGAGGATAATGGAGAAACAATGATTGTTCGAGATTGTGCATTAGATTCAGGTTCATTGACAACAGATACTGAACTTGTTCGAAGTAAGTATTTATTTAATTATTATTTTTGAGTTGATAAATAACATTGAATAAAATTTAATTTAGTGTCACATTGTGGTGGATTCTATTTCGACAATCGTTACGTCAAAGGATGTGTTCAAGTTAGTCAACATTTTTTGAAAAATCCTAATTTTGAATTTTGATTTTTTTTTGAATTTTGTGTTTTCAGTCATGTTCCGAGAATGCCTGCAATTATGCCAGCAGTTTATCCAGACAAATCATCATGTATACCATGTTTTTATCAATCATTATTTTCAAAATATAATGTTAAATTTTTTCAAACCAAACCAAAAAAAAATTGAATTAATCAAAAAATTTTTTTTCATATAGAAATATTACATGGAATTCGAATTTCTTTTTTGAGTTTAATTTTAAATTTGTTTGTTGAATATTTAAAAAAAAAATTTGATTTAAAATTAAAATTGTAATTTTTTTTTTCGAATGTTTTGAGCGAACGTCATTTATGAACGAAAAACAAGGATAGTGGCTTGACTCAGCAAATGATTGCAAAGTTTTTTTTCTTTCTTGGCCGATATTGGATTCAATGTTTTTGTTTTGTGTGTGTGTATCCAAATTATTATACGTTTCAATTTATGTGATTCTTGTGGTTAAGCAATAATTATTTGCCTAATTTTTTCTTTGATGAGAATCAAGTTTTTTTTAACATTTATAACTCGATTTTTTTTTAACTAATTCAATTCATGTGTGTGTGTGTTATTCGTGTGATTGTTGAAATAGATTATTGAGAAAATTTATTTATATAAAAAAAAGAATTCAACGTAAATTTAAAATTTCGAAACAAACGACAATGTCTGACCTCGAAATTAATATATTGGAAAATAAAACCTTATATAATCATCAGTATTTGACGGCAATATTTCAGATTTATCCACAACAACAAAATAATGGTATCAATCTTAACGATGGTGAACGACAAAAATCCGATAACGAAAATGATGTACCGATAATATGTTCAGTTTTTCATGATGCAAGTGATGATTATTTATCATTTGAAAATTATTCTCTTTATGTATTCGAAAGTTTGATTGAAAAAAATTTCAATGAAAACAAATATTATATTGACAAACGATTCTTTTCGGATCAACGATCAAGTCTGTTTCGTTCGAATCGATTTGCATTTCGAATATTCGATGATTATACCAATAGTATGGCCTATTTGTTTGATTGTTATTGTCGTTATGAGATTGTCAAAGATTTTGCCAATCTTATACCATTGTCCGAACAAAAAACTTTGAAACGTTATATTATTGATCAGGCTGCTTTGTTATTAGTCATGCCCGATTTGAATAAAGTAGCTTCGACAAATGGTAGTAACGATGATCAAACCATGAAACCGTTCAACGATTTATTAGAAATCACTCAACTTACCACTCCATGGCTTTCCGATCATATGAATTATTTTAAAAAGTTTTTTGTCGATATTACCGATACTATACATGCTGCAAAAATGGGCATACAAAATTCTGAATATAATTCTTCATTGTCAGATTTATCGCCTGGTGAATTGAACCTAAATTTAATAATCAAGCCTTTATATGAAAGATTTTGTGAAAATTTCAAAAAGTCTCATCTTTTAACTCCGATATTTATTGATGATATTACTTCGTTGAACATATTGGTCGCATCTCCAACATTAGCCGAAATATTCATCGATTTGAATAGTCCGTCATCATTACTTGAATCCGGTGTGACCTCTTCCAGTAATGCATCATCTTCGCAAAACAACCGAGGACCATCATTCAATAATAATGAAGATGCTTTTCGCAATCCTATGCGTGATGTATTTCTCAATTCAATTATGAACGTTCAATCAAACAATTCGGTCGATACAAGTCAGGAGAAAATCTTTCAAGAATGTTTGTTGGGCATTTTGTTATCCAATTCTCCATTACCATCATTATTTTCATCGAAAAAAAACAATACTAACTTGTTAAATTTGATACTAAACAATCCAGATTTTGAATATCAATTTTTCAATTCTCCAACCACACATACACCATCTGAAATGGAACGAATTGAATTACAGATCGATGATTATCTACAAAAATTACGCACTAAACTAACCGATCTATTCTATTCTTTACTAAGATCGCCACCACAAGTTCGAACGAAAACATTGAAATGGATTGAATGTTGTTTGGCTACATTCAATACTCGTTCCAAATTATGGATGAATGAATTGTTCACGCTAGTCAGTGGTAATACATCGCAAATATCTGATGGGTTTCTTCTTAATTTTTCGGCAGTATTGTTGAATCTATGTAAACCGTTTTGTACATGGAGTGAAAACAATTGCAAATTAATCGAAATCTATCCCGCATATTCAATCAATGAAAAAATGTTAAAAGTTGATCCTCTTTATATTCGTTATTGTCGACAAGAAGGAACAACAACAGTGACCAACAGGCCGAATGATTATGGACCATATCTAAATATTTTGAAACAAGAATCTTCTTTAATCAGCGGTGATAATTTCGCATCTAGAGTGGCTAGAGACAATTCGAATAATCGTACAACAGATCAATCATCTTCAACAACTAATATTTCACAATCTAATGTGGATGAAAAACCAAACATTAGTGGTGATGATTATCAGCCAAATTTTATAAGTCGGTTATTTTTCATGACTCATAAATCATTGCATATCGGTTTTCGTGTTATCCATGAACGATTCACTGCGATCAACCAGGAAAATGGGCAGTTGCAACGTCGTCTGGATCAGCTTGGAATGGGAATGGGATTTAATTCTATGACTCGAAACAACCTAAATCCACAACAACAAGAAACATTGACTAAATTCGATCGTAACATGACTGTGACATTATCGATGAAATCTGCATTGACCGAAACGAATTACTTGAATTTATTGCTCGAATTTTATCTGGCTACTGCTTCGTGGATCAATAATCTAGCTGTTTGTCCGTTGGATAAAGAAGGTCCCGATTCATTCATTCGACTAGATGCGCAAATCAATGGAAAAAATTATTTCCAATCTAAACCTTCGCCGTGCCTTCAATGGGTTCCGGAATTCATAATTGAAAATATCATTGATTTTATGTTATTTTTGCGTTATTTTGAAATCAAACCAAAAGTATTTAGTTTAAAATCCGGTCTTGAACCATTTATGGTGATGAGTATTTTGTTTATGGGATCACCTCAACGAATGCGTAATCCTCATTTGCGTGCCAAAATGGCCGAAATGCTCGAAGCTTTATTGCCCACTGTACAAGCAAATTTTGCACCGTGAGTATTTGATCCGTTTATTATGTTTTATTCGTAATTAATTTTTATATTCATAGTTTTCATCTGGAACAATTATTCCTTAAACCATATTTCATTGAAGAATTATTTCCGGCATTGCTCAGTGGATTTGTGAGTATTGAAATATCCGATGAGGCTAATAATGCCGATGTGGTTGCATTCGAACAAAAATTCAATTATCGTCGACCAATGTATGTTGTATTCAAGTATTTATGTACGATTGAACAACATCAAATGAAATTGATTGATCTGGCCGCGTTTGCCGAAGCCAATGTTGATTGTGTACAATTGCCAATATTTCTGCGTTTCATTAATCTGTTGATTAACGATGCAATCTTCTTGCTTGATGAAGGATTATCTCTTATGTCTAAACTTCGTGAAATTCAACAGGAACGTGAATCAGATGCTTGGTCACGTTTACCGCAAGTTACACGGCAACATAATGAAGCTAATTTTGTACATTTAGGCCGTCTGGCCAAATTTCATAACTTTATCGGTCGTGATACAATAGCAACATTGGCCACCATAACTTCTCATGTGAAATCTTTTTTCTCACATCGAATTCTTGTTGATCGAATGGCTGCAATGTTGAACTATTTTCTACATAATCTGGTGGGTCCGAATAAACGTAATTTTAAAGTAAAACAAATGAACGATTATGAATTCAATCCTGGTGAATTGGTCAAAAATATCAGCAGAATTTATGTCAATCTGGCCTGTAATAATCCGATATCAATAGATATGAATAATACGATAGGTGGTGGTATTAGAAGCAATAAAGTCAATCCTAGATATGAAGAATTCTGTTTAGCCATTGGTCGTGATGATCGGTCCTATTCGCCTGATCTTCTTATTCAAGCAGAAGAAATTCTCACCAATAAATTGGGCCAACCGATGCTCGGTCAAGATATGCTTGTTGTGGATAAATCTGTTAAAGAATTGATTTTTCGTCATAGACATAGTGAAATTCCTATGGATGATATACCCGAAGAATTTTTGGATCCATTGATGAGTACGTTGATGAGCGATCCGGTTATTTTGCCCAATTCCCACAAGATTTTGGATCGAGCTACAATAACTCGTCACTTACTGAGGTTAGTACGATTTCTTATTAATTTTTATTAAAATTTAAAATATTTTTCCCTAATTTTAGTGATCATACCGATCCATATACCCGTACTCCTCTTACAATGGACATGTTAATTCCCGATGTTGAACTTAAGAAAAGGATCGAAACGTTTATAGCAAACAAATCAAAAGAGATGAATAAAGAATAGCAGCATCATTTTTTTCCAATTTAGTTCTTTGATCAAGTCGGATTCAATCATTAATTTACTGATTATAATAACTGTAAATAACAATTGAAGTAAGCCGTTTTGCTTTGTGTTTAAAAAATTAAAATTATATTTGCAAATGACACGTACTTTATGAATGTAACCATTAAGGAAAAAATGCGCTTTTTTCATGTTGATTTTTGTGAATTTTGTTCGTTCAATTGTTTTATTTTTAAATTTGATTGATCAAGTTGAACATCAAGTTTACCATTAATTACGAAATGGTTTTCACACCAGATAAATTTTACGCTGGTACTGATTATAGTGATGTTTTGGATAGTAACAACAAGAATGTCAAACAAACGACACCGGTCAGAAAGGTGGAAAAATTCGAATGGAATTCCGACCGTTTTGTAAAAAGTTTGGCCAAAAAGAATATTCGTATTACGAATTCGGAATATCATGGATACAAACGTATATTATAATGTTAATGGAATTTCTCATATAATTTATTTTGATTATTAATAGGAAAAACTATGAGTGCTCATAAGCAACCATTCAAAAAATTAGACCTAATAAATAACTGTGGCCAGAGTAATATGCGCGACTATATTGTCAGTTTCCGTCGTGCTCATAATAGAGAAAATGTTAGTTTCGATAGACATCCAGAACAGCCAACGGAAACGAATGCCCCAAAAAAAGTTCTGAAAGATTATTTCGAAGATAATCGACGTTCAGAGCCGATTGTTGCGTTCACACCAATCAAGAAAAAAAAGATTGATCAACAATCGGATGAATTTGAAGAAATTGATGATATATTGGGCACACAGGAAAATCACACGGCTAATGAGCAACTGAATATTGAAAACGCCAACAATAATATTGACAATGACAATCTATCATCTGTTGCTTATGACGGCGATAATAATCGTGAAACTGAAAATGATGAAGAATTATGGGCACGATTAGCTGAATATGATCCAGATCTTATTAATGAAAAGAATGCCCCACTTGGTTTGATTAATCTTGGCAATACTTGTTACATGAATGCTATTGTTCAGATTTTATTTTCGTTTGATTTTTTCATGAAAGATGTTATCGAAACCTATACAAAATTAAGTGAATATATACGTACTGAAATTGAGAATCAATTACCAATAACTTATAATTTTATTGAACTTTATCTCAAATATCAAAGTAGAGAAAATCGATCAGTAATCGAAGAATTTTTGACTTTGTTTCAAAATTCTTTCTGTTCCTGGGTTGAAAATTTCAAATCCAATGAACAACAAGATGCTGCCGAATTTTTTACATTGATTCTTGATAACATAAAACAAGAAATTGATCAAAATCATAGCAAATTTTTTTCTCCTGCTTCATCTTATCGTAATCCTATTGATCGATGTTTCGAGTATGAAATTCTTGCTGAAGCTGAATGTCCTCAATGTCGAAAACCATGCGCCAAATCAGTCGATCCTAATTACAAATCCAACACATTTCATTTGCCATTGGATTCAAATGTTCAGGTTTCGATTTTGCGATATTTTAATAATGAAATTAGTCGATCAAAATGTCCGGACTGTGATGAAAATTTCATAATAAAAAAACGTTTCGTTAAACTGCCCAAGATTCTTTTCATTCAAATGTTAAGATATTCGGAAGATGGCTCAAAAGATAATACAGCTGTTCCAGTTGCCCATACAATCTATTTGCCCAAACAATTTATTCGTATACAAAGTTGTTTAATGTCACCGTTATCGACTCCATATAAGACAAGGTAATATTCAAATCAATGTTTATTATTTAATTTTGTTTAATCAATTTCTTTTATTTTCAGTTTAACACAATCATATAATTCAATTTTGAAAGAAAAGAATTCATCAGTAACCCGAAGACTGGAATTTGATGAGCCAATAAATTCTGGATCAACATCGTCTCGACTTACAAGCAACAGTAATGCTAACATTAGATCAATGAATTTGAATTCAGATGAAAATAATGGTGCTATGGTCATTTCGGCAACAAATTTAAATCGACAAACCAACAACGAGACCGATACAAATGATCAAGTTGTATTTGATCAATCCACCGAATGTGAAAGATATCAACTAGTCTCAGTAATCTGTCATCAAGGCCCTTCAATAACATGTGGTCATTATACTTGTTATGTATATAATTTTGACTATCAAAAATGGTATCACTGTGATGATAGCATCATTACCCAAGTTCCTTTCAAACAACTTGAAAAAAATTCCTTGACCACTGGATATTGTTATTTCTATGCCCGTACTGATCACGATTATCATTCATGATTTATTCAATGGCTTTGTTTCATTCTACTGTGACATCCTTATATTTTCATATTCTATAAAGATTGTCAATTTGGTCAATTGATTGGATGAATTTTGAATTCATCTTGGTCACTATTCAAGATGACTGATAAATAATGAAGAGGTTATTGTAATCACTACATTATTTTGGACTTTAAAGTCTAACATTTGATTAATGCAAAATCTTATTCTAGATTCATCTCTAAAGTCGAAATATTTCCAAAATTTATAATGTTCTGCCAATTTTGTAATTTGATAAAAACTAGATTTTTTGATTTATTAAGTTATTTAATTGGTTAATTTAAAATAGCTTTGAATTAAAATCAAATATACAATATAAAATATATTTTTATTCATTTTAAAAGTTTTTTTTAAGTTAGATACACATTGGAGTTTCGTTGAAATCGATAAGGAAAGAAAAGAATAAATGTTATATTCATTTTTCTGTTCATTTTTTTTGTATTGTCATAATCATTACTGATTGAGTCGTTGTTCCAATTTATTCAATTGTTCGGCTATTTCTTTAGGCAAATCTTCACCAACTTGTTCGTCAAAATATTTACGAATACTGGTGACTTCTTGTTTCCAGAAATCTTTAGGTACATCGAACAATTTATCATAGTCAATATCTAGCCCTTCAGCGCGGAATGAATCTCTTTTTGGAAGATAACCGATTGGTGAATCCTACAGGGAAAATAATTGTTTAAATTAGTCAATCAGTTGTTGGTCAAATAAAATATATGAAAATACCATTTGAATGTTTTCATTTTCTACACGTCGTATGATCCAATCCAATACTCGACAATTTTCGCCAAAACCTGGCCATAAAAATTTTCCAGTTTGTTTATCTTTTCGGAACCAATTAACATGAAATATTTTTGGAAGCTGTAAATCTGGTTTTTCTGCAAAACTTAACCAATGATCAAGATAATGGCCAAAATTATAGCCAAAAAATGGTCGCATTGCAAATGGATCATGCATTATAACTTTTGCTTTATGTTCAGCAGCTGCAGTTGCCTCCGAACGTAATGATGCTCCAACTAGTACACCATGTTTCCAATCAAATGATTCGTAAACAAGTGGAACACCTTCGGGACGACGACCACCAAAAATGATGGCACTGATTGGTACACCTTGTGCATCTTCCCAACATGGATCAATTATTGGACATTGGCCAGCAGGTGCACAGAAACGTGAATTTGGATGTGCTGCTGGTTTTCCGCTATCTTTTGTCCATTCTTCGCCCAGCCATGAGGTAATTTTTACTTTTGGATCAACTTCATCTTCTAACCCTTCCCAATAGATACCACCATCAGATGTTTTGGCAACGTTGGTGAAAACAGTATTGCTTGAGATGGTTTTCATTGCATTGGGATTGGTTTTATTGTTAGTACCCGGTGCAACACCGAAGAATCCATATTCCGGATTGATTGCACGTAAAACACCGTTTTTATCGAAACGCATCCATGCAATATCATCACCAACACATTCAACTTTATATCCAGGTAATGTTGGTGTTAACATAGCCAGATTTGTTTTACCGCAAGCGGATGGAAAAGCTGCCACTACATATCGTTTAATACCTTGTGGATTAGTAATGCCCAAGATTAGCATATGTTCTGCAAACCATCCTTCACGTTTGGCTAGAATCGATCCTAATCGTAGAGCGAAACATTTTTTTCCTAACAATGAATTTCCACCGTAACCAGAACCAAATGAAACGATTTCATTTCGAGCAGGAATATGTGAAATCAATGTTTTTTCAGGATTGCAAGGCCAATTCTGTTTCAATGGCCGTTGTAATGGCAATGGACATCCAACCGAATGAAGACAACGAATAAAATCATCACTCTCACCCAATGTTTTTAGCACAGCTTCACCCATTCTTGTCATGATTCTCATCGATGCAACAACATATGCTGAATCGGTTAATTGAATTCCAATCTTTGACAATGGTGAACCGATTGGTCCCATACTAAACGGTATAACATACATGGTACGACCTTTCATACAGCCTGGAAATCGTTCATCTAAAGCTTTCTGTAAATCTTCTGGTGAAAGCCATTTGCCTAATGTTCCATCGACACCTTCTTTCGGTATTGGTACCGTATCACGTTTGTTTGGTGTAGAAATTATCGTCTTGGATTCAACACGTGCCACATCGGCTGGATCGGTTCTGGCTAACCAGCTATAAGTGGAAAATTTCAAGTTGTTAAATAAAAAATATATTCATTGAATGACTAACGTACCAATTCTCATATTTCGGAAGCTTTTCAAGCATTCCCTGGCTGACCATCAGATCGATCAATTGTTGATTTTCTGCCTCGGATCCATCACAAATTTGAATCTGATCCGGTTTACAGATACGTGCTTTTTCTTCGATAAATTTCTTTACCGATTCACTAAGTGTGGCTGCACTAAGATTTGTAAGGCCACGATTCGAAACGGTATTAAATGTTTTGGTCGTTTGACAACCAAGGCTTGTTGTACCTTCAAAATGACCTTTTTGATATGCAACGGAAATCATCGTTCGATGTTTAACTAGATCGGTCAAACGTATACTATTGATGGGACAAAAAAAAACAATGAAAAAAATTATGATTACAATTAGTTTATCAATAATAGTCGATAAAATTTACCAAAAATAATTCAAAATATAAAAATCTAGATTGAGAATAATGTTTCAAATAAATGTAAATGATGATCTGCAGTAGTATCGACTTTTCCTTTTAGCATCGAAAATGGAAACGATTCATTAATGTCGAAAAAAATATTTACGGTCGAATATTGAATCGAATAATGTCGTTGTTCTTTAGCCATGGAACGATTTAGATGGCATAAAATTTTAAATTGAAATACGAATACTCATCTCTTTTTATATATATAGGCCGACATATACATTTTGCTTTGTTTACTATTAAACACAAGCAAGACGACGACATTTGAAAAAAATAATAATTCAAATGGCAACACACGATTTGTGAAAAAAAAAATTTCTTCGACGTCATAATTATCATCAAAATATACAAACAATTTGCCATAAATGAGATAAAACAACAAAAAAAATCATTTGGAAAAAAGAGCCAAAACCGATATATATCAAGTTTCATTCACTACTACAACTGTTTTGATATATCAATGGAATGTACTAAAACTTTGCCGAATACAAATGAAACGGATTGCCATCAAAATCAAAATATCAAACGATTATTGATAGATAGATTACAATAAATCAATCAATATATCAATTATCATTAAACGATTCAATTAATTTTAATTTTTCCATAAATACGCCATTGGAAAACAAACAAGGTCACAGGTCATTTTGACCGCTTTGATGGAAAAAAAAACAATGGCGTCATAAAAAAAAATATTGTTTGTCGAATGATGTTGTTTTTTTTTTTGCCATTTTGGTACTGTGATGACAGAGCGCATTTTCAAAGCTGTTGTCGGAATTTTTTTTGTCCAAGTTAAAAACATTGTATTAATAATGAATTTGACAATTTTTTTTTGTTAGCAGTAATTTTTTCTTGTCATCATGAATTTTTTTTTACTCCCTTGTAATTTAGAAAACTTGTGGAAAATTCTGATAAATGTTTAGTTTGTTTCTATCATTGATGATCATCACGATGATCACGATGACAACATTTGATCATTGATTATTGTGATTAAAAACAAAAAAGTTTTCCGATCATAATCAGCTTCGATTATCAGGAAAATATCGTATGAATCTGATGATCATAATTCATCGAACATATCCATAATGAATGATCATTCGATTCAGAAGATTCAGTGATGCAGATGAAAAACTACCTTTATTATCATTAGAAAAGATCGTATCCATTGATGCAATTGGAATAAAAATGATTGATAAGATCAAAAGGAAATATTAAAGATCTTTAAGAAGAAAAAAATGAAATAATGTTCGTGTGTGTGTGTGTGTGTGCAAATAATTATTGACAAAATGGACTTACTTTCTAGTTAAAATAAAACGATGTGCCGTTATGGCTAAAGATGTTTTCATCATCATTTTCTTGTAAAAACTGGTTATATGATGCTTTAATTAGGTTTAAAAATTTGTCGATGAAATTTTGTTCAACTTTTTGTCAAGAGTTGTCAGTCAATTTCGTTTTTTTTTTCAATCAATTAAATCAATCGTATGATGGATGGACATGGGATGTCTGTGCAACAATTTGTATTGTTTTGGATGGGTGTATATTGAGTTGCGATGTTCTTTTTAATGGTTAAAATGAATAACGAAAAAAATTTCGTTAGAAAACATTCGTATGATGTGGTGGATACTTTGCCAAACACTATAATCGAATCATTTTTATTGATAAGAAACAAGTAATTGATAATTAAGAGACATTTTCCATATGAGATGATATATTATTTTATTTTATTTTATTAAATACATACATACATACATTCCTTGGTGATAAGATCAAGTATATTTGATGGTGGTTGAATAGGAAAAAAAATTACCTTATCGATAGTACATCATTTTATTATCAGTTGATTGATTATTATCTATGATGATGGTATGATCCATCAAACTATAAACTGTAAATAATAAAAATTCTTAATCATAATCATCAAAGGTTATATGCTTTTGATTATTTAATCATACAACACACACACACACAATATGCTTTCACAATGTCAAACACCAAATGGAACAATCATCAAATTTATCAATTTATCGAAAGAAAACAATATAATGAACAAAAAAAACATTGAATGATTCAAATGCAAACACTCGACATACATTGTCCCATTCGATCGATATTGATATAAAAATCAATCGATTTTTTTTCTGACCTAAAATTGATTTGTTTTGATCAATACTGATTGATTGAATTTTTTTTGTTGTTGTTGTTGTCAATCATTACAATACTAATCGTTTAATCGCCTGGGAAAATAAACGGAAATTTGCATTCATAGCATGTCGTATGACAAATTAATATTAATTACCACATAGATTTAAAAATAATAATAATAAATCCCCATAAGCGGACAACAGACAAAAAAAATCATTTAAAATTTACTCAAAAAAAAAAATTTTTTATTATAAGCAATATGACAATTTGGCAATGATAATTTGAGGTTGAAAATATTTCATGTGATCATCATCATCATCATCATTATCAATAAGCTGAACAAAACCAGAGATTCCAGTTTTTCATCGTCATCATAATCATCAATCTAACAACTTTGTACATATTAATTTCAACGACAAGGGGGAAAATTGAAAGGATAATGAATTAATTAATTAATTTCTCTTCTGTATACTATTACATGATTAATCATGTTTTGCAATTTGATTTTTTTTTGTTTTGTTTTTATTTGGTCGATTTTTTCACAATTTGTCAACCGGAAATTTCGTATCAAATTGCATTTAATTTCTTTTTCTTTTTGATATAAACAATAATATGCCGACTGATATGGACATGTTTTTACAAAAAAATAAAGAAAAATTCTTTTTTTTTTTTTATTTTTGTTAAAATACACGATCAATATATTGGCCACCAGAATTCTGGGTTCCCATACGACCAGGTGGACCACGTTGATGACCACCCGGATGATGACCAGGATGATAAACATGTGGACCAGGTGCTGAAGGGCCACCACCTGCTTGTGCTTGTGGAGCTGCACGACGACGTGGTGTGGTAAATTCAAACATTGAACTAGTATATTTTGATAATAGTTTTCCAAGATCTTGTGGCATTGGATCGGACCAGAAAAAATCATGATTAAGTGCACTGTCCGAATCAAGTCGTTTGGATGGATCCAAAATTAATAATTTATCCAACAAATCCAACGCATAATCACATTTGATAAACATTTTCAGCTTTTCTTTCACTCTTCGTCGTTGACTTTTACCCAAATCCATTTTAGTGAAAAGTTCAAGTTTTTCAACACCAGGCCAAACTTCGGGTGTTATTGATCCACATAATTGTGTGATCATTTGCAACTGAGCCAATTCGGTATTTCCTTGCAGAATTGGAATACGAGTCCACATTTCGGCCATTATACAACCTGCACCCCAAAGATCGATTGGTGGGCCATAATTTCGTGCACCTAATAACAGTTCTGGTGGCCTATACCATAAGGTGACAACTCTGAAAAAATTGGGATAAAAAACAATGATTTTCATATAAACAAGAAAATTGAATTCAACCTATTTGTGTATCGATCACTACGAATATCAGAAATGGCTCTTGCTAGGCCGAAATCCGCCAATTTAAGTACACCATTTCTAGTGATTAAAATATTGGCTGCTTTCATATCACGATGTAGAATTTTTTGCTTATGAATGAAGAATAAGCCATTTAATAATTGTTGCATAACTTTTTTTATCTCTCCTGATTATAGATAAATCGTTATTATCAATATTCAATCAATATTAAACAATTACCTAAATTGAATGTGACTGTAATGTTGGACAAAAGTCCGGCAAGATCATGTTCACAAAAATCGAAAACCAGATAAAATGTAGCCTTATAATTTGGATCAGTTGAAGATGTACGGCAAATTTCGATCAAATTCACGACATTTTCATGTTTTAGTAATTGTAGAATTTTTATTTCACGTAAAGCAGTTATTGGAAAACCTTCTTTTTCATTTTCCATAAGAACTTTTTTCAATGCAACTAATTTTCTTGTTTTACTATGTTTAGCTTTAAAAACTTCGCCAAAAGTTCCTGAATTGTTTGCATTAAATAAAAATATTAGAAATTGTTGATTCGAAAGCAATACATTTACCTTGTCCAATTTTACTAATTTTGGTATATTTATTAACATCTTCACAATATGGAAATTCATATTCATTATCTGGTAATGGACCATTAATATTACTTGAGCTTGTTAATGATGATGATGATTGTGATGATGGTGGTTGATGATTAGAAGTAGGATTATGTAAATTACCAGGCATATTAGATGATGTCGTCGAACCCGTTATATTTCTTAAATGATTATGTAAAGAATTTTTTGATGATGAAGAATCGATTGAATTTATTGTGCCACCATGTGATGGCAAATTATTTGACATTTTTTGCAAAAGAAAAATTGATTTATAAATAAAATAAAATCCAAAGAACAAAAAAAAATTTCTAGAAAAAATAATCAAAACAATTTTGATGCTCACTTTGAGCTTCTTTAAAAAATGAATTTTTTTTTTTAATTCGATCCTAGTGTTTATGAACAGTATCACATTGTTTCTTGGCATTGCTCGTTTGACGCAACTTTTCGCTTTTTGATTAATTTGTTATCATTATAATCTTAATTAATTAAATTTAATTATATTTTACGTTGATAATTTTCTCAATTTTTCCCAACTTGCAGAAAACAAGTGAGTTTCTGATCCAAACTGTTGATTTAGATGTCATTGTCAAGTGAAAACGAAATAGCTTCATTCTAATCATTTGCCGGTAAATTAATACTGATTTAGATTTTTTAGTTTTTTACTTTAACTTAGGAACAAAATGACAACATCACAAAAACATCAAAGTTTTATATCCGAGCCGATGGGTGAAAAGCCTGTGAGCGATTTGGCCGGTATCGGTGAAGTACTTGGCAAACGACTTTCCAGTAAAGGATATGACAAGGTAATATGATTCTATTCTTTGATAATCCATTTTCTAAAATTCCATTTTACATTCAGGCTTATGTCGTTCTGGGCCAATATTTAGTATTGAAAAAGAATCAAGAATTATTTATCGAGTGGCTAAAAGATGAAGCTAACGCTAATACAAAACAAGCCAGAGATTGTTATGAATGTCTCACCGAATGGTGTGAACAATTTTTGTAAGCTAAACACAATCTTCGATGTGAATCATCTTTCTTTAATGCAACAACAACAACAATAAAAAGAAAAAATCAAACAAGAACGTTTGCTTATATCGATTTTCTATTTATCATTCGATTATCTCATTAAAATTCATGAAAAAAATTGATTTATAATTCAATAAATTGATGGCATCATTTTTTTTTCTTTTCGCTTGCATTGTTTACACAAAAAAAACATTACATTTTATTTATGATAACCATTGGTTATTTATCATTTATTCATAGATCACAATATTTTTTTTTCATAAAATGTTTGCCAGGATGTGAATTTTTGTTTTCTCAATCATCAATAACTTTTGGTTATTCCATACCAATTTGTTTAGATTGAAATCATTTTTCATTGATAAGTTTTTATTACATTTTTTTCCCATGACAATTGCTTAAAAATCAACAAATTTCATCGATCGATCCAAATCTCTCTTTTTTTGCGAAATAATTGTGATAATCGTTTCATCACGTAGAAAATTCTCAGCCATGATGGTCTGTTTAATTACATTTGGTGATCAATAGATGTCATTGCTTTTGATCTTTTAATAATTTTTCTTTTTTTTTTTTGTAATAATATTTAACATTTTTTTTAAATTAATGATAAAATAAAATTTTTTAAAAATATTAATAATAATTAAACTTTCTTATCAATTTCACTAAACATTTGTTTGATAAGATCACGATAAAAATCCATGACCGGTTTTCTTCGAAGTTTAAATGCAGCCGTCAATAGATTATTTTCCTGTGTCCATTCTTCTTTGACCAAAGCTATTTTAACCGGTGTTTCGGGTTTTTTATAATTTAATTCTTGACATTTTTTCTGTATTGATTCGAGAACCTTTTGAATGATGATTGGATCATCGCATAATTGTTCATAATCAAGTGGTCTTTTCAATTCAGCTGCAAGTTTCATTAGTGTTGGTCGATTTGGCCGAATCAATGCTATAACATCGTTACGGAATGGATCCGTAACAATGCAAATATTATCTACATAACCAGATGTTCGAAGACCGGCTTCAATCTTAATTCATAAATTGGATATTAGTATTAAAATTTTTTATTTTAATTTTTTTAAACAAACCTTTCCAAGCGAAATAAATTCACCATTCGATAATTTGACTAAATCTTTTTTACGATCAATAATTTTCAATGTACCATCAGGAAATATTTCTCCAATGTCACCTGATCGAAACCATCTACATCCTTCCTCATCAACGAAAAAATCTTTAGCCGTTTCTTCAGGTTTTTTATAATATCCCAATGCAACTTGATCACCACCGCCTATAATTTCACCACGTGGATTAGGCTTATCATTGACCGAATAGCCGCCTTCATCCCAATCCTCCAGATAGAATTTCATACCTTCCAAAGGTACACCGGTTCTACCAAAGCTAAGATCATCTTGTGTCATGACTGTTATGACTCCCATTTCTGTGCTTCCATAGCCTGTGTTCAAAAATGAAAAAAAATTACGAATTTTTTTTAAAACAAGAAAATAAGTTAATAAATACCATTCATAATACAAGTGGCATTCAATGCAGCCGTTGCCAATTTATGTGTACGTTCATCAATGGCAGCACTACCAACGACAATAAATTTTAATCGGCCACCAAATTGTTCATTAATACGCTGACATACTAAACGATTAATAATTGGTGTATCATAACCACGCGATCGCCATCTTATTTTGTAATCCATTAGATAATTAAACAACGGTGTCGCTAACGATGATCGGGAATTTAATCTTCGATAAATTTCACTTAAAAGTTTTTCCAATACTAATGGAACACTCATAAGTGATAATGGCTGTAGCAAATCCATGTCACCTTTTTGTCCTTCTACATGTGTTGGTGATGAACTCAACAATGTTGCTGGTGAAGACAAACCAAAATCACCATCGCTCAAAAACGATGATAAATTACTAATGTAGCCGAACATATGAGCCATCGGTAAAAATCCAGGATTTCTTGAACGAATTAATTTTATCGGTGATTCTAAATCTCTTCGTAATAAATTTTTACAAAATTCCATAAAATTTTTGTGTGTTACCATCACTCCTTTTGGATCTCCAGTTGTTCCGGATGTATACATTATAAGCATTAAATCATCAGGTTTAGGATCTGGAAATGTATAAGGTTGAATATTATTACCATTTTTTTCTAGCTGTTCCAATGATAATATAGAATATTTTTTCGATACTTTTTCTTTCGAAGCTTTAATTTTTGGATCACGACTTTTGTACGAATTCGAAGAATTTGGAATATAAACTATTTTCTTTATGTATTGAAGTTGATCTTGAAGTTTATCGATTTTTTGTAGTAATGATTCTCCAATGATAAGATATTCGGATTCACTTTGATTCAAACCGTATAAAACACCAGAATCACCAAGTGTCGAAAATAAAGTAACCGTTACAGCGCATAAACGATTCAAAGCCAATGTAACCAGAAACCATTCGACATTACTTTCGGCATAAATCATTACTTTATCTCCTTTCTTTACACCCAATTGTTGTAGACCTCGAGCAATCGCATCAGCCCGATCAAGTATCTGTCCGACTGTCCACCATTTATAATCGGATAGCTTAATTTTAGTTAAAGGTCGACCTTCAACCATGATTGGCTGTCCATTTTGATCATATTGCAATTCTTCACTGATTATTTCTCTTTGGCCAATTTTAGGTTCATCGCGATTGAGCGTAGTCAATGCTTTGCTATATGTATCAATATGAAAATATTTATGATCCGGTCGTATGGCCGCTTGTCTTGAATAAATAATTCGTCCATGTTTATCTTTTTCCATGCGAACAGCAAATGATTTCATTGCACGTAATTTTTGCCATGGTCGTTGATATATCGTATAGAATGGTAAGGTAACAGCCGTATAAGCATTCACAACTAATTTCGTATTCAATAGTGCAATTTTTACCATAAGATTCGACATTTTTCAAACGATGTCAATGATGGAACAAGATAGAAATTTATGGAATTTTTCATTTTTATTTTTTCACGATCGAATGGGTACAAACGTTATTACTAATATTATCATCATTGCTTACAAAATTTTCATATCAATTTTCAGAATAGCCGCCCGTATGATAGTATGATAGTATGTACTCAGTGATCGAAGTAAAAAAAATTGATTGAAATCTCAAATGATAAAAAAAAATCAATGACTTTTCAAAGTAACCAAATTATCATCACGCTATTTTATCATATGACAATTTTTCCGCTATTTATATTCTTTTTTAATGTTTTATTTTTTTTTCTTCTTTGATTTTCAGTGAACGAAATTTAGTGACAAAGTGAAATCTAAGATTCTAAGTTTACAATAAGACACATAACACACATTTATGATAATAAAGATAATAAATAACTTTTTTTTCGATTTTTGATTCAAAGATTACGGAATGTAGATTCAATGGTATTCTTATAGAAATCAACAACTGTTTTACGACGCATTTTCGATGCAGCTGTCAACATATTGTTAGCCTGTGTCCATTCTTCTTTGACCAAAATAATTTTAGCTGGACATTCACGTTTTTTGAATCCAAGTTGTTGACATTTTTGTTGTATGGATCGCCATATTTCATCATTAATCATTTGATCATCACATAATTGTTGAAAATCATGTTTCAAATTTAATTTGGTTGCAAGTTCCAACAATGCTAAACGATTAGGCATTATTAAGGCAATTATTTCGCTACAAAATGGTTCGGTTACAACACATATATTTTCCACATAATCTGATGAACGTAAACCTGTTTCAATCTTTAAACATTAACAATTAATCAATTGAATAAATATTGAATATTTTCACCAAACCTTTCCAAGTGAAATATATTCACCATTAGCCAATTTGACTAAATCTTTTTTTCGATCAATAATTTTTAATGATCCATCGGGAAAAACTTCACCAATATCACCGGTAAAGAACCAACGACATCCTTCATCATCGGTGTAGAAATCTTTTTCCGTTTCTTCGGGTTTATTATAATAACCCAAAGCAACGGTAGGACCACCGACAACAATTTCACCTCTTGGATTAGGTTCATCTTTAGTGGTATATCCACCTTCATGCCAATCATCAAGATAATATTTGAAATCATTCAATGGTACACCGGTACGACCATAGCTAAGATCATCAATCATCATGATAGCCATTGGACATGTAGTTTCTGTACTTCCATACACTATTATTCAAAAGAAAAGGAATTTAACATTAACATTATGAAAATTATCATAGTGAAAATTAATAATTACTGTTATAGATGCAAACAAGATTCAATGCTACGGTTGTTAATGCATGAGTACGTTCACTGAATGCAGCACCAGTTACCAAAAGTGCTTGTAATCGGCCACCAAATTCTTGATTAATTTTTTGACAAATCAATCGATTAATGATTGGTGTATCGAAACCTTTTGATCTCCATTGAATTTTATAATCCATAAGATAATCGAAAATTTCTACAGCCAATGGTGAACGTGCATTCAATTTTCGATAAATTTCACTGACAAGTTTTTCAAGCACCAATGGAACAGCCGGAAATAGATCCGGTTTAATCAAATTTATATCACCAACTTGCCCGGTAACATGCGATGGTGAAGAATTGAGCAATGTAAATGGTGATGAAAATCCCATACGGCCATCACTTAGAAAAAATGTCAGAATAGTGGAATAGCCAAATATATGAGCCATCGGTAAGAATACTGGTAAATCGGATCGTGATAATGAAATCGGTTGTTCTAAATCTCTACCCCATAGATTCAAAACACTGGTATAGAAATTTTCATGTGTTATAATTACACCTTTTGGATCACCAGTTGTTCCCGATGTGTACATAATCATCATCACATCATTTGGATTAGCTACCGGAAATTCATAATGTTCAATTAGATCGCCAATCTTTTCAACTTCATTCAATGATGATACCGCATATTTATTGGCTAATTGATTTTTAGCCCGTTGTACTTCAGTATCTCGACTTTTATACGATGCAGGATGATTAGAAATGTAGATGATTTGTTTAATAAATTTAATTTCATCTTGAAGTTTATCAATTTTTGTCAATAATGATTCATCAATGACCAGATAATATGATTCACTTTGATTTAAACCATGTACAATACCGGAATCACTTAATGTAGAGAAAAGTGTTGTTGTAATTGATGACAAACGATGCAAAGCTAAAGCAACCAAAAACCATTCAAGACTTGTTTCAGCATAGATCATAACCTTTTCATTTTGTTGAACACCAAGTTGTTGAAGACCACGAGCAATTGAATCAGCACGATCTAAAATCTTACCTCTTGTTACCCATTGATAATCGGTTAATGTGATTTTCGACAACATTCGACCATTAAACATGATTGGTTTTCCATTTTCATCATATTGTAATTCTTCATTAACAATATCTCTACGACCAACTTTAATTAAATCACGACTTAAATTTTTTAATGCTTCCGAATAGGTTCGATAATTGAAAAGATGACTATCCGGTTGTTTTTTCTGTTTACGTGAATAAATTATTCGGCCATATTTATCTTTGGTCTGTTCAACCTGAAACGAAGTTGATGCTTGTACTTTTTTCCATGGTTTTTGACAAATAAAATAAAATGGTAAAGTTATGGCTGTATAGATGGTAACCACAATTTTCAGTATTGAAATAACAATATTCGATCGCATTGTTTTGTTTTGTTATTTAAATTTTTTTTTATTAATTCAAAAACTTATAGACAACACATCAATGAATTTTCATAAATAAATTTTTTTTTGTCTTTCTTAATATCACATTTACTTCAAACTTGAAGTAGCTGTTTCAAAATGTTTTGTTACTATTGCTATCATCAAACAAAAAAAGATACAGATCGAATGTTACCATTGATTAATGTTCAATATGATTCGGTTTTTTTTCAATATCTCGAATGATAATAATAGAAATGAATTGATTACACAGTATTAAGTTAAACACAACAGATATTGTTTCGAATAAATTAAAAATAATTTGAAGAAAAAATTGATAAAAAAATCTTAAAGTGAGTAAAAATCGAATAAAAATGATTAGTAAAAAAAAACTTTTTCTGGTCGTTTAGGAAGGGTCCAAGGTAAGAAAAAAACAGGTAGAAAACAAATGGAAGTAGCATGCGCCCGGGTAAAGAGTTCCAAAAAAATTTTTTTTGGTTTGTTTGTTTTTTGAAAGTACAAGTCTTTCGAGAACGAGCAACCAAATTATGGATTTTCTATATGTTCGAAGGAATTTCACCGAAAATGGCTTGTATTTTTTCCTGATAAAATTTTTGAACTGCTTGACGTCGCATTTTGAATGCAGCAGTTAGAAGATTGTTTTCCTGAGTCCATTGTTCTTTGACTATTACAATTTTGACAGGTATTTCAGGTTTTTTAAACGCTAATTGTCGACAACGATCAACGATCGATTCATAAACTTTTTGATTAATTGTCGAATCTTCACACATTTGTTCCAATGATAAATGTTCCTTCTGTAATTCTTTGGCCAATGTTCGAAGTGTTTGTTGATTAGGCACGACTAATGCAATGATTTCATTGCGAAAACGATCGGTACAGATGCAAACATTTTCCACATAACGTGATGTCCGTAAACCGGATTCAATTTTTCCAAGCGAAATAAATTCTCCATTAGCCAATTTAGTTAGATCTTTTTTACGATCAATAATTTTCAATGTACCATCTGGATACAATTCACCAATATCACCGGTACGAAACCAACGACAACCATCTTCATCAACATAAAAATCTTGAGCTGTCTGTTCGGGCATTTTATAATAACCCATTGAAACTAATTTACCACCAATTATAATTTCACCTCGAGGATTCGGTTGATCATCAACACTATAACCGCCTTCGGACCAATTATCGAGATAAAATTTTACCGCATCCAATGGAATGCCACATCTTCCATATGATAGATCTGTCATTGCCATAAAAGTTGAACAGCAAGTAACTTCTGTAGCACCATAACCTATATAATTTTCAAATATAAAAATAAACTCTATGTTTATGAAAATAAAAGAAAGAAATATTTTGTTTACCGATAATAACATTGGCATTCAATGCAGCTTTGATTAAGGCATGTGCACGTTTATTAAGTGGTGCACTACCCGATACGATTGTTTTTAATCGGCCACCAAATTGTTGATTAATTCGTTTACATAAAAATCTATTAATCAATGGTGTATCATAACCTCGCTCTGACCATCGTATTTTATAATCCATTAGATAAGTGAATACAGGAGAGGCAACAGTAGACTTTGAATTCAATTTTTGATAGATTTCTTTGATTATCCTTTCAATTACTAATGGCACACATGTTAGAAGTTCTGGTCGGATCAAACGAATATCACCAGTTTGGCCATGAACATGAGATATTGATGAACTGAACATTGTAGTTGGCGAAGAAAAGGCAATTCGTTTATTGCCCAAATATGCATATAAATTACAAATAAAACCGAATAGATGAGCCATTGGTAAGAATGATAGATAAGTTGATTGAGGTTCAATCAAAGGCCATTCATGATTCCATTTTGATAATGATGATATAAATGATGAAAAATTATCATGTGTTAATATTACACCTTTTGGATTGCCTGTAGTGCCCGACGTATACATTATCATCATTACATCTTCTGGTTTGGCATCAGGAAATTCATATGGTTGAATTTGTGAACCATCTTTTTCCACTTGTTTCATTGAAAATAATTGATAATTTTTTCCTAATCTATCTTTGGCAATTTGAACATTTATATCATTACTTTTATAAGATGCAGGATTATTTGGAATGTAAAAAATTTTCTTAAGATATTGAATTTTATCATCAAATTTATCAATTTTTTTCAACAACGATTCACCAATAACAAGATATGGTGCTTCACTTTGATTAAGGCCATACAATACACCGGTATCACCCAATGTAGAGAATAATGTTATTGTTATAGCACATAAACGATTCAAAGCTAATGAAACTAAAAACCATTCAACATTACTATCAGCATAGATAATGACTTTATCATTTTGATTGATGCCTAATCGCTGTAATCCACGTGCAATAGCATCAGCACGATCCATAATCTCACCGGATGTTAACCATTTATAATCATTACTTAATTCGATTTTGGTCAATTCTTTTCCATCAACAATAATTGGTTTACCATTTTGATCACAGTGTAATTTTTCACTAATTACATTACGTGCACCTACTGCTATTCGATTACGATCCAATGTTTTTAGTAAATCGGTTACTGTTCGATGATGATTAATAAATGAACATTCTAATTCATTAGGACCATTACGATAATAAATATTTCGGCCATTTTTATCTTTATACATTTGTACCTGAAACATTTTTGATTTACGTAATTTTTGCCATGGTCTTTGATATATTGTATACAATGGTAATGTAATGGCTGTATATGTATTTACAAGTAATTTTGTATTGATAACAATAAATTTTGTCATTAAATTCGACATGATTATTGTTTTTCTATAGAAAAATGAAAAATAAAAAAAAAATTCACAGATCGAATTTCAATTAAAAAACACATACCGAGATAAAATTTTTTACAAATTAGAAAAAAAAATCGAATAATTTTGTCTATGGATTTACACGTGTACTCAATAATAATTATATCATCATCATCGTTTGGTCAATGATGTTGATTCGACATAGCAAACAAGTTTTCAAGTAATGAATGAAAAAAAAAGTGAAAATATAGATTTTGTTCTGCCGCCGGAGAGCGAGAGAGAGTAACAACCTAACATTTGTTTTTCCATTAATATCAACTGGTATACTTTGTAATCAAACCCAAAAAAAAAATTCAAAAAAAAACAATAAAAACAATAAAATGGCAGCAGGTTTTTTTCTTCTTTTTTGGCTGCGGTCGTGTCTATATTCTATATCAATGACTTTTGGCATATATGTTTAAGAACACACGGGTACCACTAGAAGTTTTTTTTTGTTTCTGTCCGACAACCAGACCACTACCTAAAGATCATGATGATGGATAAAATTTAAGTGTTCGATTCAAAAAAAAAGAATTCGTTTTTTGAAAAAAATTTTTATTCATTTTTTCCCCCCACTTCTATTCATTTGATCGTAAATTATTATGTAATAATTTTTTTTTCTATAATTCGTATGGAAATGATAATATGTTTATATGTTGTTGGTGTGAATGTTGTGATGATTCGGTATTTTTTTATCGGGTCATAAATATAAGATAGATGGTTAGATGATAATGTTGTTTTTTACGAATGTTTTTAACATATTTTTTACGATATGTTTGTGTGGGTGTTGTTTAATCGTATAAGCGTGTGTTATTATGAACAGTGTTTGTTTTTCTGGTTGAATGCAATTCGGTTTTATTCAATACGTTATTTGATAACGATTTTTAGATATGTTTTTTTTAACGACGGCCATAACCTTTTCCGCCACCACCACCACCGCCATAGCCACCACCACTTCCGCCTCCGTAGCCGCCGCCACCACCTCCTTTACCACCACCACCATAGCCGCCTCCTATTTATATTATTAATCAGAATAATTAGAATCAAAATTCGGAATTTGTTTAAAATAATAAATTGAAAACTTACCGCCGCCACCTTTTCCACCACCGCCACCATATCCACCGCCACCACCTCCACCTCCACCATAACCACCGGCGAATACTGACATGCACATTGATGCCAATAAGACAAAAGCGAAGAAGAATCGAAGTTTCATTGTTAAAATTGTTTTTGTTTTCGAATTGTTTGTTGGTTCGAATCTGATTTTTTCCACTGGCTAATCGGCCATATTTATATGGATCGGAATGGCCATTTTTTTCCCATTCAAATCGATCCAACTCTTTGTATCCATTCATAACATTACACATACATTTTTTCGTTGTTGTTGTTGTCTGTTTTCACCATCATCATCATCATTATCAAAAAAAATATATACAGTAACAGTTGAAGAAAATTTGTCTCTTGTCAAAAATTTGAATCGCAATCCATTCATGCACATCATTTATTGGGGGAAAAAAATTCAGTTTCAATTGGAACTTAATAAGGAAATACATATGATTTTTGTCTCTTTTTTTTCAACAAATTCATTTACACACAAACACACTTGAACAAAGAGAGATACAATATTCGTAATTTTTTCTTGTGAATGACAATGAACTGTTTTTTTTTCTCGTTGTTGTTGTTCTCGATTCATTTTCATTTTCACATGTTCAACAACAAGCAAAGAAAAAAACGAATGGTGACAATCAAGATTATATGGATATAGAAAAATGGTGACAAATGTTAGCCAGGAAAAAAAAATAACGAATGAATGAATGATTGAATGGCGACCAATTGACCATTATGAAAAATATTAATAAGTTTTTTTTCACCTTTTTAATTTATGGTTTCGATTTTTTTTTACATAACATTACATTATTATACTATTGTTAAACACTAATTATCGATTGATTGTTTATCGATTTTCGCATTTTAGGGCCAAAAGTATTGAATTTTTTTTTGAATGCCAATTGCCCATTACAATGGCATTGTCAATAACAAAACAAAACAAAACAAAAAAGACCATAGAACCGATGAAGCGGAAACATTAATTTTTTTTTGTTGTTGTCTGTTTGTTGTCGCCATCGTCTTCATACAAGGTCAACATTTAGACAATGTTTTAGGCAGACATAGAAAAAAAAATGGCAAAAATCTATTTTCAAAAAAAAATTGGCCAAAATGTTATTCAAATCAAGGCCAAGACATATCACACACATATATAATCATTCGAGTGAAAATAAAATTATCAATTATCAAAGATCCAAAAGATAAGACCAAATAGAAAAATTGTCATCATCATCATCATTATTGTTCGATAATAATCTAATCAATTCTTAATGTAAAATCGATTAGTTTTGATAATTAATTTATTTTTCAATTGAAAAAAGAAAATTATGAAACAAAAATTTGCCATTGTTATTGGACGTTGACACAATCGATTTCGATATTGAGAATCATCGATTGTTTCATCAATGAATTGTTTTTGTATTTTTCCTTCTCTTTATCATCTAATATTAAGGTTAGGTTGGCGACAAAACACATCCATAATTCAAAAGATGATGTTTTCCTAATGTAGAATAGACATTAATTAACATGGGACGAAAAAATTTTGTTTGTTTGTTTGTTTGTTTTTCTCGTTTCTATGTGAGAAAAAAAAAATGTCAGGTAAATTCAATTTTTGTTGTTGTTGTTGTAATTCTTCATTTTATCACATACACACTTTTCAATGTTTGAAGGATTCTACGTAGGGAAACAAAAATAATAATCAATTTGTTTCATTATATGACGCGAATAATGTTGTTTGGAACATTATTTTTTTTGAGTATCATCATCATCATCAACAACAATGATAATCATTCAGACATTGAACAATATTGCATAATTCCCCCCCCCCCAAAAAAAAAAAAAGAAGAATGATGTTGATGATGATGATGATGATGAAAATAAAGATGCTATTTGAAATAGGATCGTCAAGGTTTTTCTTCTTTTTGTTTTTTCTTGTTCTTCAAGTTAACACCATAAAGAAGAACTTAGAAGAAAAAGAAGAAAATTACATTATTGTTATTAAATAAGATTTATTACAGGGACAATTATTATGAATTAATGATGATTTTTTTTAAAAACATTGATTCCAATGATTTTTGTTGTTGTTTTTTTTCTGATTAATTGAAAATTTTTTTTGTGTGTTATTGATTTTGTTTTGTTTGTTTCCATTATTATTGTATTGATGATGTTGATGACCGGACGTTATACGTTATTTATGAAAGACCTTGTTGTTATGGATCATTAAATAATAGCCATGAACATTTTCCAACAAAAAAAACAAGACAAAAAATTCATTCAACATTCGGTTGAATATCACATCATCATTTGAGAACAATTTTTGTTGTTGTTGTTTGATTCAACGACCGGAAAAGGTCGAATATGGCTGCTGTTGTTGTTGTCCAAGTTTATCATCATCAACAACAACAACTATATGGACTAACAAGTCTGTGATTCCATGTCGAAGGTCATGAGAAAAAAATTAAATTAAATTTTTTTATTAATTAAATAAAGATGATGATGATGATGATAATCACATTGAGTGATTTGTCGTAATTGATCGAAATAAAATATCATTCATTGATTCAATTCAATTTCACTGATTATTAATTTAATTCAAAATTTAAATTAGAAAACAAAAAAATGTTTGAAACAGAAAATTTATTCAAATTTTTTCAAAAATTTTCAAAGATAATCACAAGACATGAATGAAACAATTACAAAATAATGATTTTTTTCAATAATAAAAAATAAATAAAATTTTGAAAATCTGTTAAAATTTTTTTTTTGTAAGTAGATTTTTTTCAAATGGATTCCATTAATTTCATTCATCAGTAATGACCATGTCCATGTCCATAACCTGAAAAATTTTTTTAGGTGAAAAAAACCAACCGAGAAGAAAATTTGAATAAACAATCTTACCATGATGATGTTTTTGTTTATGATAACGTTTTGAATGGCCAACATGTTTTTTACCATAACCATGATGACCATAACCACCATGTTTATGGCCATGTTTTTTCCAAACATGTTTAATTTTCAATTTATGTCCATGATGACCATGATGACCATAGGCTTCGGTACTGATCAACAATAAACTCAACATAAACAAAACGGTAATCAAAATGAATTTCATTGTTCGTTTGTTTTTTTTGCTATGTTTGTTTTTGAAAAACCAAAAATTATTATTTCAATCAAAACTTGAATCGATACAAATCGAAATCTGATTCTATTCTAATCGATTGGAATGGATTTTTATAGGCAAACCAAAAAAAAATTTATAAAAAGAAACATTTTTTTTTTTTGATTTATTTCTGGTGACAAACGGTAACAATAACCAATCTCAACATAAGAAAAATATCAATGTCATTTTGTTTTTTGTAATTTTTCAATGTTTAAAATTAGATCTGTATCTTGACAAACAAACAAAAAATTTAATCATTTCATCAAAAAATTGTCATCTTTACAAAATGATTTCTTGTTTTTCTTGTTTTCTTGTTGCTGTTCTGTTGGTACGAATTTTCTCAATCACCGGTATTTTTTTTTTTTTTTTTTTTTTTTTTTTGGTTAAATTGTTGAAATTGTTGGAGAAATAAAAAAATGAAATCTATTGATCATTATCATTGTTGAACAACAACAGCAAAAATTATTCATTTGGAGAAAATCAAGACAAACGTTTTGAAATAGTTGAAATATTTTTGTTTTCTACATTATTATCGATTGAAAATAAACATTAGAATTGATAATTGACAAGTAAAGTTTTTTTCAAAAAAAAACAGCCGGATGTAGAAATAGGTCCTTTAAAAAAAAATAACAAATTAAAAACTTTGGCAAGAAAGAAAATTTTGTTTTACGCAAATCAATATTATTATCATTCATTCATTTGTTGTTGTTGTTGTTGTCCAAGGCTGGCGCCATTCTTTTCATGTTTTATGATAATTTTGAAAGAAGACCAAAATTACATCCAACAACAAAAAAAACCGTATGTGTTAAACAGATGATGTAATTTTTTTTCTTCAAATTTTTCATTAATCAATCGATTTTTTCTTTTTTTCACTACGTCACTTTGTCGGAAAATTCATTATCATATCTGATCTTGAACAAAGATATAAGTGTGTAATGTAGGACAAAGTTTCCAATTATAAATTATCGATTCTTTAGATCAAATTTGACATGAGTTGATTGAATTGAATATCATTCTCATAAATGTTTATAAATGAATGAAATTTCTTTCAATCTTTTCATATAATTGATTTTCAAAACATCAAGATCATTCCATGAATCCGTAATCTGATAGTCGTTTTTTTTCCTGCTAATTATTCAGTGATTTTTTTTCTGTTTGGCACATATGGATGTTCGATGATAAATTGATTAAAAAAAACAAGTCTCACATGATTTTTTTTAAAATATTTATTTATTTGCTTACCTTCAAAGTATTGCCATCATCATCATAATAATCATCATCGTAGTTGTCCTTCTTTCATCAATGTTATATGTTATGTAACGGCAACAACACAGACATACAATTTCTAAGTAGCTAATTTACGCAATTTTCAAAAAAAAATCACAATAGATTCAATTGAATAATTGTTTTTTTATTTTTCCCGTAGGAAATTGATTAAAATTTGAAAATGAACAATTCAAATTCGAATGAAATAGAATCGGATTCGCGAATTGAAAAAAAAATCAAAAAGCGACATCTAGTGATGGACAGCCGTATGGAATCGGTACCACATGATTATTATCCATCATTTTGGATAAATTTCAAAATTCTTTCTCATTTATTATATCATGGTTGTTGCAATCGGTTTTGAAGGATCGGCCAATAAATTAGGTATTGGTATTGTTCGCGATGGTGAAGTATTGGCCAATCCTCGTGTCACTTATATAACACCACCAGGTGAAGGATTTCAGCCAAGATTTACCGCCGTTCATCATCGATCTCGAATATTGAATCTTCTAAAAGAAGCTTTAGATATCAGTGGTCTTGAACCAAAAGATATTGATGTTATCTGCTATACTAAAGGACCAGGAATGGGAGCACCATTAGTTTCTGTTGCTGTTGTTGCTCGATGTTTATCTTTATTATGGAACAAACCAATCATTGGAGTAAATCATTGCATTGGACGTGAGTATCATTTGAAAAATCATTCTTTTCATTTATGTTAATGTTGATCAACTTTAGATATCGAAATGGGACGTTTAGTAACCGGATCAAATAATCCAACCGTTTTATATGTCAGTGGAGGCAATACACAAGTGATTGCCTATAGTGAGAAAAGATATCGTATTTTTGGTGAAACTATTGATATTGCTGTTGGTAATTGTTTGGATCGATTTGCACGACTCCTAAAACTCTCAAATGATCCTAGTCCTGGTTATAACATTGAACAAATGGCTAAAAAGTAAAATTTCCAAATTTTCATCATGTATTATGAATTTTTATTTATATTTCATTTTAGGGGTAAAAAATTTGTTCATCTACCCTATGTAGTCAAAGGAATGGATGTTTCATTTTCCGGTATTATTTCCTATATTGAACCGAAAATTGAAAAATGGCTTGAAAGCGGTGAATACACTAAAGAAGATCTATGTTTTTCCGTTCAGGAAACAATGTTTGCCATGTTGGTCGAAACAACTGAACGTGCTATGGCTCATACCGGATCCGATGAAGTTTTGATTGTAGGCGGTGTTGGTTGTAATCTTAGATTACAGGAAATGATGCGTATAATGGCTGAAGAACGGAATGCTAAATTACATGCTACTGATGATCGATATTGTATCGATAATGGTGCTATGATTGCCTATGCAGGTGCATTAATGTATAAATCTGGACAAACGACTGATTTTGATGATACATTTTGTACACAAAGATTTCGAACGGATGATGTTCTAGTCACATGGAGAGATTAGGATATTATTATTTTTTGAATAAAATTTTTTTTGAATATGACTTTGAAAAGCGCGAGAATCGAATTGCGATAAAATAGTGCCGTCTATTTCGACTCACTCACATGTGTCATTGTTTGTTTTTTCTGCCGACATATACTCATCACGCGCAATCATTATTTTAATGACCAAGACAAAAATTTTAGAAAAAACATGAATTTTTTGAAAAATTAGTTTCTAAAGTTTTTTTTCGACAATGAATTCTCATCATAAATGGCAATTGTAATAGTTTCCGAAATTGACCATATCTTTTTCAAATTTTTATTCACAGATTTGTCATAAATTTAAAATCTTTGAAACTTTGATCAATTATAATTGTATTATTTTACATTACAACATGGAAGAACTCGTGGCACCTATTATCGATATAAAATTCGATATTGAAAGAGATCTTGATGAACAAATTGGAGCATTACCGTTACCATTTCCAGGTATGGATAAATCTGGTTCTGCTACCTGTGTGTTTCATATTCGTGGTATCTGTCAACGTGGATCAATGTGTCCATATCGACATATCAAACCGGATCGTACAGTTGTTTGTAAACATTGGCTTCGTGGTTTATGCAAAAAAGGTTAGCATCAAACTAATAATAGAAATGGATTAATTAACAAGTCTATTATTTTTCCAAAAAATGTTTTCGAAAGGTGATTCCTGTGAATTTTTACATGAATATAACATGTCCAAGATGCCTGAATGTTATTTCTATTCAAAATTTCGTGCCTGCAGTAATAAAGAATGTCCATTTTTGCATATTGATCCGGAAACAAAAATTAAAGATTGCCCATGGTATGATCGTGGATTTTGTCGACATGGTCCCAATTGTCGTCATCGTCATACACGTCGTGTTGCATGTTTGAATTATCTTTGTGGATTTTGTCCGGATGGTCCTGGCTGTAAATTTATTCATATGCGTTTCGATATACCAATTCCAGCCAATTCAACTGATCCATCGGCACCAAAAAAACCTGGTGTTGTTTGTCATTATTGTAATGAAGTTGGTCATAAGATTTATACCTGTAATCAGATTCCACCTGAACAACGGGATGAACTTATTCAACGATTTAGCGAACAGGTAATGAATATAAATTCAACTTTTAAAATTAATGATTTTTTTTTATTTCTTGAAAATTTAGTACAATTTTCACTATGTTAGTCCTGAGAATCGTTACTATCCAAATCATCATCATCCTAATCATCATCAACAACAACAACAGCAGCAACAACAACAACAACAGCAACAAAATTCAAATAATTCTGATGATCAAGCAAATCAGCCGAAAACTAAGCCATCATATAGACCAATAGATCAGGTTACCTGTTTCAAATGTGGTGAAAAAGGACATTATGCAAATAAATGTCCAAAAGGCTATCTTGCATTCCTAAGTCCGGCCCTAAAAGATTTACATCAAAAACGTAATCAACAATCATCAAATAATGCTATTATGGATCAATCAGAATCCTAATCGAAAATGTAAATATTAATTGCGGGGTAATGAATTTTGATTGCATGTTTGAAAAACGAAAACACTTATACCAATTAATTCATATAATAATTTAATCATCATTTAATGTATCATGTAAATACAAATTTTTAATCAATCAATTTGTTAATTATTAACAAGAAGGAAATGGACGTTCGAAATCTATCCTAGATGTTGAGAAACGATTTCGACATAAATAAGTAGCGACCACTTGTGCGACTGAATCAGGATCATCTTCCTGTATAACGTGGCCAACACGTGGAAGAATTTGCATTTGAAATTTGCCTTGCATTTGACCAACGGTCATCGGACCATCCAAACGATCTACACCAGCCAATAATAAAAGTTTGGCGCCACCTTTTGAATTTAAAAATATTTGAGAGAGATTATCAAACCATTCCATCCAGAATGGTTCTGTATGTGCCAGATTAATTCGCCAAATAAATTGTTTATCTGATGATTTTAAATCATCTGAAGTAGCGACAACCGGCTTATTTTCTGATATAGGTGAATCTTCACTCAGTGTTGATAGACCGAATGAATTTATGGGCATATCAGTATGATGGGATTCATCGTGTGTTTCAGATCTGGTATCTAATACCAAATCGGCAGCACAAATTCCAGTTTGACTTTGTTTAATTTGTCCAGGCATCGAAATTTTAGCTGCTTCTATATTCCTTGTTTGATTACTTCGAACACACCATTCAATTGCATTTTCGATGGATCTGAAACCCGAAGGTCGTGATTGAAGCACTTGTTGCATCTGAGATAACGCCTGTTTAGCAGTTCCTTCAACTACATCAATCACAATCAATCCGAGTATTCGTGAATCAATTGATGGTTCCGAACATTTATCAACAAAATGAGCTGCCAATGCACCACCCATACTGTGACCCATTAGAATAAGTTCTGGCATTGATTGATTGAACATTTTAAGCAATACCTGAGTGATGTCATTAACCATTGTGGCAACGCTTAAATCTTCATCATTTGAAGTATGTGATGAACCATGACCACGAATATCGATGGCCATTACGCGAACATTACACAATTCAACCAATGATTTAACGAATAATGACCATGTAAGTGCAGAGAAACCTCCACCATGTAACAGAATCAATACAGGCATATTATCAATCAATTCAGATTGTTCGTGTAAATAGACACGAAAAACATTGCCATCATTGATCGTGATATCTTGTTGAGCAGTAAAATACTCTGACCAATGGGAAGGAGTAAAATCACGTTCTGATTTTCGTCGTAATGCAAAATGTTTCGAGGCTAATAATCGTCCCGAAGGTGATGGTCGTGCCGGACCGGATAATGGTGGAAGTAATTTACGCATATGTGGCGGCAAACCTGAAGGATTTTGCATGATTTTTCAATTATATTGAATTTTCATTAATTGTCTAAATGCCAAAATAGAATAAAAAAAAGAGTTTTCAATTGATCATTAGTCAAATAAATGGAACACAATCATTTCATTAGTTATCAAAATTGTTGTTGACAGAGAAATAACTTTATCTTTTTGCAACAAACAACAAAGAGAAATTGGGTCAAGAATCAAAATTAAAATCGGCTATGTCAACCTAAACATTGTATGATTTAATCGATGTAAATATAAATATAGATGGAGCCATCAAATTATTTTTGTTTGAAAGATGTGTGTTGGGGGAAGGGTGTCTGCCAATGTTTTATGTGTGTAAGCATTCATGATGAGTATTTTAATTTTTGGTAGAAGTCTATATAAATGAATGACTCGTATTGTAAACATATACACCACAGATAAATAAATGAATGATATATGCGCATTTAGATGATCAGAAAAAAATAGATGAGAAAAATAGAAAAGAAAATCAACAAACGACAGCAACAACCTAACTTTGAATTCAATTCAATATATTTTTGCAACACATTTTGTTTTGTTTTTTTAGTACCAATTAGCATCAACAAATAACGACGACGACGACGACGACTGCAAATACTCAATTGGATTGACAAAAAAAAAAAAATAAATAAATATAATTTGTGGCGTATTTCGATAAGTGATTTTTTTTTGTTGTTGAAAAACTTCAATTTCATTTTATCAATCATTCTACGAATTAATTAAAAATATTTTCAAAGTTATTCAAAAAAATAAATCAAATTAGTTTTAAATATAAATTATTCAAATTACGAATTTGGTAAGTTAAATTAAATTCTTGATTTAAGATTGTGATTCATCAATCATCATCATCAACTATGCATTTCGAATGCATTTTTTTCACTATTTGCTTTTCCCCCATTAATCATGTATCCAACATTAGTGTGTCAGAAAAATTTATTAGTGAAACAAAATAGATAACTGATGAGTAAAACAGTTGTTTAGTTAACCATAAATGAATTTGAATAAATGTCATCGCTAAATGGATTCGGCGCATCTTGTTTTGAATATTTCCAAAAATTAAATCTAAATGTAATATAAACACTTTATGATCCAAATCGTTTAGCTTTTTTACTTTTAATAATCAAGTATTTTATTGACTAATTAATTGATGAAGAATAAGATTCCAAGTTGAATGCTTCGATTCACTTGGTTTTGTGATTCGAAACAACAATAATAATCAAGATATTATTCCATATGGCAGTAATTTGGGAAATCTTTGTTTTTTGTTTGTTTGTTTGTTTGTTTTCTTTCGCTCACTTGCTATTTATCCAGATAATAGAATCCTAATTCAAGTTGTGAAATTTATTTCATACGAACAACAATTCATTCATATCGTTATTTACTATAGTAGTTTTACAACAGGAAAAAAATAGATACCAACAGGATATATAGGGATTCTATATAGTTTTGAATTGATTTTGTGCTCGAATTTACGTTTTACATCATCTTTTTTCCTATTATTGCTAACGTTAATTTATGTTTTGGCCAACACGATATTTCTTGTTTATTTTTCTGCCTTTTGTGAAAAAAAAATCATTCATTCGAATTGATTTTGATACTTGTAGCCTTTTGTGCTGAATATTTTTTGAATTTTATTTTGTTCTTTTTTCATTTTTAAATTATTCAGGCAATATTTGATCGATTTTGTTTTTTAAAGTGAAAAACAAAAATGTCGTATGCTTATTTATTCAAATATATTATTATCGGTGATACTGGTGTCGGTAAATCATGTCTATTGTTACAATTTACCGATAAACGTTTTCAACCGGTTCATGATCTTACGATTGGTGTTGAATTCGGTGCCCGTATGATTACCATTCAAAATAAACAGATTAAATTGCAAATATGGGATACGGTTTGTTTTGAATCTATTTCGTTTATGAATTATCGAATTAATCTTTTTTTAATCTTAATATTAGGCCGGTCAAGAAGCTTTCCGTTCTATAACACGATCTTATTATCGAGGTGCGGCTGGTGCATTGTTGGTCTATGATATTACACGTCGTGAAACATTTAATCATTTGACCACTTGGTTAGAAGATGCACGACAACATTCCAATTCATCAATGGTCATCATGTTGATTGGTAATAAATGTGATTTAGAATCACGCCGTGAAGTTCGTCGCGAAGAAGGAGAAGCATTTGCACGTGAACATGGCCTAATATTTATGGAAACATCAGCAAAAACGGCTGCAAATGTTGAAGAGGCTTTCATCAATACGGCCCAAGAAATTTTCGACAAAATTCAAGAAGGTGTCTTTGATATTAACAATGAGGTTTGTTTAATCCAATTAAAATCCCAAATAATTTTCATAATTTTCATATTGGTTCAGGCAAATGGAATCAAAATTGGACCACAATTATCACCATCAAATCAAAAATCTTCATCTGGTAATCAAGCACTTGGTACTGGTGGTGGATGTTGTTAAGATGTGGAATTAATAGACATTCATCATCATGATCATCAATCCATTTTTTTCAATTTTTAACATCCTATCACAAAAATTCTCGATGAAATAATATGGCAAGCGAAAAACTAACAGAATCTTTTAACTTTTATTTTTATCATCATTTTGGATTGCAAATCAACAATAACCAACCAATATTCTATTCTCTAATCTTTGTCTTTTTTTTTGATGAAAAACAAATTCCGAGACATACAAGATCTAACCAAAAGAAAAAATATTTCAAACTAGTCATTATCAAGAATGAACGTTATTTTATTGATAACAATGATGTTTGTGGTGAAGTGAATGATTTTGTTTAAAAAAAACTATCATACTGGCTATTTCTAATTGTTTACTTATACCATTTTTATTCCTCATTATTGATATTATTTGTCTAAACAATGACACATTCCTTTCAATTTTATTCCTTTAAAACCCCCCTTCATCTCACATATTAATCGATTTAAAATTCAAGTACAAAATTGCCATTACCATCACAAAATAAACCCAAATGAAAAAAAAAATTCGTTTTAAATTTTTGACCTTTAATATCACTCACAAATTACATCTCCATAATATTTGCTCTTTAAAATTAAAAAAAAAAAATATTACAATCTATGATTTTGTTTCTGGTTGTTTTTCTTTTGCTGTTTCCTCTTGATTCCAATCCTGCAGGCCTTTTGGCAAAGTTGTATCTTCTTCAAGACTGCCTGTTCCTTCGACGAAATCTTCATATGTAGATTTTTCTTTGAATGGACGTTTACCCAAAAGTTCAATCATATCTTCACGATCAAGAATTTCTTTTTCAAGCAAACGTTTTGCTACCTGTTGTTATTTGCAATGAATTGATTAATTATACAAACTATTAATGAACATGAATTTTGAACTAACCTTTTCTACGTTAGATTTATGTTGTGTTAATAAATCGATTGTACGTTGATATGCTTTGCTGACTAAATCTCTAACTTCTTGATCGATCATCTGAGCAGTTTCTTCGCTATATGGCTTATCAATGACTAATTCACCTTTGTCAGGCATATCGAATGAAAGATTTCCGACTTTTTCGCTCATACCAAGTTGGACGATTTGTGAATAGGCAATTTTCGTTACTTTTTGCAGATCATCTTGGGCACCCGATGTGATACGATTGAAAAATATCTGCTCTGAAGCTCTTCCACCTAATGTCATACACATTCGATCCAATAATTGTTCTTTTGTATAAAGATATTGCTCTTTCGGCAAATATTGAGCATAACCCAATCCCATGCCACGAGGTATGATGGATACTTTGAGTAATGGATCAGCATGTTCCAAAAACCAACCACAAACAGCATGGCCAGCTTCATGATAGGCGACGGTTTTTTTCTCTTCTGGTTGCAATACTTTTGTTTTCTTTTCCAATCCAGCCACCACACGTTCAATTGCGGCTTCAAAATTTTTGAATGTAATAGATTGACTCAGATCACGAGCTGCTATTAAAGCAGCTTCATTGCATACATTAGCAATATCGGCACCAGTGAATCCAGGTGTCAATGCAGCTAATTTACGAGCAATTTCCGATTTATCCAGATCAGTTTTCAATGGTTTTAGATGAACTTTGAAAATTGAAGCTCGACCTTTGATATCTGGTGGTGGAACAAATATTTGTCGATCAAAACGACCAGGCCTTAGCAATGCTTTATCAAGGATATCTACACGATTAGTAGCGGCTAACACAACAACGTTTGAAGCCGTATTGAAACCATCCATTTCGACTAATAATTGATTTAATGTGTTTTCCTGTTCACTATGACCACCTATACTACGGCCACCACGTTTACGTCCAACAGCATCGATTTCATCAATAAATAAAATGCATGGAGCATTTTTACGTGCCATTGCAAACATATCTCGAACACGTGAAGGACCAACACCAACAAACATTTCTAGAAACTCGGAACCAGATACAGTGATGAAAGGCACTTTAGCTTCACCGGCTGTTGCTTTGGCCAACAAAGTTTTGCCAGTACCAGGTGGTCCAGTTAGAAGTGCGCCTTTTGGAATTTTAGCACCTAATTCGGTGTATCGTGATGGATTTTTAAGAAAATTAACAAATTCCATTATTTCCAATTTAGCCTCTTCACAACCAGCCACATCTCTATAAATAAAAATGAATTACATAAACTTTTGTAGCCAAACAATTTCTGAACAATTTACTTGAATTTTACAGGAATATCTTTCGGATTTATCAATTTGGCAGTCGATTCACCCATACCGAAAATTCCGCCACCTTTTCGCGCACCACCCATTACATTACTGGCTCTACGCATTGACCATAATATTAGACCGATGATCAAAGCTGTGGGCAAAAACGAAATAACATGGGAACTGGATTTGTTTGATGATATTTATTAATTCGATTTTGAAAGATAAAAGACAATCATACCTATCGATTTCGTTTTTATAAACAACAGGCGTAAAATTGGCAGGTTCAATATTCATTTCGAGTTGAATATTCTCTAAATTTCGTTCAAATGTTTCGACACTGCCAATATTGAACCAAAGTGTAGTATTGGATGAAACAGGTGCTCCAGGCATAAATTTCACTCGGACCCATTTTTTATTAACAACTTCAAGTTTTTCCACCATTCCCCCTCGAAGATATTGATTGATGAATTCTTTCCAAGTAATTTCATGATATCGGATTTTGAAAAATGAATAACCCATCAACAATGTGAAAGTAGCGGCGAAACCAATCAATGACCACATGTTTGTATCGGTTGGACTCGGTCCACTTGATCCACCGCCACCACCACCGGGTCGAGTACCAAATGAAAATTTAAATTCTATTTCTTTCGGTTTCTCTGCTCCAGATTGCTGTTGTTGAGTCTTCGGTTGTTGTTGTTTTTGTGATTGTTGAGGTTTTTGTTTAGGAAAAAATTTACCGAATCCATCGGGTGCTTTTTGCTGTTGATCGTTCAATAGTCGGAAATCTCTGATCAAACGATAATAAAAATTTCGAAATAAACGTAGCTGTTTACCTCTTAAATTTATTACGAATGAAAGCATTTTTAGGTTAAGAGGATTTGATCTTCTTTTACAACCGAATCATGTGTCTGCTGGCTAAAGCAGAATCGTTTTTTAAACAAAACTATTTCCACATAACAAGTAAAATAAATGTCATTTTTGAAATTTAATTTTTTATCAAATGTATTTTGTTTCTGGAACTAATCATTTTTTTAAATAAAAAAAAATCCGCTTATATCAATAATTCTCAAGTTAAATTATAAAAAAAGACTAATTTCAATATAATAATTATAATTGTGACAATAAAAAAATTAAAGGCCAAAAATTGATAAAATCGACAACAAAACATGCAATTTTAAACTTGTATTGACAATGATGATAAAATCAGATTGATTTTACCATGACGATTATTTTCCTGTATATTATTGCCATAAAGTACCCATTGTATGGATGATTTTTGTATTAGAAGATGAGCGCTTAAATTGATCGGAATAAGTACACAATTCGAATCAGAATGATTTAACGGCATGATTGATGAATTCTCATCACCAACAGTAACATCATAGATGGCTAAAGATTCTGTCTGACTAAGATTATGCAATGTAATCACTTGATCAAATAGAAACATTTCGATTTCAATACAAGGTATAACTTCGAAATATAATTCTCGAATAACGGTTCGATTACGACCATCCGGTGATTGATAGCTGAGTTTAAAATAGACAATATGTTCATTAATGTTTGGCGGTATTTGCATCGATAAGTTCAATGGTTGATTTAAATCTTTGATTATGTAATGAGCTTCGAATCGTTCGTCGTTTGATTCATTCAAATTCCATTCATAAAAATCTTTTGTATTCGTACTCAATTGTATCAAATTCAATTCATTATGAGAAACATTCGTTTCGAATGTAATACCAAACGTTAATATTTCTGATCCATATACTTTTTTAGGAATATTGATTCGATTAGTGGTTAAAAGCTTTTCAATTGGACATTCCCTAATACCAAATTGAAGTTCATTAAAGTGAACGTTGAACATGATCAATGGTAACCCATGTATCGACACAAATGCCAATAAGTTTTGTGTTTTTTGTTTGAAAAGATTCTTGAAATTTAATCCATCTATTTGATAACTGAGACCAATAAATGAGAATTCAGATTCGAAATTTGCGATAAATTTCAGATCAAGCAGATTTTTTTCATTTGGTCTAATAGTTATTGGTTCGATGTGAACAACCGGTGTTATATGGTCTGGTTTATCTGGTATAAGTGAAATGTTTGATATGACCAATTCGAATGGAACAATAATGATTAATTGAATGTGCACTTCTTCCCCGACAAAACAAGTGGTTCGAATCAATTTCCGTGGTACCAACGGACTTTTTTCACCCAATTGTATCGAATCAGGTGATTTGAATTCAATCCGATCAATGTATGGAATATCTAAAACGTATAGATTAGATGATTGCACTTGTTGCAACTGTTGAACAGTATCATTGGAATCGATTGGCCAATTATTGGACATTTTTTTCAATTCACGTAAAAATTCATTGAAAAAAAGTTGTTTGTGTGAAAATTTCCTCAAAATTTCCAATCCTTTTTGATAATATTCGGCTTGTTTACGAAAATTGTTTGTCGATGCTATGGATAAAAATAATCGAGCAACAGTTAGATTAACGTGATCGGATGCCGCTTCCCAATTGGGATAATTATAACGACGATAACAAAACAAGGCAAAATGTTTCAAACCACAGCGATTATAACGATGACCAGCCAATATATAGTGGAATGCTGCTTTACGATATCGACAACCTAATGTACTGACACGATCATCGGTGAAAGATTTTTCGATTGCATTCAATAATATTTGACTTGTTGATGATCGTTTCAAAGATAATTTTGGTGACACAGATAAATAACATTTGGATGCTTGTTCAAGAAATAAAGCAGAACGAAGATCAGAATCATCACCGGTCATTCGAATGTAAAGATTGGCCGCATCATCATAACGATGTAATTGGCATAATAGTTCGGATGCCAAAATGGTTGCTCGAGTAGCTAGATTTACCGTACGACAAAGATCAAGATATGTTGTAATCGCCTGTTCCATATGATTGTGTTGATATTTATGAAGGAAATATGAAGAAATCGCGCTCATTTCCGAAGCACCTGCATAATATATCCATGCTGATTCGGATTGAAAATCTTTTCTAGCACCATAATAAAGACTGTGAGCCATTTCATAGATATTAAATATCATACAAATATCGGCCAATTTTCTTTGTTGCATTTCTTGAGCATCAGGAATATAAATAACACCGGAACTTCCTAGCGATTTTGACAGGCCAACAGTCGATGAAGACATATTACTTAGCAATGATTTTGTAGCGCTGAATAAACTTTTGCGAAAACCTCGACGTAGAGCGATTAGTTCACCTAGAATTTTGATTTGCCGTTCAGCCCATGGAACAAGAAATTTGGATATGAATTCTCTGTTAACGAAAAAAACTATCTGAATCAGACAAAGTAAATTTTCAAAAACAAGAAAAGCATAAAATATACCTAAGCATGAAATCTATAGTTTCTGAAACTGAATCTAATAACTCTTTTAAATGATCATGGATGGACAAATGAGATAGCCAATCATTAATAATATCACGTGATTGTAACGAAGGTGTTGTTGTTGAGCTATTATTTTGTTGTTGATGACTTTGTTGGCGCTGTGATTGAAGTTCTTGATAAAATTTGGAATTCTCGTTATTTGTTTCCGAAACAACACTGAGAGGATCGGTAGGATTTATATCACCCATAATGTTTTCATTAATCACGTCGGGTATTTGATTACCAATTGCATCAGTCGTCGATTTGAATGGATCATCAGGACGGGCATTTGATGATGATACACCATTTACATCGATATAAAAAACAAATGAATTTGGAAAATCAAGCTTTAGATTTTGACACGTTTTAGTGAATTCATCGGCATTCGGTGATAATGGAGAATCAAGTATCTGATCACTCAATACAATAAAATATCGAACAAAATCTGCTTGAATGAAACGAAGTGTAGAATTTTGTTTCACCTGTCAATCAATGAGACAATCAATAAAAGCAAAATTTGATATTTGTTACTGACCGATGAGCAAAGACGTTCAAAAATAACTTTATAATGAGGTAATTCAGTTTTGGTTATCACGAAAAAACATCCACAATTTGTACCGATAAAATCATGTTCGGTTGGTTCTAACGTATCGATGAAGACATTTTTCCACATATCATACCAAGGTGTCTCATTCATAAAATTATTATCACCATTATCATCATCATTTTGTTGCATTAAATATGCATTTGACATGGAAGATATAATATCGGAATGAAGTTTTTTTAGCTGTGTTCCATTCGGACGATTTTTAAATTGATCAATATCAAAAAATCTAAACCGAATCTTATTTAGTGCATAGGCATTATGTCCATTAAGATCACGGATTGTCACTTTTGAAAGGAAAAAAATATATTCTTCAATAATGGAAATTCTTTAAAGAAATAATAAAACTCACAATGAAGATTTGCGATCGATGCGAATTGATTTAAAATCGATGCAAATGTTACATTGTCAAAACAATTTCGTACAAATTGTTTGGCATTATCGGTCAATACAAGTACGATATTACAGGAGAATAATTTTGATACAAGTTCTTCAAATGAAGAATTATTACTTGTATTTGTATGTGTTGAAACCAATGATGAAATGGAATTATTACTATTAACATATTTCATTTTTGTCTATTTTTTAAAAAAAAATTCACAATGCTATTCTTTGGAAATAGAAAATTGGTTATTTATATTTATGAAAATAAAAATAAAGCTAACGATTAAAATCATCAATCATCTGAAGAAAAGTCTGGCCATGATTTTTTATAAAGAAATATTTACTAAATATTAAATTGAATTAAAAAAAATATGCCAGGTGTATGGAATAAAAAAATTATAATCGCAATTGGAATGATGAAAAAAAAAATTATTCCAATCATAATGGCTAAATGAACCCTATGTGTTTGATCAAATTAAAATAGCACACACATATACATCGATGTCAGCTTTTTTCTTTTCTCACACTGTTGTAGAGGACATATGAAAATTGTAGTGTCGTCCACACGGATAAATTTCGGTGTTATAAATTTTATTGAATAAAAATCGGTGATAGTGAGGAAGACATTTTGATCCAGGTGATTTAAAATAATTTATTTTTTGTTAATCAAAATTTTCTGCCATTTATAATTGATAAACGATTCATCAAATTTGATCAATGGCATCCATATTATCGCGTTCATCATCGAAATGTTTGGCCAACATAAAAAACAAATCGATTAATTTGGTCAATCAAAAGGTATTTGTTCCTGTACCTATGATTATTTTAATTGTAATTGATTCTTTGTGATTATAAGAACAATGTCTCCTCCTACACGAATGCCAATAATAAACGAAAAATTCTATTGGCTACGGCCGGTGTATTTGGTGCTGGAACTGTCGGTTTAATCTATAGTCTACATCAATCGGTTAAAGCTATTGATATCTATTGTCATCCACCTGATTATCCGTGGCCACATTATGGTATTTTCAAATCATTTGATCATAAAGCGTAAGCTCTTTTCTTTTTAAAATAAAGCGAATTGAAAAAAAATTAGCTATTTGTTTTCAGAATTCGTCGTGGTTATGAGGTATATAAACAAGTTTGTGCGGCTTGCCATAGCCTTAAATTTGTTCGTTATCGTGAATTGATTGGTGTTTCACATACAGAAGATGAAGCCCGTGCTGAAGCCGAAGAGGTAATCATTATTTTTTTAAATTTTTCAATTATTAAAAATATCCTATAATCAAGATACAAGTACAAGATGGTCCAAATGAACATGGTAAAATGTTCATGCGACCGGGTAAACTATCCGATGCATTTCCATCACCGTATCCGAATGAAGAAGCTGCACGTGCTGCCAATAATGGTGCATATCCACCGGATTTGAGTTATATTGTGCTTGCACGACATGGCTATGAGAATTATATTTTCTCGTTGATAACTGGTTATCAAGAACCACCGGCCGGATTTATTGTCGGTGAAGGACAATATTTTAATCCGTATTTCCCCGGTGGTGCTATTTCAATGGCTCAAGCATTGTATGATGAAGCAGTAGAATATTCAGATGGTACACCACCAACAGCATCACAATTGGCTAAAGATGTGACAACATTTTTAGCATGGTGTGCACAACCCGAACATGATAAACGTAAAAAATTATTAATTGACGTAAGTTATCTTTGAAAAAATCAATACTTTTTCATTTTACAACAAAAAAAAAATTTTCAAAATATTTTCGACAGTCTTTGCTTGTATTGGGCGTGATCGGTGCTGCACTATGGTATTGGAAACGACATTTAGGTTCAACGATTAAATCGCGTAAAATTCTTTTCCGTCAACCGCTGTCATCATCATCGAAACCCAAAAATTAGATTACACAAATAAATTAGCTGGAAAAAATGATTTGCATTGGAAAAACAAACAACAATTCTTAATAATTCTAATAAAATTTTTTCAAATGATGTAAGATGATTTTAGCGCATAATGATGGGCGAGAAAAAAAATTTATAAATAAAAATAATTATTCAAAAAAAGTTTAATTTTTCATAAATTTTTAACAAATCATTACGAGTCAATAAAAAAAACGATTCGTACATCTGTTGTTTTTCATTCATAAATAATAATTTGTACGACAGAAAAAAAAATATGAACAGGAATATATAAAATTTGAATGAATCTACCAAATATGATTCAATCAAAATTGAACAAAAAAAAATTGATCACAATTTCTGAGAAAGATTCATGCAAAATATGTAAATTGTAAAATGGTCGAATGCAGCATTTGTAAGAGTGAGAAAGAAAAAGTTTTTTAAAAATAAGATGAAAGAATTTTATAGAAATTACAGAAAAAAAAATATCATTTAAAAAAAAATGTCTCCACAATTACAATGATGATCAAACACATCCAAACTATAAATTAAAAAAGAAAAATTGATTAATTTAATTGCTTACAGAAAATCAATAGAATACATACCCCCCTTTTAAAACATAAAATATTAATTATTGCACTTGTAAAAGAAACGAACATTACATAATAATTGATTTAATTTTGAACTAAATGTTGGAAAATCAATCTGTATTTGTTGTTGATGTGTCAGATGATGATGCTGTTGTTGCTGTTCTATTTTAAAATTTGTCATCAATTCTAATCGCTGTTGATCATTCAAACGTGATAGATTTGATAAAAATTTAGGCATAAATGATTCATAAAATTGTATAAAATCAACTTGAGCCATATGAAATATAATGGTAAATAGTGATTCTTGTAAAAGATCCAATGAATGATCATTTAATGTTTGCATAAATAAATATAGAAATCGTTCCCAGAATTTTTCACGAAAATTTAAACGTTCATATAGTTTTAATTTTTGATTCATTGATTCTAATGAATCAACATTTTGTCGAAATAAATGTATATTTTCTGGCTGTAAAAATGATTCGCCAATAATTTCCATTATCGAATCAAAATGTCTTTGCTGTTGACTATCATGATAATTATCGTTTGATGATTTAATCGGTGATGTTGTTGTTGTTGGCACAGTACATAGTTGCTGTTGTTGTTGTTGTATTGAATTAAGTCGTTGTGGAAAAAAATAACGGCAGTTATTGAGCAAAAGCTCATACAAAAAACGATAATAAACTTTTAACATTTTATGATATATATCATAATGAAATCCGGTTGAATTTTTAAAATAAATTGTCATTGGTGATTTTGAATTAATCATAGTTGTTTGAATTCGAATCACAGCAAAATCAATAATATCCGGTAATATTGTTCGGATAAATGAATTCAACGATGGTTGTCCAATGACAAGAATTAATAATTTTAAAAATTTAATTATCACCCTTAAACCAGGCCATGTTTCACTATTATTTGTGTTTGAATTCGTTTGAGATAAATTTGTATCTCTAGAAATCGGTGTCATAAAATTATGACGATTTATAATCTGCAACAATGTCTGTATAGTTCTTTCGACAAAATCCGTATGAATACGTGATAATAAAACTTTAAATACGACAATGAATAATGCAAGGATATGTTTAGTTATTTGACAACCGATAATGGTCGAATTTAATAGTTGATTATGTGCCAACAGCTGTATGAATGCTTCTAATGATGAATTTAAACTGATTAATAACATTTGTTTACTTTTCAAGGGAGATTCTGAATGTGATTTTATCACTTGTTTTAATATGTACAATGATCGACAATAAACATTTGGACATTTGGATGTTTCATCAATACTTTTATCTTGAATTGTTGTAACAATGATACGATTCGAATCATCAAGATCAATATTGTTGAATAAATGCAAAAAATTTCCAATAAACATATTAAAACATATGGAACGACGTTCCCAATTTTGTTCTTCATTCGATAGTTGAAACCATGGTAAAATCAAGAAATTCGAAATTGATTGTGAAATTAAAATTTTATCAACAAGCGGTGGCATTGATTCACATTTTCCTTTGTCCGAAACGTTTAATTGAAGCAGATTGGATTGAAAATTTTGATCAAAAAGTCGTTGTACAGATTGTAAGTTGAATACAAACGATGGTCGAACATTTGCTGAAAATGTATTCAATGTCAATGCTGCACTATGAAACATTTTCTTTTTTGCATCCGAACATTTTGAAATTCGCGCCAATTGTAAATCACTGTTGGCTGTAATTGAATGTTGATGATCGATTAATGATTGAGAACAATTATTTGTATCACAGATAATCGAACAACAAGTATTGATTATGATGGTTATATGATCAATTGCTTGAGCTAATTGAATCGAATGTTTATCACTGGCACAGCAAACTTGTTGATACCATACGATATAAGCTTTAAACGTAGCAATAATTTGTGCTTTAAGCAAAAGAAATTCGCTTAACAATGGATTCGTTGTTGTGGTTTGTCCATGAAGATCATCATCGAATTTATGTATTTCAATAAAATGTAAAATCTCACAAAGTTTATCAAATTTCATTTTAGTACGAATAAAATATTTTTCAAATTGTATGTCGATAAAAAAATTTGCAAAACGTGAAAACATCTGAAGTGTAATGATAAAATCTTCTAAATGTAATTTTAATTGTTCGATTGGAATATGATTATGATTATTTGTAGGTGATGAACAATATGATTTTCCATTCACCATCATCATCGATGATGATGATGATGATGATGATGATAGAGGTTTATTATTGTTGTTTACTAAGAATTCAAGACCATAATATAGATTCTGTAATTTTTCATTATAATAATTATCAATATAACTGATTGTTTCTTCTGGATAAATATCAGCTATTTTAGCCACAATTTCAATCGATCGATAAAAATAATTTTGCAATTCTGTACGACTATCATCTTCAAGTGTTTGATCATCTAAATGTTTAAGATAATCATGATTACAACTATATTGTATGGAACGTAAAATAAACAACAAAAACGATAATATAGGTTCTTTGATTGATTCGAATTTTTCATCCATTATTGATCTTTTATCTTTATGATGTTTATTACCAGTTATTTGATTAATATAATTTTCAAGATAATCAAAATAAACTGACCATGTATCCAATAACATTAGATAACATTCATATGAATGGCACATTTTTGTAGTGAATTCAAATAATAATTGAAGAAAATCTTTTGTTGGAAATGATATAAATTTTTCAAAACGACCCAAATGATTACTGATAAATAATTTTAAAAAATCAATAAATTTTTTCAAATAATCTTCATCAATTTCATCGAATCTTGTTTCACCATCATTCGGTGATTTTAACGATGATGAAACAATTAATTGTAAAATTATAAATGTATTATGAAATACATTGTAAATGAATTCGTTTGCTTCCGAATCAAATGTTGATACTTTTGATATTAATTCATTAATACAGTTCATCGAGATCAGGCCTAATTTTGATGAATTATATGATGGATTTATTGAACCAAATGTTGCCAAAACATAAAGAGCCGATAATAATGTAGAATTGATTGATTGAAAATAGCTTACAGGCATAAAATCAATAATTTGTGATAGACAAACAAAAATCTGTGATGTAAGATGAACAAATTCTTGGTCCATTTCAGGTATGGAATGTAATAATCCTTTTTTTAGACTCATTTGAAAGACATTACCTAATGTATCGTTGGCTGTGAAAAAAAACAGAATTGAAATTAAAAAAATTAAGTTTTTTTTTGTTTGTTTGTATGTTTGAAATAATGACACTTACATTTGGTGATGTGTGAAAGAATATTCGGTGGACTACCGGCATTACTTCGGCTACTATTACTACTACTATTACTATTCTGATTATGTATCGATGTTGGTGATGGTGGTGGTGTAGCCGAATAATAATTAACATGTTTGGAAATAATTGATTCTAACAATAATGTTAATGCTTGCAACATGTTTGGTAATTGTGATTGCAAAATTCTGACCAATTCAATTGTGCCAGTAAAATGATTATGATGATAGGATTTATTTGATGATAATTCTTCAACAGCTGTTCCAAGTAGATTTAATCCCAATAAAATTAATGTAGCCGAATGTAATATATTCTGTCCAGGATCAGGTGTTAATAATTCAAGAATGTTTGACATAAAATCCGGATATTGATAAGGCCAATCATAACGGGCAATTGTGACTAATATTTTACAAAATTTATTACGAATTGCCGGTGTAATATTAGCATGATTTTCAAACAAATGTTTCCATAATGAACTACGAAATGATTGACGAATATCTGTTGATAATGTATGCCATCGTTGATTAATAAATGATTCGATAACGGTAAGGCAAAACATTTTTGTATATTCATTTGATGTATGTTCAAAATAAACAAATGATAATTGCCATGAATTTGGTGTGTTGGAAAATTCTGCTAATGATTGTTCAATTTGTCGTTTACGTTCATTACAGGTAATTGGTAGAAAAAATTCACTAATTAAACTTTCTAAACGTAACAATGATTCTCTATCAATATTTTGAAATGATTGAACAACAGGACAAGAATTATTATTTTTGATGATAAAATTATCACTAAATTGATGAGATGTTGGTTGCTGTTGTCCATTGATCAACAGCAAAGATTTATTATTATTTACTTCGGCCATGATTGAATTTGCATGCATGTGTGTGTTTGAAAAAGTCAAATAAAATATATCGAATGGATGTGTGTGTGAACAACAACAAACAAAAAAATTTAAATCAAAATTTTGTTATTGAGAATCATAATGGCCAGAAAAATCTGGATCAACAAGAATTCGAGATTCGAAACAAAAAAAAATGAGAACTGAGAATTCTGTAATCTTTGATCATGATTAGATTGTTAATTTAGTTGAAACAATAAAATAAAATTAGAAAAAATTTAATCGAATGAATTTGTTGTTGTTGTTGTTCGTTTCCATTGAAAGGAAATACGTTTGATGATAATTGTTTCAATTCGATTTAATATTATTGTATCACTGCTATATTGAATGAATGTGTTAATGACAAAATATAGTAGTTTTGTTTTGTTTTTTTGGGTTGTGCCACCATTCGAAATGGTGATGATGTAAAAAAGAAAAAAAAATTTAGTTGAAAAAGAGAAACAAAAAAATTATGATCAACCAAATACAAACATCAAGGATAATTTGTCTTTGTAAATTATCTTTTTTTTTCGTGGCTATTGACGTTTTTTTTTCTTCTTTTACTTTTCTGTTCATACACACGAAGATAGATTTTACAAAAAAAAATACAAAGGTCTTTGTTCGATATTCTTCAAAGAATCTTGTAAATGCAGAAGAAGAAGAAGAAGAAGAATAAAATCTGATTGTTGAATGGGAAATGATTTTTTCTTTTGAATAAATTTGGCCCAAATTCTAGCATTTGGGTGTGTTTTGCAGGTTTTAGTGTCTGAATTGATGTCCATAGGATCCACTTTTTCAATGAATCATGATGATGATTGAATGAATGAATGAATGAAAATGTGAGTGGAACATTAAAATGTCCAAAATTATTTTATACAGTCACATATTGGATATAGCGTTTTTGTCGTCTTGTTGCAATATCTCAAGGATCAAATACACTGAGTGGATATAACTGATTTGAGTATGTGTGTGTGTGTGTTTTGCAGACGCGTTTCTCAATCCATTTTTTTTGTTTTCAACATTATTCTTTTTCCTCATCCTCCTCCTCCTTTTTTCGTGGATACATTTCTTCTGTGTGTGAGATACAATGTTATATTACAGTGAACCGCTACTTTACTTAGTTAAAAGGCAAACAGATGATAGTAGCAAATTATTCGCCATTATGGTAGTAGCATTATTCTATTCTATGAATACTTTTTTTTTGGATACATAGATCCACCACGTGATACAAAGAATCATTGTTGGCTATTCTTTCGAGCAAATTTTTCAGTTTTTTTTTGGTTTATTTTATGTTAACAATTTAAAATTGATTGATTTTGATGATGATACAGAAAAAAGTTCAACATCTTGTTGCCGATTCCGGTGCCTTTATATTCAATTGTCCATTACAGGTTAATTAAGGTTTATTTATTAATCAAATTTGTTTTTCTAATGAATTTTCTTTTCTCACATTTAATTGTAGGATTATGGTGAAACAATTTATACACTAAATGATGTTGTCAATGAAATCAAAGATGAAAAAACACGTGAATCATTACAGATTCTTCCATATGAATTAAAATATCGTGAACCAACTGATGAAGATATTAAATTTGTTGCCTATTTTGCTAAAAAAACTGGCGATTTTAATCAACTATCCAAAACCGATATCCGTTTGATAGCTTTGACCGTACGTCTAGAAAAAGAAATAAATAAAGGTATTAACTTGAAAGAAAATCCCGATATCAAAATATTGCCAACAAAATCATCAAATTCAAATTCTTTGACAGTAAAAGATTTAGAATTGTTTGGTTATGATGTTAAAAATGGTGCAATTATTGATTCAATCGATAAAAATGAAACACAAGAAATCAATGAAATCAAATCGGAAAATGAACCTGAAACAGATGGTCCACCAGTTGATGATAATGATGATGATGATGATAATGGTTGGATTACAGAGGAAAACTTTCAGGAAATTCGTGATAAATTAATGGGTATCAAATTCGATGAAGATGAAGACGATGATGATGAATTGACGGTAGCATGTATAACGGGTGATTTTGCTATGCAAAATGTTCTCATGCAAATGGGATTGAATGTTGTATCACCAAAAGATGGTCTACATATTCGACAAACACGACAATATATAATGCGATGTCATGCATGTTGCCGAATTAATCCATCGACAGCCACGAAATTCTGCAAATATTGTGGTAATTGTCAAACGTTAAAACGTGTTGCTATTACAATCAACAAAGATGGTACGGTAAAAATGCATATAAATTTTAAACGTCCAATTCGAATTCGTGGTAAAAAATATTCATTACCAATGCCACGTGGTGGTAAACATGCTAATAATCCAATACTTTGTGAAGATCAACGAATACCACAACAACGTAAATCAAAAACTGCTGTTGAAGAGAAAAAATTATTGAATATGCAAACAATTCTAACTGATCCAGATTATCTTGTACGATCAAATCCATTCGCTATCAATGATGTTTATAGTCGTGCATCAAGAATGATACCGAAACAACGAAAACAAATCAATCCAAATGAAACAAAAAAACCAACAGGCAACAGAAAGAAATCGAATAAAAATTTTTAATTTTTTGAAATAAAATTACTTATTTCTTGTGTATTAATAATGATTATTGAATTTCATTTTCCTTTCAAAAAAAATCGATCCATTGATGATGATTGTTTTGCCATCTATCGGGAACAAATTAAAAAAAAACCATTTTGTTTGTTGCTCGATTGTCGTGATCGTCGCTTTCGTCGTCGTTGGTTGTAATGTTGATAATGATGATGATGATGATGGTGTTGATCGGTTGTATCATTGAGCGCCACCTATACACCACGCACACTCTCTCAAATTATTAAGCAGCCCCTTTTTTTTCATTATTTCCAATTCATTCCATTCATTTATCTCCATCTCCAAAGAAAAAAAATATATATATATTCCAACAACAACAACAACAACAACAGTATCATCACTTTGTGTGTTTTGTTGTTGTTGTTTTTTTTTCTAACCAAAAAATTCACTGTGTGTAATCATTATTCTTTCGAGATTCATAATCTATAGATGATTTATTTATTAATTAACCAAAAAAAGCAATTAATATATTGATGATCAATTAGAACGACAATTGTTGTTGTTAATTTGTTTGTTTGTTATTGTTGCTGATCTGAATTTGATTCTTTCTTTTTTTTATATATGGAAATTCTTAATATAATGATAATGATTTTTTTGTAATTTGTAGTCGACTGATACAAAAAAAAAGAAAAGAAACCAACAATCGTATATGGTCTTCGAATCCATCTATCTATATTCATAATAATTTGAAACTAATCGATTCGATTTATAATGTTTTTCATTATCATCATTTGATTTATTTGATTAAGAAAAAAAGAGTAAATTTTGGGAAATTTCATCAAAGTAAGCTATAGCCATATATTTTATATTTTAAAAATTAATAATAATTTTTCAAATATTTATTTCCAATTCAATAGGTCATTCTGGTCATTCACATATATTTGAATGACTTTTTTTTCATCTTACTATTCTAGTTGTCATCAATTTTTTGTTTATCTTGAATTTTCAATTTTCAATAGTTGAAAAATAATTTATCCGTTTGAATGAAAGATTATAATTATTTCGATCAAAATAATTTTATTAACAACGAAAGTAATCAGATAGGCAACGAAGACGACGATTGTTTTAAACAGCATCAAGTACCGTTGACAACATTATCATCACCTATCATAATGATGAAACCATTACAGCAAGAGGAAATATTTTCATATTTTAAAAGCCTATCCGGAGCTAAACGTATTGAAATGGTTTGTGGATTAATTTCAATGTGCATTCCATTGGAAATACGTTTTTTCGATAATGTCATACAAGATATGGTCAAACGTGATTATAATTCATTTAGAGATGCAGAAATCAAAGCAAACACTTTTCAAGAATTAGATACTGTTTGTAAATGTGATCTTTTATTGGAAAAAGTTTCAACAACAATAACTACAATCGGTACTACTACCGATAATCAAATATATTATGATGATGGTATTATTAATAATACGATACCGGCAGCGGTGATAACTAATAATAATGAAATGCAAAATGATAATGTAACAACTACATCGTCATCTTCGTCGGCCATATCGATAACATCATCAGCATCATCACAATCAAATAATCGTGATTCAAATACGACAACACCGACAAATAATAATAATAATAATAATAATAATAATAATAATAATGAGAATAAAAATAATGATAATGGCAAATTGACAAATTCAAATAATATAATTGCCAAAAGTGTTGATCAATCACAACAACAAACAATCGGTACAACAACAACAACAACAACACTGACAACGATGGCCGCAACGAATCAAAATATATCATCAAACATTGCCAGCTTTCCATCACGATCTAAATTGATAATATCATTGTGTCTGATGAATCCAAGTAATAGTCATTGTTCATCAATTGTATTCAATGCTATAAGAAAACAATTGTCACATGAAAATATTTGTCAAGTAGTCGATCAAATCTATCTACCTAAAAATCAGAATATTGATGATTTATTTTCTGAAATATTATTATTATTAACGATGGCAATGTATCATCCTGCGTTTACCTATGAACAACGTGATCTATTGGCCAGTCAAAAGAAAGATATTGAACAGCTTTATTATAATATTATCAATTATTTGCGTGCACAACAATTTTTAGCTTGTCAAGCAGCCGTAGCGGCTGTTGCAAATCAACAAGCGGTTCCAGTTCCCGCTCAGCCAATTGCTGTTGCTGTAACTGGTTCCAATGCAACGATACCGGTACCGATTGTTGCAACATCGGCTACTGTAATTCCATCATCTGGTCAACAACAATCGAATTATCATCCAAGAGCCACCACGCCAGCTAATCCATCGGCCGGTTCTACTGGTAATGACAGTGGAGGTACTAATACCAATGCTCAGCAGCAGCCATCTACGCAAGCAAATGCTTTATCTGCTCATCTAGCACATCAATATCATCACAGTTATCATCAATCAGGTACTTCCGGTGGTCACAAACCTCATCAACATCATCATCATCATCATCATAATGCTGGTGGTGGTCCTACATCAGCTGTAACGCATTTAGGTCCTCAAGTTGCACCTGCTCAACAATATATTCCATTTATACAAAGTCCATTGGGTGCCAATATAACTTTTACAGCGACGGGACCACCACCACCACCGCCACCAATACCATCAAATGCGACTAATGCTGTTATACAGAATATTGCAATGCTAAAGATGAGTTCACCACAACCACAATCATCGACACAATCACAGCAACAACAACAATCATCATCACCATCACCTTCATCAATATCACCGGCATCCTCAGTGTCAAGTAATAAATTACCACCTCAACCTGCAGTTGTACAGGTTATGCCACAAACAGCAACAACAACTCAGATCGGACAGCAATTCATAAAGTTGGATTCAATGTATACGACAGCCAATCTGGCTGGTGGTCCATTGATTGCTGCTGGACCATCACCTCCAAATTCATTGATTGTTGTCGATCGAAATGCTACAACCGGTACGAATGTTATTCCAACAGGTCCGACAATGTGTTTACATCATACGCAATTATTAGTTGATGATAAATCATCAACAACATCGATAACTTCATCAGCATCCTGTTATAATTGTGGTAATATTGGACATCGTGGTACAGAATGTACAACTGGAACTGGAGATTGTAGTGGCGATCATTGAAAAGAATTTGAAGATTTTAATGTAGATAATCGTTTTTTTTCGAACGAAATTCTGGTAATATTTTTGGATCCATCCATACAGTAGTAGCTGAAAAGCATTAAAAATTATCCAAAATGAAATCCATTTTATTCAATTTAAATCTTATCAAACTTTATCAATATTAGAACAGCCATTTTAAGGATATTACTTGAACAAACAAACAAAAAAAAAATGGAAAAAACGAAAAAAAAAATTCAAAATGAGTGCCAGAAATTTTTCATAATTTTTGTATAATCGATGCCATCACAAAAAAAACGAAAAAAAAAATCTAATCGGTCTCATCATCATCATTGTTATATTTCATCTCATAATTCATTTTTTTTTTAATTTTTAATTATTTTTATACACTTTCACACACACACACACATAAACATTCATTACACAATTATTGTTTGATTATGATTTTCATTGATAATTTGAATGAATTTTTAATTTTTTTTCAATTTTTAATTTTTATTTTTTTTTGAACAAAAACATACTTGTTACATTGACTTGATGTTGTTGATTCCATACGGGGAAAAACAAGCAAAAAAATCCAATTTTGTCATCATTCATCATTTACACACACAAAATACATTTAAATATAATGTGGATAAATGAAAAGTTATCATAAAAATTATCATTATCATTATTATCATTATCATAATCATCATCATTTCTATCGCTGAATTATTTTTCATCAATTTGGAACCTTTATATTTTTTTCTTTCTCTCTTTCTGTCATTGTTGTGATTTTATTATTGATTGATTGATTGATTAATTCTCATTCAATTTTTTTTTTGCATTCTTTTTTTCTTTTTCTCATAAAACAAAATAAAATAAATCATGTGTATTGTGTCATTTGTAATAAATGAAATAAATAATTTTCTTGTCAAATTTTTTATCTTTATTTTCACATGTAGAATAAACAAACGAAAAAAAAACAGATTAAAAGAATCACAAACTATAAGAAATTTTTAAGGCTTTTTTGATGATTTTTTTTGTGGTTGTTGTTGTTTTGCTTGGAGATTGTGATTTTCTGTTTCAAAATAAACTGAATCATGGACATTAGGATTAAGTAGATGTGGGTGATAAGTGTTTTTGGTTTTCAAACAACAATGATTCTACGACTAGTTTGAATAGAATTTTAATAAAAATTTTTTTTGGAAATATTCGTGGAAATAATCGAAAATCGATGCAGATTCCAAATTTATCTTGATTTGATTTATGGGGCGAAAAAAACGGGATGAAAATGTTTACTTTTTTGAATATCACATTGTTTTTTGAAATTTAAAACAAGAATTTTTAGGACTAGTAACGAATTTTTTTTTTGAATCTTTTTATGAAGACCTGGAAGACATTGATGATGATGATGGTTTTGATGAGAAAAGAAATCCAGAAAATTTTTTCTGCTGTGATTGATCGAAAAATTCTTCCGGTATATCATCATCATTCATAACAAGATCATATCTTCCAGGAACATTATTTGATTGTTGATCATCACCATCTTCAAATTGATATTCAAATATAATATCATCATCATCATCATCATCATTACCTTGATTATTCTGTCTTTCTGCCGGCATTGGTTTATTGAATGGCCAAAAAAATCGCTGTGATAAACGTGCTGAATATGATGAGGATGAAAAATTGAATGCAATACCTAGAACAACATTCAATGCTGACATATCATAATGATGGCAACCACTATAACGATAATGTGGTTTTTTATCTAATCGACATGTAGATCGCCATTGACTGCCTAATGGTGAAATACAATCACTTGTCAAGGCACAACGAACCCAAGGTAACATGATTCCCCATTCGAATGGTTTCCATGTTTGATCATTGATGGTAATCATCAAATGACCCGGTCGAATCATTCGATGAAAATAAAAATTCTCTTTAGTTGTATGAAAATATTCAAACATTCGTGGATGTGTCAATGCTGATGTTGGTTGTTCAATCGGCCATGATAATATACCAGATTGATGGAGAATTTTTGATTGTAATTGTTCAATAATCGAATGTTTGGAATCAATAAAATGATATTGTGGATCTAACCAAATTATTGTCGTTGTATCATTGATATTACGATTAAATATTTTGTCTTTTTTGTCGTTATTATTAAGGATATTATTTTCATTGTTTTTAATCATTTGTTTTCGACGATATTGTCTTGTCAATTTGATATCACGTAACATTTCTTGTATGATAATTGAACGATATGCAGCCATTCGTAAATCGGAAACATGTGATGGATAGATATCATATTGAAATGTACGAATTGTACATAATATTTGTTTTCCATTTCTTTTCGGTTGTTGACATAGTCTTTCAATCTATACAAGAGGGAAAGATGAAAAAATTGCGTGACATTTTTTTTCTTCTATTACTTACTTGACTCAATTGATCGGGATACAAACCAAGATCATAAATCATAAGCTCAAAATTCAATAAATTTTTGCCAATTTTGCGAAAATGTCCAAAAGAATTGATGAAACTTTTACCCAATTGAAATTGATTTGAATCGATTGCCGTTATAAATATGATTGATTCAAGAAATTCATCGGATAATAAACCGGAAAGATTTTGTGATTTTGATTTTGTTTGAGCATGACGTTGATGATAAAAACGTCGATTTGATTTAATTTTTGTTGTTGAAAATGATGAATCTTCGATTGATTTAGCCATTGATGCCATTGTTAAATTATCTGGATGATTACGTGCATATAGATAAACGATATGTTTAAGATTGAAACCTAATTGCCGTAATTGATATTCAATACTACTTGAATCAAATTCATCATCATCATCATTAACATAATCGTCAACATATTGATTATTATTATTATCACGTTCTTGAAGATATTTATTGAATGAATTTGATGATAATTTTAAATTATAATCAATATTATCATCAATTTGTGTTAGATTGTCAATCATATTGACCAATTTATATAATTCAATTGATCGGCCATTATTATTATTGATAATAGGCACTGAATTATGTTTTTGTTTTGTGGAAGTGTCAACAACAAAAACAGGATCATTATTAATATTATTATTATTATCAAATATCATTAGATGAAAATAATCAAGATAATATTGATTAATCATATGTATCACTTTATCAATAATTGTCTGTTTAGATGATGATAATAATAATAATAATGAATTCGATACCTTATCTTCTTGTTGATTATTATTATTATTATTATGATGATGAACATTATGTTGATCATTAATGTTTTGATTATTATTAATAAGATTATTATCATGATTATTATTGATGGAAATCAATGGTGTTTGTAGATGATGATAATCATAATATGTTGAACGATATGAAATAAGGCAATATAATGTTGTTGTTATGGCCAATATACAAATAAAATATAATGATAAACGAAATTTTCCAATTGAAAACATTGATATATGATGATGATGATTATAAAAATGATTATGATGATTATTATTATGATGAAATGATCCGTTTGTTGGTGATGATAATGGTCCAATATTATGATTATTCAATGAAGACCATGATGAATAAAGAATATTCATACGTTGAGATGAAAATAATGAATTGAAAATTTTGTTCGCCGATGGTTTCATTTTCGAGATGAAAATTTTTTTGCTGCGGGAATGTTTCAAAATTTTATTTCACCATCAAAACAAATGGAAAGACAATGATGGAAATTTTATTATTATTGTTATTATTGAAAATCATACGAAATTTCATCATTTATGTTTTCTGTTTTGTTTTCACAACCATTTAAAAATCTTAAAAAAAAAGAAAAAATCAACACAGCTGAATTTTATTCATCAATAAACGAATGAGAGAAAAAAAAAGAGAAAGTGATTTTAAAAAAATCGAAGGTTAAATCATGATCGAAAAAAAGGTGACATTTTGGATTCGATATATTTTCTGTTCGAATTCATTGTTCTTTTTTTTTTTTTTTTTTTGTTTTGGTGAAGAATTCAACGATTCAATGTAACAAACTTTGTATTCATAAGAATTATTGTATGATGAAAAAAAATGAAAAATACAGAATTGTTGTAATTGTTTGTTTGAAAGAAGAGGTGTATATCATCAATGTAAACCGATAATGATTACAATCGATTGAAAATCGAAGCTTTTTACAATCGAAATCATCCCATTTCTTTTAATGATTGAATTAAATCAACAAGAAAACCATATTTATAAAAACCAAAACTATATATATACATGTACTTGAATGATGATAGTTGAATTTACAGTAAAACTTTGTCTATCAAAAAAAAAACTGTTTTCGATTTTTTTTTTGATCGATCGAATCATCACTGTAATTAGGTAACGAGGAGGATATCTTATTTTTTATCCTTTTTTTTTGTTGTTGTTGTTGATAAATGCTAGCAGCATTATATTAGTTAAAATATCATGCCGAAAATATAACATTCGATAATGTGAAGTAGTAGTAGTTGAGTAAACAATTATGAATGAACAAGGGTGGAAAAAAAATTTTATGAATGAAAAATTAGTCAACAATTTGAATTCGAATATTGACCAAAAAAAAATATATATTTCGATTTGATTAATGATTTTATTTATCGGTCAATTTTTTTCCAATATAGTTTTGTTTAAACGAAACAAACAATTATAAATCAACAATAGATTCATTTCAAAAACAAAAACAAAAAACATGTTGACAATTTTGCCGATATATCCGGTATATTAATTTAGTTTGTTTACTTTCATTTTTTTTTCTCGGTGCAATAATAAATTTTGGAAATCTAATTGATAATTTAACCAAAAAGAAAAAGGTAAAATTATCAATTTTATCAGTATAATTTTCAAAGAAAAAAAAATTTTTCCACATTAAACTATTTCCATCCTAGATGGCGATAAAATCATTCAACAAAAAAAAAGAAAAAGAAAACATGTAACAACAAGGATACGACCAGGGCCAAATAAACATTTTTTGTTGTTGTTGTTGTCGTCGTATACGACTATAGTCGTTTGTTGTTGAGAATGCGCCCACTACCATATATCTATTCATTCATTTATTCCAATGTTTCTGTTGCCATTACACCAAAATCATTTTGAGCTTTGGATCATTTTTTTTTTCGTTTCGTTGGTGTATTTCGAAAAAAAAATTGAGCAGCTGACTTCGTTTTTTTTCTATATAACAGTGTATTGAGAGAGACAAGGAATATTTTTGTTTTGTTTATTATGATCGGATTTGGATTAGATTGGATTTTGTTTTCTGTTTTCTGGTGTAAAATAACAACAACAACAACAACCAAAATAAAAAAAAACAACAACATTATCATCATTATCATTTTGTTATTGATTTCATTTTATTATTATTGTTGTTTTTTTCTGATTAAAATGTGAAAGTGAATTTCATTCGTAAATTTTTTTTTTTTTGTTTGTGTTCGAAACAACCAATTAAACTATATCGTCTCTAATTGATTTAATGTCAATTTGATGACCTTTAATTTTTTTGTTTTCATTTTGTTTTGTGAAAATTTTCATCGTCATCAACATTATTTACCTTTGACCTTCACCTGATAAAATTTATCAAATTTTGTTTTGTGAAAAAGAAAAAAAAAGAAGAGAGAGAGAGAGAGAGAAAAGAGAATATTTAATAATCTCTCTTTATCGATCTTTTCATCATCATTCATAATAAGTAAGTTTTTTATCATCATCACCATCCATTTAATAATTCAAAAAGGTTTTCTCTATTTTCAATTTGATAATGGTGATATTGTTGAAAAAAAATATCCCAATACGTCCACTTTCTCTCCTTTTTATCTTGTTTTTTTTGTCAGATAGACCTATAGACATTTTCTATAATTAAAAAAAAAATTTCTCTTGAAAACTTTCTCAAACAAACAAAAAAATTTCTTTCTGTCTATTGACATTGTGACAAATTTTATTCTCTCGCACTCCCACCACTATTGAGTACTGAAAACCAAACTGAAAAGAAGCCAAAACAAAACATTCGAAAGTATCGTTCCTCTCTCTCTCTTTCATGATTATCTTGTTCCAATGAAATGGTTCCAGAGAAATTTTCATTTTTTTTGTTTTGTTTTGTTGTCAATATACAAAACAATTGACGTCGTTGTCGTTACTTACTTGCGATGAGAATCATTAATTTTCTCCGTCTACATTTTCCTTAAATAAATTTTTATTTCTCTCTCTCTCTCTCTTTCTTATCTCAATCTCAACTCACATTTACACATACTTTTTTTTCGTCAATGATGTGCAGTTGTCGTCATTTTTTTTTGTTTATTAATTTTGTTCAAAAAAAACAACAACAAAATTCTAGAGGTATTAATCGATTCAAAAGTATTTTGTTCATTATGATCCGATCATCATATTGCTGCTTTCAGCAGCTTTCTTTCGCTTCTTTCCGTTTATCATATAAATAAGTTGTTTGATTTATAATGAAATTTTTTTTCGTTTCGTTTTATATTCAAGGTTTTTTTTTGGAAAATTTTTTGGAACGTTCAGACTGATTCTTTAATTAATTGATTTGATCATCAACTCTAAATTTGTAAGTTTATTCAGTATTTTTTTTTTTTTTTTTTTTTTTGAAATATTGATTTTTCATTTTGTTTTTTTTTCATAACCTTAAATAGACCAAATCATCGACATCATCATCATCATTCGATAATAATAATCATCATCAAAAAAAATTGAATGCGCATAATATGACGACAGCAATGATGAGTATACTCATCAAAATTTATGATTGAATAATCAATAAAACACTTATTAAACACCATCGAATGATGAGATCAACATCTTATTGCATTTTGCAAATCTACTTTTTTTTCTTATTTTTTTTCAGATTTTTTACAAAATAGTAAAATCTGAATAATCCGTTTTGTTGTGAACATCAACCAACTAATCAATCAATCATCATCCAAATTCATTGGTCCAAAAAAAAAATTAATAACAAAAAATGTCATTCACCGTACCCATTCATCCGGTTCCATTTGTGGATTCTTATCAGGGTCCACTTGAACCATTAGATATTACTGACAATTCACCATTATCATTATATGTTTTATGTGCAAAATATATTGTAAAAAATATTTCGAAAATTTCTATTAATCAACATTTACCATCAGAAATTTGTGACAATCTAATCGAGGTAAGATCAAAATTTTCTAAAATATTCCTTTAATTGATAATTTATTTTTTTGAATTGGCGTAGTTGTTTCGAATTTATCGTTCAAAAAAAGTTTGTAACAAATTTCTATCCGCATTAAGTACGAAACATTGTTCAGTAGTTTCGGCTAATCTAAGTAATCTGGATATAACCGATGAAGAATTGACTGATTTTATTGATGCGCAAGGCAAAACATTACGATCATTAAATCTTTCAAAATGTAGCCGATTATCTTCCAATGTTTTATTACAAGTCAATCGAACATTGTTAAAAGTTCATGATGTTGAAAAATTATGTCGATTAGTTACAGTGTATGAAATTCCTGCTGATCATCCATGCCAAATTCCACGATCATTGGTACGACAAAATTATCCTTTTGTCATTCGAAAATTTTATCATAAAGGCAAAATTCTAACCGAAATAAATAAAAACTATAAAACAGCATGTCCCGAATCGTATCTTCAAAATTCATACATGTTACGTAAAGAATGTCCACAATACTCTCAACCAACAATCGATGAAAATGTTTTCATTAATTCTTTACAAACGACATTTGAACATTCTTGTTCACGAATACCGAAAACAAACTATGAATTAAATCGTGAAATGGGCCTATTTTGTGATCCATATTTTGCCAAAGAATTTCTTTTCGATATGGAAGCTACAGCGTATGCATGTTATGATCGATTAATCGATGACCACCGAACTTATCATCTGAATGAAATTCAATATCCACTCATTAGTGCTTCACAGATTATAAGATCTAAAAATAATTCACAATTTCCTAATGAAAATCTCGAACCAAATCAATGTCCCTATTGTTATGGTAGCGGTATTAATCGAGAAAAAATTATGATTTTACCAAAAGGAATCTATCATTCAATGCATCTATTCAGTAAATATTATGGCCGTTATTTTTCTTATGATGATAAATTTCTATCCAAATCATCGGTTTGTCCATCAAAATTTGTTAATGATAATAATAATAAACAATCATCAATAATTGACATGAATGTTGAAACGGATATTTCGGCTCCCGAAGATGACGATGAATCATATTTTGATAATTCGTTTCCATATTCGGTTTTCAATTTGAAAAGCCGTCATGTTCCATTATTCAATGATCTTTCATATCCATTCGGATCAATGTGTCGGCGAAGTTTGCTCAGCTCTTGTGACCAATACTTTCCACGAATCCATACATCATCTCAGTTATCGGGAAATGCATTCCCCACGTTACTATCAAGAAATAATGCGGTTGATGGATTGAATTCGGAAGAATTCCCACCTTTACAACCAACACGAGTGGATTCTATCGGTGATTCAACATTGTCATCACAATCAATGACTTCAGCTGCGGCTACTTCGTCATCATGTCCAATTTTGTCAAGTTGTGCTGAAGCTGCATTCTATGATTTCGAAACTAATAATTTACCCGGAGAATCTTTGGCCGCTCTGATGGAAGAATCAACATCAAACAGCAATAGCCATAAGTTTCCAAAATTTTTGAAAAAATTTCGACCACATTCACATAATACTTTCGAAAATGATCATAATGAAAATAATTCGGAATGTTCGAAATCATCGACAGTCAATACGATTGATATTAATCAAAATGTCAAGGATGAATCATCACCAAGAAATTTTTCACCCACCTCTTCAATGTCATTCGTATTATCCGAGGATGATTCACGAGATTCACTCGATGTTAATGTATTTGAAGTGAATACACACGAGATTACCTGTCCATTACATCCGAAAAACTGTCCTCCTGAATATGATTATTTTGATTATTTAAGTTTAGTGTACAATACTGAAACAACAACATCTGAAGATGTAGCTTCAGAGCTTTATTATTCGGAAGATATGCTTCGTTTCGAAATGTATCCGTATCATGTATATCGCATTGAAACACCAGGCTATCCTTATGTACGACTTGTTGAAGTCGTCACATGGTCACCATCATCACTTGAATCATTGACTGTTGGACCTGGTTTGATGCCACAAAATCTTGAAGAAATGCGTCCAGAACTTCGTCAATCAATTATATTGAATCGAGATTTTAATCATCTCAAACGAATCGCTATACATGAATGGCCAGTAGATATGCAAGAGAAATTTTTTGCCGGTTCCAAATATCTCGATAGAATTACTCATCTGGATTTAAGTCAATGTCAATCTATTGATGATGGTCGATCATTAATACAAATGTCGAATCTAGAAACATTGATTCTATACAATGTCAAAGAAATTTATAGAGTAATTGATTCGATTTGTAACATTAAATCATTGAAGTATGTTTATTTTCTATTTAAAATTATTTGATTCATCTAATCTTTAATGTTTCAAATATGAAAACAGAGTATTAGACATTTCTAATTCGGGAGATCAAACAACAGCAACACGTGATCCTAAAATGCCTACAATTCCGATTAGAACTCTCATCTCATCATTGCCAAAATTGGTCTCACTCGATATTTCCGGTTCAAATATAGCTGGTAAGTAATTTTATTCATTATCGATGATATTGATGTTTGACTTGTTTTATTTAGTTGGAATCGTAACCGGTCTAGCTGAACGGGAAAATAATCCATTAGAATTTTTGGGCATTTTCAATACAAATGTTGAGCCAAGTTCTCGACATCATATTCCAGCCATAAAAATTGCTGGAGAAAATTTCGAAGATTTAGTCTTGAATTCATGTGAGGCCTATATGAATCGACCAGAAATGTTGAAAAAATGTTTAAATGAATTATTTCATATATTTCGTTATGAGGTATTTTTTATTGTTTAAGAAAATCGCAAAATTAAATTTTTGATGCAATTCTCTAGGATGGCCATCATGATTTGGAACGAGCTGTTAAAATTCTAGTCTGTTCACTTGGCCGTCATCCTAATGATAAAATGATTCAAATGGCAGCTTCGGCTACATTGTTTTATGTCATTAAATCAGACGAAGCAAAACCAATATTGGGTAGAAGAATCAAAGAATTAATTGTTACTCGTTTGTTAGATGCTATGCAAACATTTAGATATGATCAAACAGTATGTCACTCCTTTTTTAAATTTTTGTCAAACAAAAATCTTATTTAATTTTTCTAGATGCTACGAAATGGTTGTCTGAATCTAATACATTTTCAGATACCAGCCGATGTGATTTCTGAATACACTCGTTTGGCTGATATTCTTCTGTACATTGTCGGAATGGATGATGATGATTTTGTACAGCGATTAGGTAAGAATTATTGAGCAAATTAAATGATATTTTAAAACAATTCATGATTTTTTTCTTTTTCAGGAATCTATTTGCTAAATTTATTAGCCTGTCAAGTGGAAGGAGAACAGAAAACAATTGTAGGCAATTTGGGTGCTATTGAAAAAATGTTGAATTTAATCGAATCTCGTTATAATCGTAATCTTTGTGATGAAGTAATGGAAACAGCGTGGAGTACAATGTGGAATGTTACAGGTAAGTTTTAGAAATCAAATTGAACATTTATGATTTTTTGTTATTTGATTAGATGAAACTCCAATAAATTGTGAACGATTTTTGAATCATAATGGAATGGAATTTTTTGTCACTTGTATGGAAAAATTTCCTGATCATCCAGGTACATTGATTACTTAATTTACTAGAACAAAATTTTTTATTGATTTTTCGGTTATCGATGTTATAGAATTATTACGAAACATGATGGGATTATTGGGAAATGTATCCGAATGTGCTCATCTTCGATATCGATTGATGAAAGATGATTATATTTTTCGATTCGTACAGCTTTTGGATTCACAATCTGACGGTATTGAAGTTAGCTATAATTCGGCTGGTATTCTTGCCCATATTGCATCGGATGGTGCCGAAATATGGAATCGACATCTTCCCACTTGTAATCGTGATGAAATGCTTGCTCGAATGGAATGTGCTATTTCACGATGGGAGATTAATTCAAAACGAAATATCAATTATAGGTAAATTAATTTTTTTGTTTATGTAATTAATATTGATTATTAATGACATAAATTTTAATGATTTGTAGATCATTCGAACCTATTCTACGATTACTTCGTGTTTTGTCTATTTCATGGCAAGCACAATATTGGGCTGTATGGGCATTGGCCAATTTAACACGTGTTCATAGTAAGATTTATCCAATTGATATAATTCATTTTAATTTTTTCATGAAAAATTTTTACTTATTTTTCAGGCAATAAATATTGTACATTATTGGAAAAAGATGGCGGCGTTGAAGTTCTAAGATCATTTATCGTATCACCAAGACCGGATAATTTTTCATTACCTGTATCGGTTAAATGTTTGGCAGTCGTTACCTTGTTTCAATACTATCTTTATAATACATTTGGTAATGTCAAAATTTTGGAAAAATCTAATGAAATCTCTTGTTTTGAGTTGATAAAATCTCCCATAATCATTGGTGATTTTCTACGGAAATTTGGATTCGAACATTTAGCATTGGAATTGGATATCGATTGTGATATGAATGCATGTAAAGATATTGTCATGACTGATCTATGTAACATGTTAATGAATAGATCATCAAATATTGATGAAACAGCATTGCGTAATCTAAACAATAATGATGACGAGTTGTTATTGTGATAGAAACAATAATTCAAATTTATATTTTGGAAAAGTGCCAATTTATTTAGCAAAACCATCTAACAAAATACCCTAATCTAAGCACTCACACAAATTCTATAACATCTTAAAAAAAATCTATTGAATCTATTTCGGAAATTTTCATTCATTATCCATTAACTATTATCACTTTGGCTATAAAATGATATTTCAATTCTCAATATTATTCATATGAAACATAATATTTCGTTTTGGTTTTTCAGACTTTTTTTTTGGCCATTACTAAAATTTTTTTTTCTCACCAAATTGCAATTGATTTATGTGTAAATATATTTTGTTTTCCTTTTTTTTTGTTAAAATTCGCATGATTATAAAAAAAATTGTTTATGTAGATTATAATTTTCGAATATTTGTATCATTCATTTTAGAATCGATTTTGTTTTTCATTCACTATCATTTTTTGATAATAAATTTATATTTTATTGATTGAATTTTTCGAATTTTTTTGATTTTTCTGGAATTTTTCTCACCGCTACGTCATCTGTGAAATGCAAAAAATATTAAAAACAAGGGCGGAGAAAATCGAATTGATATTAATTTGTTTTTTTTTTTTTTGCTAAATTGTTTTATATCATTTGATAATGATATTATAAAATACATTAATCATCATTTGATAATTAACACTTGTTTATTTGTTACAACTAATTTGAAGGTTGTTTTATTTTGTCCTTTTCAATTGACAATCGTTATTCAAAATAATGGCTACATCACCAGTTTGGTCGATTGAATGTAAAGGCAGTGTTAAAATTCCGATTCTTGGTCTTGGTACCTATGCGGCTGTCGGTGATGATTTAAAAGAAATCATTTTTAAAGCTATCGATGTTGGATATCGTCATTTTGACACAGCCGATTATTATGATGTAATTTTTATCATTCAAAAGAAAACTTGTTTAGTTAATGTTGATTCAATTTTTTGTTTCTCAATAACAGAATCTCGTACCATTAGGAGAAGCTGTGAGAAAATCAATTGCTGATGGTAAGGTCAAACGAGAAGATTTATTTATCGTCACCAAAGTTTGGCCAACTTGGTATGGAGAAGGTCGTGTTGAAGCTGCTGTTCGAAAAAATCTCAAAGAATCAGGCTTAGATTATTTTGATCTTGTTCTTCTTCATTGGCCTTTCGTTCTTGGTGATTCTGATACGGAAAAGATGCCATTGGAACCTGGTACAAATCGTTTAATTTTTGGTAATCGAAACATCGTTGATGTTTACCGAGAATTGGAAACTGTTCAACGTAAAGCATTGACAAGATCGATTGGCATATCGAATTTTAATGCTGAACAAGTTGAACGTTTAATGAAATCTTCGATTTCGATTTATCCAGTCACAAATCAAGTTGAATGCCATCTTTATTTAGCACAATTTGATTTGCAAAAAATTTGTGCAAAACATGGAATCATTTTGACAGCTTATTGTCCATTGTCTAGAAATCGTGCCGGTGAGAAAAGTGTATTAGAAGATGAAATTGTCAAATCTATTGCTACAAAATATAGCCATACAACAGCACAGATTGCTATACGATGGCTTATACAGCGTGGCATCATTGCCATACCGAAAACAACAAATCCAGAACGGCTCAAAATTAATTTTAATGTATTCGATTTCGAGATCAGTGATGAGGATTGTAAAATTCTTGATTCATTGGATCAAGGCGAAAAGGGACGACGAGTTCGAATGGAAATGAATAATTTACGAGAACATCCAGAATTTCCATTCAAATAATTTTATGAAATCATGTTATGTTTTTTTTTATTTTTATTTTTGAGATTTTATCTTTTTTAATCAAACTAATCGATTGTTGTTTTCGAGCCAATTTTTTTTCTCTGATTCTGTTTTTAAAGAAAAAAAAATTAACATTACAAAATAGATGGCAGCCCTAGTTCCATATTTTACTATGGTTAATAAAGAATTTTCAACAAAAAAAAATCTCGAAAAACAAGTAGAATTTGTGTTGGTATTGATGAATGAAAGTGAATGATATATAATATATATCATTCACTATCATTCAATATTATATATAGTGATGGATATTGTTAGAAATATTAACATAGCTAATTTATGAATATATTTTTTTCTATTCTCATTTGTTTACGATAATTGAAATTAATGATTTAATGCCAATAATAATAATAAAAAACAAACATAAAAGAAAGAATGAATTTGAACAGGGACCATTGAAAAACAGAAACTAAATTATTGATTATCATTGTTGTTGTATTGTTGGCCTATTGTTTTTGAAATGCAATGAATTATAATGGAATGATGATCATAATAAACAAGGGAACCAGTTTATAAATAATTGAATATACCTTGTACGCTATGAATCATAAAATACTATATGAATAAAATACAGTGATTTAAATATTGTGTCCAGTCAAATTGAATGAGAAAAGCGAAAAAAAAAGCATCAGACAACCTATGTAAAGAATTTTAATTTTTTCTCAATAATCAAAATTCTGTAGCCGTATTTTATCGGTGATGGAAGAAAAAAAAGGAAAATTATGAATTGCAAATCTTTACCGTTGCCTCCGAGATTCAAGATGAGAACATTTTTTTTTGCTTAAACTTGTCTCTTTTTTACTTTTTTTTTCTCCCTTAATATGTTCACCATAATTGAATTAAATTCTCGTTTTTTTTTCTCTTTCGTATATTTCCACATTCCACATTAAATTATAGATGCGTTTGGGCGTTTGCTTATATCCACCAAACTAAGTAGCTTTTCCATGTAATCATAATAATAATAATAATAATAACAGAATATAACGCTGTTGTAATAGACGATCACGATCATCATTGAAAGATTTATCCGAAAGGAAAGAAAATTCTTATTTTTCACCAAAAAAAAACGAAGATAAAGTGAAAAGAAAATTTAAGGAATTCGATATGAAATTCTTATTATTATTATTATTATTATTATTTTTTGTTATAAAAACCGGAATGTGAAAAAAAAACAAACAGAAGCAATGAACGAACGATCAAATTCAACAATTCAATGATGTTTGATGATGATAATAACAAATTAATGATAAAATTCAGGTAGTTATAGATAGGTGTGTGTGTGTGTGTTAGAATTTCTCAATGAAAAACAACACACATCTCTAATAAAAAAAGAAGAAAAGCATTTACAATTCATTATTTATTAATCTAATATTTAGTTTGGCTCATTCAAATCGTTTTTTTGTTTGAAGTGTTTGTTTTGCTCTATTCAATTTGGGGCGTTAAGAGAAGGCTAGTTTCGATTATGTCAATTTTTTTTTTTGATAGCTGGTCCATTTACAAAATTAGCCGTGTAATGAAGTACACACAATTTCAGTTTCAAATCATACAAATCATACAAATCGATTGTGAGTAAAACAATGTTGTTTATTCAAAGGTTGTGCTGCGAATAAATGGTTAAAATAAAGAACAAATTAAATATACTATTGATCAAAAAATATAGTTCGAAATTCGAACCGAACTTGCTTCACAACACTCCCGGCGCGGAAAGGGAATTTAAATACGTTGTCATCTGCTAAAGCGATAAGCCATGGTTTACGACTGATAAAACGATCGAAAAACACTATACCAAGAGTTCCAGTATTGTTATCAGTAAAATTCGATTCATTAATCTGTTTAAGAAAAGCCAAACAATGAGGATGCCAAAACTTTTCAAATTTAGAACGAAATTCTTTCAAACGGTTAGGCCAAATTCCATTTGTTTCCAAAACAGCAACGTCGTCAGTCATCGGCTGTTGTTGTCGTCCGTTTGCAATTTCAAAAGCACCAAGTGGAAAAAATATCCATTCAAATTTTCGATTATCCAATTTGCTAGAATTTTCATTATCGCTGAAGATCATTTTCTTTTTATCCACAAAAATAAACAATCGAGCAATAGAAATCAATTTTTGCAAGTCAACAACACGATCAGCTAACTCGAGATTCTTGATAGATGTTGACGAGCCAAAACGTTGTACATTAAACATCGAGTCAAAACACATTGTAATACGGGAAGAAAAAACAAAGTGCATTTGGTTCAATACATTGCCTAGTTCATATGGAGCAAGTAGTCTTGATTCAGCGACAGATACTTTTTTCGAAGTTGTCCTTCGGACGTTGAACGGATAAAATCGATAATTGAGCTTCAAAACGACCAATAACTTGACCAATTCGTAGCTTGATCCGAATATCATCATCTTCATCTCTATCGATGTTCAAATTATCATTGTCGATATTCAAAACATTTCCTGATTCCGGTTTCAACAACTCTTCTTTAGGCATAGATGATTGTTCATCCTTAAATTCAACAATATCGAATACATTTTCACGAGCAGCCGGATTATTCATTTCGGTTGAGCTACAAGCTGCAAAATCCTTTCGTGCTTGGTAACTGATGTCACCAAAAATCGTGGGAATTGACAGAACTTTTGGTTGATTCTTATAAAAGAAACCTAAGTTATCAGTTCCAATAATGATTAAATTCTTTTCATTCATTTTCATGGCGAACAAATCAATAGAAATTTCGTATGAATTGCCACGAATCTTCAAAACCACTTTCTTGTGACTGGTTTTGTCTTCTCCCAACGGCGAAGATGCTAACATTGAATAGTTTTTATCCGAAATATTCTGATCATCTAATAACAAATCAGGATCAATCAACGAAATATTAGAACCACTGTCCAACAATATAACGCTTTCTTTTCCATTGCATTTTCCATAGATCATTGGACGATTTTCAAGATTACCATTTCTTATTGCATCAAATTCATTAGACAAACTTCGATAAGAGATAGCGGCTACTGATCCACTATCCGAAGATTCACCATTCGATGATCCTGATGATGATGACGATTCCGATGATGATGGAATCGATGCAGCGATTCCTTTCGGTTTAGTTTGATATATTTCATTCAATACGTCATGCATTTCAGTAGCGTGAAACTTATCACACTTTTCACATTTTTTATCAATAATCGAAGAACAATTTCTGCTAAGATGGCCTCTATGCAGACATATCAAACACAAACCCTTGCCTTTGATCATTTCAGCAATGGTTTTCGAATCAAATTTTCCAAAACATTCATAAGTTTTTTGATGGTTACTGCCACAAATAAAACAATATTTCGATGAAATAGCAGCAACAAAAGCTTTTTTCGTTTCTTCTTTATTTCTTGTAGATTGATCGAACTTTTCAATTTTGTTATAATCATATTTCAATGCCGATTTATATAATTTATCAATATATTTTACAACATCTTCAAAATTCGACATTTCAGATAGCATTTTTCTTTGTGCCCGATAATAAAACTTATAGGCAACAGCTTGTATCAAATTCGTGACATAAAAAGAAGAATCAGTTTCTAAAAATTTCACAGCCAAATTTGCATTTTCGACAATATCCTTAGCCATTTTTAAATTATCGGTTTGGTTTTCATTGACAATCCTAGGAATTTTATTTAAATCATTCTTAATTTCTAGAATGGCCAATTCGTGGTCATCATATTTTTCACACAGTTTGACCCAAATTTCCGATAAGCCTTTTAGTTCGCCAATTAAAATTCCAACTATACGAGCAGGTTCATTAGACAACGTTTTCAATAGCAAAGATTTCTTCATCACTTCATCAATAGTCATGTTGCTTATCAATAAGTTTACTATCATACTTTTGTATGGTTTCCAATTTACGAATTTACCATCGAATGTTGGCAACTGTTCTAATCGAATTTTTGTTTTGTTCGATAACGATAAGCTAGCCAATTCATTAACAACATCACCATCATCACCACCATCATCACCACCATTACCGTCACTATTATTAACGTTACGAACAACCACATCATTGACTTGAATCTTAGGCTCAAATCGTTTCATATAATTTTCAATCAAATCAGAATATTCTATCATTTTGTTCAATAATTCTGGAGGAAATTCTTCATCAGGTTCAAGCAAAAGGACCAATTGTTCATGCAGTTCATGTAATTCATCTTTCAATAATGATGAACGATCTTTATCCCATTTTCGGAACGATAAGCATGTGATATTCATTCTACAAGATTTCAATCTACTTGCCAATTCATCTGGTATATCTTTCATTTTTAATCTTCAATGATATAAATCAAATCGTAACAAAATCAAAATTCTTTAATCAAATTCAAATCAATATTCAAACAATTCAAATCAAATCTTTGATTCGCATCAATACTTCTTTGAATAAATGTAATGAAGTACACACAATTTCAGTTTCAAATCATACAAATCATACAAATCGATTGTGAGTAAAACAATGTTGTTTATTCAAAGGTTGTGCTGCGAATAAATGGTTAAAATAAAGAACAAATTAAATATACTATTGATCAAAAAATATAGTTCGAAATTCGAACCGAACTTGCTTCACAACATAGCCGGCTGTCGATGTATTTTGTTTTATTTTGTTAAGGATGAATTCTTTCTCTCTCAAACGAAACAAAGCAAAATGAACGGAAAAAATCCGATGTAAAAATGAAACATTGAAAAGTGGATATATATGGTCCGAATACTTACACACACACACACACACAATCCACCCACAATAACATAATCAGATAATGTGTGTGTGTGTACATATGGAAATAACATTAGTCAGCAGAATTGTTTTCTTCACCCCACTTCCCCCCGTATGATAATAAAACAAAACATGAAAAGAAATATTGCTTCCAATTTTTTTCTCTTTCTCTCTCTCTTTCATATATATAGCATAAGAATGATATGATTGAAAATCGAATACACCAAAATCAAAAATATATCTCGATTCTTGTTCATTTTGTTTTCCCTTGCTTCTTTCACATTGACATTGAAAATGTAATTAATCATAAAATTTAATTTCATTTGAAGAAAATAAGAAGAAAGAAGAAATTTCCCATTTTTGATTTACTGAAGTTTGATATATGCGTTCATATTTGTTTGTTTATGATATGTATTCGTTTGCAAAAAAAAACCATAATTGACTAAATAGTGATTGGATTTTGTTTCTTCTAAAACAAAAAATGACACAACATACTGAATAATGCAAATGTTTTTTTTTTGGTTGAAACCCCGATAAATGAAATTTCATATCGATGACTAAATCGATATTCATCATATGCAAATTTCCAATATAGAGTAGCTGTCAATGATTTTGTTGTTGTTGTTGTTTATCTACATTGGAACACTATTTTTTTCTCCATTCCTTTGACTATCAATTTTGGAAATTTGTTTTGGGTCGAAAGTAAACAAGATTCATCCAAAAAGAAAAAAAATATTCATTATTCATTTGATTAATTAGGAAATTTATTCTCCCTATTCACCAAATGTAATAAATATATTCATCGGAAAACCAAAAAGAAAAAAGAAAAAATCAATGATTGATGCGCGGTAATCATCACCCTTATTATCATTGAGCGCAAAAAAAACATCATTAACACTTTTTTTATCTTGGTTTTTTTCAATCCTTCATAAAGTTGTCGTCCTGGTCCTGGTCGTTGTTGTCATCATTATCGAATGTATATCTAGATTGAAAAATGAATTCCTTTTTTTTCACATAAATAACAAGGGCTAATATTTTTGTTTTTGAAAAATGAAATACATACAAACAGCAGCCTTTTTTTGGTTAAATCATATGATGTTTCGAAAAAAAAGTGAATAAGTGTGTATAACATGAAAGAATCAAAAATTGAATGAACAACAACACTATTAGCTTATTCGTGTATATTTACAGTCAATATATCAAAAAAAAAAAAAAATTTCTATTTATGAAAATGAATAGCAAAAACAACAACAACAACGTCAACATGATCAGATTATTTATGGTCCATCATTATTCTATGAGGTTTTCTTCTTCTTCGTTGTTGTTTCATAAATATTATTTTTCATTTTCATTATTTTGTTTTCCAACAAACAAACAAACAAACCAGTTTTGTTAATAAACAATGAATGTTTATGGGTAGACAGAACAAAAAAAACTATTATGAAGACAAGATTGATTTATTTGTTGTTGAATTTTTTTTTGTTTTTGTTTGTTTGTTCGGAATACAGGAGAAGTTAAATGAAGAAAAAACAAGAATTGATTGACCTGATTGAATTGAACATACAGATGATAGATAATAATTGATTAATTATCGATTTTTTTCAAAATAAATGACAGAAAAAAATGAATTTGATTAAACTTTATTTTGTTGTTTTTCTTTCAGCACTGGAATGAACAGAAAAACTATCCATTATTCGTTAAAAATACCAGAATTCCAAAAACCGTTGGACTTTCATTATCATTCATTCGATTTCGAAAGAAATGAAAATGATTGGCCGGCCATTCATTCACATTTGGTCATCATTATTATTATTATTATCCAGTAATTTCTCTTGAGACATTTGGAATCAATCACATTTTTTTCCTTGGAAATATTTTTAGACAATATGAATCGAAAAATTATTCCATTAGAATTTTCATTTTCATTTTTTTACTTTATTGACTATTGTTTAGAATTTTTTCCCCCGTCTTTCACTGGATACCGACGATTTGAATTTCAGATGATTTCTGAAGAAAGAAAAAAAAATGAAAATCTTCAGGGACCTTACCATTATCATTGATATGACCACCACCATCATCATGATTACTAATGGATGCTACGAAATTTTTATTATTATGCAACGCGATCATCATCTTTATAATTTGTTATTTGTAGTCATTGTTTTTTTGTTTCGTTTGTTATCAAATTCGATTAATATGAAAAGCATTAGTGTTTAGAATGAAAAATTCCTGATTTCATGTTTCATGAATTCAGAGATTGTGATTAAAGAAAATTTTGTCTTTTTTTTTGATTGACAGATTTGAAAATTATTCAGTGGAAGAAAAAATGAGAAAAAAAGATTTTTGTTCAATCAAAAATCAATCAATCAATTACATACAAAATATGAATAAAGTTTTATCATGAATTTAATGATAACAAAAAACTTTGTAAACATCATTTCGTTGATATAATCAATATGAAATATTTACCTCGATAAAGTATTATTTTCATCTAAATTTTTTTTTCACTTGACAACTAAAATGTTAACTTCATTGCATTGCATTTTGGTTTGATTTTGTTTGGAAAAATTTTGATATTTTGACTTCAAAACAAAATTAAAAACTAACTAATCTATTTTATTAACGAAATTGCTGTTATTTTCTTCTTGTGAAACAAAATTTGAAACAAAATTCAATAAAATTTAATTTATCGTATTGAATTGTGAAGAAAAAAAAGTTTAAGATTTGGCCAAAAAAAAGCAGTCAATTTTGATTCTATTTTCCATTTCAAACAAAATTCAGTAAATTGATTTTGGCCAAAATGTTAAAACGGATTGACGGAAGCAAGCAAAAAAGAAATTTAATTTACTTTTAAGCATTTGATTTATTTATTTTTCAACAATGTAAGTAAACTTGTTATTAACTTCATCCAAAAATTCCTATAGAGAAATTAAAGTTTGAAAGAAAAATTCATTTGATGACAATTATTTCACTTTGATTGGCTAAAAAAAGATGTTCCAATTAAATTCCGTTAAAGAATTTGAAAAAAATTTTCAATCAATGAATCGGATTTGCTTTTTTTTCTGGACATCAAATTTCAGAAAAAGGTTTAAATAATCCTTTCCATCAAAAAAAAAACATTTCAGAAAAGAAAATTTCACAAAAAAAAAATGAGAACTAGAAATTCATTTAAAAATCAATCAATTTCATGCGAAACGAATCGAGAGAAACAAAAAAACAAACAAAATTATGATGACAATTAAATGAGCTTATTGAATAAAGCTAAATCTTAGCCAAAGAAAAAAAGAAAAAATCGATTCAAATAAAAGAATATTTTTGACATTGGAAAAAAATTCGGACATTTTCTTCATGGCTGATCATTTATTAACAAATATTATTAAGGGATAATGTTTCGATAATCGATGATGAAAATGATGCGCAATAATATTATTCTGTCATAATCAAAGCCATAAATATATATATTTGTTTCTCTGTTTGTTGAATGTCTTATAAATTGGTAATAATAATCATTTTAGCTTAATATAATAATGACAATAATAGCCAAAAAAAGAGAAAAAAAAAGACAAAAACAAACAAACAAACAAACAAACAAATAGACAAATATGGCTATTATCAATAAGCTTCTGGTGTTGTTTATATCATCATAAATATGATGACGTTTATGTTTCTGTTTTCTTCTTCTTCAATCTCTCCCAATCTCTTTATCGGCACTCAAGAAACAAAACAAAAAAAATGAAATTGATACTAAAATGTCTCAAACATACATATACAGTCTTGTGTGACATGTCTTTTATAATATTTGCCTAATTGATTTTACGGTTATTTATTTATTATTATTAGTTGCAGAATACAAATTTTCATAACTTACACAAGATAGGTTATCGTCAAGAAGATCCCATTGTTTTTTTTGAAAGAAAAACATTATCTTTTTTCTTTTTCTCAATTCAAATCAAGTCTGAGTCTTCTTCGTTTTCTTTCTCATAATCTAATAATGGAAACCGATTGTATAACCATTAAGGAATTCTCTTTTTATCTTAGAATATGATTATTTTGAAATGTTATAGTGTAACACACACACACACACACATTTTGTGCAAAAGATTATCTGATCTATAAATATCAAATTTGTTGTAGTGAAATTTTTTTCGTTGTACTCTCTCTCTCTTTTGTCTCCAGTGTTAATGATGATGATGATGATGATGATGATCAGCATGAATTGATAACGACATCTTGAAGAATTTCCAATCTTCAAAACAATTCTTAACATTTTCTCTCTCTACATTTCTTCATTTCGGGTGTAAGGGGGAAAAAAGAAAGATTTTTTCTTTGCTTCTTTCTTTTCATCCGGAGACTAGATTCATATAGATCTTATTAGTATTCAAGCATTGCAAGCAAAAGTTGATTACAAAAAAAAAGAAAGAAACGGAACATTGCAAATCAAGTTTCCATTGCTGATGATGATGATGAGAATGTTCATTTCGTTTTTTTTTCATATATTCAGATTTTTTCCATGCTCATCATCTATCTTCTCCTCTGTTTTTGTATTCCATCGTTTTTTTATCATCATCATTATCATCCATTTGAGATTTATTACATAGGAACAACATTTATTCTATCATCAATGGAAAAAAGCATATGTGAACCAAGGAAACGAAGAAAAAAAAAATCAAAAGATTTATGCAATTTGTTTCCAGAAGGAACGGAAAGAAAAAAAGAAAAAAATGATTTCTTATGAATTGGATGATGTGTGATGGTTGAAAGTGTTGAAAAGTTTTTTTTCGATAACGAAAAATAATGATGAGAATAATATTCATATTTGGTTTGTCTGCTTCAGAAAAATAATCCAGTCGACTTTCGTAAGGTAATGGATCCAATGGGTGGATTTATCCAAACAAATTAAACCAAACGAAGAAAAAATAAATGTCAATAAAAATCAAAGTATCGATGAACATTTTTCCAAATGAAACAAATGAATTTTCTTTTTAAGGTTTTTTTTAATACCAAAAAAAAAGAAATCCTATCATTGATCAAATATGAAACACACACACATAGGGATCATCATCATTGGTGTTAACGGGATTTTTCTATTATTAAATTTTTTTTTATCCCTCTGATTCTTTTCCTTCACATCGACAATATCAATCAAATAATACAGCAGGATAATCTGATGATATTTGACATTTTTTTTGTTGATGAAAAATAGCTTGATAAAAAGAAGAAGAAAAAAGATTTAAGCCTTTTTCCTACTCTTGATATGAATTCAGAAATATTATTATTCAACAACGAAAACACTGATGGATAGATATAATCAATTTCAATCTATTGGCTTTACAGAACATCCGCTTTCCACAAAAACTATACTAACGAAAAAAAAAGAAAGAAAATGATGAAAACAGAATGAAAAATGTTCTTGAAAATTTCATTTCAGAAACTGAAGAAATATTATCATCGTTAAACAAAACAAAACAAAAAATTCTTTGAACTATTCAATGAACTGAACAAAAAAAAAGAAAAAAGTGAAAGATTTGGAAAAAAAGAAAAAAATAGGAAATCGAAGAAATATATAACGAAGAAACAAAATGATGATAATAATAATAATAATAAATAGAGTCAATTTATTTATCTCGAAACAAATCTTATCTTTTACAATTGTCAATTGATATATATCAGTAAAGTATTATCAAGTAACAATTTTGGTTCAATACATTTTTTCTTTCATTTCTGATTTCGATCATAATGATTTCTTTCTTTCTTTCGTTTTGATGATGATTTGGCTATACAGATCAAAATCATTGTTTATGCGAATGAAACACAAATCTAAATCATTCATAATTCTTATAATGATATTGAAAACTTAAATCATGACAAAGAATCTTTAGGGCATATAAATATCAATCGATATGCAAATGCAGATTTTTATTCTGTTTATTTTTAGAAAAAAAATATTGAAAAATTTCTATCCCTTGTACTCATTCAATTTCGAGTATTCTTATTTAGCCATAATGTTATTTTTACTTTTCCTTAAAAAATAAATTATTGCCATAATAATAATAAAAATGGCCTATGATTAGTCTTTTCTGTCTTCTTTATTTCTTTCAATTTTTCGTTCCAGAAACAACAAAAACAACAGCACACGAATCTAATCTTCTATATAAAATGTAGTCAAATTTCTTTTCGCTAAAAAGAATTTTGGTATTTTTGTTTTTTGTTTTTGTGACTACATAAATAGTCATCATCATAATAATAATCATCATCATTATAATCATACGATACACAAATTACATATGAAAAAAAAATAAACAAAATTCTTCAAAAATACAACTAAGAAAATGACAAAAATGAATTAAATTGGCAACAACAAAAAAAACATGCATAAAGCTAATACTTTTGCGATAATGATGTTTCGTTGATTCTGATTTTTTTTTCTCTCTCTCTCTCTCTCTCTCTCTCTCTTTGATTCTAAATTAAAATTTGAAATGAAATTTCTCATTCTGGACAAATATTTTTTTTTTCGTAAGAATCTAGTAAAAAAAAAAGTGAAAAGTGAATTTATTCTTAGTAGAACTGCCTTTAGTTAAAAAAAACTTGAATGTAAAAAAAAAAGTTTCAAACTTAAAAAAAACGAATGAAAAGAGAGACAAGGGAGAAAAAATGTTTGTAAAAAAATTCTCTGGAGAATTTGTAGAATTTCTCTTTCAAGCAAAGACATGTAATAGAAAAATATTAAATGTGTTCCAGAAAAAACATTGTAAGTGTCTCGTGTGTGTGTATGAAAGTAAAAAAAAAAAAATATTCAATAACAACCTAAAAATACTGTTTGAACTCAAGCAAGTCAAGTTTTTTGTCATTAGAAACTTTTCATCATCATCATCATCATCATCATGGGCCCAAGTTCTAATCGTGTTTTTTGTGAGATGCGCTACTCAGGTTTCATATATGAAATGTCCAGAAGGAAAGACACTGAACTATAGAAAAACATGATACTTCCAAAATGTCAAGGAAATGATCGTTTTATTTTTTTTGGGATAGCCAACCAAAATTTTTTGAGTTAATATCGTGACAAAATTCACCATCAAGTTGATAATAACAACACACACAGTAGTAGTTGCTGATTTAGTCAAAAAAAAACGAAAACGAAACAAGAAAAAAAATCAAAGAGAAAATCGGCAGATTGAAGAAGATGCTGACACACAATTGTAAAAATTTATGCTAATGTCGGCAAATATTTAATAAGTAAGTGTTGTTGCTGGTGGTATAAGTAATCAACAACAATACTTGATATAGGAAATAGAAATTGAGAAAAAGAAATTCTTAATAAGAATCCTATTGTTGTTGCTGTTAATTAAGTGTTATTAATTACATAACATACGTAAAACGGTAATTTAAAGTTATTCAAATAGATAAATTATCTTTTCTTTTTTTTTTGGTGGTAATGATAATAATGAAAATCACGGGCAAAACATCTGGATTATTTTTTTTTTTTGTAAATTATAATTTAAAAGGGGAAATTTAAAAGAGGTTATTTTTTGAGAAAAATTCCCCAAAAAATTATACAATATCGATAATGATGATAGTAAATTATCACTAAATTTATTTATTCATTTAAGGAAAGAAAGAAAAGAAAAAGACAAAAACGATTGCAGCTGTCTTTACTAATGATTATCAATGTTGATTATTAACAATGAAAACAAGGTGACATTATCAAATATATATAATTTTCATGTTTCTTTTCTTTTCTTTTTCATATGCTTAACCCGAATGTTATATACAAAGATGAATGAACATTTTGTTCTCAAAGAAAACCAACGATGCTCATTAATATAATCATAATGAAACTTTAATCAAATTAGGCAAGAAACAAAACAAAACAGCAAAAAAAGTCAATGTATGCGATACAGGCGAATGAGAATTACATAAGTCGATTACCGAATTAGTATGAAGTTTGGTAGAGAATGTTTTTTTCACTGAAACATAATGAAATAAGGTGAGTTGGTGTCTGTGTTCCTAAATAGGTTTTCGGCATAGATTTTTTTTTCATCGAAAGAAATTCTTAAGAATCACGAATTTAAATAAGAAAAAAGAAGACAATATCATCATTCATCATTGAAAGTGATGGATGATGATTTGGATCATGAAAAAACAAAACAAAAACAAAACATCGCAAGTAGCAAATATAATTAACGAACAGAAAACAGTTGAAGGTTATGGAAATGTTTTTTTTTTTTTTGTTACTTGACTTGAAAAACGGATTTTAAAATCGAATCATGTAAGATTACGATAGCAAACAGCAGCAAAAGCAAAACAGAACATTAAAGATTTTTAAAACTTTTTTTTTCAAAAAAGTAATTTGTTTTCCGTTTTTCAACATTGAACATACTGGATGATGGTAAATGTCGATACAAAATGTTTTTGTTTTTTTCGGTTGAAATTCTTTGCCTGCAAAACAATTTTGCACTTTTTTTTTGGCGTTCATCAATAAAATTGTGAAGCGAGAATCATTTGTTTTACGAGAGAGGGAGAGAAAAAATCGACTGTAAACGAAACAACAATGACAACAAAAAAAACCTTGATGATGATGGTTTTTGAAGACTTTTGGGAAAACAAAAGAAATGAGTTAAACAAGAAAAAGAGAAACGATTTTTTAAAAAACGAACAACAACGAGAAAACAGTTTTTGTTGATAAGAATTTAATTTATTTCACACACACAAAGAATGATTACGGTTCTGCTGCTGGCTGGTTTGGTTTGTTAGTGAAAAAATGAAATAAAACACACACACACACATAAGATTCTGGTGGTTCGGACAATTGATGTGCCCGGCAATTTTCTCTATATTTCGGGTACTTAACCGAAAATAATGGAACCACCATTGATGATGATGATGATTGAGGAGTGTGAAATTAAATTTAGGAAAAATAAAATAAAAAAATATTTTTCATTTTCTTCTAAACGAAACCGATTTGGTGAATGAAAGAAAAATGAGTGAGTGAGTGATTGAGAGAGAAAAGTTTTTTTGGATCAGAAATTCTTCGTCCAAAAAAACGAAAAGAAAAAAGAATGACCAATGCTTTTGCATCTTTTGGACAAAGAAGAAGAAGAAGAAGAAGAAAAAGTTGTTTGATTGAATTTATTCCATTTCATTGGACAATCGGTACATATTTTTCTATCGTTTTGTTCAATTTTTTTTTCATTTTTATTATAAATGATTGAATAAAAGAAAAATACAAAATTTGATTTTGTTATTGTTGTTCACTAACAACATCATTTTGTTTTATGTTGTAATAAATTTTATTTTATCATCACATCATCATCATCATTGAATGATGTGATGTGATTATGTCAACAACAACAACAAAAATATGAATAAAAATGGTTAATGGAAAATTTTTTTTTTCTCGATTGAATCGATTTGGAGAAAATTTTCAAGATTCTTTCGTTTGTTGTTGATGTTGTTACATTTACTATTCTTGATTTGTTTGACCATTGGTTACATCATTATCATCGATGATGATAATTATATTCGATGTAAATATGGTCAATAAAATTGTTGTTCAAATTTCGAAATTGTTTCATCATCATCATGTTTCAAATGACAAGAACGAAACGATAATAATCGTTGTTGACGTCAAAAAAAAAAAAATATCCAAAATTCAGATGACAATGAATGAAACAACATTAAATGTTAACATTAACTTTACAAATGTTTGATCTAATTAAATCTAAATCACGAAATACAACAAAAGGTACATAGATTTCCCCATCCCCTTATCCTTTTAAATAAAAAAATTCCAGAAATACTTTTCTGTTGTTGTTGTTTGTTTGTTGCTGGATTGGAATTTCGATTACAACAATAATTTAATATAGAGGTAGCAAACAAACCAGAAAAAAATATGTTCATATTGTTGAAAATGAATCTTCTGAAACGATGATGATGATGATGATTTTGAAACATTCCAATCGATTGTTGTAACTTGATGATAATCGTTTTTTTGTTGTTGTTGTCATTGCTGCCGGCTTTTTTTTGATGATGATGATGATGATATGACTACCATTTAAAGAATAAGATTTTGATTTCACTTTGTAGAATATCATTTCGATTGAACTTTATTTACCAAAACAATAATTTTGTCTGTTTTTTTTTCTTGCATTCAATTTGAAAAATATTTCCCAGTAAAATTGTCTCAGTTATCTCAGTTTTGTCTCGGGAAAATTTCTCTGACCAATTGCATTATTGCGTGATATTGTTTTCGTTTTTTAAATTTTAAAAATTCAGTTTTCAAATTTACAATTTCATTTTTGTTGTTGTTGTTGTCAATGTTCATTACATCCAAATAGTTTGATCGATTGATTCATATCAGGTGTACAACAACAACAACAACAACAAATTCTAATTCAATATTTCGCACACTGTGTTTTCGCTGTTGATAAATGATGGTAATTGAAATTTTTTTTTTTTTTGTTCCTATAGGAAAAAAAGAAGAAGAATTTAATGAAAATTAATTTTGAAAAGCAAAAAAAAAAAAACAACAACAACAAAATTTAAATTTATAGTTATTCAAGAGAATCCATGAGAATTGATGAAGTTTTTTGTTTTTGTTTTTCTGGTTGGTTAGTTGTTCGGACACTAACTATAATCAACAACAACAACAACAAAAATCCAAGATAAACATGGTTCATAATTCATCAGGACTTAGCGCTATACGAACGATGTAATCAATGTGCAATGAGTGCAATGTAATTTTTTCCTGTTTTGTTTTTTTGTTTTTGTTTTTTTTTTTTTTTGAGTTCCGTAAACATTTATTATTATTTTCAACCATTTTCACCGTCACTGTGACTATGTATGTGAAAATAGTGATTATCGGGTTCTTGATAATTTAACACTGTATATTCTTAACATGTTTACTCCAATCTTTGTTTTTGTTGTTGTTGTTAAATCGAATTGAATTTACAATCCGTGATCGGTTTTTTTGTTGTTGTTGTTGTTGTTGTTGTCGATTCTTTATTATTATTATTTGGTTGGTTGTTTATTTCGATTTCTTTCGCGAAAAAAAAACAAAATAAATAAATAAAACTAAATTCCGGTACCATTTCTCTTGGGTCTTTTGGTATCAAAGTACAAAGTTTGTTAATTTTCAAGTTGTTTATTTTTATTTTTTATGGTTGTGAGTAAGGAGTGTTTATCCCCCATACATTCGACCGTTCCAACAATTTATCAATCCTACCCAAAACAAAAAAAAAAAAATAGAGAATACACCAGGACCACCGCCATCATCATTATCATCATCATCAGTTTTCGAAAAAAAAACCAAAGAATAACTAACTAACTAAACTAAACTTTAAAAAAAAAAATATAAATAAACTGATTCAATAGACAGCATCAATCAATCTCGATTCGACTGATCCAATTGAATCCGATACAAACACACACAGCATCTGCAGCAACATCAGCAATGATCCATATGGGATCCCAGTCATATCCAAGTGAAAAATAAAAAATTCCAAAAAAAAAAAAAAAACATTAAATCCGCACATTGAGCAAATCGTATCAGTGGAAAAAAACAAATTGACAAGATTTTTACAAATGGAATTTTTTTTTGTTGAAAATAAATTTCTTCAAAACATATAAAAAAAAAAGAAAAGAAATAAAGTTTCTTCGAAGAGATTGATGTTATATTTCAATGTCTTGGTGCAAAGAGAACCCCTTGATGATGATGATGATGATGGTGTTATCGCATTAGTATTTTGTATCGAATATAAATGTGAATCCAACAGAAACATTGATCCAAATCACGATTGTAGCCATAAATTTTATATATATTCGTGTGTGTGTTTTTATTATGAAAAAACCCGAAGAAAATTTCCAAAATGAATTGAAAGAATGAACAAGAAAAAAAACGGAAACAAATAACCAAACAAAAAAAAAAAAAGTAAATTGATGATATAGTAGTGATACGTGCCAAACAAGCTAATTGTCGAACGTGTGTGTTTTTTGTGTTTGTTTGTGTGAACATTAAAAATTTAGGATTTTAATGTATGGCTGGATATCGATTGTTTTTTATTATTATTTGCTTTTACCCCAAATCAAAAAAAAAACAACATCAACTACAACAACAACAAACTATCATCTTCCTTCCCCTCTACAACTCACAAAACCAATAGAGAAAAGTTTATGGAATCATTTTCGGGAAGAATTTTTTTACCATTATTATTTTTCTTCTTTATATTATCAGTGTTAACGGTACTCATATTGCAAAAATAAAAAAAAAAATATTTATGAGAATCACTATACAATTATTGAATTGAAATGTTTGAAAGATTCACATTTGAATAACACAAACACACAACATTATTATGGTGGATAACATTTCAAACATTTTTGTTGTTGTTGCCTTCAATGATGATGATGATGATGAAATCCAAGAATCACAAATAACACAATTTTTTAGACAAAAATTTTGTTTTTTTTTTTGCTATTGTTCGATTCATTTTTTTTCTCTCGATAAAATGGTTTTTCGTTGCTCATTCCTGAAATCTTCATATTCAATTTCGTTCACTTTTTTTTTGTTGTTGTTGTATACGGATAATGTTCGTGATGAGGCCAAAACTAAAACTCGGAGAAAAAAATTGGATAGATAGATACCAATAAAATGAAGAAAACTCTTGAAAGAATTTTATCTGGAAGAAAATATTTCGTAATAAATAGATGGATGGATGGATGGATGGATATAAAATTGTATTATTTCATTTTTATTTTATTATTATTATTATTATTATTTACCATGGTTATAGACTTTGGGAAGAATAAGAATGATGTTGTTTTAACAAAACGAAAAAAGAAAAATTCATATTTGAAAATGAGAATTCCAACGATAATAATAATAATAATAATAATAATCATTATACGTGTATTCTCAAATTCCATCGTCGCTAGAATATGGATACAATCGTTGGAATATAGAATATTTTTGGCAAAGAATTCTTGTGTTCATCATCATCATTATCATCATAATGGTTATTATTATTTTTTCCATTTTTTTTCGTTTTTTTTTGTTGTAAACGTTCGAATCGAACAAAAGGTAACAAAAAAAAATAAAAAATTCCAAAGGATGGCAGCACAAGTTCGTACATACAAAAACGTTCGAAATTGGCTCAATGAAATTGTTTTTGGCATTCGAATTGAAAAAAAAATAAAATGAGATTTCTCGAAAGCCCCAAAGCATCAAACAAATTATAAAATCATAATTTTCAAATGAATTAGATAAGACACAATTTTTTTCCATTCTGCAGAAATTGAGCACTTTATTATTGACGAAAAAAAAGTTTTCTTATTCAACAAAAAAAGAATTTTAACCAATTTTTATGAAAATATAATTTTTTTTTTTTGAAATTTCAAAAGAAAAAATAATTGCTGAATGAACACCATTCTCATTATCATTATCATCATCATCAATGAATGTATGTACAAAATTTTTTTTTCTTTTTGTTCCGATTGATCTTTTTTTTTCTATTTTTAATAATTACAATTATGTTAAGTGAAAAAAGAGATTGTTACCCATTGATAAATGATAAATGAAAAAAGAACAAATAAGAAAAAAAAGTACATTGATTTATAATTGATTTGAAATCAAATCGAATCAATCAATCAATCAAATTTATGAAAACAAATCCACAGAAAAATAAATCGCGTGAATTTGAATTTTGTTGTTGTTAATTTTATTGGATGTACGTACTTACAACAACAACAACAACAACATTGTAAAAAATTGATCAAAGGAAAAGTACAGATTAAAATTACAATTTTTTTTTCTATAGAAATTGATACTTGTAACGAGAAAAAATGTACATCATGCACTCACAAAATTATAAAACTTTTATTGCAAAAAAAAAACGAGAACAAAAAATAGGGAAATGAATTGATAATCTATTTTCACCCAACCAAACACACACACCTCTTACCCTCAATATATGTGATGGGTAAAACACACAAATCAAAATCTCAATCGAAAAAAAATTTAGGACATTTTTTCGATCCTAATTTGAAAACAAATCATTTTTTTTTTTGATATTTGATATTTTTAGGGTTGTGTTAGATATGATTTCTTCGAACTGTTTGATTTAATGTATTTGATATATTTATAATGTGCTAGGTACATTATATCAAATCAAATCAAATCGAAAAAAAAACCCGGGAATGTTCGCGTGTTAAAAAATATTCTTTCTTTCAATAGAGAAAGAAAAAACCTCGTTAATACAGGATGCGGAAACATTAATTTATGAAGAAAAAAAAACAAATTTTTACAATAAACTAAAACAACAAGGATATATATGTTGTAATATCCGGTCATGTAATGTGTGTTTGTTTGCAATCAAAACAAAATGACCAAAACAATGACCAAAACAAAACAATAAAATGAAATAAGAGAGAGAGAGAGAGAGTGGGAGAGAGAAACATGTCATTTCCAGATTATCAGAATACAGATGATGATTCGAAACAATATTAAAATCATTCGATTGTTCGATGTTGTTTTTTTTGTTTAGTAGTGGTGGTTAATCATCATCATCCTCATCATCATCAAAAAAAAAATCGAAAACATTTAATGTACCTTAACGGCAAAGTTCAACAACAAAAACAAGGATTGTTTAATTATTTGTCGTCATCCGCATAATCATTATGAGATTTTTGTTTTTTGTTTTTCTGTTCGTTTGCCAACAACCAGAAAAAAAATACATCATGATGGTGCGGATGATGATGATGATGATCAAACCCCTAACTAACCAACACAATGATTAGATAATTTGAATTAGTTAGTTTGTTTTTTTTTCTTTCTTTCTTTCTTTTTCTCATTGTGGTTTGGCAACGACAACAATAACAACAGCTAGGCAAAAAAAAATCCGGTTTTCTCTTCCCCAAAAACATCTTTTTTTTCCTTTATTTCACCCATCACTCCAAAAAAACAATCCTTGTTGCTTGTTTCCATGTGAGTGTTTCCAACCAACCTAACCGTATTCACTTGTAAACAGAGTGATAAACACACACGTATTACACATGATCGATGTGATCGATAATGATTATTATTGAATTGTTTTTGAATCAATTTTCCTCATATAATGAATTTGTTTGTTTGTTTGATTCAGAGAACTTGTGATACCGGTTTTTTTTCATCATCTTCATTTTCATTTTCTCTCTCTTTATCATTTGTTTAGATAAATATTCTTCTTCTGTATGATGATGATGATGAATATTTTGACCAACTAATACCACTACCCATTATCATCATTATCATCATGTTATGACTTCGTGGCAAAATTCAATGCCGACATACGATTAAAAATGATTATTATCATCATCATCATCAACATGAACCCATAATAATAATCATTTTCATCATCATCATCGATTTTTTTTGGCCCCCTTCTTCATCCCCACATACTTAAAATTGTTTGATAATAATTATCACATGGATTCAATAGATGTAAAATGATTATGTTGATGATGAGGATATATGTTTATATTATTATTACATGATGATAACTACCAACCAAACAGAAAAAACATACACTCCTCCCAATCGAATGACAATCACATGTGAAAAGAGTGTGATTAAAAAAAAAAAGTTTGTTAGTTTTTTTCTCTTTCTCTCTCTCTCTCTCGTTCGATATGTTCTCGAACAGAAATAATTGACAGCTGAAAATTTTTTTTGAGTATAAAACTCGGTGATTTGATCCATATTTTGATCCGGTGATTTAGTGAATGTTTGTTTGTGTGCAAAATTAATTCTAAATTTTGAAATCTACAATTAAACAAAAAAGAAAACAAAAATGTATCGATATCAACAACAACAACGAACTTTATTATCATCAATGATGAAAATGGCCATCACATCATCATCTGATCAATTTATGATGGTCAATCAAAAAATTCCTACTTCATTTGTTGTAATGATACAAATGAATCGATCAAAATCATCGTATGTAAAATCAAATCGTGTATTGAATGTTGTTTCGAATGTTAATCGACAAAGTTATAATGAAAAACATTTTGAGGTAATTTAAATAAATAATTCCTTTAGCAGACAAAGATGTTAATTTTTCTTCTTTTTTTTAAATTTTAGGCTATATTGAAATCACCTGTTGCCATACCATTATCAAGAAATATTGATTCAAGAACTAAAACAGAGAAAAAAATTCAATTACCATCAAATATTGTTATGCGTTATTGTCCAAATAGTGATGAAGATCAAACACAAAATTTGGCTATAACCAAAACTCGACAATTATCCAAACGTCCATTGTTATTGTTTTTTGGTTGGTTAGAAGCAAAAGAAATTCATATGGAAAAATATCGTGAATTTTGGTTTGAACGTGGTTTTGATATACTTTCAGTACGAACATTACCAATGCATTTATTATTACCAAAAATTGGTGGCCGTAGAAATGCTGAAACAATGATTAATTTTTTGGCTAATCATCATCTTGTCTATGATGAAATACTCATACATGGATTTTCTGTTGGTGGATATCAAATGGGTGAAATTTTTCTTTATTTAAAAGAAAATAAAGATAAAAATGAACGAATACGTCATATCTATGAATCACTTAAAGGTATAATTGTTGATTCATTAGTATATGCACAGGATTGTCCACCAGGTGCATCAAAAGCCATAACAAATCATCCAATATTTCAACCAATGTTGGAAAAAACTATTGATAAATTTTTAAAATTAACAAAATCATTTACATATGATCGTTATATTAAAGTACAGGATCTTATGTTTGCAAATGAATCAAAATTACCAGGTAAATAAATGTGTGAAAAAAAACCACAAATAACAAATTTTAAATACAAATTTTTTTTTTGTTTATACTCTTCTCTTCAAACAAACAGGATGCATTCTACATTCAAAAGCTGATGTTGTCAGTAGTATTACACATAATATTGAAATATATAATGGATGGAAATCAAGAAATCCAGAAAATTCTGAATTACATTGTTGGCATGATGCATTACATGTACTTATCTATAAAAAATATCCAGAACAATATACAAAAATTGTTGATGAATTTGTTGCAAACAAAACAAAAATTACAAAAGCAAAAATACCCAAAAAAGTGAAAAAACAATAGACAATTATTTGGTGAAATGAAGAATCATGACGATGGTGATGACGAAAACGAAATTAGTCAAATTCAATTTCCTAAACGGCCTGATTAATAATTGATATGATATATGATAATTTGTAATTAGTAGATCTCTCGGTGATTTTTTTTGTTTGTGATATTTATATAAATATTTTTTTGATATTTCTTATTTAATATTTTTATCTTTAAATTTACCAAATTAAATTTATTTTTCATTATTATAATCAAATAAAAATCTATCTGTTTTCTTGCTCAATAAAATTGAAAAAAAATTGAAAGTTTTCCTTTCCATTTGGTTTTGATACTTTGCTCATTGGTAACAAAGTTTGATGATTAGGTAAGCCAAACAAAAAATGTCTAATCGTATGATGATGATTCAAAAGAAAAGAAAAATCGAATAATCACATCATTTATCAGGCAATAAGAAATTTGCACTAGAAAATAAGCCAAATTTGCCAAAAAAAAATCAAAGAAGATAATTTCTTTGGAAACAAAATGCCGAAAATTTTCTCCTAAGACACCGATTCTATCATAAGATAAAAAAATGAATTTTAAACAAAAAAAATTTCGACACCATCAATGTAATTTTAAAGAGCACAGTTGATGCAAATTTTTATCAGACTTTTCGTGGTTGTTCACAATACATATTCTCAATTCGGTTTGAATTGGTGGGGAAATCAAACAACAACTCTCAACAGATTTATCTTTTGGATTTATTATTATTTTGTTTGGAATGAAAAAAAGAAATTCTCATTATTATTTCATTATAATACAAATTGAAGAGAGAATTATTTTTTTCAGTCAAAATCAGATTTTCAATATAATAATGGAAAGGGGAGAGAAACGAGAGAAAAATATTTGATCGACATTCTGACAGATTTCTCTGGAGAATTTTTCTGTTTGAATTTTTTTTTTTGTTGTTGTTTTTTTTTGATTTTCAAATTTTCAAATGTCAAATGAGTATTTTTTTTCCTATGAAAAAATTAACAAAAAATCAACAAAAGAAAAATTAGGAAACACAAGAAAAACAAAATTTTGTTTGTCATTTGAACAAATTAGCCTGACCAAATCCACACATCATAGATGTTTGCATCCGTTGATGAAGAAAAAAGTTCTCGACTGATGATGATGATAATAAGTTTTAGAATCATTTATGTTACTTGCATGGACATTTGTGTGTGTGTGTGTGTATGTGTAAATGGCTATTAAATATTGAAGATTTTTTTTGTTTTTGTTTTGACCAGAGAATATTACGGACGACTACGGACACAATAATAATTTATTCAGCTCATTAACTTTAGATTTCATAATCAACATGCAACAACACACAATATCACCAAATAATATATATATAAAATTGACAATGTTGTTTTTCGAAACTTTTTTTTTTCTTGCCGTACCCGAGAATACTTTTGTGAATTGTGTATATAGTATAGTAATGAACAAGCCGGTAACAAACCCGACGACAACAAGCAAATTTTTTTTTGTTCCTTTGCTTGATTTTGAAATCAGCATTATCACAAACATATAACAACAACAACAACAACAACCAAATACCCGGAATTCGGGAAAGTTTTTTGTTGTTGTTGTTGTTGAACCTATTGAGAATTTTGTTTCCAAATGTAGTGTTGTTGGTTGTTGTTGTTGTTGTTGTTTATCATCATGTTTATTTTCAATTCAGTATAATTTATTCGGATTTTGTTTGGGTATTTTTTTATTTTTTTTTATTACCCACGAAAATGCAAATAGAAAAATGATAATAATTTCAAATGTGAATGACAATTAATTCAATACAAAAACTGAATGAATGACACCGGTTTCAATTGGGAATATTCTAGAGTATTCATGGTATATTTGTTTTTTTTTTTGGGTTACAACACATTTTACACAAAATGATGATTTTAATGACCAGAAATGAAAAGATTTTAAACTGAACTAAATAAAAAAATATGAAAATTACAGAAATGATTTGATATCATATGGATCAATTGAATTGTACCGTGAAACAAAATGAAATATATAAAAAAAACTATGATATAATAGGATCATCATCATAATTAAAAAAAACGAAAACAACAAAACAACAAGCCAGTATGGACTATGGGAAAATCAACAACAACAAAATAAAATAGATTTGGCATCATGTATGCTAAACAAAACAAAAGTAGACCTAGTGTTATTTTGTTAACGAAATTCTGGTTCAAAGCATTATTCAGCTTTGAAAATTGGTTTAATCATCATCATCATCATTATTTGCATTCATTCATTCATTCATTCAATGAATGATTCAAACAAACAAACAAAAAAATTCGGGAAATTTGAGAATTTCCAAAAAACATCCCGGCATTTCATGCAATCATTCTCTCTCTTTCTCTATCTATATAATAACTAACTATTACTAACCGATTTAGTTTGTAGATTCTGTAGAAAATGAAAATCTTCTTTTGTTTTGTTTGCTTCGGGTTCATTCTCTTGATTCACTATTAGATTCTCTACATAATCATCATCATTGCAGAAAAAAAATAATCATTGGTTCGGTATTTTTCCAGGGTTCAAAAAAAAAAATTAATAGAAAACTTTTTCTACTTTTGATTTATTTTTTTCATTTCATTCTTCTTCTTTGGGTGATTATATCCTTCTTCTTCTTCAAAAAAAATATTGATCTTGGCAATCATGAACCAAGCGAAAATAAAAAAAACTTTTGATCAATTTTTTTTTTCTTCATTTTCCAGAAAACCACATTATCCACATTGGTAGACAAATGAACAAAAAAATGGCTGAATATTTTCTATCGGGGAGTACATATAATTTACTTCAAGGTTAAAGATTTTCACTGTTTTCCAGAAACAAAACAAAAAAAGAAGAATAATAAGTAAGCAAGAATAGAAAGAAAGAAAGAATGAAAAAAACCATAAGACAACAATCTTTGGATTCAAAAAAAAAAAAAAAAATTCATGTATATAAATCATTCATCTTTTGTCTCTCTCTCTCTCAACCATACTTATAATATTGATTTTGTCGTAACTTTTTTTCTTTTTTTCTCCCTTTCCAATATTCATTCATTCTTTATTGTATCTGGGAAATTATGTATGTGTGTGTGGGTGCATCATAGAATGTTTTTTTTTTGAATGAAAATCAACTCTTTACTTCTCTTTGTTTGGTTCGGTTCGGTTCGGTTCGGGGTAAAGATCTTTCATGATTTCATGATATCATTAAATTACCATGTCTATCTATCCATTAATCTAAAGTTTTTTTCTTCTTCTTCTTCTGAAAAGTATTGAATACATATTACCGAAAAAAGAAGAAGAAGAAGAAGAAGAACGACGGTAATTTGTTCAATGAATGCAACAACAACAACAACAAAAAAAGCAGCCAGCAAATTTGAATGAATAAAGAGAGAGAAAAAAATAGACATTAAATAATACATACAATCTTTTCAAGCCTATCTATGATCTTTTATATACATGAAGAGAAGAAAAAAAAGCTTCGTAGCTGATAAATATATTTCAATTCAATTCATTGAAGGAAAAAAAACTTTTTTTTTTTTTGCTTTGGCTTTGGCCATTATGAAAAGAATCATTTGTGAAAAGAATAATGAACAAAAAAAAAAGAAGAAGATTTTATCATATAACATCAAAGGTATTAATTTGAATATTTCAGTTCATTCATTCATTCATTCATTCATTTATTCATTCGATAACCAATAGATCGAATTTGTATTGAATGAAAATATTCCAAAAAAAGAATTTACTTTTATTGATGATGGTTGGAAATTGGGAAAAACTTTTTTTTCAGTCAAGGAAAAATTTATCAAATACAGATACAAATTCGAAAGAATTCTAATACCTTGAAATTGATTTGTAAAATGGCCATTTTTTAAAATTGGATTTTCCTTCTTTTGAAATTAATCAAGAATTTACCTTTTTTTTCAACGGAAATGATCAATGTTTCGAATGAAAAAAAGAAAAGATTTTCATTGCTTCTGAAATTAAGTAACAAAAAAATAACAGAACAGAACAGGAAGATAAGAAGAAACCAGAAAGAAAAGAAAATTGCTATCATCAGCTAAATCATTCTTAAATATGAAATACACAAAGAAAAACACAGAGAAAAAAGCCAGCACTATGATCAAAAAAACAGGATGGTCATCACATCACTTTAATGATTCTGTTTCTGATATATATCAAAGATCTATTTTTTTCAAAATAGTATCATCATTTTTCTTTACAATAACATTAAAGTACTCCAAACACACACACACAAAAACACACACCAAAAAATGTAATCGGCTTATTTGATTTCGATTGGATATTTTGGTAAAAAGGAAAAGAAAAAAAAAAATTATGGATTACATTGTTTGTGTGGGTAATAAGATGAATTGATGCTGATGATGAAATCAACCCAAATAGACCAACAACAACAACAACAACAAAAAAAGTTTGGCCAACACATCATATTGATTGAAAACTTTGAAATTTTTTTTTCGTTGTTGTCCATCTCTCACTTTCACTCACTGATTCTGTAGAAAAAACTTTTTTTTCAACAGAACATTATGGGATAATGGAACCATCATCATCATGGAATGGTTTGATACAATTTCCCCCCCCCACTTGGTCGTTCCATACATTCAATTTATTTTCTTGAAGTTAAAATTAACGAGTAATTCGTATACAATTGTGGTTACCATTGCCATCACCATCATCATCATCATCATCAAGCCATATCACATACTTGGAAAGCAAGGCCAATCATTTTCAAACTATAAAAGACTTGGATTTACACTCTCTTTTGCAAAGACATGTATGACATGCATTCATTGTAAATGAATCATACTATTATGATTATGATGATGATCATCATCATCATAAACATCAAGTGGAAAAGAAAATTTATCGGAGAAAAAGAAGAAAAAAAAAAATGATGATAGTCATGACATGATGAACAATAATAATCTACATTTCACAATCTCAATAATAATAAATTCTCTTCCGACTGAACGAAAAAAAAGTAAAAAAATAAAACTATTTGGCATCTGAAATCTTGTGAAAAAAAATGTATGTAAAAGAAGAAAAAGAAAAGAAATCATTGTAAAGATTATACATTTTTTCTTTTTCGTTATTTTTCTTCATCATTCTTCATTCTTGGCATTCATTCAACAACAACAACAACAACAAACGAAAAAAAAAATCAAAGAATTTAATCACCGATTCTGTATTCTGTATTTTTTATATTATTATTATTATTTAAATATTTCGCACACAAAATTATTGTATACTAGAAATAAAAAAAAACAAGATATTAATTCTCGAAAAAACAACCAACAACCACCAACCACCACCACTACCACTATCTCAGTAATTTTACTACTGCTATTTTTATCAATGAAAATAAATTCCGGCCGACAGAATTATCTCTCGTTTTTTTTTTGCCTTGTTTTACACTTTGGGTTAAAAAACAAAATTATTATTATTATTATTATTATTTCCAGTTATATACAAATAATATAACTAAATGGGCTATATAAATTATAATTTTAGATTTGTGTTTTTCTTGATTCTTGTTGTTGTTGTTGTTGTTGTAAACGAATATAAACATTGTCAATAGAAAAAAAATCCATATGTTTATACTATAGTAGACAACAACAACAACAACTGAAAAAAGTAATCGAAAAAAACAGCAACAACAACATAGTTTATCTATCAGTAACGTTATTATTATTGTTTAAATAGTTTGCCTATTTCTACACACACAATGATAATGACGATGGTGATGTGGATGTGGGCCATGTGGATGATGGTCGATGCAAATAAATAAAAGGAATATAGAGAGGATGAAGAAGGGAGAAAAAAAAGTCAAACATGAAAGCAGCAAAAAAAATGAAAATGAAAATTGTCATCATGAAGAATCGAAAATCTTCAAAATGCTAAACGCAGAAACAATGTTTGAATCGGTTTTTTTTAAAAATATATTGTTATTGTACCAAAAGAAAGAAAGAAAGAAAAAAAAATTGTAAATCGTTATTCTCGAAAATATATGATGATAATAATGATGATGATGATGATGACATTACTTGGTTGTTGATGATATTATTATTTTTTTTTTTTTTTTTGATTTGCCCCATTTTTTATATATGAATTTTTTTTTCTTTCACTATATTCTGTGTGTGTGTATTTTATAAGAACATTGAACACATTAAAAATGTGGAACTTAGATACACACACACACACATAATCTTCATATATTCTCTATATTGAGGATGCAATAGATTTTTTTTATGTGTCTCATACATATATTTTTTTTTTTTTTTTTTTGGTACAATAACTATTTGTTTAAATGGCCACTATCGACATTAACCAAAATAGACATACATATTGGGTAAATATAACAACAACAAGAATCTAGAAGAGAACAAATCGTACAAAACCAAACCAAACCGACCAACAACAACAGCGACGATAACAGAAGACACAAAGTGAAAAAAACAACAACAAAACGAGATAAATAGAAAATGAGAAATACGATTTGGACAGAATCGATCCAACAAGAACCAGCAAATGCGGATAGTGCGGAAATAAATTTTTTTTTCAACCAGACATACATACACATGCAAAAATAGATAGAAAGATACAGATGCCAACAGTGAAAAGACATTAGATTCTTACACACACACACACACAAACAGTATTGGCTAGTTATGTTATTTTTTTTGGCTTACTGGTTGTTGTTGTTGGATATATATTTTTTTTTCTTGGGTTGGCCATTGGATGCGATTTTCGATTGATGATGTTTTTGTTTTCTCCCTGTTATTTTTTTTTTTTTTTTGAAAACGAGAATAATAATGAAAAAAGCTAGAAGCATTCGAAAATGTTATGATGATGATGATAAAAAAATCGGTTTTTTTTTTGCTGAAAATGGCCTTGTACAAATATCATTAATGATGATTACCCCAGAAAAAAAAAGTGGAGTGGCAAAGAATCCAAACAACATTGTGCATCGGAATTTGCTTTTTTTTTTTTGGTTAGCTGCTGGTTGAAGACTTGCGCATCATAGGAATTTTTCTTTTATTGAAAAGAATAAGGAGAACAGAAGCGCCGCATCTTTATTATTATTATTATTATTCTTTTGATGATCATTAAATTCTTTTGCCACTACAGTCTACTATTTTATTCAATAAATGCTACTACCGTTGTTTGCATCATCATCATCAACAACAACATCTATGATCATTGAGGCCGCTATTTTTGTGAATTCATAAATTCACAGCATCGGAATTTTATTTGAAGAAAAGTCTGTTATGTGTGTGTGTTTGTGTGTGCTGGTTCGAAAACAAGAAAAATCTATGCATCCGATTCTTATGGTTGTTGTGAACAACAAAAAAAAAATGAATTTGGAAATGGAATTGCGCGCGCGATATACAATGGTGATGTGAATTTTTTCTCATTTGGTATATCAAGAATCAGAATTTCGTTTGTTGTATTTTCTACACAAATGTCTGTGTGTGTGTGTGGTGCATAGGTGTGCAAATTGTGTTTTTTTGAATGATAAAAAGCAAATAAAAATCTTCGTCGTTGTCGTTCAAGTCAGACAAAATCATTGAATTCTTTTCGAATTTTACAAATCATCATCATCATCATTAATGTCTTCCTTATTTTTTTTCACTTGTAATTTGATAATAATTATTGAACAATTTGTTAAATGATTGTGTGTGTGTGTGTTTTGTTGTTGAAAAAGGAAAAAAAAGTGAAAAAATTCATCCACCCACACACACACACACACACACACATAAATAGACTATTGAATTTCAATTGTCATCGATTTTTTCTTTCTCGAAAAAAGCATCATCAATTTTTTCTACAAAAAAAAAAGTCACACCAATAGTGAATATGATGATGATGATTCTTCTTCTGTAGTGATTCACTAATGAAATGTTTTTTTTTTTAAAGAAGAAATTTGAGAAAAGAAACGTGAACATCATTCATTCATTGCATTGCATCTTGTTAACATCAATCGATTTTTTTTTTGTTTGTTTTTCTGACTTTTGAACAACCGGAAAAAAACAAGTGATCAAAACAAGAACAAATCGATTTGAAACTTTTCTTCACTTTCAAATTTTTTGAACACGAAACATTCGTGATCCAAACAACAAATCGTCCCGAATCATGAATAGATTTCATGAATTTGAATTTTGAGAAGAAAATTTTTTTCAATTTTCAACTGTTGTAATGTAATGTCAATTATCAAAGCAGAGAACAATGAAAAAAAAATTCATTTAAATAATAATCATCATCATTGTTCTGCTCAAATTCACATTTAAAAAAAATATATGAAAATCTTTATCATTATCAATCTTTCATAAAACAAGAATTCATTCCTCTCATTCTTTCTTCTCTGTTCTGATTTCATTGTGTTTCATTTTTCTTGCTTTCACTCTCTCTCTCTCTCTCTCTTTATTTGTTGCCCAAAGCTTAGTAGAAAAAAAACAAATCATGTCTTGGGTCTTGGAACCGAAACAAAACAAAAAGAAAGCAGAAAAAAATGAAAGCAAAATAGAATACAGACAGTCAGACATACAGAGAACATTTTTTTGATGTTTTTTTTTTGTTGCCTTTCTTATATAATCATCATTCTTTTTTTGGTTCGTTTGGATCATTTTTTTTTCTTTCTTGATTCTGGAAGGATCATTTCTGGATCATTAGTAAGATTCGTGAAATCATCTTCCGTTCCTTCATCGTTTTTTGTTGTTGTTGTTGTTGTTGTTGCTTCTCATTCCAGCAGTTGCCTATACCACACAGTATAGTAAAAAAATACTCGACACATTTCTTTTCTTTTCTTTTTTTTTCTAGTTTCTTCATGTTCGTGATTTTCGGGCAAACCTTCCTCTTTATCTTTATCTTTAAGTTTATTTTCGTTCATAATCATCATAATCATCATCAGAAGCATCGTTTTCTCTCTCTCCACACATCTTTGTAATCTAACATTTGTTTAATTTTTCTTTCCGTTTGTTCGTACAGCATCTTATCTTTCAATGAAATTACTATTCAGAATAAATTCAACTTCAAATAACAACCAGTAATAATAATAATAATCATAAAAATGATAATGATGATCAGTAGCCACGTATTTTCAACCAAAAAAAAAAAATGATGCTAAAATAAAATTGAATAATCATCAGGCCAACAAATTGAATATAATTTGCTAAAGAAAACAAAAAAAGATAAAATTAGCTAGTTTCAATTATGTTGAAATAGTTTTTTTTTGTCACATTGTGTGTTTGTTCTCATTCGTCCATTCAATCAATCGATTATCATCAAGTTTGTTAGTTTTTTTTCCATAGTTCCTTGTTGTTGTTGTTGTTATCGTTTGATCATCGTGCATCCAATCTTTACATCATAACAACAACAACAACAACAAAGTTCAATGATAATAATGTGATATGGAATCAACAAAAGACTAGCGACAACAACAACAATGATGATGATGAAGGAAAAAAATCTGTCACCCATTTATCGATGATGATGATGATAATCATATAGAGGCCATCATCATAATCATATATGAATGCTAATTTGACTCAGTTTTTTTTTACTGATTAGGGATTTATTTATTTATATAGAAAAATAGATAAAATTTTTTTTTTGTTGTTGTTGTTGTTGTTTGGAATAACAAAAAAAAAGTAGTCATCATCATTTAGGTCAAAATAGTGGTAATATCAAATGGCCATAGAGATTGGATTGCCAATTTTTTCTCTTTTTCTCTTTCTCTTTTTTTGTATTTTATTTGTTCATTTGATCTAGCCAATTTTGTTGATCATCATTCGATTCTGTATGGTATTCTTTTTCTTCTTTCTCTTCTTTGTATTTTCAATAAGGATCGTTTCTTTTGATTTGAACCAGAAACACATACACACACACCGATACAGATCGAGAGAACCCAGAAGAAATGAGAAATGACATAATACACACACACACACACAAGGATAGATTGAAGATTGAGATATTTTTGAATCATGAATAGATAGATGGATAGATATAGCCGGTCAAGATAAATTCTACAGCAAGAAAAAACCATAGAATGAAAATATAGAACAACAACCATGCAACTCAAATGAAACAAAAAAATGCAATAAACTTAGTACTGGAATTCTTTCTTTCTTTTTTTTTGTTTGGTCCCAATAGAAAGAAAAACAACAACAAAATTCTTTGTTGTTCGTTTGATGTCGTCTTCATTCATTCATTCATTCATTCTTGCTGTTGTTGTTGTTGTTGAACTTAATTGATTCAATTCGATCCAAATTGAAGCTGACATCGACACATATTATTACACTATAGCTAAAAGTTAAAGTAAGATGAGGTGAAAATAGCCAAAACAAAATGATGGGCAAATTCGTTTCTTTTTTTCGTTGGTCGTTGGTCAGTTGTCAGTATGTGAATGAAGCTTGGTTTTTTGTTGTTGTTGTTGTTATGTTAGACTTTTATTTCTTTCGATTATTATTGGCTTCATATAGTCATAGTTGTCATTATTCGTTAATGTTTCATTATTCATTGATGATGATGATGATGTTTCCAGCAGCAACAACAAAAAAAAAATTCCTATCATTTTCATTCCGGTCATCATTTGTCATTCGATTCGGGTTTGAAAAAAATTCTTTGTCAAAAATTTTTTTTTTACTTTTGGCAAAAACAACTGCCAAAATCAATTGATGATAACAATGATGATAATTATTATTTTTTTGTTGTTGTTGAATTCAAACATTCATTGTAATTGTAATATTTATTCTTGTTTTGTTTTTCTTTTACTATCTCTTTCTCTATCTCTCTCCCAGAAATTTTAGCTTCAGGACATTCAGCCAGAAGATTATTATTATTACAATTCATTTGAAAATGTTTTCATATGGAATTTCATAACAATGTGCAAACGACAACCAACCTGAAAATTCATGATCCAAATTCAAGAATGTTTTGAATCAAGAAACAAGAAGAAAAAATTTAATTAATTATCAATTCGTTGTTTTTTGTGTAAGTGAGTAGTGAACAAACAAAAACACACACAAAAATATTTCATCAACATTTGTAATCTATGATTTCATCATTGAAAGAAGCGATTCAAATTTTTGAAAGAAAAAAAATCAATTTTTTTCACAATCAATTTATTTTCAATGGAGAAAAAAAAATGAATCAAAACACTTAATCAATCCAAGCGAAAATAAGGTTAAATAAGTAAATCTTTTTCCTTTCTTTCTTCCTTTCTTTCTTTCAAACATCAATGAATGAAATGAATGACGATTCTGTTCTTCTTCTACAGTTTCTTCTTCTTATTCGTTTTCAAATGTTGATCCAACAAATTTATGTGCAATGTTTGTGTTTTTGTTTTTTCTTGGTTTGTTTGATCTATTTTTCTATTATAAATGATGTGTGTGTTCATTGATGTTTTTATGTTTGTTTGTGTGTTGATGTTGATGATTATGTAATTTGTGCAATGTTTGTGATGGCCAATATTATTCGTGTTTTGTTGTTGTTGTTGTCGTTGTTATTATCATTATTATCATCTGTGTATTTAATTTATTAAGTGCTCTGTCCGTTATATTATTGTTTGTTTGTTTGTTTAAAGATCCATAATACACCAAAAAAAAGTGTTATCATTGTTGAACCAATTTTTTCGATGATGATTCATTTGATTCATTTAATTTGATTTAAATGTGATAATAATTCTGTGTTTGATACCGGTTTCGATATTCTGCAATACATCAATGATTGATTCAAGAATCTATTACGTTTCTTTTATTCTTGTTTCTTGTTTCTGGTTATGTGGGTGTGTAAAAGTTGTATCGTTTCTTAATTATTTTGGTTTTCTCCTTTCAAATATGGCCAATTTGTGTTGTTTTTCATGTTTTCTTCTTCGTTGTTGATGATGATAAACACATCAAACACATCGACACATTCGATTTCGATGAACATTTTTGTTACGGGCGTCTATTTTAACGTACAACACTATTGAAACGATGATGAAATCGTAACGCGCCCATTTTCTTTTTTTTTCATTTCCCCTTTTGGTTAATCATTAATCCAATATCATCATCATCATCATTATAAGTCATTCAAACAAACAAACAAACAAAACAAGCAAAACACTAACATCATCAAACAACTTACTAACACTTTTACCGCCTACTAATCATCATTATTTTCGGTAAAGAATTTCATTCGAAATCAATTTGCTCAACATCGACATCAACGACGATAAACACTTCAAAATTTCCTTGTTTTTTTTTCTCACAACTCAACGTAATTGGATTTTTTTTTTCAACAATTCCACATTGATCGACAAACAAAAACAAAAACAAAACAAACATCGATTTATCCGGTGTGTGTTTCAAATAAAATTCATTTCTTATATATACACACACAGAGAGAGATAGCGTACACACATTTTAAAGATCTTACGAAAAACAAATTAAAATTATCTTTAGTTATCATTTGAGTGCGATGAAAGAATTTTTTGTTGTTGTTTTTTTTCTAGCCGTTTAAAATTCTGTCGTTGTTGTTGTTGAAAAGTTCAATTTTAACAACAACAACAACAACAGAATTATTAGTTTATTTCTTTGCTACGACCGGAAAAAACAACAAGGCAAATGAAATGAAATGAAAAAAAGTATTTTCACACATCGGGAAAAAGAGAATTAAAGAATCAAGAATCAAGAAAAATAGTGTACCAAAAAAAAAAAAAAATAAATAAAGCAAAGAATGAGAAAGTTTTCGATTGTCGATCATCATCATACACACAGAAAAATAAAGTCGTAAAATATACGGCAAAATCCATAACATTTTTGGGTTTTAACGTCATCCACAAAATGTTACGTTTTTTTTTCTTTTTTTTGTATTTCTGGGCAAAATCCATGAAATATTGAGGCAAAAAACTCAAATATTTGTGGCCAAAAAATCATGAAATATTCTGGAAAAGACCTAATATTTCTTGGAAAAATCCATGAAATATTCTGGAAAAAGACTGAATATTTTTGGACAAAAATCCATGAAATATTCTGGAAAAAGACTGAATATTTTTGGGCAAAAAATCCATGAAATATTCTGGTTAAAAATATTTTTATTTACAAAAAAATGCGAAATAAAAGAGAAAAGAAAAGATAAATTTAGCCGACTAAGGTGGCATAAAGATCATTTTTTAAATTCATAAACAAAAAGTAAACAAGTTAATCAGTGAATAAAATAATTAAGATTATTGGCCAAGGATAGATTAAAATTCTCCGATTTGTTTGCTTTATTTTCCAGATTATCGCTCAAATCATGGCTATGTGATTTCTAATAATTTATCATGAATGGATGAATCTTCCTTGGTTGCCCTCAGTTCACTACTGATGCTTGCTTGAGTTCCGTATCGCTTCCGATTTCTCGCTCGACCGTTGGAGATTTCCTTATCCAGCCACAACGCTTTCTATTGTTTTTTCGATGCTTTAAGCTGTTACACAAAATAATATTTCTGATTCGAAAAATAGTCAAATGGCAAACGAAAAACAAAAACTTCGTTTAAAAACAAAAATGCTGGATTCGAATTATTTCATTTGTTTAATTGAATTATTAACAATGTTTCGAATGTTAACGAATTGTTTCAAATTTCAAGTTCAATTGTTATGGCTAAATCGAACAAACATCGATTTACCAAATCTTTTCATGAATCGATCATGAATCCAATCAGATATTCAAAAGCAATTTTAGGTTATAAGTTGTTTACGAAGCCACCGAATGACAACAGCCACTAGTTTTGGCTTCATGAACAAATTGCCACATCTGTCCCCTTCATATTTTTAAACCAAATTAGATATTAGTCAATTCGAGTGGAACTCATCGTAGACAAATGAAGGAAGATCCAATCCAATACCTTCTTCTTTAGCCCCATTGAAAAAAATTTGGTTAGGAAACATCCATTTTGTCTGTATGATTATTCTGTCCGGGAGATAGGATTCCATTCTCATTGAAACGTGGTTTCAAATCTATCATTTTTTTTGTAGATCCAACTTCGCAAATTCATTGCAAACGCGATATATTTGGCCGAGTGTCATTCAGTTAACATATTTTTTCAAATCGTACATATTTTATTATGAAATTTTGATAAATCCAAAAAATGAAAATTAAGATTTTAAAATTTTTTCTAAGTCCAGAAATTTTTCATGAAATATTGAGGCTGGTGAAAAAATCCATGAAATATTGAGGCTAGCAGAAAAATCCATGAAATATTGAGGCTAGCAGAAAAATCCATGAAATATTGAGGCTAGCAGAAAAATCCATGAAATGTTTGGGCAAAACAAAAAATCCATGAAATGTTTGGGCTGAGTATAAGATTGGCAAAAAATCATGAAATATTCTGGAAAAAAATCCTAATATTTCACGATTTCAGTTTTCCATAAAATATTGAGGAAAAAAACCATAACATTTTGTGGATGACGTTAAAACCCAAAAATGTTATGGTTTTTTGGCAAAAAATCGAACTATTTTACGTTTCATTTTTCTGTGTGTATTATATATTTTTAATTTACTTTTTCATTTCTGCCTTTTTTTTCTGTTTGTTTTTTTCACTTTCATTTGATTCTGCAGGAATTTTTTTTCGTTTTGTTTTGTTTTGTTCCGTTATGTTTGTGTTGTGTTGGACGGATATTGTGTGTGTATGTGTGTTTTCGGCAGAATTTTTTTTATGAAATTTTTTCTTCTTTATGAAAAATAATATCAATTCTTTTGGAGAAAAAAAAAAGAATGGCGTCAAAGAAAGAAAGGAAAACAAAAAATAAACACCAACATTGTGCGAATGAGAAAGAAAGAAAAAAAATGGTCGGGTGAAAGTGACAAAATGAGATTTTTTGTTTTGTTTCCACGTTTTCTCTCTCTCTACTTTCAGATTGTTTTTCTATTTGATTTTCATTCAGAAAATAATTTCGTTTTTTTGGTTTGGGGTGTCGATTTCCTTTTGTTCAATCATATACAATTTGTCTATGATGTTTGTAAAATTTTCAACATAAAAAAAACGAAAATGAAAATGAAAGAAAATTCATATTTGAGTTTTTTTAATGAAAAAAAAAGAAAAATATTCATATTTCACGTTTTCATATTGTTATTCTGTTGTTCAAATGATGAACAGCAGAATATTATTATTATTAACAATAACAACAATAACATACAAACAAACAGACAGAATAAAGCTTCTTACATTCTTTACAAAAATTCTTATTATTATTATTATCTTGTTCAGTATTTTGACTTGTTTGTTTCAAATAAAAATGGAATGTTTAGAAAGTCAAACAACAAAACAGCAACAGCAGAGAGAAAAAAAAAGAGTAAAACAAAACAATGAAGAAATATAACAAAATCAGTAGTTTTCTTAATTCATTTTTTTTGGATACATTCCACATTTTTTCTGTTGTTGTTCTCAATGTACCATATACGGATATATCAATATGGATTCTGATATGACATACCGTTTGTTCATTTGGTTTATTTATTATTATTACACCATTTTTTTTCCTCTGGTTCTTTATTATTATTGTTTTTTTTTGTATGGCTATTTGTTTCACAAGGGGGTATATCATCATCATCATCATCATTCTAAATATTATTGTAATAAAATAAATGACTAAACCATTAGATTCTATCTTTATGTATTTTTTTCCCCCATCCTTTCCCTTAGTATACCAACTACAACTAACATTACCTTGCTTCGAATTCCATTACCATTTTTTCCCCTAGTTGTTGTTTCTAATATATTCTTATCTATTACATAAGAAACACACATAGAGAATAAAAATTCTGATTGAGGGATGTAAAAAAAAGAAGAAAATATAGACTTACTGAACTGACTATACTTACACAGAAACACACATATAACATTCGATAGAATTGTTGTTGTTGTTGTTATGGGTTTGTTGTTGTTGTAAGTTCAAATTGCGATTCTTTGAATTTTCTTTCTTTCATTCTTGTTTTATGAAACTAATAGTTTTCTTGTATTATGGATGTAATAAAAATAGTAGTGGTAGATAGATTTTTTGTTGTTTTTTTTCTAGTTAAAATGATGATGCTAAAATTATTGGTTCTTTTGACTTTGTACGAATGTTATTGTACGATTTCTACAGTCTAGATTGACTTCTATAAAAAAATTGTAACGAATTTTTTATTTTTTCAACAAAAAAAAAATCGGAAAGAAACTGAAATGCGGTCGAAAAATAGTAAAAAATTGGGCAATTTGAACAAGAATTGAAAGCAAGCAGGGGAAGAAAATGAAACTTTCTTTAATTTTTGAAATCGAAATTCTTCATTTTACATTTGGACACCAAAACATTTTAGCCAATTTTTTTTGTTTTGTTTGGCCATCACACATCCATCTATAGTAAATAATACTAATGATGATGATGATAATAATAAGATTATAGTTGCTAAATTTATTTCAGAAAAGAAAAAGGAAAGAAAGAAATTTTTCTTTATGAAACAAAAAATGAATTCTTTTTCCTTCTTTTTTGATAAGCGAATGATGATGATTAATACAACACAATGGTTGAATGGTGGAAAAATGTTTTTCTTTTTTTTTTTTGCAAAATTGGCCAAAAGAAATGTTGGCTTCACTGTATTGCATTTTTTTAAAAATAATTTGTTGGCCGGCTATTTCGACTTTAATCGGTTTTTTTTTCTTTCTCTTTATAATGATGATGATGATTTTTTTGAAAAATTTCTATATAGAGTTTTAGGCTATTATTTACTAAAGATTTAACATAGAAATTGTTTTATATTTTATTGGATTTTCATCCATATCAAAAACAGAAAAAAAAAAGTCAAGTAACTGTGATTACGAATATGACAATAATGATGCATAGTGTCCAACAAGAGCAACAACAACAACAACAAATGTGGATCAAGTTAAAATACATCCACTTATATATCCTGTATACTGAATAAAAGCCTAGCCTGAAAAATAATAATAATAATAAATGACAATCAATCCAATTTATAATCATTCCAAAGAGACCCCTGAAGCTTATTACAAAATTCCGTTATTTCAATTGGGAAAATTTTTTTCCCTATTCAATTCCAATTCATCTTATGGACCGAAATAATGTGAAGTGAAGAGAAAAAAAAAATAACAGGACAATTCTATTGATTCTGATGAAAATATGTTATTAGTGCAGTCTCTACTACTTTATTTTTCCTATTTCATTCATTTCATTCATTCATTTCATTCATTTGCTTGATGTTCATATGATTTCAATTTCCCGAATTTGATTGAGATATATACACAAACATATACCATAGAACATCCTTGAATCCAAAATCGAACATAAACCTGAATGACAATTTAATTAAATGCTCTATTTTTTTTTAAATAGAAAATTTTCAATTGATTTGTTTTTCCTTTGGTTGGAATCAGTATGAAAGGGGTTTTTCCTTTTTTTTCCAGTACAGTTCAGTCGTTGCTAACGACAACAATTTGTTTTTGAAATGAACAGAAGATTGAGATTTAATATCTATAGATGAAAATTTCATTCATTTTTTTTTCGTAGGTGAATTCAACTGAACAATCATTATTCGTACGGATATTATTTCCGGAAAATTTTCCTGAAAAAAAAATTTCAATGCAAAGAAAAATGATTTATAATTTCATTTTTTTTTCTTCTTCTTCAATTCATTCATCAAACATTTGTTACAAATGAATGGCTGGAAAATAAAAATAAATCAGACAAAGGGTTAATTTTATTCCAACTTTCTTTTCCCTTTTCATTGATTCGATTGAAAAAGCGTTTTTTCAATAAGAAAATTCTTTTCATTTCATTCAAAACTTTTTGAAAAAAAGAAAGCCAGCCAAAGAAAACGATAAATCTATTTATCCGTTTATTGAATAGTCACTTTTTTCGGGTTGTAAGATTTGTTGTTGTTGTTGTTGGTATTTACACAACCAAAATAACAACAACAACAAAAAAAAGAAACAACAACAACACAGAATCGAATGAATAGATTTCATTGGGTGAAAAAAATAAGAATCGAGTTGAAATTCAAATAAAGTTTTCTTTAAAACGAAGAAACGATTTCACACAGCAACCATTTCTGAAATGAAAATATAAAAAAATCCACTTTCTTTTGTGAATAGAAAAGGAAAAAAAAAGAGATGAATATATTTTCTTTTTATTTTTTACGGTAAATTTGTTCTGCTAAACATATAACCGATGAAAATAATAATAAAATCTAAACAAAAAAAAAAAAGAAACCACATTTTTTCATCCATAAACAACAGAAAGAGTTCGGTAGGTTTCAATAATGATCGATTTTTTTTCTCGCATTGAAAATTCCATTTGAACAAGTTTATTGTTGTTGATTTCATTCTTTTTTTTCCCGGAGTTTGAATTCATCCTTTCAAATGATAGATAAAAAAAACGTTGAGCATGTTTATCACTTTATGTTTTTTCTTTTGGCAACAACTAAGGTCGAAATAGAAATTCAAGATTTTCGGTTTCAAACAAATATAATTCTAAGATACGGAAATGAGAAAATAAAAACGGATTTTTTTAATATTAAAAAAATGTACTATGTGTTTGTGTTTGACAGAGTTTTTGTTTTGTTTATTTTTGTTTCATCGTCAGAGATTTACTTTTTTGTTTTGTTTTTTTTTCTCATTTCATTTGAAATCATCTTTGTTGTTACAGAAAAAAAACAAAATTCGTATATTAAAAAAAGGATAAAATTTGGTGAGAAGAAAAAGAGAGAATCCTTTAAAGTTTCGAGATTTGAAACATTTATTCTTTGGGATTCTGTGTGTGTGTGTGTGTGTGTGTGGGTATATTTTATAAATGTTTTGAGCATAGATTTTATGATTACAAAAATTGTTCAGCTATTTGATTTGAATCTATTTAAATTTTTTGTTTTATGCTTCAATGGAATCTTTCAATGGCTTCCGCGTTGTTGTTTAGCAAGTTTTTTGTTTTTGTTTCATCATTATCGAATGGCCGAATATTTTTATTTGCAATTGAAGATACTATTCATCAATTTTCAGTTTGGTTTTCAGTTTCGGTTTTTTTTTCGTTTCATCATCATCTCATTATTTTTTTCGGTAAAATAATGCAATCAGCATGCGGTAATCATCATCATCATGATAATCATGGCTCTACAAGGAGCCATAAAGCTTTAGCAGAATGAACCATGGTTATTAAAGGCTTTTTTTCGGGATAAATATATGTGGGATGAAACATTGCCAAATCTATGCAAATACCACCGTGCCAATATTATACTTTTTTTTCCATAATTTTTTGCATAAAATGCATTTGGAATGTGATTCTATTCGAGAAATTAAAAAAACATTAATTACAATTGATTAATTAGAAAATGAAAGGATGAAACAAGAAACAGTGAACCAGAAGAATCATGATATGTGTTGATGTTCATGATGAATGAATTCAAAAATGCAAATTCAATAAATTTGATTTTGTGAATTAAAATTATTTACTTTTCCTTTAATGATTCACTTTGATCTTCATTCCAGGACATCCAATAAAATTTTTGCACAAGAAGAAGAAACTTTTCTCATTTGAAATTCTTGGAATTTTGACTTTTTTTGATTTGACTTCTTTGATTCTTTTGATGTTTTCTGATCATTTCTTTGAATGATTCAAACTTTGATGATTATGATTATTTTGTTTTATTATCAAAAAAAAAAACTTTTTGTTGATGATTTTTCTGAACGAAAAACAAAAAGCGGATAAAAGAAACTAATTCAAAACGAGCAACAACAAAAAAAAAATTATTATTATCATTTGGGGACAACATTCCTGACAACGGGAAAAAAAAAGTTTCACACTATAAAAAGATGTTGATCATTATCAAAAAAAAAAAAAAAAAAAAAGTTTTCGAAAACTTTTCTCTCTCCCTCGCACCGTTTTTTTTTCTGGTAATGTTTCTCACTTTTACCGCGGTCCAAGTAGATTTTTGTTGTTGTTGTTGATATTCTACCAAATGTTTTGACGTGACTTTTGTTGTTGTTGTTGTTGTTGTTACTTACCATCAATTCATTCATTATGATCATAATCATCATATCGAAGAAAATGAGTGCAAAAAACAAAAACAAATGATGAAACAAGAGGAAGAAGACGAAGACGAAATTTTCCATTTGATCCATGTCTATTTTCCCATTATCATTATCGAATACACACTCTTTCTTTTTTTTCGTACCAAAAAAAAAAAGTTTCAAGTTGAAGATAATTTAAGAATGATGAGACTTGTTTGGACGTTTGTGTGTTTTGAAAAAAAAAATAGTTTTGAAAAAAAAGATCTGTATATGAATTGGTCGATTGGTTTCTTTATCTGACTTTTGAACATTTTGGTTTCTCTGTGTCCATATTCCAGATATATATTGAGAAAAAAAATGATTGAATCAGCAAAATATTTGAAGAAATTCAATATTTTTTTTCCTGGTTTCGTTTTCGATTCATTTTTCGAAATTAAGAAAATAGTATTTATTATCGGAAAAAAAATCTGAATCTATCATTTTTATTATCCAGATATGTGTTTTTTTGTGGATATTGGATTTTCGTTGTTGTTTCTGATCAATGTTCAATATGTTCTATTGGATATTTGTGAATAAAAGAAAAACAAGAATCCAGAGAAAAAAAAGTAAATACAAATACACACACATTGAGAGAGATATACCACAAATAAAACAAAAACCAGAACAACCAGATGTTTCACCAAAAAACAACAAAACAAAAATGATGCGGTCAAAAGCCTGATGTTTTTACATTTCACTATCATCATATCGATGGGGATCATCCAAATGACAACCAACCAACAACAACAGATCGAAAAAATTTGTAAAAAACCATCGAAATTTGTTTCGGTTTTTGGATGAAACATTATATTTCATCATTCGAATATTATTTCTCTTCCCCCCATCCTTGGATTGATTGGCCATTTTGTTTCATATAAAAAATATCGATTTTTTTCCCAAAATGTTGTTGTTGTTGTCGTTATTAATACGAAAACAACAACAAACGACATGATGAAAATGAAATGATTATCGAATGATGAAAACATGATTATAAATCGACAACAACAACAACAACAACATTCTCTATATGGATAGATAGATTTCAGATTCTGTGAATTCAGCATTCTGTGTTGTATATCGTATATGAAATATAATTATTATTTAATTAATTTGCTAAATGATAATCATAATAATAATAATAATGGATTCATTCAGCCATAAATTTCTATTGCTATTTTTTTGTTTTCGGTTAATTCAATCATTCAATCATTGTTGTTGTTGATAAAATTAGCTGTAACGATTTCTATGATGATGATTACAATGTCAATGGAAAAGCAACACCATTTTTTTGTTTTGTCAAAAACTCTTTGAATCAACTTGTAATGAATGAAAATTTTGGCTACAGAATTGTTGTTTGTTTTGTTTTTTTTTGGCTTCAAAAATTCCTCAGTTTGTAATGGAATATTGATAGATGCGAAAAATCTTTAACCATTCAAATAGAAATCACGTTTTTTTTTTTGTTTATCGATCCAATCAAAACATTCGTTTCATTTCATCATTTTATTATTCATTCATTCATTCATATACAAACATTACACTGTTGTTGTTGTTATATTCATCATGTTTGCTCATATTATTCACTTGAATCAATAGATTATTTGTATATGTGTGTGTGTTTGGTCTCTTCACGATGATTATGTAATACAATCATCATCATCATCATCAGATTCATGAATGAGAGTAAGAAAGAAAGAAAGAAAAAAAAATGCTGATTGATTGATCATCGAACCAAAGTCGATTTTGTTCGTTCGTTTGTTTGGTTCGTTTATATTTCGGATCAGAATATCAAAAGATAAGTAAACAAGTAAACAAACAAACAAACAGATGAAATTTTTTTGTTTTGTTTTGTTACCAAATAATAATCGTATTCGGGATCTTATTCGAAAGAACAATAAAGAATCCAAAATAATTTATTTTGGATTCTTTTTCTCTCTCTCTCTCTCTCTCTCTCTCTCTCTCTCTCTCTCTCTCTCTCTCTCTCTCTCAATCACCCATAGTGTAATAATAATCATTTCGCTTGGTTTAATAGGTAAACATTGGCAAATTTGATTGAAAACCAATCGGATTCGGTAATAATAAAAAGAAAGAATTTTGATTTAACCTGATCTGATGATCACCTCACAGAGAGTAAAAACTTAGGGTTTCATTTTTGTTGTTCCATGCCAAAAGGTTCAATTTTTATGGCTTCGTCAAAAAAACCATAATTTCTTCACCATAATGCATTAAACCATAAAATTCCTACACCCTAATGCATCACACCATGAAATTTTCACACCCTAATGCACCACACCATGAAATTTTCACACCCTAATGCATCACACCATGAAATTTTCACACCCTAATGCATCACACCATGAAATTTTTACACCCAAATGCAATTCACACTAAATTTTACTCAAATTTAATTTACAAAAAATTTTACTCAAATTTAATTTACAAAAAATTTATAAATTAATATATTAATTTCAAAATTTTGGCATTGGCAATGGGAATTTTTAGTTTGAAAAGAGACATTAATTATTCGAAGAAACATTAAATTAATTATAGTTTTGTGTTTTTCGATGTAAAAATCATTTCAGGGAATGATTCTAGCAGCATTTTTTTCTTTCCAAACCAATTGAATCACAAAAATCGTTGATTTTTTTCGACATTATTGATTTTTTTATATCAAATAATACGAGGTTTAAAAATGTCATTATGTTGGAATTGGCATTGTTAACTTTAAGTTTTAAAACTAAAGACATTTTTAAAAGCAACATGAAGCTTTTTTTGAAGGACTCCAATTTAATGCTTTTGTTGCCATAAGATAGGAAAAAAACGTCGACTTGTTTCAATACAGTAGGAAAATTATAAATATCATTGATTTTTTTTTGAAATGGCTGCAACATCATCGTTCATCTATTCATAAAATAAAATAAAGTCAATAATCAATATAACTATATAGTCAAAACATACTTGTAAATTGAACAAAAGCCCATCATATTCATCTGATAAATCAATACAAGCTTTGCGTGTGGTGATCGGTGATCTACATTTCAGTTTTTTTTTCAAAAAAATGAACAAATTCATAAATTCATTATCATCATCATCATCATTGTTATCATCATCATTGTTTGAAAAAATTTTGAATTTTTTGATTAATTCGTTGATTTTCGCTTTTTCATTCAAAGCATTTGAATGTGGATATATAAGTTTGAATTCTTCTTCTATCTGAAAAATAGATAAAAGATTATAAAAGATTAATAAGAGTCCATTAATATTATTAGAATGCTTACCAATAAACCGTCAAAGAAAAAAAAACATTCGAATTCCTTTATGAGTTTTGACCCAGGGTCATCACAATTGCAGCGGATAATATTCCTTAATGTATACGTGACAGAAAATAAATTGAAAATTATTGATTTGTTGGCTAGTATTGGTATGATCGCATCCAGTTTTTTTTTCTAAATTGAAAATGTATGAATATATATGAATATAAGATCTAAATTGAATGTTTACTTGATCAACAATGTTATTTCCTGAATCGTCCATTTCGATAGAGTTTTTTTTGGTTTTTTTTTCGGCAAATAATGATCGTTGTCCTCGTCGGAACTTCCTTCGACGATATTCAAAAAATTTGTACAATTTTCCAATCGGTTTTTTGTGTTCCACCACTCTTCCACCTCTAATTCGCGACGACTTCCAATAGCAAAAATAATCTCCCTATAAAAATATAGGTCGTCAATTGAGTGAAATTTTTAGAATAAAACTTACTTCTGAATCTTGACTGATTTTACTTAGTTCTTTTGCACAGTATTGTAATGATTTAATAGGGATGCTTAACGTTTTGTAATGATCCGATAAAAAATAACCTACACATTCGACCAATTCTTGACGTTCAGTAGATGTTATCAATTTTTTTTCTACGATACTTTTGAAAAACGATTTTTTGCCTCTAATTTCGAAAATTTCAGCCAACTGTTTACATGAAAATAAGTACCAAGTTCGATTAAAAATGTTTTTTATATCTAAAAGTACCTACCGTTGGCAAATTATCAACGTTTGTTCCGTTTGGTTCGCAAACATCATTTATCAGTTCATTGTTTTTCTGTTCATCACTTTTCGGTTTATCATCATTTTTCGGTTCATTGTTGGTAACCATATTAGAATCAATTAATAAATTAGAATCAACATCATTCTCATCATCCACATTCATTATCGATGATAAATTAGAATCAACATCATTCTCATCATCCACATTCATTATCGATGATAAATTAGAATCAACATCATTCTCATCATCCACATTTATTATCGATGATAAATTAGAATCAACATCATTCTCATCATCCACATTTATTATCGATGATAAAATTTCCGTTGCTGTTAGACTCATTTTGATAACTTAGACTCGTTTAAAAATTAAAAAAAAAATTTATTATTTTTTAAGAATACAATGAAAAAATTGATAATTTGCAATAATGTACAAATTAGATCTCAACAAAACAAAAGTTTTTAATGCAATGCAGTTGACGACCGTTGTCCACTGATGATGGTGATCGAATGATGAGATTTGGGTCTTAAGATTGTGTTTGGAAATTTATTGTGGGATTTTGGTGTTATTTTATTATTTACAAAACAAAAGACCCCTATTACAAAATATAAGGGCAATTTTGGTGTTGTGTGTTTAGAATTTTATTGTACGGTTTGGTGTTATGTTGGTGTCAAATTTGAAAATTTGTGATTGATTTTGTTTGACATGTCATGCATGTGATTAATTAGTATATTCGTGTTATGTCGACCAAATGGATCCATTGTATAAACACATGTGTAAACACATTTGTAAAACAGAAGCACATGCATGTGCTTCTGTTTTACAAATCTGAAGTTTCAATGTTTTTATGATATTTATGGTGTTTGTTATTGTTAGATTATTTGTTATTCATGACCTTCGAATATTTTTTTGAGTTTCTTAATGTATGATGTCGTTAACAATAATTGATATTCGATTTGTTTATATTCCATTTCATGTTCTATAGAATATATGGAATTTCTGAATTTACCATGAAGATCATATTACATTTGTTTGCAATCGCTCCCCTCCTCGAGTGGGTATACGTCTCGATTGCTTCTTGTTGTAACGATATCTCCAATTTGTATACGATAAGTACGTATAATACCCTTAGGCGGTGGTCCCACTTGAACAAACTAAAAACTAAGTTTGCCGGATCAGGCATGCATGATATGTGAAACACGCCGGTTTGCCATTTGTCCCGACTGTAACGATTATCTTTTACCAATACATGATCGCCGATGTTAACATTGGAATGTACGTATTTTGTAGAATATTTGTGGAAGTAAAAGATTTGTTTCCGAATCTCTGCAGAGAACGCTGCGAATCTCTACCATGGTAGCGAACGTGTTAAGGAATTTAGAATAAGCAAATATGCAAAAATTTTTCTATGTTAAATTTTTCAACTTACCTAATTTTTGATAATTTGAAATTGTTCAGATATATCTTGATCAACAACGAATCAAATGTTCAAATTTCAATATTTAAATAAAAGGAATTCTACATGTTCGTGCTGATATATAATTGCTATAATCATTGAAAATTTTCTTAGAAAATAGTATTGATCAATATCATTTATTGATACAAACAAATTATTTTTAAATAAGATGCCATTGAACTTTAAATTTCTTACGATTTCGATTTCATTCAAACCAAAATTGAATCCCCGTTCGGAAAATTTCGTATCAGAAAAAAACATTTTTTTCGTTTTGAATTCAAGCCGATCGTTCCAATTCCAATCATTGAGGTCAATGGCCATTTTCATGGCTTGCCTGTCGGCGATCGATTTCGGTAAATTGATATAGTTTTTAGTGGCTTTGATTTGACTTGAAATAAAAGCGTTTCTCCTTTCGAAGATCAAACAAGAGTGAAGCACAATCGGTCCTGATTGTTCGATACATCTTGGATAATGATAAATATGATGATCTTTATTTATTCGTTTTCCCGGAAAAAGTTTGTTTTTCAGATGATCATGATTTTTTATCACATTTTTGAATGAATTGATCATATCTATTGTAAATCGTGGTGAAAAGGAATATTGCGTGATTTGGATCAAATAACATATCATTTCAAGCATTTCTTGGTAGATAATCAAATCATCTTTCTCATCCTCATCGATATTTCCTCGATTGGTAAAGATGAATGGGAATGCTCGTAATAAAAGCCAACTTTGACATGCAGCTTGTTTAATTCGTTTTTGTTTTATTAGTCGTTCTTTCAAAATATGTTCAGGTCGATTTGATTTCTCACTGAATCCATAATCAAAATTTTGAATTAGGCCATTTATTTGATCGATCGTGAAAAAGTTTTTTCTCAAGAAAACACCTAGAACTAATGATAGTTCTTGAGGAACAATACCTTCGAGCAAATCGTGCATCGGATCAAATGTAAAATTATTTGTTAAATGGAATTCACCAATAGTATTCAATAACGATTCATATCTGATGCCGAAAATTGAGCATTCATCGCTACTTTTTTTAATTGCATTGGTTGCCTGTATATACCAATCCATATCCTTTTCTGGATACTCAGGCATTGGGTCAGTGCTTTTTAACCCATTTCTATCGATTTGGCACATACGACAAAATTGTTTTGCGCTTGGGCTCATTAACCCGAAGATACCGTGAAATGCCAAAGTGTCAGCTGCCACGGATGCTAACGCTACATGAAATTTATATTGGCTTCCATTCGGTAGGTTGATTGAATGGCCGTTACAATAAAGTTTTTTTAAATCTTCCGCAAAATTTATAAAGAAAGAACAATAATTTTCTTTTATATCTGAATATTTAGCCATGATCACAGGAAATACAGTGGTCATAGTGGAATTATACTTTTTGGGAATATTCTGAATTTGAAAAGCCAATGTGGTTATTTTGTTTTTTGATGCTCGCGGTCCTAAGCCAGAACATGGATCGGCTTCGTCTACAAATAATGTTAATCGGATACAATTGGGATGTAATTTGAAAAATTCAGATTTAGAAAAAATTTGGCCATCACGATAGCTTGAGAATACGTTCGGTATTTGATAATTTGATTCATTTTGAATCAGATTTCGAAGATTTTCGTTCTGTAACAGATAAGACAATGTTTCAATTATTGGAATATATTGATAAAAAAAATATCGATTAGAAATGACTCGCTCGCTATTTATATAACTTATATTGAATTGATCTGGTTTGTTTCTGATTAAAACTTTTCGTGGCATTGGATAAGGGCCAATGATTGATTGAATTTTGTTCATATTTTTAAAATTTTTAAAAATTTTATCAAGATTTTCATTATCAAAATGGCTACGAGAGAAAGCAGTTAACTTTTTCTTCTTTATATTCTTTCAAATCGATAATTTTTTGAAAGGCAGTTCTATGATAGTCATTAATAGATTTCAATGCATCTTTTACCAAATCAATAAACATGTTTTGTTTTTTTCTAGTTAGCGTAAGATCGGACATGACATTAACCATTTGTTTCAATAAATGTTCCTTTAAAATGTCAAGTATTTGATCATCATCTTTTACATCATCATATTGAAGCTCATCGCTTTGGCCAATTTCAATTGACTCATTAGCTTGATCAATTTCAATTGACTCATTAGCTTGATCAATTTCAATTGACTCATTAGCTTGATCAATATCTAACTGCATGATATAGTCTATATCTTGATTCAGACTCTCATCAGGGACATCACAAACATTTTCTATATATCGATTCGGTTGGCAATGATGATTTACGAAATGTCTGATTAGATTTCGCAAATTTACATATGTACAAGCAACACAAGCTTTACAACAGTATTCATCTGCAGATTGGTAATTGCGATGAACATTCTTAAAATGCTTTCTGATTTCATCACTCGTAATGAAACGAGTTTTACATAAGAAACAATAAGCATCCTCGTCTAAAAGTACCATGATTTCGATGAGAAAACAAAAAATGACCAAATTTTATATGTAGAATTTATTGAATAATTGCGTCATAGAATGATGAAAAAATTACGGATTTTTCTGCAGAAAACATATGTTTTAACATACACGTTGTATAAAAGCATGCGCATCATATCCTAATTGTAGGGTTTCAAAATTAAGTGGACAAATTTTTGGGTAAAGTTAACTTTAGGGTGTATTTTTTAATGTTCTCTCAATTTTGGGGTGTATTTTTTATTGTTCACTCATTTCATGTTTAAAATTTATGGTTTTTTCAACTGATTTTCTCTGTGTGCTGGTAAAAAAATAAATCTATATAATAAACACGAGAAGCGAAGCTTCTCGAGAGTGTCGTGCACAAAAAAGTATGGTGACCAGAGAAATGTGTTATGAAATTTTTAATACACAAATGTGTTAGAAAGGGTCTGCAGAAAAAGTCAATGTGCGCAACATCGTGCGCACCATGAATGGCCTCGGGATAGAAACAATTGTTAACGCTTAGGCCCCGGTCTCATTGTAATGGGACCGCGGCCTTAAGCAGGTTAGGTTAGGTTTGTGCAATTAGGTTTTCCGGGAGGAATTAAGTGAAGCGCCAATATTTGTGGCTATCTTTGGCGATTTTTTCCAATATTTTTTTGGACCGATTTTCGGTGAAACCCGAAACAAATGGATAGAAAACAAATAATTGATTGTATCGAATGAATAAATAGTTGGATCGATCGCAAAGAACAAAACTTCAGCCAAAGATTTGGGAGATGGGCGGCGTAGCCGCTCATCTGCCAGAATCTACGGGCTGAAACAAGTATGCGTGCTGCTGGCCAAAGGCCAGCAACACACACTTCTGTTTCAATTAAAAAAATTTCTATTTTGACTCAACCATTTTGATTCATCAAAATAGTGATATCCTTGTTTTTATTCTTTGAAAAAGAAAATTCTTTTGAAAAAAAATCCAAAACAATATTATTTAAACCGGCGAAAAACGGAAAAATCGTTATAATGAATTAATGAAATAAAATGACATAGAAAAGAAAAGAAATGAATGAAATTTCAAAATCATAAATCGTTGTCACCATCATGATGGCCATATCTACCATTTTGATCAACGAAAATTCATTGTTTCGAATCAACAACAGAATCCGAACCGAACCAGAATATAATATATGATGAAACTAACAAAAAAAAAGAACCCAAAAAAATGACAGATCGACTTAATCCATGATGTCAGATCATGGTATATTATTATGAATATAATAATGATACGATAGCAGCTTATATTATCTTGTCATGGCCTTTTTTTTTGTTTGTTTGGTTTGGTTTGGCTTGGTTTGTTCCAAAGAATATCTAATCACATCAAGTAACAGTGTATTTCATGCATTTTTTTTTCTTTGTCTCAAACAGATTTATTCTTATATGTATTTTTTTTGGCCCTGGATTCATGGAATAAATGACAAGCCGTATTTGCAAAGAATATTTAATAATAAGAAGATTTTTCATTTTCTTTCTTTCGGATGTTGATTGTGTCGGTTTTAACACTTTTAATCGATTATGAAAAAGGATTTTTTTTTAATTTCATTAGTTTTTGTTGTTGCTATTTTGTGATGTTAAAGACGAAAAAATATGATAAATTATAACAATTAAAATCGCAATGTTTTTTTTCATTACAAACAATGTAATAAAAAAGAAAGAAGAAAAGAAAATTATTATAAATTCAAAACATCAATCTATGTGAATGACCGTAGTTTCTGTATTGGAAACAATTGTTTTTCATTTTCATTTTTTTGTTGCTGTTCTTATCGAATAAATTTTTTGAAAGAGAATCTTCTTCACTCATATCACACACACACATCAACAAACCATAATCTATCCTATCTGTATTAAATGTGGCCATTTAAAAAGTAATCAATGTCGAATTAAACTAAGAAATGAAATGAAAATGTAATGTAATTCTTAACAACAACAACAAGAATTTGGAAAAAAAAGGAAGATGTTGCCGTTCGTTTTTTTCTTTTCTTTTGGCGAACAAGAAGGAAAAAAAAAGAAAAAAAAAACACATTTTTGAACATGAAATTTGATGTGTTTCATTCGTGTTTGTGTGTATATTGTATACACTTGTGTATTCGGGTCCGAATCTTCAACCAACCAACCAACAACGGAACGAACAAGACAAGAATTTATTTTTTATTTTTTATTTTTTTTTTTTTCGTTACTTTTCGTTTGTTAAGGATATTATATATTGAAAAGAATTTTCTGTACAATTTGGATTGAATTCGAAAAAATAAGAAGATGAAAAAAAACAGCAAAGATTTCCCACCCTATCGACCAAAAAAAGAAAGAAAATGATGGCGATGCGAATGATGACAACAAAATTCGTCCCATTCAATTCTTGATGTTTGTACATTGAATATTAGATGAGCGATTTAATTTGTCTTTGTGTGTGTGTGTGTGTGTGTGTGAAGAAATGGAAAACATCAATTTTTTTGCACTGCAGTAAAATAAAAAGGAAAGGTTCATTTCCTTCCTTTTTCACACACTTATTGATTAGTTTCTTCAGTTATTAATTGTATTAATTTCATTTCAAATGAAAAAAAAATTTTCCTACAAAATTGAAATGTTTTCCTTTTCTGGTTTGGTTTTCTGGACCAGAAAAAAAAGGAGAAATATGAAAGAATCAAATGATATATGGTCTATGTTTGATCTGTCCATCATCATCATCTTGTTATTCTAGCTTTCACATTTTTCTTTTTGACATCAAAATATAAAAAAAATATACTTGAATAGAATTTGTAATGAATATTAAAGAATCCAAGGAAAATAAAGATCGAGAATCCTGGCTTTGTGAACATCCGTTGTTCATATTATGAATTCTTGTTAAGAATTTTTCCTATCTTTCAATCGCTATCGCTGGAAAAAATCGATCTGAGATCTTGTGACTACTGCAGTACACACACACACGTTTTATGGAAATCAAACGATTGAATTAAGGTTGAAAAAAATTCAAAATTTTCATTCATTTTTACCCCTGTTTGCACATAATTATTCTCAGTTATTTCTGAATTCCTATCCTCTTAGAAAAAAGAAATCATCATTATCATTTAGGCACACATGGCCATAATGATGGAATATTTTTTTGCATTTCTTTGCATTTTATCATTATCATCATCACACACATAAGTTTCTCATTAAAACGCTCAAATCATCTTTTCCAAAAATAAAACATCTTTAAATACACACGAGTAAAGATCAAACTTTTTTTTTTTGCTATCCAATGTTTTTAATATAAAATCCTTTCTTGTTATTATTATAATTATCATTAAGTTTTTTGTTTCTCTCCTTTACATTATTACAGCCATAAGATGCATACACACACAACGTGCATAAATCAATGGCTTTGATGGCAAATAATGATCCAAATTTGATTAAAATCATCTTATGATGATCATCATAATTATAGAATGATGATTTTAAATGTGTGATGTGTGTTAGATGAGAAAATTTGAGAATAGAATATTACTTTCGATAGATCATCAGATTGATTAATTATTTTTTCTTTGTTTTTGAAAATTATTAAATCATGATGTTGATAAACATCCGTTACCGTTATGATGTAAACACATTTTTTTTGCAGGATTTATTTGCCTCTTTTTTTTTCATCTAATCACGAAAAATATTCATATTCGTTTCACGTGTTTCGCATTTGTTTTTCGTTTCTTAGTGATCATTGATGTAATAACTTTGTCAAAATAAAAAAAAACATCCGTTTTTTTTATCTCAAATATTTATCTTTGATTCGAATGAGATAAATAAAAGTTTTCGTAAATTTCGATCTAAAAACTACATTTCGATTACGTTTTTGAACTGTTTACCGCCCATCATTAATACATTTATCTATTACAGTTTCTAATTGACAAGTTTTTTTTTATTTTGTTTTCATCACATGATTCATCCAACATTAACAAAAAATCATTCGATGAATATAATCATTTTCAGAATCCGAATTATATCAAAAGAAAAGGAACAATTCTTACCAAAAAAAAATAAAACAAACTGCTAAATGTTTTGAATGAAAAGTCAAGTCATTAACGTCTATGGGGTTTATATCGATGTGATGTGGAAAAAAAGTGTATAAATTGAATGTTCGAGGATTCGAAATTGTTTTTAAGAAGTTTTTTCCCATTTGCTTCACTGTAATCATCAGTATCTAATGTTTTTTTTTGGCTGGTGAAAGAAGAATCGAAAAAGAAACTTTTTTTCTTCAAATGTAACAACAATTTTCTTCCATCTATAAATTGATGGTTAATTGGTTTTATACCAAAAAAAAAGAAAGAAAATTTTTACATTTGTCCTCATCATTGTCGTTTGTATTTAGGCATTTCATTCATTTCTTCAATGTTTATCAAGATTCAATATTTTTTTTTTTGTATTACATTCGGCCAGCTAAACGAAACAGAACCGAACAACAGAAAAAAGTTATTCTCGATGATGATGATGATGTTATTTTCTTTCTTTCGAATCAATCTTTTATAAATGATTTAATACAAATCGATTGATTTTGTTTTTCTGGAAACATAAATCAATATTGATTTGCAATGATCAAAACAAAACAAAAACAAAACGAATTAATCTTGTTGTTGTTGTTGTTGTTAAATACAGTAAATCCATTATCAACATAAATGATGATGATGATGATGACGATGATTATCAAACATTATCATTACAGACAACAGACAAACAGACAAAGGATGATAGAGAAAGAAAACCTTGAAAAAAATCAAAGATTCTTTGCGTTCTTATCCGGAATTCTTTCTATATCTTGTCGTTTGTGGGTATTGTTTTCTTTTTTCCTCAGATTCCAAATATGTTTTTTTTCGCTTATTCTGTTTTCAGTGGTGACCCAGAAAACAACTGGAAAAAAACATTCAATGTGTATGTGGGTGTCTGCGTAACAGAAACAACAACAAAAAAAAACAATATTTGATTCTGATCCACAATGTTTTTTTTTTTCTTTGGCACTGATCAATTTTGATCAAACACTGTCGTGTAATGAGTTCTGTGTTTGGTTTGTTTGTATGGCCACAATTGATGATGATGATGATAATGAATCTGAAAGTTTTTTTTTTGGAGAAAAAAAAATGATCAGACAAAAAATATATAGAAAAAAATATTCTTTCTTTATAAACGAAATAATGATTCTGTATTTTACTTGCTGTGTTTGTATTTGTATTTGTGTTTTGTTTGTTTGTTTGGGTTATAATTGAATCGAAACTAATGATTCTCTATGAATGTAAGACACTAAAATGACATTGTTGTTTTTGTTTTTGTTTTCTCTTCTCTTATTTCTTATTTTCATCAATGAAAAAAAAACAAGAAGAAAATTCAATGGAAAATGGATTATCAGCTTTATAATGATAAAAACAGAAAACAACAACAAAAAAAAGGCTGAACGAAAATGTATTTTCTGTCGGAAATGAATGAATGAATCGAATGAATGAATGAATATAATTCAATTATACGAATAAGTCTTGAACTTCGTACACCCACACACATTGATAGACTGACTTATGTTTTTATTTGGAATTTTCTTCAAAGAATCACCATAGATTCTCTTCTGGTAAGGTAATGACAATGATGTTTTGTTGTTGTTTGTTGTTGTATATAATTCAATATTGATGATAGAATGAAGAAATTTCACAATGTTTTTTTTCTTCTTTAAAATTTCATTTTTTTTTTATCAATGAAATGAAAACAAAACAAAACAAAACAAAACTGTTATTGTAATAAATGATGATCAAAGATACTAAGTTAAATAAATTCGTTAATCCTATTATTAATGGGAAAAAAATAAGATTTTCGAAGAAGAAGAAAAAAAAACAAAAATTTCTTCTTCTTATGGAAATGAGAATAAAATTTTTCTGATAGACAAACACATGTGTAATAGACACTTGAACATCAATTATTCAGGCATTTTTTGTTGTTTGGGATGTTGTTTATGTTCAATTCATCATGATCATCATGCAATATGAAATTCTTTTCCATATTTTTGATTTGATTCTTCTCTATTACTCTCTCTCTTGGTCTTATCAATCGACAAACATTCATTTCTCTTTCACTTGATTTTTCATTGTATTTTTCCAAAACAAACATACCCGCGTTGGAATAATAAACAATTGATTGATTGATCGTGAAAATCATTGATTTATTTGGCCAGGAAAGAAACAAAAGAAAAAACTATTATAATAACCAAAACTATAGAAACTGGATAAAGTTGCCGACAAACTGGAAACTTTCTTGAAAACATATTTATCCAACTATACACATTCGGACATCATTTTTTCTTCATTTCACCATTTATCATTATGTTTTTTTCTTCGATTTCTCATTCCAAATTATTCTAATGATATTGAACCAAACTAGCTTGAAAAAAAAACCGATAAAGTAAATAATGTTTAGTCTTAATTACTTTTAACATTTCGATTCTGTTGTTTGTTTGTTTGTTTTTTGCTGATTTTCTTTTTTTTCGCATCGATTCCATAACATTTCATTGATTTTGGTTGATCGACCCAAAACATTATTTGTTTGTTCGTTCGTTTTTAGTAATAACAATAATGGAATGGAACGAACCAAAATGAAATTATATTTTTTATTTCATTTGTCGTCGTGTGATTAATGTTCAATCTTTGTTGTTGTTGTTGATTATATTCGATGAATTCTTACAGAAAAAATGGAATCGATTTCGGTAAATAATGTGCATTGTTTTGTTTGTTTTTTTTGTTCGTAATTCTTACGAATTGCAATAATAATTTTTATCCATAAAGTTTTTGTTGAAACAATAATATAACTGAGAGAGAAAAAATGAAAATTGGAGAAATTTTGATTTGAATTTTTTTTTTAGTTTTCTTTTTTTGGCTGGCAATTTCTTCAACGACAATCATTTTTTCGAATATATAAATCGGTTGTTTTGTTGTTGTTTTTCTTGGCCATAAAATCCATTCAATTTGATCATAATCATCATCAATGGTAATCGAATCGATTTATTTGCCAGCAATGAAACTATTTCTTGGATTCAAAAACAAGAAGAAAAAAAATTTGAATTTCTTTGGGCGAAAAAGATTATATATGAATTTTCTGTCTTTTTTTTTGACATCAATTACAGGGAATATTCCTTTTTTTGTCTTCTGATCATCATCATCATCATCAGAAAACATGGAAGAAAAAGAAGTAGGAAAGCATTTGTGTTTTCGAAATTTTTTTCTTTCAAAAAAATTTTATTTACATCTCAACAACCAATTATGATGGTGATGCGGAAAAATGTAAACCGAATGTTTTAAAACGAGGTCAAATGTATATAGTGAAAGTTTTTTTTTCCTACACCACATACAACCACCGCTATATTCTATACAGGAATTCTTTTTTTTCACCTATCTCTCTCTCTCTTTGCAAGAAAGATAACACCAAAATAAAATGGAAAAAAAATTCTTTGAAATTTTTTCAACGAAAAAAAAAATTCGAGAATCATGAAAGAACAAAGTGTATATACCGAATAACACCAATGTTCTCTGTTTTGGATGTTGTCGTTGATGATGATAATGGTGTTAGTGTGATTGAAGAACTGAAAAACAAAACAAAACAAAACAAAACTAGCAGTTTTGTTTTGTAAAAAAGGGTTATTTTCTACTATTTTGATTATTATTATTCTTGATCTTGTCGTCGTCATCATCATCATCATCATCAACAGAATCAGGGTTTCCGCATTGTACCGTTAAATAGCTGAATTAATTTTCAAGCACAGACACACACACACACACACAGACATTATATCCATATATCCAACATTCACATTATATAAAAAACACACACACACACACACACACACACACACAGAAGTAAAAGAATGAAAGAATCGACACACTATGATGCTCATAATAAGTCAAGCATACTAATTTCCAACAAAAAAAAAGAGAATATAATGGCAAAACAAGCAATACACACCTTTCCCCTTATGCTTGTTGTATTACTTTTTGGTAATAACTTTTCCCCGCATATAAACAAAATGTATATGAAGAAAAACAAAAAATGAAGAAGAAACTAACGACTTTTTTTTTCTCTCTCTCTCTTTCTCTTGTTAGTTTTTTTTAATCTGGATTCTGGATTCTAGAATACCCTGTGAAAAAAAAACATCAACATCGACATCGACACATACACACACAAAACATTATATATTGGGTTGCTCAAACAAACACTGAATAAAATTAAGTTACCCGTATGGTATGATGGTGATGATGATGATGATGATGACGGGATGCTATGTGATATTCTTGTATTTCTGTTGTTGTCGTCGTTTTTGATATCAAATATTTTTTCCTTTTTTTACGTTTAATACGTGTTAATGTTTGATGGAACAACCACCACCAGTATATACCAGTATAATAATATTATTATGGTATACAGAACTTTTACCGTGTTTTTTTTCGTTTGTTAACCAACCAAACATTGAAAATGTAATGCAGTGTGTAAACACTAACAACACACAGCAGTATTTATTATTATTTTTTATACAGAAAACCTAACCGCTAGGATATATCCATTATATTTACGAAAAAAAAAATGATGGTGTTGAATGAATGAATGAATCTTATTAATTTTTTCTTTTCTTACGTAATTTACGACAATAGAATGAAAAAAAAGGGAAAATTTCTTGTTGTTGTTGTTGTTGTTGTTATTGAAAGCCAAAAGCATAAAAAAGAAAATTAGCAAACCACTATATGAACATCACACAATGTTTTATTCGTGGGTATCATCTTTGATTTTTTTATTTATTTCGGGGGCTGTTGTTATTATTTTCCATCAATAGATCAGTAGCGAAAGGATTTTTTTCTAGTTATTATTAGTTGGATTGATTATCATCATGACACACATCAATGTATACATTGAATGTCAATATACATTGATTGTGTTCAGCTTTCATCTATTTTTTTTTTTTTTTTTTTTGTTTTGTTTTGTTTTGATTGTTTCCAGTTGATTTCATTGAAAAATTTGTAGATTAAAAATCGATTATTTTTTCTTTTTTCTCTCTCTCTCTCTCGTTGTGAATATATAAATTTTTTTTTTGTTTCACGATCTTCATTCTAATCTTTGAATGAATGAATGAATGTTTCATATGCGAGAATACGATCGATGTTTTTTTTCATCTTCTCGCACAATGAATGAATGAATTGATGGGAAATGTTGAATTTTTTTTGTTGTCGATCGATATTCGACTATGCATCTTGACATGACTGCCAAAAAAAAAACGAGAAGAAAAAACCGTGTCAATTTCGATCGGGATTTCATTTTTCAATTTTTCGTTTTCAATTTTTTTTCGAAAAATTGAAAAATAACTGAATTTTCATTTTTTTCTTGAGAAATTTTTTATGCATTTGTAAAATCATATTCGTTTGGTTTTCCCCATTTTTTTTCTTTCATCGTTTCACAATGTAAATAATTCAAGCACCATATGGACTATTCAATGATAATATTCGTGTCCATCTTAGCAGTTTTTTTGTTCGAAGAAATACTGTAGAAACAATGAAATGAAAAAGTAGCCACAAAAAAGAATGGAAAAATTCTTTGTTTTATTTTTTGGAAGTAAAAACAATCATCATCATTATCATGTTGAAATAGGCGAAAAAAAACAAACTATCCACCAGAATATTTATGGTGTTTACCAAGCAAAAAACAAAAACAACAAAAACAAAAACAAAAACGAAATAAAGTTTCCAATTTTTTTACGGATGCTCAGTTTTTTCATTTCTACACTATTTCTGGATGTAATGTTTTTCCATGGTTTTTTTTTCAAAGATAAATTACACTAAATCATTTTGGTTGTGACCATTAAAATATTTTTTTGTTCTTGTTGTTGTCTATTCATTTGTTTTTCCTTCAATTTGAACAAGGGAAAAAAGGTTCATTTCAAACAAAAATGTTTCCGTTTTTTGTTTTTTAAAAAAATGTTTTTTTTAGCAAATACGACGAAATAATAATGTCAACAACAACAAATATGGCTGTAGATTTTTTCGGATTTCAAATTAATAATTAAAATTCAGTAGCAAAATACAAATTTTTTATTTTTTATTTGTTTTCCTCCAAAAATCCATTCCGGTCATTATATAATTTCGAATCAGAAATAAAAATCCCAACATCATTCATTCATTCATTTGAAAATATAACATAGAAATAGATATGTTTGTTTTATTGTTGAATTGTACAATCCATACAATTGATCATTTGATTGGTCAACGTTCTGTATTGTTATACTGGCTAAAGAATATTTTTTCCAGAATCCAAAAAATAAATCAATTGAATTAGAATCGGGCACGTAATTTCAATTAGTGTTGGAAAGTGTATCTTTCTCTCTGTGTGTGTTTGTATTTGTTTAAATATAAAAGAAATAATAAAAATAAATGCTAAGCATTTAAATGATGAAGAGAGAATTCTGTACGAAATTCATTACATTTAATCGTAATTTTTTTTCTTCTTTCTTTCTTCTTTTCTTTTTAGTTTGATACAAAAACAAAAAATCTATCTATCTATCTATGCTAGGTTTTATCACAATCTTTTAAGAATCTACTTTGTGTGTGTGTGTTGATGTTGCTTGGAAAAGAATAATTGAATAACAACAAATACAAACAGAAACACAATCAAATGGATTTAAGTAAAAAAAAAATAGAGAGAGAAAATATATGGCTTTTTGCCTAAAGAAAACAAAAAAAAAAAACTTGAAAACAAAAAGTAAAGTTGGAAAAAGAATCTTTTTTTTCTGTTGTTTTGTTTCAAGATTCTTTACAGAATAGCTTTTGTGGCCATACACACACACACACACACACACACACACACACACACACACATTGAATTCGTAAATTTGTATTCACATCGAACATTTTTTTTCTTCTTCTATATTTGATTTTCTTTCATTATGATGATAATCATCATCATCTTTGTTGTTGTTGGATTTATTGATGATGGATAAAACGTGTGGACCTTCTGGCCCTTTTTTCTCTTGGTTTGGTATCTTTCTTTCTCACTTTTGATAGTCAAATATATAGTGATATTTGATCACTTGACATACAACGGTAGTAGTTATGTATAGAAAGATCATTCTGTAATATTCATATAAGTAGTTATGGTTGGATGAATGAATGAATGAATGGATGGATGTTTAGATGATTATATAAGTTTCTTGGTGAATTGTTCAAAATTCAAATGATGCGTGTCTTATGTCATCGTTTTTTTTTTCTTTCTTTTTGTTCTTAGTATTTTGGGATGCTAATAGATAAAAAAAAATTTGTCAATGTCAAATATTTACATATGATGATGATGATGTATAGAAGAAATCATTTTAGTGTCATTATGATTATGATGAGCATCTTTTTTTCTCTCTCTCGAAATGATTACGATGATAATGATGATGTATTTGTTTCAAGTGGATGGAAATATAGATAGAAAAAAAATCCACTTGAAAAAAAACTATATTTGTTTTTAGGCAAACTTTGGTCAATTGTTGAATGAAGATTTTCTTTTCTTTTCTTCGGTTGCTTAAAAACGACTACTGCTATGATGATGTGTCAATAGAAGAAAGGAAAAAATTCAATTTGAAGAGCTTATCATCATTTTTTTTCTTCCAAATCTTCTATTATTAAATTATTCTTGAACCAAGATGATAATTTTTTCTTTCGGGTGATTCTCTAATCAATCATTGTGTGAAAGAAAAAAAAACAAACAAAAAAAGAATCAAGGTTAATTGATGCAAATTACTTTCAAACACACACACACATTGTATGATAATTTCATTATTCTCATATGAATAGATAGATAAAATTCAATTGCTTCAAGGCAATCATTCAGTTCAATATTATTCATGTTCTACATTACATAATCCATATATAGTGATAAAAATTTAATTATAATTCATGATGATTATGTAGATATGTATGTATGTATGACACGTACAAACTTGTGTATACATAATCAATTGAATGAATCTCCATCAATAAAAGATTTTTCAATGATTTTTTTTCTGATAAAGAAAAAAAGGTCTACATTCTTCATGTCGTGACCTTTTTTTCCTGTTCCTCATTTTTGAAAAGAATAGAAAATTTGAAAACAAAAAAAAAAGATACAATTTGATTTCGATGTTGATGGAATTGTTTTAAAAAACTTTTATCAAATTATTATATTTTGCTGTCTCGTGATGGGTACAAAAAAAAAAACAGACAATCCTTTTTTTCTCCCATTTGAATCATATACAAAATTTTTTTATTTCTTCAATGAAAAAAATAGGTTTTTTTCCCCTTTTGCCATTACAATTTCATTTTCTACTTTGTATCTTGATTTCTTTAACAGAAACAAAAAAATCCTTCTTATAATCAGTCTATGGTAGAATCATTAATTTTAATTGAATCATACCCATCTACGACATACACACATACACACAGATTTCTCTCTCTCTCTCTATATTTTGATCGAAGAATTTTTCATTTCAGAAATTTTTTTTTTCATTTCTCATTTTCCCAAAGAGATGAATTTTGATTCCATCATACATTTATTATTATTATTTTCTCTCTCATTTTTTTATCGGGGAATATATAACAAAGGATTGAATGAAATGAATCAGCGTTACAAAAAAATGGGCAACTAATAATCATGGTGTTGTAGCATCCATGACGCCATCAATTCAAATTGAATGGAATATTCAGAAAGGGAGAGAGAAAGAGATGTTCAAAGCCATCATCATGATCATCGGTATCAATGAACGTTTTTCCCATTTTTGATTTCACCCACTTGCTTGCTTGTAGATCCAAAATTCAAATCAAAAATATTAAAAAAAAAGAAAAAATTCTTTTCATGCTGTCGTCATCATCATGTCGTTTCTTATTCATCCTTACTTTGGTTATGATAGAAACATCATATTTCAAAGCAAAGTAAAGTCAAAGAGAAATTCTTTATTCGATTGCCTTTTACATTCTATCTATCTATCTATCGATACAGGGCCAACGAAGAAAAAAAAACCCGAATAGAGTTGAAAGGGAGAGAGAGAAAATTAAATTATACTTTGAAAGAAGAATCAGAAGAAGAAGAAGAAGAAGCGAGTAAAAAAAAAATTTAAATTTCTAATGAATATTTAATGGTTTTCGATTCTCGATTCTTGATGCAAATATGTTTTTTTCTTTCTTTCTTTCTTTCTGTACTCATCCGTTTATTTTCGTGAATATTTTATTATTTATTTATATACAACAACAACAACAACAACAACAACAACAACATCAATTTTTATTATTATTTTTTGAAACAATATTTGATTCACAATACGCATGCTCTGCATTCCAACCATCATCATCGTTATTATCAATTTTTTTTTGGTTCTTTTACCATTCTATCATCATTTTGAAGTAAAAAAAAATTGGATCATAATCACAATGATATAGTCGATTGAGTGAACAACATAAACAAAAAAAAAAAAAAAAATTTTTTTTTTTAAAATGTCTTTTTTCCATGAGAATTACGAAGAATATAATAAATGGATAAAGTTTTTTAAGAATGTTAATTCGATTCATGGCAATACTGGAATTAACCATTTTAAAGATGATTTTGGTAAATTCTCTATTTTTTACGAGTCATTTATCGCTGGTTTGTCAAGACAATTTAAAGCAATTGATCGTGATTTTCATAAGTTTACTGAAACTATAAATGCTTTGAAAAGAGAAAATAAATTGGCTACTGATCTATTAAAGAAGGAAAAAGATGATAAATCCGTTATTGAGAAAGAGTTACAGTTGAAAGTAGAAGAATTGGCTAAAGAACGTGCAAGCAAAAGGACATATGCTTCTGTCGTATCATCCAATAATATACCAATGCCAAAACCAGATTTCGTATGTATTGTCGATGCAGTGGACTCATCAATTAACGATTCAAAACAAACTCTATCTTATCTTAATAGTAAGCTAGATTGCAAAATGATTGTTGATAATAAAATCAAAATAATCAAACAAGTGCCGATACGTAATAAGAAAGTTTTGATTAAATGTCCTTCAAAGGCTGATTGTACTGCTGTCGGTAACATTATTAATGATCTGAATTGTGGTCTTAAGGCAAAAGTACCTGAAAAAAAGAAACCAAGATTATTGATTCTAGGTGTGGAAAAAGAAATCCTTGAGAAAGATTTCATCGATATTTTGACAACTCAAAATAATGATATTAAAAATTGCTTACAAAATGAAGGAGAATCTATTGAAGTGGTTATTTCAAAATCGGATCGAATTGGTACCAATTTTTTTGTTCTTTCTGTATCGCCAAATATATATCATCTGTGCTTGCAAATGGGACAAGTTTTTCTTGGCCATAAAGTTTGCAATGTTAAAAAAGGAAATTATGTATCACAATGTTTCAAATGTTTACGTTTCGGTCATGTGACTAATAATTGTAAAAATGATCCGGTTTGTCATTATTGTCACCAGAATCATGAATCTAATGATTGTCCAGCTAAAGATGAAAATGGAATCACCAAATGTTATAATTGTGATTGGAAGAACAAAAGTATTCGAGGAAATAATAACATCATACCAATTGATCATTCTGTCTATAGTAAAAGTTGTCCACAATATGTTTTAGCGGAAAAAAGATTGAATGAATCTATTGATTATGGCCTTTAATTCTTTAAAAATTGTTCAGCAAAATTTACAACATAGCTTAAAATCAACATTATCATTTGTGGATAACTCTGACAATTTAAATGCATTAATCTTCTGTATTCAAGAGCCATACAATTATGGTGGTGGTATTGGTGGTTTTAATAACAAAACAATTGTTTGTACTGATTTTGGGGCTCGATGTGCAATTATTTCAAATTCAATTGGTATTATGGCTTTATCAAAATTCGTGACATCTTCTTGTGTTGCTGTATTGGTGAATGTTGAACATCCGTTTGTTTTATGTTCCATTTATTCATCTTACAACGATTCTGAAGATGAGTTGAATAATTTATTTCATCTGTTAGAAGAATTATTTGTTGATTATTATAATTATCCAATTATTATTGCTGGAGATTGGAATGCCCATCATCGTCTATGGGGAAGTAATGATAATAATTCTCGTGGTGATCTACTTATGGCTTTTGTTTCAAGTAATAATTTGATTATTCTTAATGATGGTTCCATTACTTATGATAATAATCGTACTCAAAGTCATATTGATTTAACGATGGTCAACCAAAAAGCATCTAGGTTCGTTAATTTTTGGGCAGTTGAAGACTGCGAATCATTCTCGGACCACAGACTTATTTCATTTGTATATAATTCAGATGGTGAATTTATTCCAAAATCTTTAACTCGTAAATATTGTACTAAAAATATTGATTGGTCATTGTTTCGTTCTTCATTATCTTTAAATTCTTTTATTGAACAATTGGATAATATTTCGGATTCTTCAGAGCTTAATGATTTTGTTGATGATTTGATGATGAAAATTAATTATTGTTGTGAAAATTCGTTGGATAAAATTCAAAATAAACCATCAAAATTCAGATTACCTTTAAAACTGAGGCAACAAAAATCAATCTTAAATTCTGTACGTCGAAGATTTCAACGTCAACGCTGCTTAATAGTTAGACAATCCTGGAAATTGCGATATATTGAATTGCTAAAATTATTCAAATCTGATTTGATAAATTGGCAAACTCAAAAGTGTCGTGATTTTTTGTCTACTCAAACTTCAGATTCTGTTTGGAAAAAAGTTTATCGTGAATGTAAAAATCATAGTGACGTTAATTTTACACTTAAATCCATTAAAATCGGTAATCGTTGGTCAAATTCTTCCATGGAAACAGCGAATCATTTTTTAGAAAATTTTTTCCCAGATGGCGTGAATGAATTAAATTCATCAATTCATGTTTATTATGATGCAACAACTATCGATTATCCAATTACCGTTGATGAAGTTGATAATGCAATTAAAGTTGAAAAAGATGATAAATCACCTGGTTATGATGCATTATCAGCTAATATTATAAAAATTGTTCATGAAATTTATCCGTCTTTATTGCATCGTCTTTTTTAACAAGTGTTATGATTTTGGTATTTTTCCAATTTGTTGGAAAAAGGCCATTGTTAAATTATTACCCAAAAAATCGAATGAATGCACGTTTAAATCTTTCAGACCCATCTCTTTGTTACCGGTGATTGGAAAGATATTTGAAGGTATTGTTTCGCGTAGGTTACAATATTATTTATTATCGAATGGAAAATTGTCTGATAAACAATTCGCATTCTTGCCATGTAAATCATCAGTTGATGCAATAAGTGAAATAACTAAAAAGATGGAGATGGTACTGGAAAATCGTTCTTTCGGTATAATTGTTTCACTTGATATTGCTGGTGCGTTCAATAATGCAAATTTTGACGTAATCTGTCAACGGTTAAGATTTTTTAACGTACCAACAAAAATTTATCGTGTTTTTGTGGATTTTTTCAAAAATCGTGAGGTAATTTTACCTATGTTTAATTGTGAAGCTAGAAAAATTTTGTCTGCTGGCTGTCCTCAAGGAGGTAAATCATCGCCTATATTGTGGAATTGTTTAATCGATGATCTTTTGAAATTGCCTTTACCATCAAATTGCTATATACAAGCTTTTGCGGACGATATAATTCTATTCTGTCATCATGATAATTCTTCGTTATGTTTTAAACTAATTAATGAATCATTGAATGCAATCTGGTCATGGGGAAATGAAAATTTTTTGCAATTTAATCCGAATAAATCAACTGCTTTAATCGTAACTAGGAAAAGAAAATACGATACGGTTTCTCGTTTAAAAATGAATAATTTTGAAATTCCTATTGTATCTAATATGAAATATTTGGGTGTGTTTCTGGATGGAAAATTAACATGGAGTAAACATTTGGAATATGTTTCGGCAAAAGTATTGAAGATTTATAATGTATTGAGACGGAAATTTGGTTCCCGGTGGGGACTTTCTTATTCCGTTTTGAGGACCATTTATCTTATGGCTATCGAGCCTGTTTTATTGTATGCTTGTTCAACTTGGATCAAGGCTATTGATATTCAACGTAACTGCCAAAAATTGTTATCAATACAAAGGCTTTTTGCCATTAGTATGATAAAAGGATATCGAACGATTTCGTATTCGGCTTCATTTATAATTGCAAATATTCTGCCTATAGATATCAAAGCTAAGATGCTATCAAAAATTTACGTTGCTAAAAGAAGCGGTTCTTTTGTCGATCCATTTTTAAATGAAATTATCATTGATCGTACTTGTTTATTTGATCCAAATTTGATACAGTATTTTAACTATTCTGATGGTGATATTGATTCTTGTCAAATTCAACATAAAATGAAAATATTTACGGACGGTTCGAAAATCGATGGTCGTGTGGGTGGAGCATTCGTGGTTTTTGAAGATGATGAAAATATTCCTGTATATGTCGAAAAGTTCAGATTGGCTAATACCTGCACTGTCTTTCAGGCAGAGTTGTTGGCCATCTATAAAGCTATTTGTTGGTTATCAAATCGTAATTGTCCGGCAAAAATTTATTCTGATTCCAAATCTGTCTTGTTAGCATGTAAAAATTTTGGTGTAAAAACCGATCTTTTTAATTCCATATATGAAAAATTGAAAATTACAGCACATATTTGTTTCGAATGGATACGGGGTCATTCTGGAATAATTGGTAATGAAATTGCTGATATCAACGCAAAAGATGCAACGCAATTAGAAGTTGTTTCTTATAATACTATTCCCTTGTCATTTATTCGTTCAATTTGTAAAGAAGCTGCTGTCTTTGAGTGGCAGCAAAGATGGATTGGATCTATGACTGGCCTGAATACAAAAATCTTCTTCCCGTCTGTCAAAAGTCGTATTGAATGTAAAAATTTTTTTCCGAATTTTGATACCACACAGCTGATCTCTGGTCATGGCAAATTGAAATCTTATTTATTTCGCTTTAACTTGATCAATGATTCATCATGTCTATGTGGCCAATGTAATCAAGATTCTTCACATCTCTTATTCGAATGTGAAAAGTTCAATACACTTCGTCAGGATTTTTTAAACCAAATACATATCAATTTAGATCAATCGAATATGAACATTATCATTAAAAATTTTTCCTTTGAATTCTCTATCTTTTGTAAAAACATCCTTAGTGTAATTTGATTATTGTTTTTTTTTTCTTCTCTCTCTCTCTTTATTTATGTTATTATTATTATTATTATTATTATTTCTTTTTTGATGTTGTTTAACTCATTGTATTTTTTTATTTCTATTTTTTTTTTTTTTTTCTTTCTGGATTGTTTTTGTTTTTTACCCTTATTTTTTAGGTATAAGGGTTTTTTGTAATAAAATAAAAAAAAAAAAAAAAAAAAAACAATGATTAAGGATCAGTGTCTACGATGCGTTTGGTTGGTTTTCTTCCAAACATCACATAACATTATTCCATTGGTTGTTGTTGAATTCTGAGAAATTTTTTCCGAAAAAAAAAACAAAAACAAAATTCATCTAAAGCAATTTTTTTTTTTTGCTGGAAAGTTTTCCCTAGTGCATGATAGAATGGTTATAACATTTTCTTCTTCTTTTTTATTGATGATGATGATGATGGGTAGCATGCTGATAGCTAAAAAACTTTTGAACTACTGAAAAGAAAAAAGTGAGGGGAAAATGTGGCGTAAAAAAAATCAAAAATGTAAATTAAATGTAAATTTTTTCCCAACAAAAATTTTCATTTCAATGATGATGAAAGATCGGATGGATTGCTTTTTTCCTATCCACATAGAGCAATGTTATAAAATATATTTCTAAAATATTGATGATCCCCAATGATGATGATGAGATTTTCTTCTTTCTTTCAACTTATTGGTCGAAGACATAGAATGAACCAGAGAAAAAAAACTAGCCATTGATGAATTACATGTTTTGGTGGAAATAGGAAGAAAAACTTTTCTATCGTTTCAATAATAATAGTGTTTTGTTTGGTTATGAATATAATGATGTTACTTAACTTGTTTTATTTCTTTCTTTAAAGGAAATGAATGAATATCTTTGACCGAGTTTTGCTATGAATCTTATTTCAAAGATTACTCAATCAAAAAAGAAAAAAAACAGGATAGGGTTTTTTCTTTTTTTTTTGATTCGCCAATAATCCTGTATAATATGGTGATATAAAAAATCGATCAAAAATGATCGATCAGAAAAATCGATGAAACTTTTTTCCCTTCTTCTGGAATACTACTACTACTACAACGCCAAAATCATCATCATCATCGGTATTATCATTTCAAATTCCATCAAGTTAAATAATGGTGATTTTTGATGACCACCATTGTGGTGATTAAATGGTGATGATTGATTTTTTTTTCTCTTTGTCGATCTTTTGTAAAAAAAAGGATTATCTGATGTTTGATTTTTGATATTTGATTGATTTACTGGCCAAATAAAATAAAAAACAATGATAATCTATTCAAGTTTGTGTGTGTTTGTTCGATTGTAAATAATAATATTAAAAAAGATAAAAATCTTATTTTAACATTAAAAACGATAACAAATTAGAAAATTAACTATTTATATTCATTCATTTAGCACCAAAAAAACAAACTATTTCTACCTGGATTACATCATCAGCATCAGTAACTAATTTCATCTCATCTTAATCATCATTATTATCATTATCATTATCATTTGTAAATGAATCCCATTTGGATAATTATCATTGCCATCATCATCATCATCATTTGTTTTCCCAAACAAAAAATACGATATTTTACTTTCACTTTTTTTCTGGTTGAATGAATGAATGAATGAATCAGAGAAACAGAAAAAAAAATTTGCTGTCATCATCATAATAATCAAACTAATATTGCCGAAATTTCCTTTTGCTTTCGCTTTCCTCCTTTTTATTTTATCATTATCATTTATATGATAAATGTTTAGAGAGTAAATGAATGAAATAGCTAAATGAATGAAATATTATATGGCCGCAAACCTATCGTACATACAATGTTGATTGAAATAAAAATTTTTCTATTTCGTTTTGTTTTTCAGTTTTGGAAAACAAAAAAGTATAGCTCAGATATGATAGAGAATGAAACGAATACAACAATCCAATGAACTGAACATTTGGGAAATTTCGTTGAAACATCAGCACACTGTGCCGACAATAACAACAACAGTAGCAGAAGCAATAAGCATCAAAAAGTAAAAATATGGTGAAAATGAAAGTAAAAATATAGAGAGAGAGAGAAAAAATATGTGAATGAGTTGAACATCATCACATAATAAAAATGTTGTCAAAAATGTCAAATTACCCCGAAACATGTCTTTGTTGGTTGGTCGGTATATTTTTTCCCCTCCACAATTTTTTTTTCTCTCCTATCTTTGTATGGATCTTTGTTTCTTACTCCAAGTATATTTTGATTCTCACTCTATCTATCTATCTATCTGCATCCTATTGACTTGATGGGTTCGAATAAACGACAAATAAATTTTTTTTTTCTGTTTTTGTTTTTCTTGATGATGTTCTACATCATAGATGGATAGAAACTATCGTTGTTGTGTGTGTGTGTGTGTGTTTCGTCATCATCATCATTCGCGTGTGATTCGTGTGGTTTGATGTTGTCAGGTTTTTTTTTGGATTCTGTTCCGTTATTTTTCTTTCTCTCATTTTCATTCACATTTTTTTTCTCTTGAAATTCTGTACATTACATTCTGGTTTGTTTATGAAGCATTGGGAAATGGGTGAAATTCTCTCTGGACATACAAAAAATAATTTGTGTTCAGTACACAATATGATGATGTACTGTGTGTTTGATGTGTGTGTGTGTGTGTGTTTTCATATTCAAGGTAGTCAAGTCATCATCAATTTATTCCATTATATTTAGTTCATCAGTTAACTTGGTTTATTTTCAAAAAAATATATCTTTTTGCCTTTCATATTCTACTTTTGATGGTTCTTTATTTCCAAATAGTTTTTTCATTCATTTGATTTGACCAACCAAGGAATATTTTTTGGTTGGCTTTTTGCCTATTACATAACAATGATGCAACAAAAACACATGCACATTTCATTGATGTAATTTGCACATTTGTTTCGTTTTTTTTTTTGGATAAATTCTTTAAAAAACAATAAGATTTTCTTGTTTCAGACATTTGAAACAAAACAAAACGAAGAAATTTTTTCTTCTTTGATCGTCGAAAATAAGATAAATAGAAAACAAAAAAATACAAATCATGAAGCGTGACTGACTGTGTGTGTGTGTGTATGCATTTGGAAAGAATCCGTCAAAATCTAAAAGAAAATAATAGAATAAAAAAATTCACTCAAACCAATAAACAATAGAGAATAGAATAGAATAGAGTATCACGCAATAGAAATTTTTTTTTTCTTTCTACCTAAGAGTTATATAAACATCATCCACAATGTGAAACACAAAAAAAAGATGTGATGATGATGAACAGAATTGAAATATATCCATTTTTTTTGCTTATATATTTCATAATAATTTTAATATGAATGAATTCCATTGAGATTTTGTAATATTTTTTTCTGAATGAAATTTTTTTTACATCATTCATCATTGCCGTACATCATCATCAGATGATGATGGTTATTATTGTTAATGAATAAAGATTCAAAATGAAAACAGTTGAAAAGAAAATTGTGAAAATGATGTTTTTGCCAATCAATTTTGATTATCATTCAATTTCTTCTTTCTTCTTCTCTTTTCTTTTCTTTCAAGTCAATTATGTAATGATTGTCATCATTATTGTCTCATTATTGCCAAAAGTAGATCGTGATTATTACCGTAATTTTCTTTTTTGGTAAACTAATGATATTGATTTTTGTTTCTACTTGAAACACTTGAAATCAATCATCAAAACAGATGATGATGATGAAGATGAAGCCAATTATAGATTGATTTTTGAAAAAGAATTATGAATTTTGTAAATTTTTTCCTGAATATCAACCGAACATGATTGTTTTCCTCTCGCTCTTTCCAGTTCCATTACTTTTATCAATCAATCAATCAATCAATTAATCAATATTCAATCATTTGCATGCAAACACACTTATCCTCACTTGAAATTGATCTACAATGATGAAATAGCGTGTCAATAAATTTTTTTTCCTATTTCTACCACACTGTACACAAATTGTTTATTAGAAAAAAATCGATATAGAAGTGAATGAAAAAACAAAAAAAAATTGCAAAAAAATCGACTATTTCTACCCCTCCAATCTTTTTTTTCAGTTTACTATTCCGTTTCGACAATAATCGATTTGACTTTTTCCAAAAAAAAATCGGATGTCATCATCATCAACATCAACATCACATTTCAACCCATTCAACCGTTCATTCTGAATGATTTCACAGAATGACATTCATTTTCTTTCTTTTCGATTTCATCGTATAAAAATTTTCTTTCAATGCATTTGAAATGCAAAAACAATTTCACTCTTTTTTTATTCGATGAAAATGAACTTTGACATGCTACATTAAACTATTCCAATTAGAATTTATGAAAAAACAAAACTTGTTCTGATTTTATATCGATTCTTTTGTTTTGTTTTTTGTTTTTTTTGTCTGCGAAACAACAACGACAAACTAATCTCATCATCATCATTGTTGTAGATTTTAAAATCGATTTTTCTCTCTTCTTAAATTCTTTCCATTTGTTTTCAATTTAATTTAATTTTAAAAATTTTAGAACAAAAAAAAATTTAAACTTTGAATTCTTTTTTTTCTTTCAAATTCCCAACTGAATGTGAAAAACTTTCCGGTGGAAAAAAATTTTGAATTAAATTAAAAAGAAATATTTTGACAAAAATAAAAAATTCCCTCATAAACGAAAAATGGTCAGTTTATACCGTAAAAGTTATTCAACATTTATGATTTCAAAATAGGAAAAAAATGATCGATTTTTTTTTTTACCCATTGATCCATGGATATTAATTATTGATCCCAGCCAACAAAAAAAAAAAAAAAAACAAACTCCGTAACATCGTAAATCTGTATATCAAAGTTTTTATTTCACTAGGATTTATATCATACACACGCAGACATTTTCCAATCTTACCTTTGTTCTTTTGGTTGTTGTTGTTGTTGTTCAACATTGATTCCAAACAACAAAAATCGAACCTAAAAATAACAAATATTATTTTTGATATTGATTGATTGATTTTTTTTCCCGAAACCTAAACATACCTAAATAATAACCAATATCTTTATATAACCAAAGAATAAAGAGAAAAATACCGAATAAATGAATGAAACAAAATAAATTACAACCAAAAAAAAAAAATCAAACAAACAAATAGATTGCCTTCATCGTACACACACACACACACACACACAGTAAAAAACTGAACCAAACCTTAAACCTGATATGGAAAAATTCCCCTGAAAAAAAACATGAAGAATTATGTTTGTTTTTTTTTTGTTTGGCGAAAATTAATGATATCAATATATATACACACAGACACATTGTATACCCAAAAAATGACATAGAATTTTAGGTTTTTTGAAAAAAAATGATTTTGTTTGCTTCTTTTTTCATATTTTCTATATTATGTTGTTGTTCTGCTTGAAGCAAACGAACAAAACGTGATTCATAATATTATCAAAATGGGAAAAAGAAAAGAATAATGAATCCATCATTACATGAGAGTAAGTAATAGTTTATTCAAAGTTGACCTCTAGAACTAGTATTATACACTAGAGGTAGGTCATTACATGAGAGAGAAACATGGTTAATATATTTTATTTAACCCTGTTCAATATTTACGGGGATAAAATGTGTCAATTTATTATTTTTTTTTTACTCGACTTCATTCATTCGCATTCATTCGCACTCACAGTATAGTCAATATTTTGCAAATTCTATTGATTCCTGTAATTTATTTACTTTTTTTTGTGTGATTTATTTGAGATTGTTTTTCTCATTATTTACGTGAGAAAAAATATATTACTTTTCAAGATTAATCAGAATGAGCTAAAAGAAGAAAAAAGTTGTCGGTTATATCAAAAAAAAACCTTTGAATTTCAATTGAAAAATTCCAAAATAAATAAATGAATTTTTCGTCGGGAAAATCTTCATTAATGATGAATCAATTATTCATTTCATTTTGGTTTTCAAATTTCATTGGAAACATTTTTTTCCCATTGAATAAATGAAAATAATTATTACCAGAAAAAAATGAACTATCATGATCCAACCCATCCAATGATAATGGAAATAATGTTGACAACTTAGACATTCGAAAAAATATACTGTTGTTGTTGTTGTTGTTAAGATTAAAAACGTTAGACAATCAATTTGGGCTATTTATTTTCACTTTTAACAACTGAAAATTCCTTCATATAAAGAGCTCGAGCAAGACGAAGTTTGGATAGAAAATTTACTTTGACTTTTTTTTGTCCATAAGACGCCCTGGAGGTGAGATTCCTTCAATTTTTTCATTGGTTGTAATTTTCTCTACATTTTGGTATGGGAATGAACCAAAAAAGAAACTGGAAAAATAATGATTGAAAAAAATTGCTTGTTTTTCACCATCTTGGTCTTTTTTCCTTATAGAATCTAATGATAGCCATATATGATGAACATATTTTTGTTTGACATTTTCATATTTCATTGATGATGATGATGATGATGACATTATGGGAATGTTTTTGAGAAAGAAACTTCAAACAAGCAAGGTAAAAGGCCTAGAAGCTTGTTTTTCACTTTTCAGGTTATTATTTTCGAAACAATCTTGTAAACGAGTTTTGTTTTCTAGAGAATATCTTTGAAAACAATCAATGATTCAATCAAATTAAATGAAAATGACCACCACCACCGTCATCATCATTTATATTCATGTAAGAAAAACATGATTTGGGTATGGCGAAATGAAAAACAAAATGATTAAGCGAAAGTGTTACGAAAGAATCTTTTCAGGAAAAATTTTCTGTGTGTGTGCATGTAATATGCATTAATGGCGCATACATCAGAATGATTAATTGATGTTGTTGATTTTGAACTAAGAAACTATATGGATAAAGAATATCAGAATCGATCACTGAGGAGAAAAAACAAACAACTTGGATAGAAAATTTGTTTTTTCTCCGTTGGTTGGTATATGATGGTGGTGAACAACATGTACCAAACAGAAAACATCATTGCCTGATTACATCAATGTTTGAAAAAAATTCGTCTATCGTTTCTTCGTTCAGAAAATGTGAGAAAAACACTTTTTCTTTTCGTTCAATTTCTGCAACCGTAAACAAAATTTTTTTTTTGTTCACCAAAGTTTTATCCAAAAAAAACCAAACAAAATAATTCAAGGTTTACCCGGATAAAACTTTCGTTGTTGCTTCGGATCAATCAACTTTTGGTTTATTTTCATTTAATTTTTTTTGGGATTTTCATCTGAAAAAAAACGATCAAAGCATCAAACAACAGTGAAAAATTCTCATCTAAATTCATTGGCGAATGAATTCTTTGGAACAACAGGGTTCGCTTGCTTAATGATGATGAAAAACTTTTTTTCATTCCATTTCTCTCATTCATTCGTTTGTTTTGCTCTACGTTGGAATCTTATCATCATCATCATCATCATCATTAAAAATGATGATGACATTTTCACACTTGATGATTAAACACTTTATCATCATCGTAAAAATTCTAAGAATTTTTTTCTCCTACAAGCAAGCAAGAAGCTATTCCCAAACGAAAGAAATAATAATATATTTAGTCAAATGGGTGGATATAGGAAAAAATTTTTTCAATTCATTCACTTCTTCTTCTTCATACTTGATCTTGTGATTCTCATTAGTTTTTCATTTTTTTCCACCAAAAAAACAAGAAAAAAACAAATTCATTCGTAATAGATTCTTATCATCACGTTCTTTGAACATTTGAACAATTTTTTCTCTTCTTCTCCCTTTCCAAAAAAATGTCATCTATTCCTAATGATAATGATAACATCTCAGACAAGAAAGAAAACTTTTTGAAAAAAAATCATCATCATTTTCGACAATAACTTGTATAATTTTTAATTTTTCTTTTAAATTTTTCTTTCCAGAATGAATATTTGGCTGGGGCCGACGAAAAATGTCAATGCACAATGAAAACAACAACAAATTTCAATTTTTCAAACAAAAAATATGACAACAACCAAAACAAATCATATAACAACGATAAAAATTCATCAACCAAATGAATGAATGAATGAATGAATAATTTATCAAAATTTAAGCAAAAAAAACAAACAAACTTTTACTTGAAACAAAACAAAACAAAAAACCTCATCATCGCATCATAACCTGGTATGTAATATTTGTTTATCATTTACTTCCGTGTTGTGTGTGTGTGTGTGTGTTTGTCATTTTTGTTTTGTTTTTCGTTTTTAATTTTTTGACAAGGCCAAAAATTATCAATATTTTTTGTTTCTCAAATGATATGGTCCAATAGGTTTTTTTGTTTGGCCAGTTATGGTCAGTTATGTGTGTCATCCGGATAGTTTGATGTTTGACATTTTAACATTATTTGTTTTTTGATTTTTCTCTTTTGTTTTCTATCATTAATTAATTTGCTCAAACATCAACCCTTTTGATTTTGGTTAACACTTGGTGAATATGCTGAATAATCCATTTTTAAATCGTCAAAAAAATTTTTTTTTAAACTTCCGTACTGATAATCAGAATCGATCCATCGTTATTACGATGATAATGAAATCCGGAAGCAAAACAATGCCTGTCATCAGCTAGAATTTCGGTTATCCTGCTTTCGTTCCCCTGGTCAATGGCTGATCAATTAATTTTTTCTCCCCTATTCCTGTGGCAACTGTCATTTCGAAGATGATAAAGGCTATAATTTTCTTCAAATTCAAGTCCTCCAACCAAGAAAGAATCTTATAAGCTACTCTCTAATTTTCTGATCAAATCTTGAATAAAAATCCAACAGAATCTTTTTCTGATTTGCCCCATAATAATGATGAAAAAGGTTTAATTCCTTATTAAATATATATGAAACAGGAATATGTTTAACTATTAATGATTTTTTGTTTTTAATTCCAACTTTTTTTTATTTGGATTCTTCATTTATGGTATAAAATGAATGAATGAATGAGAAAAAAGCGTAGAATGAAAATGATCTATTAAGAATTACGTATAATCATCATCATCAACAACAACAACAACAACAACATAATATATTCGACGATAAGACAGCATTATTATAATTAGATTTAACTTTCATTATCTGATTAATTATTTTGCTCTTTGGATTTTTGTTGTTGTTGTTGTTGTTGTTGTTTATTCAGGGACCTATGTTGTTAGTAGGTGGATTAAAGTCTGTGTGTGTGTGTTGAATTTTGCTTTTGCTTTTGCTGCTTCATTCATTTTAATTTCACAACTGGATTTTTTTTTCATTTTCACGGTGAACATTGAATTAATGAAAAGTTCCGGAATAACAACAACCATTCTGGACAAAACAAATGAATGAATCAAAAATATACTTGAGTAAAATTGACTTTGACTTTGTTATCTTTTCTGTTGAATGATTTTAATTTTAATGATTATTTTTTATGTTTTTTTTGCTATCAATTTTCATTGATTCAGGTTACCGATTTTGTTTTTGTTTTGTTTGATTACAAATTAAAAATTATGAAAATCAGGATTAGTTAGTTTTTTGATTATCAAAAATTATTCAAAAAAAATGAGAAAATCTTCTGATAATCCGATTGAAGAGAACTTTGCTGTTCCAGTGTAATGACACTGTGCTTTTTTCTCGAAGATTTCCTTGAACCATAAACGAAAAACTGGTGAAAAAAAGTCATTATTTCAATTTCGGTTGATTGAAAAAAAAAACAAGCAAACCTAATGATGATAATAAGTTTATTATGTTAATTGGAAAATAAATGATTCGCGAATTGAATGAGTAAAAAAAATAAAGTTGAATTGAAAAGTTTGTTTTAGTTTTTCCCGTTAGTTTTATGTTGTTTTTCATTATTTATTTAATTTCAAAAGTCAAATTCATCGTCGCTTTGAAATAAAAAAAAAAAGAAACTTTGAAATAAAAGACTGATGACCATTCCAAGTTTTTTTCTTTTGGCAAAAGTTTTCCAACTTTAATGGATTTAATGAACCAAAGAAATAAAAAAACTAAACATCTATATATGGCACTGGGGATATTACTTTTGGATTTTTTTTTTTGTGAAAAGGAAAAATTCACACAAAACCATTGTGTATAAACCATTCTTATTAAGATGATTTTTTTCCATCCATTTCCAAAAATATGGATGATCAAAGATTCCAGGCAAAAAAATATATATGTGGCTTACATTTTTATATTGCATTTTCATTATTATTGTCTTTTTTTCAGCTGAATTTATTTTCATCTTTCAACCAAAATACATGGATCAAAATATTATTATACTTTTTCCATATCATTGAAATTCATTTTTTGTTTGTTTTTGGTTCCAGATATTATACGAATAACCAATAACTAATAATAATTCATCATCAATATGAGCAAAAAAAAGATGAAAGGATCAAATTGGATCATAAATGAATCCAAAAAAAAAAGAAAAAATTATTCCGATATTGGTTTCTGATTTTGTTTTTTGCTTTTTGTTTCGATTTCCTCATAATCAATGAATGAATAAGCGAAAGAAAATCTTAACCAACCAACCAACAAAAAATGAGAAAATTTGATTGAATAAAACCAGAAAAAAAATGAATGCGAATCAACACACAAACGAATGAAAAATATAATGAAAAACAATTATTATTAACTTTGATAATTTCCATGATCACCATCACCATCATCATTTATTTACCCGATATATATGAAAAAAAAACCGAATTGAAAATAAATCACTTGTGTAGGAACCAAAAAAAAATGTCTACTTTATAAATGTTGAACACCTAGCTCTTCTTCAACCAACAAAAATAATGATCTTTTTTTAAAAAAAGAAAAAAAGATCGATCGATTCGTTGATGCACCAACAAAAAGAGAGAGAAAAAAACCAATCAAATCGATTGTATCGCGATATCAAATATCATCATTACATCTATGTGTGAAATATTTTACCGAAAAAAAACAAATTGGAAATATAAAAAAAACTTCAAAAATGAAAAAAAAAATGTTTTATTTATTAATATTAAGTTATATAACTTCTCATCATCATCATCATCATTGATGATGATCATCGAAAATGAATTGAATGAGAAAAAATATATAAACGACAGCCTATCGAGTTTTTTCCTCTGTTGTTGTTGTTCCAGGGTCTAATGAAGTTTTGAAATTGAGAAACTTTTTTTTTTATCTTCTGGATCACATCACACACACACACACACACACATAATCGAACGACGACGACAACGACGAAAAAAAATAATGATAAAGAGTTGAACGCGAAGAAATAAATTATTGAAATGGAAACAAAAAAAACGATAAAGTTTGAAATTTGAAAACTAAATGAGAATGTGAAAATGAGTCCAGAGTCTACATGAGAGAAAAAAAACTTATCGATTATATTCTGAATGTGTGATGTCCATTCTCTGGACTTTTGATATCTCTTTGTGTGCGTGTGTGTGTTTGAATTGAAAGAATCGAACCAATTAGGATCAATTTCAATTCGTCGACTTTCTGTTTCGCCAAAATGTCTTCTATTCACTTTTTTTTTCTTATTGTGTGTTTTCCTTTTTTATTTATTCAGTTTGATTACAGCAGTATTACTCAAAACACCCAGAATAATAACAACAACAAAAAAACAAGATGCTAAACACATTCATTCATTTGAAAGAAAATGAGATAAAATTTTTCTTTTCTTATCAAATTCTCGAGCAACGATGAGGATGATGATGATGATGTTCTTTAATTGTCAATGATGATTATACTGATGTTGTGTTCAAATTTTTTCACTGTTGTTGCTGTTGAATCGTCATTGATTAAAAAAAAAGACGAAAGAATGAAAATGGACAAATTCCATTTCCGAACACAAAAAAACGAATGACGTTTCAATTTTAATTGGTCAAAGCTGTTCAAGTCAATAGACTTTGTGTCTATCTCTGTGTGTGTTTTCAGAGGGGGTGTAACCGATTCTGTTTTATAGGGGAGGATAACCAATAAGACATTGGTTATCCTTGTTTGTTTGACAAAGTCGAATTCGATTTCATCGAATGAATGAAGAATTCAAACTTCCAAAAGAAAAATTCGTCTTAATGATTTATTATGTTTTATATTTGATCGTTTCGTTTCGTTTCATTTCCCAATAGTAGTTCGTTTGGAATGTAACGAACTTTTTTTCATATAGACATTTCCGGACAATGACAATATTTGGGTAACAACAACAACAACCCAAGAGAGAGAAGAAATTCTGGAACACTTTTTTGTTGTTGTTGTCCAGTTTATCTATCTATCTGTATCATTTTTAATTTGATTCTTTTTTTTTGAGATTTCTATTCAACAATAATCATTTTTTGTTTGGCCCCTTAAAAAAATGAATGAATGAAGATTTGAAGCAAAAAAAAAAAAAATTAATTTATCATCAATGATCATGACAAACAGACAGACTGGACTAGTCAGTCAGTCAGTCAATGATGAAAATGATTGATTTAATTGAAGTTCAAAATAGAAAAAGCGAAAATCAATGAATCATATGTTTTGGTTGGATCATTGAATGATATCAAATGAATGATTTTTGCTTTTTTGGAAATTTGATTTACACTTGAATTGAAAATGGATAAAGAATGATTTGTAGAACAGCAGCAATCTTTTTTTGTTCAACTAAACTATTAATCAATAAATTTTAAAGTTTTTTTTCTTGCTGCTGTTGAATTCTTCACGAATGACATGAAAATTTAATTTGAAACTTTTGTTTGTTACAAACAAATTCTTATTCTTCTTCTTTTTTCGGTTATAAAAAGGATCTCATATTACTTTTTACCCATTATCATCATCATTGCTTTGTTTTGTTTTCCTGAAAAAAATTATATGAATTTTAATTCAAAAAAATGAATGAAATCCAGGAACAATAATAATAATATTTTGCATAAAGAAAAAAGTATTTTAGCCATCAAAGATGATATTATGCAGCAACAACAACAACAGAATCTATTCAAAAATTCAACATTCTTTAGTTTTTTAGTTCTTTAGTTGCTTCTCATTATTATTGCATAATGATAATGAGAAAATGAGCCCAAAAAAAAAACTTTCAAATTCTGGATTTTTCATTGTTTTCTGGTTCCATGAATGAACAACAAAAAACAAACTCAAAAAACAACATTCAGAAAACATTCACAGTAAAAGTAAGTTTGAGAAGAAAAAATAACCGAAAGACAAAGAAGTTAGCAAGAAAGAACATCTGAGAAATTATTATTACCGCATCGTTGTTGTTGTTGTTGTTTTATACATGGATGCTTCTTCTTCTTCTTTGGCTTATTCTTTATTTGTTTGTTTGTTTGTACAGATTTCTGAATCTATGAATAATGGTCATGTATGTGTGTGTGTGTGTTTAGCCATCATAAACTTGCAGGAAAAAAAATATCTACACAAACAAACATTGTTCCAAGATAGTGTTTTTTCCCTTCTTCTTCTTTTTATTTTTCTACCAAAACACTAAAGACAATGGACCAAAAAAAAGATTTGCAACTTTTTTTTTCCCTTGTTGACAACCGAATAGCATCTACACACAACAACACATTCATAATCCGTTTTATTTATGACCGAATCTTTCTCTTTCTTTTCTTTTTTTTTTTTTTTTTTTTTGTTGTCATTTACTTTATACCACCATCGTTTCCTTGATTTTCATCACTGTGTTTGTTGTGGGTGGATGGCAAAAAAAAAAAAAAATAAAAGACAAAAGTAATGAATGATTTCAATGATGTAATGTGATTATTGTTGTATGTTTTTTTTTATTTGGGGAAAAATCTAACAGCAACAAAATCTACCATTCTGTGTGACATATTCTGTGCCTTATTGGGCTTGTTTTGCCAGAATATTTCCCGAAGATTTTTCGAAAGAATATCATATTTTTTTCCAGGGAAAAAATCCAAAAACAAATCATATGACTTGTACTAATAAATCTTTGTTGTTGTTTTCTTTTAAACGAAAACTTTCCCTTTGTATTTTTTTTTTGTTGTTGGTTTTTTTAAAAATGATGATCTCATCATTCATTTTGTGAAATTTTTAAAAAATTTAATCAAATTTTTTTTTCTTAAATGGCTAATATTATTTTTTTGAAATATTCAATTGAAGTGAATAATGATCGTAAGCAGTTTTCAACTTTATATTTGCTTTGAATATTCGATTGTGGAAAAAATTGTTGTTCATTCAACCTGACAATGATTCCATCATTTTTGTTTAACTTATCGTATACATGTTGTCCATCAGCATGGTTAGTTGACCATTATCAATCGATTTTAGTTTTTTTTCTCTCTCTCTCTTTCATTCATTTGACAAGATGAAGGCAATGATGATGATGATGGAAGAAGAAGATTTTTTCTTTTTCCACATCCCTTTTTTTTCTCTGAATTGAAAAAATTCGTCATCGATTCGATTCAATGATTTGTAAAGTTTCACTGGAACCAAACAAACAAAAAAAAAGAAAAGAAAAATCCATTTCTGTGGGTTGGTTCTTCCAAAAATAGAAAGAATCGATGTTTATAAAAAGATAAGGATTCTTTCTTTATCTTCATGTTTTCTTTTTTTCGGTTATAATTTCAAACCAAACCAGAAAAAAAGAAAACCATAAAAGTAAATTAAGCCTAATTATTATTATCATCAACATCAGTATCATCGTCATCTAAAATGATGATGATGGTTTTGTCATTCGATAATGTTCGACTATATATATTGACATAAGATTATTTCACTTGTCCACTTTTTTATTTGATGTTTTCTTTCGTTCTTTCACTTTCTTTCAAGCATCATATTATTGAATGTATCCAACAAATGTTATTCAATATAAAAAAATGAGAGAGAAAGAATAACAATAACACTGAATTAAGTGAACCGAAAAGTCAATGCAGTTATTCTATTTTGGATATATTTTTTGTTTGTTTGTTTGTTTGTGTACACTTGACAGAATAGCCAAAAAAAAGAAAGAAAGAAGACAACATCCACACTAGCCAAAATATATAAAAAAAGTAATGACCATAACGTTTGACTTTGTGTGTTTGACTGATTAGACTATAAGTGAAATAACACGAATAAAAAAGTAGAATTTCCTCAAAAAAAACTCTGCAAACCAACAAACCAGAAAGAAAAAACGAGCAAACAAACAAAAAGAAGAAAATGCTAATGATGATCATTATCATCATTATGAACATTCATCGTCGATGATGACTACCAAAAAAGAAAAACTTTGAATTTTTTTTTGGTATCCAAAACCCAAACCAGAAAAAAAGAATAAAAATGAATAAACAAACATGGACAACTTGGTTGTCACTTGGATCATCATTATTCGCGGTATAAGATTTTTCATTTATGTTTGTCACAAACAGATCACATTATCATTTTATCATATGGATCAGCGACAACAAATCTTATGATTTTCAAGAAGTTGAAATATTAACATCATCAACAACAACAGCAACAAAAAACGAGAAAAAACAAAATGACCATAAACGAAATTGAAACTTTTTTGGATGTGGTCATCACACACACATTGAATAAATAAATAAAGATACAGAGAATATTCTTTCAAAAATGTATCCATTTCATTTCTCTAATAGTATTTTTCGATGATATACTTGGTTTTTCTTCACTCCCATTATATTCATTATGGTCAAGTGTAAACATTTGAAACCCGAGGATTTGAATGACAATATTTTCATTCTTTTTTTCACTTCTGAATGTATTTAGTGCGGGAAGCAGTTTTTTTGAATTCTGTGGTTATCGTTTGAAATTTTGTTATTTTTTTCATTTATCAATCATAAGCGAAAAAAAATGAAATTCTTGAGAATGTATCATCGTCGGTTATGTATGTGCATTTTCATTTTTCAATCTGATATTGATTGTTGTTGTTGTTGTTGTTGTTGTTGTGTAAACAATACATCATTCAGATTTTTTTTGTTTGTTTGTGTGGGTGTTCAATGTTTGAATGTTATCCATGTCAAATGCACTACAGTGTGTCCAGTTTTTTTTGAAACATCCTTGAAAAGCTAAAAAAAGTGAAACTGGAAAAATATTGCGTGAACAAAATATGAAAACAAAAAACACATTTTCCAGATTGTCAAGATGAAAAAATTTTGGAAAAAAATCTTTGAGATTTTTCTCTCTTTTTTTGTTTGTTTTTCTTCAATTTTCTTCAACAATATTTCGATTTTTCTGATCAATCAACCAATTCATTTGATTTGCTTTTGTTTTTGCTACCGGTTACGTCGTCTATGGCTTTCTTTTTTTCTCTTTTGCCCGAAAAAAATAGTTCCAAGAAAAATGAAATGAAATTCATAATGATTCATTCGTTTGGTGGGGGGAAAGAAAAACTTTCTAGACAGAATCAGAAAAACAGATTAAATTTTTTCTCCATCCGTTCAATGACTGTCTGAAAATTTTATTTTTGTTCTCAAAAAAAAATTCAGAATTTTCATAAAATAAAATTTCAAAATCAATGACTGAATTGGATGATGAAGAAATTCAAAACCGATAGCAAATAAAAACGAAGAAGAAGAAGAAGAAAATTGTTATTATTGTTATTGCTGCCATTTGGGGGAACAAAAAGAAAAAACATGGAATAAAATTGATGGAAATTTTTTTTATATTTTATTTTATTTCATTTTATCCAGACCATAAAGTTACAATCAATGGAAAATATATATTGAAAGCAATGAATGAATGAATGAATGGGATGGGAATTTTCATTTCTCAATTTCATTTCTGTTGGAAAAAAATAAAAATAAAAATTATGGCAAAGAATTTTCTTCAAGATGATGCTAATAACATATTGTTCTATATGTTGTTTTTCTTCATTTTTTCGAGTGTTTTTCTTTTTGAGAAAGAGAGAAAAAAAAAGCTGTAAGTCTGTCTATAGAAATGTTGTTTTTTTGGATGGACTGATTGAGAAAAACAGAGAATGCTTGATAATAAAGATAAAAATGATACATTCTTCTGCCCAAAATGAATATTCTGACATTTTTTTTTATTTTGAAATTCTCGATTCGTTTGAATTTTTTCTTTCCTTTACGATTCTGTATAAGAAAAATATGCAATTAGTTTGAGATTTGTGCCATAGAAAAAGAAGAGAAACACAACCCGTTCGTTCGTTTTTTCTTTTTCATTTCAAATATTTAATCATAATGTTTTTGTTGTTGTTGTTGTTGTTGCTCACATGACAAACAACGATTTTTTTTTGATCCAGTGAACAAACAAATTCAAAATGCAGCTAAAAAGAAAGAAAAAAAAGAATAAATCAGAGAATTAGCCGAATTTAATTTTCATTTAAATTTTTCTGTTTGAAACTTTAAAATGAAACACACTCGGGGTTTATTTATTCCATATATATGGTTGCGCCGTCATGATATTTGGCTTTTTGTCAGGGCCTGTATTTTGATTTTGTTTGTTTGTTTGCTTGGGTGTTTTTATTCGAATGGGAAAAAAAGAGCAAATAAGAAAAAATAATTACAATTTTGGCTGTATTTTCAAGATTTTCGAGAGAATGAATGAAAAATTTTGAAAAAATCCTAATGTTTATTCATTGGACCGTTTTTCACTGTGTGTTACTATCTAGGATAGGCAAACTCAAAAACACACTGGCGGTTACACGAACAAACCGGGAATTTGTATTTTTTTTTTTAATCTTCTTGACACCCCGAATAGTATATCTTGATGATGATGAAATGTAAATCACATAGCAGCTTACAACCAGATAGATAGATAGATAGATATCGTTGCCAAACCAATGGAAAAAGCAAGCCAGAGAAAGGAAAAAAAGTAATTTTTCTTAATTTAAAAAAATTGTTGTTGTATAAAGCCTATCTGACTATCTCTCACTCACTCACTCACTTTCTCGAAACATTTAAACTTTGTATTTGTTTTTTCTTTCTCTGTTCAACTTTTCTCATATTCTCATTCATTTACATCAAAAAAAAAAAAAAAGAATAATCTTTTTGGGATAAAATTCTTCAACAACAACAACAAAGTTTTCATTGACAATATTTTGCCGCCATTCAATTCATTCATTTGTTGGTGATGAATGTGCCTTTTTTTTCTATGGTGTGATTGTCATTCTTTTTCTTTTTTTCATTTATAAGAAAGATCAAAGTGAAATGATCATACACCACTATCATATCAACGCCGATTACGCCATTCTTAAAGTGAATTAAATAACCAAAAAAAAAAAAGAAAGGAAAAAAATCAGACATATAAATCATAATGACAATTATTTCAAACATTTCAGAAGGAAAATTGTGAAATGTAAAAGAAAATACCCGAATTTTTTGTTCATCATAATCATTGTTGATGGATGTTATTTTTTTTCCCAACCGAAAATGGGAAAAAAACTGCTATCAATAATTTTCGTTTTTTTTACTTATTTTCGGTTATATTAAAGTTCAAGAAAATGGAAATTGTTCGATATTATCGAATGTAGAAATCAACATTTTGGCCAAATTTAATGCTGGAATTTCATTTCTTGATTCTATGTATGTTTCAGAATTCTGGTTCTGGTTCTGACACATCCAATACACACAGACACAGAGTAAAATATTGATAGCAGTTTTTGAAACAGTGAAATAAAAAACCAATGGAAAAAAATGAACAACAACTACGATACCAAAAGATCGATTTGTTACGAAAATGAAAAAAAAAATCTACAATTTCAATTTCAAAATAATCTATAGTTTCTCATTATCATCAAGAAGAAGAAGAAGTAACCGATGAAGCGAAGCATCAATTTCAATTCGATATTATCAATTTAAGCCACAGGAAAAAAACTTTCCGGAAAATAAAATAGAAAAGGAAATACTATGTTGATGATGATGATGATTAGGTCAATTGATTTTCGAATTCAAATTCGAATGGTTATTGAAATGAGAGAGAGAGAGAGAGAGAAATATTTTCATTTTGCATTACAATATCGTTTTCGTTACGGTTGAAGCAGAATTTTTGTTTTTGTTTTTGTTTTCGTTTGCATCCTCATATAAAAAACAAACAAACAAAAAAAATTGTTTATTATTTGTTTTGGGCTTGGGCAAGAACGAACAAAAAAGTACTTTTAATATAGAATTCTTCAATAAATTCCCATTAGATTTATTCGTAATAATAATTTTCTTCTACGATTTCTATTCAGTTATTCTTTTTTGTTTTTTTGCACTCATAATTTTCGATGATAAAACAAAAAACAGTGAAATAGAAAAGAGAAGATTTCGAGAAAACTCTGGAGAATTTCATCAATTTTTTTCATCAAGTCTTGGCTTGGCGATGCTTCCAAATTTCAAAGTTTATTTTTTTTGTGTTGCTAAACACCAACAACATCATCATCATCATGAATTGTGATCGAAACAAATCGGTCGAAAGCTTATCGACTGGACAACAGAGATTTTTTTCGAATCATGAAACAATGTTGTTGTTGTTGTTTATGTTTTTGTTGCTGAACTTTTTTTTTAGAACGGGACCAAACAAAAAAAATTCTCCAATCAAAAAAACCGATATGTTAATGAAGATAACGGTTATTTGAATTTTCCGTTTCTCTTGAATTATCGACATATATCGACCGATAGTGTTGATACATTGATCATTGATTCGATAGTATCGATAGTTAGTTTTGATAGTTTTTTTTTATTCACGGGAATTTTTTCGAATGTTTTCGAGAGTTTTTCTTTCTCAATTTTCTTCGATGATCATTAATCGTATTGGAAAAAATTATTATTTTCATTGAAAAAGAATCCATGATTATTGATGGAAAAACGATGGTAATGAATATTCTGATCTAATTTTCTTCATTCATTGGAAATGAAAAAAATCGAAAATTCGGTTTAAAGGTTATTGGCGTTTTTATTATTATTATTATTATTACCAGTTTTACATCCCGTACAATCACCAAAACAATCCTAGAATGTGTGTATAGGGAAAAAATGAAATAAAATAAAATGAAAATAACTTAATGTAAACTCACCAACAACAACAAAAAAAGAAAAGAAAAGAAAAGATCTTTTGTTTGTTTGTAAATTAGCTCATTTTCTTCATTTGATTGTCAACATTTAACATCAAACACATTATGCATTATTACATAACATTCAAACAAAAATGTCATAATCATTAGTGGATCTGTACCAGAAAAAAAAAGAAGAAAACATTGAAACTAATCATCAGTAGAATTTTTCGTCATTTTAAATGAATGAAAATAAAATCGAATTTGGAAATTGAACTCAATGATGACAAAGAATGAACTTGGATTCTTTCTGAATCGAAATTACTTTTTTTTGTTTGATTGTTATTTCGTTTGAATAACAATTGGAAAACTTGCAAAAAAAAAACGAAATTACAAGCGGCAGAACAAAACAACAAAAAAAAATTCAATTCTAATTTCACTCGATTGTTGGTTTGTTCTATTTTAACCTTGTTGGCCCAAACAAAACAAAACAAAAAAAAAAAACAAAAAAAAAACAGGCTCAATTTCCATCCGATTGACAATTTGAAGAAAAACGAAATTTTTTTTTGTTTTCAAAAAGTTTAAATCGAAATATTTTCAACAACGAAAAATGAAAAATGAAAAGAAAAACTTCATTATGAATTCATTGCATAACTTTTGTTTCCTTACAATTTTTTTCGACACATTTCTTTATTCCATTGGTGGTTAACCATTCATTTTTGATATTGGTTCACAATTGTGTAAGTTAGAAAGAAGAAAATTTTTTCAAATCTAAATGCTTATTCTTTTTCTCTTTTTTTTTATCTACAGAATAAATAAAATTGAATGAAGAAATTTTCATCATCAGTTTGAATTTCTTCACAACAAAAAAATTTTCCGTTATATGAATTGAATTTTCCAGTGAAAAAAAAACAAATCCAAATATAGCGTGGTGTTGTGGCCATCGAATTTAATCTCGAATAGAAATTCTTGAAATTAATTTTGTTTTCTTCTATGGCTATTGGGTGTTTAGTGGTTGCTTTATATTTGTTTACGATTTTCAATTTTCACTTCGTTTCGTATCTGTGGTTTTTTTCCTATATGTACAGTAACGATAGTTTAATAACGATCTATAAATTGATATTTACCAAACTTTTTTTGGATAGAGAAAAAAATCAAAGTTTGATTTTTCTCTTTTTCTCGATAACATGTATGTGTTTGTTTGTTTGTTTGATAATTCATTTTGAAAATTCCTATAGAATTGATAATGGAATTGAGAGCTTGAATACATAGATACACTCACGCAAACACAAACACATCCATAGACAAACAAACATTAACTTTATTATTTACTTTATTTAAAAAAAAAACGACGACGACGATGATGATGAAAAAAAAATTTATTATTCATTTTGATGAAAAATTCGTTTCTAAATCAAATAAAATCCGAATTGGTATATCACTTGAATCATGTTGATTTAGAGAGAAGAAAATTGATTTTTTTTGTTTTGTTTGGTGTTATCTTTGATTCCTATCTATCCGTTTATTTTGAATGTTTTCCCCCAGCGAAGAAAATATGTAAATAAAATTGTTAATTGCTGCTGTTGAAAAGAATCATTTTCACTATTTTCATTTATTCTCGCAGTTGAAAACGAAAAAATTCATCGACCATAGATTCTTTTGCTGATTTCTAAATTTATCCATCATTCCTGAGCCAGTATTGCTTGTTTGAAAATATATTTTTCATTTACAAATATCATTTTTATTTTGTCATTGAATTTTTGTGCCCGTCATTCTAATATTTTGGCCATATAATGATGATGATGATGATTCGCATGGTTGATTCAACTAATGTTAGGTGATTTGTTTCGCCTTATTCTTCGTACTCAATTCACTCATGAAAATACTTGCAAAACACTTTTCTTTTCGAAAAAACTTCTCAATGATGATGATGATGATGAATATACAATTGGAACAAATTTCTTTATTCTTTTGCTTGTCATTTTATTCAGGCAACAAAAAAAAAAGTAAAATTAAGAAAATCATTCGGTTGCGATTCATTTCTTATGGCTTGAGATTCTAGCAAAAAAAAAAACAAGCCGAAAATAGAAAACAAAGAATAAAGAATTCGTTCGTTCAACGAATCAAATCAATTAGAAATTTTTGGTTAAAGTACAGACATTCCATCATCATGATCCTCATCATCATCATCATCATCATGATGATCATCGATAAAATTCATTTCGAATTCTATACGCGCAAACCATTTCTAACTGTCATCATCATTTTGTTTGATAAGAATATTCTTGCTGTTGTTGTTCAAGATGATGAATACAAAACATGAAAATTTTTTTTTCATTGAAAATAAAATTTATGGAATTGAGAATTTTGAATTTTAAATTCATTCAATTCAATTCATTCATTCACCTTATATTTTTTTTCTTGCTATCATTCTTTACATTCTCAACTGATTCTTGTATATTCTTTTTTTCATAATAGAGAAAATATTCATTCAAATAGGGTCTAGCTTTGAAAAAAATATAGAAAAAAAAGATGATTTGTCTAAGTATACGGGTAAAAGAGACAGTAAGTCACCCTCACTTGAATGAATGTGAAAAAAAGTCGCAAAAAGATAGAGATGATGATGATGAAACGGAATGGAACAAACTTTTGGTCTTTTTTTTTTTTTTTTTATTTCTCCCATGCTATCTCTTTTGCTATGTATGCCCACGACGAAATGATAAATGATTAGATTTTACACACACACACTCACATACATTGAAGTCGTGCATCACATAATCATCATCTTGGATCTTTTTCTTTTTTTTTTGCATTTTTCCGCTTTTTTTCTGCCTTATAACGATATGATGATGATGATGATGGGTGTGCAAAAGAGAGAGAGAGAGAGAGAGAGAGAGAGAGAGAGAGAGAGAGAGAGAGAGAGAGAGAGAGAAAATATATTCTAAAATAACCGCGAAACATGAATGAATGAATGAATGTAAAAAGAAAGAAATGCGATATTCCATAGAATACACACACACACAACGCACAACACAGAATTGACATTCATTTCATGTGGCTATATCATCATCATCATCATTTTCATTCAATAAATCTTCAAAAAAAAATTCAAGAATGTAAGAAAGTCTTCAGCGATGAAGAATTTTCCATCATTACTACTACTACTAAACTTAGTTTATTCATTGTTATTGTTATTGTTGATCTTAGATTCGACAGACAGACAGACATACAGAGAAACAGAATTTTTCGATTATTATTATTAAAAGTTGTAATTTTGCTTGGGCCAACTTTTTATTTATAATGATTTTGATGATGATTACCAACAAATCTTAACAACAACAACAAATTCTTCAATTTGAGGGGGGGATGATGAACAAGGCGGAAAAAATAACTATTAAACTTTTTTTGTTTTGCCCCCCACACTTTTATCTATATGTGTGTTGCAAAAGTGTTTGTTGCTATTTGCACCCGAATAATAATTTTTCTGTTGGAAAAAAAACTTTTTTTTCCCTTAGCTGAACTGCAACAGCAAAAATCGTTCAATGACAATTGATAATGTCAATCTTTTTAAATAACCAAAATGATAATCAAAGAAAAAAAGAATTTCTGGTATAAAATTGGTTCAATCCATTGAATCCAATGGAAGAAAAAAATTTTTTTCCGGTCGATGATGATGATTATCATCATCGTTTTCCCCTATATCGTCATCGTTTGGGGATTGATTCGGAAATCTTTGCTCAAAATCTATATGATGATGATGATGATGAAAATCATTTCTTTTTTTCCTTTCCGTTCCATGTTCGTTTTTGCATTTCCGTTTTTTTTCGTTATTATTATTATTTTGCTGTGTTGCTTAATGTTTTTTTTGGCTGGTTCATAATCATTTCATCACACAGAATTTCTGAATGATCATTATTATTATCATTATCATCATCTGAATTGAACTGAATTTTTTTATTTTTTACATGTCGATCTTCAAACAAATTAATGGAATTTGTCTTTGAATCAACTTTGCTATTGGTTTGATGATGTTATTCGATGATAATGATGGTGATAATAATAATCAATAGCCAATTCAATTCTGAATGTTAATATAGATTATATTTGTCGAAATAGTTGGTTTTAATCGAAAAAAACAAAAATATATTTTTTTCAATGTTCCAAAAGAAAAGTGTTATGATGATTGAAAATTTTCTTATTTATGGTTCATTTGTCATTTTCATTATTTTTTATCATTTTGTTTTTTGGTTGCACAACAAAAAAAATTGATTAGCTTTTTTCTCTCTGTGTGTAGATGTAAACAAGAACCAAACAAAAAAAAAATCAGAATCATTATTCATGATAAACCAAAAAAAAAAAAAAAAAAAAAAAAAAATCAAAAGGATATTTCTGACTTTACAGATATGCAATTTGTTGTTGCTGTTCAATCAATTTTCCGATCAAATAAAGCAAACACACAAACAATGTTTTTTTTTTCACATTTATTTTATTGAATGAAAAAAAAATGAAATATTTCATTACAGCATACAAAAACAAAAATGGGTCAAGAATACATGAATACATCATTTGCTACTGTTTTTCAAAATTGATGATTTCAATTTTGCCAATGCATTATTATAATATGAATATTTGATTGTTAATTTACGTGCTTCACTAGCATTCAATTCATCGAATGCAATTGTTAAATTTTTTATTAATTTTTCAATATTTTCTTCCAATTGTTCCATTAATATTTGTTGACCATCATGATCATTATTGGCCAATTCAATTTCTTCATTCAATTCCATTATTTCAAGTAATAATTCTGGTTCAGAATCTACATTAACTATTGAAGAAAACGAAAAACAAAAAACAAAATTGACAAAATCATTAACAACAACGTAAAAATTGGAAAGAAAAATACCTTCATCAATGATTATATTGAACATTAACTGTAACATATAAATAGCACGTTGATATGGATCACGTAATATTTTATAACCATCATTTATAATCGATGAATTTGTTGATGAAAGTTCATTTTCAATCTAAAAAAAACAACAAAAGAAAAAGATAGATTAATTAAACGGAATTGATGATGATGAGAGCTTAACCGGCAAACAAAAAACCTTTTCCTCTCTCACTCTCACACACATATTTTCATAACCGGCTAGGTCGATTGATTCTTAACCGGATCTCCCCTAAAACTATTTCCACTTAAATAACAACAAACGAAAAAGAAAACTGATCAAAAATACATTCATCTTAAGTTTTGCTTCCTTTACCCAAGCTTCCAAAAAAGTCGTTGACAAAAATAAAAACCATCATTCCAAACACGATGTTTTTTTTGTTGTTGCTGCTTATCATTCGCACAAAAAACTTTATTCGTTTATTTTCATCAAACATCTATTACCCAGAATAGAAGTAAAATATTACATTCTCTCAATTTTTTTTTCTTCTTCTTCTTCATTTTGAACAAGAAAGATGAGAAAGAAAGAAAATCCAAAATACCAAAAAGAAAAATGTTTGAAATGAAATGAATTGCTTCACATTTGACAATGACATTTTCGGGATGAACCAGAACCAGTAAAAATAGTCGTCGTCGTCGTAGTAGTAGCATTCATGTGGTAATATTAAAAAAAAAGATCAAAGATGAACAAAAAAAACTTAAAACATTCAATTCTTGAAGAAATGATCCTTATCAACATAATAATAATAATAATAACCGAAAGCGAAAAAGAAGAAGAAGAAGAAAAATACCCGGCAATATTTCTGAAATGATGATGGAATTGAAAGCCATAAATTTTTTCTTTTTCTTTTCTTTTTCATTCTGATACCGACAACTATTTTCATCCAAACACACACATTCTTCATCGAAACAAAATGAAACGACCTTGTCGAACAAAATATTGTTGTTTTGGTTGGTTGGCTGGTTGGTTGGTGAAATGAAATTGAACAATTTCTTTTGAAAATACACTTTTGAAAAAAGAAAAAGAAAAGAAAGAAGAATCGAAACATGAAAAAATCTGAAACATGGATTTCTTTTTTTTTTTGATGTTTTTCCCCTGACTTTCTCCAAAATTTTTCTCGAGAAAAAGCCGAAATCAAAGAAAAAAGAAATCAAAAAAGAAAAAAAAACTTTTGAAACTCTTTAAAATCACAAATGATCCATTTTTTATCATTATCGAAAGTCAAAACAAAAATTGGATCTTTCAAAGAGTTTTCTTCGGTTGTTGTTCCAATGGATTGCCATTTTCATTTTTTTTATTTAATTCTTTTTCGATCAATTCAGTTCATCATCAGGATTGATGAATTTATTCATTTTTTTTTGGATGAAAAAAAAGTTTCAACGCAATGATGATGATGATTATAGCGTTGAAAATTTTCCAAGATTTCAATGTCAATAAATATTACTCTGTTAAAAAATGAAAATTACCATTTTTCGATAGAAACAAAACAACAACAAAAAAAACAAACATAACAAGATAATGGCTAATGGTATACTCGTGTTGTTTTTCTGTTTTGTTTATACCTGCCTTTTTTTTCTATCCACATTCAAATATATCCATCCATCCATCTAACTGTCGAACTTTTGGTTTCTATTTCTATCAAATTGTAGGTGGTTAGTTGGTTTGTGCATAAAAATGATTTTTTTTGGCGAAAAAAACATGTCTATCATCGTTGAAAAAAAAGATGGTAAACAAGGCCAAAACACACAATTTCTCAAAAATATAAAGACATTTTGTTTTCTCTCTCTCTCTCTCGATACCACACATCATTATCATCATCATATTTTTTTTCCCGTACCGAAGAAAAATAACCGTTTTTTTCTTCTTCAATATGTAATTTAGTTCAAAAATACATACATTTGATCGATTAATATTCATATCAGGATGCATATTTTGCTGTAAGCATAAATAATTTTTTCGTAAATATTCTAAATCGATATTATAATTTAAATGATAATTATTTGTTGTTGTTGTTGTCGTTGTTGATTTTGTTTGTTGTTGTTGTTGTTCCAAAATATTAAATAGTTGAAAATAGTTAACATTTTTACTGATTGGCTGTATTGTTTGACAATGTGGACATTTAATGATTATTTTGTTGTTGTTGTTATCGTTGTTGTTCAGTACCTGAACATTATTCAATCCATTAGTTACATTCGAATGTTGTTGTTGCGGATGATGTTCATGTAATGGCTTATCACATTTCCAACTAAGAAAAAAGAAAAAGAAAAGGATGTAGTATTAAATTTGAACAAAAAAAACGAAAATTTCACTTTGCATTCATTTCATTTTTCTTGGTTCATCAATGATAAACGAAAAATGTGTGTGGTATAACTAAATAACTGCAAAAATGAAATTGAAATGATGATAAAAACGGAATTCAAACCAACCGACCAAAAAAAGAAAAAAGAGTGTGTGTGTAAGGGAAAAAAAAGGACATTAAGAATCCATTTTGTTCATTTTTCTTTCTGTTCTTTTTCCATTTTCATTCCTATCTTGTTCATTATTCTTTTAGTTGTAATTCAAGAATTTTTTTTTGCTGTTGTTGTTGTTATTTGGTTAGTTTTACTACACAAGATAGACCCAAGAAAGTTCATCATTTTTTTTCAATTCTTAACTTGCCCATAACGATGATGATGATGAAAGTCAATTAAATTTGCAAATGTGAATAAATTTTATCTACATAAAATTTCCTTTTTTCTTTCTCTCTTGATAAATATCATTAACTCGTTCGCTACCAGCGCTTGAGAAACAAATCTTTAACCACAGCCCATGGAATTTTTTATAATAGAACTTTGAATGGCAATGATTTTAAAACCAACGCATATTTGTAAAAGTAATTATATAAGAAATTTGAAAAAATCTAATTGATAAATAAATGTAAAATCTTAAACGACGAGTATTTGCATTTATGTAAAAACAAAAACGACGCAAATTCGATCAAATGTAAAAACAAAAACGACGCAAATTTGATCAAATGTGAATACAAAAACCAAGCATATTCGATCAAATGTAAAAACAAAAACGACGCAAATTTGATCAAATGTGAATACAAAAACCAAGCATATTCGATCAAATGTAAAAACAAAAACGACGCAAATTTGATCAAATGTGAATACAAAAACCAAGCATATTCGATCTAATGTAAAAACAAAAACGACGCAAATTTGATCAAATGTGAATACTAAAACCAAGCATATTCGATCTAATGTAAAAACAAAAACGACGCAAATTCGATCAAATGTTAATACTAAAACCAAGCATATTTGCTTAAATGTAATACAAAAACGACGCATATTTGCGTCGTCGGGTTCAAAATAAAGAACTAAAACGACGCACATATGCGTCGCTGGTAGCGAACCTGTTAATGTTTTTTTTTTGTGGTTATGAATTTTGTTGTTGTTGAATGTTGTTGTTCTTGGAATACCCAATGAAATTAGAGAAATATTAAAAGTGAAAAATGGAAAATTTTTTTCCATTGAAAAATTTTATGGTTTTCAATGTGTGTTGGTGGTGGTGGTGGTGGGGGGAAGGAAATGAATATTAGATGATAACATTCCAAAGATGTTTAGAATGAAAATTTTTTTTATTTCTCTACACAAAACTATTCTATTTCAGTATACAGTATTTGAAAATTCATTTATTCATCAAACTAATGGGCTTCAACTATCGATATATCGATATATATTTTTTTCGCCATCAATTGTAAATATAAAATGATGCAAAAAAAAATGAAGAAAAAGAAAATACTTTCTCCATCAATATCGAAATTCTATCCATTAAAATAATAATAATGATGATGGTTGTGAAATGGAATTCAAAAAAGAATTTCCCCTAGTATAACCCAATGTTTGTTAATGAAAATGATTAAATCATTACATCATCATCATTGATACATTCAGAAGGAAGTGAAAAAAATGTGATAATGTTTGTTTGCATCAACCTTAATAACAACAACAGTAGAAAGCACTTGATGATCATTGTAAACATTCAGAAAAAAAACCAAAAGATATATATCCATAGTGATACATACAATGTATTCTTTTGGCTACTCATTTGGTTTGATTTCTGAAACTGAATATGAAAAAAAAAGTAGTAGGAAAAAAATAGCTAGCATCTCTCTCATTACCCATTAGAATTTCATTGTAAATGACAATTACAGAATATTCTCTGTCTCTCTCTCGAATTCATTCATTCTAACATTTCTGATATATATTCCTATATTTACATTTACAATTGAAATGTAATTTAAATGAATGAATGTGATAGCCATCCACATGCACACACACACACACACACACACAGAGAGAAAATTGGATTAAATTGAATACATTCCCCCCCCACCATATAGACAATTTCGAATATAGAAAATAGAAAGAAAAAGAAAAAGGAAAAAAAATTCACTAGGCAACCAGAAAATTGAAAAAAACATCATCATATACATACCATGATTTGATTCTATTATCATCATCATCATCATTATTATTGTCAATATTCGATGTTGAATTGGATGAAAATACTCGAATCGATGATTGTTGTTGTTGTTGTCCAATATCATTTCCAATGATGTTATTATTATTATTGATTAGATAATAATATTCTGGTCGTTGTGACAACAACGACAACAACAACATCCAAATAGGTTTTTTCAATCGATTGATGACATTATTATCATCAAATTCTGTTAATCTATTCAATGTTGACAACAATGTTTTTGATGATGATTTGAATGATAAATCATGAAATTTCAATGATGATGATGATGATGATTTCCAAATAATATTATCATAGATTTTAATCTTCTCTTTGGTAAAATTTTTTATCCAAAATACATTCGAATTGATGAAACATTTTGATGATAATGATGATGATGATGATAATGGTAACATTAACCATTTATGATGATGATGATTATTGTAACCGCATAGATTATTATTGTAAATGAAACGTTGTTGTTTAAACAAATGATTAAACGAAAACATTCGTTGTTGTTCCATAATAAAAGATAAGAAACGAATATTCGAAATTGAATGAGATGACATTAACGATGTTTTGGATGATGATAATGATGCTCGTTGTAAGATAAGGCGTATCATCATTTTTTTTTCTTCTTTTCTCTTGTTATTCAATTAGTTTTTTGTTCTTTGCTTTGGTCGGTGGTTCGGGTTTATATTATCTCATTCGTTTATTATTATTATGGTGACGACGACGACGACCAAAATGAAGAAAATGAATTTTTCGCTGCTACCAGAAACAAAATTTTTTTCGGAGAACAATGCGAAACAAACGAGAGAAAAAAAAGGGTGCAGATGACAATTGCAAATACAAATTGCCTTCGTCTATATATGCCTATTGAGGTTTATTATTTTTCCTTTTTGAAATGAAATTTTTTTTTTGCTCTTTTTTTTGCAAAGATCCAATTTTGAATTATTATTAATATTTTTTCGAAAAATTCGAATGTTATTGTTGATGATGGATGTTCATAGATGACGGATGTTGTTGAATTTTGTTGATTGTTTACAAACAGAGTGAGCGAAGAAAGAAAAAACGGAAGAAAAAAATTTAAAAGTTTAAAATAAAATGAAAAATTATTATTATTGTTTTTACGAAATGAAATTCAAATTTTTTTTAAGCGTGAGTTTTCATATAATCATCACATGTGGAATATGACACACACACATACAGGCATTTTTTTTTGAACCGAGAAACACGCACAACATATGGAAATGATGAGGCTATTCTTCCGTTTATTCGAGCACGATTAAATGGGAAAAAAATTAAATTACAAAAACAAAAAAGCAGAAAATCCAAAGAATAACTCTGGAATGACGAAAACTATGGCAAACATTTTGTTTCGCTTCTTCTTTATAGCGACGAAGAAAAAAAAATATGGAAATTATTTTTTTCAAAATGAAAATTTCTTTTTTCTTCTGTTTTTGAACCGAATAATTGAAAACAAATCTCTAAGATTCAGCTGAGAGAAAGAGATTTAGCGATTTCCACATTTCTTACAAGATTGAAAAAACAAACCGGGTAAAATAAAAAAAAAGAAGGATTTCAAATTATCATCATCGTTATTAACATTCATAGATTCAATGATTCTAAAGGAATGAAAATCCTTAGGAAATTATCATTTTATTTTTTTCTTTTCTTTTTTGGAAAAATATTCTAATGAATTTCTGTAGACAGAAAATTTAAAATTGGAAAATTTTCCAAGAAACAAGTATTTTTGTTCGAGAAAGAAAATCGGAAACTTTACCGAGAGATAAGAGAAAAATGATGAAGATAATCATAAAGAACAACTAATATTTAACATTTTGCAAAAAAAAATATTATATGATTATATTTCGGTAGACAGGAAATTTTTTTCATTCATTCTTTCGCCTTTTTTTCTTTTAGTTTGAAAAGAAAAGAAAAAAGATAGTGAAAGGGGAAGAAGAAGAGAAGAAAACTAGAATAGAATAATGATGATGATGATAATGTGAAATTTAACCATCAACATGAATATAATATAATCTTCTGTTCTTAATTCTTTGCTAAAAACAGAATTTTTTCTTTTTCTTCTTCTTCTAAATTTAGCTCAATGAATGAATGAATTCATGACTGACAATGTTCAATACGGATGATGATGATGGAATATAGTTTTGTTTTTGGTTTAATAAAAAAAAAAAAAAAATGGTTACCATTTGAGCTTAATTAATTCTGATATTCAAATGTCATTGTTCATCATCTCATTTCGACTGTTTCAGTTAGTTTTTTCTTCGTATTAAACACACACAAACACATTGCTTTGATCATCATCATCATCAGTTGGTCGTTTATTTTCGGGATCCATAGAATGCCGGTTTCATATTGCTCTGAATTATGATATATGTTGTTCGTTTTTTGTTTTGTTTTGATGGGCAAAATTGAAACGAATCGTTTGTGAATCTAAAAATAACACAATACATTTTGATTTTCAAAGATAACGTATGGGAAAAAAACGAAAAAATTTTTAAAGAATTCAATCGACTAGAATATTCTGACTTTTGACTTGTTTTTGTCTGTTTTTTTTTGTTTTGTTTTCAATGATGCCATATGTTTACTTACATAGTTGATTACTGTTGATTCATCAGATTTTATTCTTTTATTTTTTTTTTTGTTTCGGATAAAAATCAATAGCTGGATAAAGAAAATTTTTTGTTGTGTTTTGCTTTTTGTTTCTGGTATTGATCGATTAGAAAAATTGAATTTTTTTTCTGTCTGAAAAAAATTAACCAAAATCAACGCCATCTTTCGTTGGAATGTGTGAATTTTTATTTTTGTTTTCAAAAAAAATTTTCAATAAAAATTAATTATTTTGTTTCGTTTCTTCTCTATTTGAAAAAAAACAATAACAGGTCAATCGAAAATCATTTGGAATCTTTATCAATTTGCAAAAACAACTTTTACAAACAACAATCTTGATGTTCAATATTAAGATATACGATTTTTTTCATCATTTTTTTCATTATTACAATAACCATTGTTGTATACGGTTAGACGAAGGCTTTGCATAAGGCCAACGGATCAGCCAAACAAAAAACAACAACAACAACAACAACAAAAAAACAACAACAAAAACATCAAAATACGCTACTTCAAATGGTTAACCTTGCAGGCAATAGCTTTACAAAAGGTATGTTTTTTTTTCATTGAAAATTTCTTTTTTTTTGGAATTTAACACTTTCATCGACCACAACAACAACAACAAAGAAAAAAATTCGATAATTCAATTTGGTTTTTTTGTTTCATTGAAATTGAAAAGAATGGCTATAAATTTATTGAAAATAACCATAAAAATTTATTTCTTAAATTCATTTCAATTCATTTTTGTTTCGTTGTTGTTTCGTTCAAATTTATACGTATCAAAACAAAAAAAATAAAAATATTTTGTTGGCAATCCGTTTTGGATTATTATTATTATTATTATGGCTGCATCAAAAAAAGCCGGTAAGAAAAAGTCTGGTATAAAAAAAGGTAAAGGTAAAAAGAAATCTGCAAGTAAAAAAAGCAAATCGAAAATATCAAAATCAAAAACAGATGCAACAACAACAGCAGCAACAACAACAACAACAGCATCAACAACTGCAGATGAAAGTAAAACTGAAGCTACAAAAACTAATGTGGATACATCAAATGCCGGATCAACATCGAAACCAATGGATTTTCAATCAAAAACTGTACCATTTTCTTTAGAAATGGGTAAAAATGATGATGCAGCAAAATATTTATTCAATACATGTAAATTAGATTCAGATGTAGCACTTAAAATTGAAAAAAATCGTCAAGCAATCGAACAGGTAGTAAATCTTTTACGTGACATAAGACCAGATCAAATTACAAATGATATTAAAGATGATCTGATTAAAATTCATTGTATTGCTCGTGGTATACGGATACGTTTAGCACATCATTTAGCTGAACAGGAAAAAAAGATGATGGATATAATGATGAAAATGTTGACACCGAAAAAAGATACAACTGCAGCTACAACAGCAGCTACAACAGCAACAACAGCAACAACACCACCACCAGAAACAAAAACAGAAACAAAAGCAGAATCAGAATCTAAAAATGAAACTACAAAAACAAATCCTGATTCAGCTACAGCTACGACGGAAGTAACTAAAACAAATATTACGGAAGCAAAAAGTGAAGGATCAGCAGCAGCTGATTCAGAATCACTAAACAAATCATCTGAAGCGAAGAAAACAACGGAACCTGAAAATACTGAAAATGAAGAATCAAAAGATGAAGAATAATCAAGAGAAATATTAAATCTTGAGACAAGAGAAAAGCTTCACCACCACACCAACACCAACACTGAAAAAAAGAGAGATTTAAATTCAAACATTTTTGAATGAAAATTAAAATTTTTTATTTTTTGTTTTTATAAAAATTTAAATTAAATTCAAACGAAAAAAAAAACAAAATTCAAATTAAATTCATTTTACTTTTTATTTTTCTCTTTTTAAATTCAAATTTTTTTACAAAAAATCTTTCCGGTTTGCTGATACAATCGAAAAACAAACAAATAGCATTTTTGCACCAAACGATCGGATACCTTTTGATAATGGTTACGACCGTTGTGTTCCAGCCAATCTATTATCATCATTCAAGTAAGTTTTTATTTAAAAAAAAATTTGTCCATTATACTAAAAAGAGAGTGAAAATATCGGCTTACATATAACGAAACCAAAGCAAAAGCAAAAATATTCAAGATGCTAGATGATCAGTACAGCTAGAATAATAAAAAGACATTTCAAATTGATAATAATAATGATGATGGTTTTTAGTTCTTGTTATTTTTAATGTATGTGTGTGTGTGTGTGCATGTCTTGTAATAATTATTTCGAGTATAAAATTTCATTACAAACCAAACAAAACGAACGAGATCGAAATTTTTTTTTTTTTTTGTTGACATATCCTTCATAAACATATTTACTTGCTAGTATTTCAATGTCAACCATTATCTATAAGGGGAAAAAAATGCTTCAAACTTTCAAAATATATTTTTCCATAACATCCACTACTTGTCATTCAAAAACGATACGATTTTTTTTAATATTGAATTCTAATAAGGAATATCACTCGATGAAATAGAAAAAATCATTTAATGACAACCAGATTATCATCCAAAAGAGTAAACAAATGATACTTGTGAAATTGTGAATCGATAAATTTTTCTATGGTTCGGTTCAAAGGTTTCGATTTTCAAAATTAGTTTGTTTTAGTTGGTTAGTTGAATTTTCTTATTTTATTTTTTTTACTTCCCAATAATAATGATCGGTTTTTTGTAATCGGTTAATTCGATCTCTCTCTCTCGAAACTGTCACCATAAAATTGTTGTTGTTTGTTTTTCAAACACAGTGCATTCGTGTGAAATTTCTAATGAACATAACCGCGAAAAAAAGGGAAAAAAGTTTTTTTTAGAAATGAAAATTAGAAAAAATAGACCACATCAACCGCAATGTAATTACATAATCTGGTTGTTGTCGATTTGTTCGTATTATATCAGAATTTTGCCAGAAATTTTCTCTCGATATATGGTAATGATGCAAATTTGGATAAGAAAAATAAACTTGTTTCCAAAAAAGTTTTCCGATGAATATCGATAAATGATAATTTATATAAATATATTTGACACTTTTTTTCACTGTGGTTTTTTTCTCTTACATCCATTCAAATACCAATAATCGATAATGTAGCGGAAAAAAAAACATTTTTTTTTTCTTTTACCGAAAACTTTTGTTTTCCATTTCCATTCACTTTTTCCATACTTGACATTATTTTCACACCAAAAAATCTTTGTGTGTATAGAATATTATAACACGCAAACATTTACCGATCGATACGGTAAACAACAACCGTGTGTGTGTGTGAAAAATCAAAGCCAAAAACAAGGGAAAAAATAACCAATAAAACAAAACAAAAAGATACATAGTCCGAATAAATAAGATGCTTTTGTGTGTTAGTGTGTGTGTGTGTGTGTGAAAAAAAAGAAACAAGAAACTTTTTTTCTCTTGGCGCATTTCATAATGGAATAGAAAGTTTTTTTTCTCATCGAATGTTTGTCTTTTGTTGTTTGAATCAAAAAAAAAAAAAAAATTCTCAACTTTATTCTCGAAACAAAAATGACATTATTCTACACAGACAAACAGAAAAAAAACATAACGAATAATAATAAGATATGGTGGTGTCGTATATCAGCTGTCAAATTCAGAATTTTCTATTTCGCCTTGAATTCTTGAGAAAGTGAAAGAAAGAGAGAGAAAAGATGACCATCATAATTTTTTTTCTGGTATGTTCAAACACCAGAATCCAGTATATGTATTTATGATGGAAATAATTTATTTGAAGGAAAAATTTAAATATAAAAATACCCAAAGCAAAGTTTTTCGTTTTTCAACAAAAATGACCGGCCGGTCACATTGGAAAGAAAATTTAAAATTCAAACAATTTTTCTTCTACTTCTTTCGCTTCATTCTTTTTTCCTTTCGATTAAGTTTTTTCTCTGGTTTGATATTAAAGATGATGATGTTTGTAAAATGTGGAACTATTTTGCAATTCAGAATCTTTTTTCCCATTTCGTTTTTTTTTTTGTTGATATTGTTTGAAAATGGATCTGCATTTGTCATTTACCAACCAACCAAAAAACAACAAACACACATCACGGCTATGTGGATGTTTTTGGTGGACAAAGAATATTTAGATATTTTAAATGGATGGAAAATATATATCATTGGCCCCGGCAAAACAACAGCCAATGTCATTAAAAAACATCATCATCATCATCATCATTGTTGAATGAGATTTTCAAAAAAAAAAAAATGTTTTTGACTTTGTTGAAAATTCTTTCTTTTTTTCTTTTAACAATTTGTCAATTTATGGGGTAAACACATACACCCGAAAACGAGAATGAGAATAGTGAGAGAGAAAAAAATTTACATTTAAATTAAAGTTTCTCTTTCTTTCTTTCTTTCTCATTCTCTATCGTTGAATTTTCATATTTTCAAATCAAGTAGTTCAAACACACAAATCGCTGGATTTATATTATCATGTCAAATCAATTGTCATGCAAATACGAAAATTTTCATTTTATTTTACTTTTTTTCTCGTTTCGTTTGACATTAATAATAATAATAATAAAATTTGATTTGATTTCGCTTTGGAAATGAAAAAAAAAATCTAATCTAATCTCTTTTTTCTTCTTCTTTCAATTTATTATTATTTTTTTATTTCCACTGTTTTGAATCTTTTATTTGGTAAAAAAATCTAGAATTAGTTCGTGCCAAAGATTTCAGCAGTGCTGCCGAAAGATCTGCGGCATTGTCTGCCGCCTTTAAATCATCATCATCATCATCATCATCATTATCATTATCATCATCAGCTACCTCAACGGTGATCAATGGTGTTGTTGGTGGTGGCGTTGGTGGTGGCCACCATCAAGATACATCATTAGACAATAGTCTTGGACCAGTGATATTACAACAACAACAACAACAGCCACCACTACTACCATCACAACAAACATCATCATCATCATCATCCCTTATAACGGGCCAAAATATACAAGATTCATTTCTATTATCATCGATTGAAGAACAATCAAAATTATCGATCAAACAGATTGAAAAAAGACAGCCAAAAAATGAATCAAAAAAATTAACAAAAAAGCCTAAATCTGAACAAAAACAACAACAAAGACTACGGTCATTTCCAGCTTTTTTACAAGCAGATTTATCACCATTAGAATTAGATGATACAATATTTGATACTGTTGGTGGTGGCGGTGGTGGTGATCCACGTTTCGATGCAATGATTGCAATCGATCCAAATGATCCATGCTACAATTTTACAGTTGGAAATTTAAAATATCAAGAATTTTTTTCACCAAATTATCCAAATAATTATCCCAATGATACTGAATGTGAAAGAGTGATACAAGGTTAGTGATGATTATTGAAAGAAAAAAAATTCATTTTTTAAAATTTAAAAAATTCATTAATTTAGCACCACATGGATATCAGATCAGTATAGAATTTAGGGATCAATTTTCACTTGAAGATTCACCAAATTGTGCATATGATTATCTTGAAATACGTGATGGTGCATATGGTTATTCATCACCATTGGCAAAATTATGTGGCCCAGATTTTCCAAGAGATATTATCTCAAATGATCGTTACCTCTTTTTACGTTTTGTATCCGATGATAGTATTGAATATCAAGGATTTAGAGCTGTTTATTCCTTTATCAAAATGACAAGTAAGTTATTTTCTCTCAACAACGAACAAAGTATTAATATCAAAACAAATATTCAGATGAAAGACCAGAACCACCAGATGAATGTCGTTTTAATAAAACCGGTGTTAGTGGGACCATCGAAAATCGTGATATACCACTTGAGCTAACAAATTATTCAGTAACACAAAATGTTCCAATTGATTGTATGTGGAATATAACTGTTGCAGCTGGTTATAAGGTAAATAATTGAAAGTAATGCTTAATTCAAACGATAAAATAACCAAATTTTTTTAAATTACAATTTTAGATGTATCTAAATTTTAAAGAATATAAATTAACAAGTCCAAATAATTGTGAAGCAAATTATATTGATATTTATGGTGAAAAATTAAGCGATTTAGCACGTAAACAACGATTCTGTGGTACACAAGCTGAACCAGTACGATCCGATGATAATCATATGAATATACGTTTTTTTGCTAAACCGGACGCATTAAGTAATGTACAATTTGAAATTACATTCACTGCATTTCGTGAATTATCAAATAAAGGTATTTTATAATTGAAAAAATCTATTTTGTTTTTTTTTGTTTATTTGTTTGTTTGTCGAATAAAATACTCAGGCACTTGATTTTGTTTTCTTCTTTTTTTCTTTTCCTTTCATTTTTTTCACCGTTTTGGCTTGTTCGCTTATAAATTGTTTGCATTTTTCGCTTATTTTTTTTCAATTCGTTTTTTGTGTGTGTGATTTGGCTTTTTATTAAAATCAATAATTTGCTTTTTGCTGAATGATTAATCTGTTTGGTGAATAAAATTTTTTTCCCACGCAAACAACAAACGTAAATCAAAATCCAAAATCCATAATATAAAAGCAGAAACTTGCCGTCCTGATGAATTTGATTGTGAAGATTCAACTTGTATCGATATTGGTTTAAAATGTGATGGTGTTGATAATTGTAAATATCGTTATGATGAAGATAAACAAACTACTTGTGCACCAGGTAATTTTGTATTTTGTATTTTGTCGTTTTTTACACAAAGATTTTTTTTTGTTTTCAAATAAAATAGGTAACAAAGGTGTATTGAATCTTAATTCACAACATATGGTTGTTATATTGATTGTATTCTGTGCACTTGTATTTGGTATGTGTGCTTCCATTGCTATTTCATGTTGGAGTAAAATTGAAGAACGTTCACAACGTAAACGTGAATATAAATTAAGACGTTCACGTGAAGCATCAATGGAAGTTGGATTAGATCGTACAATGACTATTACATCATTAGATCGTTCATGTCCATTAGAACATGGTGAACAAACATCATCATCATCTGGTTCAAGATGTCGTAAAATTGTAACAGCAAATGCTATTAGACAAAAACCAGATATTGGTGTTGATGATGATGATATACCACAAATGGGTTATTATGATTCAGAAGAAAATGGTTGCTATGTACCTGATTTAGATATTGCACCAATGCATCATCATTCATCAACTGCTCATCATCATTTAGTATATCCATCATCTAATGAAAGGCGACCTAAACAGATGCAAACTGTACAGCCAAATGGTGGTACTATTTGTACATCTCATCATTTGGATCCTGTTGATAAATATTCACCTGATACGCCCACACCACCACAAATGATGATTGGTTCACCAAATACAAGAGGTCATATTGGTGGTACACAATCACCATTAGTTGGTGATCATTATTATCATCAACAACAACAACAACAGCAACAACAACAATTACAACAAAATATTGAACGTGATTCAATAAGATCATCATCTGATTGTTCAATACCACCACCACCACCTCCTCCATCATTAAGTCATTTTCGTAATCGTCTTCAACAACAACAACAACAACCACAACAATATCGAACCTTACCTCTTGATCCAAGTAAATTAACCGATGCATCAATGTTAATCATGAGCGACAATCATCATCAATCTGTACAATATAGACATCCACAACATACATCACGTATAATAACGACTAGTGGTGGTGGTGGTGGTCAGCCATCAATGTTAATACATCCACAACATCATCCTGATTGTGCTCAACATCAGCTCAATAAAATGCAACAAACATCAATGGAACATCAATCACAATATAATCCAAATTCATTAAGAAGAGGTGGTGGAGGAGGAACATATTATACGAATCAACCTACACCTGGTAATATAGGTGGTGGTGGTGGTGGTGGTAATGTTAGAACACAACAAACTTCCGGTAATAGTAATCCGGGCAGTCAAAGGCCTTCACCGATGCCTATAGGAAGTAATGGTGATACAAATGAACTGCTCAATGATGTAATTGATGTTGATGGTTGTATTGATGAAGGTGATGAATCTGGTGTTGGACCATCCGAACAACGTTCAGCAATGGAGCTTAATGATGATATTATTGATGATGATGTATTAACTGAAAATGATATTTTTCCATCATCAAATGGTCCAGCATCAGCTAGTGGTAGACATCAATCATCAACACATTATCTATTACGTGGTCAATCAACATTAGAAGAAGAAGATGATTCTTCAGTGCCTTTAAATTCAACCAATTCAAATACTGGTTATGGTAGTGGACAACAACAACAACAACAACAACAACAAACAAATATTGGTCAAAGACAAGTTTATTATCGTAGTGAAGCTGTTATTGAAATGGTACCAAGACAAGATACAAATCGTCAAGATGTAGCACTAATTCGTTAAACCAAAAAACAAAACAAAACAAAAGAAAAACTCACAACAAAAACCAAAAAAAAAAAAAAAATTGCATCAAATATTTTGATTTTTCATATTCTACGCTGCCATTCATCTCTGTTTTCAAACAAAACAGAAAACAGAGTGAAAAAAATTTTGAAATTTTTTTTTCTAAACAAAAACAATAATCATCATTATCATCATCATCATCATAATCTAGGCACCTGACAAATTCATCATTTACCAAAGTATAATTCATCAAAATAGAAGAAAAAAGTAGTTCAAAAAAAACAAAAACAAAAATGTAAATTCACTGACAAAACACACAAACACTTTTTTTCTAAAACAAAGAAATAAGCCTTTGAGATAAAACCTTGTGTATTATAAAAAAACTGTGCAAAGAATTTTGAAATATTTGAAACAAAATTGAATGTTAAATCATTTTATCCACAAAAAAAAACAAAAAAAAATTTGGTTTGTTGATTTTTCCCTTCGGTATTGCATTGAATCAAAAACATCACTCGTAATCATCATGTTTATCCTTTCTTTTTTTTTTATGTATTCAAATTCAAATTTACCAGAAAAAATTTTGTTTTTTCCAATACAAAATAATTGAATGATAATTGAATTTTACAGAAAAATTCGAGAAAAAAAAACTTTGATTCTGATGAATAGGAAATGATTGTAATTGGATTTTTCTTTTTCATTTTCGGTTGTTTTCTTCAATAGAAATTCTTTACCCTTTCGTTTTTTTGGTTCTGATTTTTTTTTCAAATTCACACACCCCCATTAACCCAACCACACACACACACACAGACATAAATCGTTTTTATTGATAGCCATTATTATTATAGGAAAGATATTTAAAAACAAGCAACGATAACAACAACAACAAATTGGGTAATAATAATAATATTATTTATAAAAAAAAATGTACTTGACAATTGCTTCAATTTTTTCTTCTTTCTCTCTCCATATTTTATTTATCATCCATCAATGATTCATTGATTAAATATCATAACCATCACCAACCATCATCATTCTTTATAAATATTCAACACACCACCATCATTATCATCCACACACACACAAACACCCAATGAATGATTTTTTTTTTTTGTTTTTGGTTTTCAATAATGTTATTTTATCTGAATTTTGTTTTTTTTTGTTTTTTCAACAAAATTTTCAACAATATAGACACCAGAATAATTCAAAAATGTTAGAGAAATGATCATGTTTTATGATTTCATTTCATTTCAGAAAAAAAATTCCAAGAAATTTAATTTGGCGCTCAATTCTGATTCAAATACACACACATGCAAGACCATTAGAATTTCAACTTTCAATTCAATGCATGTAAAGATTTTTTTTTTTTTTTTTGATTAGAAAAATATGCATTCGCAAATCAGCCTTGTTACACATTAACACCCACCCACCCACCTACCATTCTCGTTTTTCATTATCATCATTCATTCATTTCATTTCATTTCATTCATACAAATAAGTATTTCAACAACAACAACAAAAAAATTGTAAAATAATTTTTAAAATTTTAAAAAACAGAAAAAATAACTATTTCAAAATTATATTGTAAATAAATTATTCTTCTCGATGGATTTGAACCATCCACATATGAATCAACAACAACATTATTACTTTGATGATTTTTTTTTTGTTAAATTTTATTCAAATTTTCAAATTGGTAACCAAACAACAATCAAGCCAAAATTATTTAAAGCAAAACAAGACTTATTTCTCTTTCCCTTTCTCTCTCTGTTCTTCACACACATACACAATTTACACACATGAAATTCTTTTCTTCTTCTTTTTCTCGTTTTTTCCTATTGTATACAAAATATAAATTTCTCCTAAAAAATATTTATAAATAAAAATAAAAATTTTAAAAAAATAAACATTTAATTAAATTAAAAAAAAACTCATTCTCGTAAATCACTATTGTTTTCATTCTTTTTTTGTTGTTTTCCCCCATCACTATCGATTAATCGATACATGAATTTTCGATTAATCGAATCTTGGAACAAAACAGCAACAAGATTGACAACAAAAATAAGATATATAGGGTGATTCAAGTTTTGCAACAAAAAATGAGCAATCCATTTTAAAAATTTTTTCGAATCAATCAAACTGTGTGTGTTTACGATTCTGGAATTAGTATTGTGTGTGACATTTTCGCTTACAGCCATGAAAAAGAAAAATCATTCCAATTCATCAACACATACCAAATGATTATTGGAACGGACAATTTTTTTTTTATACGAATAAATCTTATGCACACAATGACCAAGGATTTATCGAAATAAAAAAAAGAAAAAAGAAATCGTAAGTAACCAGATTCGGGCAATCAAATAAAAAGAAGAAGAAAAAACTTAATAGCAAATGGAAATTCAATGTGTTTGTTCCAAATTCATTCATTCATTCATTGACAATCATTCATTGGCGATGATCGACGAACAAGATGAAGACGAAGAAGAAATCCTCTATTCTTACACAGAAGCAAGCAAAAAAAAATCGACAATAATAGATCACCGATCGACGAAAAAAAAAAAAGATTCGGACATGTCAAACATATGTATTCAATGGATGTGTGTATGTGGTTGGTTGGTTGGTTGGTGAATTTATGTGTGTTTGTAAGATGAATGTAAGTCAGAAGATCCATCGATAGGAGAGAGAGAAAAAGATTCCATTTGAAATGAGACAAGTTGATTATACATTTTGGAAAAGCAAAGAAAAAAAACAATAAATTAAGATTATTGGCAATCAAGAAAAAAACCGAATCGAATCGATATCGATTCGATTCGATCACCAAAAAAAAACCGTTTTCATGATAATTTCATATTCACAACATAAATATCTATCAGTGTCATCATCATCATTATTAATGTGAAACAAAAAAAAATTCAATAAGAGTTTATCCGTTCTTTTTTTCGCTGAATTTATTTGCACATCCGAAAAAAAAACAAAATACTTGAATGACATAGGGGTATAATATTTCAGTGAAAAAAAACGAAAAAAGAAAAATTCGCACTTACAAAACATGTGGAAACAAGAATATTGAATTTATAATTGATAAAACATCATAATTTTGGATTTTCTGATGGTAAAACTGGAATCAAAAAATGACTGTTTAAAAGATCATGTTACATCAAACGACGACAACAACAACGATTATTGTTTTTTTTTAGTTTTTTTGGAATGAAATATGATGAATATTTCAACAACAATAATAATTCTTTAATTTCTTCTGGTTGATTCGATTTTCGAATTCTTTTTTGGTATAAAATGAGAAAATTTTCCCGAAATTTCAATTTGAAAAAAGTAAATTGAAATTTTCGTTGTTTTTGAAACTTGAAAAAAAATCAATCATGTCGGATGATCAAAAATCTTTAAATTCCGAATCATCATCATTACAAATGAATCTAATGAGTTCATTAACAACAATTAAAAGTTCACTATTACAAATGAATTTATTATCATTTGAATTATTAACAGAAAATTCGACCAAAGTACAAATGTTAGAAACATTAAATAAAAATGATTCATTAGTAATATTATCGTCGATTGATAATAATCAAAATAATGGTAATCGTTTAAATCGTCCTGTATATTCATTTCGTACAATAACAAATTGGAAACGATCATCATCAAAAGTATTAGATATTGTACCAAGATATGGTATATATTTTTGTTCATTAAAATGGATTCTAAAAAGACAACTTTATCGTCAGATTAAAGATGGCGCCATATATAATGAATCAATAGCACCGGTTTTACATTGTGTTTGTAAAGAACCAAATGATTTTTGTCAAGGACGTATTGGTCCAATTGATAAATTAATACCATATGAACATTATCGTCATCCAACAGTAAATGGTATTTGGATATCAGTATGTGGTAATGAAACTAATGTTATCGATATTGATGATGAATGGAATAAAAGTTTTCAACAAATGAAAACATTGAATGAAAATTTTAATCGTTTTATATTTTTTGTTGCACAAAATGCTGCTTGTGTTGGTATTCATATTTGGAATACACATAAAAAAGATAATAAATTACGACGAAAAAGTCAACTAAAAAAATCAAATAATAATAATCATCATCATGAACGTCCATTAATTTTATCCGGTGGATTCTATGTACTTGAAGGTTTATTTGAAGCAAAATTTTTAAATTATGATCCAATAATTGGTTCAAAAACAATGATCAAACCAAATACATTTCAAACATCAATAAATTCACCTAGAATGATTATATTATCCGAAGGAACACATATGATACGAATAAAACCATATGAAGGTATACTAATGAATCTTGTTACGATGAATATTGGTGAAAAGGAAATTTTCAAAAATAATAATATTAACAACAACAACAACAACTTACCAAACCGAAATAATGATACAAAAACAAAATTGGTGGCTATTGTTTCACAAAATATTGACAATAATAATAATGCCAAAAAATTAGATACAATGATTTCTAAAACAAGAAAAATTGAAGTATGGCTAGATTTTCATTATAAAAAATTAATTATGATTGATTATAATCGAATAATGTTGGAATTATTTAAAATTTCAACAATCAACATATGATTTTTTCTTTTACATTTGAATAAAAATATGATCCGGCAAAATATTCTGGTAACGTTCTATACGAACAGTTGAAGCTTGTTTTGATTTTGGTTTTTTGATACAGGTCAGCTTAAAGAAATTCTTTTTTATTTATTGGACCAAAGTTTTTCTTTTTTCTTTTTTTTTTAGTTTAAAATTGAGAATTTTTCTATTTTTTAACATCAATCTTCATGATGTAAAAAACGAATATCTTATTTATTTCAATTATTGATATTTTCAGCTTGTGTTTATGTGTTTTTTTATTTGTTTCGAACTAAGCTGGACGACTTGAATTTGATCTCAATTTAGCTAACAAAATTCTTTAGTCATTTGATAATCATTTATATTTCTCATTTCTGATATAATAAAATGAATGGTCATACAAGAAAAATTGCTCTGATTACTGGTATTTCTGGCCAGGTATGATTGATTAATTTGATTAAATTCATTTCATTTTTTAGTTTATATTTCTTTTCGAAAATTAAGGATGGTTCATATTTGGCTGAATTTTTAATCGATAAAGGTTATGAAGTACATGGTATAATTCGACGATCTAGTTCATTTAACACTGGTCGTATTCAACATCTTTACAAAGATCGTTCAACACATCAAGAGGGTTGTAAGTTGATTTCTATCCCATTACATGATTATATGTCCAATGGACAAAAGAATCAAGAATGGCAATTTTATTCTAATTTAGCAATGAAATTACATTATGGTGATATGACTGATAGTACCTGTTTGGTTCGTTTAATACATGAAATTAAACCAGATGAAATATATAATTTAGCTGCACAAAGTCATGTAAAAGTATCATTCGATTTAAGTGAATACACTGCCAATGTTGATGCACTTGGAACATTACGATTATTGGATGCAATTCGTACAGCAAATATAACAAATGAAAATGGAAAATTAAAAATGAAATTCTATCAAGCAAGTACTTCAGAATTGTATGGTAAAGTACAAGAAGTACCGCAACGTGAAACAACACCATTTTATCCACGATCTCCATACGGTGTTGCAAAATCATTTGCCTATTGGATTGTTGTCAATTATCGTGAAGCTTATGAAATGTTTGCCGTCAATGGTATTCTATTCAATCATGAATCACCTAGACGTGGTGAAACATTTGTCACACGTAAGATTACACGTGGTGTGGCAAAAATTGTTCTTAATCGACAAGAATTCATCGAATTGGGTAATTTGGATTCAAAACGAGATTGGGGCCATGCACGTGATTATGTTGAAGCCATGTGGTTAATGTTACAACAAGAAAATCCGGAAGATTTTGTCATTGCAACCGGTGAAGCACATTCAGTTCGTGAATTTGTCGAATCAGCTTTCAAACATATTGATAGAGAAATCATTTGGGAAGGTAATGGTCTTAATGAAGTTGGTAAAGAAAAACAGACTGGTATTATTCGTGTAAAAGTGAATGCACGTTATTTCCGTCCAGCGGAAGTGGTACGTATTTTTCTTTTTAAAAAAATATTCATATTTTAATCCTTTCACATAATCGATATGTTTATTATTATTATTTATTGATTACAAAATCAATATAGGATTTCCTATTGGGCGATGCTTCAAAAGCAAAAAGAAAACTTGATTGGAAACCTAAAACTTCATTTCAAGTTTGTTATCATAATAAAAACATAAACTTTTCAAATGAATAATGATTTTTTTTTTTTTTAAACAGGAACTTGTCAAAGAAATGGTTGATGCTGATATTGAACTTATGAAACAAGATCCTTATGCCTGAATGTTTGAGAGAGTGTGAAAAAAAACAATGGACCAATTGATTGATTTGTTGATCTTCTTCATAAATTTGTATCGAAAATATGTATACCGGTCAAACATTCCATAACAAAACCAACGACCAAAATTATTGTTTTTATTTTTATTTTTATAATTTGTGATTAGTTTTATTTTTACAAAAAAAAAGATTTTAATTTTATTTATGAATATGATTTTGATTTCGTATATAAATTGTCCTTATATTTTAAAAAATATTGAATTTTTTAAATTTTGTCTGTCAAACACTTGTTGATCATGATTTACTGATTAAAATGGCCTGATTTATCGGGTGATGCGCGTGTGTGTCTATGATATGAGAGGTCCGAAAAGATAATTCATATGAATTTCGATGATTAATAAAAAACATGACAATTAAAACCGTAATGATAACAATTATTTTTTTGTTTTGTTTCTCCTCTATTGCAATGTTTGTTTGTTTGTTTGTTGTCATGGCCAACATATATATCTTTTTTGATTTTGATTATAGATTAAATTCCAAAGAAATCATCATTTATTTGTCACAAAAATTAAATTCATAACAAAACAAAAAAATATTTCTAAACTTAACTTTGTTTATGAATTTTGAAACTTTTTTCTTCTTCTTTGATTCGAAAGAATTTATCTCAACGTTGATTCCATGGAATTTAAAAAAAAATTGAAATCAAAAAGTTAGACGTTGTAGGCTGTTTATATGGTGGTATGCTTGGGAGGTAAAAATTTATCCATTTTTTTGTTTTCTCATAATGATCATTGTTGACAAAATTTTATTTTCTTTGGAAATCATCATCATCCCACTTGAATTGTTTTTTCCGAATGCCAGCAAAGAAACAAAAAAAAAATCGAAAATAATTGAATGAAACCTTGGAACTGTTGGAATAAATATTCCATATTTTTCTTACGACCACAAATTATCTTTATTGAAAACAAAATAATGAAAAAAAGTGGTTTATGCAATAACAACAACAACAACAAACACGGCATACCTAAATAAATCTTTGCGTGATCATTTTTGTTGTTGTTGTGCTTTATTTTCGACCATATTTTCGATCGTCAAATTTTATGCCAACAAAATTTGAACAATTTTTCATTTTTTTTTCTTCAGTATGTTTGTCATATCATTTTAATCGAAAACAAATGAAGGAAGGAAGGAAAAAAATCAATTATTTTTCTTGTTGCAAAAAAAAACGAATCACCTGATAAAATAGAATGATGATTCGGTTTTCTGCATTCTATTTCGGGATCACACAAAAAAAAGAAACAAAAAAGTTTCAAAACAATTATGAAATTTGAATTATTTTAAATTTTTTAAAATGTTTTGTTTCTTTTGTTTGGTTTTGGGAAAACTTTCGAGAAAAACAACAAATAAATAACAAACGTCGCTTTGGTGACGAAATTGAGTTTTTTTTTCGAAATTTTGTAACCGCAAAAAGCAACTTAAATGTTTTCCCGATGGAATCTCGATTTTTGCTTTCGGTTGTTTTTCTTTTTTGCATATATTTATCACAAGTCACAAGTGAGAAAAAAAAATAAATTTAATATTTAAAATCCGTTAGAATTTTGAGAAAACAACAACAATATTTTTTCCAAAGAAAAATTAAAAATTCTCAAGAATTGTCAATTGTCGTCATACCGTCAGTGACGGAAAAGAAAAAATTTCAAAACAATCATGATTTTTGAAAAATCGTTGAATCAATTTTTCTTGTTTTCCAATATAAAACGAAAAACAAAAGCATTTCCTTTTCCTAAAGTCGAGAATCGAGAAAAACATTTTTTCATTGTTTTTTCCTATTGTTTTTTTTTCTTCCATTGTTTCGTTGACATATATTCTTTTCCAGAAATCAATAAGTAAACAACAACAATTTTCATTTCCCAAATGATGATATCGTTGAACGAAAAGGTGTTTTTCCTAATGATTCCTTATTTACTTTATTCTTTCATCTGTTTTGATTTTATTCAATCATAACATTTTTTTTCCGGAATTTTCCATTGTTGTTGTTGTTTTTTCCAAACTTTTTTTTGAAGGAAAATTCCTTATAATTACTACTGACATAATTTGATGATCATTGTTTTTTTGTTTTGCATGTTTTTCATTTTGAAAATGCAAACACCATGTTTGTCTGTGTGCAAGCGAATGAATGAATGAAAAACAACAAAAATGTTCAAAACAAATAAACAAACAAATAAATTTGTTTGTGAAAATGGATGCCATGAATCAGAACAAAATAATAATAAAAAGAAAAATTCAAAACGATGAATGAATTGAATGAATCAATTGAAGTGAGAATGAAAGAGAGAAAAGCAAATTTTTGTTTTTCGATTCGATTTATTGCCAAAAAAACCAAGCCAAATAGAAAGAAAGAAACAGAAAAAAACACAAAACAATAAAGGAATATTCATTTTGGAAAAAAATAAACATCATCATCATCATCAGTGATGAAACAAAACAAAATACACATGGCCCACACATGTCCTTCATATTGTGAAGAAAATGGTAAATTTTCTAGAAACAAAGAAAAAAAATCAAACAAATAAATAAAATATTTTCAACAAATAAAATATTTGTGCAACAGTTTTTTGTTTTCCCTGAAATCATTTTTCCAATGATCGATTGATTTTTCTTCCCTTTTTTTTAAAAAAAAAAGTTTCAATGAAACAAAATGTTTAAAACAAAACAAAACAAAATCCAAAAATCAATCGATTTTTGATTGCAATAAATTATTACAAATCTGGTCGGATGATGATTTGTTAATTCCAAACAACAACAAAAGATTTCTTCTTCTTCTTTCCAATTGTTTTCTGTCAAAACAAAACAAAATAGTTTTTTTGTTTTGTTTTCATTCTGCTGAATGTTTATTCAACCAAAAAACATTATTTCATAAAAATTATGGATTGTTATTACACTGATCTAAATCTGAATATGAATAACAAAAAGAATCCGGAATATTTCTTTTCTTCAATGCAGACATATGGCAGCTTGATTTTGTTTGTGAATGAGAAAAATCCGATGTTTTTTTCGTTTTGCTTGTCAAAATATTTTATTGTTAAAATTGGTCCCACACACTATAAACATTCGGAAAAAAAATTGTTTTTGATTTTCATCACTATAATGATGATGATGATATTTCCCTTTTGAAATCTTTTGTTATTTAAGTAAAATGTTTACATAAACGATTATCAATCCGAACGATGATGATGATGATGACAATCGAATTCAAATTATGATGATTATGATTAGCATCATCGTCATCGGGTAATCTGATATTTGTATTAGAAATGAAAGAATTAGATGAAAATTTCATTCCAAAAATAATAAAAGTTTTTTTTTGAAGGAAAAGCGATTGTTTCAGTTGAAGGAAAAAAGATGAATGTTTATTTACAGAAGAAAGAAAACCAAAATAATTAGAATATGATTATTGAAAAATTTTGCTTTTTCACAACAAATATATGTCATCTGTAAATACTCAAATGTGATAAAGAGAAAGCAAAGACCATGAGTTTATTATTAATTTGTCAAATTGTTAAAAATGGAAGAAAAATAAATACAAACATTTGACAAACATTCTCAGGATTCTCATCATTTTCTTACCTAACTAATTGAATTTTTTTAAAAAACATTGTGTTTTCTCTCTTGTTATTAGCTTGATGATGTTAAAATTTTTTTTAATTATTGTCAACAATAATTGCTGACTACAATGAAAAATTCAATATCGATCGATCGATCGATCGATTGATAACTTTGGGAAATACAAACAGTCAGGGAAAAAATTGACGAAATTTCGAGAAACAAACAAATTTGTACCTGAAAAAAAGCAATAAAAATTTTTTTAAAAAAAGATTGGATGCAATATGCATTTTTGTTTGTTTGTTTGTTTGTAAAAAATTCAACAATGATTTGTCTTTTGCCAGCTGTTTATATATTCATCAACATGGCCAATAATTTGAGGACATTTTTGAGCATCCAAACAATTTTGTTTGTTTTGAAACAAATTGTTTGTGTGTTGTGTTTGATTGAAATTGAAAATAAACAACAGAAAAAAATGGAAAAGATTCCATGAAATTTTCTTTCTGCAAATTAGTTTGTAATGAGATTTTTCATTTTTTTTTCAGTCATTTTAATTAGGCAAACGATGATTGTTTATGTTTAATTAGCAAATTGAAAAAACATCCAATTAATCAATCAAGTGCGTCATATAATAATCCTTGACATTGATAATAGACATTTTTATGCAATGATAATGATAATGATGACCATATTGCTTAGTTTTTGCAATCAAAGTTTAATGATTATTTATGATAATGGAATTTTATTCTTAATTAACATGTTTTATGGAGAATTTTTTTTTGTAAGAATTTTTATCATTTTACTTTTAAAAAATCCAAGTGGATTATTACTTTGGAAGAAATTGATTTCAATCAAAATGAAAGTTTGTTTTTTTTTTTGTTTAAAAAAATGAAATAAAATCATTATTATCACCTGATAAATCAAACAAGAAGACAATAAATGGGTTGTATGTCTGTCGGTCTGAATGGCGCCAAATTGAAATTTTTTTTCTTTCTTTAAAATGATTATGATTTTAGATTGTAAGCAAGATAAGATCAATTTACAAAGTTTTTATTTTTATTTTCAGTTTTTTTTTATTTTTTGTTTAGAAAACAAAAAAACCTGAAAAAAACCTGCACTAATTATCATCATGATTATGATCATGATGTTGGAATTTGACCAAGTTTTTTTTCTGGATTTGGTGTGCGTGTGTGTGTTAAGTGAAAAAAAAAGATTAAAATGTTGTTTGTCATATGACACTGGATCATTGTGTCTATGTTGACAATGATAATATTTTTTTTTTTGTGATGATGATCAGTGATTGCTGATAATCAAAATGTTTTGCAATAACAAAACATCAACAAAGATAAATAAATAAATTTGGATTGTTTGTTTGTTTTAGAAGCAATCTATTTTCATTATAAATCTAATAGAAACAAACAAACAAACAAACGAAATGATAATGAAAAGATTTGTTGTTTTTATGGAAAAAAAATTTTATTTAAAAAAAACAAACTTGATAATGATGACAAAAACAAAACAAAAAACAAGTCAACATCATCAAGTGACCAAAATACATGGAAAGGAAATGGATTTTTTGCTGTTGAGTGGACTAAAGAAAATGGACAATCAAGTCGAATTTGTGGACATTTTTCTCTGTTTGTTTTATTTACCAGAAATGCTAGACAATTTCCGTCCATAATAACCGAATTTCTATATTTTTCTTTTTGGTCCCGGGAAAATTTTATGGCTTCATTTATAGAGTTTATGTTTATGAAACAAACATCTTTCACATAATAATTTTTCATTGATATAATAATAATCATCCTCATCATCATAATGATGATGTTAATGATAATAAGAAAAACTAAAATGGACACCATATATACAATGTAACAATATTTTTTGAAGAGAGAGAGAGAGTCTAAACATCTTATATTACATTAATAACAAACAAAAAATGTTGTTGTCGTAGTCGAATCACTTTATAGTCAAGATTAAATCGATAACGAATCTTAAGAGTTTTTTTGTTTGGTAATAGCCAACAATTTCATTTCATATATAGAAAAAGAAACAGAAAACAGAAAATATTAAGAAGCTCGTATCGAATCACATTGTAACATTACATTAACTTACATTGATCATCATCATCATCAAGCTTTGATCGATTTAAGATTTTTTTTTTGGTCCATTTTCAGGTTTTTTTTTTGGTAATAGATTCCAATGGAAACAAAACAAAACCGAAAATAATATCCGGTAGAGTCCGGTAAATATAATTGAAAAAAAAACAAAATAAAAAAAATTGTGACAAACAAAAACAGAAAAAAGAATTCCTTGGAATTTCTTAATGGAAATTAATGCCATTCAAGAGAATTTTTTAATTTTCCATATTTTTTTTCCGGTTAAGCTTTTTCTTTGGGCTGTAAATTATTGCTCAAGATTCATTTTTTTTGAAAATGAAATGGAAATTGCCACTTTTAAATGACAAAACATGCTATGAATTGATCGATAATTTCATTTTTTTCGGTGTTTTGGTTAGTGCTGATCGATTCTTTCTTTCTATTCTGTTACATTGTTATTTTCCTATGAAAAAAACGTTTATCCCTTGTTACCTTTCCCTGAGAGAAAATGAAAATCTAAATTTTAACCTAAATTATTTCCAATGAATTTAGCAGATTCTTTTTTGTTGTTGGGTAATTTTATATGTTCAAAATCGATAATTAGTTCCGATTAAACATTGATGACATTGAATTCTTCTTTAGTTAGTTGAAAATGTAGAACAAAAAAAAAATCCTAAATCCTTTTTCTCTTTGGGATAATTCGATGATGATCATTTCTTCTGTCATTGAAAAATTGCTGTCCTTGGTTGATTTCGGTTGTTAGTTTTTTTTTGGCTAAATGTTTTCTTCATCTTGTTTCTAAACATTCAACATTGAAATTCGTTTATTTTCCTTTTCATCATCAATTTGCTTCATTCATTCATAGACTAAATAAAAATCGAAAGACATATGTCCAAACATAATCAAATCAAATAAAATAAATAAATAAATATCATTCATCTAAACAAGTCTGCAAAAGTTAGTTTTTATCATTTACTGGTTTGTCCAAATATTTTTGCTTTGTTTTGTATATATATTTAGTGAAGAAGAAACTATTCAAGTTTTAATCTTCATGTAAATATTTGATCAACAGCAATGATGATGTCCAATGAAGTTGGACTAGCTCATCATGGATGATGATGAACTGGACTGAATTCGAAGGAAAAGAAAAACAATGTTTATATTTTTTTTGCAAAACTGAATATCGATATCAAATCAAAGTGGTGAAAAAAGAATTTCTGAGCTTTGAAAACTTGAAAAAACCTAAACTTTGATAATTAAAAAGAAAATTTTTTTTTTGGTTATTTTTTTGGTTATTGTTGATACAAATTCAAGATTGATTGATTTGATTTTGATCGAATCTTTAATACTACACAGACAAATGCACACTTCGGCAAACAAATATGTTCATTGATAATATGGTATTTTGGAAAAGAATTGCTTTGTTTTTTTCTCTTGTTTTTTATCTTGGTCCATGTTTGTCCATGTGTGTGTGTGTGTGTGGGTGAATGTTTTTTTTGGGCGAATCCCATAAATTTACGGTCGAAAGAATATTATTATTTGTTGTATTGACAGATCACATATATGACAAAAACAAGGAATCGAAAAGAATTATCACATGTTGATGATGATGATAATAATAATAATTAACATAATGGAATCAAAATGAATTAGATTTTTTTTTTCTTGCGGTTATTTTTGTCATTCTTAATACATGTCATTTTTTTCTCTTGCAAATTTGATTATTGTTTTCATTTTTGTTCAGGAGAAAAATCAATCAAAATCCAATAAACATTTCAATCGATTTGACATTTCTATTTTGACAATGAATTTTTGTTTGGTCATCATCATAATCAATGGTAGTAATCATCATGTCAATCAGATTTTTTTTGACTTCGATTCCGAAAATCAATTTGAATCAATTCTTTATTTACAATTTTTTGGTTTTGTTTGTTTTCAGAACTATTTGTTGACCTTCAGTTACCCAAGTAAACTTTGCACTGTTAACATTCCATTTGTTTATTTTGCTTTCTTTTCATTCCTTTTTGTTTTCATTCACCCAAATTATATACAAACATAGATTGCGTGCATGCAATACACACACACAAACACACACCAATATACATCTTTATCAACAAGTTTTTCTCATTATTATTTACTATATGTCAATGTTTAAATCATTTCATTTTATTCAATAACCAAAAAAAACCCAAACATCAACAACAACAACACCAATAATAAACATTGCTAACGCCTTTTGTATATTTTTTTTTTTTTTTTTTGAAAAGGTTTCTCTTTTCACTTGTATATTCAAATTAAATCCATTGTCCATTTTGGGTTTTTTTTCTCTCTCTAGATTTACATTAATAAATGATAATTTCGTAACAAAAAAAATCAGGTTGCAAACTTGAAACTAAGATACAAAATAAATTGTCATTCCAATTCTAGAAAAATGATGATGAATTAATGAATCTTTTTCTGATTGTTGTTTCATCTGAAAATTTTCAATTATAACATTTGACATTTCGATTATGATTCCATGTTGATTGTTTGTTTATTTTTTCCACTGAAATTCATCCGGATTTAATGAACATTGTTTCCGATTCATTTTGTTTTTCACCGCCATCGACAATGATGATGATGATGAATTTTTAATTAATCTTTAAATTTAGATTAAATGGTCGGTGATTACAAACAAATAAACAAAGTTTGTTTCTCTTTTGCTCTTTCCTAATTACACCATTTTTCATACGGGAAAACCACCACCGCCACCGACTAATCAATAATAATACATTTGTTGTTGTTGTTGTTGACAATGATGAATCGTGAACAACAACAACAACAACAACAAAAACTAATTATTTTCATTTTAAATCATTCATAATATGGATCATTGTTGTTTTGGTTTGGTTAATTTTGATTTACATTTTTTGTTTTTGTTTGTTTGTTTGTTTGTCAACAATGAATGGCCAAATGAAACAGAAAAAAATATGAAATTTTTGTTGAAAGAAATTCTTCCACTGGTGAGAGAGAGAGAGAGAGAGAGAGAGAGAGAGAGAGAGAGAGAGAGAGAGAGAGAGAGAGAGAGAGAGAGAGAGAGAGAGAGAGAGAGAGAGAGAGAGAGAGAGAGAGAGAGAGAGAGATGTCAATGATTAGTTTCCATTGTTCATTGTGTTTGTGTGAAGTAAGACTTCTTTTAACGAAAAAATTCACACATTAACTATATGTGTTTTCTTTGATGAAGGAAAAAATATTCCCATCAAACAGATTATTTGCGGTGTGTGTTTGTTTTTTCCTGTTCACTATTTGGATTTAAATGTTGATGATGCTTATTTAGTTGAATTTTAATTATTTCCTTTCATTTTTCTTTGAAAAGAAAGTTTTTTTCAAACCTGAAACATTGATCTTTTTTTCATTAGTTTTTTTTGGTTCACATTTATGTTCTTTGATCAAGGAAGAAACAGAACCCAAAAACTGTTTGGTTTTGTTTTCTTATGGTGTCGATTTTCATGTCAATGATGAATAAATGATGATTGACAAATAAACTATTTAAGAAGAAGAAATGAAATGAAATGAAATGAAAGAAAACGATTTACATTATGTAATATTGTGTATGTTTGTTTATATTCGGGTACAATGATTTCATTTGATATTATTATTATTATTATTATGGAATCGGAACGCGCCCGAAAATCTATTGACTCCCAATGGTGTGTATGAGACCTATACAGTGGTACCTCGGTTAACGAACACCTCGGTTAACGAAATTTTCGGTTAACGACGATGGGTCAGGAGAAAAAATTACCTCAGTTAACGATGATTTTTTCGGTTAACGACGATTTAAAAAAATCAATTTTTGATTTTTTTGCGTATAATTTATTATAAATATTTGATTTTTTCAACAAAGACAACATCCTACTTATGAGAATTGATATCTAATCAAGAAATTTCATGAAAATTACAAGTTCCAAATATAATAATCGCTAGCCGAAAATGATTCTTTTTGGTTGAACAAATCTGAATTCCCTTATTCAGCTATGATTACTAACGATTCAAAATTCGCTTGCTTAACGATGATCACTGACAAATCCAAATTTACTAACCAAGCAATGATCACTGAAAAATCCAAATTTCCTAACCAAGCAATGATCACTGAAAAATCCAAATTCACTTGCTTAACGATGGTCACTAACAAATCAAAATTTGCTAACCAAGCAATGATCACTGAAAAATCAAAATTTGCTAACCAAGCAATGATCACTGAAAAATCCAAATTTCCTAACCAAGCAATGATCACTGAAAAATCCAAATTCACTTGCTTAACGATGGTCACTAACAAATCAAAATTTGCTAACCAAGCAATGATCACTGAAAAATCCAAATTTCCTAACCAAGCAATGATCACTGAAAAATCCAAATTTCCTAACCAAGCAATGATCACTGAAAAATCCAAATTTCCTAACCAAGCAATGATCACTGAAAAATCCAAATTCACTTGCTTAACGATGGTCACTAACAAATCAAAATTTGCTAACCAAGCAATGATCACTGAAAAATCCAAATTTCCTAACCAAGCAATGATCACTGAAAAATCCAAATTCACTTGCTTAACGATGGTCACTAACAAATCAAAATTTGCTAACCAAGCAATGATCACTGAAAAATCCAAATTTCCTAACCAAGCAATGATCACTGAAAAATCCAAATTTCCTAACCAAGCAATGATCACTGAAAATCCAAATTCACTTGCTTAACGATGGTCACTAACAAATCAAAATTCATTTTCTAAACAATTTCAACTAAGTAACGAATTCAAATTCATAAACGAAACAAGTCCAACAAAGAATGAAAAGTTTAACAAATCTTATCGATCAAGGAATAAAATTCGATTGGTTATCAAAAAGTGCTATGGGAGAATATGGTTCATTTTTGAAAGATTTCGGATTTGAATAAGAAAACAATTTCCTGGGTTTGAATGGATTTAAAATTTGCAAAATTTCATTTTGAATTCAATCGTTTTGAACGAATTGAATCGTTATAAACACGTGAATTTGAATTCTTTACTGGCCATTGTTGGAATGGTTAAACAAGTGAATTTTGGATTTTTCAGTGATCATTGCTTGGTTAGTGAATTTTGATTTGTTAGTGACCATCGTTAAGCAAGTGAATTTGGATTTGTCAGAGAACATTGCTTCGTTAGTGAATTTGGATTTTTAGTGATGATCTTTAAGCAAGTGAATTCGGATTCGTTAGTGATGATCTTCGAACAAGTGAATTTGGATTTTTTTAGTGATGATCTTCAAACAAATGAATTTGGATTTTTTAGTGACCATCGTTAGACAATCTAAAACATATTGCAACTCTTTTTTGAGAAAAAAGGTAAAGAATTATGACAGTGAAGCAAACTTTTAAGGGAAGTGGGACATTTTTCATTTTTATCACCGAAAAGTGATGATTTCCGTTATCAGATCCAGTCTATGGATTAGCCTAGATAAGAACGAATTCAAAAATAATCAGTTTATTATGATTACATGGCTTTTTTCGAGAATTTAAGGTGATAATAGGAAATCAAGGTCTGAGGTCGGATCAATTTTATCCGCTCTCCATTGAAACCTATGGAAAATCGTACCTCGGTTAACGAACATTTCGGTTAACGACGGTTTTTCAGGACCCGATCATCGTCGTTAACCGAGGTACCACTGTATATTTATTCTTTGGATTTTCATTCATTCAGGATTGATTTCTTTCTTTCTTTTCGTCCTATTTACTTGATTTTGGATTGTTTTTCTGTTGTTGTTTTATCCGGTTTTTATTTATTTAATTTTTTTTTCTTCGTATTTGTTTTTTGCAAACAAACGATAAACATTAAAACGAAATTGATTTCAATTGCAATTCAATGAAAACAAAATGATTGCAATGAAATTCTGTAACAACCAGACAGAATTTTCAACAAAAAAAAATTCAATTTTCCAATGAATTTTTGAAGGAATTCTGTTTTTCTCTATTGACGAAGCCAAATAAAATAAACAAAACAGAAAATAAAAGTTTATCAAAAAAAAACTTTTTTCCCATTCTACTGAACAATTCATCAAATCAATTTCCCAGAAACTTTTTGTTGTTGTTTGTTAAATACTGTAATTCAAAATCCTTGTCGAGAAAATATTTTCAGTGAAAAAAAAACAAAAATGCAAATAGGATGATTATAGGACACAAGAACAAAATTCAATCAAATTATATACCACACTACCGCTACCATTCTCCATTTTTTTTTGTTTTTGATTTAAATTGTTTATCATTATCATCATTTCTTTTTTTTTTTTGTTTGAAAATGGAAATATTTCAAACATTCACAACTAGATAATTGACCTGTTTATGTTCACACACACACACACACACACAAGGTAAATAATCAAATGTCTTTTGATTCAGTTGGTTTCCAAACCATTAATTTCAATTATGTAATTCATGTACCACAACAACAACAACAACAACGATTGAAACATTTCATTTCAAACTTTTTTTTTCCAAAAACAACATTTATTTTAATTTGAAAAAGTCAACAAAAAGACAAATTATTATCATTTGTCTCGTGCCGTGTGTTTATTATTTGTGTGATGTGTGTGTGTTCATCATCTCCTAAAATCTCTATCTAGATTTGATAAGATGATCATCATCAAGTCAGGTGATACAAAACAGGTTCAAACAACAACAAAAAAGTAACAAAGTATTTTGTTATTATTTTTGATGAACCAATTTTCAAAAGTTCTTGTCGTTGTTGTCGTTGTTTTTCTCACATAATATATGTTTCAAAATGGACATTTTTATGTTATTAATTTTTTTTTCGCTTACCACTTGTAGTTGTTATTGTTGTTGTTGTAATCATAATAATCATAATTATGATTGTTATACATAATAATAATGATGATAAATAAAACAGAACAGAACAAGAAAATTTTTGATTTTACCTGAAAAATATGTGTTTTTTTTCTGTTGACAATGTTTAAACATAGGTAATTTTTTGGTTTTTGTCTTATCAACATCCTATAGACCATATAATTTTGTAATGATAATCTGGATCTGATGTGATGATGGTAAACGAAAAAGCAAAAGAAGAAACAAAGTTTTATTTCATTCAAATTTCCCATACAAAAAAAGGTTAAATTAAAATTTGAGTTGTGTGTTTTCTTTTAATTCGGACTTTGTGTGTGATAATAATAACAATAAGTGAAAACATAATGTTCACTTTACTCCACCCGGTGATTATGGTAATCATTTTTTTGTTTTTCGGTTTTTCATTCGTCAAGTTACTTTGTTCCAAATTTCGCTTTAACCGAAAAATTTATTTCGGTTATTGATGTTTAGCGAATTTCTTCTTTTGTTTGTTTGTTTATTTGTTTGTTTGTCTGTATGTATTTTTTCTCTCATTTTTTTCTTCTTTGCTTTGTCGTATGAATCATAATTCTCGTGAGTAAATAGACATCTGTATTCTGGATTCTGGCTGTATTCATTAACTAATATTCTGTTCTGAATTTTCAAATAGATTCTTTTTATTTTGATAAAAGTACATTTCTCTCTCTCTCTCTCTCTCTCTCTCTCTCTCTTTGCATTCTGTTGTTATTCATTTTTAGATTCGGGAAAGAAATCATTCGATTTTTCATCGAAATGTACTTGAAGATGAAATTTCTTTTTGTTGTTGTTTGTTTGTTTCACACTGATTCTCTCTCTCTGTATGTCTATTATTATCATTGTTTTGTAAATTGTTTTCCCGGAATATTTTTCTTCTCTATCTCTCTGTTTTGCAAAATTTATCCCACACTAATCATCACAGCAATAACATTGTAAATGATTCAAAAATTTTCAATATCGATGTGTACCATTGAGAAATCAACAACAACAACATTAAAAGAACATTCTTCTCTTACTTGCTTAATCTTTGATTTAATTCTTATCAAAAAACTTCAATTCATTTTATAAAATAACATTGATTTGTCTCTTCTTCGTTTTTTGAATTTTACAACAGCAAAAAATAAACCTCAAGGAAATGAGTTTTGTTTTCGGTTGTTGCTAATTTCTATTAATGAATGTGATTTTTTGTTGTTGTTGTTGAGGGTTGCTTTGTTTTTTTTCTTTCTTGATTCTATGGGAAAAAAAGTTCGTTGGGAAAATTGATCCAAAATTATTCTTCAGCCTGGAAAAATTCTTTCAAAAAAACAATAATAATAATATTCCTGAATGGAAAACATTTTTTCGAAAAAATGAAATGTTTTTTTCTTTTTCTTCTTTTTTTTCGATAATTGTCAAATCATTCATTCATTCCATTCCATTCATTTATTATTATTATCATTTACTAATGACATTTATAAACACTAAACATTAATGATTATTTATATATAACATTCCTCTATAATGATTTTATAAATATATAAAAAACAAAACAAAAAAAAAGTTGATTTCTGTTTCGTTCTATTTTATCATCCATCATCAAATAGTGATTCAATATAACCAAAATGGATCGATTGTTTTTTACCTATGGTTTTTGTTTTCATTGAATGATTTCTGCTTTGAAAGAAAAATAACGTTGTGTTCCGGCAATTTTGTGGTTGTTTAATAATTTTTCCATAGAATTTCAATCGATTAATTTGCTATTTATCTTATCATTATGATCATATTTTATTTTTTTTGAAAATTTTTTCATGTTTTTACGTTTTGTTTGTTTTGCCATTTGCCAAATTCATTTGGTGGTAAGAAAAAGCAAAAATATTGATTTGTTTTCTCTCTCTTTCTCTCTCTTGATTATGGAACAATTTATCATTTATTTTATTTTCCGTGATTCTACCCACACGGTAATTGTCAATCGTTTGGTTTTTTCCATTTGAAAACTTTTTTTTTCTAGATTTTACCATTTTTTTTTGTCAATGAGAAAACAAAAGGTAAACATTTTAAAAATGTAAACAAAAACATTCAAACGGGTGTTTTTTTCTTCTTACACCATTGTCAACTTTGTTTGTTTGTTTGTTTTTTCAAATATTCTCCCAAAACAGAACCAAAAAAAACATTGATAAAACCAAAAGAAATAATCTTTTGATGTCAATGAATTACTTTCTTTTTGTTTTGTTTGCATTCTTTGTATGAGAACCAAAACAAATGTCTTTGTTTTGCTGCTTTGGATTCTAATATATTTTATAAATATAAACATTGAATTGCCCGATGGGTGTTTTAGTGTTTTTTCTTTCTTTCTTCTTCTTTCATTCACATCATTCAATGTTGTTGTTGTTGTTATTCAATAATAATCAATCGATTTGTGTTTCTATTTTAAATGGGTGTTTCGGTTTGGTTCCCTTGTTTGTTTAATAATATTTTTCTTGCTTGTTTTTTTTTCTTTTGATTTGTCAGGTTATTACGAAATCAATCAAAAAAACAAAAATTCAATAATGAAAAACAGGAACCAAAAAACAACAAAAACAAACAAACATTGTTTATAACAAATAAATGAATTTCATCTCTCTGCGATATATATAGATTTATCTTATCAATTTTGGATAATGATAATAATATCAATAATGATGATCATCATCATCATCAAAATCAATAGGAATCGATATCAATAGTATTTTTCTCTCTATTGAACAATGTTTATTTTTGTTTTTGCCATTGTTTATTTGTTGTATCGATTCATGTTTCTAATCAGGAAAAAAACAACAAATGAACAAAATTTGATCATGACATTCCTATTTTGTGTTTTCTTTTGCTTTTGCTATTTTTTGTTTTCATCATCTGCAGATGAGCCTGTTCGAACAAAATATATACACCATATTCTTTATTATCAATATATTCTGTACAAATATTTGGATTATCCTCTTTTTTCCATTTCCAAATAGAATATTGACATACAAAACAAAACAAAACAAAACAATCCATTTCAATGTTTTCCTGTTTTGTTTTGTTTTGTTTTTCTATTATCCATCTTCCAAAAAAAATTATCATCATCATCATTATTCCGGTAATATAAATTGTAACTGGGGTTATTATTATTGAAAAATAATCATTGAAAAATGAGAAAAAACTGGAAAAAATGGAATTTTCTTTTTTTTTCAATTTCAATTTCAAATGTTTACCAAATGATAATATCAATGTTGTTGTTGTTGTTGTTGTTTTTGCATAATCAATTATCAATTTCATTTTTGTTTTGTTTTTTCATTTTCATTTTCATTTTATCATTTTATCGTTTCTGTTATTATTATTATTAAATTATCCTCATAATCATCATCATCATCATTTGATTGAATAAATTGAATGTTTCAATGTTTGTTTTAGCCGATATAATAATAATATTTCTCCATTCTTCTTTACATTCAAATATTTATTTTGATTATTATTATTGTATATCTTGACAGAGAGAAAAAATAAATAAATAAATAAACAAATACAAATACAAATATTTTTCCTGTTTGCGTGTTTGTTTGTCTATTTCTCTCTCTCTCTGTGTATGTTGTGTTTATGTTTGTTTTATTATTCGATGAATATAAAATACAAACGAAAAAATAATAATAATAATCTTATTGAATTTGACAATAATCATCATTATAATGATTGTTGTTGTTGTTGTTTGATTGTCGTATTGAAATAACAACAACAACAACAACAACAAAAATTCTGAATAAAAGATAGCTGTAAATGTAAATTATAATTATAATTCTTATTTGCTGTTGTTGTTGTTGATGATGATGTTGATAGTTGCCATTCAATCAATTGAATCGATTGAATCTGGTTTTAACTGGTTTGTTTGTTTTTTTTTGCTGAATGAAATCAGATTAAACCCGTGTATGGTATGTATAACATTATCATATATGATAGTAAACTCTTGTTTTCTTTACCAGGATTATTTTAATATTATTTCATTGTCGTCGTCGTCGTTTGTTTTTTAAAAATAATTATCAATCAATTATTGATTATTTTATGTTGTTTTGTCATTATGAAATCAATGGTGTGATATTATTATCATAAGATAATACAAAGAATGTTTGTTTTTGTTTTTGTTTTTGTAAAAAATTTTTTCCAGTTTAATCTAGTTTGTCTAGTAGTTTATTGATAATGAATTTTCTCATTCGATTTTTGAATCCTTTTTTCTTTTCTTTTCATAATCGTCAAATGATTATTTATAAAGTAAATTATTAATTATCATTTAATAAACATACCATCACACACACACACAGACTCAACATTATCATAAATCGATTAATCAATCAATCAATCGGAATTGATTGATTAATCAAATTTACAAATCATCATCGATTTGCCAGAAAAAAACAATAATTTCTCTTTTTTTCCTTTCTTTTCGACATTATTATTATCATTTGTTTGTACATGATGTTTATGTATGTTCATCAGACATTAGCAATATTATTTAATCAACAAATTTTTTTTCTATCGTGAAAAAACAAACAAACAAAAAAATCCCTTAAACAGACATTGTTTTTGTTTTTGTTTTTTGGTTGAAAAAAAAAACATTTAAAAATTTCAAAATGTTTTGAACTTGGAATCCGAGAAAAATTGCAAGATTTTAAATTCATTTTTAATTTTGGTTAAAACTTTCCAAGCCAAAAAAAAAAAAAAATCAATGATCAATTTTGGGTTCATTCAAAGGGAAAAAAATCATCATCCGCATTTGTTTATACAGCATATATTTATTTTTTTCCATAATCATTTCTTCTTCCTCTTGTTCTATCTCTATATAATTTGATTATTTTCTATCCCAAATTTCATTTACATTACCAATTCCTCATTCAATTCATTTATTTGTTATTATGAACATACACAGAAACACATTTATAAACATTTGATAATCATCATCATCAACAAAACAACGAAAAAAAACACACAGTATAAAAAATCAATGACAATCATATATAGAGAAAATTATCATCATCATCATCAAACATCATCAAACATCATCATCGTCAAATAAAACAAACAAACATCATACAGAATTTTCGTTTTATTTGAAAATTACCAAACAAAAACGCTTCTGCTTTTATCTTGTTTCAGGATTTTGTTGTAGTTTGATTTTCTCTCTTTTTCAATTCAATGTTTTCGTTTGTTTTGTTTTGTTTGATTATCATCATCATATAAATTCGGCTGTCTGTTATCCTTGTTGTCGTCGTTTGCACATTTACAAATGAATTTTGCACATGTGTGCTGTTCGTAAAATTTTTCTTAACATAATAATTTCTATGCTTGAAAATTTTATTATATAAAAACCAGCGATTTGATTCATTATTTCACCCAGTTTCATTCGGTTGTTTTGTTTCAACATTCGGCGAAGAAAAACATTGTTGTTTTGCTTTTGTTTTGTTTCGTTTAAATAGATTACATGTTTTTGCGTTTCGATTGATAACTTTGAAATGGTGAATGAAATTCAATGTTATTCAAAATACATCAATCAACGAACAGAAAAACATATTTTTGGTATTGTTTTTGTTGTTTTGAAAAAAAACCGGAACATTCATTTTTTATGCAATAAAAATCATCAATTACGGATTTCAATTTGATTATTTGGACCTAAGAATCACCTATTAGATTCCTCATCATTATAAAACAGGATTTTTAAATTTACAAATACTGATTAGCTGACAAAATCAATAAAGCATCTCAACCAGAAAAATTTGTACCAGCATTTTTTTCAAGTACAAACATTTTTTTTTAAACACTGTTTTTCTCGATTTCTCTCAATCTCATCATCATCATCATCATTATCATCATAAATGATGTCATGTATAGAAAAACTAAATAATAATAATAACAAATTTTTTTGATAATAAAATCATTTTCATTTAAAAGATTATTATTGTGAAAATAACCCATTAATATATGATTTTTTGTCTTTATCAATGATAAAAAAAAATCCTTTTTTGGCTACCTATAAACATCACCAATCATCATCGTCATCATCATCATCATTTGATAACATCAGTGTGCAGATTTTTTTTTTTTTTTTTTTGTTGAAATAATTTCAACAACAAACAACATTAATTGCCATTAATAATAAAAAAGAATGATAATCCAATTGAATCAACATTGAAAAAAAAAATATTTATATTTTTTTCTGTGTTAAAAAAATCATTATCATTATCAACAAACCAAAAACAAAAAAATTGGCTGGCGCCAATGGATAATATTTATTATTGTTTTGTTTCACCTATATATAATTTAGCTATTGTTTCTCCAGTTTTTTATTATTATTATTATTTCAAACTAATCTCATCAGTATCATCATTTTTTGGGAAACAAAAAACAAAACAAATCTTTGAATGATATTTAAACAATTGACGTAGATGAAAATCAAAATCATTTGATTTGTTCTTCAAAAATCAACATGTGATTTTTTCTTTTTGAATTTCTTTTTTTTTTGACTTGTGTTTCTCGCTTTATCTATCTATCTATCTATCTTTGATCGTATAATGTCAACAATTGAAAAACAATCGATTAATAATTCAATAATGATGCCGACAAATTCGTTTTCAAATCTTACAACAACATTATTACCTTCATCATCATCATCATTACAACAACAAGATTCTACAAATACATCATTATATGCTGCCAATCTTATTGCTAACAATTTATCACCATTATCATTAGAATTATTATTATCTAAACTGCAGAATCAACGTAAATTATTATCATCATCATTTTCAATGAACAATAATCATGATGATGATGGTGATGAAATTCATTGTGAAAATCAACAGAATAATTTTGATATGGCCATTTTACAAGAATTTAGTCGACAATTAAAAGCTAATATCGAACAACAACAACAACAACAACAACAATATCCCAACAACAACAATCAAATTGATTTAAATTTCGATATAAATCGTGCTTTTGTTGGACAATTGTTGAACAATTTATATAATCCAAATCTTTTGCAACAAACAACAACAACAACAACAACATCGACGCCGACAACAACAACTACAGCAACAGGAATTTGGAATCCACATCATCATCAACAACAACAATCAAATTATTCGGTAACAGAATCACCATCACAGGCAAATGATAATCATTTGAAATCATTGATCAATAATATTGATAAATCAACAACAACAAGAAAATTTAGTTCGGCAATTGATTTGACCAATAAACTTGATAATCAACAACAACAACAACAACAATCACCAACAGCAATAAAATCGGTTATTAATTATCAATCAATCAATAATCATCATATTGATAATAATGACGATATTGGTCATTCATCATCATCATCATCATCACCACACACACCTACATCATCATCATCATCCACATCATCATCAACATCATCAACGGCAAATACATCAAATCAATCATCATCAATCAATCAAAAACCACCATATTCATATATTGCATTAATTACAATGGCAATCAGATCAGTACCTGATCATAAAATAACATTAAATGGTATTTATAAATATATAATGGATAATTTTCCATATTATCATGATAATAAACAAGGATGGCAAAATAGTATTCGTCATAATTTATCATTGAATGATTGTTTTATAAAAGTAATTCGAGAAAAAAATAAACCAGGTAAAGGAAATTTTTGGACATTGGATCCAAAATTTAATAATATGTTTGAAAATGGTAATTTTCGTCGCCGAAAACGACGTAATATTAAACATCAGCAACAACAACAAAGACAACATCAACAGATGGTTGAACGGAAACGTATGGCAATGAATAATCATAATCATCAACAACATTTAAATCATCAAAATTTTCAAATTCGTTCTAGTCTAAATCATGATAATCAACAACTGGCTAATAATAATATCAATCCATATGGTATGTAATATTGTTTATTGATTTTGGAATGAAAATCAAATAATTTGAATTTTCTTCAATTAGATCGTCGTTTATTGACTAACTTATCGGTACAAGATTGTTTTCAATCAATGAAAATTCTTGCCAATTCTGAACAACAACAGAATTCACATTTTCATCATAATAATAATAATAATCATATTTCATCATCACAATCATTTGTTGATTTATCACGACAACAACAACAACAACAACAACATTATAATCCTCAATCACAACAACCATCATTACAATCATTATATATGACAGCATTATATTCTAATCCATTGACTACAGCAACTAATGATAATTCTACTGTTGCTAATAATAATGCTACAGGTTTAATTCTTGATTCTTATCATCATCACCATCATCATCATCATCCAAATTTATCGATTGCATCATTAAGTAGTGGTGGTACATCATTATCATCATCATCATCATCATCATCACCACCATCATCAACTAGATCATCACCGGATAATCATGATTTGTTGGAAAATTATTTTGAAATTGAACAACATCAACAACAACAACAACAACAAGATGGCACTATTGATCTTCGTATTGATACGAAAAAAAATCAAGATCGTCTTGGTAAAGAATCATTAAACATTATGATAAATGATGTGGAAGATCGTTCATCACCAGCATCACCATTATCAACATCATCGGCAACAACTGTTGATGTTTGCATCGATAATAATAATGTTCATAATACACCATTATCATCACCTCTAACACCATCTAGTGTTGAACAAAGAAACAAAGAAATTGGTCATCATTATTCATCATGTTGTTCACCAGATGACACTACTGGTTCGGAAAATTTTAAATCAATGGCTATCATTAATACATCATCGACATCACCATTAAAAGATTATTCAATTGCATCAATTATTTCATCATCAACATCAACATCACCACAATTATCATTAACGATAAAATCAAACGAAGATTAAATTATCTCAATTTTTATTAATAAATTATTATTATTATTATTATAAAATTTAAAGAAATGAAAACAAAAATCCCTCCATTTTACACTTTATCACCATGTTTAACAATTTTTTAATTTTCTAAATTAAATTCTTTATAATCAATTTATAATTAGAGCAAAAAAACAGCAAAAATTTTTATCAATTTTCATACGAAAAACAAATTACAAAAATCAAAAATGATTAATTCGATCTCAAAATTTATATGTTTGTTTGTTATCCTTCACTCTTTCTTTCTTTTGGCTTTTTTCTTTAAATCTTTCTTTTCCTGTCATTTAAATTCTCTCTCTCGCTCTCTCTCTCTCTCTTTGTTATGTTTTAATTATTTTTTTCATTATTAGTAAATTGATGATTAAATTAAATTGAATTTTCTATTAAAAAAAAATACAAGAATGTTATCTTTCTTCGGTGTGTATTTGTGTGCTAGTTGAGTTGATAGAAACCAAAGATTAATCAAAGGAAAACACATTGGTTTCCATATGTCTTTTGGCTGATGCTGTTCTCATGACCTGAATATTGAATGAATTTTATTCGTTTATTGGACAATTCGGATTTGAATTTTAATTTTTTTGTGATTTTTAACCGTAGAACACAGAATATCATCAATTTGATCAAATTCTTCCTTATAAAAGAGCAACTATAAAATAAGTTCTTATTTTTTTTACTTTCAATCTTTCTATTGATGTTCTAATTCTATTATGCAAATGAATGTGTGTGTGAATTGAATTGAATCATCCATAATTCATCACATGTGTAGAAAGTTTTTTTTTTTTTTTTTTTTTTTTGACAAGATTTTGGAACAAAACATGGACAGAAAAACCACACACACATACACATGAATCGATTATATGATCAAACAACTAAACTGAAATCTAAACCAAAAACACAAACCGGGTATAAAATCACCACTGTTTTTTTTCGTTTTGATATTCAATAATAGTATGGGTCAGCATGGAAAAACCAAAGCCAGATAGAGAGAGAAAGATTGTGTATTGATAACTTGTATGTTTTGTCGTCATCGGTTGTGTTCATTGTTAATTTTCAAACAATACAAAAATGTATGTTAAAATAATATTGGCAACAAACAACAACAAAAATTGATCCGGCCCCTAAGCAAAGACCATTCATTCATTCACTCTTTCTTTTTGCTGTTGCAAATCGTTAAAATAATAATAATATTTTTTGTTTTTCAAGTGGCTTATATAGTGTGACATAAGTCTTATCAGATTTTTTTTTTCTTTCTAAAAGCTGGAAACAACAAAAATGGACAAAATATGTTTCACTTTTTTTTCACACTTTGTGTGTGATCCTAAATCCATATTGTACACACACACTGAAACACACACAGATCACACAAATACGCAATCAATTTTCAATCGATTACAGTGGAAATAATCGTCAGCTAGTATGTGTGTGTTCTGAAATCGGTAACATTTTTGTCATTGACAAAAAAAATGCGATTCAAATTTCATTTCAATTCAATTAATCTTACTACTGGTTGGTTATGTGAATTGGAAGGAATAAAGCCATCCAAAAAAGCATTGTTCCATATTGAATCAATCATCATCCACATAAACGAAGCAATCAATTATTAAGTGGCTATTTGAGGCTCATAAATCCTCATTGAAAATTATGAATCAAATTGAATAAAAAAAAGAGAAAAAAGATTGTCAAAGGAAATGATGATTATGATCCTCATCATCATTTGAAACAAAAATGTTTACTTTAGGAATTTTCGCAATTGAATTATTCAATGTGTTTTGTTCATTTTTTTTTTTTTTTTTTTGTTAATCGGAGAAACTAAATCATTCTTCATTCGCTTTTACGTAAATCTCTCTCACGAGTCGAAAATACGTAATTTTTGAAACGCAATTCAATATTTTCAAGTACCAAGATCTATGATCCCTCTCTTTGATTTGGTTTCTCGATTCCCTACCTTTTCATTCATTTCTCGCTAATTTTCCACTTTTTGAAATTTTCGAGAAAAAAAATAATTTCAATTGGTCAAGTGGATATTACTTTGATGAAAAAATTGAAACAAAATTTTATTCCGTTTTTTGAATGATTCGCGAGCAAATCATTTTGATGATAATGCCTATATGGTAACTATACTTGATGAAAAATCAAATCATTTCAGTTTAGTTTTCTCTTTCTCTCTTTCTCTTAAAACTTTGCATTTTTCTCCATTCTCATTGTAATAAATTTAATTTTAATCCGTTTTTTTTTCATCCAGATATTGCGTGTGGCAGATGAGAAATTTCTTTCTCTTACTTTTTTGTTTGCCTGTATATTTCCATATGGGAGGTCTTGGCATCGATCCATTCGATGATAAAGCATACAGCAACAATAAAGTCAATCAATTCGTTTTTCGAAGAAGCAAAATGATTTCCAATTAAAATCTTAAATAATTTGATCCATTCAAATTTAATTTTTGATTGACAAACATTTTTTTCTCATTGAATGTATGTCTGTCAATCTGAAATTTTCAATAAAAATGAAATTCCACACTGAAAAACATTAAAATGAAGGAAACTGTCATAGAGAAATAAGAAAAATTTATTTCGATTCAAATAAGAAACCAATAAGAAATACTACTATAGTGTCATTCTCATATGTGTGTGTATAAATGAATGACTGTGTCATAAGTTTTGGCGACAAGCAGTCTGTCAAGCTGATTTTCTTCATTTCTTCTCTGTATTTCGTTTCCAATGACATTTTTTTCGATTGACATTTCAATATTTTTTTACTTTGAAGAAGAAGAAGAAGAAGAAGAAAAAAAGCTCGAAATACTTGGAATTTGAGATATTATAACATGAGAATACATAAGGAAAAACGGATGAAATCAATGATTTCTTTTTTCAAAGATCCGACGAAAAATTTTTAATGTTTTTTTCTTTGGTTGGTAAAAATTGACTACTGGTATGCATGTGTGTGTAGATTTCCACTAACCAATAAAGACGGTCATTATGATGATAATGATGATAATCACCATCATTATCATCAATGATTTTCATCATGCTATTGATGACAATTTTTAGTTTACTAATTTTTTTTCGGCTGTTGCTGCGTTGCAAAATGACCATAATTAAAATGATATTATCGTTTTTCTCCTTCTGGTTTTTTTTCTGGCTGTTACTTGGTCGTTTGCTCCTGTTGTTTGAGATTTGACTTTTTTTGGCCTCATGAAATAATTAATGTGATTTTTGTTTTGTTTTTGGTGTGTTTGACAAATCGATTCTATTTGATTTTCATCATCTGATGACATTTGATTCTTTATTTATGACAGAAAATGCATTTTATTATACTATTCGAAAACCATTGATGTTTCGATTGATGAATAACATCATCAGCGAAAAAAAAAGCTATTGATGGCATCCCATAACCATCAAAGATGATGGAAAAGAATAAAATTAGACAATTTTGGTAATTTATTGCTCAAATGAGAATGTAAGAGAAAGGAAAAATTCAAATATTTTTCTGTACTTCAGTATCCGACACTTGTCCTTTTACAGTCAGTCATTCTCTCGAACCGAAAAATCTGAATTTGAGAAAACAGATCTTAACCATCCATACGAACAACCAACCAAAAAAACATGACATGTAAATTAGCTTGCTAAATGTGTTCGGCATTTTTTTTCATTCTTCATTGCTTCCTTTTTCAATAATTCTGCATATGGATTGTTGTTGAACATTACTGAAAAAAATATATTTCTGGCTTTCACACTGTATTTTCACATTGAGTTATAATCATTATTAGTCCTCTCACCCAAAAAAATCGAATCGAATAGCCTTTTCGTTTGTAAAAATCAAAGGAAAAAAATATTGTAACCAAGAAATCATGTCTAGACCAAACAAACATTTGATTTGATGATTTGCCCGAATCATTTATATGTTTTGGGCAATAATAATTTGAAAATGAACAAACAACAACAACAAAAAGTTAAAAGTTCATTATTGAAATGATGAACTTTGAAACTTTGGGATATTTTGTTCAATAATCATCAAAAAAAAAAATTTGTCAAAAGAATTTATGTTCAAAATTCATTTTCCTATTGAAAATTCAAGATTCCGTTCGAATATCAGGAATTTTTTTTCCAATTGAAAAACATTAAAATAGCTTGTTTTTAACGATGTAAGAATTAAGAATACCACACACACACATACTTATAATGAGATATATTTAAATACTTTTCAAATGGAAAAAGAATTAAGATTTTTGTTTTCCCAGTTTAATTTTCAACAGAAAAGCGACCACCCGAAGATTTTTGCGTTCTATTCGCGGCTGTCAAGAAGGATTTTCCTTTATTTTTTTTTGACTTATTCATCACTTTCTCTGCGCCCAAAACAACTTTGGTGGCCCGGCTTGGATAACAACAACGACGATGATGACGAAAAAAATTTCAATCATCAAAATTGTTTTTTTTTTTTTGAATGATAAACGACAAATTAATCTTCATACTTGTAAAGATTTTAATCATAAATATGATGATTATATTTCAGAAAAAAATAAGGTTTTTTGTTATTCATTAATCGGATCTAAGTGACAACAACAACAACAAAAAATTTTCAACGAGAAATATTGCACTGAAGCCAAGGATAACAATAATGCAATGTGGAAATAGAAAAAATTTTCAATTATGATTAAATTGTGAAAGTGTTGAAAAATTAGAAGTTATCATTATCATCTTCATTTGTGTGTGTGTGTGTGGGTTTTCGCAAAAAAATCAAATAGTACATCACTTTACTCTTAGTAATTCATTTAGTAATTCAAGTTTCTCTCTCTCTTTCTCTCTCTCTAAGCATCTTTGTTATAGGTCTCGACTACGACAACAACAAAAAGAGAAAAAAATGAAAAAATATAAAATTTTCAAGAATGAAAAACTACTCTACTTGAAGTGAATGAAGTGAGATTTTGTATTTGGAAAAAAATGAGAAAGTAAAAGTGAATGTAAAAGTTAGCTGGTGAGATTCCATACACTCAACACTAACAACATCAATCATATATTTAGCCACCAAACATTAATTTTAAATTGAAATGAAAAATTCTTTCTTTTCCAACCATATCGTCGCTACTCGAATATATTTGGTGTGTGTGTGTGTGTGTGTGTGTGTGTGTGTGTGTAAGTGTCACATGTGTGATGATGATGATAATAATAATGAAAATATGAATTTCCTATTCCTGAATGATATGGGTGCATTTTTTCTTCTTTTTGTTCAGTAGAAAAAATATATGAATTTTTCTTTTCTGTTGACGTCGATAGTGAATGAATGAATTTACTTCATTCAAAATATCATTTTTTTATTTTCATTCAATTTTCAATTCAGAATCTTTGATATCAAACAGAAATAAATATAGGCTTATATGTGACAGCATGTGTAAAAGAGAGGATGCCCTTAAGTTGATTTCATTTTCATTTTTTCGTATGGAATGATTCGATTTCCAACAGACATTATTTGTGTGTGTGTGTGATGTAGATGGTGATGGTGGTCTGTATTTAATTTGGTTTTTTGGACCAATCAACCAGATCTACGAAAAAAAAATGAGACCATAGTGAGATAATTGCCCTAAAGCTTTTTTTTTGCTGAGGATAATTTCAATGAAATGGTTTCATCCAAAAGTTTTATATATATTTTTTCCCATTTTGATGATCTTTTTTTTGTTGCCATCCATATTCGTGGATTTTTTTTCCTGTCGGTGGCTGATGATGATGAAAATTAATTTTGCTTTTTTCCACCATCATCATCCATTTTAGTTTTCTTTTTGAAATTTTTCGAATTCTTTCAAATTTGCTTGAATTGCAAAGAAATCAATATGATTAGGATATATTTTCTTCGGTGATAGAAAAAAAATGTCTGAATCGGTGCTTGATCATATGATTCAAGTGGATTTCTGTTCGCTTCTTCTTCTACTTCTTCTTCTTTGATTCACTGACACAATTTTGGTTTCCAGTGAATCTATCTAGTGTCAATCTCAAGCCTCTTTAAGATCATTGAACAATCAAGGTGTCATATGTGTGTGTGTGGATCTTGAAAATTGATCAACTAACAAACGAAAAAAATCAATCAATAAAAAATAAAGACAATTATTTTATCTGTTTTTGGCAATAACTTTTTGTTCTTTTCATTGGAAAAGAATCAATGATGATGCCACTTGATAATATTACAACGAAAACCGATCCCATTTGTTTCAATTTTTTTTTCTTTTGATTTATATGAAATCAAGTAAAACTTTTAATAACCAAATTCAAAATTGATTCAATTCGAGTGATCGGTTGATTGATTGATTGAAAGATTAGAAATGTGTGGATAAGAATTTCTTGTCCATACATTAATTTTAGGAATGACTAGCCATGTTGTTTGGTTGATTTCAAGTATATTACAAGTGTTGATGGTTAATTGCTGATATACCTGAGCAAATTTGAACAAAAAAAAAACACCAAAAAAATGGTCATCCAAAATTCTTCATCATTCACCAGTTTTCTCTTATATTTTGTTCATTCATTCAGATTCTTCGTTTGTTTTTTTTTTTTTGGACGATGAACTTTTTCATCGAATATTTTTTACCTATTGGCCTTTGAACTTTGCATTTATGAATGTAAACAAGAAAAAATAACCCGCCACCATCATCATCATTCATATAATCGTTTTGTTTTTTCGTATTTTTTTTACACTGTGATAACATAACGATGTGATGTATAATAATCTAGGTCATTTGGCTTGTTGTTGTTGTTGTTGATATTTTTTTCATTTATTTATTTATTTATAATCGTCATTATTATCATCGTTTACCAGAAAAAACAACAAGACAAGACAAGACAAGGAAATTATTCATATACAAAAAAAATGAAAACGAAAATGAATTTCGTTCAAAAAAACATAGTTATTATTGCTCTGTGAGATAGACATAAACACACACACACATAGATAGATAGACATGAATGAAAGGATTGAAAATGAATCCAGGAAAAAAAATGTTTGAATGAGAAAAATAATATGCAGAATAAATAAATAACACGTGTACAAATTTATCGTTTTTTTTTGCCTAGAATCAAAGATCAATAAAATTCGGTTTGATTTTTTTTTGTTTGAATTTTGATTTGTAAAAATCGATAATTATTGATTATAATCATTGATTATATCGGTTGTTTGTATTTCTAATTTTGTTGTTATTATTGCCGGTGTTTGTGGTGGTGTATTCGATAAAATCGATCCATTTGGATCGATTATCATTCCGTGATTATTATCTTGCCCAATGAATTGTTGTTGCTGTTGTTGTGGCTGCTGATGTTGATGTGATCGATAAAATGATGTTTCCCAATTTGTCATCATCATCATATCAACTGAATTCATTGTAAATTTTTTCTCTTGATCTATGATCATATTGAAATGATATCTATTTGATGTTTGTTGTTGCTGCTGTGGCAGATGTGGATTTGGATGATAATTTTCTCCTATTATAGATGTTGAATAATTGTCATTATCACCATACTGATGATGATGATGATAGATATTGTTGACTGTCTTTGACAAATCCAAAGATGATGCGGATGACGATGACGACGACGATGATGATGATGAAGATGATGGCGGTGATTGATGATGATTGTTACTGTTGAAATATTCCATAAATGTTGTCGCTGTTGATGATGATGATGATGATTGAATTAATGATCCGGATGATGATGTAACTGAATTATAATATGTATCCATTGATTGTTGTTGATCTTGGTGATGATTAGGATGATGATTGAGATGACAATTAGAATATCCGTTCATGGTAACAATCATTGAGCCGTCATCATATTGATGTTGTTGTTGTTGTTGTTGTGTATGATTGTTGTTATTGTTGTTAATACGACAAGATAAATCAGTAGCAATTTGTTGATTTGTTATTCTTGTTTTATTTAAATTAAAATTATTAACAATTTGATTGGTTGGAACAACAATCGATAATGGATATTCTAATGGAAATGTATTGCTATTGATTGAGGATAACTGATGCGGATGATGATGATGCTGACAAGATTTTATTGTTGATGAATCAATTGAATGTTGTTGTTGTTGTCGATTATAGTAATCATTGTTGATTGATGTTTTGCAATATTCATTTGATGAGGATTGTTGCTGTTGATGTGGATGAGAAATCGAATAATAATCTATTGATCCATCATTATCCGCATCAATATTATTGTAATGAGAATTCGCAACAGTAGAAACAGAACATTCATCATAGTAATGTTGATTTGATAATGTTGGATAATGTTTGATTGTAGCTGATGGCAGCTGATTTTGTTGATGATGATAATGTTGATTTGAATCATTTGTCGACTTTGTTTGATTAAACAAACATTGAATATTTGAATTTTTTACTGTTGTTGAAGAATCATTGATTTCACATTTAGAATCATTGTTTGGCTGACAATTTTCAATTGTTTTATCATCATCAATATCAGTAGTTGTTATTGAATAATATTGTAAATGTTGTTGTTGTTGATCTCTTGGATTCAAATCATTCTGGTCGGATTGTTGTTGTTGTAAATCTTTGATCGTAACTAGTGATTTTGAATTTTGTGGTGGACAATCAAATGATTCATTGATCTGTGTAGATGTTGGATTTTTATCATTTTCTTTTGCCAATTTCGTTTTCGTTTTTCTCGTACGTTTAATCAATTTTAAACGATTTGAAGCTAATAATTTTTCATTTTTTCTTTTAAATCTTCTACGACGTCTTAAATAGCTACCATTTTCAAACATATTAAATGATTCTGGATGTAATGTCCAATAACTACCTTTACCAGTTTTTTTATCATCACGTGCAACTTTTATAAAACATTCATTCAATGAAAGATTATGTCTAATACTATTTTGCCAACCTTGTTTATTTTCACGATAAAATATAAATTTATCCATTATAAATTGATAAATACCACTTAATGTTACTTTATTATTTGGTGCATTCTGTATGGCCATTGCAATTAATGCAATATATGAATATGGTGGTTTTACTATTTCTTTTGATAATAATGATGTATCATTAGTAATATTATCATCATTAATAGTAGTGGTGATAGTAGTAGATGATGATTGATTTATATTATCTGCGTTAATCATTGCCGTATGGTTATCCGTATCATTATTTATTGAATTTGTTGTTGTTGTTGTTGTTGTTATGCAACATTCATTCAATATTGAATGATGATCAGATGAATCTGAATGTTTTTGTTTTGGTTGTTGTTGTTGTTGTTGTTGGTGATGACTATTTGGATTGAGATGATGATGCGGCTGATGATTATATGAATGAAATGAATCGGGTGACATTATCATTGTATTCGTTGTATATGGTGATGTTTGATATGATAAATCATTATAATAATCATCAGAATTTTGTTGTTGATGATTTTGATCTAATAAAAGTTCATATTGATGTGGTTGTTGTTGATGATGATGATTCATCAATAATGAATCATTCAATGGTGATTGAACCAATCTATTTGATTGATTTGTTGTTGTTGTTGTTGATGATGATGATGATTCGGGTGATAATTGCTGTAATGATGATGATGATGAAGTCGACATGATTTAATCGAGAAAAAAAATGAAAGAATTTTTACAAATTGAAAAACAAATATCAATATTATTTCGTCTGTAGACCAGAAATATGTTCATTTCCTCATCATCATCACATCTGTTGGCATCAAAACATCGGTTATTCGGTTGATTGAAAATTAATTAATTTTTTTCCTTCTTTTGGGTGATGATGATTTAAATCTTCAAATTTTTCCGGAAAAAATTGAATTTTTTTATACAAATTTACCTCCAGGCTGATGATGAAAACATACGACAGAAATTCTTATGTTGACTAGAAAAGAAATTAATAACTTTTTTATCCAAAACCAAAAAAAAAAACACGTGATGATTTAAGAAACAAAACGAAAAACATGTGTTAAAAATTCTCATAAATAAACAAACAAAACAAACAAACAAAAAATTTTAATTTATTCAATCGGAAAATGTTAATCGATCCAAAATTCCAGATTTTCATCAATAATAACACATCACAAAAAAAAATTCTTACTTAATCACCCCGAAAATGATAGAGGTTCTCAATTCTTTACGATCATCAATGTATTGAACATTGTGTGAAATGATTATCATCAATGGAAAAAAACGGCGGAAAAATAAATTCAAAAAAAATTACTTGATTTTTTTCTCGTTTGTAATTCTCATAGATAGAGAGGAGAGGGAGAGAGAGAGAGAGAGAGTAAAAAGGCGGGATCGAAAAATGATATGAATGTATGGTTTGATGGATAAAAACTAAAAAGCTAAAATGGTCTCACTGATGCCAATGATGATGATGATGAAGCAACCGCAATGCCCGGCTTTTTTCTCTCTCTCTTATTCGAATGCGGATGTATTGGCCATTTCAATGATGCTGATGTCTGTGTGTGTGTAGGAGGTGATGATGGCGGTAAAAATATGATATGCAGGGCAAGAAAAAAATAAAGCTTTTCCCTCTATCCCATTCAGTGATTTTTTCATCATTGGCGACAATGAATGATGACAAAAGATATATTTGCTGTGTGTGTGTGTTTGGTTGATTTTGTTGTTATCCCCATTTGAATTTTGGGTTCAGCCTCCTCCATTATATACGATGTCATTAGGAAAGGTATATATATATCGTAGTCTGGTGTTTAGTGTCATTCATTTTCGGACCGCCTTTGATCTAGTTTTTTTGTTTGTTTGTTTGTTTGTTCGTTTTTAACTTCTGATTTGTCACTTTTTTTTCAAAAAAAGCAGAAATTTTTGTTTTTTTTTTGGAAATCATAATGCCATCTATTGATTAGATTTTGAAACATTTGAAAATTGGAATTCTTGCCACAAGATGACGTTATTTTTTGATTCGAATTTCTGTGAAAATGAAACAAATTCGAATCAATTTTGATCATTCGATTTTTCTTACACCAGATGGCAATGAAATCTCTTGTAAATAAATGTGCAGTAGATTTTGATAGAATCTCGAATCTTTGGAAAATTCTGAAATGATAAACAAAATAATTGTGAAAAACTCATTTTGCTGCCAATAATAAATAGAATTTTATTCAAATTATTCAAAGAATCCATATATATTTACAATTAAATGGGCAAAAGAGATTGGAAACAAAAATGGAAACAAATTTTTTTTGTTGTTGTTGACCCGGCACAATGATAATGGATGATGATGGTAAGTGTGACAAATGAATTTTCGACAATTGATGATATTTGAATGATGTTGTAAATTTCAAAGGCTGAACATTATTTTATACAAAATTATTTTTTAGAAAAGAATGGAGGGAAGGGAATCTGTTTACTTTGATTTTCTTTTTTTGACATTTTATATATTCGTGTGTGTTATAATGATTCATTCTATTCCAAAAAAAAAAACAGAAAAACGAAACGAAAAAAATGGAAAAATCAAACTTTAAAAAAACAAACATAATTTGTTACGATAATGAAATCAAAGGGTTAAAGAAGAAGAACAGAATTCAACAAAAAAACATTACATAACGTTAATTAAATTGCCAATGGTTACATTCGTGTTTATGTGTTGTGGGAGTGAAACTTGTAAAAAAAGAAGACCATATAATTCTTATCAAACTATCTGAATAATAAGAATAAATGACGCAAGAATTGTTTTTTTCTTCAAATGGAAAAAAAGATAAAAATAAATTCCATTATCATCAATGATAATGTTATAACCAGCGTTTATTATAACCAGATACAAAATGAAAACCAAAACGAAAAACAGAAGCAAATAAACACACACACAGACAATATTTATATCAAAAAATCAACAAATTTAACACCTACACACACACACAAACAAACACTGTTTCAATTTACATACGCAAACACCTACCCACGCTTATAATTTAAAAAATTCATCACCGGAAATAAATTTATCTCTAAAAAAAAATTCATCATCATCATCATCACCTTACTCTATCCGTCAATATTATAATGATGGTTGGTTGGTTGTTATATCGTGTAATATGGCAAATAATCAAAAGAGAGAGGTAGGTGAAGGAAAAAAGGATGGAAATAATGTTGATAATGAAAAGGAATACAGAAGGAGGACATTCTTTCATTTGTTTCTTTCAATCAAGCTTTGATCGATTGTTGATGATTATTTGAATGATGATGATGATTATTCGTTAACTGATGTTGATGTTGATGTTGTAATAAATGATTACTGGCACCACCATTATTAGCATGTACAATAGTACGTTCTTGATAATAAATTTCTTCAGTTTCTTTATCGCATACTAATAGAAGAATGGCACCAATTAAAAATATTGCCGCACCCCAACCAACACCATATGCCCAACCAAAATACCAATGTGGACGATTTGATGGTACCATATTTGTATGATGTAATTCGGAATAAAAAAAGGCCGGATATAATGTTAATGAAACAATTATGGCTAACACTATTATCAATGAAATGAATGAATGAAACAATGTTGTTTGATGATAATAATAATAATAATAATAATGATGTTTGATGTCGAAATAGACCCCAAAAAACAGAAACAAAATGAGAAAAAGAAAATATTGATTAAATACAGATCGATAATCATCATCATCATCATAATAATAATTTTTTTTATTTGTAAAAAAACAAAAAAAAACTTACAAGCGCCAAGATTAATGTACAATGCAAAACGATAAAATGTATATTTTTTATTTGGATCACGAGATGATAGACCGAATGAAGTTAATATTGTTGCAATGATTGCCAATAAAAAACATGCTACAGCAAAAAATCCGGATAATTTTATATAAGCTATAATATTTGTTTTTATAGAAAAAAATACAAATAATAATGATATTAGTAAAAAATTATGATTTGAAAAATGTATTTTTTGAAAAATTTCATTGAAAAATATTGAAAAAATAACATACCAGCATTACGTCCCCAATGGCAACCATCATGATCATCAAGACCAAATGGTAATGGACGTGGTGAATCAATATCTATACAATATTGCCAAAGACCTTGACGATATTTTATTGTTGTTAACCAATTTGTTGATAATAAACATAATATCATCAATAAATCAACTAAAATGTTACATATTAATGCGATAACCTATTGTTTTTTTTGAGAAAAGAAATGAAATGAAAAATGGAAAAAAATTAATGAAAAATTCAGATAAATCAACTTTTCAAATCAAAGACTCAGTAATGATAATGAATTGAATAATTTCGTTTCTTCATACACCGAATTCATTCACTAGTTTTCGACGAACAAACACACAGTGCTATGAAGAAAAAAAACCATAAACAACAACCATGATCAATGAAAATGAATGAAACAAGAATCCCATGTGGAGCTATCATATGGACAAAACCCAAGCGAATAATCAAATCAAAATTTATTATTATTATTATTATCCAAACAACCACACATAATGTGAACAATTAGAGTGGAAAATTTATAAAGATGTTGTTGGATGTTAGAGAAAAAAAAACAAAAATTCCATTTTTTTCAACTTTTTCTTCATAGCGATTCTTTATCATAAGTTTATGTTGATGAAGAAATTATTTCTTGTTAAACATTCATTTATTCATTCATTCATTTAGTGAGAAAACAAAAATTAGTGATGCTTAGGCGGCGGTCCCACTTGTATAAACTAACAAACAGACTAAACCGAAAAATGCACTGTGGAAGTAGAAAACGGGAAAAGTTTGCGATTTGACAAACTTTCGAGTTTAACATATCAAGCAAGCATGATCCGGCAAACTAGTTTTTTTAGTTTATACAAGTGGGACCGCCGCCATACTCTTGAAAAAATGGAAATTAGGATTAAACCATAATGATTCCATACCAAAACAAGCTAAACAACAAAGTATACATTTTGGTGGTGGTTGTTTTGTTAATATTAATGTTGTTGATATTGGTGGTGTTCGTAAACCATTAATACCATTATTGGTTCCAATAATAGCGGTAACATTACCGTTACCATTATTATTATTAGTTGCTGCATATGTTCCGTTTGTAGTTAAACGAATCATACGTTGTTGTTGTTGGGCTCTTGGAGCCAATCGAATATTTGATTGTTGCTGTGATTGATTACTTAAAATGGCACCAGATATACCACCATTAACCATCATTATTCTTGGCTGTCTTTGTACATAAATTTCGCCTTGTTGCTGTAATGATGGCAATGGTGGTGGTGGTGGTTGTGGGCTTGGAGCCAAATGTATCACATTTCCATTTGGAATTATCAATTGAGGTTGACCTTGTTGTTGTTGTTGTGGATTTGGATGCTGTACATAATGAACAACAGGATGCTGTTGTTGTTGTTGTTGTTGTTGTTGCTGTTGATGATGATGATGATGAAAACCATTTGGTAAATGATTTTGATGTTGTTGATTATGATGAAGATGATTTGGTATGGCTCCATTCATAACAATAACCGGTTGTTGTTGTTGTTGCGGTGGTGGTCCAGGAGCTTGACCACCACCAACAACGTGATTCAATGTATTCGGTATGAAACCATTCATGATGAACATAAATTTTTTAAAACATTGTTTTCATTTCAATTTGAAAATACACATACACAAATACACAAACCGGTCATTTTAAATCCATAACTTGATAATGATGATGAATGGAATAAATACACGCACATTGGCGAAAATGTTTTCTTTTCTTTTTTCAAAGTTTTAAACAAAGAAAATCATATTAAAACCGTGAAAAAAACAAAGAACAACGTTGAACAACACTTTTCCGTTCACCACCACCATAATGATAATGATGATGATAATCTTATCTTTATCAAGAATTAAATTTTACATAATTTTTTTTTATCATTTATTCGAAGAAAAAGACAAAGAAAAATCCAGGCAATCACAGACATCAATAGCAGCATCAGCAGCAGCAGCAGCAGTAACTCTAGTGATGATGAAAATTCACTAATCGAATGAAGAAGAAGAAGAAGAAAAAAAAATGAAAGAAGTGGAACCTATGTTTGTCAGAAAAACTAAACAACCAAAAAAAAAAAACTACCCACACATACATTCATACAAGGAATCCGAGCTCCCCAAAAAAATGAAAATAAAGTAAAATAAAATGAGACCAAAAAAAAATGTTCGTTTCCAGGCACCGAAAGCGAGTGAGAGAGTGAGAGAGAGAGAGAGAGAGAGTTGAAAAATTCGGACCTGAGAACTGATCAACTCAACAAAAGACAAAAAATGTGAATCTTCACTATACCAGAAAAATTCACGCATGCTATATGTTCAATAAAGATCTATGGGTTTTTTCTTCTTCGTTGGATATTTGGCGCCATCATTAAATAGCAGTGCCATATTATATATCTCCAACACAATACTTTTTACTATCAAAATGTATATTTGTTGAGGATATTCCTTGTTCCAGGATAAAAGAAGCTTTTTTTTGTTTGAAGTATGTGCAAGTGTGTTTGTTCCTATACAAAAAAACAAACGCGAGAATGAGAGAATAAGAGGAAAAAAACAACATGGCCGTTGTGATATGTGAATCTTGTTGTTTTTTTGTTGTTTGGTTTTGTTTTGTTTTCTCATTTCACTTGAATCATCATTTCATTTTGAACAAATGAAAAAGACTTATATCTAAAAACATTCATTTATTCTATCTATCCAAATTCTTATCAATTTTCATGTGCGCGTGTGCTTCACACACATCAATCTAATGGTATGATGATTTGGGCGCCATGTACAAACCATTGTTCCAACCAAAAAAAGTCTCATCGGTTCTATATAACTATGATAGATAGATAGATAGAAAGCAAGCAACAACAAGAAAAATTAGATAAAAAAAAGACCGAAAATAGAGCCGGTTTTTTTTTGTATATCTGGTAAATTCTGTAAATGCATGTTTCTTGTTGTTTGCTTCACAGCAAAAAAAAAATGTATATGTGAAACATTTTCATATAAATTTTGAATCACTATGAAAACACAGAGAATAATGTATGGATGGATGGATGAATGAATGAATGAATGGCGCCCAGGAATATCAAAGAAAAAAAAAGTAAAGGCTTTTTTTCCTAATTTTTTTTCTCTGGTTTTTTTTTGTTTCTATAGTTAAAATCTTATATAAAACTAAACGGTACGGGGAATACCAAAAAAAAAGAAAAAAAAAGAATGGCGCCGGCTACTTACTTTAGTAAAAAAATACAACCGGGGGGTAGTCAGAGAGAGAGAAAAAGCTTTGTTTTTTTTTATAACAATCATCATCATCATCATCATTGAACATCAGAAAACTGACAGGCAACAAACATCGACAGACAAACAAAAATGATAGAGAATGAATGAAATGAATGGGGAAAAAAACGAAAAAACGAAAAAAAGAATTTTGCTTCCTGAATCCCAAAACAGCAAGAACAACAAGAAAGCCAAACAAGCAAAAAAAAAAAAAAAGAAATGTCTTACATAAAATTGGTGTAATTTTTCAAACTTGAATGTTTTTTTATTTTTTTTCATTTTATTTCCTTTTGCTTTGCTTAGATGAATCCAAATAACCAGAAAAAAAAGAAACGAAACGAAACGGAATAAGCAATGTAAATAAATTCTTTTTCCATTCTTATTTTTTTTGATGGGGGGAGCAAAACAAATGGAAAAATCCATAATGTACATATTTTCTTAATCCTTCGGTACATCGTTTTAATGAAAATGTTTTTGATCATCATTAATATTATTATTCGATTGATTTTGATTATTAGCAAATTTTCTTCTTTCTTCTCTTCTTTACTTTTCTTTCATTTCAAATCTATATTTAATCCAACGAGACGAAGAAGAAGAAATGTATTTTTTTCCATTGTAAATTTCTGATAATTAAATAATACCCGAAAGAGAAAATCAATCTCTCTCTCCTGTACATGATTATTGAATTTCGGCTGCCTCAATCTAATGATGAACCTCGACCTCAAACACAAACACACGTTTTTTTTTGTTGGATAAATCTTTTCCAAATGATTAAATTACAGCAGTCTTTTTTTTAGCATGCATGCATGTTTTTTTGTTTTCACCCATTTTATTGCTTCATTTCAATCATTTTGATTGAAAGAAATAGAACAACAGAACAGCGACATTACCAACAGCTAAAACCGGCGTCATTTATTCATGTGAGAAATGAAATAATAAAAAAACCAAACAAGGCCATAAACATATCATTTAGATAGATAGATATGGTTTGCAACAACAACAACAACAACAAAAAAACTAATGTCTTTTGAGAGGAATAATTGCTTCTTGCTTGAATCTTCAATGATTTTTCTCATTCATTCGTTGGTTATAATAATTTTTTCCAGCAAAAATGATTTGTTAGGCATCATATATTGGTATGTGTGTGTGTGTGTTTTATAAATCAACCAATTTATCATTTAGATATTCTTGTATTCTATTGTTTCACTCTCTCTCTTTCTCTCTCATTTCATATATAACTTTATTATAATAATAAGAATTATATTCCCAAAATTCGTGTCCAGAATAATGAATAGTTTAAAGGTGGGAATACTGTTTCTGTAGTTATAAAAAAAAACTTTCCATCGAAAGCATCATGGGAATATGAAAAATATTTCTCTTTTTTTCTTAATAATCAAATTGATTTTTTTTTTTTGGATCAATTTCAATTATTATCATTGGAAAATTTCTCTGTAATCTGTTAAAACCAACTGTTACATATAACAATAACATCTACTGCTGCTGTTGTTGGATTTACCAGCAATTAAATTATAATCATCATTACAAACAATGAAAATAAAATAAAAAAAAACTTAATTTGATTTGTATCCCGCTTTGATTTTGATAGTGAGAAAAAAAATAATTCCAAAACTGATAGCGACATCTATCGTTTGGAATATGATAATGGTGAACAAGAAAAAAAATTTCAAATCACGACAAGCAAGCTTCACTGCATTGATTTTAGAAAAAATTTTATTTTTTTTCAAAAAATGTCATAAAAGTTTTTCAATATTTCAAATACCTCTCAAATATTGCTTTGGCAATTTTTATTTCTTTTTGTTGTTGTTGAAAAATATCACCGATGCATAAACAACAACAACAAAGCAATTTGCATGGTCCAAAACGTAAAAAAAATTGGGAAAAAGTGGAAAATCAATTTTGTCCCGGATTCGTTCAAGAATAAAATCGTTTTTTATGGTTTTTTGGATTGTGGATTTTTTTTCTTTTCGTTCTCCAATGAACCAATTCGACCAAATTTAAATCGATTTTTTTTTGCTCACACAATTGACAATTCTTCTACACAACGATTGAAATGATCAAAACATATTTGCTTGTTCAGCATTGATTGAATTTTTTTTTCAATCGTCATTGAATATGATGAGGGAAATGTTATCAAATATAACAAATATTATAACAATGAGAAAAAATAAAGAAATTGGAAATGTTTCTTCGACCAAACAAGGCCAATACAACAAAACAAATCAGTGAGATACAAAAATACAGAAATACAAAATCTTGAAAAATTCAAATGAATGAAACAAACCTTTAATGGTCGTACGATTGTTACTGTTTCCAGCGTTGCTGTTGGTGCAATCATCATCATCGTCATTTTGGCTGAAAATTGTTTTGGTTTTTTTTCTTGGTTTTGGCCACTTGAATGATACTTGTTAAGCTAGAATAAACGAAAAAAAATGAATTAATTCAACTGAATCAAAAATGAAATTTCCGATAAAGCAAAAAACAAAAAAACAAAAAAAAATCGATCAACATTTGTGGTTGATGGAAAATTTTTTCGGAAATTTTATTTTTGTGAAAAAAATTTTCAAATGAAAAAAAAATTGGATGCACATCTTTCCAGCATTTGTCCCATAATCATATACAGAACAAAAAAAATTTTATGGTCAATTTATTCTAACCATGTTTATTTGTTTGTTTAACCAAGTGAAACATTATGTATGATAGGATTTGAAAGTAGAAGAACCAAACAAATGACCTTGATTATTGACATGAATCTCTCTTTCTCTCTATATATTTATGAAAATAGAATCTCACTTATACCAGTGTATCATCAACCAAGAAAAAAATGGTTGTTTAGTAATCGATTCTAGCAAAAAACAAAAAAAAAAACATGATGATAATGACAGTTTTTTTTGGTGGAATGATTCTGTTGCTAATGGGTGGACGACTATATGATGATTATTGTATCACACTGAAAACATTAAAATAGATTGAGTTTCTATTTTGACTGTGTGTTTTGTTTTGTTTCAAAAACATTAATGAGATCCATAATAATATTTGAATATTAGAAAAAAAACATTGTCATTTTACATTATTATCCCTGTAATGATGATGATAATTTGCATTTTCTTTTTTTTGTTTCAAAAATAATTAACAGCAAAAACAAAACATGACCACTTTTTCGTTGTTGTTGTCAGTGAATCCTAGGCCAAACAACGACAACAAAAAACCGCTTTTTCAATCTAATAATAGATATTTATAGGAAATGGAAATTTCAAGAGTTGTTTTATTATCATTTGGTTTCAAATCAATACTTGTGTTTGGCGGTAATAATGATTAATGGGCAAAAAAAACACAGGTTGATATTTCGTTTTGTTTTGTAGTTATTTGTAGTTATAGTTAGTTTCAAATCGTGAGTCATTTAGATATATACATCGTGCATGCTATATATAAAGATAAAATTGGTTTAAATATACACAGACGGTAAAGATATATAGGTAATTTACCTTGTTGTCTTGTTATTCTTTCTCTCTATGGATTTTTTCGCCCATTTATTTGATACTAATTTTATTGTTATAGTCAAACAAACAAACAAACAGGTAATTGTGATTAAATTAATGTACAATCAAGTGTGTGTGTGCGTTCTGCCAAAAAACACAGATGTTTCATCCATCTTATATAAGATTGAATGAATGAAAGATGAATCAGGTGGAAAATAAGAAAAACAATATGCAACAAGAGATAATGATGGTAATTTTCTTTTCTTATTCTTTTTCCTATTCAAAGAGAATACAAAAATATTATCCATCGATAGGGTAAAAGCAGTTAGAGGAAAAAACATTCAATTGATTCCCATCAGAAAATTTTTTTTATTATATATGGTCAACATGAAAAACATTAAAGAATCGAATTGATGAATACATTATGAATGAATATAAAATGGAAAATTACCAACAACAAAACCATTATCATCATCATCATCATCATTATATTTTAAATTCTGTCTTTGTGAAGATAAAAGAAATGATGATGAAAATCCTTCCAAGAATAATACAAAACACCATACACCCGCATATCATGTCTATGAGAAAATAAAGAATATTCTCTCTCTTGGTTTGATCGATTGGTCCATTCAGTGATGATAATGATGATGATCAGTCAGTCAGTCATTCAATGAAAAAATACATCCCTTTTGTGTTAATGTTATTCGGGTGAAAACAGAAAGAAAACAACTGATAAACTGACAATGAACAGAAAGCGAAAAAACCTATTAACAGATAAAAATTGATGATGATCATCATGATAATGTCTTGAAAATTCATCATCTTCACCATCATCTAAACTAGATTATAATTTTTTCTGTATTGAATGTGAAGATTTAATTTCCATTTTTATCTTTACATAGATAAAAAAAACTATTGAAACATTACATTGTATATTCTCTATATTAAGCATCATTATTGATCAATTCTTTCATAAACTTGCAATATGTGTTTGTGTATCTTATTGATCAATTGGATCAGAATGTTTCCAGAAAAAAAAAGAAGAAAAGGATCTGGACAGTATTTTGCGTGTGCTTCATGTGAGAATAAACAAAAACCCAGAACAAATATTATCAAATATATGATCAACATTCTGAAGTGTTCTGAATGAAAAATTATCAATGATCCAAGTGATTATTATCAACAATTTTTGAGATAAGGAAAGAAGACAGAAAAGAGAATAAAAAGAAGAAAAATGTAAGAAACACAGGGTGTAATCCTTCACATTTTTTTTCTTGATAATCAATGTTTTGCAAAAAGCTAAGAATCGAAACAAAGAAGTGAACAAGATTTTTTTTTCTATTCCAGTCCAGTGAATAGAAATCGAAAATTCTCGGTGCGTTTTTATGTGTGTGTGTGGGATTTTTTCTTTTCCTTAGTTTTTTTCCTTTACTATTCTACACACACATTGTGAATGTTAAAATCTCAAGTAACATTATTAATGATAAACAATAAGCTTATGAGAAAGTTAGTAGAAAGAAACAACGACAAAATGTTCATCTTTTGAAATGAAATTAAATGAATTGAGGCGTCAAAATCAAGTCAAATCTTATTTCTTCCACCCTAAAAATTATTATTATTGAACAAAATACGATTTCTTTTCTTGGTTCGAAAATAAATTATTGATCGTTTGATATGGTAAAACAAAACAAAACACATTCAAAAGATCGATTGATCAAAAAAAAAGGAGGGAGAGAGAATGTCAGGAACATGTTCTTGTAAATCATAATCGGTCAGTTTGTTTTTTGTTTTGTTTGTTTTGCTTGTTTTGGTCAAATTACCAAATCATTATCGTAATTCATTCATAAAATGAAACAAAAAAAAAAACAAAAACAAATTTCACAGAATATTACACACTAACCAACCAATTTAAAAATGCCTGTGAGAAAAGTTTTTTCTGTTTTGTTTTTTTGCTTTTTTAAAACTTTTAAAATTTAAAAAGGTAAAAAAAACATGACATTACCAAAGACAAAAAAATGATGAGTTGTTTCAATGAAAGATTCTGTGTAATAGTTTTTTTTTGCAGTCTAATTTTTCAATTCACAAATTTTTTCATTCATTCATTCTTGGCAAACTTTGGCAACAAAATCTTTTGATTTATTTTAGGACACACATACACACATGTCACTTAAAAAAATGAATGTCACTCGTGTATGATGATAATCCAGTCGAAAGGCCATCAAAAAAAAAAACATCAAAACATTGATTCAGTTTCGGTCAGGAATTTCAAATTAAAAAAAAACAACATTGAAAACAACAACAACAACAACATAAAAATTTTGACGAAAACACTCTTTAAACACATAAATAAATGTTGTTGAATGTTAAACAAATGCTATAACACAACGAATGATACATGTGACGATACGATAATGATGATGATGATGATCACCACATACCAAAAATAACGAAAATCAATATGCAATATTCTATATGAGAAAATATTTTCCCAAAAAACAAAAATTCAATGCAACAGAATACCATAAACAACAACAACAAACAAACAACAACAAACAAACAAATACAAAATAGATTTGGCGTCGATGTGTTTGGTTTTTTCGAAAAATTTTTCGGTATCGTTTGTGTATCAAGAATATATATTTATAAAAAAAAAAACATGCACACGAAAAAAAAAGTTTTCGATCAAAATCCAATGGTATGGTATAACCGAATAGAATAACCGAATAACCGAGAAAAAAAATATATATGATGATGATGATGATTTTGCGAATGGGCACACTGAAAAAAAAATTTTCACATACATTGGATATCCATTCATTCATTCATGGACAAACTTCTTTTTTATTTTTTTTCTGGTTGTTTGTCTGAATAATATTTATTTCTTGTTTACTCTTTTCATTTGCTCTCTCTGTATATTGTATGGAATTTAAACTTTCAGTGATTCAATGCTTCTTCTTCTTCTTCGTCTTCAAACGCCCTCAAATAGTGAATGAATGAAATGAATAGTTCTCTTTCCAATACAAAAGATTTGAGCAACAACCATTGATATATACCTTGCATTCATGGTAGAAATACAGAAGATATCCAAATAGAAGTGGTTAACATTGAAGTATCTTCTTCTGAATCATAACGAAAAGATCACCAGAAAGAAGAAGCATATATAAATATTTACAACAACAACAACAACAGCAAAAAAAATCCATTTGATTCAACATTGATTAAAACGCCCATCATGATCATCATATAACCTTAATTCTTTGGGATTTCGGATTTTTTTTTAATTCGTTGCTTAGTTAAGGTTATTATGGACGGACGAACGGTTTTTTTCCTTTGAAACACAAAAAATTTTCCTTGTAATTATGTAACGGAACCGAGAAAAAAAAATAATTAATTGAATGTAAGCCCCCTGAACAAAACAGAAAAAAAGTTAATATTCACTGGAAAATATAAATTTGATACATTTTTTTTGCTACATTAACAGAAATAAATAATAAAAGCCTATAGGGAAACGATTGTAGACATAGAGAAAAAATGAATTCATGAGAAAAAAATCAAAGTAAAAATGGATAAAAAAAACAATGTGTCAATATATTTACGACATGGTTTTTTTTGATATACCATCAGACAAATTAGACTCAAACAGAATCATCTAATTTACAGAGATTCTTGGTTAATTCTTGTATTCTCTATTAATAATAACATTGTCATAGTCAATTTTCATTACATTGTGTATAACCAATGATGATGATGAACATGGAAAATATAATTTATGTATTAATTAATCAAATTCCTTCAATTAAGGATTTTCCATGGTTATGGAATCTATTTTTTTCATAGACAAAAAGAAAATTTTATTCATTATTCATTTCTATTTGGTTTGTTAAAACAAACAGTTATTATTTTCCATAATGAATTTCATAATCATCAATTTTTGTTATTCATTTTGTTTAGAAAAACGAAACAAAACAGAAAAAAGTCAGATTTAAAATATTTTTCCAGTTTCTCATCACCATGATCATTAAAAGATCACTATGACGCCATGAGTTTTTTTGGAATCTTTGTTTTTCCAACAAAACAAAAGCTCAAAAAGATGATAAATGAAACTTTAAATCTTAGGGAAAGAAAGACACACGCTGATCTGGTGTTTAACAATCCAAAATCCGTTCATCATCATCATTACTGATTTAATTTTGAAATGTTTCTTAGAAAAAATATTTTTAAAATTAATTTTTTCATAAATAATAAAATACATTGAACATCTTTAAAACAAGACAAATTTTCTTGAATTTCAAGTTCAAACATTTGTCCTTCATATGATATGTTTGGCCTATATCGAAATTCTTGAAATTTCATTTTTTCTGGTTTCGGGTTATCCATTAGTGTGTGTATGTGTATGTGTGTGTTTTAAATCCTATTAGACACATCTGGTACAAAACAGGAAAAAAAATTCTGTTAAAAAAAATTTTTTTTTCCAACTTTTCATCTGTAACAGACAGAGAACAAAATTGATCTGGATGTTTTTTTTTCTTCGAAAAAAAAAATAAAAAATAAAACCCAAATGATGTATGCTGGTATTTTTCTCCAGATCATCGTTTTTTTCATCTTCTTAAAACAAAAAATTTCTTGAATTTTGTTTTGTTTTGTTTTATATAACAAGTTATTCTAACTCAACGCCAAACAAAACAGCAAAAAAAAATGAATGATTTGTGGCCATCATCATTAATACATCGATTTAAAATGTAATTTTTTTTCGATTAGACATTCATGATAAGAAATACAAATGGGAGAATAGAAAACCGGTCATTTTATCTTCGATCGAGAATAAATGGTTAATATATATTTGAATGAAATAACAAATGAACTGATAGAGTTCATTTACCTTTTCGGAAATTCCTATTATCATTACCATTTATTTAGGTAATAAAAAAAAATGAAGAACAAAAAAAGAACAAATGACTTGGCTGACCAGGCTACAACAAAACAGTTTTTAAAATAGTAAAAACTTATTCAATGAATCATGACCAATATACCGTGAACAAAATAAATATCATTACTGGACAATGGAAAACAGTAACAACAAAATCTGAATGAATGAATGGATATCTGATGTCTGACAATAATAAAAAAAAACTATTTTGTTTTTGTCGACGACCTTGTTTGGTTTTTCTTTTTGTTCAATAAATTCAAAGACAAGATCAAGAATGTTGAAGTAATTTTTGAAGTTGATAACAACCGGAATAAACAACAAGAAGAAATTCAACACAATTTTCCAAAAATTAATGAATTAATCTTGAATTTTCTTTATCATCTTCAATATTCTGTACATCACAAGTATAATACAAACGAAAAAAATCTTGAATTTTCATAAATAAATAATTGAATTGAATGAAAACAAAACTTTGACTACATATTAGTTTGTGAAAGAAAAAAAAAATATATAACTGATTCTCAAGGGTCTCTATAAGGTTTTTGTTCCTATTTCGTTCATTTCTTATTTAACAACAACAACAGACATAGTGTAGCTTATCATCATCATTTTTCTTTTCTTTTTTCTAGTTCAAGTTTGGCATAGTGTTTGAAACTTTAGATATATATCCCTTGGAGAGATACCAATCACACACACACACACACACACACAAACAACAAGATTCAATTCAAGCTAATAAAGCATCCTTTACTTATTTTTTTTTCTCTTATCAAATATTAAAAGAAAAAAAATTCTTTCAAAAGAAAGAAAACCAAAACAAACATCATCGAAAGACGAGATAAGAAACCGAAAACATTGTTGAATTTTTCAATTATAACAATCTACTTTTTTCAAACTGAAAAAAATTTTCAAGATTCGTTTCAAATAATTGATTTATATATGAAACAACATGACTTGGTGGAAAATAATTTTTCTTCTTTCATTCAATTTTAATTTCAAGGATTTGTTGTTTGACATTCATGAGAAAAAAAGAAAAATTTTGTTTGGCCACCAATATATATAGCCAAAATCAAACAAGACATGTGTGATGGCGAAATGTATTTTTTTCTGTTGAAATTTGAATTTAAATTTAAATTCTTCGTTTTCATTTTCATTATCGTTGATTTTTAGCTAGTAAAAAAAACAGTTAAACACACACACACACACACACACTCGCACAGAGACATGCAATTCTTTTCTGGAGAAAAAAAAATCAAAATTTATTCTTTGGAATTTAGAAAATTTTCTTTCGCTTTCTTAACAACAAAAAACAAGAAAGAAAGAAAGAATAAAGAGCTTGTCATGATTCGTGTTGGTTGATGAATTGAAATGAATGAATGAAAAAAAAAGATTTTCTTGATAGATTCAAGTTTTTTTTTATTCTTTCTCTTGAATAACAGAAACGCTATATCCAGAAACAGGAAGGAAAATATATGGTTAGCCAACCCATTTGAAATGAATACAAAACAACGAAAAGTAAAAAACGAAACAATGAACATTTTCTAAAACTTCTTAATGGCTAAACATGTTTCCAATTTTATATGAATACAATTCCAAATTGCAAACAAGAGCAACAACAACAACAACAACAAAAATAACATCTTTTACTTGATGAAAGAAATTTGATCCATACAACCATACAACAAGAAAAATAATCCAAGTTTGAAAATGGGTTTTTTTGCTTACATACGAAAATAAGGAAAGGAACAATACAATACTTTTTTTTATTGTCATCAAATATAATGTGAAGAAACAAAAAAGAGTTTGAAATTGAAAATGATATATATACAAAATTGTTTTTTGATTTGATGATAAGCATAGTAGCAAATAGTTTTCGAAAGGGTAGTTGAAATTCAAACAAATCATCATTGCAATGATAAATGAAATGGATTGATTTCGGGCAAAATTACCAGAAAGAAAAGAAGAAAAAACGATTTAGAATTGCTCTCCATAGAATGATATATGTGGTGCTATTCTGGGAAAAAGAGAGAGAGAGAAAGTTTTACAGTTGAATGAATAAATTCTGTACACTTCATTGAATTGAAATCCAAAATGAAATAATCATTATCGTGATTTTGGAATTCTAATCGAAACGAATTGGATACACGCCTTGTTCATTTTTTTTGATTCACATTTTATTGATAATTAAATGGGCGTTCGTATTTGGCCAATAATCAATAGTTTTCAATACGTAATCGGATCAAAGTTAATCATTGATAATGAACCAAGAGTTTGTCATCATCAATAACTAATGATCAAGAATAGACATTTGTAATTTTGGCGTGCTTGTATAAAGCGCGACATCTAGGAATTATAAATAAAATTACTTTATAAAGAAAAAAAATTTAATTTTTAAAAAATTTGTTCATTAACACACCACGTTTATTGTGGAAAAAAAATTACAACTTTATATAGGTGTTTATGGTGGTGTCATTCGATTTATGTGTTTTGTTTACAAAACAAAAACAAAAATATTTAAATTGAAAAAATCATTGGTCATATCACACAAGATTGTAAAGTATTTTCCAAAACAAAAATCATGGAATACATTTCACTTCTTGGGATTCAGGATAAGTATAACTACTACATCAGAATATATTTATAATCGAGGTAATAATCCGGGTAATTTATGTGCTGGTGACATAAAACAAGCAAACAGATAAAACATTCCAAAATAAAAATTCAAACGTGCCATCTGTCTGGGTATTGATTTCAATTGTTTATAACGAAAACGACGTTCAAGTTCGAATGCTTTTGGTAATGTAATTAATGGTAATAGAAACCATAATGAATAATTCAATGCACCGACAACAAACAATATGTATGGTATGAATAAAAGTAAAGCAAATAGTACATGTGATAAACGATAACCGATTAACATGGCTATCGTTACACAACCGGCACGACGATCAACATCAATATCTCTGGTATTATTTGAATGTAATATCGCTTCCGTATTCAATGCCAATGGTATTGCATATAATAATGTTACTAGACGAATTGTTCCTATTTTTTTCAGAAGAAAAATTTACATTAAAATTAATGTTATTTTTTTAGATTTCCAAAAAAACTACCTGTTTGAGCTATGAATGAATATAAAACAGAAACTGGACCGAATGTAATCATAATTATAATATCTCCCAATGCAATATATTTAAGACCGATACCGCCCGTATAAAGGAATGAGCTTGATAAGCCACCAAAATAAATGAATGCAAGTAATTCCATTCGTGCAGGTGATTGTATAGCAACGACCAAAAATCCGATACAACCAATAAAATAAAAAAGTACACCTAAATCATAATAAAATATTAGAATCAGTTTTATTTTTTTGGGTTTCAATTTTATAATTTTCTTACCAAGATTAACAACTTCTTCGGGTGTTAATATTGAATCAACAAGTGTACGATCATCTGATTGACGTTTCGAATCTATACCACGAACAAAATCGCAATAAGTATTAACAAGATTACCGGCTGCATGTACAGATAATACAGTCAATAATGTGGCCAATAGTATGATCCAAGAAAATTGTCCACCACTTGTTTTCGATGCCAATATTGTGCCCATTAATACAGGTATTAATGATGTAAAAAATGTACCGGGTCGTAATGATGATAGATATTGTTTGGCACGTGATAATATTGTTGTACTTGATAAAAAAATCAATGAAATTTGTTTGGATATTCTCCATGATGATGATGATGTTGATGAAAATAATGTTGTTGATAATAATGATAAAGGTGATGATGATTTATTACACGATGTTGTTGGTGATGCTAATGTTGAAGTTTCTTGATGTAAATTATTACTAATACTACTAATATGACTATTATTATGGCTAAATTTATTATTACTATCTTCATTGATAATATTTTCATCATTGACAACCAAATCATTTGATTTCGATAATTGCGATGAAGAAACATTAATTACATCATTCGATGATAAATTATTAGCTGCTGATGTTTCATTAACATCACCGTGATTTGTTTTGTGATTAAGAAATTGAACAGTTGGAATACCAACAATCGTATCATCCAAATTATTCGTCATCGTCGCCGTTGATGATGAAGATGAAGATGATGATGAAGGTGTCTGTTGTGAGACTGGATTTTTAATCTTATGTCTGGCCATTGAAGTATAAAAAATTTTTTTTGTAGAAATTACCTTGATGATTGATTGAATGAAAACATAACATATTAATTCAAGATGTTTTAAAAAAATTTATTTTCTAAACCTGATTAAGAAGTTTTCAAAAAGTTGATCACAAATGATGATTAATATTCGGCGGCGAAATGAAAGCAACAAAAAAAAACGGGTTAGATTGACGCGTCACATGAATGACAACTAATTAAGGACAACAACATTTCGGGTCATTGCTGACCATCAGTATTTAGTCATAATTGGGCGAGAAAAAAAAAGTGACCAATCAAGTGAATTTATGAACAAATACAGTAGTTTTTTAATTAGTTGCTGTTGATGTAATCATCTTCTTGTTAGTTGATCGAATAAAATTGTTTTGTTGTTTTCTCGGTAATGATCTTTATAAAACAAATCAAATGATAATAAATTTCTTAAAACGAAACCGAAATAAGAAATTTTATTCAATCGAAAAAGATACCCGAAAAAAATGAGGCCAAACGAATATTTTTATTGTTGCGTGTCGCAATTTGTTCGGTTATTGTGTGATATTTTATTGTCCAACCATATACTATGTTACCAAGAACACATGTTTATTTCAATTTTTTTTTGAATCAAATCGTGATTGAAGAAAAGAAAAATGAATAATTTAATTCGATCGAAAATCTGGCCAATATCAAATAAATTCTATGATGCAAGAATAATTTGTAATAATCTAATATGTCAACCTCAACGATTTGAATCAACAACATATTCTAAATACGATGCATGGACCTATCAACATGATCAAGAAGTACATAAAGATAGGCTATATCCAAAACCAAAACGTTGGCCAAAATATAATGAAATTATACATCCACCTGAACAAGGTCCTGTTGAAAAGGTAAGCAACGGTTTTTTTATCGAAAAAAAATAAAAATCATTAAAGAAATGTTTTAAAATGCATAGTATTATTGTCATCATCGTGAAAATATAAAATATTCACCGAAAAAAATGTTTTTCGTAGCCAGTTTTGTAAGTATTATATTTAACAGTTAGTTTTACTAATTGTTAATATGCAATCTTTTCTTTTAAAAAATTAGATTCGTGGCATGTCAATCGATGAAGCAATCAAACAACTTTCATATGTTAAACTTAAAGGTGGTGCTATTGTAAAGGAAATCTTACAAGAAGCTCAAGAAATTGCTGTTAAAGACCATAATTTTGAATTCAAATCAAATATGTGGGTTGCGGAAAGTTTTTGCACGAAAGGAATTGTTTACAAAGGTTTTCGTAAACATGCACGAATGCGTTTCGGTGAAATACGATATTTTCATTGTCATTATTTTGTTAAATTGGTCGAAGGCGATGCACCAGAACATTATTATCCATCACAAGGACCATATCCAGAAAAAATGACAATCGAAGAAAAACTTGAACAACATATTGAAAAATTACGTCAAAGGCGAATTGATTTTGCTTTGTAATTGTTATATGTAAATAAATAAATAAATAGTTTTTTTAATTGTTTGAGTAATTTCTTTATTCATTAAATTTTATTCTAAAATTGATCGAAGATGTTTTTTATTCAACTGATGTAATTCATAAAGATGATCCATTACATGAATCAAATGTTCGGATAATGTTTGCATATTATGTAAATTAATTTGATCGGCCATTTTTGCCAATGTTTTGTTTTCGGATAAAATTTCTTCATTTTGTACCTGATAATGATGAAGTTTTCTAAAAATAAATTAATTTAATAAGAAAATTGGCAAAAAAAAAGTATTGATTGTCACTTACTTTGATATCCAATCATGTTCCAAATGTAATTCATCAATTAAACTTTGAATTTGTTTGATTATTTGTTGAGGTGTTTGCTGTTGTTGATGATTATGATGATGATGATGCGATGATTTTTGATGTTGATTATGTAATTCAGTAATTTTATTACATAATGGACTATGATGTTTAAAACGAGCCAATTGATTTTGTTTTGTTACAAATTTTGAATGACTTTGATGATTTAAAGTAGATTGATCATTTCCATCAAGAACCAAATCAATATCTGGTTTGGTTAGACGATAATGAATCATTGTTGTTGGTAATTTTGTCATCTGATGATTTGTTGTTGATGATGATGATTGCAGACGATTAAATTTATTACGAAAACGTTCATCACTTTCCAAACAAAGTTTACTATATTCGGATGATGGATTAGATGAAGTATTGCTTGATTGATTAGTTTGTTGTTGTTCCGTATGATGGTGATGATTATAATTCAATTTTTCATTTGATTGATGATTTTTAATTAAATTTTTCGTAAATTTATCATCATCATTAACCATCGACAATGTTGTCGCAAGTGCTGATGATTTAGGAATCTGATTATCAATTTCTACTTTAACAGGTGTTTCAATTTTAACATCTTTATTTTTATTAATGGTTAACATTTCTAATTGTTTAACAAGAAGTAATAAAATTTTATGTAAATCTTCTTCAATATCAAATAATGAACGTTCCAATGAATGATTATGATGATGTGTACAACGATTTTTTGTATAACGATTATTATTATGATGACGTTCATTAAACATTTTCAATAATTCTTTTTCAATCTGATCATAACGAGAATGTGTTAGTAGTAGACGAAAATCTAGTTGATTAGTTTCTTGATTATTATTGTGATTGAATGATATCGAATCTTCTTGATCATCATCATCATCCATATCCATATCTATGAATTATTGTTTGAAAATGATCTTTATCAAAACAGAGGTTATTGTTAAATGAAACAAACGCAGAATTACAAAAAAACAGTGTGTAACTATGGAAACCATACAATATTCCAAATTCAACATTTGTTTTGTTCAAAAAAAAATTTTACTTGATCACTATTTTCTGTAATTGAGTGACATATCTTAGAAAAAAAAACTTATTGAATCTATAATTGATAGGTTCGAATATTGAATTCCTGTTCCCAGGCACTCATACCCGGTATAAATGTATCCAATTGATCGGAACGTAAACTTTGTCGTTGTCGAAAGCTTTCTCGTATGCGACGACCACGTTTTTGACGATTTTGTTGTGGATTACATTTAAATATTAATACACCTAATGCAATTGAACGATAGAAAACAATCTGAAAAATTAACATTCGAAGGCAATGATAAAAATATTGTCCTTGTTCATCACGTGGTAGCATCATTTTATATAATACGACAGATACTTCATTCGAATTACAACGACCAAAACCATATTGTAATTGAAATAATGCTTCATTGATAAAACGTAATACGGAAAATTGTGCAACAAATTGATAACCATAATGCATCTCTTCAATTGGATTGAAAGTATTTGATAGAACAAACCATGTGAAAAAATTTGAAAATGCCACAACAATTAATACGATAAAATTTGATCCAATTAACAATGCAAACAAATGACTTTGTCCTTGTACAACTAATGCACCTAAAAATGTTAATATAACCATCCACATATACATTCCCGGTTGTATTGGTTCAAAAACATCGACAATATAATTGTATACAAGTATTACAGGTATTATGGATAATAATTCAAAACCAGCTTTAACCAAATAAAACGACATTGTTGAATACCATCCTATTGATGATAATTTAAAATGAAAAAAAAAATTCAAAATAAAACTAACGAGACAAACTTACCATTTCGATGTTCATTAAAAAAATAAACAAATTCTTTAGTCAATGCAAATGAAGATTGTACCAAAAATATTAATAGAAAAAATGAATTCATTAGAATTGTATAGCATGTATTGTTAACTAAATCAATTTGTTCATGTAAACGAGCTGGTGATAGATGATTAAAATCTTCATCAAAACTAACACAACCACTTGTATGAACGGATTTTGGATTGAAAACAAATCGTAATAAATATCCATGATAAATGTAAAGAACAATATAGGAAACTGTTTCTAACCAAAGATAATTTTTCTGATACATTAGATTACGAAAAAATAGAAACCAAAATGATGTTAATGAAAATCTTGGACGATTTAGCTCTATACCATCATCAACGGCAACAATATCTTCTTCAAATTCTTCATATCTAATTTCTTCATTTAAAATTCTTTGATCAGATAATTGACAGAGTGATTGTACAATTGGATCTTCATTTGAAAGACATGAATATTTCATTAATTCTTCGGTTACCACTGTACAACTACATGAATCAGGAAGATTAATTTCCGGAATACGGCGAAGATTTTCGGCAATTTTTCCAGCTGTACCTGAATAAATACAAACACCACCACGTGCAAGACAATAAATTTGATCAAACATTTTTAAAATTTCTGTATTTGGTTGATGAATACTGACTACTAATGTAATCAAATGACGTCGAACCAATTTCTGGAGGCAACGAATTTCAATGGCAGCTGAATTTGAATCCAATCCACTGGTAGGTTCATCAATACAGATCAAATTTGGCATACGTAATGATGTTAATTCTAATGCTAATGCTAATCGTTTTCGTTCACCATCCGAACAATATTCAACAAAAGTTGATGCTGTATGATTAATATCTAATTCATCCAAAAGATTTGTTGCAATTTCTTCATAATCAATTTTTCCATACGATTGTCCATATAAACGTTCGGCAATATTTTTCAATTTGGCTGCATAAATTAAACTTTGTTTGGCTGTTAAACCGGGTAATAAATGTCCAGAAATTTCTTGTGAAATATAACAGATTCTTGTTGGTGTATATTTGCTAATATAAATTTGTGATTCAGCACTTAGATAGGTTTTCCAACGTCCATTTAAAACTTTCAATAAAGAAGTTTTTCCCGATCCTGATGTTCCCATTACTGCATTCAATGTTCCAAAACGAAATTGACCATTTAGATTACGGAGAATTAATTTTGGATTTGACATTTTCATCAGCGATGGTGATTCACGTATCATTCGTTCACCAAACAATGATAATGAACGCCATGATAAATGTATTTTATCACGACAAAAATTTTCAAATTTAGTTTCAGCATCCGGTTTGATTCGTGTAGTAAAACGAACTTTAATTGAACGTTTTCGTTTTCGTTCACCATTCAATGATTTAGATGTTTGTTGTTGATCAACAGCCAATAAATTATCATTATTTTCCAAACGACGATACATACGTGTAGCTTTACCCTTATAACTGAAACGTAACCACATACAAATCATTGTCATTAAACGAAGTAAAAACATATTACGAAAAACTGGTTTTAAATTTTCGAAAATTTTTTCAACATTAACCGAATATTTATGCAGCATAACTGAATATTCAGTCATTGGATTATCACATCGATCAAGACCATAGAAAGCATACAATACACCATTGTTTATATATCTTGAGGCAAGAAAATTTGATATTTTGATTGCCAATGGATTTCCCAATCGTTCCAAAATGATAAAATGTCCATTGAAAACAAACAATATGGTAATGAATACTTGTACTAAAACCATAAAAATCTGTATACGATCACCGGCTAAAATTAGTAGAAAATGACCAAATGATTGCATATAAAGAAATTCAATCCAATAAAAGAATAGAAAATAACCAAATCTAGTCCAATTGAATTGATTTTGATCAAGATTTATAAAATCCATTGTAAAATAAATCAATGAAGTACTAGTTAAAACATAAAGAATACTTTCGATCAATTGAATTAATGTTAATGACCAGAAAAATGTTCCAACCGAATACCAACGATTACGATGTTCATTACGAAAAACTTGTAAGATTGGTATGAATAAAAAACAAGCAAGACCCATTGCTATTGATGATATGAATAATGTTGTCATTGATTGATGCATTATAAATGAATCATGATGTGCACTATTACGAAGATTATCATGACAATTTTCTAAATCAGTTAAATTTTCACCATTCGATTCGTTATCATCATCTTCGGTTATGAAATTTGCAATGATAATCTTTGAGATATTTGTTGAATTCAAAACAGGTAATTCACAACAAGCTTGTGAACGAACAATTTCTTCACCATTAAAAACAGTAGAAATGAAAACAAATAAATAGGTAAATGTCATCAAAACTGCCAACACTGATTTATAATTGATTATAAACATTATATGAAATAAACGAATAAATTCAATGGCAAAATCTTTGAATAGAAAACGTTTGAAATGTTGTGGAACACCATAAGGAAGAAAATCTAATTGATCCAAATATGGTAATAATCGATCATTTTCCAATTTTAAAACATCATTAGATAATGTTTGTACTTTTTGATTATCGATTCCTATAAATAAAGAGAAAACTTTCATGAATTTTTTGTCTTCAAAGATTCACAGTAAACTTACCCATACATGCAATTTTAAGATATTCTTCGATCGGTGGTTTTTCCAATTCATCTTCTTGATGATCATCACAACTTGAATCCATACCAAAACGTTCTTTAAGAATTGGTCGCAACATATCTGGTGGTCCAGTATATATACAAACACCACCTTTAGCCAGAACATAAAGTTTATCGAAAAGATGTAAAATATCGCTATTCGGTGTATGTATTGAAATAGTAACCGACATACGATGATTATCAGCTAAACGTCGTAAACATTTCATAACGACTAGTGCTGAATTAGAATCCAAACCGGTAGTTGGTTCATCGACAAACAAAAATGATGGTTGATGTCTTAGTGACATTAATTCTTGTGCTATTGCAATACGTTTTTGTTCACCACCTGAACAACGATCAAAACGACGTGTTAAAATTTTTGGATCAAGCATTAATTCATCAATGATTGATCGAATATGTTCATTCCTTTGTTGTTTGGAAAAACAATGATTTTTAAATAAAAATGCATAACATAATGCTTCACCAATATTTAATTGTCCATAAATCATTTCATGTACGGCACGATCAATCAAACCGATAACTGGTCGACGTTTTTCTAATGGATTCAAATAAATTTCCGTTTCGGATGATAATCCCGAACGAACAGCCATATTACCGGTCAAACATCGAATCAATGTTGTTTTACCACATCCACTAGGTCCCATAAATCCGGTTAAATGATGATATTCCAGAGATCCGGTTAAACGACGTAAAATTGAAACCTTTTCACGACGATAATGAAGCCAACGTGATGCTTCATAACGAAGATTAAGCCATGCTAATGAAATTTTTAATTCTTTCGATTGTTGTTGTTGTTGTTTTTGTTGCGACATGTTTGAAAATGAAAATTAAAAAGATTTTTGGCTTGGAAGATTTGTTTTTTAAATTTAAACAAAATCAAGCGTCGACCGTGACAGGAAATCAATAATGAATAAAATTCAAATGACCTCTAAGGTCGAACGACAATATTTTTTTTTTGTTGTTCGAAGTGGTCAGAGGATGAAAATTTCTAGAAAATTCACGGTTTGTTTTTTGTATAAATCACAATTTTATTATGGTAGTTTAAATGAGAAAATTTTGTTTTTTTTAATAATTTTTCTATATATTTTACAGACGAAATTCTAATTGATCATCATCATCATCATCATTATTCTGACTGTCAAGACTAGAAGGAGATGAGGATGATGAATGTTTTGTAGCGAGATCGCTAAATGTACTTCCCGTTGAAGTTGATGGCGATGGCTCTTGTTGTTCGTGATGATTTGAATGTTCAATTGTTGTTGTTGTTGTCGTTGTCGCTGACCATTCATGATGATCCAGATAGGATGATGATTGCGATTGAATGGTAGTGGATGAAGATTTTCCAGTCATCCATAATCGATGATGATGAAATATACGATCACCATTTGCACGAAGCAACAATGCAAACAAAGAGCCTAATCGAAATAATATAGTCTGGCAGATTAATATACGAAGATAATGATAAAAATATAAATCAGGATTCAAATCATCGGAACCAATTCTGTATAGAACCAATGATATTGGTTGTTGTTGTTGACGGATATAGGCTGATCGTGATAATGGTGATGAACATGAATTAAAATAACCATAATGTAATATAAGTATGGCTTCATTTAGATAACGAAATACATTCAAAAATGATAGTGAAAATTTTGTTTGAATTTGAAAATTTGATGTTATCGAAAGTAGAGCAAATAATGAAAGAAGAATGAGAAAAATTGATTCCGAACGTATTCGATTTGTCGATATAATCACAACTAAATGGCTTAGGCTATGAATTGATTCAATTGCAATTGATATGAGTATTACTGCCCACCAATAATATGTATGTGGTAATTGACGATCATTATCGATAATTTCATCCGGTTCATAATAAGGATAATCAAAATGATCAATATCGATTAAATAAAGATAAATCATTGTTATCGGTATGATTGGTAGAAAATCAATCCATATAAAATGACAAATATAGAAAACACTTGAACTAAACCAGCCTATTGGATAGAATAAAATTAGTAAAAAAAAATATTCAGATAGAAAATATAGTCTTACCATTTTGATGTTCATGTAAAAAAATTTTAATTTCTTGATAGAAAATCATTGCCGATTGAAATAAAATTAACATTAAAAATAAATGTGTTGAAATATAAACATAACGATAATTATCCCAAAGATGTTCACCATCTATATCCCATATCATTTTTGTACCGGTACGATATTGTGGACAAACGGCTGTTGCATTAAAAATATCTTTTCGTATACAACCATCAGGTTTGGTAATTTCCGAACCAAATAATCCATTCAATAAAAGTGCAATAATAAAATAAATGGATGCATAAATAATCCAATGAAACCAAAGTGAATAAAACCAACGTCCACGATAACGACGACTTAATCGTAGAATAGACATTATTGAAAATGATGCTACATTCGATTTAATTCCTTTATGTTCAAGTGATATTGTTTCTTGTGGTAAAAGTTCATTAGCTTTTAATGTTTGTTGATCATTTTGTTTGACTAATTGTTCGATAGCTGATGATATTGTACAATCATCACTATCTAAACATGAATATCGAAGTAATTCTTCAATAGCACGTTTAGATGATGATAATAATGATGTTTCGGTTATTTGATGAATTGATTGATTCAAATGTTGACGTATTGATTGTGGTTTTGATGAACCCGAATAAATACAATGACCATTTGAACTTAGACAATAAATTTGATCGAATTGTGCAAGAATTTGATGCTGTGTATGTTGAAATGATACAACAAATGTAATCGAATGACGATCGGTTAATTGTCGAAGACAACGAATAAATTGTTCAGCATTTATTGCATCTAAATCAAATATTGGTTCTTCGATACAGATTAAATTTGGCATCTGCAGTGATGTTAATTCTAATGCTAATACTAAACGTTTACGTTCGGATTGATTACAATCATCAACATATGATCCGGATTGATGTCCTAAATCTAATTCATCAAGAATATTTAAAGCCATTTCCTCATGATCAAGTCGACTAGCACTATAATCATCATCTTCAATATTTTTAATTATCGATGCATAAATTAATGATTGTTTAACAGTCAAACCCGAAATCAGATGTTCTTTTGGATATCGACTGATGAAACAGACGTTATTTGATGCAAATTGACTTTCATAGAATTGAGTATCGGATGTTAATCGAGTTTTTAATTGACCATTAAAAATTCTTAGTAAAAGTGTACGAATATTACCATTATGACAGCCAATATTATCATTACTACCACCGATCACTGCATTCAAACTACCCAAACGAAATTGTCCATTTAAATTTTTCAGAATCAAATTCGATTCCGAATCACATTTATGATCGGTAGTTTTTTTACAACAAGCAAACAATGATAATGAACGCCATGCTAATTGAATTTTATCACGACAAAATTCAACTTCTTCATCATCTTTAAATATTGGCTGTATGATACGTACTTTGGCTTTTTTTCGATTAGTTGGTCCATAATCGATTGGAATTATTTGCGATTGATAATGATGATTCGATGATGTTGTTGTTGTTGTAGATGATGGATGTTTTTTGTTGTTTTTGTTGTTGTTGTTTGTTGAACATCGAATAATTAATTTTGGACAAAAATAATACCAAAGCAATAGAAATGATATTATACGAATCACAATTATAATGATCACTATTGAAATTAGATTATTAATAATTTCATTAAATTCTAATGGTATTGAATATTGTTTAAATACTGATGATGAATATCGATTATTATTTGATCGATGATAATCATTTTGTTGATAATGACTATGATGATGATGATGATAATCACAGCTACGTTCTAAACTATAAAATGAATATAAAACAGTATCATAAATTGGTTGTAATGATATTATTGTTGATGCAATTGAACGAATTGTTAATGAATGTATACGATCAATAATGACTAGAATATTATTGTTTAATAATTGAAATATAATTACAATCAATTGACCGATTGTAATCATAATCACAATGGAATAATTATTATTATTTTTGTTACTGCTGTTGAAGTTTTTCTTATTCAATGGATATATTAAAACACTTAATAATATTCCATATGCTTGATGATAAAGATATAATAACCAATATGCAAATAATACATGATTAAAACGTTGTATATTTACATTTGATAATGATGATAATAACCATTTATTATTTGATGATGATTCTATTGTTGTTTGATGATTATAATAATGATGATTTTCAATCATTGTATGATCAATAAGAAAATACATTAAACAGGTAAAAATTGTTGACCAAATTATTGATTCAATTAGATTGATGAAAAATGATGATATAATAAAAACATTGAATGAAAAACGACCTATTTTTGGGTTTAAAAAATGGATTATTGTTGTTAAATAAAAGATAAAACACATACGATTTTGATAATCATTACAAAATAGATTTAACATTTTTAAACAATGTAATGATGTTGTTAAAATTGACCATGAAGCTAAAAACCACATTGAATACATTTGATATGTAACATAACCATCGATCATTATTTGTTCATTAATAATTTGTTCACATGTTTGATTTGATGGTACAATTAAACGTTCACTAATTGAATCATAACAACGATTTGCAATAATCATTTCATTATCGATAAGAAAAAATGCCAAAAATAGATAATATAAAATCGATATCAATAATTTTAATGGAAACCAACGATTTAAATATAAAAGACGAAATTGTCGATATGATTGAATAAATAGATCGATAATTGAAAAACATTTACAGGGGATATCAGAAATTTTTGGTTGAAATTCTAATTTTTGTAAATATGGTAATAGAAAATGATGTTCTTCCAATAATGTTTTATCGGCTAATTTTCTTACTTTTGGATTAGTAAATTCAAAACAAGAAATTTTTAACATTTCTTCAATTGCTATACATTCATCATCATTGTTATTATCATCTACATTATCATTATTGTGTGATGAATTGATAATACCAAGATTTTTTTCCAATGTTGATACTAATAATTTAGGTGAACCAGAATAAATACAAACACCACCATGTGCTAATATATAAAGTTTATCAAACAATGTAATCAGATATGAATCGAATATTTTTGCCGATATAATCATTGTAATGGAATATTTTTTCGATATATTTTTTATTGATAATAATATTTTTTCAGCTGAAATAATATCTAAATTTTCGAATGGTTCATCCATAAACATAAATGTAGGCATCGAATCAATGGACATCATTTCTTGTGCAATTGAAATAAGTCGTTTTTCTTTATATGAACATTCGTTAAGTTTTTTATCGATCACTTTATCTTTTTCAATTGATAATTGTTCAAATATTGTATTAATATGTTGTTGATATGAACGAAATAATGATAAAATTCCATTATGAAATATATAGGAATATCGTAATAGCTCATTAACAGTCATATGATTGAATGTAATTAAATTATCAACATTACGTATAATCCATGCAAAATGATTTCTTGATTTAATATCATTTGTTTCATAACGATAAATTCTAGAATCGGATGATATTCCTGATGAATATCTTATCGAACCGGTTAAACATTTAAGTAAAGTTTTTCGTGCATGATTTGATGGTCCAAGTAAACCATTTACTGTATGAAATTCAAAATAACCAGTTAATCGCCGTAAAATTGGTGATGATTGATCATTTGATATTTTTTCATTGATTTGATTTGAATTTGTTGTTGATGTTTGAATAATGGTGGTTGTTGGTGTTGAAATTGATCCACGACGTTGATGAAATAATAGAAAATTTTTTAAATCAAATTTTTTATTAAATTTTTTTCGATAATTATTATGATTATAATCTTGTTGTTGTTGTTGTCGATCATCAACATTATCATCAAAATCATAACGAAGATTATGCCATGCTAATGATATATTTTTTCATCATTTTTTCACCATCATCATTATCATTATCATTATTGAATTTGGTCATTTTCAATACGTTCGCGGATGATTCATCATCATCCGAACCATTGTTGTTGTTGTTGTTGTTATTCAAATTAATCATCATTATTATTATCACTTTTATCTTCAAAAAAGAATAAAATTGTTTGACATTTACAGAACAGAATAAACATTGGCTATTCAGAAAAATTCAAAGAAAGTGAAGAAAAAAAACGATTAAAATCAAAGATCAAAATCAATGTTGTTGTTGTTGTTGACGGTTGATGTTTTTGATTTATAAAACAAAAAACAAAATTTACCCTTCATTATTTTTCAATGATTTATTTTCTTCCACAACAACATCGACAGAATGATATCAACAACGACAAAATGATTTCAAATTCATTTTTTTCTTTGGAGAGATATTCAAAAAAAACAGATACTGAAAGAAAGAAAAAACACTGGATTAATAAATGATGATCAAATTGATCTGATGATGACGTTTTCCAATCAACCTTTTTTTTCTTCTTCTACTCTCATCACAATTCGATGTATCAATCTCTATCTCTCGCATTCTCACTTGAATTCAGAAGAAGAAGAAGAAGAAGAAAAAAATTTAATTTGGACATGATTTTTTGATTTTTTTCCAAAAAACAAAACAAAAAAACTGAAATTATCTTAATTAAAACTGAATTATGAATGATTTTTTTTTCATTTACTTTTCTTCTTCATTATCATCATTATCATGGATCATGTTCTCTCCATCCTGTTGAAGAAAAAGAGAAAGTGATGGCCATGATATCATTGATGATGATGATGATCAATTACATCTAACACACACACGCATCAACTACTACCGTTTTTTTGTTTTGTTCATCGTGTGTGTTCAAGATATTTTTCCTTTTTTTCTATTTCTGTTCACATTGAGGTAAATTATCGAATAAACTTTCGTTTTTTGTTTTGTTTGTTATTAGCTCAATTTGGAAATTTAAAAATTTCTGTCTTTTTTTTTCCTTTTTGAAATTGATTCGAACAATTCAAAAAACAAAACAAACAAACAAAAAGGTGATGCGAATAAAATTGATTATCATCAACGACGACGATTGTGGTTGAAATGTAAACAACAACAACAAAAAAGAGAAAAAAGGAAAGAGAGAGGAAAAGAGAGAAACTTTGTGACGAGAAAAATTTCGATTGAATAACCACAAACAACCAAAACAAACCAAAATAGAAATTCTTTTTTTCATTCAAAATGCAATGATTGAATGGTAACCACCAAGTTTTAGCGAATCTCAATAAAGTGTAAGTGTTTTTGGTTTTTGGTTTTTGCTGTTTGTTGTTGTTGGTGTTTCAGAGAAACAACAACTATCAACGAAAAGAAAAAACTGTACAAAACAGAAGAAAAATCAACACGTGTTTGAAGGTTAAATATTTTTTCGTTCATCAATGATGATCCTTACTTCGTTCGTTCGTTCTTATTGGATAAAAAAACGAAAAAGATAATTCTGTCTTTCAAATGAAAAATTCAATGATGAGAATTTTTTTGATAATAATTTTCCAATTATAAATTCTATAAATTATTGATTAATTTCTCTCTCTCCATTCCCCAACCTTTACCTTCAAAATATGGATTTTTAATTAATTAATCGATGTTTTTTTGACAAAAATGTACACTGGCGATGTACTAAATGAAAATATGGATATCATTCAGCTATTTAATGATGATGATGTGACAACATTCAATGTCGGATAAATAAAATGTTGACAGATAGATAGAAAGAATGAAGAAAAAAATGTCAAGATTGTTTTTTTGATAAACAATTTTTTCTTGAAAAGACACATTTCAAATGAAAAAAAAAAATTTCATTCTCAAGAATCCCAGCAATAAATAGAGAGAGAGAAAAACTTGTTTTTCTTTGAGAAAAAGCAAAGTAAATAAAATGCAAAAAAAAACTTCTTATTGATCATTTATCGAACAAGAAAAAATGTTTACTTTTGAAATGAATCTTGCTTCATCATCAAAGAAAGTAAAAAAAATGGAAAATTTTGTTCCAAGATCAAGTTTTAGTCGTCATCATCATCAATTATAGATGATGATGTTTCAAGGAGCTCTAGTTCACTTTCTAGTTTTTTAATTAATTAATCTAGCTTTACCTGATTTTTGAATCAATTTTTCTCTTCTCTCCTTAGAATCGGAACTAATCAAATAAACAGAAAAAATTCAAAAATGACGTTACAACAAATTCAACAACAAATTCTCTTCAAAATGAACAAAACATTTCCATTTTCATTTTCAATTGACGTTGACAATTCATACATTGATTTTACATCGTTAATCAAAATCGATTGGATTAAATCAAAAAAAAAAATATTTTCTTCATCATTTTTTTTCACCAATCAATCGACGGTTGGATTTACTTATTTAATAATCAAAATGAAAAAAAGAAAAAAACTAATCAAATTCAGTAATCACTTTCAAAAAGGTATGACGTATTTACGTAGTTTTCTTCTTCTTCTTCTTAGTTTTTCTGCTGTAATGTTTCGTTCAAGACGACAATGTTGTTTAACACACAAAATACATGATTAGATGGTGGTAAATGATGGTAACCTCGAGGCAAACGAAAAAATTGTCGAATGATAAACAGAAATATTTGTATTTTGTATTTGTATGTTGCACAATTGGAGATTTGAAAAACAAAAAACAAAAAATTTTTTTTTGATGAAATTGATAATCTCCAAATAAACATTGAGCAAAAAAAAATTGTCAAAAAAAAAAAAAATAGATACGAAATATATATTTTGAAAATATTTTTGAAATAGGTCACACCATCTATCCATGCGTAATTGAACAAAATCAATATTTTTTTTATTTCAAACAAAAAAAAAAAGTTTTTTTTTTTATTAAAAGGATTTTTTTTGTTTGTTGTGAATTTATACTTTTCATCTCATTGCTAAATATGATGGCCGTACATTTGAATCATCATAATATGAATCAGAAATTATAATTGGCGATGATGGTTGTACGTTGGTTGAAATATTTGTATTCATTCGTTCATAATAATCCGAAATGGCTTGTTCTTCATTTGAAATTGGTAATTGTTGTTGTTGTTGTTGTTCATTATGTAAATCATTATATGGTGTATAACGATTATCATCGGAAAAATCAATCGATTCATATTGTTCATCATCAATTTGTTTACCAATCGCTGTTGAATAATATGCACCAGAATCAGAAAGTTCCATACCTGGTAACATAATACCACCAGTACCATTATGACCCATTTGTTGTCGTTGATCCGCAGGTTGTTGATTACGAATTTTCATAAAAAAATAAATCATACCACATGACATTAGAAATGTAAATATTAATGTTGATAATACAATCATCATTATTGTACTGGTTTTCAATGAATCTAATAGTATTTAACACAAAAAAACACAATGAATATCTCAATTCAATTCAATTTTGATTGATTATAATAAAATACCTTCTGATTTTACTGAACTTGTTGGTAAACAATTCGGTAAACTACCTGTCCATTCACCATCATCACATATACGTATTTCTTTACCGACAAAAATATTTGTTTCATCTTTACAACGAAAAAATGCTCGACTACCACGTACAGGTATCCAATCGGTTTCATTTCGAAAAAACACACGATCATATTTATATATTTCAATCAAATATGTATGTGTTTCATCATTTTCTAATGAAAATTTTTGACATTGTCTTGTAGGTAAACAGATTGGTAATTGACCATGCCAACGATTATCATAACCACATTGTATGGTAAGAAATTGACCACCATAATTATCAACACGTTGAAAATCTTTTGCACATGTAAATAGATAATTTATTTGATCATTAATAACACGTGCTTCTAATCCGACAGGTATTTCAGGTAGACCACAAATTGGATCAGTATAATTATCATTATTACTATATTGTTCAGCTAAAATAAATGTTGCTAAATCATATTTAATCGGTACCTGTGATGTTGTTTCAATTCGTATCTGATTAGACATTTGTTCAATTTCTTTATAAAAATCATCCAATGATTTTGCCCGACAAAAATACCAATAATCAAAACGTGTTGAATTATAATGCCAAGGTGAAACGGAATTATTCGAAACACGTTGACAATCACGATATTGATTAGTAACAACGGTAACAATTTCGAATACATTTGTACGCATTTTTGGATCAATCAAATGATTTACAATTGAAAAACTTATACGTATCATTTGAATTAATGCAGGTTTTTCTAAGATTATATTCCAATAATAATCTTTTGCACCTTTTGCACGAACTGGATTTGAATAACGTTCAGCAATAAATGAATTACCAAATTTATTGAATGGTTTAAGATTATTTGTCAAATTATATTCATTAAGTAATCGTTTTGGAAAACCATTTTCCGCTTCATAAATAAACACTTGTACAACATCATTTTGACGAAATGCATTACCACATAATGGCATTTCACCATACCATTTTCCTTTTAAACATTTTCTATATTGTTTTAATGATATAAATTCATCACATGTATATTGTACTTGTTCATCTTCAACATAGGTTAATTGTACTGGTGATATTTGTGATTTTGGTGGTCGTCCAGGATCTTTACAATATGCAATTACTTCAATTTTTTTACTTATTAATGATGATAATAATGGTGTTGATGTTTCATTTATGGTTGGAATTGTTGTTGTCGTAGTTGTAGTTAAAATTTCTGGTTTAGATAATTTCGGTAATTGAACAGAATCCTTGTTATTGCTAATGTTATGATTATCATTTTTGACATTTTTACCATGAAAAAATAGATCATTATTATCGGATAAATGTTTTGCTCTTGAAGTTGTCACCGTCGTTGCCTTCGTCGTTGTCGTAGTCGTTGTCAATGTATTTTTATTCGATAATTTTGAACGATCAACACCAAGGGTTATGGAAAAAATTTCACAAAAAAATATGGCTAATAAAATATTTGAATTAAAGAATCTTAGTTGAAAATATAACAACATTTTTGGTTTCACAATTTTAATCGATTTTAAGAGAAAACAAAAATCAATAATTTTCAATAAATGCCATCATCTTCAACAAATACAAACAACGGAAATATGAATGAATAAATGTCGTTGTATGGATTTAAATCGATATTTTTCCTAATTTAAATGAAATAATAATTTACAAAACGTTACATCCGTTGTTAATGACGTTGTTGGCGAATCCGGCTTTTTTTAATCCAAATCTGGCAATATATTAGGTTTACAAGGTTCTATTTCAATCAATCAATCAATCATCATTGTCGTTTACGTCTTGTCAAGGAATCCCAAAAATTACAGAATTTTTTATTCATTGAATTTCATTGATAAAATAATCGAAATTCATAATCGATTAAATCGATTACATCACTAACATCACGTGATAAGTATAGACAAACAGCTGATTTGTAGAAAAGCCGAAAAAACAAACTGCGCATAATCATTTCGATAATTCTCACTATTTTCACACAGATTTGTATGCTTCCAATCAACAACAAAAAAATGGTCTGCGTGTATACAGGAAAAAAAGATGGAAAAGGAAAAAAAGAAATCCCATTTGAACTTTACAAAATGCTTCTATCAATTTTGGGATTCTCTTGGATATACAGCTGAGTGTGTGGTGTTTGAGTTAAGAGTATCATCATGCTATAAGCATATTTGAAAGTTAACATTGTTGTGTTTTTTTTTCTCGGATATACAAAACATATTTCTATGCTACTAATTTCGTAACTTTTTTTGGTTGTATTAAGCAGAAAAAATTCCAACATTCCCTCCCAAACATGCCATGAACTGAATGAATAAAGTGAAGACGACGACGACGACGACGACAAAAACAAAAAAAAACAAAAATGAGCAAGCTTGGACCTATCGGTCAAACTTTATTCTGATGTGTCCAAATCGGCTATATTTTAAGAACCTTCATTATCATCATCATCGGGTCCAACTTTTTATTTTTTTTTATTGTAAATTTTGCTCATATCTTTTGCATTTGATTTTGTTCGAAAAAAAAGGTTTTATCTCTCCATTTTACTTCAAAAAATTCACAGAATGGATTAACATCCAAAAGATTTGTTTTAAAGTTATCGTTGATGATGATGATAATAACAATGTTCCAGAATGACCCAATAGATCTCATATAGATTTTCATTCATTCATTTTCCTACATATCTGGCATCTTATTTATTTGTGTAATGTTTGTGTAAATTTTTTTGTTTTTGTTTTTATCATCTTTTATATTAAAAAATCTGCTTTTCATAATCAATGATGATGGTATGTATAGGGTTTATTTGATGGTGGGGTTTTTTTCCTGTCTGTTTGTTTGTTTGATCACCACACATTGAAAAGATTCGAACGTTTCGAAAACGTTCGAATGTTTGAAGAAGAAAAAAACATTCGAATGAAGCGAAACAAATGAAAAAAATATGTTTGAGAAACTGATTGACTGACTAACTGATTGATTTGTTGCATGATTATTATCTTAAATATCGATGATTATTCCATTTATATTTACAAGATTTTTCTGTTGTTGTTGTTGTTGAAAATGTTTATGATTTCAATTTTCTATATATATTTTTTTTCATTTTCAGATTCGTTTGAAAGCCGAATAAATGGAATGGTGTTTTTTTGCAATTGTCAACGATAATTTGTTTTGATTGATGTTGTTGCATTCAGAAAAAAATATATTCACATCAAATATACATACCGGAAGAATGATTCATTTGATTATTGTTTAAAATTGAAAAATTTTTCCTCTCTCTTTCTTGTGATATTGATTTCGATCTAAATTCTTGTATAAGTAATCAAGAAACCGAAAAAAAATGGGAGCACAAGGATCGAAAAATGAACATAACCATCCTAATAATCATCATCAACAACATCATCATCATCATCAATCACATAATCATCATCATCATCAAATATTTCAACAACATCCATTATCATTTCAACATCATCATCATCCTGGGCTTTTATTACAACAATCGCAGCAACAACAACAACAACAAATTAGTCCTAATCAATTACAATTTCATCAACAACAATTACAATTACAGCAATCAAATTTTATCGATCCACAACAACAATTGATTATATCGGGACAATTTGTCGCAGGTGTTTTACCATCATCATCATCATCAGTGAATAATAATGGTATTATTATTGGCAGTGGTGGTGGTGGAGGTATATCACCATCACATCATTCATCATCAACAGCAACAACATCATCATCAATACCATCATCATCTAGTCCATTTACAGTGACAACATCGACATCATTTACACCACAACAACAACAAAATCTATTAGGTCATCTTGATTCAATACAATCACAATTGGCTGCTGTACAACAACAACAACAACAACAACAGAATAATAATAACTGCCAACGATCTTCGGTTGCACAAAAATCAAATCATCATCAAAAATCACGGCAGCAGCAATTATTTGCATTTGATCCAACAAATGGTAAGCAATGAAAAATTTGAATTTTTTTCGAAAATGTCTTTTCTTATTGAATATTACCATAATTTCGCACATATAAACCCTATTTTATGTATATGGCGCATTAAAACAAGATTGACTATGACTATGATTCATAGTTGAGTTAGGTTAGGTTGATGACTATGACTATGCCCAATAGTTCAGTGAGGTTAGGTTGATGACTATGACTATGCCTAATAGTTCAGTGAGGTTAGGTTGATGACCATGACTAACACTTATAGTTGAGTTAGGTTAGGTTGATGACTATCATCATAAATCATAGTTCAGTTTGTTTGATAATTATTTCATGCACTGTGATTTAACTAAAAAATCATGTATATGCCGCGTAATAAAAAGCGTAAAATTAGGGTAATTAGTTTTTTAAAAAAATTTTCATTTTAATTGTTATCATTATGTTTTTCTCGGTATTTTATTTTCAAAATTCAAATGACAATTGTCTGCTATATTTTAGAAATGATGTTAATCAGGTAATAATAGAATGGTCATTATTGAAATGCCTATTTTTATGATGTGTAATAATAATAATGACCTGAAATCAACAACATTCATAATGAGGATGTCATTTATGAACTTGGGCGGCTATGAAAAAATCATATAACCGGAATGGATTTTACATTTCGTTTGTTGTTGTTTTTTTGATTGTTATCAAATGCATGTAGTAATATGAATTTTGCTCTACATAATTTTTAGATTTTTTTTAAAGCATTTTTTCTCTTTCTACATTTGATATTGGTTGTTTTGATTTTGATTTCGATCGGAAATTCATTTTTTTAAAAGTTTTCCTTTGATTTAAAAAAAGGGTTAAATTTTTTTTCATATACCTAAATCCTTCGAAAATGAATGTCCTCAAATGAGGATTACGAGGAAAAAAAATTCATTAAATATCATAAATAGAATGAATGAATGACTGTAGCCGAATATCTTTTTTTTCTACAAGAGTTGTCCTGCATTTTTGTAGACGGTTTTTCTTTTTCTTTTTTGATTGATTGCCGGGTTTTTATGTTTATGATGGTCGATATGGACAGTAATCAAACGGGGAAAAAAAGATTATTCCATGCATATAACATAATCATTGTGTGTATTTGGCAATTGTTTGATTTTTTTCATTTTTTTCCTTTATAAAATGATGGTCAATGTAAAATTTAAAATAGAATTCATTTTTTTTCTCTTTGCTATTTTGAAAACTAAAATCTCTCTTTTGTTATTATACATAACCCAACAGAGCTTTATAGTCAACTTGCCATAAAGAGAACAAGATATAAAGATGTTGTTTAAGAAAAATTTTTGTTGAATGAATTTTGTATATTTTTCTTTTTTCCCTCTTTCCCCCTTTTTGTATCTTGATAATCAAATCTCCTGAACAAAATGAATACATTCTATATGGATTTATAAAAATTTGTGTCCCACTTTATTATAGATTACTTTGATTGATACACCTGTCTGTTGTTGGCATTTATGTTTCGGTTATATGTTCATCATCAACTCATCACTGTTGTTGATGTATCCATTTCCGAATATAGTGGGATACTTGTTTTTTTTATGATGATCCGGGTTGTTGTCATCATCAACAATTTGTATTTATGCAAACTAAATCAAATGATGGTAATCAAATTTTGAATCAAAATTCATTGGAATTTTTATCTGAAATTAGATTTTTATTTAAAATTTTATGTTTGTGACCGAGATTTTTTTTTGTTGGTTGTAGTGATAATCAATTTCCTTGTTTAAATTTATTTTTTAATATGAAAATTTCGTAATAGTCAACATTGTCATTGATATTTTTTTGTTTTCATTCATAATCATTCATCAATTTGTTAATCCATTGAGAATTGCCCTTTCATATTTTTTTTCCTGTTGGTGGTCGAATTTGTTGATTAAAATTGCCTACACACACAAACATACAGGGTTCGATGAACTTTGTTTGTCACGCAGTTTTTTTCTGGATCATTTTTATTTAACCATTTTTGGGTTTTTTGTTTTTTGTTTCAAAATAGACATTGTTTTTGATATATGTGTCATGTTACGGATGTTGAAAATATATTAGTTAACACCGAAATGAGAAAAAATAATTAACAGGTTAACAACTTTTGTTTATCGAAAATAAATTATCTGCCATTATCAAATGTTTCAAGTTCATTTTGTTAGATTTTTATTTAATAATTTTCTATATTTTTTTATCTAATTCGAATAGAACAATCATTTTTATCATCACGTCCATTACCTGAAGTGCCACAACAACAACATCATCATCAACATCAACAAAGTCTAGATTCAAATGCCAGCCAAGATAATAATAACGATTGTTGTTTATTTGAACAACGTTTTGGTCTTTCTATTTCGCAAGAAAATCTTCTTCAAATCGAACAACAACAACAACAATTGATTGGACCGCCACCACCACCACCAGATTCTCAACAGCATCTACCGAATGGACAAATGTTTGTTGCACTTTATGATTTTCAAAGTGGTGGTGAAAATCAACTATCGTTTCGTAAAGGTTTGTCATTATTAAATTTGATTAATTGATGATTTTTTAATGAATAATTTCTTATGAATGTTTTAGGTGATCAAATGAAAATTGTTTCCTGTAATCAAAGTGGCCAATGGTGTGAAGCGATCTCATTCAATAATCAAGTTGGTTGGATACCACAAGCCTATATAACACCTATATGTTTGGATCAGCATAAATGGTATCATGGAAATATATCCCGTTCGGATGCCGAACAATTATTGTCATGCGGCATTAATGGTTCGTTTTTGGTACGAGAATCAGAATCATCACCTGGCCAACGAACCATTTCATTGCGATATGATGGACGTGTTTATCATTATCATATTAAACAAGATCAAGATCTTCGTTATTATGTTAGGCCTGAATGTAAATTTATTACGATTGCCGAACTTGTTCATCATCATTCAAATCAACAAGATGGATTGATCACAATGTTATTATATCCGGCAACTAAACAATCATCGGGCTATTGGTCAGCAATAAATGAAAATGCTGATGAATGGGAAATCAATAGAACCGATATAATTATGAAACAGAAACTTGGTGGCGGACAATATGGTGATGTTTATGAAGCACGATGGCGAAAATATAATATGACAGTAGCAGTGAAAACATTGAAAGAAGATACAATGGCTGTAAAAGATTTTCTTGAGGAAGCATCAATTATGAAAGAGATGCGACATCCAAATCTAGTTCAATTAATTGGTGTTTGTACATTAGAGCCACCATTTTACATTATTACGGAATTTATGCCATATGGAAATCTACTTGATTATCTTCGTAATAATGATCGTGAACAAATGTCGGCAGTTATTTTGTTATATTTTGCCACACAAATAGCCAATGGAATGTCTTATTTAGAATCTAGAAATTTTATTCATCGTGATCTAGCTGCTCGAAATTGTTTGGTTGGTGAAGATTATCAAGTAAAAGTAGCCGATTTCGGATTAGCTCGATTAATGGGTGATGATACATATACGGCTCGTGCTGGTGCCAAATTTCCAATTAAATGGACGGCACCCGAAGGATTGGCTTATAATAAATTTACGACCAAAAGTGATGTATGGGCATTTGGCGTTCTCCTTTGGGAAATTGCCACCTATGGTATGGCACCATATCCTGGAATCGAATTAAGTGATGTTTATCATAAACTTGAAAATGGATATCGAATGCAATGCCCAGATGGCTGTCCACAGCCAATTTATGATCTCATGAAAAAATGTTGGAATTGGGAACCGACACACCGACCTACGTTTGAATATTTATATCGGACATTATTTGCAATGTATCAAACATGTGCCAGCGGATATTCATTAGAAGAATTCATTTCATCCGATCAATTTACTGATCCTCAACAACTTCAATCAAACAATGATGGTAGCTCTACAAGCGGTTTTTCCTCTAATTGTGGCACAGGAACTTCTAATTTAGTCACTATAGTTACAAATCCTGAACAAACTTCACCAAGTCAAAATCAAGTTCCATATAAAAAACTTTCGGGAAGCTCACCAAATATTGCTGGTCATTTATCTATAGCTTCTACTGGCAATAATATTGTTGATGATAATTCATCATCATCTCGTGATCCAATATGGCCTTCAAGCTTTTGCCCAACAAACAATCCATCGGCTAAAACAACAGCCAAAGTAAATCTGAGGCAACGTAATAACCATAGCGAACAACAACAGCAACCACGAATGCATCCAAATTTGCTCAAAGTAAAACAAGCGCCAACACCACCAAAAAGAACTAGTTCATTTCGTGATTCAACATATCAGGATAAACAACCAGGTAAACAAAAAAATGAAACTTGATTTCATTATTAATTGTTAATTATATATTTGATATTTACAGGTGATGAGGATATACTTAAAGGTGCTGAACAAACGATGAATGATATTGAAAAAGTTTTTGAAAGTCTTAGCTCAATTGAAAAAAATATGGCCGATTTTGCTGCACAACAATCGGTTGCGCTTGATGATAACAATTCTGCCTATATGTACAATTCGGACACAGATCAGCAACGTAATTATAATTCAAATACAATATCATCAACATCATCTACTCGATCTAGTACGACGAATAATAATGTTCAATTGACAACAACGAATAAAAATATTCAACAACAAGCAATGATGATAGCAAACACGAAAACAAAATCATCTCGAACAAAATCTAGTGTCAAACATAATAAAAATAATAAAATAAATTTCGATCGTCATCCTGCCATTGATTCATATGAACAAGAACAACAACAACAACAAATGATTAATTTGAAATCTAGTAAAAAATCCGATATTGATATGAAACGTGCCATTAATCGTTATGGAACAATACCGAAAGGTACCCAGATTAATGCCTTTTTGGATTCATTACGGCCACAAAACGAGATGTTGGATACCAATTTTCAGAGCAATAATAATAATTCGGATAATTTTCTCATCAACAGTCCAACATCATCGTCTACAGTTGATTGTCTAAACTTGGATATTCATCATTTGCATGATTCTTCTGATAATATTCTTACATTACAACATGCAGCACCGATTAAATCACCGCAACAAAATTATCCGAAAATTACTACATTTTCCAAAGATACCAATAACGTATCGATATTGGAAGATATTTCGAATAGCAATCAAATGTCGGCCAAACCTAATCAGCATTTCAATTTTACTAGACAAAAATCTGATCTAACACACTCGAAAACAATCGAAAATGTTAATTTCAACTTTAAAAACTCTAAAGCTAGACAATTACGAAACGGCAACAAAAATCATCTGCAATTATTAAAATCAGTTGCATCGCCTAGATTGCCATTAAAATCGTCCAATTTTGATCAGATTGACAGTGCTAATGTTGACGATCAAATATTACCATCTTTTCATCAGATTACACCACCACCTCCAATCGGCGATATTGAATTGAAATCGCCTACTAATCCTACTCCGAAAATTTTGAGTAAAAGTGAATCCTTTGATTTTGTTTCATTTAAACCATCTTCTTCAAACATAGAACCATTAAATAATTTAATGACTTTGGATGAAATTATTAATCCTGAAGATTTTCCACCTCCACCAACAACATCTGATCTTAATAGTGTTGACTTTAATAGCGATAACACTTTTGAGCAAAATACAAAAGTAACCAAGAAATCATCGAAAGATAAATCAACAATTAAACATCAAGATTTACCCAAAGAAAATGATGAAGTTCGTTTAGCAACTAAAGCAACATCCAAACGATCGACTGATACAAATTCCGTTTCAAAAATTCCTATTCAAAATTCCGCATTTATAAATGAACTGAACGAAAGTTTCCGTTTGAAAACACAAAAATCCAACAATATCAATAATAATAAGGACCAAGCAACTACTGCCAAAGTAGCCAATACGACCAAAACTGCATCATTCCTGTTCAAACGAAGTTCAAAACCGGAACCAAGTTGTCCGGCACCGGCCATTCCAATATTTTCAAATCTTTCACAATCAAAATTTTATACTAAAAATTCGACCAATAACAATGATATGGCAATGGATGTTAATAATAGTAATGCAGCTGCAGCCGTCGATGCTGAATATGTTACACCCGTTTTGAAAAAAGTTCCATTAAAACCATTTCAATCGATACGACAAAAACAAGAATCAACAGCCAATGATGATAATCATCAACAAACTACAGCATCATCATCATCATCTACTAAGCCAGCAAAAACATCAAAAGCTTCAAAATTGGCTTCATTTTTCAATAGCGGTTCAAATGCAAAAAATCAAAAACATTTAAAACCATCCGACGAACAAAAAATGAAATGTGAAAAAACTACAAATGATACTGTAGATATGATGGATCCATCATCAATAATGAGTAAATCAATCATTTCACAATCCGGATATGATGCAGATGATGATGATGAAATAACCAAACGTAATAGTGGTGTTTCAAATTATAAAAAATTTTGGGAACTTCATTCATCCATTACTGCTAATAATAATAATAATAATACGGGCGGCGAAACATCAGATTCTGGCATTGGTTCAATTTCTAAAAGTAATGATTCAGTAATCTCGACAAGTTCTATAAATTCATCTACAGTGGCTGCATCGATTCAATCAAATAAAAATTTATCATCCAATTCAGCTCTGTCTAGTCCTAAATTGAAAACACGTGGCAATTCTAAAGTGACAAGTAATAAAATGACTGTTTCCTCTGATATGGGTGAACAACAACAACAAACAAAAAGTTCACCAACAGCTACAAAATCTCAGTGAGTAATATCAATTTAATTTTAAATTTATTGAAATTTATTTGTTTTTTTTTCATCAAACAGAATTCCAACACGAAAATCTTTGCTGAAAAGCTCTAATGACTCATCATCATCCAATCTTAACAACAACAAATTGACCAACAATTTTAATGTTGTATTAAAGCCTGTATCGGATTCGACCAATTCAACTAAATCGAAAAAAACTATCACATCAGAATCGATTGGTAATAATATTGATGATTCTACAATTGGTTCGGATCGAGAATCAATAATTGATTGTTCAAAACAGATTGAATCGATGCTTGACGAACAGATAAAACAGAATACTTCACAAACGGAGAGAAAAAATTTAAATGTCGATACGAAGAATAATGCTGACACGGCATCATTATCCAATATAAGTCCATCAAGAATGTCGAACAATTTAAAACGTGTATGTGATAAAGTTCTTGTATTTCGTAAATCATGTTTATCATATGCTGAACATTCATTATTACCACAACAACGATTTCGTTTTCGTGAATTATTGACCAAATTGGAAAAAAGTAATGAATCATTACGTGCTATTGGTATCAATGAAAACTCTATGGAACAATTGAATGAATTGCGATCGAATCTGCGAGATATTGTCGTTTTTGTTCAAAAATAATCGATTGATTCCAAATTGAAGCAATGACAATGACAAGTGCCATAATGTGATTCTAAAAATGAAGAAATCTCTCAATTCTCAAATGTCATCTTGTCATTTTTCTTTCCTAATCTGTTCTATGAATCACTTTTCTTTTTCTTGATATATGAATTATTGATTGATTATATACTCAAAACAAACACACAGATCAAATGATATATGATCCAAATGACAAACCTGTGTTTTGTCACACTTGAACTTCTAGTCTATTTTATATAAAATTTTAGTAAATTTACTGATCATTCATATACTTGATCTGTTTTTTTTGCTTTTGTTTTTCAATTCGACTTTATTAATTAATTATTTTATTTGAATGCTTTTTTTTCGGTAACAATATTTTTCTAATTCATAATGATAATTCCGAATGACAATAATAACTGTCTTTTCTTTCAATTTTATTTTGAATTCAACTTTAATTATTTGAAATAAAAATAAATTTTTCAAAAATTTTTATTATTGAATTTTATAATTGTCCATTGGATGATTGTCAATTGGTATTTATTGTTGAAACAATCATTCTTATATATTATTTTCAAGTATAAATTTTTCCAATGTTTGTTTAAATTTGATCGGCTCAATTTGATGTAGATTGTGACCACAATTTGGAAATCGAATCAAGCGACTATTCGGTACATTAGCCACAATATGTTCTGCGTGTTTTAATTCGATAAAAAAATCACGATCACCATGTAATACTAATGTTGGACATTCAATTTTACGTAGACCATCTTGTACTGGTCCTAAAAGACCTTGTGGATAATAGCGGCCATAATTTTCGATGGCTAAATCCAAATGTCTTTGCCAAAGATCTTCAACACGATCAATATCATCACCATATGCTTGTTCATATTTACGTAATAATTCAATATCCCAATTTTGTAGATCACGTGACCACATAATATGTTTTGATGCTGAATCGGTATGGAATGTCATTAATCCTTGTACAATTAAAGATTTTATACGTGTTCCACCGAATTTTCTTGCCATTACAATGGCAACTTTAGATCCTTCGGACCAACCATAAACGGAATATTCGTTGTATCCAAGTTTCTATAGCGAATCATTTCCAAATATATAAAAATATAAGCGGAATAAAAACAATTTACCAACCTCCATCAATTCATTACAACGATCAGCATCATCATGAATAACGTTTGGTCCGATTGGTCGTTCCGGTGGTATCGAACGACCCCAGCCAGGTAAATCAACACAGATAAATGTAAAACGTTCAAAATCTAAACAACCAGAATGTTTTGGATTGAATTGTATGTCGAAATCACTTTGTGCCGTTCCAATAGCGCCAGGAATAACTAAAACAATATTATTACCATGACCGAATTTTTCATAATAAATATTAAATTCATTAATCTTTATAAAACCCATCATGTATGGATCGATGTAATGTTTGAAGAAAAATGAAAGAAATATTTATGATTTATTTTTTTCAAAAAAAAAATTTCATTAAAAAATCATTATCATTGCCACCTAGATAACGAAATTGTTGTTGTTGTTGTTATTATTATTGTTGTTGTTTTTTCGAATCATAATTATTCGTTATTCGTCATCAAAAAAGGTTATTTTATTTTTTAATTTTATTTACTATCAAAACTACTCGGTCATATCATTACCTTTTATCAAGTCAAACAAGTTTTTTTCCTTCTATCTCTCTTCAATCAAATTGGACATACATATCTTGACATGTTGTCAGTTTGAAAGTGCAAAAAAGAGTGAAAGAGAGAAAAAAAGAGAGTGCAATTTTCTTTCAGGTTTTCAAATCATTTATTTCATCATATTTTCCAACAATGTTAAATTGACATACTTAAATTCATTATCGGTTAATTGGCTATATCATAATTAGCGATAATAATAATATCGTTCTAATCAATAAAGACAATTTTTACTGCACCAAAAATTTTCCAATAAAAATTTTTCAACGATATTTTTAAATTTGTTAGGTTTTTCATCGTTTAAATGATGACCACATTTTGAAAATATTATCAATCGATTATTTGATAAATTATTTGTCAAATAATTTATCTGTTCAATATCAATAAATTTATCTTGATCACCATATAGAATTAATGATGGACATTGAATTTGATTATCCATTATCAATAAACCATCAGGATAATATTCATTGAATTTATTAACAGCTAAATCAATATATTTGTTCCAATCATAGGCCATACGATCTAAATCATTATTGTAAACATGTTTTAATTGTCGAAACATTATACCACCATCATTCCAACAATCTGGATCACGAAATTTTCTATAATTTTGTATTAATTTATCATCCGAATATGTTGCCGTTGCATGTAATATCATTGATTTGATTCGGGAACCAATTTTTTTTGCCATAATAATAGCAATTTGTCCACCCAAACCAAAACCATAGATTGAATATTCATTATATCCAAGTTTCTGAGACCAAATAAAAAAACCAGATAAGTTGAACTTGAATTATATTTAATTAGATATACAAACATTCATTAATTTATCACATCGGATAGCATCATCATCGAGAATTGTTGGACCATAAGGACGTTCTTGATTATTGGATCTTCCCCATCCAGGTAGATCAATACAAATGAATGTAAAACAATCCAAATCTAAACAGCCATCATTATCGGGATCAAATTGTTGTTGAAATTGACTTTGAACAGTGCCCAATGCTTCAGGTATGAATAATACAATATCCGTACCATGACCAATTTTTTCATATGCTATATCGAATTCATCAATTCGCATCATCATCGTTATTACTTGGCTGCAATGAATTTCTATTTGAAATGAGATGTGATGTTATATTCTTCCTTTTTATAGAAAAATAAGAAAATAAATTTGCACTTACACACTTCAAACACACACACACACATGCACATGATGTAAATTCGATCATAATCAAGAATTTTAATCAATAATAATCATCATTAAATGTTTATTCATTATATTAGGGTTTCGAAACGTTTTTTACACACGTATCGTTTTATTTTACTAACAACATTTTAATTTTTATTTAAAAGAAAATTTTCCATATTTTCTTTGAATTTTATCGCACCACGTCTTTGTAGAAAATGACCACAACCTTCAAATACAATTAATTTTCCATTACGAAATTCTTTGGTAAAATTTTCACATTGTTCAACAGTGAAGAAAAAATCTCTTTCACCAATGAAAATCATTGTTGGACAAACAATTTGATTTTGACCATTTTCATTTTTTGGACCAAGTAAACCATCTGTATAGATATCATTATATTTTTCAATCATAAAATCAACATATGTTTGCCATAATTTTTCAGCACGATCAGCATTATTATTGTAAATAATTTTATATTGTCGTCGTAATCGTGCATCCCAATTAGCAAAATCACGCATTATTTTCAATTTTTCTGTCATTTTATCATCATGATAAATATATGGTGCCTGTAGAATAAGATTCTTTACATTGTTAACGAATTTTTGTGCCATTATTACAGCTATTTTAGTACCTTCACACCAGCCAAAAATTGAATATTCATTGTAACCAAGTTTCTGTTTAAAAAAAAATTAATGTAATGCCAAAAATGTTATGCCAAAATAATATTACTTACCCGCATTAATCGATCACAACGATCAGCATCATCATGTAATAATGTTGGTCCATATGGACGTTCCGGTGGACATGATCGTCCCCAGCCAATTAATTCAACACAAATAAATGTAAAACGATTAAAATCAAAACAACCTGGATGATCAGGATCGAATTGAAAATCAAAATCACAGCTTGCTCTACCGATTGCACCCGGTATGATCAGTACAGCCACTTGACCATGACCATATTTTTCATAACAAATTTGAAATCCATCAATTTCAATAAAACTCATTATTCTATCGATTTTCGTTCAAACGTTTTTGATCATTGATATCAGGTAAAAATGCAATTACAAATTTGTTTTTTATAGCCAAAACAACAATGACATTGTCGATTTTCATTAATATGAAAACATTTTAACGATAACGTTTTTTTTTACTAGATAAGATTACACGAAAATTATTTCGATTCAAAAAGAATCGATTAGGGAAAATAGAGAGAAAAAATGAACCTGTTTAATATTTATTCAAGACAGTTTTTTCTGGCTAATAGATCTAGATCTGGATGATAATCTCAAAAAAGTTGATTATTACTTTTTTCTTCCCGACTGTGTGTTATCATCTCAAAAAAAGAAGAAGAAAAAAACAGCATATTTAAAATTCTATATTTCAAAACTTCTTAATAATGATTTTTATCAATGAATTGACGTCAACAACAACAACGTTGTAATTGAATTAGAAAAAACTTTTTATTATTAACAAACAATCTATTTTGTTTCTATATAAACAATTACTGATTTATTTCGATTCAAATTCTAGTTTTTCTGTGATTAAGATTTAATTTAATTTCTGTTGATAAATAAACAATGTAGAAATCTATTTTATTTTTAAATAAAATTATCATCATTAAACTGTTGTTGTCATTGCTTGGCGCGTCAACAGATTAGGTTCAAATTAAAAAAAAATCAAATGATGTAATGGAATTCGTCATGATTTTTCCGTCATCAGCATATGGCTTTAATGGATTAATTAATTTAGTTTAATCTCCGAACCATGATTTTGAATTCCAAAATCAGCCAATAATGAAATTGAATGAATTTTTTCTTGTTTTCCTGGATTATTGAATAGGATTTTTCGTTTCTTGATTCGGGATTTTACATTGACATTTGATATTTTTGTTCCAGTGCAATACCTATTGATTCATTCTGTTTTTGTGATCGATAGATCCATAATCTAATTTTGGAAAAAATTAAATTAGAATTCATATTAGTTGTTTTTCCATATAAATAACTATTGATTTCTTTTTCTTCTAGTTTTATTGGTTGTTAAAAGTTTCGAAAGTTAATTTGATTTTTCTTCTTCAATCAGAAAACAGAAAAAAAATACTAAAGACAACGATGAAAGCAAAAACCATTTTCATTCTCTATTTAATCGTTATTCAGATAGTCATTCAAATGGTTTCAATGGTTTCAGTTAAAAAAGATTTAAGAAAAGTAAGAACGCTTATGAATTTCAAAGGATCAAATCATGGTTGTTCAAGTAAAATTGATGTACGCAAATATGCTGAATTGGATAATGTTTGTTATGATTGTTTTCAACGATATCGTGCAGAATTACTTGACGATTGTAGAGATGATTGTTATGATAATCCTATATTCTGGATGTGTGTCGATGCAATGTCATTGTCAAATAAAAGACAATATTTTAAAGAACTTATTCAACAGTTAACTGCTAAACACTAACCCTCTATATATATGAATTTTAAGATTTCTGTTGAATTTTTAAAATAAAATTATCACCATTAAACTGTTGTTGTTGTTATTGTTTGGCGATTGGGTTCAAATTAAAAAAATCAAATGATGTAATGGAATTCGTCATGATTTTCGTCATCATATGATTATAATGGATTAATTAATTTAATTTAATCTCTAAAATAATGATTTGGAATTTCAAAATGGCCAATAAATGAAATTGTAAATATATTTTGTTTGCCCTGGATTATTGGATTGGATTTTTTTTCGGTGGATTCATGAATATCCGGTACCGAATTGACATTTGATAATTTTTGTTTCTTCGTTCTTTCTCAGTGCAATATTAGTCAATTCGCTGAACACATCCAAAACATTTAAAAACTGGTAACGAAAAAATTTTATCTGTCATTTTATTTTTGATTCTAGTAAAGTTTGAATCTCACAACAGAACTGTTGTTTGACTAAGAATTTTAGTTTTGTTTTCAAGAAAAATAATAATTTCAACAACAACAACAACAACAACGATGAAAACCACAACTATAATCATCTATTTAATTGTTTGTTTTGCCATTACAATGGCATCAATTATTCGAACGAATGAAGATTCAAATAACATCGACAACAACTACAAAAAATATAATAATAATAATAACATAATGAATCGATCAAAAAGATCAAGTTTTTCTACAATCGATTGTTTGGGTAATTTTGATCGTGCCAAATTTGCTAAAGCAGATCGTATTTGTGAAGAATGTTATATCCTGTATCGTGAACCATCATTACATAAAACATGTAGAGAATTTTGTTTCAGTAATGATGTTTTCAAGAATTGTATCGATTCATTAAGTTTATCACATATGAAAAAAGAATATGAAGAAATTGTGGCTGAATTGTTGGGCTAAATATTCAACTTTATTTTGAAAATTTCCTTATCATTGGATGCCTCAAGTTGAAAAAAAAATTTGAGCGAAAAAAAATTTCACTTTTTTTGGAAAAAAACTATATTTGAAAAAATTAAAATCAAATTTTTAATTTCTGTTGATAAATTTTAAACATTGAAAAAAAATCCATTTATTTATATTTGAATAACAAAAATATTTTTTATTCAAACCAAATTTTATTCATTTTGTTTGTTTGTTTTTTTCTCAATAAAAATCCATAACTTCATTATCATTATCATCGTTGAATTGATCATCCATTGATTCATCCTGTGATCCATCATCCAAATCATTTTTATTTTTTCCTTTTTTTCTACCAGATTTTGTTGTTGTTACATTACGACAATCACTATCACGTGCATATGGTAGGGTGAAATCTTTTTTATTATAAGCACGTGTTAATGCTGCTTTCATTTTTGAATCAATCGTTTTCATTGGATCTTGTTCACCTGACCAAACACAAAATTCCAATATCGAATTCATATCTTCTTTTGTTAATGAATAATTTTCCAATAAATCGATTACATTCGTAATAGCCGATTCTTTATCCAAATTTTTCAATGAATTAATAATTGTATTTTTGATTGGTTCTAAATAATCCATAATAATCGATTGTTTTGATCCATTCACTGATAATTTTAAATGTGATGATAATTCTTCAATGATACGATTATTTTTATTTGTTGTTGATAATTTGCCCATAAATTGTGGAAATTGTGGAAAACCAAGACCATTTTCGCTACGCATATATGATCCAGGCATTACTGTTGAAAATATTGCCTGCAATGGTAATAAAGACCATGATTGATTTGAACGTATTTCTTTTTCAATCAAATCCGATTGTGATATTGAATCAATTGATTTATATAATCGTTTTAATTGTTTACCAACACTAGGCCTATATAAGTCAAACAAATGAAAAAAAATAAACAATTTTTTTTGAAAAAGAAAGAAAGAAAGATAAGATTATTTAATGACGAAATAGGAAATCAATATACAAAAAAAAATATCTACTTACTGTTTACTAGACAAATTGATTGAAATATAATTCTCATAAACAAATAATGGCATTATTGAATAATCACAGAAAAATAGATTTGATTTGTCATCCAAAGACATCAAAGCATAATCTCGGCCAGTACAAAATACTTTTCGTATAGCATCAAATGGTGTCTTTTTTGAAACAGTGGGAAATTTAACAAAAACAAATATCAAAAAAAAATGATAAGCTAAAAATGGTATTAAAATATATATATGAATATAAATACAAACCAATCGAACATCCTTTATCGGTTTTTCTTGATTATTATTGATCAATTTTGAAACTTTTGATGATGATGATGATTGTTGTATGGAAAGTAAATAAAGATTATGGATACATTGACGGATATCAAAGTTGGATGAAACAATTAAATCATCCAATACATCTGGAGCAATTTTCATTTTTTCTTTAAATACAATCGACATTAATGTTGCTTTAATTTGTTCTAATTTTGGTTTATGAAATCGTAAATCAAAACAATGATTAACTAATGAACGCATTTTCTGATCACCACGATCATTACAGATACAAATAATCGGTATCATTGTCGATTTGATTAACTGTATTAATTCGGCAATACCACCACGATCTTCATTGCCCGAAACACCATCTACTTCATCCATTATTAGACAATGTTTTGAGGTAAGTTTTTGTTCATTATCAATAGATCTATCATCATGATCATTGGTATTAGTTGTTGATTTGAAAAAATCGGTCAATTTTGTATTCTTCAATAAATCACGAACATTTTCATGCAATGATTTTTTATTTCGTTGATCCGATGCATTCAATTCCAGATAATCATAGCCCAATTCTTTACATACTAATTGTGCTGTAGTTGTTTTACCAATACCCGGTGGACCACTAAGTAATGCAGCACGAAATCCTGCACCATCATCTGGTCCCCATTTACCGAATCCTGGTTTTTTATCAATATTTGAATGCCAATTACGTAGCCATTTTATCAATTTATTCAATGAACTACGATCACCTTGTTGACCGATTACTTGTTTTACACTAGTTGGTTTATATTTATCTACCCATAATTCGGAGACTCGTTGTGCTTCGACTATTCTTGGTAAACTCGTTAATTTGGATTTTTTGGGTGATTTTTCCTGTTTCAACAATTTATTTTTCGATGGTGATTCTTTGACTTTGATAACTTTTTCATTTGTATTAAGCTGATTATCCGATTTACGTGGTGATTCCTTATTTGATGATTTTGTAATGATTGCCGTCATATTATCACCTGATTTGTCGGCTAACTTTTCTTTGGGTTTTTCAACATCTTTAATCTGGGATTTTTTATCAAGAGAATCATCAATTTTTTGCTTCATTTTTTTCTCGATCGATTCATTCGGATGAGAATTCTTATCATTTGATTTTTTTATATGATCAGAGTTTTCATGTTTATTGATTTTTGTCGTTGTTGAACTGGATTTATATGGTTTAACTGTGGTATATGTATAACCATCATCATCGGTGATTTTTGTTTCAACTTTTTTCGTTTCGTTGGATTGTTTTTTCACTTCTTGTTTAACTTCATTCGAATCAATATTTTTAGGCTTAAAATAATTAAGAATTTTATTCTTTTGATCAGGTGGTGAAATTTTCGGTGATTTTGATTTTGAGGCAGAAGATTTGCCAACATCTAGATCAGCTTTACCGGCAGCTAAATTTCGTGCTCTAATTTTAGCATCTTTTTTAATATCATTAATTGAATCACTAATATTTGTATCGATTACATTATTATCTTCATCACTGCTTGATTCCAAAACGATACGTTTCAATTTTTTCTTACCAAGTTCAGGTGCAGATTTTTTTCTGCTTTTTGATTCATGTTTTCGAGAATTTCGATTGAAATCATCATCGTCTTCATCACTGACATCAACAATAGGATGTTTACGTTTCTTAATCGAATTCATTGTTTCTATTAGAATAGTTTTTTTTTATTGAAAATCAGAAAAAAAATGAAACTTTAGTTTTTAAAAGAAAACTTTACCAAATATTCATGTTTACATGTAAACAACATGAAAATAGCGGGATTGAAAACGCGCGCGCGCGTCGTATTTCATTTTCCACACAACATGCTCGAATTGAGTGTAAATAGCTCTGTTCATACATTCATTTAATTTCATCATTTTAATTCCTTCTTTTTCCTTTTTGATCTTTATTAAAAAATTCTGGATAACATCTGAGTCGGTCATAAGAAAAATGATGTGATCAATACGATTTTCAAACGCCGGACAATATCTCAATTGTTTACTCAACTTTGTATGTTGGTGTTCCAGATTTTCTTCAAATTCAGAATTTAGAATCTGTTCACGAATTGATGTTGTATTCGATTCGATATAATCAACAACAAAAAAAACTCGATCGATTTTCCATTGAATGTTGAATCATACAATCCATCATGATTTTTGTTGTTTATCAAAAAATTTCAAACTAATCAAAACAATTCATTTTAAAATTGAAATGAGTTTATAACCCCAGATTTAAAATAATCTGAAGATATAAACTCAGATTTTTCGGAATCTGGGGATATAACCTCGGGTTTTTTCTTATTCTGAGGATATAACCTCAGGCCGTTTTTAACAGTGTAGTGTATACAATTCGAATGTTTTATATACCGAGATTCGAATGTTTTTTTTTTTTTTTGGAAAAAAAATTAGGCCATCATTGACACATTCGAATCAGACAGGCGTATTTAAAAAAAAAATATCTATCCGCCATCGTTGTTGATGAGTTGGAACCCAACAATCTCGGTCAATTCAATGTAGATGTAGTTGATGTGGGTTAAATTGAAAAGGACCTAGGAAAAAAATAAGCAACAAAGTCAAAATATTCGAATCGCGCAAAATCAATGAATCAAAAAAATTTTTTTTTCGGATAAAGATGATAACACTGGTGTGCTATTAGTGTGTGTTTATTCTGTAAATGTTTATTTCGGTTGTTGTTGTTTTCGTCGTTTTACATCATAATTTTGTTTACATCAAAATGAAATTTTCAATCAATTGAATGTTTGTTTGAAAGCATTAATATATTTGTCATCATTTTGAAAATAAAATAAAATTTTCATCAAGGTAAATAAGCGCCTGGGCTAAACTTACTTTTTTTTCTGAAAATGTGATGTTATTTTTGGATCATTTTTCCATGCTTTTTTTTAAAAAAATTGACCTTGTTCTTGATACGTAATGTTGTTTGTTTGGTTTTTTTTCCGAAAAAAATCAAAAACATCATCATCCGGTGTTCTCAATATTTACAAGTTTGTCCTGAGCTCAAACAAAACTAATAATTTGATTTAAATCTAGGTGTTTTCAGTTTTTCATCCAAGTCGTCTTCGTCCATGGAATTGGTCATTGAAAAAGAAAAAGAAAAAACATTGCGTGAAATCAACTACTTTATTTTATTGATTGTAATCAAAAGAGAAAAAAAGTGATGTCAACAAAAAAAAGATGACCAAATAAGGATATATCGTTAGTTTCTCTTTTTGCCATTTAAATATGTTTACTGCTAAATCACATTGTATTCAATTCAAATGGATCATCATATAATAATTCAAAATTTAATTTCATTTCCAATTCAGATTGATATTTAGAAATTTTTGGTATACGTAATATACTAAAACGACACCATTTTCCCGAATATTTTTGTTCAATTAATTTAAAAAAATCTTCAGGTGTTTTATCAATCATTTCATCTTGATCTAATGATAAAATTAAATCACCCATACGAAAATGACCATTCATTTCAGCTAAACTATTTGATTTAATTTTCCATATCATTAATGGTGTACGTTTATTACCAATAATTTTTAATCCTAATCGTTTATCTGTTTTTATAAATATATTTATAAAATATATTTGTCCCATACGTTCATAAAATTGTTTACAATCCATCGATAATGATTTTTGATGATGATTATTTTTAGTAGTTTGTTGTAAATATTTCCAATTCAATTTGATACCAGTTTCATTCAATAATATTGATTGTAATTTATCTGAATCGTTCAGTGATTGTCGTGGTTGTTGACCAAATTCTTCATCATCATCATCATCATCACTGTGATCATCATATTCAGCGATTCGAATCAATGTTTTAAAACGATTCAATTCAATTTCAAATGCTAATTGTTTCCAAATTTTTAGATAATCATCATTATTCATTAATAATAATGATGATGATTCTTTAATCATTTCATTTATATCATTATAAATTGGATTATCATTATTATTTTGATTTTGATTATTAAAATTACTTAATAATTGTATTTGTTGTACTCTACCAGATAATTCTTTTTTTAAATAACTAATCACTTGATTTAATCCATAAATTTTATTTTCATAACGTTGTTGTTTACGTAATTGTTTATTTTGTTCTCGTTGTTGTTGTTGATAATCATTATAATTATTATAATCATTTCGATAGTTTTGAATTTCTTGTTCGATTGCACATTTTAACATTATTAGATTGGTGGTGGTGGTGGTGTCATTTTTAGCATCACATTTGTCGGCCGCATCACCATAGCCGTGTGAAAGTTTATCGTCATCGTTTTCACCATCATCCAAATCAACAATACTATTACACCATACAGTTGATTTCAATCGATTTCGTAGATGAAAATTTTCCATTTCTAAACGTTCGATTTTTTGTTTCATTTGTTTTGTACGTTCAGCAAGTAAATATGTTTTTATCATTAATTTTGCTTCGGATAATGCTATACGTATTAATTCTGGTTTCAATTGTTCAATTAATGTTTCATTTTGTTCATTTTTATCATCGCCATCGCCATTGCCATTGCCATCACCATCATTATTCTTTTCATTATTGCTATAATCATCCGTAAATGTCAACGATTGTAATGTTTTTGATTCATCTTCATCATCATCATCATCATCATAATCATCATCATTTTTCACTTCCTGGTTGTTGTTGTTGTTGCGGTGGTGGTGGCTGTTGCTGATAGTTTTATCACATTCATTACAATAAAAACAGTTAACATTTGTAAATTCTGTACATTTTTTCAATAAACATTTAAATGATGTATCAAATTCATTCTCTATACATTTTATAATGTTTATCAATTCATCATCATTATTATTATTATTATTCATTGTTTTTTGGTTTGATGAAATAGAGAATTTCGAGCCTGAAAGAAAGAAAATGTCTAAATTTAGATCTTTGTAGACGAGAGAGAGAGAGAGAGAGACTCACAAACAGACAGATGACGGGATCAAAATGTTAAGAAATTATTATTACTTTTTTGTAAAAAAACTAATATTTATAATCAATTCGAATAGAAAGTCAACATTACAAACTTTTTTTAAGAAAAAAAAGTAATTCGAATTAACGAATTTTTTTTACAAATCATTAATCTTATTGCTTGTTTGGTTCTTTAATTAATCTTTTTTTTTCAAAAAGTTAAAAGAATTTTAATGTTTTGCATTAATTTGATTAAAAGTATTTTCGTTTGTTTGTGCGTTTTACGTTTTACGTTTTATGATTCATGATGAATGCATTCCTGACATTCTTTTTCTTTTCCAACAACGAAAAAATATGCTTAGATTGACAACTTTGTAACCATAGTGAAACATTTCTTTTTATCATCAAACAAAAAGATTATAATCCATAATTTTTTGTTTTCCCCATTTGTATAACAACAACGGATTTCCTTTCATCCAAAAAATTTTTCATTTCCTATGTAATTTAGTTTAGTTTATTTTCATTGAATCTTGTTGATTCCATCATTGACATTTATCATTTTGACATTTGTCACTAATAAATTTTCTGGTTTTTCTGTTGTTTTTATTGTTGTTTTTGTTTTTGTTGTTGTTTTCTTTGATTGTTGATTTCATTTGTTTATTACACACACACACATTGATTATTCAGATTTTGATTCTTTCGGTTCATCAACAACAACAACGACAATAAACTTTTTTTCTGATCTTCGATATCAAAACACAAAGCATTAAAGTAAGTTGGAAATTCTTTTGACATTTGACCTTTTTCTCTCTCTCTTTGTTTGATCGTAAAAGATGATTGACATTTATTCATTTTTTGTTTCACCAATCAATAAATTTTCAATTGAAATTCATCAATCAAATGAATGTTATTAATCATAATAATCATCATAATCAAAATGATTTTGACAATCACATCTTTTTTTTCTGTTGTTGATTGAATTAGATTGGTTATGATTGGCTACCAAGTTTGGTTTTTTTCTGATTCCATTCTTTTTTCTGCTCTCGATTTTTCTGGTTCAAAAACTTTAGCAATTTTCTAGCTGAGAGTATCCGTTATCCTGCTTCATTCAATCGATAATTTCATTATTTTTCAATTGATCGGGATTCGTTTTTTTCATTTCATTGATTCATTGAATGCTTTTTTCTAAAAATAAAAACGTTCACACATAATTGTTTTTTTAACTTTGGTGACAATCACAAAACTAGTGCCGTAAGTTTTTTCTTATTATTAAATTTTTCCAGTTTTTCTTTTCTTTCAAAAATGTTGTCAACAACAACATTCCTATGGTGATAGATAATTGTCAAAAAATCCATGATGATGATGATAATGATGATCATTGGACCATGAATCCATTCTTTGAATATTTTCTTATTTTGTCTTTGAAATTAGCGAATAACAAATGATGATCCACCGGTTATCTTTCTTTCTAAACACTTTTTTAGAGGATGGGTGAATTATTTTCTTCTATTTTTTTCGTATTATCATTTCATCATAGATGAATGAACTTGGATTGAATTTTTTCAAAAAACATAAGGTATATATGGCTATTCATTCATCATCCATCATGTTGATGATAAATGACATTTTGGTGGTCAACAAAAACGGATAATTTCATTCAAAATCCATTGTTTTGGTAGTTGATACACTTGTTGTTTGACTTTTTTTTCTTGTCATTGATAATGATGACCATATGGTTAACATATCAACCAAAAACTTGATCACCATTTTTCATTGTGGTCGTGATGATAATTTTGATGATAATTTTTCTTCAAGGTTAACCCACCATTAAAAACCAGATACCCTATGTGTCATCAAATTATATAAAGAAAAAAAAAACCTTGTGTATAATGTCATCATCATTATCAATGAATTGAATGCTGCTTGTCTTTAATGATTATCAACTATAGTTTTTTTCGTTTGTAAACTAATGTGTGTGTGTGGTGTTCGCCTTTCTTTTCTTTTTTTTTTGGGTGAAATCCGTGAGAAAAGCATCATTAATTTATACCCAATCTACCTACTTGAATGAACCTTGAGTTTTTTTTTTGGTTTCTTGCAATCAAAAAAAACGTGGTCACAATATTTTATCACTTATCGTTATTTCTTTTTTTTTAAATACAGGTTTTTGGTCAAAGGTTAAATTGATGTATGTGAGGCAAAGTCTAGCCTCTTGAATATCATCAGACCAATAATTATTCAAATGTTAAGTAAGAAAGAAGAAAAAAATAACACGCCTGTGGAGGATCAATATTATTCAAGCACTTTTGTTTTCCTTCAGGAAAATTTTCCTTGAAAAAAAGAAAAGAAATTGAAACTATTGAAACAAGAAAAAACTACACCTAATAACAATGAAAGGGTTAAAATCATTTTGATAATGAATGCAATATTGTAAAATTACATCGATACACCGAAACACACACTAATTAGCCAATCGATCATGATTATTAATTTATTCAATGTTTTTTTTCTCTTCTCAATGATGATGATGGTGGTGTTTATCCAGTTTTATCAATTCAATCAATCATAGGATTTGTAGTTGTAGTTGTTTTCAATGCCTTTCAGACATAAGATGATTAAAAAAATGCAGGGATTTTTTCAACTTTATCCATCGCTTTTTTTTTCCCACATAAGTGGTCATCATAATCATCATCATCATCATCAGGGCTGTTGTATGCAAGGCATTTTACTTCATTCATTCAGTTGAAGATCATCCCTAAATAATCTGGATCACCAAAATGATAAGTAAATGGAAAATTGATCTATACTTGACATCATGTGTGCATAATCATTCATTGATCGAACGATGCGAATCAATTTGATTCGATTATTCGTTGTTGTTGATGATGATGATGATGATTGACCTGACTGGTCGAACATTTTTATTCTTTTGAATGGTAAATCTTTTATGTAAATATTTAATTTTTTTTTTTTTGAAAGAAGAACGAAAAAAAATCCCACGATTTCTATTGAGATATGCATTATTATCTGTTGCTGTTGAACAAACACCTGAGATTATTTAACATACATTGCTCATCACTCAATTGTGGTTTGACTTTTTTTTCTGAATGAATGAATGAATGAATGACTAAATGGACCCTAGAGTAATTTTTGGTGTTCATATCAGGTTGATGGCTTTTACACACACACAAAAAAAACACTTAATGGGGAACACATGCCGTGACTTTTTTTTTATTTTCTCAATGACAAACAACATTTGGGTCTCTCCAGGTGTTGTTGTTATTGCTTACTTCTTACCTAACCTTCACGATTCATTCAGAACCAAAAAAACCAAAACAAAACAGACAAAAACATTTGGCCAAATAATGTTTGTAAACTTTGGCCTTTGGCAGCGAAAACATATGTGGTTTTGTTGTTTAAATGAATATTGCTTGCGTATGAATTGAAACATCCTGTCGTTTTCAATTTCAATATATAGGAAAATATACCAGCATAGATCGATAAACAAAACAAAAAAATTTGAAATTGAAATCATCCACATACACACACCGGTGATAGCCATCATCATTTTGGATTTTTTTTGCCTTTCCTTTTTTTCGCTGAAAACGTTGTCATAACGACTACGGTTTTATTTTTTGTTTTGTTGTTTTTCCAAACTATCAATCTTTCTATGGTCTTTTTGTGTGTGTTGATCTTGTTCATAAAAACACATAACCTTTCTCTCTCTCTCTCTTTATTTTCATTTCATTTCATAACAACAGCGAAAAACAGTCGTAAAAATGAATGATTTTTATCCGTTTTTCATACGACGACAACGACGACGACATATAACTTGAAACACTACTACCACTTACAGATGATTATTATGATGATGATGATGATGAACGAACGCAAAAAAAATTGACAAAGAGAGTGAAATGTGTAAGAGAGAGAGAAATACGAAATACAAAGATTGAATCATTGCATCGTTTTTCTCCCATTCATTCATTCATTCATTCATAGTGAATGAATGAATAATGTCTACTGTTTTTTCTTTTCGTAAATTTTATACAGCCAAAACAAAAATTTTTTACTGTCAATCAATTCGACATTCGTATAATTTTCATTTGTGTAAAAAGTTGTTTGATATTAAAATTTCCGTTTCGTTTTACGTTCGTTTGATATTAAAATTTTCATTGGTGATTTGAAAATTCAAAAAAAAAACGAACGATTGTTTAACGTTATTCAACTACAAGAACGACGAAAAATTAACATTATAAAAATACCATACCATCATCATCATTACCATTATTGTGATTTGTTCAATCGATGATTGTTTGTTTACAAATTACATTTGAACATTTGAATTCACCAATTGATTGTTTGGCTCAAATTTCGTTTTGTTTTTGTTTTTGTGATTTATCCGATAACATCTATTGAAAATCTATTGTTTTTTTCGTATGTTTTCATTGTGCTTTTCTTCAAAATTATCAAAGATGCTGATGATCAAAATGAATCCTAACAAATTGATTTTCGAGGTTTGTTTTATTTTGTGGTTGGTGAATGAATGTCAATCGACAAAGAATCCTTCATCTTGAACTTTATTATTAATTCAATTATCAAAAGTTGTTTCTTTTCCTCTCCGGATATTCAATCGAATAATTTATTCAAATATTCAGTTAGTTTTCAAGGTTAATTATCAATTTTTTCTTCATTTCAGCAGCCAATTTAATTAAAAAACGATTGAAATTTGAATATTTTTTTTTCTAAATGGAAAACTTTTATAGATTTCTGATTGTGTGTTTATTTATTCATTTTTTTTTTGCTGCTTCTTGAATGATGAATGAACACGCACGCAATTTGAATTTTTTTGTTTGTTGTGAATTTCATTGAAAATTGAATACGAGTGTGTGATTTTTGATTGAATGGAAAAATTGAATAATGTCAATATTTTTTTTTCACACAAAGCAAAATGGCTTTAAGTCTGAGCTAAAAAAATTTGAATCGTTTTCAGTTTTCTGGAACAGTATAATTGAATTGAACAATAATAATGTTTTTTTTTGTTGTAATGATAAAAAATGTATGTAGAAAATTTTGATAATTTTATTTACACCTACGTAATAAACTATTGCTAAAACAAACTATTGGACATAATAATCGTAATCGTCAAGTCGACTATATTAATCTTTAATCCCTTTTTTCTTTCCATTGATAATGGTAATGAATGTTTCGGTTTGTTCTAGTGTGGTGTTTTTTTTCTATTTTGTTAATGCTTAATGTTTCACACGACTTCATTGTCATTATCTTAAAGATTATTATTTTTCCAGATCTATTTGAGAAAATGGCCTGTGTTAATTGAGCAATTTTTTTCCATTTTGAAAAAATGTTAATCCGATTTCTTTCTCACTCTCTTCTTGTTTGTTGGACTTGTTTGTAGGAAACATTTCTTGACCAATATTCATCATTGAAAATCTTATGGCTAAATCAACATTATTTTTAAATTCTTCAATTCAGAATTTGATTCAATCAACAACAACAACAACAAATCAATCACAACAACCTTATCATCAACAACAACAAAAATCATTAAATTCATCATTTACCATTTTGAATAATAATGACAACAATAATAGTCAAATTGAAACGGAAAATTATACTAAACAAACTAATCTAACAACATTGCCAATTGAAGATAAAAATATTTTTTCAAAAAACATTGACAATTTTTTTCATTACATGAAGGATTTATTCTTGTTTTCAACATTGAATGATCAAAATAATCATCATCATAATGATGATGATGATGATATTGTTGGAATAGCCAACAATGATAATGATGATGAAGATTTTATGGAATTTTTCAATACAGATTCCAGTGGTTATCATCATAATGTGGAAAGTGTTGAAATCCTATCATCCGAAAATTTGACAACAACAATTTCAAGCATTTTAAATGATTTAAATTTTAATGAAAATTCAACATCGATCAATTTAAATTCAACAATATCATCGACAAAAACAACAACAACAATCATGCCAACAACAACAATAATACCTCATTATCCACGTAATCATCATGTTGATGATAATCATCGATCATCATCATCAACAACAATGATGACACCGATACAGAAATTATTCGATTTGAATAGAATAATACGAACATCGAATGATAATCGATCAAATCTTTATTCAACAACTACCAATATTAATGTTGTCAACCTAGATCAAAATAGTCATCAAGATAATAATAATAATCTTCTTCATAGTCAATCATCTTCTATTGATAATATTAGTTTAACACCATTTTTAACATCATCAACAACAATAGCATCAAATTTAACCGAAGATTATCAACGACCAATTTTTTTTCAAACATCAAGTACAACAATGACAGATATTTTTGTTGATAATATTCAACCCGATGATACAAATAATATATTTTCATTTGCTCCCGGTGGTCGACAATGTTTTCATTCACCTGAAGATTATGAATTAATTACATCGATGCTTTGCTCAAGTCTATTGGTATTGGGTGTTGTTTATTTTACCTATGGTTATCGTTGTTTTCGTGCATTTAGTTTTTTTGTTGGTTTTATTCTTGGTGCCATATTATTTCATACAATATGTACAGCTGAAAATATATCTATTGTGCCAACATTAATTCCACAACATGGTAATCTAATTGCATCATTATTAGCCGGTCTTATGATTGGTTTGTTTACAATGCTAGTCGCCTATCTTGGTCTATTCATCATCGGTATACATCTTGGCCTTATGTTAGCCATTGGTTTATTAATTGTGATATATCTATTACGATCATATTATATTCCATTACAAGCACCATTATCATCATTAACATTATTGGTATTTTTTATTTCATTAAGTTTGGTTGGTTCATTGACAACCGTTTATTTTTCTAAAGGTAAGCTGTTTTTTTAATACTATATGTAATACTATCATTATTTCATATTGTTGTGACAATTTTTTTTGGTTGGAAAATTTTTTACATTTTGTCAATTTCAATTAATTTTATATACACACATTGATCACATATTTTTGGTACAAATATTTAGTTAAAGATCAGTTTTTAAAATTCAGCTAAAAAACTCATTTGAATAATTTGTGATCACTTGGTTTGGGATTTTATTATTCAACTGGCCATTATATCGAACATTGACTTTTTATTTTATCAAATTTATATATCTACATTTCAGTTTTGATTATCCTTATTTGAACTAGATTATTTCTACATTATCATAAAAATATAGTTTATTTATTATTTAGCAACAAAAAAAACCAACCAACAACAATAATAAAACTGCAAATGTACATTGGTCATTGGCCTGTCTTTTATTATCATTGTATGTGTGTTTAATATTCTCATTGAATGAATCTTTTATTTGTTGCTGCTCGATGGACCAGAAACTTTGTAAAATTTTTTGTTCTGGTTCACAACGTGTTTATTAATAAAAAAAACATCCTTCCTGTCCATTGATCTATTCGCAAATAGATCAATATTTCATTGTTTTCAATTTGATCAAATATCAAATCGAATGTTATTTGAACTAATTTCTATTCTTTCTTTTTTTCGTTTTTTTATATGAAAAAAAATTCAGGCGGTACAATAATGGCATCCAGTATGTATGGAAGTGCATTGGCATTATTATGTATCGATTATTTTCTTGAAGATTTTAAAGTGATACATTGGTTTTTGGATCAACTAAGTAGTAATAGTAATAATTTTGTTGGATCGTCGACAACAAACGATATTATCAATAATAATGGTTATAATATAATTGGAACAAATCCAACAAATGATTGGTATGGTTTATTGTCCGGTATAAAACGATCACAATCATTATGTTTTGGATCATTTATCATATTATTATTATGGCCAATATTTACATTGATTGGTATTATAATACAATGTTGTTGTACGGCACGTCATTATAAATATCATAATGGTTATGGTATGGTTGATAATACAAGTAATGGTCGTTGTACACCATCTATTCTAAATCATTCACGTGAAAGTATTCGTAGCCTAAATCATTATCATTATCCATATCCAAATGTATCGGCAAAATTATATCATCATTCTACAAATAGTGTTCGTTCAAATAATGATCGATCAATAAAAAATTCAATAAATATGAATGCAACAAATCTAGATGAACAACGTCTTGAACAAAGGCATCGTAAATATCGTTATCTTTATCAAGTACGAACAGCACATGGTGATGTTATTTCACAGGTTATTATGCTTGCTGCATCAAGACGTCAACAAATGATTAATTTTTGATTTTTTTTTCTTTCTTTTTACCTTTTATTTCATATATAGCATTATCTACAAAGTTTACAAAATAAAAAACAAAATCATCAGCAACAACAACAACAACAACATCAGCAGCAACAACAACAACAACAATTGTGCCTTCCGGATCAGGATAGTTTTACATTCAATTCCGATCAATCATCACATTTTTTTCCATCCGAAAGTCGTACAACAACATTAAGTGTAGCATAGTGAATAATGGATTATTATTATTATTTTATCCATATCTAGAAAATTATTTCAAAATGTATCTCATCGAGTAGCGAATATGATTATTCTTTATTTGTATATAATGTTGTTTTTCTTTTTCCATTATTATTATTATTATTATTATTATTTTGTATATAAAAACAAAAAATACTTTTACTTTTACTTTTTCACGCTTATTCAAATTATATGAACACTGGAACATCATCAATTATAACAACTGTTAACAAATGTGAAATTAGATCACATTGTGTGTGTTTGTCCGATGACAAATGTTTATATTATTGTTATATTATTATGCCATCATCTCGTTATTTGGCATCAGTCAAAGCGAAAACAAAATGGATGATTAATGGACATGATGATGATGATGGTCATCATCATTGAATATGATTCACAATTTTTTTCTTCTGGACCATTTTTGTTTTTTTTAATAATTCAAATAGAACGAATAATAAATATGCATTATTATTTGAATATTTTAATAATTTTTTAAAATTACAACAAAAAAATTTTTTATTCCATTGTTTCACAATCATCACTTAGCATATGATTCATAATAAATTTGGATATTAAAGAATTATTGATACCACCACTTTCAGTTGGACTAGTAGTCATTCCATCATCACTTGTTGTTGTTGTTGTAAAATTTGGACTTTGTGATAACATCATCATTGTTTTTTGTTGTTGATAATTGGAGCCATTTTTTCTTGAACAATTTACCATTGATTCATCATGAATTCGATAGCCAATATTTTCATTTGTACCATTCGATAATGTTTCCATATCATTTACATGTATTGATATACGATTTTTAATTGTTTTCAAATAAATACCACCAAAATAACAAGTTTTTGAACGATATTGTAAAAATGTTTGTTGAAGTGTATGATGTTGAATATCGGCAATATTTACATAACCAATACGATAATAATTACAAAGATGTAAAAAATGTTCACCTAATTCTAATGAAACATATTGTAATGGTTTATAATTTGATGTTATTATAGCACGTTTCATATCTAAATTTTTTAGACAATCAATTTGATTACGATTAAAATCATTATGAAATATACAGAATAATTGACAAAAACCTATACATAATTGATAATATATTAAATCATTTTCATTTAAATTCGTTTTGATTGATTGATTATTTGAATGTAGATAATTATTCAATGATTGTAGAATAAGTTTCAATAATGAAAATATTGAATTTATATTGATAAAACGTCCATTTAAAAATAATGATATTATAATATTTAAGCTACTTTGACGAATAATAATTGGTGTTTGTGGTGTTGATAATAATGTCCAAAGATCGGATACCAATATATTACAATATGATTCGGAATGTGAACAAATATAGAATAATAAATATTGACAATGTATCGAATCGGATGATAAAATACGTTGAAAGAATATTGTTGTTAATATTTGTATCATTTTATCCCAACGATGTTCATTTTCATCATTATCATTTTTCTCTTGTTGTTGTTGTTGTTTTTCTTGATATTTTATACGATCATCAATATGATCAAACAATAAATCAAGAATAGAATCAAGAATTTTCAATTTTTTAAATCGTTCTTGATCATGATCAACAATTGAATCAATTTCAATTTCGAATATATGATTATTTTCTTTATTTTGTTGTATGAATTCATTGAAAAATTGTTCCAAATCAATTTCCAATAATTTTTGAAATAAAAAATCCAATAAATCGATTGCATTATCATGGGATAATAATTCAATAAAATTAATTATATTATATGCATAGCATTGAAATTCATGTACAATAGAATTATGAATGAATGGATAACGTTTTTTCATCAGACGTGTTAATATAAATTCCAAATTTTTAACATTAATGATCAATGTTTGAATTGTTTGTTTGAAACATTTAAATAATTGTAATTCTTTATCTTGAATTTTGACAATTTCATTTGAATCAGATGCATTGAGTAATGTATTACCACGTAAAAAGAATAGAAAATCATCAAGAAATTTTTCACAACGATTCGGAAATATTCGAATATATTCGGCAATAAAATTGATAAATATTTCTGGTCGTAATGATTTTTCTTCATTATCATCATCACCGTTGTCGTCGTCGATATTGAAAAGATATTTTAGCCATGGTAATTTAAGTAACAATTTTTCATATTTAAAACCCGATAAACAAACATTATTCAATAGATTTTCAGTTATTTTCGTTACAATATCATTAATATCCAATCGTTTTCCATTTATATCCGACCATTTTTCTTCATGTTTAATAAAATATTCAAAATGTATTAGAAATTTTTTCTTATCAATTTCATTGAATAATTCATCGAGATTAAATTGTTCATTAGCCATAATATTAGTTGTCATCAAATTTTTTTCAAACAAACCAGAAAAAGAATCGTTGAATCACAACTTGAAATGATGCACGTAAACAAAACAAAAAATCGTCAAAATAAACGTGGAAATATTCTTTATAAAGCATGCATTTTGAGCAAGATTCTTTTTACACATGCGCATTTGATATTTCGAAGACAAAAATAGAATGCCGCATCGGATCATTTCATCATGGTATTTTCAACATCCATATTTATTTAACCCAGAAAATGAAAACGTTTTCGAAACGTTTTTTTTTCTTCAACAACAAAAAACAAAAACGAAATGTTCATGAAATCTTTCAAATGGAGCGTCCCTTAGCATCAAATCGGATCAATGATCTCGAAATGTTTTCTGGTTTTGTTTTTTTGGTTTTTTGCCTATATTGTTCGATTCTAATTTAATTAATATTTATTTATTTACTCAATTCAAGTGGCCATAATAATTTTATAAATAATGATTTGGTAGCATAATTATCGATTCAATACAAATTAAATATTTTATTCATTCATTCAATTGTGATCATCATTAGTGATAAAATGATGAACATCATCATGGTTGTCATGCAACAATGAAAAATTGTTTTACTATAAAATCATCACACGCAACTGAATTGCTAAGCAATTATCATTGATTAACCAATAATAATAATAATAATAAGCCATTTATTATCATTGTTTCAATCCACACTCTATTGATGGTAGCAAGAATTTTGCTTTGTTTTTATTTACTTTCATCACAAGTAATATTAATGAACAAAGAAGAAACTCCATTTTTGATTTCAATTTTGTCAATTCATTTCACTTGTTGATTATTCTTTTTTTTCACCCTAAATCATCAATTTAGAAAACAATACACAGACAGAGCGAAAACACTTGACCCTGACACAGCCATTATTGTGCCAAATTTTCTTTGATTACGGTCAAAGAAAGAAAATATCTCACTTTTACATTTTTTTATTATTATTTCTATATTTGCTCAATCTCCACCACCAAAAAAAACAAAATGCCATCTTATCTGCCAATTCCAAACAATATTCTAATCATAATGATAATCTTATACTGGTCACATCCAATAAATTGTTCAACAACCAATAATTGTAAGTAAAAAATAGATATCATTTTGGATTAGAATTTGATTTTATTTCTTCAATCTTTCGTCAATCAAACAGCATCATCAAACGTACAACAACAACATCAAGCATTTATTAAACTAATATATTCATCATCGAAACAGGATCAATTTGAACTATTATTAATTTGTATTGATAATGATTATTATAATAATTCCATTATACAATTAAATCTGATTGATATTGATATGGAACCATTAAATGTATTTACAATCAAATCTGATGGACATATTGAACCAATCGATAATCTATTAACAATAATGAAATATTTTACAGGCACAATAATGAATTCCAAATGGAAGAATCATACAATAAAAATCTATTCATATGGTATTATTAATGTTGTGAATGGTGAAATTTCTTTATTAATTTCTACCGATTCGGATGAATTCTATTTAACTCCAAGTATTTCTTTTGATAAAAATTTAAATACACATTTTATCAATGAAAATCATATACCTCATTCATTTATTGTACCAAATATTTATTCAAAATGGAATTCTCATAGACATCGACGTCATAGTTCAACTCGTTATTGTGGTATAAAGCTTAAAATTGATTATGATTTATTTCAAAGATTTAATGAAAATTTAATATTAACTGTTCAACATAGTCAATTTGTTATCAGATTTGTAAATAAAATATTTTTCCAAACAAAATGGTCAGAAAATGGTTATGAAAATGCAACAGCAGAAAATCAATTGGATAGATTTGGTATTCTTCCATGTGTTATAATTATTGAAGTAGAAGAACAATTAATGAATCCATTGAAACCACAATATAATTGGACTGAATATATTGAAAAAATTTCTGACCAAAATTATTGTTTATCACATGTATTTAGTAATGTAAATATTACCGATTTGAATGGCCTTACATTTATAAGACGTATTTTTGAGAAAATTAATGGTGGTTTATCAAGTTTTGCTCATTGTAAAAATCCATGGGAAATTTATTGTATACTAAGTGTTGTTCATGAATTTGGTCATAATTTTGGTTCACCACATGATCCTGAAACAAATGATTGTATGCCTGAAGAAAATGGTTCATTCATAATGAGCTATCCATTTAATTATAAAAAAGGTCCAAATAATTTTAAATTTTCTCCTTGCTCAAATCGTGCCATTTATCATAATTTGGAATCGAAATTTGATGATTTTATTGAAATGATTAAAAGTAAGTTAATTTCTTCTTCTTTTTTTTTGATTAACTAAATCAATATATTTGATATTTTTTTGATTCTAAAACAAAGAAGGTTCTTGTCGAAATAGAAATAAATGTGGTGATCGAATTGTTGAAGAAGGTGAAGAATGTGATGAAGGTAAGGATGGTGGTAATTGTTGCGATAAAAAATGCCGTTTAAAACCGAATGCCAAATGTAGTCAAAGTCAAACAAATGCTTTATGTTGTAATGAAAAATGTGAATTTCGAATGAAAGGTGAACATTGTTTACCGAATGATCTCAATTTTTGTCTAAACCATTCAGAATGTGATGGTAAATCATATTTATGTCCGGATCGTAAACCTTTACCCGATTATACACTTTGTGGTGATGAACATTTGGATGGTGTTTGTCATAATGGTCATTGTCAAATGTGTTCAAGATATATTGAAGGTTGTCATTTTTGTTGTCTGGAAAAATTCGAAAAAACTTGTAAACCAAATCGAATATTACCAGTTGATTCAAAATGTGAAATAAAAAATATGCCTGGTCGATGTGATTATCAAGGTATATGTCAAAATTTGAATTCAATTATCGATACATTCAAACCATCAACCATCGGTCCATCACCACATCCAATCGATAAATTCAATTTCATACTATCTATTAGAGGTAAAATTGTTTATCAAATATTTTTTCAAATATATTTTCATGTTTCAAATTTTGAATTTTTCTCATTTTCTCCGATTTAGATATCATCTTGTTGACTATTTTTATTACGGTTTCCATTCTTATTGCATTAGTAATATTGGCTAATTATTTGGCAGAAAGAAATTTATTCGATGAATATGATGGTGAAGTTCATCAAACATTGATTAATTATAGAAAAAGGGTTAGGAAAGAAGAGATGAAACTTATTTTTCATTTATAATTTACTAAAATATTATTTATTAGGTTCACCCGATACTTTTGTAAGGATGGCAATAAAATAATAATGATCTGGTGATTTGTTTTTTCCACTCTCACGCTCTCGATATATGTGACAATCAGTTTACGAACCTAGTCTAAATATTTTTATTTTATTTTTTATTTTTTTGCTGTTGTTGCAATAATATTGACTAATGAATGTATTAAAAATTTTATAAAAATATTTTTATTCATGATTATTAAAATTATCAAATCAAATTCGTTTACTTATTTACAATAAAAAAAAACAAGCAAAAATCACAGTGGTTAATTGAGAAAACAATGTAATTATCAATTTAATTGAAATTTACATGATAATGGCGTATGATTTGAATCTGTTATCGTTTGTTCAACAGAATTGTTATTTACATGATTCCATATTGATTGTAAATTTGTTTCTTTCATTTGTTCAGTAAATATAATACTACGATTATAAATACATTGATCAATATGTTTTGGTTTAACATTGAATTGAAAACCAGGCATCTGATAACGTTTGAACGGAATTTTTGAAATTTTTTCCAATTTTTCCGGTACAATACCAGTTATATAAATATCTTCCCATAATAATGCTGGCATTGATTGTTGTATAGCAGCTAAATAGATAAATAAACAACTTGAACGACCATTCATAAGCCATGCTGAACCAGTATAAAGTGGATAAAATTTTTTTGGAAAATCATGAAAACTTGTAAAAAATTTATTCTTTTGTAATCGTATAACAGCAGTATTATTCCATAGATTTCCATAGATTGCAAATCTTGCTGCATTATTATTTTGCTGATTATATTGATAATTTTGTTTTAATTTTTGACAAAATTCAATAAAATTATCATAATTGATTAATGCATCTGCATCAACTTTAAATACATTAACAGCTAATGGACAATAAATACTTGCCCAACGTACAATAGCCATTGATTTGATTGTTAAACGAAAATAATCTTCCGAATAATTCCATTGAATAATATCATTAAAATGATCATTTTCTTGTCGTATCATTTCATCAATTTTACGAAAATCAAATAATTTTTGTCGCATTATTCTACCGAATACAAAATATAATCGACTTGTATTGCTGTTCGATTGAAATTTTGATGCCCATGTTGAACGAATTAATGAACGTAAATGAAAATCATCCGGTTTTGTAACAACAAATATTACTACCGATAAATTGGCACCATATTCCAATGGATCACATAATCTTGCACCCAAAATTATTTTCGTTATTACTTTGAATTCAGATTTTTTCAAATTAGTTTTCATTCCTTTTGATCTTCGATGTTCAATTTCATTTTCTACATCGGTTATTGGCTGATCAGCATAAATATAGGTATCGATTCGATTGATTAATCGAAGATGAAACAGAAGAATTCTATCTGAAAGATTAAGAATTCAGTTAATGAGAAAAAAAATCCAAAAAATTATTATTGATTACCTTTAAAATTATTTTTCGAATCAAAACCATCAATATCGGATAGATTAAATTTAGTCAACATTAGATTATCATTATCATCATAATCATTATCAATATGATCAGCAGCAGTAATGATTATATTTTCCGTATCCGAAAATATATTTTTTTCAATTTGAGGTAATCGATTATAATATAAATCAGTCAAATTCAAATGTTTCATCCAACGAATTGTATCGATATTAATCTGTTGTAATCGTTGAAAATATTTTAAAATTGCTACATTATTATTATTGCTATTGGGCGTATTATTAAGTAATTGATTTTGATAAAATTGATTGGTCGTATGATGAATAAATAAAAATGTTGATAAAATTATTAAACAAATTATAAATGTAAAATATTTTTTCAATCTTGTCGATGATAATGATGAAAGCATTTTATTATTATTTTTTTTTAATTGATTCAAACCAAAAATTTACAAAAAAAATGATTTTCTTAAAAATTTCAATTATCGCAAGCACAGACACAGAAAAAAACCATTGATATTGAAATCAAATCAAAATTTACAATTTATTAATAACCATGATGATTTTTAATATGATGTTATAATTTAGTTTTCATGGTAACCCAATAAGGATTTTTAAGAAATCAATAATTTAAAAAAATCCATTTTTCCAATTTTATTATCATCGGGAAAATTTAACACAGGTAATGTTGTTGTCATGACATTGATGAGTTTTTCTTTTTCTATTTTTTAACATTGTATCCGATCAGGGAAGGATTACTTACTTATGATCGTGATACGCATTTTTGTTTGTTTGTCTAATTTCATCAATCAATCAACCAATCAATCAATGGAAATTGAATCAATTAAAAATTTAAAAGATTAAATTGGTTGGTTGGTTGGTTGGTTGTTGTTTTTGTTTTGAATTTGTGGTAAAAAACAAAACTTTTGCCTCATCATCATCATCATTGGAATGAATGAATGATCATCATCATCATCGTTTGTCAGAATTGTATTTCTTTGCCAAATTGAATTCGAAAACAAAAAAACAAAACTGATTGTCATAGGCTTTCTATTTCTCACTCTCTCTCACACACACACTATGTCTTCTTGTATGGCTTTCAACCGAAACGGTTGCCAACAATTTTTTCATTTTCATTTTCATTTTTCGTTTTTTTTTCATTCGAAAATTATTGAATCAAATGGGCAGAATATTTGTCGTAATGTTACATACACACACACCAGACACATATACACATGCACAGTTACTTTGTTTTATTTCCCCTCATTCATTGATTGTGGGAGTGAAAAAGTGAAAATATGATTTCCATTCATTCATGGTAGATGATGATAATATTCTTGTGACAGCAGACAAACAAACACAAAATTTGAATTTGAAAAAACCGATTTTCTATTTTAAAGAAAAAATGGTTTTTTCAACCAGAATTCTCTCTATCTCACTCGGTTATTCTATATCAGGCGAGCAATACGGTAACATTTAATCGATTAAAGTGAAAAGAATGGTTAGGGAATATAAATTTTTTTATTTTGAAGAAAAGTTAGTTTTTTTCCGAAAAAAAAAACAGAATCGATTTTATACTTTTTCCAATTTTCTTTGTCCTGAATTTACCTGAAATAGAATATTTTTTCTTCTCCGTAGAATATTTCAAGGTGATTTTTTTCACCCGGGACTTTCAATTTGGCTTGAATAATTCAATAACAAAAACAATACTAATGAGAAATTTTATCTTGAACTTTCCATCATTTTTTTTTTTGCTCTAAATTGTAACAAAATCCCAACAAAAATGAATTCAAGATGAATTAATTATTATCAGTTTTTATAACATGATAATCATCATTTGTTTCGCTGGAAATGGACCGGAACAATTGTGAGGAATGATAAGCCAAAAACAATCCTTGTTAACATAATAATGGCATACGATTCTAATTTTGACAATCCTTGTCCATCAATCATTTTTTTTTTTTTTTTTTTGGAATCCGACCAACCAAACCAACCGAGCAAACAAGCAAAATTTGAATCAAATCAAACAAAATTTGTATAAAAAAAATTGAATTGATGTCGCGATCAATCATTGAATCAATCAATCAATCAACAATCGGTCACACTCATCGATAATCACGTATCAAAATAACTAAATGAATAACTAAAATAAAATCGCAATTTACGTCATTTGTCACTACAGTTTTGTTGTTTAAAAATGAAATTTCTAAAAAAGTTTATGGAATTGAAAGTATGTATCCTTATCATTGGGAAAAAACAAAACAGATCACACGACCATTTCAATTTCTTAGTTTCATCCATTTCTTAGTTTAAACATTATGATTGGATTTTTTTTTGTGTACGTCAATTGATTATTGTTATCATCATCGTTTGACGATAATGGACAAAAGAAATTGAAATTCAATATGTTTTCCTTGATAGACCCACACACAAGCAAAAATAAATAAACAAATTGCAAATAAAGAGCAAAAAAATGATTCGATTGATATCCAAAATCAATTTTTCTTGATAATTTTATTTTGGTCGGAAATTTATTATTTAAAGAGTTTCGAGTTAGTCATAACTTCTTATTATTATTATTTTTTTGTTTTTGTATTACCAACAAATACCAAATCCCAGACTCAACCCTAAACGCAATGACCATTAAAGAGAAACAAAAAGCTGATAAGCTGGAAAAGATAAGGGAAAAAAGATTGCACGGTAAACTGTTCAACCATGGCGAACAACCAGTGAATATAGAACAATCATCGCTATGGTTAAAGAAATCAAACATTTCACCGCAAGAAGAAGGTTTATTGTGTAAGGTACAGGATAGAAACCTATTCTTTGAAACAAAAAATGCAAGCATTGTAGCCTAACCAATGTGGGAGTAGATCACCTGGCCACGTGTTGTGGAAGGTTGCTAAACTCGGAATACAAGTATAGACACAATGATGTCGTTAGGAGCCTACATTTAATGTTTTGTCAAAGGTACGGCATTGAAAGAAATAAAAGATTGAAAAATTATCGCGTTGAGAACGTTATACAGAATAACCGTGTAAAAATAAAATCGGACGTCCCGATAATTACGGATACAAGAATCGATAATAACAAACCGGACCTACTGGTACATGATTTGGCTGCAAAAAAGATATGGATAGTCGAAGTAGGTATAACAAATAAGGATCGATTAAAAGAAACAGAAACGGAAAAGGCAAGGAAATACGACATTTTGGCAAAAGAATTGAAATCAATGTACAATGCTACAGTATTTCAAGTACCAATAGTCATGACATGGGATGGTCTCACAACCAAGTACCATAAAAAATACATGGAAATCTTAAACGTGCCGAAACAAATACAAGCTTATGTACAATACATATCTATAAAACGGACAGCGGAAATTATTTTTAGAGACTTGACAGATATCTGCGGTGGCTTCGATGACGTACAATTGGAAAAAATTATTAATAACGAAAATATTTAAAACGTATTGAAAATGTAAATTGTAATTTTATTATTATTTCCACTATTATTATTATTATTATTATCATGAACATTTAATAAACTTTCATTTTATTTTTTTTGTTTGTGAAATTTCCAATTAAAAAAATCAATCATGCGTTTTTCGACTATAATTTTGTTTGTTTGTATATTATTTGTGGCCAATTTTGGTAGTAATGATGCAAAAAGACAAAATAAAAATGTGAAAATAAATGATCAAACTGTTGATGAATCGGAAATCTGCGATGTTGATCAATGCGTTGTAAGTGTGTTTGATGTTTATTTGAAATGATGATAATTTTTTTAAATTTTTTATCCACCAGACTTCTGATGATGAAAAACAATCCGCATCAATAACGAAAACACCAAAAGAAATTATTGTTGAAGATATTATTGTGGAAACAAAAGCACAACAAGATGAGCTTATTACGCAACAACAACAACAACAACAACAAGAGAATCAAACCGAAGAAAATATTACTGAAAAGAAAGCTGAAAAAGAAAAAACATTGGTTGATGGAGAAAATAAAAAATCAAAGAAAAAATCGAAACAAACAGAAAAGGAAATGATTGAAACAAAAAAATCAGATTCGAAATCAAAAGTTAAACGTGATATTAATGAGAAAAAATTCAATGATGATCAATCGGTCGATCAATCACAATCGATTGATGGTCAAGAACAGCAAACCAAAAAAACTGGGGTTGAAAAATCGAAAAAAGCAAAAAAATCCAAACAAAATCAATCGGATCAAACAAAAGAATCGAAAACAAAATTAAAATTAAAATCAACAAATAAAAAGAATAAAAAAAGTAAAAAGAAGAATGGAAAGAAACGTAAAAATGTTAAAAATTAATTAATTACAATTGAATGATGATGATTTATTTTGTTGTAAATAAATTGGATTTTTTTAAACTTGAATTATTTGAATAAAAACAAAAAGTTTTATCGAAAAAATAGAATTGTTTTTGAAAATTTTTTCAAAATTTCAGACATGTCCTATATGAACGGCATTTGAATTTAAAATTCATGCGCATAAATCCACGTGTTTGCATGTTTATATTTTGATTTTGATTGATGTTTACTTTTATTTTTGTCAAATTAAATAATTTTTTTGTTTTTATAAAAAAAGAAATGGGTAAGGCACGTGGAGTTTCCAAACGACGAAAGAAAGCCGGATCATTTCATTATAAACGAAGTAATAAATTAAAACGTCAACGTTTGAAAGAATTACGTAAAGGTGGTTCGATTAATTGTGATGCTGTTCGTCAATCATGGGATCCAAAAAAATCATTAATAAAAAATATGAAAACAATGGGACTTGCTGAAGATCCGAATAAATTACTAAGTGATGTTAAATTTTATGAAAAATTCAAAAATCCCGCATTGAATAATGATCGTAATGAAAGTATTGTACAACGTTTACATAGAAAACTAGAACGAAATCATCAAAAAACATTGAAGAAAAAAATGAAAAAATCCAATGAATTTGCTGTTGAAAATGTGGCTGAAAAATCAACAACAACAACCACAAAAACAACAAGTGTAGCAGAAAAATTAGCCGAAATAGCATCACAACCAGCGACGAAAAATTTTCGTTTTAGTCCTGATCAGATTAAATTCTGTGCATATATGATTGAAAAATATGGCGAAGATTATGATGCTATGTGTCGTGATAAACGAAATTATTATCAAGAATCTGCTGGACAAATTCGTTCAAAAATTCGTAAATTTCTTTCAATTCCATCACATAGAAATGTATATGAAATGGCAAAGAAAATATGTGAAACTCAAATTGATTGAATTGAATTACGTTGGAAATCATCAGATGAACATGTATCTTTGTATTTCTTTCAAATAAAACATACATTCATTGTTAATTAATATAATAAAAACTATGAAAACGAACTTGACAATCAAATTGGTTATGGTTTTGGCATTCAAAAAAAAAAATGAATAAAAAAATAAAACAAATCAGCCTAACAAGCCATAACCTTCAAATGAATTCAATGTTTTTTTTTCGTTGTTGTTAATAAAAACAATTCCTATTTAATTAGTTCGTTAATTGATTTTCTGTAATCATAACTGATGAGGATGATGATAATGAAATATGCACCAAATTTTACCGAATAGCTATTGCACCGATTTATCGAAACACACACACACACACTCTCGCATATCAACCAGAGAAAATTGACATCCATATGAAACCAACAGAAGAGGAAAAAAAAAATTCACCTGTAAATCTTTGTCAATTTCAAAAAAAAATTTCATTGACGACGATATAGAAGAGAACCGTCATATCGTTGTGATTTTTTTTCTAGTTTTAGATTTTTTGATTGAACCAGATTCATGTCCTTGAATATTTATCTTAGTTTATTACTAATGATGATCGTTGTCGTTACCGTCGTCGCCGTCGTCGTCATCAATGAATGATGACGCTTATTAGAATGTCTGTTTGAAACTTTTTTCAAAAAAAGCAAAATTCATTTTAAAACTGTCATTGTGTGTGTGCTTTGGATGTCTTTTTTTTAATTTGAATATTTTTTCTATTGTTTTTTTTTAATTGAAAATTAAGAAAATTGATCAATTTTTTTCAAAACAAAAATCTCAATATGCTGGACCCAACAACAACAACAACATTGATTCCATCGATGAATATCGATAATCATCCAACGGCTTCAATGTTACTTTTATTACAATTATTCAATATTTCCAAAAGAAATTCAGCTAATGATATCGGTTTTCATCATCAAAATGATTCATCAATTGAATTTGTTAATAATGATAATAATTCTTCATCATTACAATTCACTCCACGATTTAATCTAATGAATTATCAACAACAATTAATGCAATTACATCCATTATTAGCATTGATTTATTCAAATAATAATAATGATCAGGAAAAAATTTATTCAAATTTTACTGGAATTTTCATACCAACACAGCAGCTTTCGTATACAAAACCAACAACAACAACAACGATAAAACCATATTGGAATCATCATCATCATCATAATAATCATTTATGTTGTACATCGAATTGTGGTCTGAATATTGATCATTTTTATTCGAATGGACGTATGCCAAATGAATTTGACATAACAAATTCTAGTCCATTTAATTTTCGTCGAAATCAACTAAGAATTGTTGGTGGACAAAATATTGATATTGGAAAAATACCATGGCAAATTTCATTTCAACGATTACGTGGTCGTTATTCAACAAATTATAAACATTTTTGTGGCGGTGCAATCATCAATCCAGAATGGATTATAACAGCAGCACATTGTTTTGGATGGTAGGCCAAAAAAAAATCAAATTCAATTTTTTTCATATTTTCAAAACAGAAAATTCATTTTTCCCTTATATATAGGCTTAGAGGTAATCCAGTAAAAGCGAATCAAATGGAAAGTTTAAGAATGGTTTCCGGTACAAATTCAGTTTTATCAAATGAATATAATTTTAATAATAATAATGATCATAATCAAATTATATCAAAAATTGAAAAAGTTATTAAATATCCATTATATCGAAAAAATTCATCCAAATATGATATAGCATTGGTTAAATTATCTAAACCATTACCATCAATGTTACCGAATTCCCGGATCAATGCTATTTGTTTACCGCCATCATCATCATCATCATCATTAATATCACTTTATCGACATGATGGTTATACTGTTTCTGGTTATGGTCGTACATCGGAAAATGGTCAATCATCACCAGCATTAAAAGCAGTAAATGTAACCGTAAGATCAGATTTGTAAGTTTTTCAATCTTCCATCTTTTCTGTTGTCGATTTTCTTAATTTTTAATTTTTAATGATTAGTGAATGTAAACGTGTTTATGATGATTTATATATACCGGAAAATATGATTTGTGCCGGTGATAAAGATAAAGATTCTTGTCAAGGTGATTCTGGTGGACCATTATTTCGTTTAGATCCATCATCCAATCGTTATATACTTTATGGTATTGTATCATATGGTGTTGGTTGTGGACGTGAAAAATATCCCGGTATTTATTCACGAGTAAGTTATTATTCAAATTGGATACAAAATCAAATTAAATCGATCGATAATAACATTGATCAACAACAACAACAACAACAACAAAATTATTTAAATATTTTAAAAAAACTTTTTAATTACAATTTTAATCATGAAGATGATGATGATGATGAAGATGATTATGATTATAATGATGAAGAAGGGCTTTCAACAAAAAATCAATATAATAGTTTTTTTTAATGTTTATTAATATATAATTGGGATTTTATAGAATTACAACAAAAAAAAATTTATAAATAAAAAAAATGATTATAATTATAATTATAATTATCGACCTAATGGTCTTGCTGTAACCCATGTTTCCACGCCACATTCATGACGACAATAACCTAATGCACGACGACAATCAAATGCATAACAACAATGACCAATACAATTACGTTGTTGATTATTACTATTACGTGCATCCCATGTTGGATCAAAATAATATGGATCACATAAATATTTTTCACATTCTAATTTTTCACTTAATTTTAAACCAAAACGATTCGGTTTTTGACTACCACATTTACGACGACATTGTACTAAATGACCCCAATCACGACAATCAAATGCTAAACAACAATGTGCAATACAATTACAATGATTACGATTTGATTCATAACAATCTTTTCCTTCATCAAAATAACCATCCGTACAGTTTAATGTTTTTGGACATTGATTATTATTATTATTATTATTATTGATCAAACGATATATATTTGATGAATGTTGAAAATTTGTTGATGTCGATGTTGATGATGATGATTTTGATGATAAAATTTCAACAATATCCGATGTCGATGGTGATGTTGTATAAACAAAATGATTATTATTAAATTTATAAATCAAAAACATAATAATGATTATAAGATTATACATTTTTGATTGTTTTGTTTTGTTTTGCTGATGATTGACTAGATTATTATTATTCATAAAGAGAATTTTTTTTTAAAATTTTTATCGTAGAGCTGTGTGTGTGTTTTTCACTATCGTTCAGTGATTCATTGATTCTTTCATTCATTTAAACAAGGATAGATTCATGGATGATGATCATTTGATCAATGTTTTTTTATTTATTTTCTTGTTTATCTTACCTTCAATTTGAAAGAAAAAAACAAATCTCGATGTCAGGATCATTTTTGTTTGTTTGTTTTTTTTCCCAAAAACATTTTTCGAAATGTTTTTTTTTGTTTATTCATTTCCTTTGCAAAAAATATAAAACGATGCATCAACAAACAAACACATCATCATGGTCCTTTCCCATCACACTTTCAAACGAGCTTCAAATTTGTTCTTGAAGAGATTTTTTTGCTTCAAAATGAAAATGTGGAAAACAAAACAAATATATAAATCATCAGCTGAATGATGAGGATGTTTATTTATTTTGAATTTTTCAAATATAAAGAGAAATAGTGATCAATTTTCAAATAACAAACGGATAAGATTTCATCATCATTATTTCGAGAGAAGAAAAAAATTTCCACAAATTGAATTTCCTGAACCCAACAATTGTCACACACAAAACATAAAATCAAATGGATAAAATTTTTTTATTTCCAAATAACATACGGTTTCATTTCAATTTAGTTTTTAGTTTTGTAACGTTCACATTTTATATTTATAGTATTTATATATAGCCTGGTTGCAATATTGCATCAATTTTTTGTTCCTTAAGTGTCGTTTTTTGTTTTGTTTTGAAAAAAAAAAATCAAATAAGTAAAGAAGAGAAAAATCAGTCAGAAAAGAGAGAGATCAAATAAACAAACAAACAAAAATGGAACGAAAGAGAAAGGAAAAGAAAAAGATGTGATAACGACGAAAAATGGATTTTGAATTTTACAAATTTTTTTTTTTTTGATTTCGATGAGACATGCACACAATGATTGAGAGAGAGAGAGAAAGGGAAAAATTTGGAATTTACAATTTTGTTTTTTTTTTAAATCTATTTTTTCTCACTTTCTCTCTCTCTCTTTCTAATTTTTTGATATGAATTTGAGAAAAAAAAATTATTTTTAAAAATCAAGAAATAAAATCAAAAAAAAACTACTAAATAATAATTTTGGAAGATGGAAAGTCAATCGAAGTTGTCCAAGACAAAAAACAAACCCAATCATTTTTGACAGAATTGGATTATTATGCATCCAGAATAAATTATTGATTGATTGATGGTGATTCTAGATTCTCTAAAATATAATCATCTAGAATTTTCAACGAAAAAACAAACAAAAAATCAAATTAATAAATCAGGATTTGATATGATAACAGCAATTCTATTTACCAATATTTCTATTTAATAAACCCAATTGTTTAACAAATAAATGATTAACACATTTAAGGCCAATACTACGTAATGGTGGTAATCGTAATAATAATTTAGCAAAACGACCAGGTTGATTTGGATAATGTGTTTTACAATGTTCTTCCAATGATGCATATACTTTATCTCGATATTGTTCAACATTTGAAACTGATTTAAGATTTTTCATTTCTAATTTGCCCAAAAACAAAACAAAACAAAAAAAATTAGTTAATTTTTTCAAAAGAAATTTCATTCAATATTTACCCGAATTAAATAAAACAACCGAACGTAAACAACCAATTTCAGTTTTATCCATTTGCATTTCACGCATTTTACTTACTAATTCGGTTAATACACGTTGAAATACTTCACCAATACCGGTACTTTTAGCCGCTTGTTCATTAATATAAAAACCATTTGATAATACTAATACTTTATCCGCTTCAATTGAACGATGTGCAAATTCAGCAATAAGCAATTCATTCCAACCGGATTTCATTAATAATACCTGATCATCAACTTGCAATTCCATAAAATGTGGTATCATACGAGCCCATTCAAATAATTGAGCAACTTGTTGTTTTACGGCATCAGTTATATCCATTATTCTTTCTTTACGTAATTTAATATCGATACGCATTTCAGCTTCACGAATTTGTTGTAATAATAGATCATGATTATAATTTGATGTTGATTCAACTTCATTATCATTTTTTTCTTTAGTACGTTGTCGTTCTTCTTGTACTGCTTCACGTTTCATACCCATTTGTAAACATTTTTGATATCGACAATATTGACAACGATTTCTTTGTTTTTTATCAATAATACAATTACGTTCTTCACGACATGCATAGAATAAATCTTTTCGTACGGTACGTTTAAAAAATCCTTTACAACCTTCACAACTATGAATAATGAATTCAGAAACAAAAAAATCAATTATTCTAAAATTTTTCACATTTTGACAATATTTACCTATAGACACCATAATGTTTACCGGATGCACGATCACCACAAATAGCGCATAAATGTTTTGATCCACTTAATGGATGATTTGGTGGATATGATCCTGATTGATTATTATTCTGATTATTATTATTATTATTATTTGTTGTTGATTGTGGTGAACCAACCGAACAACTTGCTACAATTTGTTGATTATTACCATTATTTAATTGTGGTGATGTTGATATTGGTGTTGGTGTAGTAGTTGTTGTTGTTGATGTTGATGATGTTGCCGTTGTTGATGAGGATGACATATTGTTCATTGATGTTGATGATGATGATGCTGGAAATAATGAATTTGATTGTGCTGATGATGATGATGATGTTACTGGAATTGTTGTTACTGTGGTTGTTGTTGTTGATGATGTCGATGGATATGGTGAGAATACATTCGTACTACTCGATGATGGTGATATTGATCCTATCGAACTGACAACACTATTTGGACCTGAACCATTTGTTGTTGTTATTATTCCGTTAGCGGCTATAAATAAATCAAAAAAAACAAAACAAAAATTTAAAATTTAAATTTCTGCCAGGGTTTGTAATTTTAAAGTTATTTAAAATTAAATAAAAACTATAAGCATCCATATACACCACCAACAACAACAACAGCGCAAATTAACAAATCAAATCAATCAATCATCGTCAAAGAAGATACCTGATGATGATAATGATGATTTACAATTAAAATTTAATGGATATAAAGAATTTGTTGAATTAAACCAATTTGAAATTGATGATGATGTTTCCGATTGTGATTGATGCGATTGTTGTTGTTGTTGTTGATAATGATCATTATGGTTAAAATTTTGCATATAAAATTGTGTTGAATTTGTTTCAATCGAATGTTGTTGTTGATGATGATGATGATGATGATATGGATGACGATGATGATGATGATAAAACATTGCTGGAAATGTTGTATCCGGATGACCATGACCATGACCATGTGGATGTGGATGATGAGGATAACCATATGAATTGGTCATCATCATTGTTTGATTAGCTTCATGATTATTATTATTATTATTATTATAATGATGATGATAATGTTGTTGTTGTTGATAATGATTAGTAATCATTTCATAACCATTATTATTATTATTATCAACATCCATTTTATCATTATTATCAATTTCACCATTAACATTATCATCATCATCATCATCATTATCACCATTATCATTATCATCACCATCTATATCATTATTATAATATGATAATAATTTTGGAATCAATTTATCATTATGCTGATCATGATTATTATCAGAAGATGATGATTGTTGTTGTGATGGTTGTATTATCATATCATTCAATAATCTTTGATCATTTGAATTATAACCATTAAAACTTGAACAATGTAATGCTGTTATATCACAAAATAATTGATAATGTTGTTGTTGTTGTTGTTGTTGCGGATGTGTATCATCTTCATTAAGATGACCATTATTATGACCATTATTATCCATTTAGGTAGATATAGGTTGATCGTTATTGTTTCAATATTTTCTTCTTTTTGGATTGAAACTTATTATCATTATCATCAACAACAGGATCGATCGATCGATTGAATTGAAATAAATCCGTTTGCCGAATCCAAAAATGGATTTTCATTTTTGTCATCTCTTGATATTCAAATCAACCAAACATGTTATAATCGCTTTATCGTTTTTTTAATTTCATCTAATAACCACTGCCAATTTTTTTTTCCGAACTGGTAGTGGCAACAAAAACCATAACCATCATCATCAAGAACAACAAGAATTATCAATCAGCAAATCAATCGATTGATTGAGATAATGATTTTTTGAAAAAATCAATCAATCAATCAATCAAAAAATTTCATCAAATGATCCATATTATCAATTAAATTTGAATGATTTTTTTTTTGAAAAAATTAAATGTCAAAACAAGAAAAAAAGAAATGCAAAATTCAATTGAGGTACTGGAATAATATTCGAAACAAAACCAGAAATTTTAACCGATTATCAAATTTCTATATAGATTTTTTTCTGTTCTGTTCCCAAAAATCAATCCGGCTAAAACTTCATAAAAAAAATCCTCTTTATTTTGAAAAAAAAACAAACAAACATAAATAAACTGATCAAGAATTTCAAGGATAGATTATTATCGATGAAAATAGAATAGATTCGTGAATTGGTCAAAAAACTTTTTGACCTTCAAAACAAACAGAAACAGAATTTATGCAATCATCAATGTTGATAATCTGCTTATTAATTTCATTGTTGATGTTCATTTTTTTGATTTGGGCGCCCCAGAATGATGGTGTTGACACATTTTTTTTCATTTTCATGCTGCTGCTGCTGTCAATTTACGTAAAAATTCACAAAAAAAAATCAAGAATACAAAAAAAGAGAAACAAACTAACAAAAATCCAAATAAACTACACTTGTGAATCAATTTTCGAATGAATAAATTTGACTTTTGATTTTTTTGAAGAAAAAAATCATCTTCAAACATGGATAATTAAATAGTATCGTTGAACCGAATCTTGATAAATATCGTTAATCATTTTTTTTCTAAAATTTAGTTGATCATCGAAACCAAATCGAATCGATTTTTTTCAAATTTAAATTAAATTTAATTGAAATTTTGTCTATTGTCGTTGTTGTTGTAATTGATTCTTTGCCCTTTTTTTTTGGATTTAAATTAGTAATTTAAATCACTAAAGATGATTGATATATTTTGTTGCACAAACAATTTGAGTTTTTCTGGTTTTTTAATGTGTCTGCAAAATCAAAATCAAAATCGAATCAAAATGAAATCGAACGATTAAACAAAAAAAAAACAATGAACCTTATTCATAAAAAAAAAAATTCTTAAACATTTCGCCATCTAGTGACGCAGAATTTAATTTCAAATATTCATTGATGATTTATTTTGGTTTTTGTTTTTTTTTTACAAATTTCAATTTTAAAAAATTTGCGTTTTTGTTGTTGGTTATGAAAATCGCAAACAATGGATGCTTAAAGACGCAAAAAAAACAACAACATAATTATACAGAAAACTTACCATGATAAAGTGATTCATCCAATGATTCATCTTGTTCAATTTTGATTTGTAACACTAATTTTGTAAAATTTTGTAAATTTTTTGTAAATTATTATTGAAAATTTTTTTTCTGATTTGGTTTTCCACCTACTATTATTATTGGATTCCGGTATGGACATTTTCTTTTCTCGGCGAGAAAAAAGAGAAAAAACATTCAGAAAATTTTTTCTTCTTCAATGTATTTCACCGGCAAAATGAGCAAAAGTTTTTTTTTTGAAATTTTAAAAATTCAATTGAAAATAACAATGATTATGATGATGCAATGAGGATTTTCGATGAGTGAAAACAATAATAAATAATAAATAATGTCATCAGGAATTTGAAAAGTTTTTGCTTTTTGTGGGAAGATCAATCAATCAATCAATCAATCAAATCAATCAATGATTTTCTATTCAAATTTGAAGAAATCTTGTTTTGTAATTTCATTAATAACACGTGAAACACCATCACTTACACAACAACAAAAACAAAAACAAAATAATTTGATCCAGGAACAGATCAAAAATCACCTTTATTCACCACCACAACAACCACCACCATTCACACACACACACACATGAACAACACAAACACAAACACACAGTGAGAGAATATTTGATGATCCAGAATATTATGGAATTATAGATTCCCTCTCTCTCTCTCTCTCTCATTCACTTTTGTTTGGAAAAATTATTCTTAGAATCAAGATTCTTTGTTGTTGTTGTTGTTATTATTATTGCTTCCTAATATATTGTCAGTGTGTGTTATATCATCAGTCAGATTATTTATTTTCCCAAAAAAAAAGTACCACCTTCATCATCATTCAAACTCATGAGCACATTTTCGATTTTACTTTTCTTTTTCTTCTCTTTCTTCTTTATTTCACTTTCTTTATTCACAAAAATGATTTTTTTTTCTGGTTTGTTATTGTTGTTGCTGGTAGCTGGCTGGCTGGAAGGACCATTCTTTCGTTTCTTTTCTTTTCTTTCATTATCATCCATTATTATAATGTGTGAAAGTAGATCCATTGGATATATGTTTCTTCTTGACTTCTTCTTCTTCTTCTTATTCAAAACAAAGATGTATATAGATAGAAATACCACCATACTGCAGTAAATTGTTGTTGTTGTTGTTGTTGTTGTTGGTGTGTATGGATATTTTTTTTTTCTGGTAGTGGTGTTTATAAAATACCACCACCACCACCACCACCACCGCCAACAATAACAACAACAATTTTTTTTTAACAAACAAAACCCCCCTCACAAAAAAATAATGATGATAAAAAACATGGATTTTTTTCTCTCTCTTATTTGAATAAATTTTTTTTTTTTGAATCTTCATTTGATAATGATGATTGTTGTTGTTTGATATTTTTCACTTGATTTTTGATTAATGATTTGTAAAAGTCAGTGACTGATTTTAGAATCTTGAAATTTTACAATATGATCATTATTTTTCCTTTTTTTATTTTTGGGTTTTGGATCATAAATTCTGTTCGTTTGTTTGTTTTGTTTTGTTTTCACATTCGATTTCCATTTTCATTCGCAGAGAGAGAGAGAGAGAGAGAAAGTTCGTTGACCAGAAATTTGTTTTTCTCTTTTCAAATTCAAAATGATTATTTTTTACGAGAATTTTCTTGGAATTTATGATTTATTAAAAGATTTTCAGACCACCAGGACCCTGATTTTTTCCCCTTTTTTACAAATGAAAAATTAAAAAAAAAAATTAATTTTGCGAAAAACAAGAAAAAAAACAAACAAACATCTAAACTGCCATCTATTGATGATCATTATCATTAATGTTGAAATTTTTTTTTGTAAATCTATTCATCAATAGTAGATGGCAGCATTGGTTGTAAAAAATGGATAAATAATCGAAATGAATTGGTTAGCATCCGCAGGAAAAAAAACAGAAAAAATTCGATCAATAAATTTCTTTTTTCTATCCCCCGGCTCAAACAAACAAAAAAAAAAGATCAAATACCAGATCAAATTATGAATATTTAAATGAATGTCTGCGTGTGTCTCTGGAACAACAACAACAAAAAAAAAAGAATAAGGGGAGAAAAAAAGGGGTGAATTAAAGATGCATTAAACATGTACATGTGTGTGTGTGTGTGTGTGTGTGTGTTTGTACAAATTCATTCACATCAATCAAAATTGATTGATAATATCGATAAAAATGTATATTCCATTTTTGTTGTCGTTGTCGTCTTTGTTGTTGTTGTTGTTTTTCATTATTTTCGACCATTTATATATTCCAAACGGATAATATTCACATTGCACATTAAATAAAAATTGATCAAAGAAATTATCGAACCAGTGAAAGAATGAAAGAAAGAAAATAAAAGAAAATTCCTGCATTCATTCCTGCAATATTACATGGAATTCTATTTATTTATCTATCTATTTATTTGTGGTTGAATGATGATCCAAAGTTGCTGCTAATGTTGTTGTTGTTGTTGTCGTAGTCACTTAGTTAGTTAGTTAGTTATATTTTTGTTTATCATCTTTTCTCACACATTTTCTTTTTTTGTAGGTAGGTAGGTAGTTTGTAAATGTATGTTTTATTTGTGTTTGTTTCCTTTTTTTAAATAGTAAGTGCAAAAAAATGAACAAACAAAATGAATGAATGAATGAGGGCAATATATGTGAAAATAAATAAATTGAAATGACACAATGAAATGATCAATGATCTCTCTTTATAGTTGCTGGTTAGTTTGGTTGGAATAATTGTATTGCTTTTTTTGGCATTTTGTTCGTTTCTTGATAAAGAATATTCTCGATATCTATCTATCTATCTATATATAACTTTGATAAGGTAAGAAATTAAATATATAAAAAAAATACGATATGTATTCTCTTTTTTTTTATCCATATTTACTTTGGATGAATTTTTGCGTAGGCTATTTTGGACAACAACAATAACAATAGCAACAAAACAAATAAAGTTGTAAGAATAATGTTCATTCATTCATTCATTCTAATAGTTCTGGACTGTAGCCAGAATTCTGTATTCTGAAAAATTTTTAAACCCAACAACAATAAGAATTTGATTCAGTTAGTCAGTCAGTCATTCAGTCAATCAATTCAATTCAAAATATTGAAATGATTAACTTTTTTTATTCCCCAAAAAAAAAAAAAAATGTTAATAAAGAGAAAAAAAAACATTTGTAAATAAAAAAAAGATTCTAATCCATTTGGAAAGAGAATAACCGATTTTCTTTTGATTCTTCGTACAATAAAAGAGGAAAAAGAAAATTTTATTTCGGTAAAGAATCGTTTTAAAATAATATGGAGAGAAGAAATGAACAAGAAAAGAATATCTATTCAAAGAAAGAAAAAGTTTTTATTATGACATGAAAATTTCAGTGAATTTTAGAATGAATTTAAAATGTAAATACATCACACAATGATGATGGCTACATAATGATGATGATTGTTATCATTATTTTTTGGTAAATGTAATACATTTGTTTTCTTCATGTTTCTCTCTGTTTGGTTTTCGTTTGTTTTTCTCTTTTTTTCTCTTGTTGTTGTTGTTGAAAATCCCAAATCTTTAAATTGAATCGAATTGAATTGAAAAAAAAGATTTTGGCACATGATACACTTTATAAATAATAATAATAATATCTATTACAAAACTTACAAAGCTTACTGATTTTAAGATTTTGTAACATTTGTTTGTTATTCTTATTCTTATTCTTATTCTTTTGTTTTGTTTGGCCAGAATCAAGGAAACCATATGAAAAACTTTTAGCCAATGGATGTGATTTGTTTGTTTTCCGTGCTCTCTCTGTGAATATTTATTTATTTATTAATTTTTTCATATAAACAATCAAGAATTACAAAATAGAATATACAAATGTAAAGAATAAATCAATCAATCGATCACACACATGTGAATCCGAACAAATTCACCTAAATCCGTTTGATTTGATTGTTTTTCGAATTGAATCAGAATCAGAATAATAACAAAACTGGGAGAAAAAATATTCAATAACAAAAAAAAAACAAAGTTTTTATTTTCACGGCCATTTGTTTATTCAAAAAATACAAATATTTATAAAATAATAAAATACAAAACATAGCAATAACAATGATAAAGATTATAAGATTAAGATTGAGATTGACAAATGTAGATGACCTTTTTTATCTAATTTTTTCTTAAATAATCTTTCATTTTAGCTGACCATTTACCAAAATGTATTGATGATATTGATAATTTTGTTGATAAACCTGTTGTTGTTGTTGCTGATGCTGACATATGTTGATTACTTGATGATGATGATGATGATCTTTGATTATTTATGAATTTTTCATCATTTTTAAATGATTTTTTTGATGATGCTGTCGTTGATACAGATGAATTATTATTATTATTATGATTTTGAAATTGTTCAATCGATATTTGATTATCATTATTAATCAAATTATCATAATGAATATTATTAACCGATAATATTTGATCATTACCATTAATTATATCATTATCATAATTAGTTGTTGTTGTGCGGGTTAATGATAATGAAGATTTTTTTGACGATAATGTTATTGATGGTGATATTGAATGGTTATGATGGTCTGTTACATTGGCAATGTGATTCATATTACTAAATCGATGATCATTATCATTAATTAACAAATTATTTGCTTGATTATTTTCCTTATTATTTAATGAATCATTAAATTTTGTAAAAAATTTTATTTTTGATTGTGAAAATGTTTTATTAAACGATTGTTGTTGTTGTTCATCAAATGATTCAAATGAATTTAAAGGTAAATCATTTTCAACAGAATTATTATGATTTTTTAACTTTTGTTGTTGTTGTTGTTGATTAATCATTTGTAAATAATAATATTTTAATGGTTCATATTTATTACTAATTCTATAAATTAAATTTTTTTGATATTCATTTAATGTTGGTTTTTCTTTTAAATATAAATCAGGTGTTAATATCATTTTTGGTGCTTGTGATTGCCAATTTGATGGCCATGTATGTGGATCATCTTCTAAATATTGCGATTGTTGTCCGATTGTATCGATAGTAGCAGAATTTTGTCGTCCATCTCTAAAATGTAATAATAATAATTTTGATATTTGTTCATATTCTTCCGGTGAAAGTTGTTGTTGTTGTTGTTTTTGCTGTTCATCATCATCATCAACATCATTATTCATTAATGAATTTGTCATTTGTATTCTTGTCAACAAAATATTATCATTTAAAGATGATGATTTTGTTATATTTTTTGTTGAAATTTTTAATTTTGTTTTAAAATTTTCATCATCATCATCATCATCATCATCAATGCTATGATAATTTTTAAAATTTAAACTTGGTGATGATGATGATGATGGTATTAATAATTGACAATTTTTTCGATAATTAAAATGTTGTTGTTTTGGTTGTTGTTTTGGTAATGAAATTCTTGATTCTGCCATCATCATGATATATAAATCAAATAAGAAAAATTGGCACGTTTTTTTTTCGCAAATAAATTTTCTTAAATCAAAAAAATAAAGGCACACAATGTCAACAACAACAACAATGAAAAACATTCAAACATTGATTCGAACACACACTTGACGGTTTTTTGATTCGTAAATTTATGTGAACGAAAAAAAACGACAACGAAGAAGAAAAAGAAGAATCATTCAACAACAACAACATTTTGTCATGTTATGTAAACGACGACAACAACAACAACAACAACAAGGCCATGATCATCAGCAAATAATAATAATGGTGATGAATAAAAACGAAAAACTTGAAATGTTGCATAAAAACGACAACAAAATGTGAAAAGAAATTTGTCGAAAGGAATGAAAAGAAAAGAAATAAAAGTCAACAACAACAACAGCAGCAATTTTATTTATTGCGAAAAGAAAAATTCTTCAATTGTGTGTACAATTGGTCGGTTTAGTTTAGTTTTGTGTTTTTTTTGGGGTTTGTTTTGGTTTGGTCGATTGGTTGATTCTCTGTACGTTGGTTTAATTCTGGCTATGCAGAACAGAATGGCGCCGGCGTTAACGCAGTCGCTATTTTTTTTCGTTTTCATTTTCTTCTTTTCGTAAATGCATTAATGAAACATTTTTTTTTTGTTTTTTTGTTTTAAACACACTTTTAATCAAAAGAAATAAAATTAGAAATAAAAAAAAATCTAATGATAATAATAGCCATTCATCAACAACAAAAACAACAACAACAGAATGGATATTGTTTCGTTCAAATGAAATTGGAGAATTTTTTCTGCTGTTGTTGTTGTTGAATTGATTCTAGGAGGTAAATTATTTGATTCTGGGTTTTTTTTCTGGTTGTTGATTCTGGATTTTTTTTTTGTTCGGATTCTGTTTGTTCAATATAAATCAAACAACATATGCTGGATATCTAGCGATATCAATTCTGGTTATAAAAAAAAAATTTGATTGAAAATCGATCGATGAAAATTGTAAAAATAGATTGAAAATCAATTTTTTCTAGCTTGACACTTTCTATAATAAAATTTTGTCGTGAAAAAAACCAACAACAACAACAACAACATTGTGTGTGTGTATTTGCAGCTGAAATAAGATTATTAAGATGATGATGATGAAATGAAAATCCTTTTAGCTATAAAGAAGATTAATATATTTAATATTAATAATTTATAAAAAAAAAGACGGTTAATAATTTCTTAAGTTTATAATAATCGATATTATTAAGTGAAAATGGAAAAACCCAGATTCTCTATATGTGTGTGTGTGTGCGAAAGATTATTTACCGATATTTTTTCTCGATAAAAAAAAGATTTTTCTCTATGATTTTGATTTATCCCATTAGAATTTTCGATTAAAATAAAGAGTTTGTTGTTGTTGTTGTTGTTAACTTTCAATGATGGTAATGAATTTTTTTTCCTTCGTTTTAATAAAAGCTGTTGTTGTCTAGTCGTCGTCGTCGTTTAAATTCCGAATTCTGTTCCAAGCGTAAATTCAAATTGCAATAAAACTAAAACTAAACTTTTATTGATAAACTGAATTAGGTTATTATTATTATTTTTATTATATGAAACAAAAAATTCTTTGTTGTTTGAATGAATGAAAACGCCTAGGATTTTTGTAGTTATTATTTTTTTCATTCGATTTGATTTGATTTGATTTGTCGCCAAAGTTGTTTTTTTTATTTCTCTTTTTCAATAGAGAGAAAGGGGAGAGATTGATCAATCTGGAATTTTTTGGCTTTCTCTCGCTATTCATTATTCACTAACTAACTAACAGAATTACCCGATGATAGAATTACAGAATTTATTGATTTTCTTTACCACTCTATAGCTATAGATTTGGCCATAATAATAATAATTTTTTTTCTATTTATTCAGTTGCTCAATTCATGATTTGATTCATTTTCAATCATTTTTATTTTTTTCCCTTTGATTTGGATTTGATAGAAATGAATCAAGTGATGATCATCATCATCATATGACAACGCCTGTCGCAATCAAAATTTATTACATTTTAATCATTCTGTTTCTTTATTCTGTTTGTTAATCACTTTTGCCTCTTTTTTTTGTTGTTGATGAATTTACCAAGAAAAGACACCTACGCAATTTTTTGTTTGATTGCCGGAATTTCATTATAATAATAAATTACAACTTTTTCAAAAAGTAAAAATAACTTTTAATTGCACACAGTACCATCTATCGATTTGAATTTTATGTTTTTTTCCCACACTCCGAAAAAAAACCATCAATAGATGGCGTTAATAAACATTTTTTTTTAATGTAAACAATAATATGAATTGTTGATGGATGGATGGATGAAAAAGAAGTTTTCTTGGCATCTTATATAATGAAGAAATCAATGATCAAATGATATGACGACGATGTACTCTTTATTAATTGTCTTTATGTAAATGAAATTTTTTACCATCATCATCATCACGCATAAACACCATCAATGAACTGAACTTTGTAAAGTTGATGAATGGCAAGTGAAGCGAGAATACGCCCTTGTATTCAACGAAATAAAAAAAATCATAATCAAAAAAAACTTGTTATGGCTAATTCATAATGATGATTGTAAAAAAACAAATGAAGAAATCAAAAAATAATGTTGAATTGCATAGATTTTGAATGCATTCAACCAATCCTCAAGATAGAAAAATATTTGATTGATTCGAATGATTCGAATGTTGTTGTTGTTTTTCTTTGATGTAAGTAGTAGTTTTTTTGTTTCGTTAAAATTTCTGACAATTTTTCAATTTTATATTGATCATTCAGTTTCCAGGAAAAAATAATAATAAAATGGTATCATCACACTGTTTCTACTGAATACCTTTATCATCACTGAAACAAAAACAACAAACCTGTTGAATGTTGTTGGATTCAATTATATTTTTGGATAATAAATGAAGAAATACATACATTCGACCTTGAACAATCTAATTTTTTGGTACAAATGATAATTATCTTTTTAAAATCACCATCATCATTATCGTAATCAAATTGCTCTTTCGTACGACCAAACGAGCCCAAAAAAAACAAAAAAAAAATTCGTTAGTTCATTTTTTTTTTTTTGTATTCGCAAATGATATTTTCATCGATTTTGTTTTGTTTTTTTTTCTTCTGTACTGACCAGAATTAACATCATAAATTTTTTATTGTGACCATCCATATTTGAGCAAATCATTTTGTTTTTTCTCTCTCTCTTTGTGTATGTTTGTTTCTAATTACGTTTGTCTACATTGACGTCAAACGTATATCCTCATTATTTCGATATTTTAACAACCAAATCTATGACCAAAATCGATTTAATTTTTCTTCCAATCACAATTCAATCAATGCTCATTATTTATTCGATTAAATATTCTTTAAAAATTCAAATTTTACTTAATGATTAAATCATTAATTAGCCCGAATAAAATCAATATGCCAAAGAAAATTCAAAAACTTAGTAAAACACGTAATTATACATTGAAAACGAATGATCGTCATCATGTACCATTACCGACAGGAAAATATCAAAAAATTGGTTGTCGTGATTTAATGATTGGATTATCACGTAAAAGTGGTATACTTACTCGTATTTATTATCCAGCTAAAACGAATTCGGGTAAACAATATGAAATGAATCCATTTTTATGGCCAAATTGGTTACCGCATGAATTCTATACACAAGGTTATGCCGATGTTGCTAATATACGATCACAATTTATGTTTTCAATGGCAAATAAAATTCGTAAAAAAAATGTTTTCATACCGGCTGTACCGAATGCACGACCACATCCATTACCGGATGGACAAAAATATCCAATCATAATATTTTCACATGGTCTTGGTTCATGTCGTACAACTTATTCAGCAATCTGTTGTGAGCTGGCCTCACAAGGATTTGTTGTTGCAGGTAAGGTTTAAAAAAAAAGTCAAGAAATCTACAACAATTTTAATTTTTGATTTTTTTCCAAATAGCTTTAGAACATCGTGATAATTCAGCTTGTTTAACATTTTATCCAAAACGTCCAACTTATTCATTTAAGAATTCAAATCCAGATTTTTTCAATCAAACTGGTGATCAAGTTGATGCCGATGATGAAGTTGATTTTGGTGATGAAATTGATGATCCTAATTATGTACCACCAAAAGCATTAACTGCATTAACACATATACCACATTTAGAATTAGCATGGATTCGTTTTCGTTATGTAAGCGTATTTCGTGCTGATGATGATGTGCTAGCATTTCGAAAAAAACAAATCAATCAACGTGTTCGTGAATGTACACGTGCATTAGATCTAATGGAAGCATTAAATGCTGGTTATGAAATTGATAATCTTCTTGATCCAGGATATAATTATCGTGAATTTGAAAATATGCTTGGTATTAAAAAATAAATGATTATCATTATGTTCATTATAATTTAATTTGAATTTTTTGTTTCTTCAAATCAAATCAATAGACATGGAACGAATATCATTGATGGGTCATTCATTTGGTGGTGCAACAGTATTGATGGCCGGTGCAGCTGAATTACGATTTAAAACAATTATTGCACTTGATCCATGGATGTTTCCAATTAAAGATGAAGCATTAGATTTAATACCACAACCAGTATCGATGATATTTTCAGAAAATTTATCAAAAATGCCCAATACAAAATTAATTAATGATTGGATTCGATCAAATGATAATAATGATGATGATAATAATAAAGATGATCGACAAGCTATTATAATAAATGGTAGTAATCATCTACAACAAAGCGATATACCATATGTATTCAGTGCCTTTAATCGAATATTCAATACATTTAGCTGGCGTAATCGTATCAACCCGATTATGGTACATGATTTAACAACAAATCTTGCCATACAATTTATTGGAAAACATTTAGGTAATTTTCAAAAGAAAGAAAAAGAAGAAAATCAATTCAATTTTTACACGCGAACATTATTAGTTTATTAATAACAATATATCTGATGATTTAAATCACATGATTTTGTCATAATAAACATCATACGAACGGAATCATTTGATTATATTATCATATCATATGATCTATGATGATGTTATAATTTTGATTAATTTTTTTTTTTTGTTTTGTTTTACTTTCTTTATTTTCTTTACAACAACAACAACTACATAGATATTCCTATCGATGATCGTATCAATCAATATGTGGATGAACAACGTAAACGACGATTACGGCCATTGATCAAATTGAAAAAGTAATAAAAGAAATTTTTGGTTTCTTTTTTGCTAAGCCTTCAAATCGATAAAGATGGCATATCGATCACTGCTGCTGCTGCTGCTGCTATTCATAATATATAAATTTAAATTTTGATTCTAAAAATAAGAATCTTAATTTAGAATCAAAAATCATTGAAAATCAATTTTTGTTTTTATTAAATTTCTTTTTTCATTTTATGAATCAATCAATCAATCAAAAAAAAAGTAAAAACAACAAATAAATAATGAAAGTGTGTGTGTGTGTATAATGAACAAAATTTATATAAATTATGAATTAAGTTTTTGCAAAGAAAAAAAAATTGGAATTTTTGTTTATATTTTTTTTTCTGTTGAAATTTCCATTTCAGGTAAAATATGGTTTTTTGTTTGCTTTAAGTATATAATGTTTAGTGATCAATCAATCAATTTTGAATGATCAGATTGATTGAAAATGCAATGATTGATTGATGTGTATAATAATTTAAGAGAGAGATAAACAAAATTGATAGTGCGAAAACAAAAAAACGAAATGAAATGAAATGAAATGATCAACATGATTAAATAGGATTTAGGCAGAATTGAATGAAGAAGAAGAAGAAAAAATGATCCAAAAAAAATAATGAATGAATGTAATTTTTTGGAAATCGATGTGGCTGTGAAAAATCGGTGGTTAATTTTTTTATTTTTGTTTGAAAAATAATTTCTTATGATCGATACCAAATATACGATACGGTTTACGAAGAAGAGGAATTTGAACCACAAAATGATGATGATAATAATAATAATAAATTCAAATAGCGAATTACGAGTATCACTGGATTTATCGTTTCTCCATTCCTATTTTTTTTTTTCAATATTCATTTTGATTTTTTTCTTTGTTCAACATCCAAATCATAATTAATAAAATTATGACAATATTCACGTACACCATCCAAATTAAGACAACAAAGATAGAATGCATCTTCATTACCAGTCCATTGTCCACATTGTACACACATTGTATAATTTTCATTCGAACCGCATGGATTTTTTTCCGTCATTTTTTTCAATACATTTTTCCATTCATCATTTTCTTCATTATTATTATTACTATTATTATCATCATTTTCATCACTATGAATATTTGATGTTATTGATCGTGAATGTAATGATGATGATGATTCTTGATTAAAATTTTTCATATTCATTAATGGATTACATAATACCGATGTATTATCATTATTTATATTGATAATTATGATGAATATTATTGTTGTCATCAACAACATTAGACTATTTCTGTTGATCATAAAGGACATTCGCCTATAATTATGATGATGATGATGCTGTCGGTGATGATGATTTAAAATCATGTTTTTCGAGATCATTATTCGTTGTGTGAATGATGAACTCATGTTGTATTTTTTGTTGATGTGATGTAAGTATGTGTTGGGTAAAAAAGCAACTTTCAAAAGTTGCAGAATAGGAGAAAATGAAAAAAAAAATCTACACACAGGTAAATGTTGTTGATTTGATTTGATGATAATGATCTTATTGATCTTTTAATGAAATGTTTGTGTTTTGTTATTGATTGATGAAAATTAATGATGATGATGATTATGCGGAATGATGTTAAGTAAAATTCAGGCAATTTGAATCTAAGAAGTACGAAAAGAAAAGACAAGACAAACAATCAATTGAATAGAATGTATCAATGTTTGAATTAGTTTTGTAGGTTTTTTCACTCTTTCTTTCACTCTTTCTCTCTCTTTATGTGTTCATTTCGATAATGAAATGGAAATATATATTGTTGAATTGATGAACATTGATGCTCTTTTTATATCAAATTTCGTGTTGATGATGATGATCAAGATGTAAGTGAATGAAATGAAATGAATTGAATGAATGAAAAGTAAGTGAATGAAAGAGAAAGTGAACGAAACAAATTTTTTTTTCGAAACAAATTTCCAATTTCAATGACGGCGATCATCACTATATATATATTTACTTATTATTTATTTATTTATCTAGTTTAAAAAGCATTTATACAATAATAATAAAATCGAAAAAAAAAATTTGTTATTCATCGTCATCATCATCATTATTATCATCATTGATACGATGCGATGTTTTATGTGCTTTTAATGATGATGATATTTGATGCAATGATCATGATCGTCTCATAAAACACACCACACCATATACACACACACATACATACATACATACATACATTTACCATCCATAAACATCGATAGATTTTATTTTTCGTTTGATCGATATTGACGGTGGTGGTGGTGGTGGTGGTGGTGGCCATTAATAGCTTGTTTCAAACATTAATTCCAAATGATACATATAATTTTTATTCATTTTTTTTGCGAACGGACTAGATTTTTGTTTTTTGTTTTTTGAATTTTAAAATCTTTTTTTTTCAAAAAATCAATGCTTGAAACGTGCGTCTTTGTATACACTGGACGACAGCCAGTAAACTTGAAAAGAATCGATTTAACCAACAAAAAAAAAAATAAATTAAAACCAACTGAAACAAAATATCATGTGATCACATTACATAATTCAATGAATTTGGATAAATCCAGAACGATTTGGTTATTTATTTATTTATGTTTGGTAAATTATTTTTCCTAAAGACACAGACAGACTAATTTGAACCGCCAATAACCAGAGTGAAAAAAAAAGTGAAAGTAAATCATAAAAAAAAAATTTTCTTTGAAACTAAATTTCTTTTCATTTCCAATCGAGTATCATGCAGCATCAAACGAAATGAAGCAAAATCAGAGCATTTTTGAAATTTTTGAATTTATATTCATTATAAGTGAAACGTGAATTTTATCAACAACCAAAAAAAAAAAGAAAAAAAAAAAATTATTAGTAACGACCGAAAAAATGATGGCAAAAAAAAGTATATCGTAAAAATATGAACAAGATGCATATATTCAACATATCAATGATAATGATTGTAAATTTTTTTTTGTTGTAATCTTTCTTTTTCAAAAGAATATATGAATGAATGAATGAATGAATGAATGGAGTAAAATGACAATGATAAAACTTTTACTAATGAAATCTATCTATGAATCTTTTTTTGGTGGAAAGAAAATAAAGTTCAAACACTGTCATACATTTCAAGGACAGATTTATATTAGCCGGTTTCTTTTTTTCTTTGAAAAAATTCAAAAAAAAAAAGTACAATAAGATTAATTTGATTGAAAATTTAAGATAAAAAATATCGAGACAGATTTTTGTTTTTTTTTTTTTTTGCTTTTTGCTGTTTCATGAATGACGATCATCATCATTTGGTAATATTGATAAATTTGAAAATATTTCAATAGTTTTATTGCATCAGAATTGTTATTATTATTCAAAGTTTAATGTTTATTTAGTTTTTTGATTCTGGCATCCATGATGATGATGATGGTTATTGCATCCGAATATGACCGATGAATGAAATGATCAACTGAAAAAAAAAACAAAAAACGTTTGTTTAACGTCATTCATCTTCAACGACGTTGTTTCATCGTTCGTTTGTTTGTTTGTTTGTTTGTTTGTGAACAAATTTGAGGTCAATAAATTTACGATTGTTTGATGATTACGGTCATGGTGTAATCAATGTGCAAGATTTTTTTTTCTTTTTCTTTTTCTTCAGATATGTCTGATCATCGAACATTTCAACAAAACAAAACGCAAAAAAAACCGATATACTGAGGGGTGGTAATTTCAGAGATGGAAATCAGGAAAAAAACCGGTAACAACAAGTTGTTCTTTGCCAAAAAAAAATCCAATGATTCATTTCATTTAAAGATTTTTGCTGTTGTCATTATAAAATTGAAAATGAAGAGGGGGGAATGAAGGGTGGAATCAAGGATGATCTCAATTGATGGTGATTTCATATTGATTGCAATTTTGCAATTTTTTTTTGTATAGCAATTGCAAAATTGCAATCAATCAAATGCGAATGACCATTTAAGTGAAATTTCATTCATTCATTCATTCATATTTCATACACTTGTTGTTGTTATGTCCAAAAGTTCATTCATTCCATGATACATGCATGTGTGCAATATCAATCGATTTCATGTCATGTCATGACATTTACGAAATTCATTTGATTCGTTTTCTTCCAAAAAAAAAAAAAATGTTTGGTAACTTTTTCTGGCTTGTCAAAAAAAAAAAACAAAAATGATAATTAACGAATGCAAACGAAAAAACTTTGGACTTTTAGGACAAACAAAAAAAATATTTGTATTTTTTTGCCTCGATAAAATATGATTTGAAAATTTATAAATTCAATAAATTTCTATTCATTCATTCATCGCTAATATTAATCAAGCACAAACAGTTCAGTGTATAATGATAAAGTTGCTAAGCAAAAGATTTTCCAAAAAAACATGATGATGATTATTTAATCGATAAAATCCTCATTGATGATGATGATGATGATCTTCATTCATTCGATCAATTGATCGATTGATTGATGTTCTGGATTTTTTACTTACATTCACTTTTACTTAATTACTTACTTCTTCATTAATTTCAATCAACAAAAAGAAAAAAGATGACCTTGTTTCGTATTTTGAATTAAATCTTTGTTTTCGGTTGTTTTCGTTTTTTTTTTTTTTTTTGGTTGTTCGATGCCAATAACTTTGCCAAATTTGATAATTGATTGATTGATTGATTGATTATAAACGATACACACAGAACAAAACAAAACAAACATCTTCATTTTCCAAACAAATCAACATGATTAGGAAAAACAATATTTTTTTCGTTTTGTTGGCCAAATGGAATTTTTTCTTCACTTTGAAAGAAAAAAAATTGTGAAAAACCATGACCTGAATAAATTTTTTGCGCTAACCAAATTGAATGAAACAATTTTTCCATGTTAGGATAATTTTTTCCATGTTATTTTTTTCTCTCAATTAAAAAAAACACCGAGCGAGAAAAGCAAACAAATCTAATTAAAAAACAAAATCAATTGAATATGAACCAAAACAAAAACAAAACAAACAAAAGTTTTTCCAAAACAAAAAAAATGTATCATTTCCGTCCACAAAAATCTATATAGATTCTGTGAAAAAAAAATGAAAATCATCGTTTCCCGAAAAAAAAACAAACAAATTTTCATCCATAAAAAATCAAAAATTATACTTTTAATATTCTCTTTTAATAATAATAACAACAACAACAACAAAAAACGATTCGATTTTGTTGGAAAAATATCGATCATCATCGTTTCCTGATCGGGAAATGAAATGGAAAATCACATACAATTTTTGTTTTGGTTTTACCCGGAATCGAAAAATCGAAAAAAATGTAACAACAAAAATGTAACAACCGGGATATTCATCCGGGAACCAATAAAAAACAACAATATTCAAAGTTTTAAACATGGGAAAAAAATTGTTTAACAAAATGAAAAAATTCATTTTTCTCATTCTCCCTTTCTGACTTCCTTGTTTATAAAACTTGAACAAAAAAAAAAAAAAAATCTGATGATCTGATGACGTCTGATGTATCGGAATTTGTTTTGTTGAATAATTTTTCTAACTAAACAATAGTACCATTAAATGTTTGATTATTATCATCATTATTATGATTAGTCGTCGCTGATGATGCGGATACGGACGCAGATGTTGATGCGGCTGTTGTTTGTGTTGGACCAGTTATTGTAACATTAGTATTTGTTGATAATTTTGTTGATAATTCTTCTTCACTTGGTGAATCGATACAAATCTGTACAATTTCAGAATTTTTTTGATGAATTTTTCGCTGATAAGAATGTTTATCATCATCATCATCAGTATTCGGATTATTATCATGTTGTTGCTGTTGTTGATTATCAAAAAGATTACCATTATAATTTTTTGGTACTGTTATAGCAGGCAATATAATACAATCATCACTATCCGTATCATCATTATCGATAACATCATCATTATTATTATTTGTTTTACATTCAATCATTAATTTGGGTAATCGATTTTTTCTCATTGTTGTTGTTGTCGTTGTCGCTGTTGTTGTTGTTGTCGATGATAATAATAATGATGATGTTGGTTGATTTTTATTTTTACCATGACGACGATGACGACGATGATCATTATTATTATTATTAATATTACTATTATCGATTGAAAAAAAATTATTCTTTCCTTTTAATTTATTTAAATATGGTGCTTTTCGACGATTATTTCTACAAATATGTTGTTCAATATTATCATCAACATGTAATGATGCTCTTGATGAATTTGATGATGCAGATGATGATGTTGATGATGATGATTTTGATACGGATGATATGGATTTGGTTGTTAAATCACCTTTACCATTCACTGATGATAATTGTCTGGTTGAATCAACAATACTAAGCATACTGATACCATCCACTGCACTTACACGAAGACCACCACCACCACTAACGCCACTATTATGATTAATATTGGTTAAATGACAATTACCATTACCATCATCATTATCATTAGAATGTTTCTTTTTTCTTTTTTTTCGTAACGGTGATTTTGATCGTAATGAACTTGCACGATTTAGAAACATTTTTTTACTATTCACCGGGCTTGGTTTGATTATGAAACTGATTGAAAAGAGAAAAAAAAACGAAAGAAAAATCCAAATGAAAAAAAACTAGAAAATTTGATCATTTTTGTTTGTAATAAATTCTTACATGATATCACCTTCTTCAAGTTTAAGATCACAATTTGGATTGATTATAACATAGGATAGTTCGGTTCGTTTTTCCGAACAATTATCTATATCAATGACATATATTGAGAGGGAGAGACAGACAATGAAAACGGAATATAATTATATGGTTGACAAAAAAAAACGAAAACAAAATACTAACCATAATCATTGGATGGAATTCCAAGATCTTGAAGACGATTCCGTACCAAATTAGATATTTCTTGACGTTCAACTTCATATGTAAGTGCCTGATAATTCATCTGTTCGGTTAATGGTAACATAAAATCAAATGAAATCTGTATACCCTGTATGAAAAATTGATTAGTGAATAGTTAGTTATCTCAACAAAAAAAATATAATTACCGTTCCAATATCATTTGAATGTGTACTTTGTGTACGATAAATACCGATAGGAATTTCACATGTAGTTGAACAAAGACGTTGATAAAGACGACCATAAGTACGTATCCAAAGATCATCTTTAGTAATACGCATCGAAGATAGAAAACCAGAACCAGGTGCTTGATCAATACCCAATAATAAACGTATAATTGTAATCATATAATCTTTAACAAATGCCTGATAAAGTAATGTATCCAACATTGATGCACTGAATACATTACCAGCCGCAAATGGTAAACGAAACATATATGATATATGTGATCCACGTTCACGTTCATGCTAATAAACGACAATGATAATAATAATTCAAAAAAATATCGATAGTATCGATCGTATTAATCCTTTGATAATGTAATAATTTACCTTTTCCATTTTAGATAATGATAATGCATAAATATCATGTGCACGAAATTGCATAAAACGCATATTACTTGATTGTGATAATTCGGTTATAATTCGTACGGATGGAAACATTTTAAACATTGTTTGTACGGCAACAATTGTATTACAATCGGAAAGATAATCTTCTTCAGCTGAATTTGTTGTTTCTTTATTTACAACAACAACCGAATCGGATAGATTAATACCGGCTCTAATTAGATCATCAAGACTGTTTAAAAACAAAATGAATTTCAATCGATAAAATCAATTTACATTGTAATCGTTTGACAACTTACTTATCAATACATCCTTTCATCCAATAAACTAATGGAAACCATGAAATTGCATCAATAAATGCTAAACTTGGTGTTTTTTCCAACAGTAATATAATTGGCCGTAAACTTGTTGATTGATGAAAATGTGCACGTAATGGTATTATAAAATTATAAATACCATAACTTGCATAATCTGCTGCTAATATTATACATTTTATACCTTGCCAATCATAATCACGTGAATGAAAATATGGACAATGTTCACATGGCTGAAACAAAAACCACAAAAACAACGGAAGAAAAACGAAAAAACAAAATAAATAAAACAGAAAACCATTATACTGAATCATCATCATCTTGGATCATTATTAATAGAAAGTGATAGCAGGCAAGCAAACAAACAAACAAACAAACCAAAAAACCAAAAAACTAAACTAAAAATGAAATGAAATATGAGAAAAATAAAGGTTTCTGGTATTCACGCACACGAATGGTAATCGATATTCATTATGTTTTTGTTTTTTCCCCCGTTATAAACACCACAAACGATTACTACCATTACCACCATTGAACATTATTATCACATCATCATCATTTGTTATGGAATCGAGCAAACAAACTGGACATTTAGAAATGATGATCAGATTCTTTTTATTTATTTAACCATCGATGATGATAATGATTACACACACGCGCGCATTAAACCAAATAATTACATTTTGGTTTGTTTGGTTTTTGTTTGCTATCAATTTATCTGTCATGTCACCACAAAAGGTTTGTGTTGTGTGGTTGTTTTTTTTTATTCCTTATCTTTATTCAGCGCCTAATTTTTTTTTTTGGTCCATTCCCATTTGATGTTAAAAGTCAAAACAAAACCTGAAATACAGTAGAAAAACCTATTTCCCGACAAATGAAATAATGATGACGATGATTTTGTTGTTGATAAGATAAATAAGAAAATAAACAGGCAGACATTCTAAATAATAATCGATAAGATCAAATCATTTCCTTTTGCTTTTTCCTTGTTTTTGGTATTCATTTGCTGGGGCTGGTAGTGGTGGTGGTAAGGCAATACTGAAAAACATAGCATAAAACATATCGATTTCAAAAGTTAAAGAATTTTTTTCGGTTTTGTTTTTTTTCGGGCAAAACAACAAAACAAAACAAACAAACAAACCATTGATATTTGAAGACAGCATGATGGTTTTTTCTCTTTGAGCAAATAACAAAGCGTTGGTGATACACCCACATATGGTGATACTGGTGGAAATCCTTTGATGATCCTATTTTTGTTTGAGAAAGAAGAAAGAAAAATGAAAATGAAAATGAAAATGAATGGAAAATTCTTTCAATAATTCATTGATGTAACCAAAGAATAAAAAGAAAAAACATTCAATGACAATATTTTTCTCTATGTTTGTTTTGTTTTGTTTGGAGAGAGAGAGAGAGAGAGAGAGAGAGAGAGAGAGAGAGAGAGAGAGAGAGAGAGAGAGAGAGAGAGAGAGAGAGAGAGAGAGAGAGAGAGAGAGAGAGAGAGAGAGAGAGAGAGAGAGAGAGAGAGAGAGAGAGAGAGAGAGAGAGAGAGAGAGAGAGAGAGAGAGAGAGAGAGAGAGAGAGAGAGAGAGAGAGAGAGAGAGAGAGAGAGAGAGAGAGAGAGAGAGAGAGAGAGAGAGAGAGAGAGAGAGAGAGAGAGAGAGAGAGAGAGAGAGAGAGAGAGAGAGAGAGAGAGAGAGAGAGAGAGAGAGAGAGAGAGAGAGAGAGAGAGAGAGAGAGAGAGAGAGAGAGAGAGAGAGAGAGAGAGAGAGAGAGAGAGAGAGAGAGAGAGAGAGAGAGAGAGAGAGAGAGAGAGAGAGAGAGAGAGAGAGAGAGAGAGAGAGAGAGAGAGAGAGAGAGAGAGAGAGAGAGAGAGAGAGAGAGAGAGAGAGAGAGAGAGAGAGAGAGAGAGAGAGAGAGAGAGAGAGAGAGAGAGAGAGAGAGAGAGAGAGAGAGAGAGAGAGAGAGAGAGAGAGAGAGAGAGAGAGAGAGAGAGAGAGAGAGAGAGAGAGAGAGAGAGAGAGAGAGAGAGAGAGAGAGAGAGAGAGAGAGAGAGAGAGAGAGAACAACTTTTATTAACTGCTCCTAACTGGAGTTGCTTCTAACACAGTGAATACATATTAAAAAAAGAAGAAAAAAAAATGATGATGATAACAATAATAAATAAAATAAATAAAATATAAATATAAATACAATCAACCAAAACAATCAACCATACAGGTGATTGTGAACAATTTTTAATGAAGATTGGATGATCAATAATGATAAATCGGTAATGAATTCTTTGTTAAAAATTCCGATTTTTTTTAACACATCCACCGTGAAGGTGGGAATAGACCCTCGGGCGCCAAACAGCAAGCCCTGAACTACCCAATTATTGATCTGGTAGTGTCTCCCCAAGAAATTGAGGCAAGGTGTATAAATGTCCCTTTTTCAATATCGACATTCATCGCTTGAGATTCATCCCTTTCGAACCGGATCGTCGGGTCTAATATGATACCAAAATTTTTGTTCCGATCGATGGCGATAATGTCAGCTCTCCGATTCGACCCATTAGCATCAATACAGTGGACCTCACGGTAAACCTCGAACCCGTGGCTTGTCAAACAGTCCTTAATTTTATCACAAATTTGATGGTGTCGAATGATACGCAACGATTCCCCCTTTGAACACGCTTGTAGGATGTGGCTAAGGGTTTCTGTCTTCGCGCAGAACTGAGTTCTACACGAGCTGCCATCCATACTACGGCCTGGAAGGGATCGAACTGGTACACAATTGGTCGACATTTTAATAGCATTTGTCCATTGGGACAATGATAGATTTTTTCTATTAAAAAGCCATTGGTTTGTCCAAGGCGACTCTTTAAATAAAACGACTCCGGCACCTTTGACCGGAAGTCTGCACCATTGCTCGAAAGCTCTGGTCCTCAAATCATTACGAATACTTTTCGAATCGATCAAATTAAAATCATCCACATTATGGGCTTCCAACCCTATTTTCTCGAAACATTGGACGACCTCATCTTTAAGATTTCTTGTTATGTCCACTTGTGGAATCCTAGCTCTATCTAATAGTTTGCATGAATTGATATGTTGAATAAAAGATTCCCAAGTGGCACGAATTAGACCTAGCCCACGGAAATTCTTGTCCGCGTAAAAAAATTCATTAGGCGTATCATTTGGAATTTGAATTATACTTTTTACCGCCGAACGAATAGCTTTGTCTATGTCCATTAAGAAGTCCATTGATAGTTGATTCAATGGAGCATTTTCGATTGGAAAAACAACCGAAGGAAAAATATATTTATTAATTAGATTAATTTTTTGATCGCTATGTAGGTAAGGTGAATTGGCTAGACAGTTGAGTCTAGAATATAACTTTTGCAGCGTAGCAGATTTGTCCAAGACGATTTGCGAATTAAAATCAATACCAAGATATTTGATACGTTCATTATCTTTCAGTTTTTCGATTGAATCAAAAAAATTTGACCCGGAACTCACACTCGATGTGTTAATGATACCATTAATTAGTGATATGGTTTTGCTTTTGGAATAATTAACGGATAAACCGATTTTCTCGAAGTTAGATTTAGCTATTTCAACCAGTGCAGCGGCATTTTGATCATTATTTCCAATTATTGCTAAATCATCAGCAAAAGCGATGGCAGAGATCCAATCACCCAGAAAATACCCGTAAGAACTTTGAATAATATTTTCTGTTAATTCATTCATAATAAAATTGATCGATAAATTGAATAACAAGGGCGATGTTGGAGCACCTTGAGCTACACCACGTTTCAGATGGATGGTACCGGTATTCTGGTTTTTAATATTGATTGATGTTGAATTATTTGTAATTAGTTCATGTAACAGCTTCTTCAGATGAACATTAAGAGAACTAGAATTTATGACTTTCATCAAATGATCATGTCCAACAGAATCGAACGCTTTTGACACGTCTAAGAAGCAAATTGTCAAATCTTTCTTATTCACTTTGGCATCAGTCAACAATGACTCTACTATAGCCGTATTAATTTTAACACCAGGTGAGGATGTAAAACCTCTTTGATTTGGATTAATGAATAGACTTTGTCGGACTTTGGCATCAATCATACGTTCAATAATTCTTCGAATGACAGAGAATATCGTGATAGGGCGGAAATTATTAACATCGCTAACGTCACCAGACTTATGGATAAGAATTGTTCTTCCTTCACGAAATATTTGAGGTACATATGACCATTTCAACATGACATTTGCAATTTTTAAAATTACAGGCAAACAATTTAGCTTGCGTATATATATCATCAAATTTTATCGCACCCAGGTGCCGTATCCAAATTGATTTTTTTAGCCGCCAATGATATATCATCAACTGTGAAAAACTCAAGCGTATCGTCGCATCTATACGTAATATAATTATCTAATATGTTGGGATTGACAGATTCAAATTTATTCTTAAAATGATGTTCAATATCGGCATTTGAAGCTGTACAGGCTTTATTACCATCTGTTTTGTTCAATCGTTGGAAAACTTTACGCCTTCTATTATAATATTCAAATTGACATATTTCGTATTGATATTTTTCTTTATTTCGTTTGCTTTTTGCCTTTCTGGCTCTAAGAGGATTACTAGCGCTACTATAACCAGCTTGTCTAGTTGATGGTAAACCATTTTTCCTATATTGATAATATCTTTGCGCCGGATGTTTCGGGCCTTTTAAATCGGATGCAACATTAAGAAGAGACTTTACGAAATCGTTACATGTGGAATCGAATAAACCGTCATTTTTGACTGAAAGAACAGAATCAAACTTATTGCACCAATGGTTACTAAACTCATTATTATTTACTTCTGAAGATTGAGAAATATCAGTCGTTGGACTATTACCATCATTTGCTTGATCGAAATTATCATTATTCACCGTCATCATTACAGATGAGGCAATGGTAGATGTTGATGATGTATCGGTAACCGCAGTATTATTGTCACTGGTCGAATTTTGAGTGTTATCCGAAAATATTTGAATATTATTTCCCGCCGTTGTAACAGATGAGGCAGGGACAGATGATGATGATGTAGCGGTCAACGCAGTAACAATAGCATTAGGTGAATTGGAAATGTTGTTGGAAGAAGAAATTTGAATACTATTGTTTCCCGCCAGTATAACAGATGTGGTAGTGGTTGATGACATAGTAGTACACGATGATGTAGTAGACGCATTATTATTAACATTGCACAGATGATTAATTGAATTTGGAGAAAATGTCGTGGATTGTGGAACGATATTTGGAATGCCATTGCCGCGAATATCAGGCCTCGACGTCATCAATGACGGATACTTTCGTTCAATTATCAATTTTTGATTCCATTCAGGATGGCATCTTCCAATATGAACCCGTAGACCAAAAGGTTTTTCAAAGGATTGACCACATAAATAGCACCTTGTATCATTAGAGATATCTTTTAGCCCTGGATAGGGCATCTTCAGTAATTGTTGGTTCAAAATCACAGATTTAAATTACGAAAAAAAACAATAACAAAAGAAAAAAAAACAGAGAAAAAAAAAAAGCTTTTGACTAATTCGTTTTTTTTCTTATTCATTTGGAATTTAGTTTTTTTTCTAATGTAGATGACTATATTGACATAAATGATTACCCGAGAGAGAGAGAGAGAGAGAGAGAGAGAGAGAGAGAGAGAGAGAGAGAGAGAGAGAGAGAGAGAGAGAGAGAGAGAGAGAGAGAGAGAGAGAGAGAGAGAGAGAGAGAGAGAGAGAGAGAGAGAGAGAGAGAGAGAGAGAGAGAGAGAGAGAGAGAGAGAGAGAGAGAGAGAGAGAGAGAGAGAGAGAGAGAGAGAGAGAGAGAGAGAGAGAGAGAGAGAGAGAGAGAGAGAGAGAGAGAGAGAGAGAGAGAGAGAGAGAGAGAGAGAGAGAAACTTTGATAATTTCATTCAATCAATTTACTTTTTTTTTTCTCTTGAATTTGTTCATTCGTCTCATCATCATCGATATCAATCATAGTTTTTTTCTTCTTCTTTTCATTTAGATGTTGCTAAGTGATAATAATATCAGACGAATGAAGAAAAATCAAGCAAATCAAATCAAAATGAAATCAAATGATGATAACTATGAGTGAGTTCAATGAAAAGGAAAATCTTTTAGCTTTTATTTTTTATTTCTATTGCTCGCTCTGAATAGTGGAAAGAAAAGTAGAAAAAAAATGAAAATCAAAAAAAAAAGTTGAACCAAATTGAATGGAAAATTCAAATTGAAAAAATCAAATCTTCACTGTGGAAACCGAATCACTGAATTCGTGATGCAGAATTATTGGATTTTTTTTTGCTGCATAAACCAGGGAAAATATCCTCAAGCATTCTGATATGATTCAATCAATCAATCAATCGAATGATGATCAATAAATTTACCCTCTAACCGAAAATATTCTGATGTTTGATTTCGGACCAATCTTTGAATACATTTGTGTCATTCATTCATTTATTTCCCTCGATCGTAATGACGATAAAATTTTCTTCTTTTTATGAATGGAAAATTTTCGAAAAAACATATTTTTTTCTTCTTCTTCTTCTTTCTTCTTGAAATAAATATTTACACATTTTAAATATAAACAATTCAATGGCTCTCTCTCTTTTTGTGTGTGTGTTTGTAACAAACGAAGAAAAAAATCGGTTAAAAAAAATTGATACATTTGTCTAAAATAGCATCACAAGTAGTACAATGGAACTAATGGAAAAGTTTCTTTTTTTTTTTGCCAAAGATCATTTCACTTGTTATTCCGAATGTGAAACGTGCAACAACAACAACAAATCAAATGAGAGAAAAAAAAGATCAATGTGTTTTGGTTTCATTTGATTGAAAAAATTATGAACCACGTATCGGTCAATGGGTTAATCATGTATACACAAGAGAGAGAAAGAAAGAAAAAATCTTTGAACCTAATTACGTATCAAAATTTTACTTACACAGAATTTTCTGCTGGAAATGTCCATTGATTTTCTGAATGACGATCAAATTGTTTATTTGCTGTTGTTGTTGTTGTTGTCAAATCTTTTGATTGACCAAAGTTATTATCATTCGTTTTTGATTCGATTGTTGTTTCCTGTTGTTGTTGTTGACCATCACCATCATTACCATCATTATCATCATTTTGATTACTTGATTCGGTTGAACTATCATCATCATCATCATTATCATCATCATCATCATCACTACTACTACTATTATCACCTAACATTGCTGGTACTGGTGCAATGCTTGGTCGACGGCCACGTGCAGCAACAACATCATTCATTGTTTTAGTTGCTGGTGAACCAAATTCAATTTTCGGTACTTCTAAATGACCTAAATGTTTACCAGTTGTAACACGTTTCATTTTGGTTGCAAATTCAGCAACAGCACGTTTTAAACGTGTTGGTGATGAATCACGACGTTTACCTAATGCTAAATCAGATAAAAATAAACTTGATGATTTTCTTCGCAAATTACTAAATGAAAATGGATTTCCACTGCTTGTACTAAGATTATCTTTTCCATTATTATTATTATTATTATAATCAGTTGATAATAGATGCATTTCTGATCGATTATTTTCATTACGTTCGTTCTTTAATGAAAAAAATGTAAAATGAAAAATCATTAATTTGACCATCAATTGATAACAACAAAAATCAAACAAACTTTTTTCAATTTTATCAATCCAGATGATGATTGTGGTATTGATAATGATGATGGTTGCTTTTGTTGTTGTTGTTGTTGTTCATCATTATCAATCAACATTTTAATTGTTGGATCATCATTATTATCATTATTATCTTTTCCATCTAAATCATTATCATTATTTTTATTTGAAAAATTTATTATATTATCATGTAATAAAAGTTGTTGTTGTTGCGATTGTTGTTGTTGTTGTTGTTGATGATGATTTTGTTGTTGTTGTTGTTGTTGTTGTTGTAGATTACAATTTTCAATTGGTTTATCAACATTTTTATCCCCGTTATTATTTGATATTATTTGACTACCAGATATTGTTAAATGTGTTGCACTAATCGATGATGATGTTGTTGTTGTTGGTACAAATGTTGAATTTTCTTCTTTTGCAATATTCATATAGAAACAAACATCCGAATGTTTTAATACATATGATGGTCCTGGATTTAACATTATTGGCCATGTACCATGCATATCAGTTTGTATGCCAATCAATGCAACACCATATCTATGAGAGAAAATGAAAAAAAAGATTATGAAAATGATGATGAGAATCATGATGAAATTTAGAAAATAAATCTAATAATCAGTTTGTCCAAAAAAGTTTTTTTTCTCAGTTTTGTTTTTGGTTGAAACGACTGTCAACATGATTGCAAAATCTTTTCAGAATTATCTAGATTTTACATTCCAGGCTAATGGAATTTTTTTTCACACACTCACACTCATTGCAATCTCACTTTAGTTAGTTAGTTAGTTTTTTAATTGAGTTATGTAATTTTTAAATTAAAAAAAAAAATCTAATACAAATAAACAAATGCGTAGCGCGTTCAAATTCATTTTTTATTCGTTTGTAATATTTTATTTATTCTTTTGGTTTTTTATAAATGAATTATTCTGTTAATAATGATGATAATGAAAAATGACATAATCAACTTTTTGTTTTGTAGCTGAATCAAATAATCTGACAATTTCTACAACAACCACAACCACCACCACCATCATTATTGGTAATATTGGTATTTGGCAAAACAACATTATCATCTTCAATAATAATTTCTGATGATTGATTACGATTTTCTTGTTGATTATTATCATTATTAATATTATTATCAGCAGTATTCATTAATGAATCATCTTTTTCATTTTTTTCACTTTTTTCATTTTTTTCATTCGGTAATAATTTTGTTTGATTTGAAATTTCTTTTACTGATGATGATTTTTTCATCAATATCGGTTCATCATTAACAATAATCTTCGATTTGTTGTTGTTGTTGTTGTTGGTGGTGGTGGTGGTGGTGGGAGTAATGGTACTAATAACATCAATACTAATAATTTTTCTCATAATTTTTGATGGAATTTTACTTTTTTCAACAGCAAATTCTTCTTGTTGTTGTTGTTGTTGTTGTTGTTTAACTTGTAGTTTTAAAATTTTTACTTTTTCACGCATTTGTTTCCATTCATCAATTTCTTTATCCGTTACACGTTTTTCTTTTTTCATTATTTCAACCAATAATGATGGTGTATCGGATGGTATACGTTTTATACGATAAAAATCTTCAATTCGTTTTTTTTGTTGTTGTTGATATTGATATTGTTGTAATAATGATGTTTGTTGTTGTTGTTGTTGTTGTTGACTAACACTATTATCCAATGTTTTTGGACATTTAAATATATGTTGATAATCACCCGGTGCAATCAATATTGTCGGTACATCCGAATTAATATGTTGAATTTTTTTACTTTTTTCCGTTACTTTTGTTGTCATTGTTGATGTTGTCGTTTTTTTCATTTTTTCCATTGATAATGATGATCGTTCTTTAATAATATCCAATAATTTTTCATTAAAATTTTTTGAAAATTGTTCAGCAACCGGTAATAATAATGTTGCATCATCGGAACGAATTTTTTTAATAATTTTTGTATCTTTTAAACATGTTTGTATTTGTCTGGCACGTTCACTATAACTATCACTTTTACTATTACTTTTACTAGTTTGTTTATGTATCGATTTAGATTTTGTTATCAATTTACTTTTTCTTGTTTGTAATATTAATGATTTTGATTTATTTTTTTCAATCGATTTAACTGTTTTTGTTGCTGTTTGTTGTTGTTTACTTGGTTTTCGTTCTTGTTGTTGTTGTTGTTGTTTAAAAATTTTTGAATTTTTTTTCATTCGTGATTTTCTCCATTGTTGTTGATTTAATTTTAATTTTGATAATTTTATACCACTATCAGCTAAAACATATTCACCTTGTTTAACAACAATTGAACTAAGTGTTGATGGTATACGTTTATTTATATGTACTGATTGATAAAATGATACTTTACTATTGTTAATTTCATTTTTATTTGTTGCCATTGTTTCAATCAATCACATCAACAGCAAATGAAGAACAAAATTAAAAAAAAGGGGAAATGTTTCCGAAAGAAATATAAACGAAAGAAACGAAAACGAAAACGACAACTCACTTTATATTAATGAATTTTTTTTCCTTTATAAATAAATTTTCTTTAATAAAATTATTTTGTTTGTTTGAAATTAGAATTTTCTTTTTTTTTAAAAAAAAACTTTAATAATTTATTTGATTAGTAATTTTGACCTAGATTTTTGTTGTTGTTATTATCCAATGGAGAAATTTTCCGGGGAAAAAAATTTAATTGGAAAAGGTGAAAAAAAAATTAGACCACTTCACTTTCAGAATCGATTCTCTCTTCTTGAAAATATTGTTTTTCCACACACAAAAAAAAACATTCAACATTCTGCCATTTGTCTCTGTGTTTGTTTTGCTTAACACTGTCTCACACTTTCTCTATCTCACTCACTATATAAAAATAAATCTCAGTTTCAAGTGATTTTTTTTCTTCAAATTGTCATTGATAAAGTCTTGGTCTTGGTTGACAGAAATAAAAACAAAACAAAAAAACTATAAGGGTATATTATTGTTGCTGCTGTAGATCAACACACACACACATATAAATCACCAAAAACGAACAATTACGATTTCGATTTTTTTTTCGTTTTCTCCTTTCTGATATCGATTCTAGTCAATTATATTCGAGGTTCACTTTATTCTTTTCTTTGATTTTGGTTCTTCAAACAAAACCATTAGCCTGTTTTTTTCATTCTTTTGTCGATTGTCTTGCGAGAGAGAGAATGAAAATAGCAATACATTTATTTCAGCCGAACAGAACAGAAGAAAAAAAGTCAACATCATTTTAGTTAGATTGTTATGGAATTGATTTGAACACACAGAAGATAAAAAAAATCATTTTTATTACTTACTTTCTATGTGAATGAAATGAAGCATAGGTAAAACTTTTTCCTTCATATTCACCAAAAAAACGGCTATCACCAAGTCTAATATGATATATTTCATTACCGGAACATTTTCCATATAAACGATGCCATTCTTCATCTGATGTTTGTCCTTCTCTATAATGATTATCAAAAAAAAATGAATGAAAAAAACGAAAGAGAAATGATTGAATTGATTCGTATTGCATCAATCAATGGAATATGTAATTGGATAGTTGGGAAACTTTTCTGGGAATTTTTTCCCCCTCGAAAAAATAACTTACTGTCCACGTGATGTATGTAATAATAATGTAACCAATGTTGATGTACCCGGACAAAGACAATTATTTGCCAATAATGCATATTTAAATTCATCTTCACATACAACATGTTCTGTTTACGTTTACGTTTCGTTTTTTTTGATTAAAACGAGATGAAACAAGCATAAAAAAAGTAGCAAAAAAAAAAACAATGACAATGTTAATGAATTTATTTTCATCATCATCATCATCAATTCAAGAAATAATTATCAATATGCAAGTCAATTAATTTACAAAAAAAAAAATCAATAAAAGCAAGCATTCAAGTCAGCCAGAAAAATAATAGAAAAAAATACAGGGAAGCCCAACATTCATTTTGAATGAATTAATCATTGGAGAGAGAGTGAGAGAGAGAAACGGGCCACAAATTAAATGAAACCAAATGAATGATTCATTATGAAAAAATTATTTATTTATTCATGCATATACATGTATATTGACAATATTGAACAATTGATTACCGGCAAATGCAACATGAATTTTATTTTCCGGACGAAATATCTGTATATATTGTGGAACATTTGGAGCAAAATCTCTTACTGCCCATGATCGAAGTATTGTATGTTGATCCTATTGACAAAAAAGAAAAAATATTTGAATAGAAAAAAAAGAAAAGAAAATGAATGGAATCATTAATTCAATCGCAAATAGAATTGTATCATTTTAATTAGTGTTAATGAATTATGTGTGAGAATGATTTCTTTCTATTCAAAAGCTTTATTTTCAAAATGTGGAAAATCCAAAATAGATTTTCATTTAGCAAGAAAAAAAAACAGATACTTTTTTTTTGTTTGGTAAAACTTGATTGCAAATGTAATTGATAGTTTTTTTTGGGAGAAAGGTTAGTCTGTCTTTCTTTTATTTTTTTTTTTGTTTAGGAAAAAAAATTGTAATTTTTAAAGTTTGCTTCAAAAAATAAAAAACAAAAATAATAATTACAGCAGCCGAACGATCATTATAATTACGTGCAGCCAATATAAAACAAGCTTCAGCTGCATTCATTCTTGCTCGTGTTAAATCAGTATCTTTTAATGCTGAACCTTGTAGATAAATAACACGTTGTACCCAAATTGGCATCTGTAATATCATTTTCATTGTTGTATCAACTTCACATGGTGATAATAGTACAACATAGAAATCCTAGACATTGAAAAAGTGAATCAGAATCAGAAAAATAAAGATCGAATTTCAATCACTGAATAGAAAATTCAAAACATTTACCTGTAATAAAGGATGAGCATAAAATTCATTTAGAAAATCCATCACAGTATCTGAACCAAGTGTTGTTGAACAAACGACAACATGTTTTTCGGTTTGTGCACGATGTGTACTATGCAAATATTTAAAAAAAACAAACAAACAGATAAAATATATTGAGTTTTAGTGAAATGAAAATGAAATTCAAACAAGAAAAAAAATATTATTACAGTCGTCCCTCGTACAACGCGGTACTTGAACAACGCGGTTTCGATAGAACGCGGTTCTAGAATTGCGAAATTATACAGTTTTCCCTCGTACAACACGGTCAGGGTTTCGATACAACGCGGTTTTGAAAAATCGAATTCGCAAAATAATTAAATTAAAAAAATTATGTTTTAAAGCTTAGTCTCGATATAACACGGTACAAATTTCCATATTTCTACTATTTGTAGGTCTCGTACAACACGGTTTCGATACTACGCGGAACACGGTTTCGATACTACACGAGCCATTTCTTCTATTTTACATGCATTTCGTACAACGCGGTTTCGATACTACGCGGAACGACAAAACCGCGTTGTACGAGGGACGACTGTATTCAAAATCAATAATATGATTAGTTAGATTTTTACAAAGATTGCATTCAAAAAATGTTGAATATCAAATATCATTTTGATACAATAACAGAATAATTTATTTGTTTAACGTAGAATTTCTCTCTCTTTTTTTTTGCTTTTCAATGTAACTCTATTTGATTAGATAATGATTGATAATTTTAGGTTTGATTCGATAACGACGATACATATGTCAATAATAATAATAATAAAATTTGACATTTTTCCAATTCTTTCTGCGGAAAAATTCTACAGAAAAACCAAATTTCTTTATCAATTTTTCTGATCAAGCAAATTTACGAATCGATGAAGGGTGTATTTATTTTTCTTTTTGATTATCTTCCTGACAAATAATCGTTACTTTCGGAACTTGAAACAAAAAAAAATCAACTAATCTTTGATGACTGTCGTAAATTAGAATTTCATTTTTTTCATTTTCTCATTTTCATTTCGTTGTCCATTGAGATTTCATCAATGAACAAAGTCATCTTGATAATTTATATGAAAATAATTATTGAACTGGAAATTTTTATTTCATTTCATTTTATTTGGGTTCGTTTTTTTCTGATGAATTAATATTCCATACCTATAACTACCACCAAGTTTTTGTCGTTCCATCCATGTATAGGCTAATTGTTCAAATTGTGTAGGCAATACAATCAAGGCAACAATAATCATAATAACCATAAACAGCTGTGATGGCCAACGATCTGGTTTATAATCACCATAACCAACGGTTGCAAATGTTACAACAACAAAATAAAGGCTTTCAAATAGATCAACATTACGGCCACCGGCACGTTGAAAATGTTGAAATCCACAAAGACTGTTGTTGTTGTTGTTGTTGTATTTTCAAGTGAAACAATTTTAACGAAAAAAATTCAAACAAAACATTAATTGTAAAACCAAAAATAAAAATAAGAATAATAAAATTCTAAATTACCTTGTAAATATAAGACATAATAATGTTGCCGAAAGAATCATTAAACGTTGTGAAAGTGCTGATTGTGATCGTTGCATTGCACGATTTAAATCATTCTTCAATGTTTTTGGTCAGTAAAAATTTTTTTCCAAATATTTATTGTCGATTCATGGATCAAATTATTAATGATAAAATTATGTTAATAATTTTTGTTTTTTTTTGGGTTTCGCATAATGTGTTTTATTGCAAAGGGCAAGGAAAAGAATCAAGAATATTTTCTCTCTGATTTACTGGAATAATTATTCTTAAATGGTTTTTTGTTTGTTCGGTTTTCTCTACTGAATAAATTCACTATCAAGAAAAAATAAGGTACCACCATTAAAACATTGCACAAGATCTAAGATAATAATCTATCATCGTTTATTAACCATAAGTTATCCCATCATTATTTAAAACAAAAAAAAAACTTTTAACTTACAAACATATTTTCCAACGTATATTTAGCCAGCCAACAATTTAAAAATGATGGTACAAAAAGATTACGTAAAGGTGAATAGAAAAACTGGATAACCAAAACAAAAAAAAATTAATGAAAAAAATTGATTGACAGTAAAACAAACAAACAAAAAAATGAAAATGAAAAACAACAACAACAAAACAAGAAAAGTTTTGTTTTTATCAAAAAACTTTTTTTTTTCCTAAAAAATTTTTCTGAACATCATCATAACGGTTTTGTTTTTTTGCCATTGGGTAAATAAATAATTTCCAGAAACATTGTCGGAAAGTTTTTTATTTTTCTTCCTTCGTTTGTTTGTTTGATAATATGACATCAAAAAAAAGTCGATAATAAACAGCCAGCCAGCCAGTAAAAAAAGTTTGCAGACCAAGCGACATTGTAAAACATTTTGGGCAAAAAAAAAAATTAAAGTTTGATCTGAACTAAAAATGAAAAAAAAAACATTCTTTTTCGTTTTGTAAACTGGATGGTGATGAAGAACAAAATTTTCATCATCATCATCATCATCTACGGAATTTTGACGGTTTAAAATAAGTTTCAAAGTTTTTTAATAAGAAAATTCCACAAAAAAAGAAAGAAAGTGTATGATAAATAAATGAAGCTTAAACAGCAGAACGAAAAATTTCAATGAAAAAAAAATGATACCAAAATTTCTAATTTTCATTCAATTTGCTAAAATATTTTCCCAAAGAAGAAAATGAAAATCAATTTCAAGAATCTTTTCGTAATTTTGAAATTCCACCATCGCCAAAAAACATATGATCTTGGATGGCCAAAGAAGAAAATCAAAATTTCAAATCTTGCCAATCGATTTTCATAATCAGCAAGCCAGCCAGCCAAAGAAAATATTGATTGATGATCCACCACCACCACTACCAATATTATCAACTGTTATCCAAAATATCTATCCATAGTTTGGTTTATTAAATTCTTCAAAAAAAAATTCTTTAATATTCTTATCATGATGATGATATTAGAAGATGAAAATTAACAATCTTTTTTTTGCACAATGAATGAATGAATCATCACCTTCGGTGTGTAGAAATTCAAAATTGATTTTTTTACTTCAAAGAATGAAAAAACCAAATAATAAATTAGTATTTTTATGCAAGAAAATCTTTGCATATGAGAAAATATCATCAGAACATAAATGATCAATTTATACACCTGGTTTTTCGTCGACTTTATTATTAAATTGACTAAATTGACTAAATTGGCTGGCTGGCTGAAAAAAAAATCGTTATTATCGTTAGCGTTTCGGGTTTGTTGTTACAAATTCCATTATTTAAGAGAGAAAATAAATTTATCCGATTGAAAATCAAAAATCAAGAAAAACTTACCGATACAATATAAGGAATATTTGTAATAATTTCGACAATAAATTGAAATGTAAAAATTGTTTGTAAACAATTTCCCTTTTATTATTATCGTTGTTGTTGTCGGTATTTGTCGTTGTGTGTGCCAATTCAATTTTGTGATTCAAACATAACAAGAATGAAAGAAAAAAAGAAAGAAAATAAAATACCATTAGTGAATTTCGTTTCATTCATTTTTCGTCTGAAAAACGATGGTTCGTTAAAATTTCCTGTATGATGATGGTAATATGCATACAAGTGCAAAAAAAAGAAGAAGAAAATTCAATTTTTGACATTCATCATTCTGACATCTTATTATTTTATATAACACGCACGCACACAGTATGGCTGCATTACTTGTGAATAAAATAAATTGGAAATCTGAACCAAAAAGAAGAATTTCTTGTGAATATTTTTTTTTGCTTGATTTGATGGGCAAATAAAGAAAATTTTTGTTTTTTTTTGTTTCATAAGTGAAAAAAAGGAAAATGACAATTTCTAATTGTGTGTGATTTGTATACAAGGTTAATGAAACAAAATTGTAAATTGTAAAAAAAAGCAGAAAACAAAAATACTTACTTTGTTGCTTAGATAAGCTAATAATAAGGCCTCTGTAAAGCACAGAATCGATATAATTGACTTGATGTGGAGGGGGGGTGAAAAGAATATTTAATGATTCAGCAGAAATTCGTGTAAAAAAATTAAAACTTTTGGGGCTTTGTTGACATACCTGTAAAAACCAAATCACAAATGATCTATCGACCCAAATAATAGCACGCCTGCAAAAAAAAAAAAAGTAATAATTTTTCGATTGGAAATTAACAATTTTCCTATTTTTTTCATTTGAAACATACCAATTTAATGGTGCCATCTGAGCAGAAACATTGACTGGAAGCCAACGATTATCATACATACGACAATCATACATTGAATTATAATTTGGTGATGTTTGATTAGTTAGATCCGGTAATGGACAATCATGGCTAAACATTATTTAATCATATGATTCCAAAGAAATAAAGAGAAACAAAAAAAAATTATCCAGAATATTTTTTTGCACTCAATTTAAAACAGAGTGTTGTTGTTTTTCGAAAAACAAAAACAAACATATTTCGTTCGTTTGATGATGTGTGACATATTTCTCAAATTCTGTTTTAACTTGATTAAAATTCATATTCCAAAAGAACCAAGAAGAAGAAAAAAACAAATAAACATTTTATCAGATGTAAAAATAATATCATGAATGAATGAATAAACGCAGAGAATCAACAGAGAATCTACTTGAACTTATTAAACTAACTTCTGTAAATAACCATAACCATAATAATAATCTAATTATATTTGATAAGTTAATAATAATAATAATGATGGCTATTAATGGATGTTAATATTCTGTCTTTTTCTCTGTTTATTATTTAATATTCTGTTCATATTAACGATTAATAAAAATGAAACAATAATAACAGAGAGAAACTACTACCACCATTTCTCCAAAAATGATAATGAAATGAAATATTATTTGAGAGAACAACACAAGGGTGAGGGAAAAAATCAATAAATTCTTGATTCTTGTTGATTTGTTTTGTTTTGTTTTTTCCCCCATCCAAATGAATGACATATACAATGTTGGCGTTCACAAACGAAAGTATATTTGCAAAAACAAACTAACCATTTTGCTAACAATGGTCCAGCATCAAATATCACTCGTACAATGTAGAATAAACATGTCAATAATTTCAATACAGTTTTAATGATACGTATTTGAAGACCTAGAAAGAGAAAGAGAGAGAAAGAGAAAAAAAAAGAAGATTTCAAAAATGTCAAGCAATTTTCTTCTTTTTTGACAGATTTTTCACTTGAATTTTACTAATAGTAAATAATGGCATTGTTTTGAAACGAAATTTGAAAACATTTTGAATTTCAAGAAAAAGAAAATATTCTTCAAAAAACAAAATTTCAAAGAATGAAAAGTCAAAAGACAAAACAAAAAAAATTCTCGACTTACTTGTACGTTGATTTTTGATAAAAAATACATGTAATTTTTCTTTAAACGTATTTTCATTTTCATAAAATTCCACACGAATCCTGTATTGTAATAAAATAGAAAAATAAGAAAAAATTAAGAAATTTTTCATCAAAAAAAGAACAAAATTGATCGATTGCTTAGTCAAGTTAGCTGGTTGTTTGTCAAATTTGTTCTTCTTTTTGTTGAGGAAAAATCCAGAAGAAGAAGAAGAAGAAAACCTATCATTTAATTGTGAACAAACAAAAAAATGCTTAGTTGCAAAATAATAATCTGGAATCAGTTCAACCAAAAACCAAACCAAAAATAAATGATTTATTGGATTTTATTGAAAACAAAAAACATCATTGAAATTTCATCATGTTTTTTTCTTTTTGACATACTTGAAAAAATCATAACTGAAAGTGTAACTTTTGCTTCTGTTTAGGAAAGAAAAACAATGTGAATTTTCATGTTTTACAAAAATGGAAAAAAAATTTTCTACAAAAAAGATGATGATGATCATGTCATAAAATGGTTATTTTGTTTCATTTTGTTTCATTTCTCAACAACATCGACAGCGACGAAGACAAGAATCCAACTGGATTTTTGTTGTTGTTGTCGCTGTCAGTAACCATGTTTTTTGTAGGAAAAAACATTCAAACATGGTTATGGAAATCATCAATCATTTTCGTTATTTCAGTGAAAAAAACATTTTTTTTCCACGAAAAAAGAAAACACCTGATTTAAAATTCTTTAAACAAAAAATGAATGAATGAATGAATGAATACAGTGTGATCAATGAATTTGTAATCGATTTTGCTTCTTTTTCATGTGAAATGTTTATGTATTGATTTTGAATTGACACACACACACATTGGTTGGTTGTTGAATCTTTGTTGAGTTTTTCTTTTTCTGTACCCGAACAAAAAATTCAATTAAATCAAACGCTTGTTTGATGAAAGGTATAAAAAGAAAAACAGAATCATCATTGAACAGGTGAAAATTGACTTTTTCCATTTCGTTTTTTTCCCATCAAATATTGATTGATAATGGAAGAAACAGCAAAAAATCCTGAAATAATTCAAATTAAAATCAAGCAAAATCATCATCGAACTCAAAATCAAATTCACTTTCCCAATCGATTATGGATCGATGATTTTTTTTAGTCATCGTCATCTTCTTTCCTTGTCTCTTGCGAAACACAAGTTTTCTCTCTGTGCTATAATGATAATGATTGGTGGTATTGGCTGTCATCATCATTTTATTTGGTCAAACTCTATCGATTATTATTATAGTTGCTGTTTGTTGTTTGTTTGTTTTTCAAGTGTTAATCGAAGAAAATAAAAAAACCTATATTTAAGAAGCTTTTCTTTTCCTATCTTTTTTTGGTGTAACAACAAAAACATTTTGATTGGCGTTTGATGTTTGCTTTGTGTGTGTGTTTGTGTTAGATATAAAGGCTTTTCCTTTGTCCAAAAACAAAATTTCATTCAATTTTTTTGTGTGTGTGTGAGTTTGTCATTAAAAAAAATATTTTTGTTTTTTCTTGCTATAGCTCTCTTGACAAATTCAGAAATATTCTTGGTGTGAATATAAAAGATATTCTTGACAAACTTTTTCTTAGAAAAATTTTTCTTCTTCTTTCAAATTCAAGTTGTTGAATGAAAATTTTTTTGAAAAGAATTGTCGATTGAAAAAGTCATCCACACACACACACTACTTGAATCAGAAAAGTTTATTTAATCAACTTCAAATTTTGATAAAATTAAAAGAAAACAAGCAATTCTTTCAAAAACTAAAAAAGAAAATATCGATTTTCTTTTTAATAGATATCAGATTCCTGTAATTCTCATTGACCTGGCTATTTTAACATCATCATCATCATCATTCAATAAAATGTTAAAATAGTTTCGAAATTAAAACATAAAAATTGCACAATACATTCTCATTCAATCAGCCATTGTTGTTGTTGTTGTTGTTGAACAAAAAGGCTATTGTCATATGAGAAAAGAAACGAAAAAAGTAAAATCTGGTAAAATCAATATGTTTTCTTTTCCTGGATGGAAAATCAACGAAAAAAAATAAGAATAAATTCTCATCTTCAAAAGGCGATTCAATCGCAATTCAAAAAAAGATTCACAAAGAATTTTTGAAAAAAAATTGAATGAATTATTCTGACAATATTCCATGTCTACTACAGAATATTCTTTATTCAGGTAGCTGTAGTGATGGAACAAGAAGAAGAATATAAAAAAAAGAGTAATCCTTAAAGTCAACTAAATAAACAACAAAAAACAACAACAACAACAAAAAAGTTGTAGAAATTGAAAAAAATTGAGATTTTAAAAGTGAAAGAATGAATGAATGAAAAAAAAACAAGCAAACTTTCTTCAAAACCAACCCAAACAGCAATCAATTTTGAATGAAGATAAAGTGAAATGAAGTGAAATAAAAACAAACAAAACAAAACTAAACTAAGCGAAACAAAACGAAACGAAAAAAAAAATCAGTAAAAAAAAAAGAAAATTGGAAATATTTTCTGGAAGTAATGAAGAAGAAGAATATTTCTCGGGAATCATTTTGTTGTTTCAAGGATAAAATTTGATTGAAGAATTCAGGTAATAATTCATTATAATGTAAATGACAGTTATTCGACTATTTTAACTATTCGGTTGGTCAACAAAAACTATTAACAAAAATGGAAATGAATAAAAAAAAATGTTTTGAATTTCCTTCAAAAAAAATGTACATTTTATTACATCCAATATATGTCTGGCTTATGTTAAGTTTAGTTTGTCAAACAAACATTGATAATAAACGATGGTAAAGATGTTTTTTTTCATTTTCATTTTCATTTTGAAAAAAAAAGTTTCCTGTCCAAATCATCATCATCATCATCGTTGTCGTTGTTCCAGGTTAACAAATGAAACAAATTCAAAACGAAACATATGGAACATAATAATAATAATAAAATGTTGTCGTCATCATTTTTTTCAGGACAAGAAAACTGGAATTCAAAAGAAAAAAAAATTTTCTTAATCATTTTTTTTTTTTTTTTTTTTTTTTGAATAAATTGAATGACAACAACAACAACAATTGAAAAACACATATGGTACAGCATTTGTGTAACATCTTGACACAACAACAACAACAACAACAAATTAAATTCAAATTCAAATTCAAAAAAATCAATTTCAATTTCAAAATCAAGAATAATAATGAAAAATATGGAAAAGAAATTCTGGTCAGATTTTCATTTTTGCTAATAAAAACCATAAGGTGTTTGTGTATGTAATTGAAAAAAAACCATTAAGAATTCTTGTTACATAATTTTGTTGTGCTAAAGCAAACCTTTTATTGTATTATCATCATTATGATTATGATTATGATTATGGACAACATCAGCATCAATAGGCAGCGACTGTATTTATACTTTGGTCGGTTGGTTAGTTAATATATTTATTCAACCATTATTGCAAATATATGTTGATATATCAAATATCAAATATCAAATACATAAATAAATAAATAAATGATTTAAGAATGCATAAAAGCATAAATAATCTAAGCCATGAGAGAGGGAAATATTCTCTCATTGCTTTTTGCTTACAAAAAAAAAGATTTGGCCCTTTTTTTATATAATGATTTTCTGTTGTTTTGTTTTGTTTTGGGGACAGAAAAACAAAAACACCCGAAAAATAAAAACATTAATAACCGAAAATGAAAAAAGAAACAGAATGTATAAATTTCATATGTGTCCATGAAATAATAATAATAATTACATAGTGGATGATGATAATGGTCGACTGGTTGGTTGGTTGGTTGGTTGGTTGGTTGGTCAATGGGGGTGGGTGAAAAAATATTTCCAATATTAATACTGATAACTGATGATTTTCTTCTTCTTTTTGTTGTTTAAAAAAAACAAGGTAAAGCAAATTTATCTAAAAGCAAAGACCGGCCATAAGATTATATATATAATCAATCAGAATATAGATTCTGTAACAACAACAAAATGATAATAATAATATTATTACACACACACAGAATATAAGAATATTTTTGCTAAACTAAGAAAAACATTAATTCTCTAATGGATATATAGAATTTCAAATGAAAAGAAAAAAACTTCTAATGAAGAATGAAAAAAGAAGCAAAAGAATTTTTCATTTCCTTTTCCCGGCTTTTCGAGTGAAACAATTAATAAATATATCCCACATACACACACTGGGATAAACACGAAACCCGAAAAAAAACCCGAAAAAAACCCTAAAAACAAACATTTCATGTAGTAGTTGTGTTTGACAATATCGTCGTCTTATTACACAGGAAAATAATAATAATAATAACAATCTTAATCATTTTGGTTGGGTAAGTAAGTAAGTAAGTAAGAAAAAGAATATTCCTTACGAATTTCTTTTTGGAACACTTTTTTTTTGTTTCCTATTTACTTTACTTTCTTCTTATACTATTTATTTTTATTGAAAAAAAATTTGACATAAACAACAAACGTTGACGATGATGACGACGACGACAAATTGCTGACTCAATCATTTAATGATATTAGCGTGTGTGAGAGAGAGAGCGAGATAAATATTAAGTTACGAAAATGTGTTTAGTTTTTGTTTTCCTTTTGTATTTACTATGGCAAAAATGTTATGGATGTTATTTTTTTTTGAACAAGCTAATAATACTTGTAAAGATTTCGATTACGATTACTAAATTTTACCTAAATTGATTATCCTATTGGTAGAGAAAAACTAATAATGATAATTTTCATTTTCATTTTTATTTTGTTTTGGAAAATAATTGGAAATATCCGTGAATGGCAAACGTAAGAGAAACTTTTTTTATTTTTTCCTTTTTTCGTCTATGTTACTCATATGCCTAGAGGGCCAAATGATTCCATTTTCTCATCATTCTGGATCGATCATTGTCATTTTGTTTTTGTTTGTTTTTTGTTTTTGTTTTGTTTAAAGTCCGAATTTGACAATCATGACAGAAACATTTCTTTTTCTGATTCTCTTTTGGGAAAAATAAACAAACAAAAAAACTATGAAATTTATGGGAAAAAATCCGAGTCGAGAATGGAAACAAACAAACAGCGGACAGAATTTGAAAAAAAAATTTCATTTTCAATTCAAAAAAAAAGTTTTCTTTTTTTTCGTTTGTTGACCATTTTTTTTGTAATCAAAAAAAATTTTCAAATTTGACGACTGACATTTGCTTTGAAAGAAAAATACATTCATCAAGCTTTTCGATTATCCAAAGTCATAAATAACTGTTTCACGCAAATCGAAATAAAATTGGAAATTACGTCTGTCGTATGCTGTGTTTAACAAAAAAAAGATTTATGATCTTCAAAAGAAAAAAAGATGAAAATTCTAATCCAAAAACAACAAGAAAGTAATCAAAAAGTATTAACATTGTGGTTTGTTTGTTTGTTGCAGGAATTTTTGAAATTTTTCCTTGTTTTGGAAATGAAAAAAAACAAAAAAACGAAAAATGATAATGATAATGATACCTTGGTATAAGCTGTGCAACATTATCCAATGAATCAGATGCTTGTGGATTACTTGATAAAAATGATCGTCTATGTAATGGTGGTACATCACCATAAATATGAAATGTACCAATACCACCACCAGCAGCAGTAGTACCATATTGTACACCACAATATGATGCTGTTGATGATCTAGCTGATTGTATACGGGACATTGTTGTTGTTTGATTACCATCACCACCACCACTTATTCTATCTGATGGTATTGTTTTACTAAATGGTCTAAAATTATGATCTAAATCTACAATCACTTGTTTTTGAGCTTTATTATTATTATCATTAGAATTATTATTATTTGTTGATGATGATATTGGTACACGTTCGGATGACGAACGTCGTCTATCCATTTGATTTGGTGGAGGATTTGAACCACTTCGTAAACGAAAAAACCATAAATTTGACATTGAACCAAATTTTTTTTGTTGTATTTGGTTGTGATGTGTATGACACAAAGAATATGAAACAAAAAAACGAAAAAAGAGGTTGAATGAAAATTTCGATGACACCCGCAACAAATGATGATGTGATCACTCAAAGTTTCATTGAAAAAATTCTTGCTGGAATTTATTTTTTTCCTTCTTTCGGATATTTAATTGGAAAAATCAATCAAGTAAATGATTTTTTGATTGTTTTTACGTAGAAAACGATAATAGATTTTTTTCGTTGTTTTGTTTTTTTTTTTGAAAATTAAATTAAAATTCAAGTAAATATTTGCCTCAAGTTGTAATTGAAAGACAAGCAAGCAAGCAGCAAGGATATATATATATTTTCACTTGAAAACAATTGATTGTTGGCGGTTGATTGGTTTTAACCCCGTTTGTTGTTGTTATCGTTGATGAAAAAGTAAACAAATTTCTTTTTTTTTGTTTCATTAATTAATTAATTAAAATTTAAAATTTTTTTATTTTTGTTAAAATCTTCCTTGTTTGTTTATTTAAACCAAAACATGAAAAGAAACATTTTGCGCACACGCTCCAAAAGTATCACATTTTTAATTCCGAGATTTCTCGGATAAAAATTGGCGAATTGTCAATGGAAAGCAAAAAGCGATTAACGAGTTGATTTTTTCTATTTTGTCTTTGAAATGATTGAATATCAATGTGAATAACAAACGAAATTGGTGATTTAGAATCAGTAGAATCAGAATCAGTAGAATCAGAATTTGAATTTAATGAGAAAAATCTGATTAATTTTAGATTTCTTTTTCTTCTTCTTTGGCGTTACTATGGTCGTTTGTCTTTGAATCGATTGCAAATAACGATATATAAAAAAAATAAATCAGAACAAACAACAACAACAACAATAGAATCGTTTTTTTTTGAAGGGAACAAAAGCGAAACAACAACGGAAAATTCTTAAAGAATTTTCGTTTTTTTTTGTTGTAGACGGAACAAATTTCAAATCACAAAGAATTAATGTAATCAGAATCAAACAAACAACAATAGAATATTTATATATTCACAGATGATTGAATTTTTTCATTCATTCATTTTACACAATCAGGATGATCAGAATTTTGACTACTTTTTAAGATGTTTTGTTATTTTCTCGTTCTTCTTTAGGCAACAAACATTTTCCAAATTCATTATTTTAATGATGGGTTGAGAGAAAAATTCGTTCGAAAAGATCAAATGATGATTCAGTGATGATAATAGAAAAATATACCTATGAATTTTACATTCTGTAATCAGATTTTAGACATCTTTTTTTCATTCATTCATTCATAATGAATAAATCAAGCAAAAACAAAAGAAAGAAAGAAAGAAAGAAAGAAAAAAAACATTTTTTTCACATTTGTCACCAATCAAAAACAAAAACAGTAGAAGAAAATATGGAAAAAAATCATCACCATGATGATTTTAATCATCATCATCATCATCATCATTGTTGTTGAAAGAATGAATGAATGATTTGAACGAAAAGAAAAATAGCTTTTGAACAACAGCGCAATGATGTGATCAAATGAGAAAATAATATACTATATTTTCAAACAAGTTTGTTTGGATCATAGTGTGTGTGTGTGTGTGTGTGTGTGTGTGTGTGTATTCTGTGAACATAATAATGTTATTGTGTGTGTGTGTGTCTATATGATGATTACAACAACAAGAATATTCTGTTCCAGCATTACATCACACACACATATGTATGGATTGGATCAAATTTCCATTGATTTTTCTCTCCTCTCTCTCTTTTCAAATGTTTTACCTTTACCAACCACGCAAACTCTGATGGGTTTTTTTTGTTGAAAAATCCAAAGAACACATACAGAGAGAGAGAGAGAGATAGTGAAAGAATTTTATCATTAGACAAGTGTGTGTTGCTGGCCTTTGGCCAGCAGCACGCACACTTGCTTCAGCCCGTAGATTCTGGCAGATGAGCGGCTACGCCGCCCATCTCCCAAATCTTTGGCTGAAGTTTTGTTCTTTTGCGATCGATCCAACTATTTATTTGTTTCGGGTCTAACCGAAAATTGGTCAAAAAAATACCGCTAGTGGAGAAAATCGCCAAAAATAGCCACAAATATTGGCGCTTTAGTTAGTTCCTCCTGGAAAACCTAATTGCACAAACCTAACCTAACCTGCTTAAACCAAATTTAAATTATATTTGAATATTTCCACTTTTTGGCTATTTTTCCTATTGAGATTTTTTGCAAACCACAATTTTCTCTAAGGCCGCGGTCCCATTGCAATGAGACCGGGGCCTAAGCGTTAACAATTGTTTCTATCCTGAAACATTTCGTGTTGCGCAGACTGTTGCGCACACTGACTATTTCTGCAGACCCTTTCTATCACATTTGTGTATTAAAAATTTCCTAACACATTTCTCTGGTCACCATACTTTTTTGTGCACGACACTCTCGAGAAGCTTCGCTTCTCGTGTTTATTATATAGACAAGTGTGTGTTGCCGGCCTTCGGCCAGCAGCACGCACACTTGCTTCAGCCCGTAGATTCTGGCAGATGAGCGGCTACGCCGCCCATCGCCCAAATCTTTGGCTGAAGTTTTGTTCTTTTAGGATTCGATCCAATTATTTATTGGTTTTCTATCCATTTGTTTCGGGTCTCACCGAAAATCGGTCCAAGAAAAATAGTGGAGAAAATCGCCAAAAACAGCCAAAAATATTGGCGCTTTAGTTAGTTCCTCCCGGAAAACCTAATTGCACAAACCTAACCTAACCTGCTTAAACCAAATTAAAATTATATTTGAATATTTCCATTTTTTTGGCTATTTTTTCCTATTGAGATTTTTTGCAAGCCACAATTTTCTCTAAGGCCGCGGTCCCATAACAATGAGACCGGGGCCTAAGCGTTAACAATTGTTTCTATCCCGAGGCAATTCATGTTGCGCAAGCTGCTGCGCACATTGACTTTTTCTGCAGACCCTTTCTATCACATTTGTGTATTAAAAATTTCCTAACACATTTCTCTTGCCCTTCATTTTTTTGTGCACGACACTCTCGAGAAGCTTCGCTTCTCGTGTTTATTATATAGATAATATGTTTTTTTTTTCTCTCTCTCTCTCTCTCTCTCTCTCTCTCTCTCTCTCTCTCTCTCTCTCTCCGTTTACGCTTAGTATAATGATCATCATCATCATCATCATCAAAAATTGAAATTTTTTTTTCATAAAGGGAAAATATTTTTTTCAAAAAAAAGAGAGATGAAAACGGTAACATTTTTTTTCATTTGTTCAATTCTTCAGAAATTTGAGAAAAAAAAGTTTTGTTAAAAAAAGAAGAATTTTTCTTTTCTTCTACTATGATCATCATCATGATCATCAACATTGACAATAAGCTTATTTAAAATGTAATTATTTAAATTAGAAAAAAAAGAATGATAATAATAATTTAATGATGAATATCATCATCATCATCATCATATTGAATTGTGGATTAATAGTCATATAAGTATATAGTTATTGTTATTACAATGGTTGGATATTAGCAAAAAAAATAAAATTCTTTGCTAATTTTTCAATGAATCAAAGAAGCTAGAATATTCTAGATTCAGTTTTATAGAATGATTAATATTTTTGTGTTTTTCATCCCCCAAATACACTTTGAATGATAACTTATTACTTTGTTTGAAGGGCAAAAAACATAATATAATGTATGTTCGAGTGATAATAAATCTCAATGAAATCTTTTTCTTTTTTACTCGGTTCTTTCCTCGGACAACAGAATTATCGAATAATAATAAATTGGGCAAAAAAATAAAAAAATAATTTCAAAGTTTTCTTAGCTTTTTTGGTGATTAAAAAAGAAAGAAAAGAAATTTCTCAGATAATGAAAGTGTGTTTTTATGGTGTGGGGGGAGGAAAAGTCTTCTTCTTTTTTTTATTAATTATTTTCGTTGATTGAAAAAAGGAAAATACCCGAAAATAAAATTGGCAATTCATTTTTTTTTCATTGAATTTTCCCTATGATCATCATCATTAAAGGTTACGGGAAATATAAATTCCAAATCAGAATCAGATAATAATGATATAGTGATTTTTCATTTCGAAATTTGTTTGCTTGTTTTTCTCGTTGACAAATAAACAAGTCAACAACAGCAACAAAAAATGTAACAATCCTACATACAGATAGTGACAGAAATGAATTATTTATAATAAAAAACAAAAAAACAAAAACAAAAAATATTCATATGGAATATGACGATGTGATTTGAATGTTAGTTTGGCAAATGAATGAATGAATGAATTTCATTGTCTTCTTTGGTTGTTTTGTTTTGTTTTGTTTTGTTTGGTTGTTTGTCATGGGAAAAACAACAACAGAAAATTCATTCATTTCAGGAAAAAAAATGATGCAAAAAAAATTTTTTAAAATTCAAATTTAAATTGATGTATATTTGTCATAAGGTTTCTGTCGTTGTATTGTTTTGTTTTTTTCGTTCTGTTTTGTTTGCTGGTTTGTTTGTTTGTTTGCTTACCTATGGCGTATTCTTTTTGACAAAATAAAAATTGTTCAAAAAAAATTCATTCAAACAAGTGAAACCTATCGAATGCAAAAAGAAAAAAAAATTTGAAACAATTGAAAATGCATTTTTTTCAACAAAAAAAAACACCTGAAATAGATTGCCATCTAGTGTTCGATCAACAAATTTCAAGCAGAATATTCAACGGAAATTCAATATAAAAAAAAGAGAATCCAAAAAATAGTGGTAATAAACCAATCTATTTCCACACACACACACACACACACAAGGTGTTTATTAATGTTTTGTTTTCAAACAAAACATTTTCTTGACTGATATGAAAAAAAATAGGAAATTGATAGTAAAAATGAATTTGGGAAAAACATTACCGGAAAAAAAACAAAAGGTGAAAAGAAATTCAATAATAACATATATATCGAGAAAGAAAATCGAAGAATTTCATTTTCATTTTCGAAACATTATTATTATTATTATTGTTTGAGAAAAGGTGAAAACAGAAAATTGCGTGATAATTGAATTTTTTTTTTTTTTTTGCTTTGTCTTCAAGCTATAGTGAAATTCCATATCATATCTTTGAATAGAACTTTGAAATGTTGAAAAAAGAAAGAAAGAAATCGAAAAGATGATTGCCAGCTGCAATGTTTATTTGAAAATATTTTCAGTTATTTATTTATTTATTGCAAATCAAATATATACCTTGCGATAAATCAAATGATCTTTGTTGAAAATCTGTTGGTGTTTGAATTTTGTTTTTTTTTCAATTTTGTCTATTTTAACCCTACTAATATGCTAAGATTTTAAAGAATAATGAAGAAAAATCTCAATTCTCTCGATTCTTGAAAAACATCAATTTGATCAATGTATATGTATGTTCATTATTCTATTCACACATATATAAAAAAATGAGAATATTCCATTTGTAAAATGAGAATATTATCCCGAACAACGAAAAGAAAAATCATTTTCATTACTTTTTGATGACATAAATATCTTCTTATTCATTTTATTCAACTATCTTTTTTTTAACCAAGAAAAAATTATCTTACTATGTAGAGGAGAGTTAGAAGAAGAAAAAAAAGATGATTACATTATCCGAAAAGTGTCTTGTCTATGTGTTTGCGTGGAAATAGGCGAAAAAAAAGAAAAAAAGAAAGCAATTCATTTTCTTATACATATATGAATATTTCAGATGGTGAACAATCTTTTTTCATCTTTCTCTCTCTCTCTCTCTCTCTCTCTCTCTCTCTCTCTCTCTCTCTCTCTCTCTCTCGCAAGCAAACACAAACACAAACAAACATTTATTTACTCGTATAGTATCGCATTGGTGGACATAATTTTTTTTTCTTTCACAATCTTGTATTTTTTATCTGTGACCAGAAAATGAAAATGAAAATGAAAAAAAAAGATTTATACATCTGAACAACGCAAACAACAACAGCAAAAAAAAAGTTTTTAGCATGGAACAACATATTGGAGACATCCCAAACTGGAAAAAAAAGTGACAAAAAATCATTGTTGTTGTTGCTGTTTCCTTTCTACATAGAGTCGGGAGAGAGAGAGAGAGAGAGAGAAACTAACCATTTTTCTTCGGAAAAATAAAATCATCATCATCAACAACACAAAGAATATTCTGGTGAAGAACAACAACAACACTAAAGAATAAATGCAGTTGATAGCAATGAACCAAAACAAACAAACAAACAAAACGATATGGTCGAATGAAATAAAGAATTTTTCATTTTCCATAGATTCATTATTTTTCTTCTTCGTATGTTTTTTTACACAAAAAAAAGATAAAAATATGAAAAGAGATTAGGAAAACAAAAACAAAAAGCAGAACAAAAATCTATGAATGTAAATATAGAATGTCCATTCTTTTCTTTTCTTTGGTTTAAAGATTATATTTTTTGTTGTTCATTTTCTTCTTATTTGTTTTGTTTATCAATGAAAAGAAGAAGAAAATGGAAAAAAGTTTATGAAAAACCCATTCGGGAAAAAATGTGAATATTTTCTTTTTGTTTTTTTTTTTCGGTAAAATATCCATTATCAAATTAATTGATTGTGGGAAATTTCCCGGGAAAGAAATTATGTTGTAAAGTTTTTTTTAAAAAATTCTGCTTTTTTTCCTTTTTTTCTTCAAAAATTCATTATTATCATTTTGTTGTTGTTGTTTTTTTAAGCATTTATTTGGATTCTATTTCAACCAAAATCAAAATCAACCGAATTTCTATGTTTTCCATGTTTTCTGTTTTTTGTTTCAGTTGATAAATAAAACTGAAACCTACGCAAATAAACTTAGGGAAAAGAAGAAGAAAATTTCCAATAATAATAATATTTACTTGTTTGTCGGTTGTTTGTTTGTATTCAATCAATCTAATTTCAAATTATAAATAAGATTTTAATAACTAAAAATAACTTATAAGGAAATTATTTTGCATTGGAACCACAGACAAAACAAAAAAAATTTTATTTTTAAAATTTCAAACCGAAAAGCAGCAAACAAAAAAATTGGCTTTCAAAATGTGAATCTGCTTCATCAGATATTCACCGGGTAAAGTATTGGAAAATGAAAATTTTCAATAAGCAAAGATAATAATGGGTTGAATATAGCAATGTTGTTGGTGGTAGAGATGCTGATGGGAAAAATTCTTTTGCCCGACCGAAATGGAAATGAATAGGAACGAAAAATCACTTGGGAACCAAAAAAAAAAACAAACAAACAAAAATGTTTCGGTCTGTATATCCAAAATGAAATAATAATTTGAATTCAAAAAAAAAAAAAATTCATTGTATTTTGTTATATAATGGTAATCTACCCGAGTGACGGATCGACCGACCAACAAATGAAATGAATGAAATGAATGAATGATAATGACATTTAATCGTGTACAAAATATATATTTTCTTTTCAATTTTTCGCTTTCTGAATCTCAAAAAGGGATGATGTTTTAGAAAATTAGCTGATAGGAGGCGTCATAAGGTAAAATCGAACAATGATCCAAACAACGAAAAACCAAGAGAAAATTTACTCCCGTTTTTTTTCTCCCTTACTGACAAAAAAAAAATGAATTTTTCTGTAAACTTTTTTTTTACCCAGTGTCCAAAACATCAACATATTGCCGATGGGGTAGTACAACGACAACAAGAAGAAAATCATGAAAAATTAAATTTTAAATTGAAAAAACAACAACAAAAGAAGCAACTGAAAAAAGAAATTTAAATAAAAAACTTAAAATGAAGTGAAGAAGATGTTGAATGGGAAAAACATTTTTTCATTTCAACAACGACAACAACAGTGAGGGCAATATGGTGAAAATATGACAGAAATTGAATAGAGAGAGAGATGCTGAATAAATGAACATTTTTTTCTGTTTGTTTGGTGGAAAAATCATTAAATGTGAAGAGAGGGAGTGAAAAAAAGAATTGGCCAACCAACCAACCAGCCAACCAAAATTCAAATGTGAAAATTATTATCATTAACCAGAATCAAATGAATAGAATAGAATCCCATGTTTTAAACCACCATCATTATCACAATTGTTTGGTGGTTTTTTTTTGTTCTGCATTAATTTATTCTTTTTAATGTGAATAACACACACACAGAGAAACAGTCAGGCAATAATAACAACGAATGATAAAAAAAAACACATTCACAAATGGACGATAATAATAAAAAAAAGAAATGAAATGATTACTATCATCATTGATGATAATGTAATGATATGATGCATCATTGGACAGCAAAAAAAAATTCCATCATTTTTTGCTTAGTTACTGCTTATTTCGTCTACCATATCATCATCATCATTTTTGATGTTCATCAAAAATCAATTTATTTAAACGCAAAGAATCTAAAAATGAGTGAGAAAAAACGACAATCATATTATATGGTGTAGAAAAAGGAGAAATATTTTCAATTATAATCAACAATAATAATATCTCTAACTGGAACGATAAATTATCTAGCTAGAACTAGCCAAGAAAAAAAAAGTAAAGTAAATTATAAATTTGTCCATCTATCCAAGTGTATAATATTTAGTTAGTCAAGTTAAGTTAGTTAGTCGAATGTTGTAATAAGTTGTAAAAAAAAGAAGAAATTGTGTGAAATTAAGCGAATTGTAATAATGAAATTACATTGACATCATGATTATCATGATGATGTGATGTGATGTGATGTAATGCTAATGGATTGGTTTTTTGGGTTTTTTGGTTTGTTTGGTTATTCTAATGTAAGATTACATCATGATCATCAACAGGATCATTATAAACATCACCATAATCATTATTATCAAAGGGATTTTATTAATTGTCAAATATAAAATTAAACGAAAGGGGTATTACTAACTAAACTACAACACAACAGAAGCATCAACAAAGGGAAAAATAACGAACAGATTTAAAGAATCATTCATTTTCATCTTCTTTTTGTTTTTCTCTTGTAATAGAATCCGATTATACTTGTTAGTTAGTTAGTTGGTTAGATGATGATTAGATGATGATGTAAGAATTGTTTTATTTTTAGAAATTAACCACCACCACGATCATTTTACACTGTTTTGTTCATCATCATCGTTCAATCATCAATCATTTTGTCAAACAAACAAACAAACAATAAAATTAAATGAAATGATTAAGATTATGATGATAATGATGTAATCATAAACAAAAGGAAAGTACATTAACGTTGTAGAAAATAATTTTTCTGTTCAAAAATCAAATTTTGAATAGAAAATTTGCTGTTTTTTTGGAGAAAAAAAAGTTTCTTTGGAAATTTCTTTGCCAATCCATCAGTCAATCAATACAAAAAAAACACTTGATCCAATTTTGGTTTGTGGATTTTTTTTTTCTGTTTAATTTAATCGATAAAATGATCGTTTAAATGATATTTGTGACACACACACACACACGAAAATAGTCTGAATTTAATGAAAAAAAATGTGCTCATGCCAAACCATGATGATGATGATAAAGTCAATAATCAATCATCAAACTCTATAAATTGGGCCACAAAATGTTTGCATAATGGATGACATTTTTGGTTGTTGTTTACACCGTGAATTTTCACATCTTTTCAAGCCAGAATAAAAAAAAATGAAAAAAAAACTTTATGAATATAATGATATCGGGGTTTTTTTCTGCATTTTGAATATCATAAAATTTGTTTTTTATTATACCAAACGAACAAACAAAGCTGCAATAGATATTTTATGATGATGATTTTTTTGTTGTTATCGACAGAAGAATATTCTTGTCATTTGCATTTTTCATTTCACTTTTGTCATCATTATCATATTGAACGAATGAATGAATGAATGATATGTTTGTTTGTTTTTTTTTGGTTGCACAATTTAATGTTTGATATGGGCAGCATCATATAACTTTTTGGTAACATCACTTTATTTCACTAATTTTGACTATTTCGACATTCTGGCCAAACCGGTTAAATGCCGGCAAAAAAAAACAAGAATCGAGTAACAACAACAACAACAACAAATCAAAAGTTGTTCGAGGGAAATGTTTAGTAAATTAAATTTCCAAAATGTAAAACTGGACAATAAAACAACAACAACAACAATTATTCGACTTTATTTTCAAAAAAAAAACTTGAGGCTATTTTTACATTTTGATGCTTGTTGTTTACACAATAGATTTATGAGCAGTGATGATTATTCGTTTGGAAAACGTTTGTTTGTTATTTTTCGAATCGAAACAGAAAAAAAACATGGATTCATGAATATGCATAATGCAAACCAACAACAACAAAATGGCTGAATCGCCAATTTGTTGATGTTAAGCTAGGTGGAAATAGTTGTTTTTGAATAGCAAAAAATAAAATAGAGACAACTTTTGACCAAAAAAAAACGATCAGTAAATTGAAAAAAACACAGTTTATTTTAAAACTTTAAAAACTTTTTTGTTAACAAAAATCAAATTATTTTGAATTAAAAAGAAAAAAGATTTAGTTTTTGAAAAACTTTTGAAATCTTTTTCCATTCAATTTTCTAAAATCAAATAGAAATTCTAGGAAGATTCAAAGATAACAAAACAGAATCTTTTATGATAATTATTTTGCTTTCAATCTCTCTCTCTCTCTCTCTCTCTCTCTCTCTCTCTCTCTCTCTCTCTCTCTCTCTCTCTCTCTCTCTCTCTCTCTCTCTCTCTCTCTCTCTCTCTCTCTCTCTCTCTCTCTCTCTCTCTCTCTCTCTCGGGTAATCATTTATGTCAATATAGTCATCTACATTAGAAAAAAAACTAAATTCCAAATGAATAAGAAAAAAAACGAATTAGTCAAAAGCTAAGGAAAAAAGCAAATTAATTGCTTGCTTGCTTGCTTGTTTGTGTGTATATAGTCGCTAACAAGGGGAAACAAATCATCATCTTCATCTCCCCAAAACTACTCTTGTTTCCAAAAATGGAAAATTATTATATTTCACGATTGAGTTCATCATCATCATTATCATAGTAGCTTTTATCGACAAAAATCTTTGAATGTTGAGGAAACTTAAAGATTTCAAACGTTTTTTTCTTGTTAATCGAATGAGGAAATTTTCCAGCAACTTTTCCTCCTGAAAGACGTCGGAAATGTTTTTCTTTTAATTGAAAAAATTATCTTTCGAATCTGGCTTATAAGCTAATTGATTGAATGTAATTTAGGAAAAAAACTTTGAATTACAAAATGATAATGTGAAATCAAACAGCAAAAAACTACAAAGTTTTTTTTGTAAAATATATAAATTTTGTTCAATTTTTTATCTTTCCTATTTATGTGATACAAACCACTCGATCAATCATTTTTTTTCCATTTTTATTTCAAGAAAATAATGCTCCAAATTCCTTCGTTTTTGTTTACATATTTGGTTCAAATGTCAAGAGAAACACACAGAGAGAGAATTTTGCCGAAAACCAAAACTAAAACAACAAGAAAAATATAAGATCAAAAAGCGTAATACAAAACAAAACAAACAGAACAGAACCGAACAGAACATCATTTCGATAGAATTCATTATTTTGTTGAATGAAAATAACAAAAAACTTTTTGTATATTTGTTTTTCGCCATCAAAAAAAAAGAAGAAAAATTTTGAATTAAACTAAAAGGAAACCAGCCGAAAAAAAGTGAAGAGTGCAAAATGAGCAAAACAACAACAACATTCACAAATGCAATGACCATTCGAGAATCCCGAGAAACAAAGATGTTCATGATGATTATTATTCATTTTACATTTTTGCTTTTTGCTTGTTTTTGTTTGTTCAGATGACATTTTCTACTCTTGAAAATTTATAGCCTAATTATTGAAATTTTCATGTTTTGTTTACCGGAAAAATTTTTTCCCGACCAAAGTCAAAAGCATCAACAAGAAATGTTTGTTTTGGACATCACGAACATTCTGCATTTTTTTCGCTGATTAATTTTTAGTTTTGTTTTCCCATAAAAAACATAACAAAACAAAAATTAAAATTTGGCCTACTCAAACAACCAAATGAATAATTGAATGGTCATCATTAATGGCTTTTTTGTCATTAAAAAAAAAATAATAATAATAATCTTCAGCATCATCAACAACAATGGTCATCATTTGGAAAAAAATGATATTTTCAAACGCTGGACATGATGAAAACAACAAACGGAAAGATAAGCAAAAAGAAATTTTTATTTCTTTTTGAAATTCTATCTTTGATCAAATTTAATTGTTTGTAAGGAAAACAAAAAAGAAGATCTGCTATAAATCTTCATTACATCAATATGGTCAATTGAATTTTGATGATGATTATACAGACACAAGAATTGATTTTGGTTGAAATTTTTTTCAGTTTTCTAAAAAATGCAATGCAGTGAAGCCAAATGTTCAAATGGGAAAAATTTTCTGGAAAATCTTGATTGACCACAAAAACTTTTTTTTTGTTCATTTCTGAAAATAATGAAGATTATCTCACTCAATCAGATGGTTTTCCATTTCAAAATGAAAAAAATTTGACAATTTTCCAATGAAAACTTTTTCTTTTTTCTTTAAATTTCAAATCGATTCACTTCTTCTCCGCTGTTGTCAAGCCAAACAACTTTTAAAATGAAAAAAAAAGAAAAAAGTTTTTGGAAATTCAATATCGAAACGGAAACTCTTTCTAACCATGTGATTGTGAAATCAAAGCTTGAATGAATGATGCTCTTGTTGTTGTTGTTGTTGTTGTTGTTATGGTAGCCTGTCAAATAAAGATGACATCAACAACAACAACAACCAAAAAAAAATTTAAAAAAATCACATTCGTTTTTTACAATCTCTTTTTTTACAAGTTTATAAAAACTTGATTTTTTGGCTTTTAAAGAAAAATATTCTTTGTTTGCCTGTTTAAAATCAAGAATTACAAACAAACAAAAAAATTCTAAAGAAGTCTCATTCAAAACGAAAAGAATTACATTTTGTAATCATCATCATCATCATCGGGAAAATAATAATCAAGACATCATCAGTATTGGATTTTGATTCATTTGAGTTTAAAATTTTTACTATTTTGAATTTCAATAGAATTCATTCCGGAATTTGAATCAAGAATTGAACATTGTTTGACAACAACAACGTGACAATCAAGAAAAATTCATTCACAAGCATCGATGATAATTTCTGCTCAATTTAACCCGAAAACGCAAAATGCGTCTTATTCATTGTTGGTTTTGTGGCCTGGCAAAAAAAACATCCATAACAACAACAACAACAAACACCGGCTGTATGTATTTAATCATTTGTCATTTTCTTTTGAATCTTTTCTTTGCTTTGCTTTTTTTTTGCTGAAAAACGACAACCCAAAATTCAACAATATTGAAACGTTTTTGGTTGGTTGATTTATTCAAATGCAAATTCAAAACTTGAATGTTTTTTTCTCTCTCTCTCTCTTCCAAAACTTATTTTTCACAGTTATTGCTTGTCTATTTGGTGAATGGATGGTTTTTTTTTCTCAATTGCAAAAGAAAATAAAGAAAGATATCTTCTAAAGTTACTAAAGTTTACTATATTTTGAATTTTAACAACATCAGCATCAAGGGAAAAAACTGTGACCGTATATTCGATACTTTAAATTTCCGAAATTATTATTGTTTCCGTTCATTTTTTACCCGAAAATTTTCAAGTACAGTCAACATTTAGAGCAAAAAATGCTTCAGTAGTAGAGAAAGCTGGACAAAATGATAATAATAGGATTATATTCGGGAAAAATCTTCTTTTTTGTAAAATCACATCATCATTATATTTTTTTTTTTGGATACAAAAGCATTTACATTGAAAAATACAAAAGGTTAATGTTTGTTTATTGATAATCGATTAATTAATTAATATTCCCAACCAAACAAAATAAAAAATCTTGTTTCAGCTAAAATTTTGAATATTCAAGATTGAAAATTGATATGATTATCAGTTTTCTGTATAGTTATTTGTAGACAAATTTTCCTAGAAAATTGCTCGGGAAAAATAAACAACATTTTGAAATATTATCTTCCGAAAAGATTTTTTCGTTATTTTTTCCAAAAGAAAATAATAATTTTTCTCAACAACAACAACAACAACCGATTTATGCTTACATAAGCAAAATTTTTCCATCTATTTTTTCTCCTTTTTAAAAAAAATTTACTGAAACGGAATAACAGCAAAAAAAATCTATCCATATTTTGTAAATTTGCCTTTGGCATTTGATAATAATGATTATTTGAAGATAGAAATTGAATTGAATTGTCAAGATGGATGGATGAATGAAAATACTTGAAAACTTTATTTTTTTTCGCAATCATCATTAATGATGATGATAATTTTTCAAAATTATTCCTGGGAAAAATAATTTCCCAAAATGTTTCTCCAACCAGAAAAAAAACCGAATGGGAATCAAAAAAAAATCATTGCAATCAAGTAAAATGACTGCCATTTTTCCTGTGTTTTTTTGATTTCCAAAAACCAAATCATGATTATTTATTTAGGTCAAAAATGTTTGAATTTTCAATTATATAAATGTTTGTTGTTGTTGTTGTTGTTTACATGGAAACAACAACAACAACAAGAGAAAAATTCAACAACAACAAAACAAATCTTATCCATTGTGTGATTATTGTAATTATCATCATCATCATCATCACTATGAATAAATGATTTACACATTTGTTTGTGGGTAATTATGATTTTTTTCAAAAGAAAATGAGAAAAATTTCCATAATAATTATTATCAGCAAAATTTTTTTCTTCTTCTTTTGGAAATTGGAACAATGTTTAAAGATTCAAAAAATGAAAAAAACATACCTTTCACCATCATCAATATATGTATTATAAATATCGGTTGTTGCACCCATTAATAATTCACGAAAACGATATCTTGGTGGTAATGGTGAACCAAGTAATGGATTTGTTGATTGTTGTTGTTGTTGTAATGGTGGAATAGCTGATGATGATAATGGTAATGGTGGTGATAGTGGTGGAGATGATGGGGTCATTGGTTGCGATTGATCGCTGCTGCTGCTTATGCTGCTGCTTCTTCGTATGTTGTTTAATGAAAACATTTTTTTTTCATTACATCATTGAAGCAAGTTTTTAATTTGATTAAGTTTTCTATTTATTTATTTTTCATTAAAAATCAAAAGAATGAAAAAAAATTCAATCAACAAACAAAACAAAAAAAACCGGAACAGAATACAAAATGATAAACAAACACTGTAGCTGAGGTAAACATCCCATACACACACAAACACGAAAATAAATACAAATACTTTTAGCTGGAAAAAAATGATGATGATGAAAAGTTTTACGAAAACATTGAATGAACTTCACTGTTATTAAGCCATAAACATTATGAGCCACAAATGGCGAATCATTTCTATCCATATTTTTTTCAAATAAGGTAGATTTTTAGTTAGTTGATTGGTTGGTTGGTTGGTAAGTTATTTTTCGTTCACTAAGATATTTCTGATCCATAAAGTAAACATCAATATTTTGTCATCATTTTTTTTCGTTTTCGTTGCTGTTAGAGTGTATTTTATTTTCTTTTTTTACCAAAATATCACGTTGTTGTTTTTTTTTCTATCCGGTTGTTGTTGTTGATGATGAACATCATTGAATTGGGAAAACCAAGGCAATACTAAAAACATCCAGGAATAAATAAATAAAATAGAAACAAAGATACAGAGTTTATTAATTGAATTCAAATGTCAATATGTTTTGTTTGATTATCGAAAAACAAAAAGAGAGAGAGAGAGAGAGAGAGAGAGAGAGAGAGATCAAATTGTGTGTTTTTCCTGTTGTTTCTCTCTCATTGATTCAATGATTCTTTTCTTTTCTTTTTTTTCGGTTTGTTTCGGTTGACAATTGTCGTATAATAATAATAATGTATAGTAAATTAATGTCGTTCGCTTCGTCTTGTTTCATTGTCTGAATGATAAATTCAACAACATCAAATGATGCTAATGATAATAAAAATATAACCATAAATTTTTTCTGTTTTGTTTTCGCATATAAATAGAATGGATCAATAGATGCATTTTGCGTGTTACAACAAAGATCAATAGATGTATAGAATTCAAAAATAACAACAACAATAACAACAACAACAACAACAATGGTTAATGATGATTTATTCATAACATTTGCTATCAATCAATAACAACAACAACAACAAATTGATGTTTTTTGCCCATATTTTCTCAAAAAAATTTATTGTGTAGGTGAAAAAATAGATTGGAATAAAACAGTGGTAGATGTAGAGGAGAGAGAGAGAGAGAGAGAGAGAGAGAGAGAGAGAGAAATGAGAATCCAAAAGTAAAGAGTAAAAAAATTCTTTTTATCATTTTCTGTTGGATTCTTCTTCTTCTCTTCCTTTTTCCACCTGAACATAATAAAAACGAAAGGAAAAAGAAAAGAAGAAGAAGAAAAAATCTTGGAAAAAGAAAATCCTATGTCATTGCATTTGATGATGATAATCAGACATTATGATTTGATTTTTGTTTTCTTTGTTTTGTTTCTTAGAATTTGCTTAATCATAAATCATTTATATAAAGAAATCTGTTTTTTGGTTGTTGTTAATGTTGTTATTGTCAATCTATCTTGTCTTATCCTTGTCATTCATTCATTCATTTTTTTGGTCATTAATTCACTGGAAGAAAGCAAAGCAAGCAAAAGAAAAACAAACGTTCATTTGACATTATTATTCTTGGTTGACAATTTCATTATTTTGATTCAAATAATGATAATCAGAGAAAAACAAACAAAACAGCAAAACATGATCAATAAAATTGGATTTAAAAGAATGAAATCATGTCAAACACCCTGTAAAACAAAAAACAA